>NC_053150.1:24138537-25338537 GCF_016808335.1 Panicum virgatum | reverse complement strand
GATCTGATACTGAGATCATCCCAAGCTGCGCTAAGTATCGGCTCACATGCTCGATGGAGCTGGCTCCTTCTGACCCGTTGAACTTGGTGAATTCAGGAAGCCGATACTTGGGTGGCAGTGGGATCAAGTCATAATCACTTGGATACGGCTTGGAATAGCTGCTCGTTTTCCTCTTGGGCAGGATGCCGAACTGGTCTCTGAGTATTGCACTGACCTGCTCCACACTGAGAACTCCTGGGGCCGATGGCTCAGCATTCGGCCCAGTAGCGTACTTTGCCAGCCACGCTTGTTTTTCTGCGTCTGCTCCAGGAGCTCCTGGGTTCACCATCTGCACCGAGCGTGCTGGACTGACGCTGTCAAGGATGTAGGCGCACGTGTAGCCGTGCGGGATCTCCTTAGGTGGCTCGGTGAGGAACTGGCCTTCTCCAGGATCACCGCCGATCTTGTGGACGACGTAGATCGGCGAGCTGTGTGGTCTGGGAGCTGCAAACGAGAATGGCAGTTGCGGCCTAGAATGCAGTGCAGCTTCCTCTGTGCGACTCCCCAGGATTGGCCCCGATGGAGAGTACTGGTTCTTGATTATCTCCTGGATGACGCGATGCGCCATGCGCTCGAGTTCGTTCATCAAGCTCTGAGAGTGCCGATGAAGCGCATGGGCCACCATGTAGTTCATCTCCTGACGCAGGGCTCTAGTGCGTTCTTCAGATGGTACAGACAGATCTACATTGTCCAGAGCGCCTTCTGGTGAGAACCCCTTCCACTTGATGCCATGGTTGCGAGTCCTCTCAAAAGAGCCGATGAGATCGGCTTCCAGCAGAGCTTTGATCTCATCATACTTCTTCTTGTGTTCAGGAGGAAGCTCATCATATGTGACGGGCTTGGGAGCGGGTTCTTGATCTTGAGCTCCAGTCATCATTGCGGTGGATGTTGTTGCCGAGTGTCCCACTGGGCGTGCCAGAATGTGTTGTCGACCGAAACCCACCGGCGAGCAACGACGGGCAACACGAAGAGCCGGGAGGTTGCTGGTGCGCTGGCAAGCACTGCTCCCTTGTCGACGGCACGCAATTTCCGTCACGCGCCCGGAGGATGTGTGAAAGCCGGGCATGCCACCTGACCTATACCCGATCAGGAGGGTGTAGACGTGCTTCGAACAGTTTCCTGCATACAAAGACACGTGTAAACGTAAGTCCGAGCCGTGGTCGGCTCCCCGGGATGACTCTTGCATCGGCTTTGAAGAGCCAATCGAGTTCCGGTGTCAGATGGGATCTGATTGTATCCGGATATGATAAATAGAGCAAATCACTATAAAAACTGCTTCAATCAAGTCTAATTAATCTTAATCCACGATGGTAATAGCTTCACTACTAGATCGGAACATCCTACACGTGACTAGGCCTAGCGAACGTAACAGACGACTAAACCACAACCTAAAACAGAAGCCTAAGAACTAGCAAGAGCCGATTCCCGGAACAATCCCTATCAAGGCTAAGATAAAGCATCTACTACACCACCGGATCATCCAATCCGTTTGCAAGGCCTAACCCAGCAGATATTATGCCAACTCTTAAGATAAGAGCAAACCATAACAGATCGGATCTACTAAACATGAAAGAAGCAAGGTGTTGTCCCTGTGCGACTAGTTCTATGCGATAAGAACTAGCGAGAGATTGAAACGTGACTGCACAGAGACAACATGATATTCGCAGATGATAAGCAACAAAGCACAAAAGATCTACTAAAAACCATGCTACGAACATCATGATAACTAGTACTACTCGCCATCAAAAACGCTTCAGTATGAGTAATACCAAGGTAAAAGCAAGAACAATACTGCCCTGATCGCAAGAAGCGATCAGGGCAGCATGGCACTTACTTGGTTGAAACCCTAGGATTAGGGGTGGCGATGCGCCGAGAGTTGTTGTTTGCGAGTCGTGATGACGCTCTCCTTTACAAATAACAAAGGATACATATTTATAGTCCGGAGACTTGGGAAACAATCTAAACTGATCTTGTCCCGATTGGACTCTATCTCTAATCTTGAACTAAATCTAAGGATACACGGCCAATGTGGCCCATACGCTCACGCAGGAGCCGATTTACAAGCCTTCCTCAATCTTCTGCTTTAAGCCCATCTTCCTTTCGGCCCATAAATTAACCCTGTTAATTTATGGCGATAACACAATGGTAAGCCCTAGGTGATGGCGAAGCTCACCGGTGGCAGCACGGGCGGAGAACGGCGACGAGGCGGCGTCCGGCGGAGGAAGGCGGCAGCGGGCGACGGCGCTCCCCGGGGAGGCCCTACGGGAGGGGAGGGAGCCAGGCGAGGAGGGGAATGGGTCGAGGAGAAGGGGATAATGCTCCCCATGCGCGGAATCAAGGAGGGGTTCACCGGAGGCGACGAATCAAGGCCGGCAGCGGAGCTCCAGTCGGCAGCGGCAATGGCGGCCAGCCGGTTCTGGGTCGATTCCGGCCGGGGTTGGGCTCGATCGAGTCCGGTGATGGGCGGGGGAGGTGGAGGACAAGGCTGGGTAGGCTCTAGCACGCGGAATTGAGGAACGGTGATCGAGGATGGTTGGGGCACCGGCGGCGGGGCGGCTCTGCTCATTCCGAGCTCGAGGAGGAAGAGGAGGGGAATGGGGAATGGGTTAGCACGACGCCCTCATTGCGGATAAGGACACGGGAGGGAGGGCGCGTGCGGCACGGAACCCGAGGATGGCCGGCGCGTGTCCCGAAGATGGACGCCGGCGAAGCCGACACGTGGTACGCCGCGATGTGCGCGTCGGCACTTCGCGCGCCTAATGTTCTGGAGTCGTGACATGGGCATTGTTCGACCTTCGGTTTGAAAGTGACCTTCTCCATCTGTCCATTGATGTTGAGCTGGATTTTTCCGGCTCCTACATCGATGTGAGCGTTTGCTGTGCTCAAGAATGGCCTGCACAAGGTGAGAGGCGTCTTGGTGTCGTCTTCCATGTCGAGAACGACGAAGTTGACAGGAATGAAGAAATTCCTGATTTTGACCGGAATGTTCTCTGCTATTGCCGCGGGGTAGCGAACTATTTGGTCCACTAGCGGCAAACACATGGCAGTAGGGGCGAGTGCATGATGGTTAAGTTTGTCATAAACTACCTTTGGCATGACACTGATGCTTGCTCCCAAGTCGCAGAGAGCGTTCGAAAAGTGTTGGGCCCCAATCGAGCACGTGATGGTAGGGCAGCCTGGGTCCTTCTTCTTCACCAGGAGTGGATTGAGTATAGTAGTGCTACACTCTTCTGTTAACTACACGATCTCGGTGGTGGGCAGTGTCTGCTTGTTTCCTAGAATATCCTTGATATACTTAGCATACATGGGTACCGGCATAGAATCAAGAAGTGGTATATTGACATACAACTTCTTTATTACCTCGACGAACTTGCCGAATTGTTCGTCGGCAACCGGCTTCCTTATCCACTCCGGAAACGGTAAGGCAGTTGTGTCATGGTAGTCCCGTGAAGTTCTAGGGGGTTCCATGGGGTCTTCCTGGGTAGCAGAGGTGTTGGATTCGATGGCCTCCTCCTGCACCTCGTCATCAACTTCGGCATGGCTAGCGGTTACGGTCTTCCGCTAATTTCCTGCATCCTATGGAAAAGGTGGCTCTCGCGTGGTCTTACCACCACGCTTGGTCACCGCACTAACATTTTCTTTCGGGGTAACTTCCGGTTGACCGGGCAATTTCCTCGTGTTAGCGTTAGGACAAGAAGATGCTAGTTGAGCTACTTGGGTTTCTATCATCTTATTAAAGCTCAATTGATTTTTAATAAAAGAATTAAAACCCTCTAGTTGTGCAGCCATAGATTCCAAAATTTTGTTATTAGCAAGGAATTTCTTACTAATGTTGTCATTTATCTGTTTTTGGCCGTACACTAGGTCTTTTAATATGGGCTGAAAGTTGTTATTAAAATTCATACCTTGTTGTTGCCCGAAGGGAAGGTTGGGCTTTGAGTTCCAACCCTGCTGAGGATGGAATCTCGAGTTGGGATTGTTGTTGCTCCCAACAAAGTGTGCGTCCTCTTGAGTTAATGGGCATGAGTTGCCCGAGTGCCCAGTCTCGCCACATGTTTCACATGACATCCGAGACTCTGAAACCTGGTTAACCTCCTGGTGCGGAGATTCCAGCTTCTTCATCAAAAGATCCATCTTGGCAGCTAACATGTCGACACTGTCAATATGATGCACGCCTCTGGGATGGGCTGGCTGCCTTTCTCCTTTCCAACTTTGGTTGGAAGCTATCTTGTCAATCAGTGTCTTTGCTCTCGCAATGTCGAGAGAAATGAAGGAACCACCCGCTGCTGCGTCGACGTGGTCCTGAGCTTGCTGATTTAGGCCATGGAAGAAGTTCTGAATAATCAGCCATTCTTATATGCCATGGTGTGGGCATGCTTGAATGTACTCCTGGAGACGTTCCCAGACTTCTGGGATGCTCTCATCCGGTAATTGCTGAATTCTGGTGATCCTATTTCGGAGGGCATTGGTCTTGCCCACTGGAAAGTACTTTGCTAGGAATGCATTTGAACAAGCTTCCCATGTATTGAAAGCTTCCTTGTTGGAGTAAACCCACGTCTTTGCTTTCCCGAGTAGTGAGAACGGAAATACCCGAAGGCGGACGATATCCAGTGTAGTTCCCTTGGGGTTGATGGTGTTGCTCACCTCCAGGAAGTTCTGAAGGTGGGCGTTGGCATCCTCAGATGCCTTTCCGCTGAATGGACTTGCCTGGACTATGTTCATCAGTCCAGTCTTTAGCTCAAAGCCGTCATCGCCGGCTTGGTTTTGGTTCAATCCAGTAGGGATGTGGCTACTGGACGGGGCAGAGAACTGACGAAGAGTCTTCTGAGCCATGGATGAGGAGGCTAAAGTGGTCGGGGAACTTGGGGGCCAAGTGAGTCTCTTCTGAGGTGGGACGATGCGGCGTCTCATGATTCTCCTAATTCTCTCTAGATTTAGGTTAAGTTGCTTGGTAGGTCGAAACCAGTCATGCACTGCTCTGCATCGATCAAAAAATAGAGAGAGCAATGGTAAGCCCGCTAGGGTTAGCGGTGACAAACTAGTAACGTTTATCAAACTATCTACGATATCTATAGCCATTTGCTTCCCTGGCAACGGCACCAGAAAAGCTTGTTGGTGTTTCTTATGCCCAAAAGAATTGATATTCTGCAAGCACATAGAATCACCGTTGTAGCACTTCACCTTGGAGTATTCTAGGGTATCGTATTTTTCCTTAGGGAAGCACTATGGTAAAGAGTATCGTAAATCAAATGATAACCATAATAGCTTAATCAACCGACTGACTAGACGGGGGTAAGCCAGATAGATAGGCAAGACAAATGGCCAAATGATGACCGGGTGACACATGGAGGTTCAACTCCTTAGAGAGGTAGAAGCTGGGAGGACAACGACCAAGATAAGACACCTGATACACTTCTGAACTATCGAGCTAGCCTCTCTAGATCAGACTAAACACCTAACTAGTCTTCGGGAAAGCAGAGCTTACTTCGGAGGCTGGAAGAGGAAGGACTTCAGAAAGGGGTGAGAGGGGAGTCCAATGGTAACCTGCACTACTGCTATGAAAACACCCGAACGTGGTGGACTACAAGGGACGGATAGGGCTGTCACAACCTACCGCCTACCACTACGGTTCTGTGGGGTGGAACACACTTTCTAGCTAACACTAAGGTCAGACACCACGTCTGCACTCGGTGTTAGGATTTCTCACGAGGCCTTCAAGAGAAATCCCCCTCAACCTAGAGCACTGACTTGAGATACTCTAGTCCAGGCGAGGAAACCTATAAGATAAGATCCCGACTAATAGAGAGATAACTTAGCCTAAGCTAAAGGTAAACTTCCACGCTCGAGCTAAACACTCACACTTGAGAAGATAAAAGATAGTGGAAAGTAAAGCTGACTCAGAAAAATAAAGAAGATAACTTATATTGACAATGTCAAAAGAAAGATACAAGAGCTATACCAGACTTTTGACAACTCCGGAATCCGGAGCAAGCTCGACTCGACTCTAACTCCCAAGCTACTAACCTACTCTAGAAAGTAAAGTGAAGAGAGAAGATCTCCAATGGTGTGTGTTACAAGTGATGGATGGGGTCTCTATTTATAGCCTTCCAGGGTCGGTTTTTGGCCGTTAAAACCTGTAGCGTCAGTTGTAAGCAGGTAAGGTCGGTGTGCTTGTCTTACACGTGAAGCCGGGGCTTGAAAGGCTGTAAAGTGGGGCTGGCCAGCCTCCCCTAGGCCGGCCGGCCTGGGGATGTGACCATCTGGCCACCGCCTTGGTGTGGACGTCCCTAATCATCTCCTGGGGTCGGTATTCATTGCGTGGTTTCAACGCTCACAGTGCTAGGCCAGCTGGCCTAAGGGAGTCCGGCTTGCTTCCCTTTGGCCCAACTCGGCCCTCCGTTGCGCCGATGTTTCTCTTGGACGCTTGTTATTTTCTCTGGGTGGTGGATCGATGACTCAGGCACAAATTTGCACTGAGTTGTGGGTCCTTTGATCCTCGTACAAGCCTCTCATTCCACTTGATCAAACCGACATCCAATCCACGACTCAGAGGCATTGTGGGTGTGTCATATTGCCCCTGGATCGAAGATAGGGCCTTGTCTTAAGAGGTGCCAGGCCGGCCGGCCTAGGAGAGGCCGGTCGGTCTGGGTTTTTGCCCAATTCTGCTCAATTTTGGTACACCTGCTCCTAAAATCGTAACTCATCCAAAACTTGTGAAACTCAGTAGAAATAAACAAAATATGAAAGAAACATAGTGTAAAGCTCATTTTATTCCAGAGAAGTTGACGGCTAGAATGTGAAATTATAGCCGTCAACTGTTATGTCATCCTAGATGAGAAGAACTTGACCACCCTAGATGCAGAAAATGAACTCCTCAATGATCAAGCGGTGAATGTGCTCTTTAGTCTCTTGATGTAAGTGAGTTCGATAGAGTCAAGAATCTCACAAATGCAAATGAGATATGGAAAAAGCTCATGGAAATTCATGAGAGTACATCAAGTGTGAAGGAGGCCAAGTTGTATGTGCTCAAGGGCAAATTTAGTGAGTTTGCCATGAAGAAGGATGAAAGTGTGGTCGAGATGTTCAACCGGCTAAATGACATTGTTAATGAGCTCGAGGGCCTTGGCTTTGAGGTGCCGGATGTGGATTTCTCTCACAAGTTCCTTAGAAGTCTTCCGGAGAGATATGACACTATTGTCACCTTGCTTGTGAGGTCGCATGTGAAGACCACTACTCCCACAACAAATATTGGGAGAAGTGCTTACTCATGACATGTTCAAGAAATCACAAGATGAAGTTCATAGTGGAACAATTGATGAAAAGGAGAAGAGTGTAGCTTTCAGGGCTCAAGATAGCAAGATTGAAGAAGAAGGTGGTTGCTAAGAAGAAGAATCGGATGAAGAGATGTCTCTCTTTGTCAAGAGGTTCAATAGAATGATGAGCAAGAAGAACTTTGTCAAGAGAGGACAATCATCAAGGAAAAATCCTTTTGTTGACAAGACATGTTTTTAATGTGGTGAATTGGGCCATATCATCATAAATTGCCCAAACAAGAAGAATGACAAAAACAAGAAAGACAAGAAAATGATGAGAGGAAGAAGAAGAAGTTCATCAAGAAGAAGAGAAATGGTCAAGACTGCTTTGTTGAGTGGGATTCTGATGTAAGCTCCGATGAAGATGATGATGACAAGCCATCCAAGGGAGTTGCTGGGATGCCATCAAGGAGGCTCCATCACTCTTCTCTGCACCACATTGTCTTATGGCAAAAGGCATTGCAAAGGTATTGCAAGATGATGAATTTGAAGAATTCTCATATGATGATCTTGTTGACATGCTCAACGATGCCGGTGAACTTGTGATCAAGGAAAAGGCAAAGTTGAAGGATTTGGAGTTGAAATATGGTTCACTCCAAGCTTCCTATGAGGAGCTAAAGACCTCTCATGAGAATCTTAAGGAAACTCATGAGAAGCTTGAGGAAGCTCACAACACCTTGCTTGATCACAAGAACAAGGCTAAGTTGAGTATGGGGGCTAGTAGTGAAACTTGCAAATCATATTGTGTATCTAGTTCTACTAACCCCTCATGTAGCACAAGTGATAAGTCTTTTTGTGATGAGTCACTTGTTTTGGAGAATGAAAAGTTGAAGAAGGAAGTGATTTGTTTGACCAATGATTTGAGCAAGTGCAATGATAGTAGAGCCAAATTCAATCATTCTTGGTCAAGCCAAAAGTTCACCTTGAATAGGCAAGGTCTTGGGTATATTCCAAAGAAAGGCAAGAAGGCCTTCTATGCTACCAAGACTACCTTTGTGAAGAAAGATGGACGGCCCTATTGTGAAAAGTACAAGAAAATAGGCCATAATAAGAAGAATTGCACAAACAACAAAGCTATATCCTTTGTGATGTAGACTAGACCCGATCTTCTGAGAGGCAGGGGTAAATTCGATTGATAGAGTACGTGACTTTGGCGATCCGGCTTCTAATCAGACATGAATTCGAAGCCTATAACCGTTACACCACTGCTCTGTTGGTTATCAACCAAGAACAACTTGATTGACCTCGCCAAGAAGGCTTTTCCTACAAGCGAATCGAAGAACACAAGCAAGAAAGTATAAACGATCTTCCGAGAGGTAGGGGTAAATTCGATTGATAGAGTACATGATGTTGGCGATCCGGCTTCTAATCAGACATGAATTTGAAGCCTGCAACCATTACACCACCGCTCTGTTGGTTATCAACCAAGAACAACTTGATTGACCTCGCCAAGAAGGCTTTTTCTGCAAGCGAATCAAAGAACACAAGCAAGAAAGTATAAATGCACAATCTGAAATTGCAAGTATGAATGAAGCGAAGGTAAAGTAGGGGTTCAAGAACTCAATTCCAAATGACTAATCGACACAGTGGAGGAGATCAAGAACGGGGGCCCTGATTCACAGCAAAATGACTTGTCGTCACAGTTACAATGAAGAAGATAGTTTCGCAATGGAAAATCTGATCTAAACAAAACCCTCACCCTAATGTGGTGGCGGCTACTGATTATATGAGGGTTGTGGCGTGCATAACTGATGAGGACATCGCTGCATCGGATACGTACACGTTGAAGTCCGACTCGTCTACAACTTGGACATCGTTTCCTTCTCGGATTCTAGAAATAGTCTGCACTAAAAATGACGCCACGGCCACATATAGAGTTTGTTTCAGGATATATTTATATGGTTGGAAACATAATTTCATAACCTTTCCAATGCCACCAGATTCAGGTCCATAGCAGTTTGGAGTCGATGGCAATTCACAAAACAAGTCAACATCCAGAATCTGTCAGGGTGCTGCGCCACCTCTTTTGGGCCAATGGCCCGTGTATCGTGTCGGGCCTTCAGCCCATGTTGTGGGCGCCCCCTTGGTCGCGCCCCAACCCTAGGTCACCTGGTTCTTCCATAAACTCAGTAGCCGCCGCCGTTTGGACTTGGGTTTTGTTTAGTTCTTGTGTTTTCCTTCGAGAAACAGAGATTGCATCGTTGTATCTGTGGCGACAAGTCCTTATACATTGATCCAAGGCCCCCATTTTTGATCTCCTCCACTGTATCGATTAGTCCTTTGGAATGGAGTCTTGAACCCCTCTTGTGATTTGCTTAATCCATATCTGCAATTATCAGATTGCATGTTTACATCTTCTTGCTTGTGTCCTTCGATTCGCTTGCAGGAAAAGCTTTCTCGGTGAGATCAATCGAGTTGTGCTTGGTTGATAACCAACGGAGCAGTGGTGTAATGGTTGCAGGCTTCGAATTCGTGTCTGATTAGAAGTCGGATCACCAACGTCACGTACTCCATCAATCGAATTTACCCTACCTCTCAGAAGATCGGGCCGCGTCTACATCAAGTGGTATCAAGATTCAGGTTTACCATGAGGTATAATTTCGTGTTCCCCTTTAGATTCATCTTGTTCTTTTACCTACAGTCCACAAAAAGCCCAAAAAATTTACACTTTCCGCTGTCCTATAACCTGCTTTAG
The DNA here is from genome assembly GCF_016808335.1 of Panicum virgatum. NCBI lineage: Eukaryota > Viridiplantae > Streptophyta > Magnoliopsida > Poales > Poaceae > Panicum > Panicum virgatum. The sequence goes on along the minus strand of NC_053150.1, from coordinate 25,328,490 downwards.
CCTCTGCAATTTTCGTTTCAGTTTTGCTTAGTTGAGTTCGTGTCCGTGGTCGAGTCTTGTTGCTGTTTAGTGTGTTCGTAGTCATAGTCAACCACCCGTCGCTATTTTTGTTTCCGCCGCCATCCCATCGACCTTTACCCAAACAACAAGTCGAGGCCTCATGCTACTTGACTTGCCCTCGCTAGCCGCCTTGTGTGAACTCTCACCGCGTAAGCCCTAGATAGGTTGCAAGCCGCCTTGTGTTTTTGCCTTGCATCGCAGCCCTTCTTGATTTCATCTGGCGATATACATCAATAACCCCTTAGCCACGTCCATCATGGACCCCAACACGATACATGGGCCAACAGCCCAAAAGATGGTGTTGCAGCAACTTGACAGATTCTGGACATTCATTTGTTTTGGCAATTCCTGTCGACTACGAATGAATTTGGGCCTCAAACCAGTGCCATTGGAAGCTCCTTCAAATTATCTTTCCATCCATTTAAAGAGCATCCAAAACGGACTCCGTATGCGGCCTGGGCGTTGATTTTTGTGCGGGCTGCTCCTGGACTCCGAAGCAAACTCGAACTCGACTTCGATTGGGCCTCCAACTCGGCTTGGCTGCCCTTGCTGGTCCACCACGCCTCCAAACTCCTCCCCAACGTCCTCCTCATCATCTGCATGGTTTCTAACAATAATTAAATCATTAGGTAGTAATTTATTCTCAAATCCAAATGACAAATTTATTTGGAACAAGCTCACCTTATAATCAATGATCGTATCCGAAAGTGTCATGCCCTCATCGTCCTCCCCTTCTTGACAACAAACCTTCCTCGGTTTGATCTTAGTTGGATGATATGGAGTAGGTAACAACCAATATTGCTCCCCTCTTTTGAAATGAACCTGCTTCTTTAAAATAAAACTAGAGGAACTTGACATTACAGGATTAGTAGTATTGCAGCCCTCTACTTGATCACAATGTTGCACAGTAAATGGAGAATTCAGATTTGAACAAATATAGACTCGATGTACCATGTATTCTCTTTTGTTGTTTACTTTTCCAATAACATAATATGTATGTCTATAAAACCATGGCAAATCAGCATATACAAAAAATTTCTCCTCCAAATCACTAAGATTGCATAGAACATCAAATTCAATGTAACCCAAAGTATTCAAAGAAGATAATAGTTGCAGCTCATCAATATCACTAGCATTATGAATAACATATTTATTTTTAGCATAAGTGTTCGAATTCAACACACATATAGCATTATCATTTATCATCGATGGCATGGGTATATCATCATGCAAATCATCTTTATGACAAAGAACATCAAACAAATTATTATGTGACAAAGATAGATCAAGAGAAGAATTCACTAATGTTTTCTCCATCATAGCATGGTTGGTGGAAAAAGTTAGCACATCAAGAGAATTCTCACCTTCTATGAGTGTAGCACCATGATTATTACCTATGTTCTCAGCAGGATTAATAGGTGCATTGTGAAGTGATGGTTCTGAATTTGCACGTGAGGTTGTGAGCTCCACGTGATCTTCCATGTCATCCTCTTGCTTATGTACATTATCCTGCAAAAGGTTAGGCATAGCAAGAGGAATAACAGTAGACTCTTCCTCTAAATGATTCACCTCATCATTTGAATTAATTACAAGAGATGGATTAACAAAATTTTCTCTCAAAACAATTTTCATGTCATTCCAAGTTTGACATTTATCTAATGGCCTTAAACTCTCCCACCAAGTTAAAGCAGTACCTCGCAAGACACTGGCTGCATTCTGAACCTTCCTCCTTGGACACATAAAGCGAGCAGCAAATATGTTGTCTATTGCAATTTCCCACTCAATGTACTCATCAGCACTGATGCCATCATCAGTTAGTAGATATGAAGAACCTGTCATTGTTAGAAGATATCAAAAGATAACACAAAAGTATTATTCCTATCGACTAGCAACTACTAGGTTGTGGCGGAACCACCCAAAACTACTGGGCCCGGGTGCATTGATCTTTGTTGCTAAGCAACTCTGACCCAAATTGGCACTCACCGGTAGTTCCTCGAGTGAAGCCTCGATTAAAGCCACGCTATTCCAGGATCAGCAGACAACACTCACACGAAGGTGAGCCCAGAGATTACAACACAGAACACTTCATACAACTCAGAGTGATTGCAGCGGAAAAGAAATTTATTACAACCCATGTTCAGAATAGTAAAGTACTACAGAGTTCCATATACTCAAATTATTCAAGTTTCATTGTTCAGAGGAAGCATTAAAAGATAACTAGCGAAATACGTGACGCATCGATAAGCCCGTACGAAAGCGTCACTCAGCGGGAGGGTGATCAGCACCAGCTGAAGGACCATCCCACTCAACAGACCAACCCGGAGGCAAGGTGCACGGCCAAGTAAGACTCGCGAATAGATCTTCAAAGTTAGTACCTGAAAAACAGTGCCACAAGCAAGGCTGAGTATACTAATACTCAGCAAGACTGACCCATCACCGGATATAACATAGTCCGATAACTAGACATGCAAGGCTTTTTGGTTGGTGGGGTTTGTTTTGCAAAAAAAAATGCCACTAAGAGTTGATCCTTATTTTCAGATTTTATCTAGTCATCTTCTAGTGGGGTTAACCATTCTAAGTTTGCATCTACTCTACACAAACATGGTAGAGCAAACATTTAATCAACTAGCAGTATTATCATCATCATGTTCCACTTGTTACTCTGTGTGACCGAAAGCATTAAGCAATCTCATGCCGTGAGAGGCGGACGATTCTGAATCGAATTTCAACCTGGCCAGGGGAACCTAGACCACACGCATGGGGATCGACTTCGCTCCCGCCCACGCTACAGATCCCCTTTCTTTCCAGTCCGTGGATCCGGGGCACCCTCCCCGACTACAGAGTCCTACCACTCTGCACCCGTATGTCGCGACAAAAAATAAACCTTACTTCTACCAGGAGGGTGCGAGATCGTTCCACTCAACGGTCCAATCAGGTACTTAAGCTTTCCGATTACCATATTTCTCGGTATGTGGCTAGTACTTTCAAACGCTTAACGAAAAGAGCCACACACCGCGACCTTAGCCATTTTTGACTACACCAGCGGGGCATCACAACTACACATCCCCGCCCGTTGTCCTTACATTTCAACAGGAATTTAAAGTCAGTACAACTCCTATTTGCTCGCGAGAGGCAGGAAAACACTCGACTTCTATCGTACCTATTTAGCATGGCAACTAGTCGAATAAAAGATCCGGTATCACACATAGGTTCCTAGGGATCATGCGTCTAAGGTTTTCAATCAATGCCTAGAAAACTTAAATGCAGAAAGAAACTATTACAATACATCATAAATAGACAAATGAATAATAACTCAGAAAATAAGGCATAATGCACCGGGGCTTGCCTTCTTGGGCACTGTCAGGCAGAAAAGCCTCTGGGGCTTGGCCTAGGTCTTGAGACAAGTTAGCACAATTCAAATTGACCTCCTGATCCACACGAGAGTCCGCGGGCACCAATTCGTAGTCCCCGCCGGCGAGATTACCCGTTTCTATATGCAATGCAAAATTTATGAGTTATGCATGGTTAACGATTTTTTCCTTCACGATAAAGTTGTAGTTCAACAAAAGTTAATTTAGTGATGATTTCAACATTTCATTTCATGGGCAGTCGTTTATAGAGTAGTAACCACAATTATGTTTCTTCATGAAGGAGTGGCGGTTTTGGTTTTCATTCTCAAATTTAACCCATAGCATGCTTTCATTATTTCATAACAACAACTATACTCATGAGCTAGTGGTGAAAAACTCAAGTAACACAGATCCAAACTTAAGCATTCATGGTATAAATTTAAGCAATTAACCATAAAGCAAAAACCATAACTATTCATATAAGTAGATCACCCTAGTTACTTCATCTTTTTGTACAGAACGTTTAACAAGGGTTATGGTACTACAAATTTTACGAGAGCAACTTTATAGCATAAACTCGGTACTGAAATTTTTCCAGATTTTATACACTTATACAGCAGAGGTGACAAAAAGAATAAAAACAGTAAGCCATTTACAAAGATTAATTCTACAGAAAGTTTTACTCAGGATATGTTTCTCAAATGTTTACCAGAGCCTACTCATGAGCTAAAAATACTCCAGAAAAATTATCGAGCTTTATAACCACCATATAAATTAGTTATGCAATTAATTTAACATAAGTTAGCATAAATTTCTCACAGTTCAAATGACCAGTAAAGCATGTAAACTTTTTATTACAGACAGATCATACTCTACACAAGAATATGTCAAAATATCAAGATCAGATATGGTGTATTTTACTCAAAATTAAAATGGTAAAACTAACCATAAGATGCTAAGCATGATTATTCACCAAAGCAAAACTCATTAACTGCAGCTCAAAATTTTGACACAGGAACACAGAGCTAAAAAGAGACTTCAGAAATAAATATAGATTTTTCGGAGCATAAGAACTATATATGAAGAATTAAATTGATTAAACAAGCATAAATCATGGTATATAGCAAATGAACTCTAATAAATCTGAAATTTAGATATTAACAGGGTTTCAGTTGCACATGCACACAGTAAAAATTCCAGAGCAAGATCATGTGCATATTTTCCAGTATTAAATCGAGAAAGCTAGTAACAGATTAGAGAATCTTGATTGTTCCAACATGATATCTGTTTTGGTTGGGTGTCATCTTTTTACTGTGATCTTAATATTCCATTAGTGATGACATATCCAAAAAATCAAGGTCATTTGCTGAGTAGAACTTCCTGAACATGCATAAGGTGGTTTTCTTAGTCTTTTTCCCAGATTAAAATTTGTAGATCTTGTTACAAGGATTCCAGATCCATTGAGTTTGCATTTTTACGATTTTTCTATGATTTGTTCTGCATTTTAGAAGTTCACTGGTATACACTGGAATACTTGCAAAAACACCCTTGAACGAAAAAAAGAAGTTACAACCGGGCCCTTTGCCGGCCTTCTCCGCCGTGGCATCTTCCCGGTGGTGTTCTGCTAGGCAGGGCTTACCGGGGCAGCCACGGGGAGGCGCGTGGGAGAGTAGGGATCGAGGAACACCTACCCTGGTCGGCGTTCGAGTGTTTGGCGCACAGAATCGGGCTCGTCGGCGTCAATGGCGGAGCGGTTGTTCGGTTCGTCGGCGTTGGAGGTGAAGGAGGGCTCGGGGAAGGGGAACAGGGCGCACACGAGCACCGCGTGAGCTTGAGGATGCGCCTGGGGTAGCTGTTGTGCACGGACTCCCTCTGGGCTGGCCGGTCCGCGGTGAGCCCGAGCTCGCCGGCGGCGGCGCAGAAGGGGAACGGCGTCGGGAGAGGGATTGGGCTCGATTCCGCGCGCGTGGAGCTCAACTGGAAGGTGGAGAAGCTGCTGCGGTGGTTGGATCGGACAATGTAGGGCTGTGGTGGCCGGTCCGCGTGAGCTAGATCTCGCCGGCCATGGCGGAGCGGCGGGAGGAGGAAGAAGGAGGAGAAGGCGCGGGACGGTGGAGCTCTGGGGGTTCTTATAGGCCAAGGAGCTCCTGGGCGAGGGAAGTAGCGACTGGGGGCAGTCGATTTGGCACTAGTCGGCTCGACGGCGGGCTGGCGGGCGAGCAGGCGGCGCTGCGCATGGCGGGGGTGGCGTGGCGGCTCGGGGAGGCGTCTGGGACGCGTGTGAGCGTGAGGAGGTGCCAAGGGGCGGGCCAGGTGGCGCTGAGGAGTTTCCCCGGGTCCATTTGGCCGCGGGCGCGCGGTGGACGAAGTCCACCGGCGGCGTACGGCGGGCGGCGCGAAACAGAGTAACGGGAGGAGAGAGAGATGAAGGTGAGGGCCTATTTGTGATTTCTGAAAATCCAGGGACCTATCGGTAATATAAAAATATCTCCTATTTTGAGGGCTCAAATGAAAAAGTGTTGAATACCAATCTTGCATAACTTTTCAAAATCTACAACTTTCATGTTATGCAAATTTTCATTTGAAACTCACATTTTGAACTGTTTGTAAATTTGCAATCTTGCACAAAAGGACTTTGGTTTTATTCTGTTTTTGATTGATTTTTGGCTGAAGTTCAATTGAGCACACGTCAATTGAAGTACCTTTCATGAGCCAACAAAAATTTTGTGCATCTTTTTGACTTGAAATTTGAGTAGCTTTTCATTCTTTTTCCTTTCTCCTTTAATTTCTTTTATTCACTTTGACTTTTATTTGACTCCTTCTTTATGAATAAATTTCCCCCCTTTTTCTTTTAAGTTTAGTGAGGTACAGTGATGGTGTTTAAGGGTACTGACACCTGAGGTGTCACAGCCTACCCCCCTTAAAAAGAATCTCGCCCCGAGATTGGATGATTGAAAATTAGATAGGGAAGTGATATACCTGAGGTGGAGCTAAGAAAACCCGGATAATGTCGATTAAGATATTCTTCCGTCTCCCAGGTGGCTTCTTCTTCAGTGTGATGAGACCACTGAATTTTATACATTTTTACCACCTTTCGACGAGTACCTCTCTCTTTTTGATCCAGAATTCTGAGTGGATATTCGGTATAAGAGAGATCGGGCTCCACTAAAATTTCATGCTGATTGATGATTTCCGTAGGAACTCGAACACATTTCTTGAGTTGGGATATGTGGAAAACATTATGGACGGCAGCGAGTCGTGAAGGAAGTTGCAAACGATAAGCCATGGGTCCACATTCTTCAATGATTTCATATGGCCCGACATAGCGAGGTGCGAGCTTACCCTTGACTCCGAAACGTTGAACGCCTCGAGTTGGGGACACTCGTAAATAGACGTGGTCACCAACCATGAACTTCAAAGGATCCCTTCTTTTATCGAAATAACTCTTTTGCCATGACTGGGCTGCTCGGAGATTTGCTTGTACTTTTTTTACTTTCTCCTCAGCCTCGACCACTAATTCGGGTCCAAATATTTGACGTTCTCCAGTCTGGGACAAACTCAAAGGAGTTCGACACCATCGACCATACAAGGCCTCGAATGGTACCATCTTCAGACTGGCCTGATAGCTGTTGTTATAAGAAAACTCAGCCAAGGATAAACATTTGTCCCAGTGCTTGTCATAATGGATGACACATGCTCGAAGCATATCCTCAAGAATTTGATTCACCCTTTCGGTCTGTCCGTCCGTCTGTGGATGGTAAGCTGAGCTTCGAATTAATTTGGTTCCGAGAGCTTCTTGGAGTTGCTCCCAAAACCTTGCCACAAACTGAGGACCACGATCCGAGATAATTGTCTTGGGTATACCGTGTAGACAGACTATCCGATCGATATAGGTTTCAGCATATTTCTTGGCTCGATATTCAGTATGCACTGGAATAAAATGAGCGGTCTTTGTGAGCCTATCAACAATAACCCAAATGGAATCATGATGCTGAGAAGTATTTGGTAAGTCCATGCTGATATCTTCCCATTTCCAAGACGGAATTGGCAGTGGTTGGAGAGTTCCAGCAACCTTCAAGTGACTAGCTTTCACTCTCTGACAGGTGTCACACTCTGCGACATATTTGGCAATCTCTCTCTTCATGCGAGTCCACCAAAAATTTTGTTTTAGATCTTGGTACATCTTGGTGCTACCCGGATGAATAGAGAATTTAGAGAGATGTGCTTCGTCCAGGATTTGTTTCCGCAGCTAATGATTCTTTGGAATGACTAGGCGATCCTCGAACCACAAAATTCCTTTATGGTCCACTCGAAAACACTTGTATTTATTTTCACCTTCTAATACTTTCTGCTTGATGATACCAACACTTTTGTCGTGTAATTGGGCCATGATGACCTTGTCATAGAGTGTCGGTTCCACCGAAATATGATTCAACGAGCCCTGAGGGATGATTTCCAATTTCAGTTTTTGCATTTCAGCACATAATGTGTCATTATACGACTCCACAAAAAGGCAATTGCAGTGAACCTTGCGACTGAGCGCATCGGCTACAACATTAGCCTTGCCTGGATGATAATGAACTTCCAGGTCATAATCTTTGATTAATTCCAGCCATCTTCATTGCCTCATATTCAGCTCACTTTGAGTGAAAATGTATTTGAGACTCTTATGGTCGGTATAAATATTGCAATGAGTGCCCATAAGATAATGTCTCCAAAGCTTGAGAGCATGAATAACTGCGGCTAGCTCAAGAGCATGAGTGGGACAATTTAGCTCGTGTGGCCGAAGAGCTCGGGAAGCATATGCTATAACTCGATTGTCTTGCATTAGAACACAACCAAGACCAGTACCTGAAGCATCACAGTAAACGTCGTAGGGTTTGTTGTTGTCAGGTTGAGCCAAGACTGGTGCAGTGGTTAGATGTGCTCTTAATGTATGGAATGCTTCATCGCACTTCACATTCCGTTTAAACTTGACATCCTTCCTTAGTAGCTCTGTCATGGGCTTAGCAATTCTAGAGAAGTCTGGAATAAATCTGCGGTAATACCCCGCCAAACCGAGAAAACTGCGGATCTGATGAACTGAAGTAGGAGGTTTCCAGTCCATCACTTCTTGTACCTTGCTGGGATCAACTGAGATGCCTTCACTGGATATAGTGTGACCCAGAAACTTGACTGTGTCCAGCCAGAATTCACACTTGGAGAATTTTGCGTACAGCTTATGATCTCTGAGACGCTGAAGAACAATACGCAGGTGTTGTTCATGTTCTGCCTCATTCTTGGAATAGATCAGAATGTCGTCGATGAAAACCACGACAAACTTGTCAAGTTCCGGCATGAATACCGAGTTCATGAGATACATGAAATAAGCCGGAGCATTGGTGAGACCGAAAGACATAACCAAGTATTCATAGAGGCCATATCTGGTTGAGAAAGCGGTCTTGGGAATATCACAAGGCCGGATTTTAATTTCATGATACCCCGAACGAAGATCAATCATGGAGAAGATCTTTGCTCCAGCCAACTGATCAAATAGTACATCAATGCGGGGAAGTGGATATTTATTTTTGATGGTCACCGCATTGAGAGGCCGGTAGTCAACACACAACCTCAGACTGTCATCCTTCTTCTTTACGAACAATGCTGGACAACCCCAAGGTGAAGCACTCGGGCGAATATAACCCTTGTCTAGAAGTTCTTGCAGCTGGATCTTTAATTCGGCTAATTCTTTAGGCGGCATTCGGTACGGCCTTTTTGAAATAGGTGCTGTACCAGGCTGAAGTTCAATGACAAATTCGATATCCTGGTTTGGCGGCATCTGTATATTCACGGACTACCGGAATATCTTCGAGATTTATATCTTTCATTGCATAGGCACAAGAGTTGTTGCATTGGTGATGAGGTAAATACAGAACCGAATGACCATGAGTTGGAGAATTTATTTCAACAGCTCGGGAAGAGATATCTAACATTACCCCATGTCTTTTCATCCAATCCATTCCCAGAATAATGTCCATACCTTCTAGTGGCAACAAGATTAAAGTGGTAGGAACAGTTTTACTACCCAAACTAAGTGGCGCATTACGAACGATTTGGTTTGATGCAACTTTACCACCCGGAGTAGATATCATAAATGACCCTTTCGTGTGACGAAAATCTAACCCAACCCTTGCTCCAAATTTAGAACTAATGAAGCTATGAGATGCACCATAATCAAATAAGATAACGGTGGGGTGTTGGTTTATAGAGAATGTACCCGACATGATTGGTGCTCCCTCAGGAAGGTCAGCAAGGCTGGTGAAGTTAAGTCGGCCCTGCTTGACTTGAATGGTTTGCCTCTTGCCCTTGTTCTGATCATTTCTGCGAGAAGCCTGCCCTTGAGGTTGTCCTGCCTGGGGGCACATCTTGGCAAAGTGATCCGGACTCCCGCATCTGAAACAGCAGGTTATTATTATCAGGGCGAGCGGCTGGCTGAGCATTCGGCCTAGGGCCGTTCTGCTGCTGCTGAGGTACAAATCGAGCTTGCTGAGGAAACCCGAATCGAGTCTGCTGCTGCTGTTGAGGAGGCCGAATAATCCAACGTCCTGGCTGAGGGGCCTTCTGAGAGGGTGCGGGTGGGTTATTCTGCACAATACTGATACCTCGGTGCAGAGGCACTCGAGGGTCCAGTAGGTGCCTTGCGCTTCTTTTCAGCGCGGTGTGCAGAAATAAGATCCTCCTGAAGAGATAGCCATATTCACCAATTCATTGAAAGAGTCCGCCCGGACAAGATTTAGCCTTTCTTGTAACTTGGTGCTAAGGCCTCGACGGAAGCGTTCATGCTTCTTAGCGTCAGTATCCGCGTGATGTCCAGCATACTGACACAATTGATGGAATACTTGGGCATACTGCACCACGGTATGAGTGCCCTGAGTTAAAGCCAAGAACTCATTGAGCTTACGGTCAAGAAGTCCAGCTGGAATATGATGATCTCGAAAAGCCAATTTGAACTCATTCCAATTCACCACATGATCAGCCAGTAGCATCCCGTGGTAATGATCCCACCACATACGAGCTGATCCACGAAGCTGTTGCGCGGCGTAGCGAGTCTTGTTCGCTTCGGAACAAGTAGTCAATAGAGAAAACTTGGACTCGATTGTGCGAATCCAAGCGTCCGCGTCCAGAGGCTCATCCGCTTTATTGAACAGCGGAGGCTGAGTACTGAGGAAATCTTGGTAGCTCGCTTCTTGTGCGTGATGAGCATGATGCCCACCCCGCGGTTGTTGCTGAGCTTGAACCAACTGCCGCAAAATTTCTGTCTGGGCGGCAAGAACCTCCGCGATACCCACTGGTGGAGGAGGTGGAGGTGGATCGCCATTCCCCCCGGCTCCAAAACCACTAGGGGTGCCACGAGTTGATCCAACCATCTGAAATGTGAGTAATTTTGCATTAGGCTCAACATTATCATCATTTTAAATGGAATTTACAACTCAAAATGACATGGAAGTAATGGAAATCGCTTTAATCATGTTGTGCAGCAAAATCAGTGATACGAAAACGCTCATAACTGGAGTTCTGTACATTATATAAACTTGAAACTTTTACAGGAGATATATAATTTCATGAGCTACAACTTTGGTAGTCATCACAAAGTCAGATTCCAAAAGTAGGTTAGTCGAAAAATTCATCTACTCCTCCTCTGGTTTTTTCTGTTTTACAGAAAGCAGAGCTTCTGTATTTTGTGATTATCTCCTGCGATACTGATCCGTTTGAGCTGAAATTTTGCGAGTATTTTCATGATGCAATTTGGAACAACTTTGGTATTCAACTCAGGAGCTAAATCAGAGAGGAAAGGAGGATAAAATTTCGAACTAGCTGCTGCATTCAGCTTTTCACATATCACCGATATTTCACATTAGTAGCATTTGAGGTTCATTACATACATCATCCTCTCATTTCTACTTGGTTACTTCTCACATCAATACTAAGGGGGTTACTCAACTCTAAGTTAGCCTAGTAGCCATGATCCAAAAGTAGGCTACACTAAGAGGAGTCTACAAAAGCTAGAAAACCGCGCCTTGGTCTACATGTTGACCGATGCCTCACTCGACGCGGGAGTGTGAACCTCAACCGGTGCGAGCTGCGGCGCCTGGTCCTCGGAGTCCATCTCTGAAATGCCCTCGATCTCCTGGGGCTCGTCCTCATCGTCCACCTGCATCTCGTCGGGGGGTGCGTGAAGGGCATCATGCGCGTGCTGTATCGCGTGGAGCTGCCCCTGGGCCTCGTCCAACTCAAGCTGCAGGTCGTGGAACTGGTCCTCCAAAAAGTTGATCGTAGTGTCACGATCCATCACCGTGTCCTGAAGCTCATGAACCTGGCCGTGGAGCTAGGCGATAAGAGTAGCCCTGCTCTCGAGCTCGGTACTTGCCTCCTGAAGCTGCCCATCTCTCAGCTGGACCTCCAGGTGCAAGGCCTGAGCGTGGTCCACCAACTGAGCGACGGCGTAACTCTGGTAAGTGTGAAGTCTGCAAAGACCGTCCAAGCACATCGCTGTCGTCCGAAGTGCCCCGACCGGGTCAAGGGTAGCGACCACGTCCACGTGTGCCATCCGGTCGAGCCAAAGCGGGTCTGCCGGGTTAGGTGCAGGGAACAACCCGAACGTGGTCAGAACCACCTCCAGAGGGTGCGAAGAGCAAAAAGTGGTCATCGCCCTCATGGCGGTAAGCTCCCAAGTGTCCAGCAGGTAGTGACCGACCACCTGAGTACGATCGGCTCCCACCCCGTTGAGCGGGTGCTGCGGGATCACCATCGTCACACTGCAGCGACGAACTCCGTCCTCCACAAACTCGTGGCCATCGTAAACCGGTGGCTGGAGGTAACCGGCTGCACTCAAAAGCTCCCAAAGACGGCGGGGAAACCCATCCCAGTGCAGGAAAGCAGAGTGCACGTGCCCCTGCGCATCAACGACCAGCAGCTCTTCCATCTGTCCCAACAAAAGACCGATGGATCAGCTGATGGTAACAAGAACTACTAACTCTGGACAGTGAATTGCCAAAACAATAGATAATTTGCTTCAAAAATTCTCAAAAATTTACACAAGCTCCCTAGGATAACCATGAACAATTCATCTAGTCAACACTAAGATCAATTCGGACTCTAAGGGGGTGATATGCTCAGGTTTTCAGAGTGACGTCAACCAGAAAAACTGGGTGTCCAGAGAGGGTGTATTTTGACCATAACTCTCAAACCAATTGTCTAGAATTATTCAAATTTTTATGGTAAGTTCATTAATTAGTTTTCTACAACTTTAATATTGAACGATTTTTCATTTGAACAACTTACGAAGGTCGAAAAATTTCAGTTTGCACAGACTGTTCAGAGTTGACGGTTCTACACAGGGTTGATATAAAATCACAAAATCCAGACTAGAAGACTTCAAAAAATTTCAAACTTTTACAGTAGTTTGATAACTTAGGAAAAATCATTTCGTATTACTACCCCAAGTTGATTTGAATATTTTAACAGAGGGTTAAAATTCGTGGAAACCAATTTGTAGACTATCTAGATACTCCTTAAGATAGGGTTTTAGCTGATTTGATTGCAATTTCTCGCGAAGATTTCTTTGTTACCCTTTTTGAGAATGAATGCAGAACCTATCCGTCCTCACCAAGGAAAAGAATTGCCAAGTAACCTTGGTCTTACGCAATGACTTTGGTGGCATACATATTACGTCTCTCACTATATATTTACTCGATATAGCTATATAGCCTAGAATTCGATTTCGAGTTAGCGTACCTGCAGAAAATTGACAATATATAGGTTGAACATTCCGTGCCAGTACTCACGAAAGCGTTCCCATACATTACCGATCACTATAGAACCGGCATCCATACAATTACCGCTGTATGGACAACGTTAAGCATACGTCATCGAAACAACGTATTGACTGAGTACCGTCTTTGACGGGGAATTGAATTCCAATTTCGAACCATTACTCCCCATATATTCAACCGAAGTTGGTATATAGGCAGCAGCTCAAGTAGGCCACTGCTTCAGTATTCAGCTCAAGTATACGGGGAATTGAACCGACGGGAAGGTCAGACTTCCTCAGCTGACTGAGTAAGCATACCTCCGCGGCGACGATGTAGTTGCAGAATTTAAATTACAGAATTTAAATACTGAAAAGTAATGTTCTGGAAGTTAGCCATACAATATAAGACACCTGATTATACCCATAAGGTCCCCTAGGGCTTTACGTCCTAGACTTGTCCTTGGAGATCCTAAACTCTTTCAAAGAAAACTTTAATAGTTTTGAAGTCAAGTTTTAATTTGTTGTTTTGAAAACCGAGGCTGTCATGTCTGGTAGGCTGTCTGCGAGCTCTGATGCCAGCTGTGGTGGAACCACCCAAAACTACTGGGCCCGGGTTCACTGATCTTTGTTGCTAAGCAACTCTGACCCAAATTGGCACTCACCGGTAGTTCCTCGAGTGAAGCCTCGATTAAAGCCACGCTATTCCAGGATCAGCAGACAACACTCACACGAAGGTGAGCCCAAAGATTACAACACAGAACACTTCATACAACTCAGAGTGATTGCAGTGGAAAAGAAATTTATTACCACCCATGTTCAGAATAGTAAAGTGCTACAGAGTTCCATATACTCAAATTATTCAAGTTTCATTGATCAGCGGAAGCATTAAAAGATAACTAACGAAATACGTGACGCATCGATAAACCCGTACGAAAGCGTCACTCAGCGGGAGGGTGATCAGCACCAGCTGAAGGACCATCCCACTCAACAGACCAACCCGGAGGCAAGGTGCACGGCCAAGTAAGACTCGCGAATAGATCTTCAAAGTTAGTACCTGAAAAATAGTGCCACAAGCAAGGCTGAGTATACTAATACTCAGCAAGACTGACCCATCACCGGATATAACATAGTCCGATAACTAGACATGCAAGGCTTTTTGGTTGGTGGGGTTTGTTTTGCAAAAAAAAATGCCACTAAGAGTTGATCCTTATTTTCAGATTTTATCTAGTCATCTTCTAGTGGGGTTAACCGTTCTAAGTTTGCATCTACTCTACACAAACATGGTAGAGCAAACATTTAATCAACCAGCAGTATTATCATCATCATGTTCCACTTGTTACTCTGTGTGACTGAAAGCATTAAGCAATCTCATGCCGTGAGAGGCGGACGATTCTGAATCGAATTTCAACCTGGCCAGGGGAACCTAGACCACACGCATGGGGATCGACTTCGCTCCCGCCCACGCTACAGTTCCCCTTTCTTTCCAGTCCGTGGATCCGGGGCACCCTCCCCGACTACAGAGTCCGACCACTCTGCACCCGTACGTCGCGACAAAAAATAAACCCTACTTCTACCAGGAGGGTGCGAGATCGTTCCACTCGCCGGTCCAATCAGGTACTTAAGCTTTCCGATTACCATATTTCTCGGTATGTGGCTAGTACTTTCAAACGCTTAACGAAATGAGCCACACACCGCGACCTTAGCCATTTTTGACTACACCAGCGGGGCATCACAACTACACAACCCCGCCCGTTGTCCTTACATTTCAACAGGAATTTAAAGTCAGTACAACTCCTATTTGCTCGCGAGAGGCAGGAAACCACTCGACTTCTACCGTACCTATTTAGTATGGCAACTAGTCGAATAAAAGATCTGGTATCACACATAGGTTCCTAGGGATCATGCGTCTAAGGTTTTCGATCAACGCCTAGAAAACTTAAATGCAGAAAGAAACTATTACAATACATCATAAATAGATAAATGAATAATAACTCGGAAAATAAGGCATAATGCACCGGGGCTTGCCTTCTTGGGCACTGTCAGGCATAAAAGCCTCTGGGGCTTGGCCCAGGTCTTGAGACAAGTTAGCACAATTCAAATTGACCTCCTGATCCACACGAGAGTCCGCGGGCACCAATTCGTAGTCCCCGTCCGCGAGATTACCCGTTTCTATATGCAATGCAAAATTTATGAGTTATCCATGGTTAACGATTTCTTTCCTTCACGATAAAGTTGTAGTTCAACAAAAGTTAATTTAGTGATGATTTCAACATTTCATTTCATGGGCAGTCGTTTATAGAGTAGTAACCACAATTATGTTTCTTCATGAAGGAGTGGCGGTTTTGGTTTTCATTCTCAAATTTAACCCATAGCATGCTTTCATTATTTCATAACAACAACTATACTCATGAGCTAGTGGTGAAAAACTCAAGTAACACAGATCCAAACTTAAGCATTCATGGTATAAATTTCAGCAATTAACCATAAAGCAAAAACCATAACTATTCATGTAAGTAGATCACCCTAGTTACTTCATCTTTTTGTACAGAACGTTTAACATGGGTTCTGGTGCTACAAATTTTACGAGAGCAACTTTCTAGCATAAACTCAGTACTGAAATTTTTCCAGATTTTATACACTTATACAGCAGAGGTGACAAAAAGAATAAAAACAGAAAGCCATTTACAAAGATTAATTCTACAGAAAGGTTTACTAGGGATATGGTTCTCAAATTTTTACCCGAGCCTATTCATGAGCTAAACATACTCCATAAACATTATCGAGCTTTATGACCACCAGATTGATTAGTTATACAATTAATTTAACATAAGTTAGCATAAATTTCTCACAGTCCAAATGACCAGTAAAGAATGTGAACTTTTTATTACAGACAGGTCATACTCTACACAAGAATATGTCAAAAGATCAAGATCAGATATGGTGTATTTTACTCAAAATTAAAATGGTAAAACTAACCATAAGATGCTAAGCATGATTATTCACCAAAGCAAAACTCATTAACTGCAGCTCAAAATTTTGACACAGGAACATAGAGCTAAAAAGAGACTTCAGAAATAAATATAGATTTTTCGGTGCATAAGAACTATATATGAAGAATTAAGTTGATTAAAAAAGCATAAATCATTGTATATAGCAAATGAACTCTAATAAATATGAAATTTAGATATTAACAGGGTTTCAGTTGCACATGCACGCAGTAAAAATTCCAGAGCAAGATCATGTGCATATTTTCCAGTATTAAATCGAGAAAGCTAGCAACAGATTAGAGAATCTTGATTGTTCCAACATGATATCTGTTTTGGTTGGGTGTCATCTTTTTACTGTGATCTTAATATTCCATTAGTGATGACATATCCAAAAAATCAAGGTCATTTGCTGAGTAGAACTTCCTGAACATGCATAAGGTGGTTTTCTTAGTCTTTTTCCCAGATTAAAATTGGTTGAGTTCCTGCAGATGTGACTGTTACAAAACTTGTAGATCTTGTTACAAGGATTCCAGATCCATTGAGTTTGTATTTTTACGATTTTTCTATGATTTGTTCTGCATTTTAGAAGTTCACTGGTATACACTGGAATACTTGCAAAAACACCCTTGAACAAAAAAAAGAAATTACAACCGGGCCCTTCGCCGGCCTTCTCCGCCGTGGCATCTTGCCGGTGGTGTTCTGCTAGGCAGGGCTTACCGGGGCAGCCACGGGGAGGCGCGTGGGAGAGCAGGGATCGAGGAACACCTACCCTGGTCGGCGTTTGAGTGTTTGGCGCACAGAATCGGGCTCGTCGGTGTCAATGGCGGAGCGGTTGTTCAGTTCATCGGCGTTGGAGGTGAAGGAGGGCTCGGGGAAGGGGAACAGGGCGCACACGAGCACCGCGTGAGCTTGAGGATGCGCCTGGGGTAGCTGTTGTGCACGGACTCCCTCTGGGCTGGCCGGTCCGCGGTGAGCCCGAGCTCGCCGGCGGCGGCGCAGAAGGGGAACGACGTCAGAGAGGGTTTGGCCTCGATTCCGCGCACGTGGAGCTCAACTGGAAGGTGGAGAAGCTGCTGCGGTGGTTGGATGGGACAATGTAGGGCTGTGGTGGCCGGTCCGCGCGAGCTAGATCTCGCCGGCCATGGCGGAGTGGCGGGAGGAGGAAGAAGGAGGAGAAGGCGCGCGACGGTGGAGCTCTAGGGGTTCTTATAGGCCAAGGAGCTCCTGGGCGAGGGAAGTAGCGACTGGGGGCAGTCGATTTGGCCCTGGGCGGCTCGACGGCGGGCTAGCAGGCGAGCGGGCGGCGCTGCGCATGGCGGGGGTGGCGTGGCGGCTCGGGGAGGCGTCTGGGATGCGTGTGAGCGTGAGGAGGTGCCAAGGGGCGGGCCAGGTGGCGTTGAGGAGTTTCCCCGGGTCCATTTGGCCGTGGGCGCACGGTGGACAAAGTCCACCGGCGGCGTACGGCGGGCGGCGCGAAACAGAGTAACAGAGGAGAGAGAGATGAAGGTGAGGGCCTATTTGTGATTTCTGAAAATCCAGGGACCTATCGGTAATCTAAAAATATCTCCTATTTTGAGGGCTCAAATGAAAAAGTGTTGAATACCAATCTTGCATAACTTTTCAAGGTCTACAACTTTCATGTTATGCAAATTTTCATTTGAAACTCACATTTTGAACTGTTTGTAAATTTGCAATCTTGCACAAAAGGACTTTGGTTTTATTCTGTTTTTGATTGATTTTTGGCTGAAGTTCAATTGAGCACGTGTCAATTGAAGTACCTTTCATGAGCCAACAAAAATTTTGTGCATCTTTTTGACTTGAAATTTGAGTAGCTTTTCATTCTTTTTCCTTTCTCCTTTAATTTCTTTTATTCACTTTGACTTTTATTTGACTCCTTCTTTATGAATAAATTTCCCCCCTTTTTCTTTTAAGTTTAGTGAGGTACAGTGATGGTGTTTACGGGTACTGACACCTGAGGTGTCACATAGGTAGTGGTGAAAGTGGAATGCAATATCTCAAGCGGCTTACCACCGTCTTGCAAGTGTTCTTACCAAAGCCAACAGGCGGCACAATCAGTTGTCAACCTTGGGTGTAATAGTTGCAAGATGAACCTGTGCTGACCGAAGTATTTGTGGAGCTTTGGGTAGGCACAATATGGTAGCAAGGAATATCAAAATTTCAATTCAGAATTGCAAAATTGAAAACTAGTCCCAAGCTAGTCTATGTTGCCGGCCTAAACTCGTCTCAGACTTAGTTCAAGTATGCAATGGATACAACTTTGGAAGGGACTCATAGGATGCATGCACTTAATTTTTTTTCTTCTTCTTTTATTTTCATTTTTTGGTGCGGCTTTTGTTCTTTTTTTTCAGCACCTTCAGCCTTTTGTTCTTTTCTCTTTTTTTTAATCTGAACTGCTGCAGAAAAACAAGTGCTATAACAAACACCAATTCTGTTCAGAACACTACGACATCAGTAGAACATATGTATTTTTAAAATCGTAGCTCCCATTGATCTGAAATTTCTACAGATTAAACTAGACAAAAATCTTGATCTAACCCAACTGGAATCAAGTCAATCGTAGGTCTACAACTCCGGATATAAAATAACAAAATTTCTGTTCAGATTGTGATATGACACTAGCACAAGACACGTTTTAAACAAGCAACACAATGACACAACGTGGGACTAAAATTTAGAAGGGCAAACTGAACCAAAAAATTGTGGGGCACAAACAGGTTATAGAACAGCGGGAAAAAAAATTTTAGGGCTTTTTGTGGACTATGGGTGATGAACAAAAACGAATCCAAACGGGGGGGTACACGATAATATACCTCATGGTAAACCTGAATCCTGATGCCACTTGATGTAGACTAGGCCCAATCTTCTGAGAGGTAGGGGTAAATTCGATTGATAGAGTACGTGACGTTGGCGATCCGGCTTCTAATCAGACATGAATTCGAAGCCTGCAACCGTTACACCACCGCTCTGTTGGTTATCAACCAAGAACAACTGATTGACCTCGCCAAGAAGGCTTTTCCTGCAAGCGAATCGAAGAACACAAGCAAGAAAGTATAAACGCGCAATCTAAATTGCAAGTATGAATGAAGCGAAGGTAAAGTAGGGGTTCAAGAACTCAATTCCGAAGGACTAATCGATACAGTGGAGGAGATCAAGAACGGGGGCTCTGATTCACAGCAAAAGGACTTGTCATCACAGTTACAATGAAGAAGACAATTTCGCGATGGAAAATCTGATCTAAACAAAACCCTCACCCTAATGTGGCAGCGGCTACTGATTATATGAGGGTTGGAGCGTACATAACCCCCTAGCCACGTCCATCATGGACCCCAACACGATACATGGGCCAACAGCCCAAAAGATGGTGTTGCAGTAACTTGACAGATTCTGGATGTTCACTTGTTTTGGCCAACTAGTGCCATTGGAAGTTCCTTGAAATTATCTTTCCATCCATATAAAGAGCATCCAAAACGGACTCCGTATGCGGCCTGGGCGTTGATTTTGGTGCGGGCTGCTCCTGGACTCTGAAGCAAACTCGAACTCGACTTGGATTGGGCCTCCAACTTGGCTTGGCTGCCCTTGCTGGTCCACCACGCCTCCAAACTCCTCCCTAATGTCCTCCTCATCATCTCCATGGTTTCTAACAATAATTAAATCATTAGGTAGTAATTTATTCTCAAATCCACATGACAAATTTATTTGGAACGAGCTCACCTTATAATCAATGGTTGTATCCGAAGGTGTCATGCCCTCATCACTTTGATTCTAGTTATATTCTTATGAAGGATTCTAAGGGTTGTGTTAGTGCTAAATATGTTGGGTTACCTATATATGGTGCTAACAAGAATGCCATTTGGGTGCCTAAAACCTTGGTCACTAACATCCAAGGACCCAAGAAAATTTGGGTATCTAAAAGAGTTAGATCTCTTTTGTAGGTGAATTATAAGGCCGGAGGAAGACATTGGGTGCTTGATAGTGGATGCACTCAACATATGATCGGAGATTCAAAAATATTTTCCTCTCTTGATGATAATGTTGTTGGCTATAGTGATATCATCTTTGGTGACAATAGCCGAGGCAAGGTCAAAGGAGTTGGTACAATTGCTATCTCAAGTGATCATTCTCTTTCAAAAGTATTGCTAATTGATTCTCTCAAGTTCAATCTTTTGTCGGTCACTCAACTTTGTGATTTTGGTTATAAGTGTAGTTTGACTAAGGATGATATTGTAGTGATTAGTTTGGATGGAAATGATCATATCTTCACGGGATTTAGACATGAGGATGTATATCTTGTGGATTTTGCTACTAGAGAGGCAAATTTGTCTACGTGCTTGTTCTCTAAATCATCTTTGGGTTGGTTATGGCATAGAATATTTGGTAATGTTGGCATGAAATAACTCAACCGACTCTTGAAGCATGATTTAGTTATCGAAAAGGTTAATATGAAGGAGGAGAAAGAAATAATAGTAACGTGGTCCCGGGCATCTAGCATTCTACCCGCAATGGTTGCATTTGGATTTATCTGGTCCTACAACATATAGAAGCATTGAAGGAAATTGCTATTGTTTTGTGGTAGTGGATGATTATTCAAGATATACATGGGTTTTCTTCATGACAAGGCCGATACATATGATATATTCAAGAAATTCATAACAAGGGCCGAGATTGAATTTGAACTCAAGGTGAAGAAAGTGTGAAGTGACAATGGAAGTGAGTTTAGAAACAGAAGAGTTGAGGAATTGTGTGATGAAAAGGGAATCAAGCATTAGTTCTCAACCAAGTATACTCCGGAGCAAAATGGTCTTATTGAAAGGAAGAATAGGGCTTTGATTGATATGGCAAGATTAATGCTCTCCGAGTATAATGTTTCGGATAGTTTTTGGGCCGAGGCAATCAACAAGGCTTGTCATGCTTCAAATAGATTATATTGTCATAGATTTCACAACAAGACCCGATATGAATTGCTCATTGGAAGGAAACCAAATATCTCATATTTTAGAGTGTTTGGTTGTAAATGCTATATTCTCAAGAAGGGAACTCGGTTATCAAAGTTCCAAAGTAAATGTGATGAAGGTTTTCTTCTTGGGTATTAATCTTATAGCAAGGCTTATCGGGTCTACAACAAAACTCATGGCATTGTTGAAGAAGTATATGATGTGGAGTTTGATGAAATCAATGGGTCTCATGATGAACAAGAAAATCTTGATGATGTGAGAAGTGATGGCTTGAGAAATGCAATCAAGAATTTGTCAATTGGTGATGTTAGACGAAGAGACGAAGATGAGGATGAAGGTGTTCCTTCTATTATATGCAAGATCAAGTAGACTCAACTACATCACCTTCTACATCAACTCAAGAACACATTGCTCCTCAAAGAATTAATCATGTTCTTGCAAAGGATCTCCCCGTGGATCAAACCATGGGTGATATTAGTAAGGGTGTTCAAACTCGATCTCGCATTGCTTCATTTTGTGAACACTATTCTTTTGTATCTTTTTTTGAACCTAACCATGTAGATGAAGCTTTGAGAGATCCGGATTCGGTGAATGCTCTACATGAAGAATTGAATAATTTCACCCGAAATCAAGTTTGGGATTTGGTTGAAAAGCCCAAGAATCATAATTTCATTGGCACTAAATGGGTCTTTCGTAAGAAGCAAAATGAGATGAAATTGTTGTGAGAAACAAGGCAAAATTGGTACCTCAAGGCTTCACTCAAGTCGAAGGTTTGGATTTTGGTAAAACCTTTTCTCCCGTAGCTAGATTAGAAGATATTAGAATTTTATTGGCTTATGCATGCTCTCACAACATAAAACTTTATCAAATGGATGTGAAAAGTGCTTTCTTGAATGGCAAGATTAGTAAACTTGTGTATGTTGAGCAACCTCCCGGTTTTGAAGATCCAAAGATGCCAAATTATGTATACAAGCTCTCTAAAGCTCTTTATGGTCTTAAGCAAGCTCCTAGGGCCTGGTATAAAAGATTGAGGGATTTTCTTATTTCTAAGGGCTTCAAAATTGGTAAAGTTGATACTACTTTGTTCACCAAAGCTATGGGTAAGGATTTGTTTGTTTGTCAAATTTATGTTGATGATATTATCTTTGGGTCAACTAACCCAAGTTTTTGTGAGGAATTTGGTGAAATGATGTCTAGGGAATTTGAGATGTCCATGATTGGTGAATTGAGTTTCTTTCTTGGACTTCAAATCAACCAACTCAGGGAAGGCACCTTTGTGTGTCAATCTAAATATGTGAAGGATATCTTGAAGAAATTTGGTATGGAAGATACAAAATAAATCAAGACTCTTATGGCTACCAATGGGCATCTCGACCTAGATGAGGGAGGTAACTCGGTTGATCAAAAGCTTTATCGTTCTATGATTGGTAGCTTTCTTTATTCGACCGCATCTAGGCCCGACATCATGTTTAGTGTTTGCATGTGTGCACTATTTCAAGCCATACCTAGAGAATGTCATTTGACCGCCGTCAAACGTATATTGAGATACTTGAAATTCACTCCTAATATTGGCTTATGGTATCCCAAGGGTGCTCATTTTAATCTAGTTGGTCTTTCGTATTCCGATTATGCCGGGTGCAAAGTTGATAGGAAATGTACTTCCGGTGGTTGTCAATTTCTTGGAAGATCTCTTGTATCTTGGTCTTCGAAGAAGCAAAATTTGGTGGCTCTTTCAACAACCGAAGCGGAATATATTTCGGCCAAAAATTGTTGTGCACAACTGTTATGGATGAAGCAAACTCTTCTTGATTTTGGTGTGAAGTTTGATGAAATTCTCTTATTATGTGATAATGAAAGTGCCGTGAAAATTGTAACTAATCCGGTGCAACATTCAAGAACCAAGCATATTGATATCCGTCATCATTTTCTTAGAGATCATGTGAACAATGGTGATATCAAAATTGATGGAATTGGCACGGATGATCAATTAGCCGATATATTTACCAAGCCATTGGATAAATCTCGGTTTTGCAAGTTGAGAAATGAGCTAAACATCATTGACTTCTCAAATGTGGCTTGAAAACTAGTACATTTGGCATTTGGCTCTTATGTGCATTCTTTTTTTTAATTTTCTTAATTTTTGAGGCATTTTTGGGCCATTTATGAGTTTTCTTTGATTTTATTCAATTTATTTTGATCTCTCGTTCTTACACACTCACATGAGTTGTTTATTGGTATTTCATAATGATCACAGAATAATCCGCAAGCGCACGGAGATATCGTTGTAGCACTTCACCCGGAGAGTATTCAGGGTATCGTAATTTCACAGGGAACGGAGGTGTAACGACCTTCTAGCTAGCTTAACCCAGGAGAACAAGAAGTAGGAGAGCTTCGGGTAGTGTGGTTTATCTAAGGTTAAGGGTCAAGGCAAGGTAAACTTATGCTCGTCACTTGTTTACTTCCGGCACCGGTCTGACCCAGGTACTGTTAGGGACCTCCGGCTTGTGGCTCTACGCTGTACTCGGACAGGGGGGAGTGGTTATGAAGCAGCTTCGTAGCGGACTGACAGGGCTGTCACCACCTGCGGTCTACCCCACAATACTGTGGAGTATGAGGCAAACAAAGGCAATCTAGGACCTAAGCACCACGGTTAAGCCTTCGACTACGTACTCTAGCGTTGCGTAGGGTTACCCGTCTTTATCAGGGGCGCTCTACCAGAGTATCCATTACGAGAACGAACGATGAACCCGTAAACAAATGAATAACTTAAGAATATTGAACCGAGAACTTAACAGAAGATGAACTCCGGATACATACTCAAGTGTTTCATACCTGTTGAAGTACAAGATGAAGAGAGGCCGACACGTCCGGCTCTTCTCCGATCCTCCACCCCGCACACTTCCCTTCTCTAATGATACAAGTGGAGTCTGACTACTACTCCTTCTCCTTGTGTATGTGATTAAATGAATGAAGTTATGAATGACTTGAGAGGGTGTGTGGAGGCTCCTTATATAGTGTGAAGAGGTCGGTTCCCGGGTGAGAAAAGCACGGGAAAGTTGGCAACTGACGTTGGGATGGCAGTGGCAGCCTTCCTTCCGAAGCTGAGGGCCCGGGAACCAGTCCAGGTTCGGCCGAACCTGGGGTTCGGCCTACCCCCCCTCTGCTGCCTTTGCCCACCGTCTTTTGCAGGGTGACTGCTAGGTGGGTCCTCTTCTCTGATATGTCGGTGCCGGGGTTGGATACGTCAGTTTTGTTCTGACAATGGGGCCCTCTTCATAAGTGTGATGTAGGATTGGATTTTCTATTTACTTGTATTGCGTCTTGTGTATGTTTTTGCCTTATTCCGTGTATGGGTGCCTGCAATCCAAGAATCACCAAAACTCGTGGAAATGATTAGAAATAAGCCCTATAACTACTTTTGGTGTTTGAAAGTTATGAAAAGATGCAGGAGTTGACGGCTTTATTTCTGGCTTAAGGACCGTCAACAACACCCCCATTCTTAGCCTTTGCTCGTCCTCAAGTAAAGAGGCGAAGACTAAGGTGGATGCAACTCCTCTGAAGAAACCTGCATACAAATTATTCCAAGTTTTTCTCCCAGACTTGTGAACTTTTTAAGTGTCTACCATGCTTATCTTGATAATTGAAACTTGGAACAGTTTAAGCTTTAGGTTCCTTAGTCTCCCGAGCTTAGATACTTAAGGTTTTATGAATTTTCAAAATCGAAACATAGCTTCGCTCCTCAGTTTGTACTCTCGGATCTCTGTTTTTTCTTTTTGGATTCCTCACCAAGGCAGATCATGCCTTCTTTTTCTCCTACCTCTAGAAAGGCTTATGTAGAGCTCAGGGTAGGGGAAAGTTGAAGGCATACCTGTTCCTCTTGTGTTGCTAAGTCAAAGACCGGATCCTTAGGAGAAACAAGTCATAAACCTTGATCAAGATGTGCAAGTGTGTGGAATTTTTGTGGATGGTATATGAACTCCTTTCATGAGCTATTTCTCTCTTATTTCTTTGGACATGGGCTAACTTTCTTTTGAAACACATTAGACCTTCATGTGTCCATATTTCTTTTCTTTCTCTTTTGAATACCTTCGACCTTCATGTGTCCAGAGATTTTTTTTAACAGCCCATGTCTTTGCAACTTGGAGAGAATAGCCATGAATAACATGGAGTTTATATTTTGTGGAATGGAGTGGGTGAAATAATCTTGCACAACTCCCGGTGTAGAAGTTGGCAAAATATGTGGAGTGTACATGATCTTGATCATGGGAGTATGAAATGCATATCTCAAAGGGTCACAACATTTTGACAAAGCTCAAAGAGATAACAAATTGCATATGTAGAAGGTTTTAAGTTTTGAACAAAATATGGCCTTGGATAGGAATTTTATAAATAAACGAGGAGCCATGCTATAAAGTTCTTATATTTTTATAAGAAATTTTAAACACTTTACAAGGGAGAACAAGATTCCATTCATTTTAACCATATCTCAAAAGTCAATTACTAGATTAACATGGGGTCCCTAACATGAGTTGGTACACAAGAATGAGGTAAAGACAAGGTATAAAGAGTATGCAAATTTTATCATGAAGTCTATGGAGTGCATGGTTCTTTTTAATTTTATTTATGCAGTTTTTGCATAGGATTTTTATTGGAACCTAGGGGAAACAGAAGTAGAGATACAAACCGAGGTCCAGGAGATTGCAGGACCGAGATGGGCCCTTCTTGGGTTCGGCCGAACCCATGGGTCGGCTGGCCCAAGAGTGGATCCTCTGGCCCTGTCCCTTTTGTGCATCATCCGTCTCGGTGTTGTTTGCTGTGCTAGGTATGCGCTGCTCCCCCACACTGGACTTTGGCCTGCGATCTTATTCAAAAACATATGGAAACAAAACAAAACTCTGCCGGTTTGAAGACTGGGGGGTTGATCTTTTATTGAATTATCAAATATGGGAGCACATTACATTTGAAGAGAAATACATGAAAATAAAGACTGAAAAGTAAAGTGGTAATGTGCCCAAAGATAACTGTGAAGGGTGTTGTGCAATCTAAAGGTTGCCCTTCTCAACACGTTTCTCTAAGCGTTCTATCCTAACGCCTAGACCGCGGCGGAGCGTATCATAATCGTCCTTGACGGACTTGAGCACTAGAGTGAGCTCCGCCACACGGTCGCTAATCTCCTTGTGCCCATCGCGCAGTTTGATCACTATGCGAAGGAGCTAGGCGACCTTAGGCCCCTTGAGGACCTACTCGTCATCACTCTCGAACTACCCACCAGGGCGCGTGATCGGAGGAGGGGGGATGTGCCTCTTGATGCGTTTGGCACCCTTAGGGGAGGATGCCATGGACTCGGCTTCTCCTTTATCCTTAGAAGAGAGTTCGGGCATCAACCTCTTGCCGTACCCACCGCCTGGGGTACGGATGCCTACAACGTGAAAACATTGCGGAGGCGAGGGTGTCGTGGTCGTGCGTGTGGGTGTGGTTACATAGTTGTGGCTAACGACATCGCCACTTTTTTGTATACAGTGAATACACGTGTTCCTAATCTTCCTCTAGTGGCATCGGTGGAAGTGGATCGGTGAAGAGGCGCTTGGAGACGTCCTTCGGTGCGAGCATCCCCGTCGTCGAACGTGCAAAACCTCCTGAACCCGGGCACCTACCCCTCTTGGTGGAGATCTTCCTGACGATGCGAGATGACGAACGGGAGGCCGAGGGGCCACCATGGTGGTTCGGCCAACCAGGGGTTCGGCCGACCCCCCTTTGGAGCCCCTCGGCGCCTCCTTTGACGCTGGTGCAGGGATGATCGCCAATGGTGTCTTGGAGATGTGCTCGGCCTCCTGGTCGACTTCCATGGCTGCTAGCGTGAGATTTGCCGGTGAGGGTTCTCCTTCGAGGGCGAAGGTGGAACGATCGCCTTGCCGGCCATGGAGAATGCTCAGAGTTGTGGAGAGGAGGAGAGCAAGAAGATCAAGAATGGAGGTGAGGGAGAAAAGAGGAGAGGATCATTTTAAATTCAAAACCGGGAGAAAATTTCCATTCTGCAGCCCGGCACATATGGAAATTAGAAGTAGCCATTCGAGGGAGTTTAAATACGAAATTTGGAGTGCTCCCTCTGCCAGGTTGGGTCGGCCGACCCAGGGGTTCGGCCGGCCCCACTTGGGCCCTTCTAGCTTCCATTTTTCTCTCACGGGTTTGGGGGCACATGGTGGCCCCCATGCAAGTGGTTTTGGGTTATATTTTTGGACTGAGGAGTTTGAAATGTGTCGAACTCTACTAATTTTATAATATCAAACTCTTCACTGGAGTTATATGGCATATGAAAAACTTTTAAACACTGGCCATTTACCTTGAATAACTTACCTTCATCATCTTGAAGTGTGACGGCTCCATGTGATGATGCGTTGACGACGGTCTATGGTCCTTTCCACTTGCTTCGGAGCTTGCATTCGCCAAAGAGCTTAACCCTGGAATTAAACAATAATACCTTATCTCCGGGATTGAATTCCTTCGGCTTGATCCTCTTGTCGTTCCATCTTTTTTGTTCTGTCTTTGTAGATCCTGGCACTGTGGTAAGACTTCTCTCTCCACTCTTCTAATTCTGCCAGTTGGATCTGTCGATTCTTTCCGGCTTGCTTCAAATCCATGTTCCACTGCCGTATGACCCAGTGGGCTCTGTGTTCTAGTTCCACTGGCAGATGGCATGTTTTGCCGTAGACGAGTTGGAATGGGGGCATTCCGATGGGGGTTTTGTATGCTGTCCTATATGCCCAGAGTGCATCGGCAACTTACTTTTCCATCCCTTCCCCATCTCGTTGACGGTATTCTACAGAATATTTTTAATTTGTTTGTTGGAAGTTTCTGCCTGGCCGTTTGTTTGTGGGTGCTATGTGGTGGTAATGTTGTGCTTGGCTCCTAACTCCCTTAGGTAGTTTCGGAAGGTTTTGTCAATGAAGTGTGATCCCCTGTCACTTATGACCATTCGTGGAGTTCCAAATCGGGGGAAGATGACTTCTTGGAACATCTTCCGGGCGTGTTTGGCGTCAGCAGCTCTACATGGTAGTGCTTCCACCCACTTGGATACGTACTCCACTGCTACCAATATGTACTCGCAATCTTGGAACTTTGGGAATGGTGCCATGAAGTCGATGCCCCAAACGTCGAATAATTCGACTTGGTGATTGCTCGTGAGGGGCATTGCATTGCGAGTCGTTATGACACCTTGCATCTGGCATCTTTGACACCTTCGAATGAATTCTCTGGTGTCTTCATACATTGTTGGCCAAAAGAAACCACTTTACCAGATTTTTGCTTGACTCCTGAATGCTCCTTAGTGGCCTCCATATGCTGCAGTATGGCCTTTCTCGATGATTTGTATGGCTTCTGCTGCGGGTACACATCGTCTCAGCAGACCATCTATGCATACCCTGTACGGGTATGGATCATCCTAGAGATGTCGACGGCTCTCGTAGATAAGCTTTTTCTTGTTCTCCCCTGGTGGCACGTATCCTGCAACCATAAAGTTCACAATATTTGCGTACCATGGGGTAAAGTCCGTCACCTTAAGAAGCATGTCATCGTGTAGAAAATCATTATCGGAGGTTCCTGCAAGTTAGTAACCTGCATACGCGATAGATGATCTGCAACAGTATTCTCTACTCCCTTTTTATCTTTTATTTCAAGGTCAAATTCTTGGAGTAATAGAATCCATCTTATTAAGCGAGGTTTAGCATCTTTCTTGGTGAGCAAGTATTTTATAGCTGCATGATCAGTATAAACAATAACTTTTGCTCCAACCAGATAAGATCTAAACTTGTCTATAGCAAAGACAACTGCCAAGAGCTCCTTCTCTGTGGTTGCATAATTAAGTTGGGCTCCAGTCAGTGTCTTGCTAGCGTAAGCGATTGCATGATGCTTCTTATCTTTGGTTTAGCCAAGACATTATTTCAAAAGGAAGGCTCCAATCAGGAGGTTGGATGATTGGAGCCGAGACGAGTGCCATTTTCAGAGTGTCAAAGGATTCTAAGCACTCGTCGGTGAACTCGAAGGGTTCATCCTTAGCTAACAGGCTTGTGAGGGGTCTAGCAGTTTGCGAAAAGTCCTTGATGAATCTTCTGTAGAACCCCGCGTGACCTAGGAAGCTACGAATGCCCTTAACGTTCACCGGGGGTGGAAGTTGTTCTATTACCTCAATCTTGGCTTTATCCACCTCTATTCCTCTTTCGGACACTAAGTGTCCGAGAACGATGCCTTCACGGACCATGAAATGGCATTTCTCCCAATTGAGAACTAGGTCCTTCTCTTGGCATCTTTGTAAGACCTTGTCTAAATTTTCAAGGCAATGATCAAAAGTTTCTCAATAGATGGAGAAGTCGTCCATGAAAACTTCCATGATTTCCTCGATCATATCGGAAAAGATAGACATCATGCATCTTTGGAATGATGCAGGAGCGTTACATAGCCCAAACGACATTCTACGATAAGCATAAGTTCCGTAGGGGCATGTAAACGTGGTCTTACTCTGGTCATCAGGATCGATGGGGATTTGATGATAACCCAAATACCCAACAAGAAAACAGAAGGAGTGCTTAGCTAGCCATTCTAACATTTTGTCTATAAACGGAAGCGGAAAGTGATCCTTCTTTGTGGCTGCGTTGAGTTTTCGGTAGTCTATACACATCCTCCATCCCGTGACGGTTCGTTGAGGGATTAGTTCATTTTTGTTATTTTCAACGACCATCATACCTCCCTTTTTTGGTACTACCTAGACGGGGCTAACCCACTCGCTGTGAGGCACGAGATAGATTATCCCGGCATGCAGGAGTTTTAGGACCTCTTTCTTGAACCTCTAGCATCGTATTGTTGAGCCTATGCTGAGGCTCTCTAGATGGTGCTTTTGAAGAATCTATCGGAATATGATCCGTGCAGAGGGCAGGGCTGATTCCCTTAAGGTCTTGGAGTGAATAGCGGAACACGGCCCTATGCTTTTCCAAAACAGCAATTAACTTTGTTGTTCCCTCGTCAGATAGCTTGTCACTAATGATGACGGGGGTTCAGTGTTATTATTTAGAAAAGCATAGCTGTAACGACCCAGTGTTAATTGCGATGCTAATCATGTGCTTAAACCGCTAATTACGGACTTAAGCTCATTGTTAGCGTTAATCGAGTTTGCGCGATAAACATCGGTTTAGCAGTGTTCGATCGCGTTTTTGTCTCTGATCCGAGCTTCATATCAACTTTCGCCCAAAAGCAAAGTTGTAGATCTTCTCTCCCTCTACAACTTCTATTTTGGCCAAATTTCATGTACCAATGTAAAATTTGGAGTTTTGGGCGGTCAAACTTTGATCAAAATCATTTCAAACGAATTCCACTCGGTTACTGTGTTCTCCAGTAAAGTCGTACATGCGCCCATACCGCGACCCCGCGTCGGCCGTCGGCGAACCTCGCCCTCCACGCTCGCGCGCCCGTCCTTATCCCCACGGAGCCGTGTCCGTTTTCCTCTACACTTCTCCTTCCTCGAGCTCGCAACGAGTGGAAGACGAGCCTGAGGAGCCCGCTGCGGAGCATCCCTGCTCCGGTCACCCCTCGCCGTCCTTCGTCGATTTCTCGCGCCAAAGCTTCCCTAGCCTCGCCCCGAAGCTCCTCCATCCCTTCCCGAGCTCGGACGAACTCTACGCCGGCCGAATCGAGCCCGCGACCACCGGCCACCATTGTTGCCCTCTCCGAAGCTCCGCCCCTTCCGTCGAGCTCCCCTCTCCGGCCCTCCTCCGCTCCAATCGAGCCTTTGGTGAGCATCTTTGCGCTGTCCTCTCCCTTCCCAACCCTATCCCCGCTCGATTCCGTGGCCACCGGCGCTGGACCACCGCCGCGCCGCCGTGGTCGCCATGGCGCCGCCGCTGCGCCCGCCGCGGGCTGCCTCCGCGCGGGTCCCAGCCGCGTGGCCGTGCGCCCCCGCTCCGCCGGACCCTCCTGGCCGCGGTGCGCCCCGCCCCTTCGCCGGTCTGCGCCGCCACCGGCGAGAACGCCGCCGCGCAGCAAGCCGCCACCGCCCCGCGCGCTTCCCGCCCCGCTGCGCGTGCGCCCTGCCGCCCTGCGTGCGCCCCTGGCCGCCTTGCTCGCGCTGCAGCTTTGCAGGCTCGCCCGGGCCGCGGCTCGGCCAAGCAGCACCGCCGGCCGGCCGGCCCATGGCCGCCGCGCTCGCGCGGGCGTGCCGACGTGCCTGGCCAGAGCAGAGCAGGGGAGCTCTCCCCCCCCCTCTCTTTATTTCGCTGACGGGTGGGGCCCGTGGCTCTAGTTTTTGTTTTCCTTTTTGTTGATTTGAGTGAAAGTTTGATAATTGCTAGAAAAATGCAGGAAAATCCTAAAATTGTAAACCAAATTTTTTTAGGTTTATAAAATCAAGATCTTCAGTAGAAAAATACTCATGCATGAAAAATGTCACTTTTTCCCCTGCTTAATTTGTGTTTTGTGTTTAAACTAGTTTATTTAATACCGGGTGTTCCGCTGCTCTAAAAATTGTGAAATTTATTCAGTAGATTACACTTTGGGTGTGTAGTCCACTGAAAAAGTTTCAGGTGCATATCCTATGTGCATGTGTGTATCTATTAGTGCTTGATTCTTTTCATTTCGATAAATTCTTGTTGCGAGTTAATGTTTCCATGCATGTGTAATTTCAATCAAGCAAACTCCTATTTTGATCCGTGCTGCTCTAGAGTTATGTTAATCCTTCGAAGCGAGTTCGTAACTTTTGCTTGAAAGGAAACACTTCAGGCTAAGCTCAGTCGGAAATTAAACCTGCCAAGCAGCACCAAGTCGTTTCCTTTATCGCTAGTTTTTCATGGTTGTTCGTTAAATGACTACCAATCTTATCTTCTTTTACTCGCATTACATTGCCTCCTGAGTGCCTTGCACCATTGTAACTCCTGCATGGCATCTTTTTATACGTGTAGACGTCACGAACGAAGCGGTTTACGAGCTGGTTGCTGAGCCGGTCCAGGAGCCGCAAGAAGGAGAACAGCAGGAGGACGCAGTCGAGCGCGCTCCCGAAGAAATCGCTAACCCCACTGTTTTGAGAAATAATGCAATGAGAAGAAAATTGAAGACCGGGCGGAGGGAAAGTTGGACATGATTATTGATTAAGGAAAGTTGAGTCTCCGCCTGCGTCGATTGAGGACCGTTCCGTTGTTGGCCCTTTGACTGAGGATTGAACAGTACTAACCACATGCCGGAAGTAGGAGGTAGTCGAAACCGGTAAGCTAATTACCTTAATTGCGTCGGAATCTGGGTCTCGACCTGCGGTGCTGGGTAGGGTTGACGGATGGTGAAGTAGCCCACGGGTTCACTGGGTGTTCGCACGTGCGGGGCTCATCATCTGGGTGCTTGCGGGCTTGATTCAGACTTCGGGGTAATTATGGGAACAGTTGACGTGTGTGGCCCGACGGGGTTTACGCGTATCGTGTGAGTTAGGTCCACCTTGCAAGGTTAAATCGGATCGATTCGCCGTGACTCGCGGATATGAGAGCCTTGGTCAATGCGTCGCATCGTAGTAAGAATTGAAAGGACAGAAAGAGAAAAGTTGGACTTTTGTTGATATTCTCGAAAAGATAATATGATTAACCATGTGTGCTCTAGAGAATTAGGCAAACCTAGTTTCTAGCTATCACCACAATTGTAGCTAAAATATTGAAAGTAAGGATCCAGTTTTAGTAGCTTTTCAGCAAAATAACCCAGAGCCAAAGAGCTGTGCATGTCTAGGTAATGGGCTAAGTATACCCATAGACGGGTAAGCCTTGCTGAGTATTAGAATACTCAGGGTTTGGTTGTAACCCTTCTGAGCAGGTTGTATTCCAGAAGACTTCGAGGAAATCAGTGCATCCTGGAGTGGTCAGCCTCTTCCTCCAGGTTGGGCAGTCGAGTGGGTTCCGTCTTCTCCGTGGAGTGAAGGCAGGTGAGCCTCACATCAGTGGGCAAGATGTGAAGTTCGTCTTTTGGTCATCGACGTTATCTACTGTACGGTATTTTGAAACTTGTTTTAATCTGTTGTATTTTCCGCTGCGTTTGAACTCTGTATTCGAAATGTAACTCTGGCTTGTAAAACTTTATTGTAAATTAATTTGGAAACTTTTGTTTAACTCTGGTTGTAAGTTAAGTTTGAAAACCTTGGTTGCTTGTAATCACCTGTGCTCGTCTTTTGGCGAGAGTTCCTGTGCAATCGATCCTGGTTAAAGCAGGCAGTCTGAGTGTACTGGTGAAGTGCAGTAGCGGAGGATTAAGTTAAATGGTTAGTTAGTGCACTTGATCTGTATTATTTGGGTTGTTCTGTGACAGTAGCGGAGTCCATAAGGAATAGGCTTTGGCTCTATGGGTTGACGAGGAGGTTGTTCATGAGTAGGTAACTCAAAGGTTTCATCCTGATCGTCCTCTTCTTCAGTAAAGAGTTCAGCATCTTTTTCTAAGGAAGATTCAGGAGTTTCTACAGGAAGGATAGCTTCTACCTCATCAACTGTTTCCTCTTGGGGCATAGGTTCGGTCATGGAATCTTTTGACTGAAGGATTGGCAAGGTAAT
Organism: Panicum virgatum; assembly: GCF_016808335.1. NCBI lineage: Eukaryota > Viridiplantae > Streptophyta > Magnoliopsida > Poales > Poaceae > Panicum > Panicum virgatum. The sequence goes on along the minus strand of NC_053150.1, from coordinate 25,294,773 downwards.
GTCCTTACACCCAAGAGTTACGTCGAGTGTTCCTAAAGGGGAAATGTTTTGGAACATCTTCTCGACGGGATGCCCGATTAAAACATCGAAGTCTTGGACTTCGAAGATCTGGAAATCAAGGCCAAGCTCAATTTTATCGTACCAAACAGGTACATCATGCAAGATTTCGATCCCTTCCATGGTGGAATGAGGTCCACTCCATAGGGATCTCGAGGTCAGGAGAAATGGGTTGTCACTTAGGTGGCTAAGTGCAAAGGATGCTGACATAATATTTGCTCCGACCGTAGGGCTGTAGTGATCTAAGACAGCAATTCCTTGGATGAAACAGGGAAGAGTATACAAAGGGGATTGAATTCAAATTGCTTCGAGTGACAACTCTCCTTCGTGTACCCATTCACTGTTCATGACGGCTGTCACCCCCTTAACTGCTTCTTGTAAGGAAGCTTTATCTGCAGGGGTTATTGGGTCCCTAGGAACTGGAGGTGTCTTTTCTTGGGGATACATTGAGGTGTTTCCAAAGATTTGAAAAAACGTCCACCTCGATGTTGAAGGGAAACTCTGGAGGTTGAATTTCTTCTTCCTCCATTGTTTCTGGTTCGGGGGAAGATTCGGTAGTTGGCTCTATGGGATTTGGTGATGGAATTATAGAATCAACCAACAAAACTTCCTCATGGCTTGAGGATTCCGCTGCCGGAAGGGTTTCTGTTAAAGAGGTGTTCTCTAGGGTATGATCCAGGAGAGATTCTCCTTCGGCTGTGGTTTTATGGGTGAACGATCCTTCGGCAGAGATGTCAAGCTGTAGGGCAGATTCCTTGCTAAGCCCTAACCAGAAGTGTTGAAGCAATACGTGGTTAGGGATAGACAAGTCTGGACCGGCATGCATAAGCTGTGAAAACCTGGCCCATGCTGCACCTAAGGATTCCTTCTCATCTTGACGAAAGTCGAGGATTTGTTTTCGCAGGGAAGCGATGCGAGAAATGGGGAAGAACGCGAGACATAATCTATCCTGTAGTTCTTCCCATTCTCCGTTTACCTTTCCTACATACTATGTACTCTAGCGTTGCGCAGGGTTACCAGTCTTTATCAGGGGCCCTCTACCAGAGTATCCGTTACGAGAACGGACGATGAACCCGTAAACAAATGAATAACTTAAGAATACCGAACCAAGAACTTAATAGAAGATGAACTCCGGATACTTACTCAAGTGATTCGTACCCGTCGAAGTACAAGGCGAAGAGAGGCCGACACGTCCGGCTCTTCTCCGATCCTCCACCCCACACACTTCCCTTCTCTAATGATACAAGTGGAGTCCTACTACTACTCCTTCTCCTTGTGTATGTGATGGAATGACTGAAATTGTGAATGACTTGAGAGGGTGTGTGGAGGCTCCTTATATAGTGTGAAGAGGTCGGTTCCCGGGTGAGAAAAGCGCGGGAATGTTTTGCAACTGACATTGGGATGGCAGTGGCAACCTTCCTTCTGAAGCTGAGTGTTGACATTTCTTAGCGTCGCCACTAGGAGGGGTTAGTTCCTAGCAATGCCACCAAGGGAATGTCGTGTTGGTATGTCTTAACGTTTATAGAAGGATCCGCAAGCGCACGGATATACCATTGTAGCATTTCACCCGAAAGTATTCAGGGTATTGTTATTTATATTTTCCCAAGGGATGGCTAGGTTGTGTAAAGATATTTGCAAGTTCCATAACCATGACATTATGAAGTAAGGTGCAGACTACTGATTATGCAGGGCTAAGTGATAAATAAAGGATAATCAGGGGTAATGTGACACACACAGAATAGCCAACTCTCATGAATAAAGAATAAACAAGCACACCTAAGGTTAGTGGGAGCATAGGCATCAGATCCTAGTATACTATTCATGTTAGCAGATAAGTTACGTTAGCCACATGCTTAGAACTGCAGGTGCCAGGAAATTCGGGACATCGGGGAGAATGACACGCATTGGAGAACATCCAGTCCCGTTTCATATTTGCATGAACTCCTACACGATACCCAAACGTCGGGGAGGACGCTAACCGAGAAGCAGCTTCCCGGCGGACTGACAGGGCTGTCACTACCTGCGGTGTACCCCAGTCACACCGTGGAGCACCGTCATATCCGAAGGATCCCTCATACCCGGGCACCATGCCCGCATATGAGGTAACTACCCTAACACCCCCGAGTCCCCCACCCATCGGATGGACAGGTAAGATGCTAAGGCAAGCCTCGTGGATCATTCTGTGTGGCGGAACCACCCAAACTAACTGGGCCCGGGTGCACTGATCTTTGTTGCTAGGCAACTCTGACCCAAATCGGCACGCACCGGTAGTTCCTCGAGTGAAGCCTCGATTAAAGCCACGCTATTCCAGGATCAGCAGACAACACTCACACGAAGGTGAGCCCAGAGATTACAACACAGAACACTTCATACATCTCAGAGTTTGCAGCGGAAAGTAAATTTATTACAAAACATGTTCAGAGTAGCGAAGTACTACAGAGTTCCAAACTACACAAATTATTCAAGTGTCATAGTTCAGCGGAAGCATTAAAAGGTAACTAGCGAAATAACATGACGCATCGATAAAGCCCGTACGAAAGCGTAACTCAGCAGGAGGGAGGTCAGCACCAGCTGAAGGGCCATCCCACTCGACAGACCAACCCGGAGGCAAGGTACACGGCCAAGTAAGACTCGCGAACAGATCTTCGAAGTTAGTACCTGAAAAACAGTGCCACAAGCAAGGCTGAGTATACTAATACTCAGCAAGACTGACCCGTCACCGGATATAACATAGTCCGATAACTAGACATGCAAGGCTTTTTGGTTTGTGGGGTTTGTTTTGCCAAAAATGCCACTAAGAGTTGGTCCTTATTTTCAGATTTTATCTAGCCATCTTCTAGTTGGATTAACCATTCTAAGTTTGCATCCAACTCTACACAAACATGGTAGAGCAATCATTTAATCAACCAGCAGTATTATCATCATCATGTTCCACTTGTTACTCTGTGTGAACGAAAACATTAAGCAGTCTCATGCCGTGAGAGGCGGACGATTATGAATCGGATTTCAACCTGGCCAGGGGAACCTAGACCACACGTATGGGAACCAAGTCACCCACACAACATTTCCCCTTTCTTTCCAGTCCGTGGATCCGGAACACCCTCCCCGACTACAGAGCCCGACGTCTCTGCACCCGTACGTCCGGACAAAAAATAAAACCTACTTCTACCAAGAGGGTGCGAGATCGTTCCACTCGCTGGTCCAATCAGGTACTTCAGCTTACCGATTACCATATTTCTCGGCATGTGGCTAGTACTTTCAAACGCTTAACGAAATGAGCCACACACCGCGACCTTAGCCATTTTGCCTACACCAGCGGGGTATCACAACTACACAACCCCGCCGGTTGTCCTTATATTTCAGCAGGAATTAAAGTCAGTAAAATTCCTATATGCTCGCGAGAGGCAGGAAACCCCTCGACTTCTACCGTACCTAATTAGCATGGCAACTAGTCGATAAAAAGATCCGGGTATCAAACATAGGTACCTAGGGATCATGCACCTAAGGTTTTCGATCAACTCCTACAAAACGTAAATGCGCAATAAAAATTATTACAACATATACAAATAGTAAGATGAATATAAGGCGTAAAATAATGGGATTATGCACCGGGGCTTGCCTTCTTGGGCACTGTTGAAAGGTAGCCTTGGGCTCTTCCGAACATTGGTTCGGGTCTTGATTCAAGTCAGTACAACTAAGGGAGACACTCTCCGGAGTGGTATTCGCGGGCACCAACTCGTAATCACCGTCGAGTAGATTTATCGTTTCTATATGCATGCAGAAATGATATTGTTACAACATGATATAAACATATTTCTTTCCTTTACTATAAAGTTGTAGTCCAGTATAGCGTCTACTCAGTACTGTAATTTTTCCAGATTTTATTCACTTATACAGCTGAGGTAATAAAAAGAACAAAAACAACAAGCCATTAATTAAGATTAATTCTCCAGAGAGTTGTACTAGGGATACGATTCTCAAATTTTTACCAGATCCTATTAATGAGCTTAAAATACTCCAGAAAAATTATCGAGCTTTATAACCACCAGATAAATTAGTTATGTATTTAACTTAACATGATTTAGCATAAATTTATCAACATGCATTTAACCAGTACTGCTTATGAATTTTTTATTACAGATAGAACATACTCTAAACAAGACCATGTCCAAAAATCAAGATCAGTTATGGTGTAGATTACTCAGAACAAAAATAGTAATTCTAGCCCTAAGATGCTAAGCATGATTATTCACCAAAGAAAAACTCAGTTACTGCACCTCAAAATTTTTAGACAAAAACAAAGAGCTAAAAATAGACTTCAAAAATAAATATAGATTTTTCTGAGCATAATAACTATATATGGAGAATTAAGTTGATTAAACAAGCATAAAACATGGTATATAGTAAATGAACTCTAATAAATCTGAAATTTATGTGGTAACAAGATTTCAGTTATAAATGTATGCAGTAAAAATTCCAGAGTAAGTTCATGTGCATATTTTCCAGTATTAAATCGAGAAATCTAGCAACAGATCAGAGAATCTTAATTGTTCCAATATGATAACTGTTTTGGTTGGGTGTCATCTTTTTACTGTGATCTTAATATTCCATTATTGATAACATATCCAAAAATCAAGGTCATTTGCTGAGTAGAACTTCATGAACATGCATAAGGTGATTTTCTTATTCTTTTTCTCAAATTAAAATAAAAGCAAAATATGAACATGTGAATGTAACAAAAGTTGTAGTTCTTGTTCTAAGGATTCCAGAAAATTTTAGTTTATATTTTTCTGATTTTCATACGATTTTCTAGGAATTTTTGAAGTTTGCTGTTTTGAGTTTAGGCACATTTTGCAGTTTGACTCCTGGAAGTTTTGGTTCTTCTCAAACAAGGTCCCTGGCGGAAATCCAAAACAGGGGAGGAACTGGCTCGGCGTTTCCCGGCGATGGGAATGGCCGGCGGCGAGGGGAAAGTGGGGGGAAAAGGAGAGGGGATTGAGAGCTACCCTTGGGCGGTTGTAGGAGGAGCGGAGGTGGTCGGAGCTGGGCTCTCCACGGCGAGGGGCGGACGGCGGCGGGTCTGGTCGCCGGCGGCGATGTTCTAGTGGGGGAAGGAGGGAGCGGACGGGTCTGTGAGCTTCAGGAGGCCGAGGAGCTTCCGTTCTGGGGGTTGGTTCGTGTGGAGGAAGGCCGGAGATGGGGGCTCCGCGGCGAGCCGAGCTCGGCAGCCATGGCAATGGTGGCTGGGGCGCTTTAGGCGCGCGAAGGGGGCCGGCCTGGGCTTTTATAGGCGCATGGGTGTCACTGGGGGCCGGTTTCCTTCGCCTGGGAGGCAATGCGGGGCTGGGGGAGTGCAGAACCGGGGCAGCTCGGACTGGCGGCAGTGGTGGCCGGCCATGGCGTCGTGGCAACACAGGAAGGGTGGGGGCGCGTGACGAGCTCGGGGGAACGCCAGGAGAGCTGGTTTGGGGCAAACCCAGGGGCGCGGGAGCGGTTTTGGGCGGAGGCGCGACGCGTGGGGCGGCCAGGTGGCTTCGCCGGCGTACGGTGCTGCCCGTAGGCCGAGCGCAGGGAGACGAGAGGTTGAAGAACCGGCCAGTGGCAGTTCTGTAATTTACTCGAAGTTCAAAAATCCAGTTATGTAAACTCTAATTTTCTCCTCCATCTTGGCCTAAAATGAAAAAGTGTTGAATACCATTTTTGCTCAGTTTTTCGGGATCTACAACTTTCGTGTTATGAACTTTTTCATTCGAGCGATGGTTTGAGAGTTATTTAATTATTTCAAAAACTGCCATTTAAAGTACTTATCATTTCATGTGAATTTTGGCACTTTTACTCCCAGGCTTCAACTAGGTTTTTGTTTAACATGACATGGTGAATATGTCTATTTATTTTCATATGCATGTTTACATTGTTTTGCAAGTTATTTCAACTGCCTTGCTACTAGAATTTGAACTCCTTTTTATTTAATTTGTTTGAATTAGTAGCTCTTCACAAATCAAGGAATGGTTCCAATAATCATTTCAACTGATGGTTTTTCCAGTTTAAATTTGATTTGCATAGAAAGTTTATAGGTAATTAGGAAATATGTATTTTAGTGTCTTATTACCACACATGTCAAGTCAAGTTTAAAAGTGTACCAAATATTGTTTTTCAAACACATTGCACTCAAACACATGCATACATACATCTACACACAAGTTTGCAAAAACTAGACATAGGGTTCTTATTTAAGTTTTCTTAGCTCATTTGTGTGTGAAATTATGTTAATTGACTAGCTTTGGTTAAACTGACACCGAAGGTGTCACAGCCTACCCCCCTTAAAAAGAATCTCGTCCCGAGATTCAGTTGAATAAGCTAAAAGTGGAAAGTGTGTGTATCTTTGGTTGGTGAAACCAGAAGGTAGACATCATTACCGACTTCGAGTTGCAAAGATTTTCTTCTTTTTATCCAAACAACTCATTTGGCTAGAGTGGTCAGCTCTAAGATTTTCTGGTATTATCTTTGGTTGTTATTCTGCCTAATGATCAAGTCTGGTCCAAATATTTAGTGGTCTTTGGTTTGTGACAAACTCAGTGGAGTTTGACAACTTTGATCATACGATGCTTTAAATAGTGCTACTTTTAGACTTGCTTAATAGCTGGGTGAGAACTCTACTAAAAACGGGCATTTGTCTTCATGGTTGTCATACTGAATGATGTAAGATCTTAGCATGTCTTTTAAGATTCGGTCCACTTTTCAGTTTGACGTCGGTTCCAGGATGATAAGCTGAACTTTTGGATCAGTTTGGTGACAAGAGAAGATTGCAAGGGATTTCCCAAAAAGTGTGCTAGGAGTTGAGCGTCACTATTGGAATTAATTGTATGTGGTGTGATATGTAGACCACAATGTGATCAAGTTGAATACCGGCACATTTCTTGGTAGTATGAATAGTGTGTAATTGAAGAAAAGGTGTCGGTTGTCGATAATGATCCATATGGAATTAGGCCTTGGAGAGGTGCTTGGCAAACCAATCATGAAATCCATAATCGGCAAAAATTGGAGTTTAACGGGTATTTATAAGTGATCTCGGCATAGCATTATGAGATATACTAAGCAAGAAATTTGCCTAGGGTCTTGATATATTTCATTAATACCCAAGTGATTGGAAAGCTTTGGAAAAAGGTGACCTATCAAGAATTGGTTTTCAGAGATCACGATTCAGTTGATCCACTATAGAGATTCAAACCATACAACTCTATCCTTGTCGCAGTAAAACATTTAGGCTTCTCCATTCTTTAAAAGAGCTTGTGCTTGACGATTTTCGCAGGACAGATTCTGAGTAGCTGATAGAATTTAGCATAACTGATGAATCCAAGGTCGAAAAATTGTCAAATTTTTACTGGGGGTGCCTAAGATAATTGTGATCATTTCCTCTAGTCAACTCTAACTCAGAAACAGAGCTTAAGATAGTCAAATCCTTAAGTGTTTGCAGGAAGGTTGACCCAGATTTCAGACTGAACAGAGGGCTAGTATTTTGACTGTAAGTACCAAACCACTTGAAAAAAAAATTCTCAAAATTTTTCAGTAGCTTCTAGACTCCGTTATCCACAACATTCATGTTGAACGTTTTCTCAGGAAAGGCGTTTAAGTGGGTCGAAAAATTCATGTGGCCAGACTGCTACAAGTTGACAGAATCATAGGGGTTTACCAAAAGACTGAATTTTGAGGGTTACAATTCTCCAAAAATTTTCAAAATTTTACAGCAGTAAGGAGATTTGTTTTACTACATCTTATTCCACAGGCTCAGCTTATTTTGAGGTAGTTGGCCAGGTCTAAGATTTGGGTTTCTCTTCTGTACCTGTCGGTCCACTTATATCTGACAGCTTTCTAGTATGGAAATTGCAATGTGGCAATGCAGATATGTGGTTAAATGAGTTAAAGCACCCATGGGAGATAAGTTTGTGTCGATGTAATATACGGATACAACGACCCATACTCCTAAGAAATATGCACACGGATTGGTGCATTTGTCCTGAGGTAAGCTAGTGGATGTGCGGTTCATGGTGTGATGGTACACATGGTTTATGCACATAATGTGGTACACACAAGTGTGCTGAGTAAGTGCGTGGGCATGCGTTGCACATGTTGCAATGCAGTGTACTGACCAAGAAAGTTATGCAAGTTCTTTATATTTCTGTTGACCTTCATGAATTTCTTCAAGAGTGGTGAAATTGATCCTTCCTTGTTCGACCTGATCAGCCTGTTTCTTGCGCTCATCCCGCAATCTTTTGCGCATGCTTTTAGTTGTTTGGCTAGAACCTTGGTCCTGATTTTGCTGTGTGGCCTGAGGACATCTTCGAGCGAAGTGGGTAGGACTTCTACAGATGAAACAACGGTTCGTCTCACTCGGACCATTGTGCTGTTTGCATCGTAAGGATGTCATCACTGGCATATCTACTGAACCATTCTCGGGTATAGTGCACCTAGTTGGGTCCATGGTTTCACGGACAGGCGAGCGAGTTCTTGCTCTTAGGACTGTGTTGGCAGCAATAGCATTGCGGGTTTGCCTTTTACCACGGGGAACGAAATTTGTGCATGTAATTTCCCATCCAGTCAAGTCCATATTGCTTGAGCCATGCTTGGGGGTCAGACACTTTACTTGGTCATCCTTAAGTTTCATCGGAAGTTGTGATGGTGGCATTAGGGAGTCCGAGTGAACATCCTTTATTTCTTGTGTGTCTTCATGGAGCTCTTGATAGTCTACAACTGGAGATTGGTGGACCTTGTGCCCATCTAGTTGAAAGTGTTGTTGCTGTAGAAAATGAGAAATCACTTGCTGTCCCTGAACAAGTTGTCAAAGCAACTCATTTTGGGTGGCAAGTAATTCCTCAAGGCCGGGTGGTGGTGGCTGCGATCCGCTACCACTGGCACCGAAATTATCTAGAGTACTATGGGTTGCTCTCACCATCTGAAATATATGAGTTCAAGCATCAGTGATAGGATTCGTATAGCTTCCAAGATGCAATGAACAAGTGTGCAACATAATAGAACACAACAAATGCTGTGTAACCAGTTTGTGCAGCGTTAGTCATTACAAAGAAATTTGTAACTTTCTTTTGGTTCATCGAAACTTTCTAAAATTTTGAAAGCAACTAGATAATTTCACGTGCTACATCTTTGGTAGTCAACTCAGAGGCTAATTCTAAGAGTAAGATGGTTGAAATTGTCCATTACTACACCTCTGGTTTTCTGAACAGAGTCTCTGTATCTAGGCCATAACTCCTACTATATACATCTAATGAAGTTTAAATTTTGTAGACATGTATCTTAGGTTGTTTGGAGCAACTTTGGTATTCAACCCCAAGGCTAAAACAATGGTTAAGATGGTTGAAATATTCGGTCTTTGCTTCTCTGTTCTGGCTGTTTTCAGCAGGCCGGGTGATAGTTTTTTTTTCACCAGGGACAATATACTTGGCATAAAATTCTCAAACTTTTACAGAAGATGCCCAAGGTAGTGAGGAACATTTCATCTAGTCAACACTAGGGCCAGTTCAGATCCTAACAAGGTGATATGCTCAAGATTTTGAAGCGATGTCAAACCAGAAAACAGATTGTCCAGAGAGGGTGAAATTTGACCATATCTACCAAACCACTTGACAAAGATAAATCAAAATTTACAGTGAGTTCTTCATCAAGTTTCCTACAACTTTTGTGTTGAACGATTTTTCAGATGAGCAACTTAATATTGTCGAAAAATTCACTTTAGACAGATTGCTCTAATTTGAAAGATTTGCAGAAGGTTACTATAAATTTGAAAACACTAAGGTAGAGAACTTCAAAAATTCTCAAATTTTTACAGTAGTTTGGTGATTTAGGTAGATTCATTTCATCTTACTGACCTAACTTGATTTGAGCAAATCTTCATATCTTAAAAATTCGAGAAAGCCAATTTTTCCAGAATTTGCAGACTGTCTAGATGATCCTTAAGATCGTGTTTTAAACTTTTCGATTTTGATTTCTTTCCAAAGTTTCTTTGCTGATGATTTGAGGATGAATGCAGATCTTAATCGTCCTCACCAAGAAAAGAATTGCCAAGTAACCTTGGTCTTACGCAATGACTTTGGTGGCATACATATTACGTCTCTCACTATATAGCTACTCGATATAGCTAGATAGCCAAAAATTTGATTTCGGGTTAGCATACCTGTAGAAAATTGACAATACATAAATTGAACCTTCTATGCCAGCACTCACGAAAGCGTTCCAATCCATTACCGATCAATATAGAACCGGCATCCATACAATTACCGCCGTATGGACAACGTTAAGCATACGTTATCGAAACAACGTATTGACTGAGTACCGTCTTTGACGGGGAATTGAATTCCAATTTCGAACCATTACTCCCCATATAATCAACCGAAGTTGGTATATGGGCAGCAGCTCAAGTAGGCCACTGCTTGAGCTCCAGCGTTCGGCTCGCATCACCGACGGGAAGGTCAGACTCCCTCAGCTAACTGAGTAAGCATACCTCCGCGGCGACGATATAGTTGCAGAATTTAAATTACAAAATTTAAATACTAAAAAGTAATGTGCTGGAAGTTAGCCATACAATATAAGCCACCTGATTATACCCATAAGATCCCCTAGGGCTTTACGTCCTAGACTTGTCCTTGGAGATCCTAAACTCTTTCAAAAACTTTAGTAGTTTTGAAGTCAAGTTTTAATTTGTGGTTTTGAAAACCGAGGCTGTCATCTCTGGTAGGCTGTCTGCGAGCTCTGATGCCAGCTGTGGCGGAACCACCCAAACTAACTGGGCCCGGGTGCACTGATCTTTGTTGCTAGGCAACTCTGACCCAAATCGGCACGCACCGGTAGTTCCTCGAGTGAGGCCTCGATTAAAGCCACGCTATTCCAGGATCAGCAGACAACACTCACACGAAGGTGAGCCCAGAGATTACAACACAGAACACTTCATACATCTCAGAGTTTGCAGCGGAAAGTAAATTTATTACAAAACATGTTCAGAGTAGCGAAGTACTACAGAGTTCCAAACTACACAAATTATTCAAGTGTCATAGTTCAGCGGAAGCATTAAAAGGTAACTAGCGAAATAACATGACGCATCGATAAAGCCCGCACGAAAGCGTCACTCAGCAGGAGGGAGGTCAGCACCAGCTGAAGGGCCATCCCACTCGACAGACCAACCCGGAGGCAAGGTACACGGCCAAGTAAGACTCGCGAACAGATCTTCGAAGTTAGTACCTGAAAAACAGTGCCACAAGCAAGGCTGAGTATACTAATACTCAGCAAGACTGACCCGTCATCGGATATAACATAGTCCGATTACTAGACATGCAAGGCTTTTTGGTTTGTGGGGTTTGTTTTGCCAAAAATGCCACTAAGAGTTGGTCCTTATTTTCAGATTTTATCTAGCCATCTTCTAGTTGGATTTACCATTCTAAGTTTGCATCCAACTCTACACAAACATGGTAGAGAAATCATTTAATCAACCAGCAGTATTATCATCATCATGTTCCACTTGTTACTCTGTGTGACCGAAAACATTAAGCAGTCTCATGCCGTGAGAGGCGGACGATTCTGAATCGGATTTCAACCTGGCCAGGGGAACCTAGACCACACGTATGGGAACCAAGTCACCCACACAACATTTCCCCTTTCTTTCCAGTCCGTGGATCCGGAACACCCTCCCCGACTACAGAGCCCGACGTCTCTGCACCCGTACGTCCGGACAAAAAATAAAACCTACTTCTACCAAGAGGGTGCGAGATCGTTCCACTCGCTGGTCCAATCAGGTACTTCAGCTTACCGATTACCATATTTCTCGGCATGTGGCTAGTACTTTCAAACACTTAACGAAATGAGCCACACACCGCGACCTTAGCCATTTTGCCTACACCAGCGGGGTATCACAACTACACAACCCCGCCCGTTGTCCTTATATTTCAGCAGGAATTAAAGTCAGTAAAATTCCTATATGCTCGCGAGAGGCAGGAGACCCCTCGACTTCTACCGTACCTAATTAGCATGGCAACTAATCGATAAAAAGATCCGGGTATCAAACATAGGTACCTAGGGATCATGCACCTAAGGTTTTCGATCAACTCCTAGAAAACGTAAATGCGCAATAAAAATTATTACAACATATACAAATAGTAAGATGAATATAAGGCGTAAAATAATGGGATTATGCACCGGGGCTTGCCTTCTTGGGCACTGTTCAAAGGTAGCCTTGGGCTCTTCCGAACATTGGTTTGGGTCTTGATTCAAGTTAGTACAACTAAGGGAGACACTCTCCGGAGTGGTAGTATTCGCGGGCACCAACTCGTAATCACCGTCGAGTAGATTTATCGTTTCTATATGCATGCAGAAATGATATTGTTACAACATGATATAAACATATTTCTTTCCTTCACTATAAAGTTGTAGTCCAGTATAGCATGTGTTTGTTGTGGTGGTCTTAGTTAATTTTATTTTCTGGGCAATCGTTTATAGAGTAGTTCTTAAATTCACTTTACTTCATAAAAGAGCTGTGTGTTTTGATTTTCATTCTTATCATTAAAACATAGCAGACTTTCACTATTTCATAGCAACCAATTTACTCATGAGCTAGTGATGAAAAAATTAATGTAACACAGATCATATACTCTAGCATATAGGGTATCAATTTCAGCATCTAATCATAAAGCAATTATCCATAACAATCATGTAAGTAGATTACTCTAGTTGCTTCACCTTTTTGCACAGAAGGTTTGACATGGTTTCTGGTGCTACAAATTTTATGGGAGCATCTACCAAGCATCTACTCAGTACTGTAATGTTTCCAGATTTTATTCACTTATACAGCTGAGGTAATAAAAAGAACAAAAACAACAAGCCATTAATTAAGATTAATTCTCCAGAGAGTTGTGCTAGGGATACGATTCTCAAATTTTTACCAGATCCTATTAATGAGCTTAACATACTCCAGAAAAATTATTGTGCTTTATAACCACCAGATAAATTAGTTATGCATTTAACTTAACATGATTTAGCATAAATTTATCAAGGTGCATTTAACCAGTTTTGCTTATGAAATTTTTATTACAGATAGAACATACTCTAAACAAGATCATGTCCAAAAATCAAGATCAGTTATGGTGTAGATTACTCAGAACAAAAATAGTAATTCTAGCCCTAAGATGCTAAGCATGATTATTCACAAAATAAAAACTCAGTAACTGCACCTCAAAATTTTTAGACAAAAACAAAGAGCTAAAAATAGACTTCAGAAATAAATATAGATTTTTCTGAGCATAATAACTATATATGGAGAATTAAGTTGATTAAACAAGCATAAAACATGGTATATAGTAAATGAACTCTAATAAATCTTAAATTTATGTGGTAACAAGATTTCAGATATAAATGTATGCAGTAAAAATTCCAGAGCAAGTTCATGTGCATATTTTCCAGTATTAAATCGAGAAAGCTAGCAACAGATCAGAGAATCTTGATTGTTCCAATATGATAACTGTTTTGGTTGGGTGTCATATTTTTACTGTGATCTTAATATTCCATTATTGATAACATATCCAAAAATCAAGGTCATTTGCTGAGTAGAACTTCATGAACATGCATAAGGTGATTTTCTTATTCTTTTTCTCAGATTAAAATAAAGCAAAATATGAACATGTGAATGTAACAAAAGTTGTAGTTCTTGTTCTAAGGATTCCAGGACATTTTAGTTTGCATTTTTTTGATTTTTATAAGATTTTCTAGGCATTTTTGAAGTTTGATGTTTTGAGTTTATTCACATTTTGCAGTTTGACCCCTGGATGTTTTGGTTCTTCTCAAACAAGGTCCCTGGCGGAAATCCAAAACAGGGGAGGAACTGGCTCGGCGTTTCCCGGCGATGGGGATGGCCGGCGGCGAGGGGAAAGTGGGGGGAAAAGGAGAGGGGATCGAGAGCTACCCTTGGGTGGTCGTAGGAGGAGCGGAGGTGGTCGGAGCTGGGCTCTCCACGGCGAGGGGCGGACGGCGGCGGGTCTGGTCGCCGGCGGTGATGTTCTAGTGGGGGAAGGAGGGAGCGGACGGGTCTGTGAGCTTCAGGAGGCCAAGGAGCTTCCGTTCTGGGGGTTGGTTCGTGTGGAGGAAGGCCGGAGATGGGGGCTCCGCGGCGAGCCGAGCTCGGCAGCCATGGCAATGGTGGCTGGGGCGCTTTAGGCGCGCGAAGGGGGCCGGCCTGGGCTTTTATAGGCGCATGGGTGTGACTGGGGGCCGGTTTCCTTCGCCTGGGAGGCAATGCGGGGCTGGGGGAGTGCAGAACCGGGGCAGCTCGGACTGGCGGCAGTGGTGGCCGGCCATGGCATCGTGGCAACACAGGACGGGTGGGGGCGCGTGGCGAGCTCGGGGGAACGCCAGGAGAGCTGGTTTGGGGCAAACCCAGGGGCACGGGGCGGTTTTGGATGGAGGCGCGACGCGTGGGGCGGCCAGGTGGCTTCGCCGGCGTACGGCGCTGGAGACGAGAGGTTGAAGAACCGGCCAGTGGCAGTTCTGTAATTTACTCGAAGTTCAAAAATCCAGTTATGTAAACTCTAATTTTCTCCTCCATCTTGGCCTAAAATGAAAAAGTGTTGAATACCATTTTTGCTCAGTTTTTCGGGATCTACAACTTTCGTGTTATGCACTTTTTCATTCGAGTAATGATTTGAGAGTTATTTAATTATTTCAAAAACTGCCATTTAAAGTACTTATCATTTCATGTGAATTTTTGCACTTTTACTCCTAGGCTTCAACTAGGTTTTTGTTTAACATGACATGGTGAATATGTCTATTTATTTTCATATGCATGTTTACATTGTTTTGCAAGTTATTTCAACTGCTTTGCTACTAGAATTTGAACTCCTTTTTATTTAATTTGTTTGAATTAGTAGCTCTTCACAAATCAAGGAATGGTTCCAATAATCATTTCAACTGATGGTTTTTCCAGTTTAAATTTGATTTGCATAGAAAGTTTATAGGTCATTAGGAAACATGTATTTTAGTGTCTTATTACCACACATGTCAAGTCAAGTTTAAAAGTGTACCAAATATTGTTTTTCAAACACATTGCACTCAAACACATGCATACATACATCTGCACACAAGTTTGCAAAATCTAGACATAGGGTTCTTATTTAAGTTTTCTTAGCTCATTTGTGTGTGAAATTATGTTAATTGACTAGCTTTGGTTAAAGTGACACCGGAGGTGTCACATTCTGTGTGACCATGGGAAGGTGTTGTGACACCTGTTTTGGGCCTTTTTCAGGCTTTGTATCATGTCGGGCCTTAAGCCCAAGTTGTGGGTGCCCCCCGTAGTCGCCCCCAACCCTAGGACGCCCCCTTCTCCTTTAAACTCAGTAGTCGCCGCCGTTTAGACTTGGATTTTGTTTAGTTCTTGTGTTTTCCTTCGAGAAACAGAGATTGATTCGTTGTAACTGTGGTGGCAAGTCCTTTTACAGTGATCCAGAGCCCCCGTTCTTGATCTCCTCCACTGTTTCAATTAGTCCTTTGGAATCGAGTTCTTGAACCCCTCTTTGATTCGCTTCATTCATATTTGCAATATCAAATTGCGTGTTTACATCTTCTTTCTTGTGTTCTTCGATTCGCTTGCAGGAAAAGCCTTCTCGGCGAGGTCAATCAAGTTGTGCTTGGTTGATAACCAATGGAGCAGTGGTGTAACAGTTGCTTGACTTCGAATCATGCTGATTAGAAGTCGGATCGCCAACATCACACACTCCACCAATCGAATTTACCTCTACCTCTCGAAAGATCGGGCCTAGTTCTCATCACTCCCCCAAGCTAGCTTTAGGCTCACTACAGCTGATCGGGGTTGAACCCCGTCCAATGGCAGTATGCCCTCCACTCCTCCTGTCGCTGCAACTGCAACTGCTCCATGTCGTGGAGTCTCTCGCCAGTGTGACGCTGCCATGCTTGGGTTGTATCGATGTGTTGGTGGAGCGTTTCTTATATGTTGTCATTCTGCACCCGCAGCTCACCTAGCTTCTGGGTGATGGCGCCGAAACCTCGGGACGAGGACGTCCGTCTGATGAGGTTCGGGGCTCCACTGGAGCTGGAACTGGTGGATCGGTGGCCTGATGCCTGCCGTGCCCACTCCTAAGTGCTGGCGCTATGCCATGATGAACCACCGGTCTCATGCTGATGTGAGTGTTGTGGCTGCTGAGGTGGTGGTGTCGGCTCTGCCTCCCTTCTGGTCCTGCTTCTTGTCATCCTGCCAGGCAAACCAGAAGATCTATGCTTACGACCTCCTTCTCGTGGAACAAGAGGGATGGTCAGCGAATGGCAATTATACAAATGAAACTCCGCATTGGGTAGCGGAATCTCATTTGTAAAGCCCAAGTAGAATAAAATCAAATAGTTATTCGGGCCTTTCTTAAGTGTATGACCTTGGATCAAATAAGCCTTGTCGATATACGCACGGTCGCCCTCAATGAAAGAAATGAAATTCCCCTCTAAGGTACCTGTACGTGTAGCAATACGAGTAATTAAAGAAGTGCACTCAATAGGACCCGTCATCTTGAAATTCGAAAGCCATTGCTTAACCAAAGCTTGTGCGGGGGAGATTTTGATCCTGTTGACCATGGCATATAAAATGAGCAACTCATCATTGCGCATGGGTCAGACATCATCTCTTGGAAAGAGAGTGATGGTTAACCACTTGTGCATCAACTAAAGAGTTGGATTATGAATGTCACCGCACCGAGGTGTGAACTTGCCATGAACAAAATCTGGCCCCAAAATTCATGATGATTAAAACCGTGGCAAGCTTGATCGAGAGAAATTGGCCAGCGTTTGTTGAAATCGAGGTGGCCGGAAAAGTTTTCCAATAAAGCAAATACTCTTTCCCAAAAAGTCGAAAGTAAACCCTGTTTTCCACCTCCCGAAGAGTGCAAAGAAATTGGATGGTGAGGAGTCGAGAACCATACTCCTCAACGGGAACGAAGTTATCCCATCCAATTGCATGCCAAACGTGAGAGAAGTCTTCGTACATACCTGTTTTGATGAGGAGATTCGGATCGAATGCTCAGGTGTGGACGAAGCTTCGGTTCTTGAGGATGGCGTAGCCTTGTCATTCACAATCATCTTGCAAGTCGAGGTACGGGCATCTTCGGCGTCAATCTCTATGACCTCAGCTTGCGGTTCGGCTTGCATCTCTTCGTATTGTTCCTCTTCCTCGTAGTCCATCGTGGTTGGTGTAGGCATAGGTTTGGGTGTGTACGAGCTCGAGCCACCCCGAGAACGGGATGAACTTCCACCCGTCATCTTCTTGAATGTGCCAGAGACCTTCCTCCCTAAGACTTTCATGATGGAACAAAAACGTGCAACTCGGAACGAGTTACGTTAGTGAAACCGAAATGAATGTTCTTACCCGCGAGTTGCTCCTTCTTTCTTGCAGCAAAGAAATGAGAGAGAGAGGTCTCTTGAATTCAAATTTGAGCAAAAATCCAATGAAATCCTGAGAGCAAAGTTTTAGAGAGTTTGAGAGGGAGTGAGTGAATGAGAGTTGAGTGTGAGGTCTCAAAACTCACCCCTTGGCCTCTATTTAAAGACAGAATGCCCGGGCACAATGGCTAGGAGCTGAGCACAATGATCCTAGCCGTTGGAAAAAGGTGGCAGGGAGTCGTTGCCAGGTGGGGTCGGCCGACCCTAGGGTTCGGCTGGCCCCCCTGTGGGCCCACTGGCTGACAGCCAGGGCCCAGGGGTTCCCTAACGGCTATATATTTTGGAATTTTGGGTGCCCGGCCAAACATTGCTTCGACATGCTTGGAGATATTTTTGGATTTTTGTGAAAGTCAGGAAAGTGCTAAAAAAAGTTTCTAGCATGCGTGAGTGTTTTGAAAATTCAAATATGTAGTGGGAAAAATTGAAAAAGTCGAGAAAAGCAAAATGAGGAAAAAGTAAATATGAGATACATACCGATTTACCTTCGGCAAGGACTCGTCGTTTTGAGTCTGACAAGCGGGACCTTTCTCCTGCTGTGATTACCACTGCCCGGCTCGTCTTGGAGAATTGGACGAGGACGAGCTTGCAACCTTACGCCACACCTTCTTTGCACGTCTTCTCTTGGATCGTGTGGTCGTAGGTCTTGATGGTGGGGATTCTGGGGCATCCCAAAGTGCCTGCCCTTCGTCATCCTATCCATTCAGGATGCGCTGCTCTTCCCTTTGTTTGAATCTGAAGAACATGTTCTCCTTTCCAATGCGGAAGCGGATTTCTCCTCTTCCTACATTGATCCTTGCTCTGGCGGCCTTCAGGAATGGTCGCCCAAGGATGAACTCGATCCGAGGTCGCCTTCTATATCCATGACCACCAAGTCTGCAAGGACAAAGGAGTCTTGCACGCGGACCAAGACATTCTTGGCTATCCCCTCGGGATAACGGATTGTAGAGTCTGTGAGCTGCACACACATATATGTTGGGAAGAGATCAGGGTATAAGAGTTTCTCATATATTACCATGGGCATAATATTGACGCTGGCCCCAGGTCGCAGAGTGCATGCTCATAGTATTGATCGAAGATTGAGCAGCTGATCATGGGGACCATTGGATCTTCTTGAATTGCCATGGGCATAATATTGACGCTGGCCCCCAGGTCGCAGAGTGCATGCTCATAGTATTGATCGAAGATTGAGCAGCTGATCATGGGGACCATTGGATCTTCTTGAATTGCTGCTACCAGGCCATCCCAAGTGTCATTCTTGGGGGGATTGTACCATCCTGCATGGTTAGTTTGAGAAGTCTGCCAGGGAAGGTTGCCCCACCCGGTAGACACCATGTTTGCAGTTTCAACAGGAGATTCGGGTTGCCCCGGAATCTTCCCGTTCTCAGAGACAAGAATAGTAGCAACGATTTGCGCAAGTTGTGTTTCTATCATTTTGTTGAAACTTAGTTGATTTTTAAGAGTTTCAACTTTGGCATTTATACCTTCTAAAATTTTATCGTTGGCAGCAAGCTTCTTGTTTAAAGATTCGTTTATTTTAGCTTGGCCAAAACTCTTCATGGTATCTCAAGGAGGGTTGGTTCGAATTGAAATTTGAGTTAAAGTTGTTACCCCCTCCTTGGAATGGTGGGCGTGCTGACCCCATCCCTGGCCTCCTTGTGGACGAAACCCAGTGTTGTTGTTGTTGATGTAGGTTGCGTCTTCATGGGTCTCGGGGCAGTCATTCCCTGAGTGTCCACCGTCACCACAAACCTCACACGTCAAGTATCAGTTCATGGCATGGATGGGAACAAGCATCTGTTGCGGTTCCCTTCATCGAGTTTCTTTAGTAGGAGGACCAGCTTGGCGGCGAGCATATCCGTCTCCTTGATGGTATGCGTTCCGTCCTTAGTTCTGGGCTAGGAACTCTCCTCGTTCCAGCCTTGGTTGGAGACCATCTTTTCAATTAAGGCCGTAGCCTTGGTGATTGTCAGGTCTAGGTAGGCTCCTCCAGCAGCAGCATCGAGATGGGCTCTGGATGTAGTCGTTAGTCCATTGTAGAAGCTTTGGAGCACGAGCCACTCATCCATCCCATGATGAGGAAAGACGAGTATGTATTCTTGCAGTCTCTCCCAAGCTTCTGGGATGGATTCCATCCCTGTCTGCTAGAAACTTGAAATTCTTCCATGTAGGGCATTTGTTTTGCCCAACGGAAAGAATTTGGCGAGGAACGCAGTGGAACAATTGTCCCACGTGCTGACGGCTTCCTTATTCTGATAAAACCACTATTTTGCTTTCCCCAGGAAGGAGAAAGGAAACAGACGGAGTCTGATGGCGTCAGCCATAACGCCCCGTATGGTTTCGGCCTTGCATAACTCCAGAAAGTTTTGGAGATGGGCGTTGGTGTCCTCATTTGGCTTGCCACAGAATGGGCTAGCCTGCACCATGTTTATGAGGCTGGACTTCAGCTCAAAGCTCATGTCCCCAACATCAATGTTGGGTCTAGTTGCGACATTGGCAGCTGAGGGGACGGAGAAGTTGCGGAGAGTCTTCTCAGCCATGAGTTCGGTGATTGTTGATGGTGCTTGGGAGGCTGGCTCGCTTGTTGACTGCGAGAGCGGAGGAGGGACGACGCGAGGTGGACCCTTCTCAAGATCTTCTCGGGATTTTCAACGAAATTTGTCGGCAAGGAGAAACCAGACATACACTACCCTATTTTCATCCAATCAGGAGAAAACAAAAAGATAAACACATTAGCCTGTATAAGTAGTAGCTACCTCTTACTCATATTGCCATGTTTATGTGCTTAGTAACATCTTTACACCTTGTGCCATCCCCGGCAATGGCGCCAGAAATGCTTGTTGGTATTTGTTAGCGTCGCCACTAGGAGGGGTTAGTTCCTAGCAACGCCACCAAGGGAATGCCGTGTTGGTATGTCTTAACGTTTACAGAAGGATCCGCAAGCGCATGGATATACCGTTGTAGCATTTCACCCGGAAGTATTCAGGGTATCGTTATTTATATTTTCCCAAGGGATGGCTAGGTTGTGTAAAGATATTTACTAGTTCCATAACCATGACATTATGAAGTAAGGTGCAGACTACTGATTATGAAGGGGTAAGTGATAAATAAAGGATAATCAGGGGTAATGTGACACACACAGGATAGCCAACTCTCATGAATAAAGAATAAACGAGCACACCTAAGGTTAGTGGGAGCATAGGCATCAGATCCTAGTATACTATTCATGTTAGCAGATAAGTTACGTTAGCCACATGCTTAGAACTGCAGGTACCAGGAAATTAGGGACATCGGGGAGAATGACCTGCACTGGAGAACATCTAGTCCTGTTTCATCTTTGCATGAACTCCTACACGATACCTGAATGTCGGGGAGTACGCTAACCGAGAAGCATCTTCCCGGCGGACTGATACGACTGTCACCACCTGCGGTCTACCCCAGTCACACCATGGAGCACCGTCATATCCGAAGGATCCCACATACCCGAGCACCATGCCCACATATGAGGTCACTACACTAACACCCCCGGGTCCCCCACCCTTCGGATGGACATGTAAGATGCTAAGGCAAGCCCGAAAGCACAACGAAGCGATATCCTTACCCAGATCATCTGGTCTAAGAAAGCAACTAGTATAACTTGATAAAGAACAGATCAAGGCTAAGCATGCTAAGAACATAGCAAGATAACCAAGAATGAACTCAATATGAACAGCATAACGAAAGTCGGAATACAAAGCCATACTAGAGGCCGAGGATTGCTCGCCGACCCCGAGGACGACTGGATTTTCTAAAGAGATGAAGCACTAGCCTAGCTCCACTATCCTATGAAGTACAAGTCACAAGAGAGTGTGAGAGAGAGGCCTTCATGTGGTGTGTGTGGTGAGAGTGGTGGGAGGCCCCTTTTTATAGCTCCTTGAGGTCAGTTCCCGCCAAGATAAACATGGAAATGTTCATAACCGCCTTCAGGAGGATCAGAGTGATCTTCCCGCCAAAGTGCACCTGGACTGGCGTCAGTCTAGGTTCGGCCGAACCAAGGGTTCGGCCGGCCCCACTTTGGCGGCTCTAGCCACCGCCTTTCTCTGGTACACTGCCTGGTGGGTCCTGATGTTAGATGGTCTGTGCCGGGGTTTCGTTGGTCGGTTGGGCCTGGTTTGTGGGCCTCCTTTGCATGTGTTACGCAGGACACGATCTTCTGCGACTTTGTCTGCGTATTCGTCGTGTTTTCTTCTTATTCCGGACTTGTGCTCCTGAAATCATAGATCTTCGAAAACAACTGTGGAGCTAGGTTAGTGATACAAATATGTGAGCAAGAAGTATAGTTTTCCTTCTTTTATATGTATGGTTGATGGTCATATTTCATACTTAATGACCATCAACACTGAGGGGGCCGGGAACCAGTCCAGGTTCGGCTGAACCGGGGGTTTGGCCGACCCCCCTTTGCCGCCTTTGCCCACCGTCTTTTGCAGGGTGACTGCTAGGTGTGTCCTCTTCTCTGATATGTCGGTGCCGGGGTTAGATACGTCAGTTTTGTTCTGACAATGGGGCCCTCTTCATAAGTGTGACACAGGATTGGATTTTCTGTGCACTTGTATTGCGTCCTATGTATGTTTTTGCCTTATTCCGTGTATGGGTGCCTGCAATCCAAGAATCACCAAAACTCGTGGAAATGATTAGAAATAAGCCCTATAACTACTTTTGGTGTTTGAAAGTTACGAAAAGATGCAGGAGTTGATGACTTTATTTCTGACTTAAGGACCGTCAACATTTTTGGATGGTGTTCATGCTATTTTCGCAATTTTTAGAAATTTATATGAGTAATGATCCTAAATTGAAGTTGGATTTGAGAATGTTCATTGAATTATGCACTGTTTGAAACTTGGAAGCGCAGACGGTCCGCGGGTAAGAGGCGAACGGTCCGCCGTTCATGGAATTTTTCACCAGAGGCTCTGTAGAAACATTTCCAGCCGCAACAGTTGTAGGACCGAGAAAGACGACCAGAGGGGGGTGAATGGGAGCCGATAAAAATTATCGCGATCGAAAATTTTGGCTCAAGATCCAAGTGTGCACCCCAACCCTAGAGTCCTAGGCGAAGCGTGGAGTAGTTGTGGAGGAGCTACACCAACACAAGAAACCCTAGGAACACACTAGGACAACCACGGAAGCAAACACGAAGAAACAGCGCAGGAAACATCTCGGTATAACTCACCGGTTGATCCGACGCATATGAGACTGAGTGCGTCGGTAGAACCGATGAGTCAGAGCCGGCAGCAGTAAAAAATGATCACTGGTTGATCCGACGAATTCGACAACAAACACCGGTGTAGTTGTCCAGAGAGGCTCCAAAATGGACCAACTGAACACCGGTTGAACCGACGAAGTCAAATTCAAAGCACCGGTGTAGTTGTCCAGAGAGAAGGAAAAAACAACTACACCGATCACTGGTTTAACCGACGGTGAGAAAACCTATACACCGGTGTAATGGGTAGAAAGCGAGCAAGGAGATGCTGGTGAGGCTTCGCCGGTTGATCCGATGTCCGTGGAGTACTAAAACACCGGTGCAACCGAGAAACTACCCCAAAAACCCCAGAAACCCTAAAACGCAAAAATCCTGCTCACCGGTTGATCCGACGACATCGAACTCGAACGTCGTTTTAACCGGTGATAAGGAAAAAATCTGTCCAAGCCCAATGTCGCCATGTGTCCGACCTCCCGCCGGGGCCCTAGCGCCTTCGTCATCCAGACGCCATCGCCATCCCTCTCCGACTTTGCCGACGTCGATGCATCCCAGCCGTTGGTTTTTCCCGAGCTACCAACAAACTCCACGTCGTCCCGCTTTGGCGCCAGGAGTGGATCGCAACGCGGCCCAGCAGTGGCCCAAGCATTTGGGCCGCCCTTCTCCACCGCACGGTCGTCCGGTCGGAACTCCAGCGCCACGTCAAGGTCTCCCGCCTCCGCATGGTCGTCGAGCTCCCTACCACCGCAACGCCGCCGCATGGTGCATCGGCACGCACCTCGCTCTTGTCCAAACCATCTCGCTGCCACCGCGACATCCGTGTACCTGCACACCACAGACCAAGAACTGGCGCAATCTCCACAGAGTCGCGACTACACACAGTTAGTCCACTCCACATGTTGGCAATCACTCATCACACCAAGGAGCAGGCCTCCACTGCCTCTCAATCTCCCCCTTGATGAGTGCATTGTCAACACCACACCCCACACGGGCACTAGTGAAAGAAAAAGATAACCAAAAATGAAATAGAAAACAAGGAGAGCTAACTCAAGTGATCAAAAGCGAATGAAAGCCAGAAAAGTTCACTTGAAGATAGCAAAGCCAAAAGAGTTAGTGTGACACCTCAGGTGTTAGTACACTTAAATACAGATCACTATACCCCATTTAAACTTAAAAGAAAAATGTGGGAAATTAATTCAAAGAGGAGGGGTCAAGTAAAAGTCAAAGTATACAAAAGAAATTAAAGGAGAAAGAAAAAGGAGTGAAAAGCTACTCCAATTTCAATTCAAAATTGTGCACAAAATTTTAGTTGGCTTATGAGAGGTACTTTAATTGACATGTGCTCAATTGAAGTTCAGCCAAAAACCAATCAAAAACTGAATAAAATCAAAGCCCTTTTGTGCAAGTTTGTAAATTTATAAATAGTTCAACATGTGAGTTTCAAATGAAAATTTGTTTAACACAAAAGTTGTAGATCTTGAAAAGTTATGAAAAATTGGTATTCAACACTTTTTCGTTTGAGCCCTCTAAGTAGGAGATATTTTTTAGTTTACCGAGAGGTCCCTGAACTTTTAGAAATCACAGATAGGCCCTCACCTCCATCTCTCTCCTCTTGGTTGCTCTGTTTCGCCCGCCGCCCGCCGTACGCCGCCGGTGGACCTCGTCCACGACGCGTCCGCGGCCAAATGGACCCGGGGAAGCCCTCCAGCGCCACCTGGCCTGCCCCTTGGCACCTCCCCACGCTAACACGCGTCCCTGGCGCCCTCCTGAGCCGCCACGCCGCCCCGCCATGCGTAGCGCCGCTGCTCGCTCCGCCAGTAAGTAGCCCCAAACCAAATCGACCTCCCCCAGACGCCACTCCCCTCGCCCAGGTGCTCTCTGGCCTATAAGTAGCCCCAGAGCCCCGCCGTCGCGCGACTTCCCTTTCTTCTCCCTCCTTCCACTGTCCGCCATGGCCGGTGAGATCTAGCTCGAGCGGACCAGCCACCACAGCCTCGCATTGCTCCATCCATCCACACTAGTAGCTTCTCCACCCCCAGTTAAGCTCCACGCGCGTGGAATCGAATCCAGATGCCTTCCCGTCGTCGTTCCCCTTCTGCGCCGCCGCCGGCGAGCTCGGGCTCACCGCGGACCGGCCAACCTAGAGGGAGAACGTGCACGAGAGCCACCCAGGAGCTTCCTCACGCTCTCGCGGTGCTCGTGCGCGCGGCGTTCCTCTACCCCGAGCCCTCTTTCGCCTACAACGCCGGCGACCCGAACATCTTCCCCGCCATTAGCGCCGGCGAGCTCGTCTCCGACCATCCTCCACCCGAACGGCTACAAGGGTGGGTGTTCCTCGACCTTCTCTCTCTCACGCGCCTCCCCGTTGCAGCCCCGGTAAGCCCTGCCTAGTAGAACACCACCGGCAAGATGCAACGGCGGAGAAGGCCGACGAAGGACCCGGTTGTAATTTGTTTTTTTTCGCTCAAGGGTGTGTTTGCAAGATTTCCAGTGTTTGCCAGTAAACTTCTAAAATGCAAAACAAATTACAGAAAAATCGTAAAAATACAAACTCAACTGATCTGGAATCCTTGTAACATGATCTACAAGTTTTGTAATAGTCAAATCTGCATAAACTCTACCAAATTTAATCTAGGAAAAAGAATAAGAAAATCAACCTATGCATGTTCAGGAAGTTCCACACAACAAATGACCTTGATTTTTTAATATGTTATCACTGATGGAATATTAAGCTCACAATAAAAAGATGGCACCCAACCAAAATAGTTATCAAGTTGGAACAATCAAGATTCTCTAATCTGTTGTTGACTTTCAGGATTTAATACTGAAAAACATATACCTAAACTTGCTCTAGAATTTCTACTGCATGCATGTGTAACGGAAACCTTGTTAATCCATAAATTTCAGATTTATTAGAGTTCTTTTACTATATACCCTGATTTATGCTTGTTTGATCAACTGAATTCATAATATATAGTTTTTATGCTCAGAAAAATCTATTTTTATTTCTAAAGTCTCACTTTAGTTCTATGATCCTTCCTGAAAATTTTGAGCTACAGTTACTAAGTTTTGCTTTAGATGAAAATCATGCTTATTATCTCATGGTTAGGTTTACCATTTTTTGTTCTGGGTAAACTACACCATATCTGATTATGAGTTTTGGGCATGTTCTTAGTTCGAGTACATTCTAGCTATAATAAAAAGTTCACTTGCAGTACTGATCAGATGAACTTTGAAAAATTTATGCTAACTCATGCTATAAAGCTTGGTAATTTTTGTGGAGAATGTTTAGCTTATGAATAGGCTCTGGTAAAAATTTGATGACCATATCCCTAGTATAACTCTCTGTAGAATTAATCTTAGTTAATGGCTTGCTAAATTTGTTCTTTTTGTCACCTCTGCTGTATAAGCGAATAAAATCTGGAAAAATTACAGTACTGAGTAGATACTTTATAGATGCTCCCGTAAAATTTGTAACACCAGAACCCATGTCAAACGTTCTGTGGAAAAAGGTGAAGCAACTAGAGTAATCTATTACATGAATAGTTATGGTTAATTGCTTTATGGTTAGATGCTAAAGTATGGGATCTATGTTACTTAAATTTTTCATCACTAGCTCATGAGTAGATTTGTTGTTATGAAATAGTGAAAACATGCTATGTTTTAATGATAAAAATGAAAACCAAACCCCACACTCATTCATGAAGACACATAGTTGTGTTTACTACTCCATAAATGACTGCCCATGAAATGAAATGTTGAGATCATCACTGAATTAACTTTTTTTGAACTACAACTTTATCTTGGAGGAAAGAAATCGTTATTCATGAATAACTCATAATCTTGCATTACATATAGGAACGGTTAATCTCACGGACGGAGAATACGAACTGGTGCCCGCGGACTCTCGTGTTGATCAAGAGGTTATTTTGAACTGTGCTAATTTATCTCAAGACCTGGGCCAAGCCCCAGAGGTTTTTCTGCCTGACAGTGCCCAAGAAGGCAAGCCCCGGTGCATGATCCCGCTATTTTCTGAGTTATTATTCATCTATCTATTTATAATGTGTTGTAATAAGTTTATTTCTGCATTTAAGTTTTCTAGGCGTTGATCGAAAACCTTAGATGCATGATCCCTAGGTCCCTATATTTGATACCCGGATCTTTTATCGACTAGTTGCCATGCTAATTAGGTACGGTAGAAGTCGAGGGGTTTCCTGCCTCTCGCGAGCAAATAGGAATTTTACTGACTTTAATTCCTGCTGAAATATAAGGACAACGGGCGGGGTTGTGTAGTTGTGATACCCCGCTGGTGTAGTAAAAAATGGTTAAGGTCGCGGTGTGTGGCTCATTTCGTTAAGCGTTTGAAAGTACTAGCCACATGTCGAGAAATATGGTAATCGGTAAGCTTAAGTACCTGATTGGACCGGCGAGTGCAACGACCATTCACCCTCTTGGTAGAAGTAGGTTTTATTTTTGTCCGGACGTACGGGTGCAGAGACATCGGGCTCTGTAGTCGGGGAGGGTGACCCGGATCCATGGACTGGAAAGAAAGGGGAAAAGTTGTGTGGGTGACTTGGTTCCCATACATGTGCGTTAGGTTCCCCTGGCAGGTTGAAATTCGATTTAGAATCGTCCGCCTCTCACGGCATGAGATTGCTTAATGTTTTCGGTCACACAGAGTAACAAGTGGAACATGATGATGATAATACTGCTGGTTGATTAAATGATTGCTCTACCATGTTTGTGTAGAGTTAGATGCAAACTTAGAATGGTTAATCTAAATAGAAGATGGCTAAATAAAATCTGAAAATAAGGATCAACTCTTAGTGGCGTTTTTGGCAAAAATAAACCCCACCAACCAAAAAGCCTTGCATGTCTAGTTAGCAGACTATGTTATATCCGGTGACGGGTCAGTCTTGCTGAGTATTAGTATACTCAGCCTTGCTTGTGGCACTGTTTTTCAGGTACTAACTTCGAGGATCTGTTTGCGAGTCTTACTTGGCCGTGTACCTTGCCTCCGGGTTGGTCTGTTGAGCGGGATGGCCCTTCAGCTGGTGCTGACCACCCTCCCACTGAGTGATGCTTTCGTACGGGCTTTATCGATGCATCACGTTATTTCGCTAGTTATCTTTTAATGCTTCCGCTGAACAATGAGACTTGAATAATTTGTGGAGTTTGGAATTCTGTAGTACTTTGCTACTCTGAACATGGTTTGTAATAAATTTCCTTTCCGCTGCAATCACTCTGAGATGTATGAAATGTTCTGTGTTGTAATTTCTGGGCTCTCCTTCTTGTGAGTGTTGTCTGCTGATCCTGGAATAGCGTGGCTTTTATCGAGGCTTCACTCGAGGAACTACCGGTGAGTGCCAATTTGGGTCAGAGTTGCTTAGCATCAACGATCAGTGCACCCGGGCCCAGTAGTTTTGGGTGGTTCCGCCACAGTCAGCCCCCAAGACAAGGGCAACGGCTCGACGCACTGACTCCAAAACATGCTTGACCCCTCAAGAAAGAGGCGAGGCTCAACACAGCCAAGCATGTGCAAAGCTGGTCCCTCCAGAAAGAAGCAAAGCTCAACGCAACCAGCAAAGAGCATGAAAAGCTCAAAACTCCCCCTGAAATGCAGCTCCCCCTCACTATGCAACTCTCCCCCGATGTGTGTATACTCAAAAACTAGATCTCTCCCCCTGAGACCAAACAACAATCTCTCCCCCTTGTTGACAAAGCACACACCAAGGTACCTCCCCCTGTCTAGATGCTCCCCCTGGAAATATGCCATGAAGTGCAATGCATGCGTGCCTAAAAAGCTCCCAGCTATAGAACAAGAGCATTTGCAAGGGTCGACATAGCACAGCATATGAGGGTGCATATACAAAGACAATGCATGGAGAAGCTCATAAGAATATATCTATACAGATCATGAGCAAGCATTTTTCATTTGTAAAAGAAAAAGCATCACCATAAAGGACCTAGCATACTAGAAGGTAAACAGGTATGTTAGTGCTAGCAAGAACATACAGGTGAGCTATCCAAGGCATATCACAGCAACTGCCACTCAAGCAACTGAAAACTCTTAAATTTTTAACAAGAAGAAGTGGTGCCAGGGGTTGAAAACTTGTAAGTGCTTAACTTAGAGAATGTTCCAAGCCTAGGTCAAGGACCATCAGAAGCTTAAGATAACACTCTCAGTCATCCACAGCCTTGTCCAAGTTCTCTAGACAAGCAATCTCGGTACAAGATCAGTGGTGCAAGCAATCCCACCTGGATCTTTTCACTCAGAGCAAAGCATGATATACCAAATGTTGGATTTTTGAAATTGAATACCAATTATAACACACCAACTGTTTGAGTTTGCAAAAAAAAACATGAGGCAAAAGAGGGCATCTTGTTGCATATGAGAGCAAAGGACCTAGCCACTAAGCATGAAACAAGATAGCATAAGCATACAAGCCTACACATGCTAGTAGCAGATCCTGAACGTGACCATGTTTTATGATTTTCAAAGAATAAAATAGCTAAGCTCAGAGCCAATATACAACATATTCAAAGGAGCTAGCTACACATGGTCAAAGTATATATACAACTCATAGCATAGCACAAGGCACAAGCAAATGCAAATATCATACATGAGAAGCTAGTGCAAGTGTAATGCATATGAGCAGATGCTATGCAAAATGGTATGTACACAAAAATGAAAGAAAAAGCAAAGAAGAAAGGAAAACAAATCCTAAACTACAGAAACAACTACCCAACTCAAAATGGGTAGCACACGCCAAGCTCTCCCTACAAGCGAGCATAGGTGGCTTGTTCTAGGGGCTTGGTCAGGATGTCGGCTACTTGATTATCAGTGGATACATGGGTCAACTTGACATTGCCCTTCTCATAGTGATCTCTCAGGAAATGGAACCTCATGTCTATATGCTTGGAGCGAGAGTGTAGGATGGGGTTCTAGGCTAAGCTTATGGCTGAGGTGCTGTCAATGAAAATAGGAACTCTGCCATAGGTTAGGCCATAATCACTGAGAGTGTGTCTTATCCAAAGGATCTGGGAGCGGCAACTAGCAGCAGCAATGTATTCGGCTTCTGTGGTGGAAAGAGCTACGCTAGTTTGCTTGCGGGCAGACCAAGACACAAGAGAAGGTCCAAGAAACTGGCAGGTGCCTGAAGTCGACTTGCGATCAATCCGACACCCACCATGGTCAGTATTAGAAAAGCCAACCAATGCAAGAGAAGAGGAAGAAGAGTACCAAAGGCCAAACTCTGGAGTGTAGCGGAGGTACCTGAAAATCCTCTTCACAGCGTTCCTGTGAGAAGTGCGCGGAGAAGCCTGGAACCTCGAGCAGAGACAGACCGCGAACTGGATGTCGGGTCTGGTGGCCGTCAAGTACAGGAGCGAGCCAATCATGCTCCTGTACTCCTTCTGGTCCACAGCAACACCTTCAGTGTCCTCATCCAGCGCCGTAGAAGTACCCATAGGAGTTGGCATGGGACTGAGGTCCCCGAAGTTGAACTTCTTGAGCATGTCCTTGGTGTATTTTGCCTGGTGGACGAAGGTGCCATCTCGGGTTTGCTTGATGTGCAACCCGAGGAAGAACTGGAGCTCACCCATCATAGACATCTCAAACTCCCTGCTTATGTCATCAGAAAAACTAGAAACAAGAGAGTGAGAGGAGCCACCAAAGATAATATCATCCACGTAAATCTGAACCAACAGAAAATTAGCGCCACGCCTGAGGTGAAACAATGTCTTATCTACCGATCCCATGACAAACCCCTGCTTAAGCAAAAAGGCTCTCAACCTCGCATACCAGGCTCTAGGGGCTTGTTTTAGACCATACAAAGCCTTTTGAAGCATGAAGACTCAGTCTGGAAACTTAGGACTCTCAAAGCCAGGATGCTGCTTCACATAGACCTCCTCCTGTAACACCCGGTTTATAAAAGAAAATAAACCAAGCAATCATATACGTGCCAGGATCAAGTCACACGTGCCAGGATCAATGCCAGGCTCTAAGGTTGGCTGACTCAACTGCATTAGCTTTTAAGTCTTGGCAAAGTTTTATTAAGGCTAATTACTACAAGTTGGTGAATTACCATAAACCCAGTTACATAGTAATTAATCAAATTTAATTATGAACTACTGATAACCAAACCAAACCAAGCCACCCGGGGAGCCCCCCTAATCAAAGGAAGATAACCCAGTAATCAAAAGGAGGATCTGGGCCGCTCATGACCATGAGCACGGCTAGTATACCAGTTTTACACTCTGCAGAGGTTGCACATCTTTACCCACAAGTCATAAGCTACGCTAGTTGTTCATCACACTTCCTTAGGTGAGATGACTAGCAAACACACTACGAGGCTGTTACAAAGAATCTCGTTGGTAAGGCGTAACCGCAAAGAGTTAGATCAACGACGATAGGGCCCACCTCACGGGGGTACAAGACACGTAGCACAGACCAAGCCGGAGGAGCAGGGACCATTGAAGCTTACCACCCTTTGCCCCGCAGGTAAGTTACTCCATACCAAAAAGACCTCATTAGTAAGCCAAGACCGTCCCATTCCAGTCTTGTGGTACCGTTGTTGTCCCAGGTTATCGCTCTATGAACCGGTCCTTATGGAGAGTGGCCAACCAAGCACTAAGCACCGTGCTGGCCCCCTAAACCATGTTTCTAGAAAAACCAATTTTAACGAGATGTGAGCCACTCAAGCACAGAACACAGAGGGTTACTCTCAGAATTAAGTTGCATATACCATTAATTAAATTAATTGCAAAGGACCATTATGTGTGAGAGCACAGCAACCTAGCACAACTAACCAAAATGCAACCCAAGGGATATATATAAAGGATATAAAGTGGCTAGGAAATCCTTATAGGCATACAATATTAAAATGCAGTATGAAAATGTATTTAAAGGTAATAGGTGTTCTTCATGTTATACTTGCCTTCCTCAAACTGTTCCTGCTGCTCAAACTGCTCTGTAGATGGTGGCTGCTCCAGGTACTGGTACTGATGCTCCTCCGGTAGCTCAACATCTACTCACGAACACATGGCCAAAAACAAGGCAACAACATAAACATACAAGCAAACAAGAGCAAACACTAAGAAACATTACAACAATACATAAAAACAGCAAACAAAACTAAGCTAGGACTATTCTATGCATTACTACGATCACATGAGCACAAAAACCACCTAAAACGGAGTTAAAATGCAAAATCTAGGGCTAAAACAAGTTCCAGGGGCTAAACTGTGAGAAAACTGAAAGTTCTAGGGGTTCTGTGCAAAAACTGAGGACCTAAACATAATTAAACCTTAGTTCTAAGGGCTAGCGCGTGAAAACGCAGGTCTGGACTGCGGGTTCGAAATCTAAAAAGCTCAGGGGTCTAAGTGCTAAAAACTGGGCCTGGTTGGAATTAAATTTGAACTAACTGGACCGCGGGTTGATTCCAGGGAAACCCAGGGTCTCTTTTGCAAGAACGCCAGGCGCTGACCGGTATCCCCTCGGTTGACTTGATCTTGATCTATTCCGCGCGGGGCGGCGGCGCGAGTCGCCGGAGCAGAGCTCCCGCGGCGGAGCAGCATCGGAGTTGGCCAAATCCGGCATTCCCGGGCTCGAAATGAGGTGGATTCTGGCCGGAAAGGTTATGTGTGGCTTGTGTAACTCACAGGAGCAGCATGCGCAGGTCGGGGATCATCAAAGCATGGAGTTCGGTGGTGGAGGCGGCGCTACGGCTACGGAGTTCGCCGGCGTGCTTGTCTGTGTCACGCTGGAGATCAACTCCGAGCGCAAAAGGGTCGTGCAGCAAGTGTGGGGTTCGTGCAACCTGGACTCGGGGTCGTGCGGGGCTGAGTGGCACTGCAGGGGCTTGCCATGGCGGAGCAGTGGCACGTGCGGCGGCGGAAAGCCGGTGAACGGCGTTGCGACCGCGGGGATAGGCTACAGCCTACAAATTCTAGCGCAAAAGGACCAAGTAAGTGGGCTAGTGCTCACCGAGGGCTCGTGGTGCCTGGAGCTGCTGCACAGGGTGGTCGGCGACGAGGTCCGGCGACGGAGCTCGGTGCTGCATTCGTGGTCCGGGCTCTGCGGGGGGGGGGGGGGGGTCCTCCGGGCTTCGGATCTCCACGGGAAGGTGCGGCGACGTGCTGCGAAGGTGTTACGGGGGTCAGGGAGTCTCGGAGATGGCCGGCGGTGAGGAATCGCTCAGAATCGAGCTCACCTGCGGCGGTGGTGTCGGGGGAGAAATCCGGTGCTGGGGAGGCTGCACTCGACCTCGAGAGGTTTGGCGGTGTCCCTGACGTCGATGCGGGGCTTCTGCGGTGCTTGGTAGGGCCTGGGAGGCGGTGGCTTGGCCGGTCTACGGCGGCGCAGGGAGGTCTGCGCGGCGGAGCAGAGCGGCAGGGTGGATCTCGGGCTCGTGGCGGCGCTGAAGTGGCAAGTGGAGTGCAAGGGAGGCCGTGGGGGTGCATTTAAAGGAAGGAGTCCGAGGATCACGGTGCAGGGTGATGGTAGGTGGGCACCGGCGATCTCGCTGGAGCTTGTTTGCTGATTCTGCGGATCGCAACCACCCGGCGCGATCCCGGGCTTCTGGGATTGCGGCCTCTAGAAGGAAAGGGTGTGGCGGTGCTGACCAGAGGGTCTGCAGGGTTGGGGTCGCGATGCTACGGAGCGGAGCTGCGCGAACGGGCGTCACGGCGGGGAAGAAGGGTCTGACCTGTGGGGCCAGCGCGTCAGTGAGGGACGCAGCGAGCGCCAGTTGGGCCGAGCTCGGGAGTGTGGGCCGCGGTGCTGGTCTACTGGGCTAGGGAGGGAGGAGGGCGCGCACGTGGGCCGCTGGGCTAGCGCCGAGGAGAGAACGGGCCGCGGGGAGAGGGAGAGGGAAAGCTGGGCCCGCATGAAAGGGGTTGGGTCGGACTGGTTTGGGGTTGTTGGGCTGGGTTGGGTTTGGTTTCTTCTTTTCCTATTTCATTCCAGTTTTCTTTTCCAAACACACTCAAACTAATTGAATTCAAACACAAGTTTGAATTCAAACCCTATGCACTCAACCAAAATAAAACCATGCACCAGCATGAATGCACAAACATATTTATCCTAAAAAAATTTTAATTACTTATGAAACAAAAATTAGATTAAATGCAAGACTAAGCATATAAAACCTTAGAAAATTAAGTAAACCAATTAAATTTATTATTAAATGCTGAAATTTAAATTAGGGTGTTACACCTCCTCTATAAACCCATCCAAAAAGGCACTCTTAACATCCATCTGGTATAACTTAAAGCCCTTCGAAGCTGCAAAAGCTAAGAAGATCCGGATGGCCTCTAAATGAGCTACAGGAGCAAAGGTCTCCTCATAATCTATCCCCTCCTGCTGGCTGTAACCCTGAGCTACTAACCTAGCCTTGTTTCTCACAACCAACCCATCCTCACCCTATTTGTTCTTGAAAACCCATTTGGTACCTATAGGGTGGCAATCTGGTGGAGGCTTTACAAGAACCCAGACTTGGTTTCGCTCAAAGTTTTCTAGCTCCTCATGCATGGCATTGACCCAGTTAGAATCAGATACAGCATGTCCAACATCTTTGGGCTCAAAGGTGGCTACAAACGCAGAGTGAGCATAGAAAGCGATAGAGGTAACCTTCGACCGCGTCTGAACTACTCGGTGATGGTCCCCGAGTATCCTCTCTAGAGGATGATCCCGCAGGGCTCGGTGGTGTACTCGCTGAGGTGAAGTCACCTCACCACCGCCCTCAACATGGGTCCTGGAGGAAGAACTGTGACACCGTAGGTGTTCGCTCAGTAGTTGTGTATTTATTTTATGCATCATGTGCTTAATTTGCTTGAAAATGATCTTTTTCTAATTATAAAAGGTTATATGTTTAATTATGATTTTATACAAGGTCTTTTCTATAACTTAATTTGAATAGGAAGAGCAAATATTACTTTTGTGGAGGGTTTATTTGCAAAATTTAGTGTAATCATTTCTTTGCAGAAAATCTTACTTTTTAGTCTACATTTGAGTTGAATTTGCAAGGGAAAAGACAAAAGTCCTTTGAATTCAAAATACCTCTTATGTTTTCAAAAACAACTCTTTAACGTTTGGTCAAATCAATTTTTGCACAACATCAAAGTTGTAGATCTTGAAAAGTTGAACAACTTTTATGTTGGGCACTTTTTCATTTGATCCCTAGATTAAAAGTAATTGCTGGTTTACAGTAAGATCCCTGAAATTTCTGAAATTGCAAACAGATCCACTCTCTCCTTCCTCCAGCCTGCTCCCCTGCTTCCTCTGCAGCCGCCGCCGTGGAGCCGGCCAGAGGCCACCTCCTGCTTGCGCTGGCCTCCCACGCATCGCGCCCGACCTCCTCCACTGCCCTCTACCCTCGCGCTGGAGCTTCCCCTGTCTTGCCACGCACCCAGAACCGCCCGCCGGCCGCCACCTCGCCACCGTCGTGGCTGGCTCGCTGCAGCACCCCAAGACCCCAACTCGCGCGCGCATGAGCACAACAAGTACCCCAGCAAGCCGTTCCCTTCGCTCTTTCGCGATCTCCTAGCCCCCAGACCCCAGAACGCCGCCGCCGTCCACCCGCAACCCCGGCGAGCTCAACGCCGCCGCGGAACCGCCACTACAGCCCTCCTCCGCCCGCGCTGACCCCCTAGCAAGCTCCACCGTGGGCCCGCGCAGCTCCCCGACCCCTCCTCCTTGCCCAATCTCCACCGGAGCCACCCCGCCACCGTAGCCCGAGCTCCGCCGCCGCTGTTCGCCGTCAACGCCCTAGCTCCGGCTGCTTCCTCCTTGACCCAAACCCACCAGAAGGTAGTACGTGAAGCCCTGAACCTCCCGAGCCCCTTCACCCTTGCCGCCGGCGACCAGGATCACCGGATTTGGCCAGTCAACCCCCGCTCCTCCTCTCTGACCACGGCCAGGGGCCTCGTTTGAAAAGAAACAAAAGTTCCAGGGTGTTTTGTGCTAAATCTAGGGGCTATTCTGTAAAGCTTCTTTAAGTTTTCTTTATTTCTTGCTGTGAAATTTGAAAATGTCTAGAAATTCGTAGAAAATTCAGAAAAATGTGAATCCAAATGTTTTGGAATCCTTGTTAAAAGGTCTACAAAGTTTGTTACATGCATAGTTTCAGTTCTGGTCTGTATTTTAATCCAAGAAATAGAATAGAAATAATAGGATTTATTTGTTCCATGAGTTATACTCATTACCTGTATGTGATTTTTGCCAGCTTGTTTGATTCAGTGTTGTTAGCCTCTGGTAAAAAGTTGAAACCTTTTTGACATCATTAGCTAGGTCAAAATTTCTAGATTCTTTTATATACTAGTGTTCCTAATTTATTTGTACTGGTTGAAATACTAAAGTTCTGTGTGTGAAACTTTTTCCATGATCACAAGTTGCTAAATCAGTACTGTTGCCCAAGGTTGGGAAATTTTTGATCTGTTTAAGTATTTATTTGATTTAATGCTTGTTAAGTGAGCTTTAATAATGATAATTAGTTTCCTTATATATAAAATCCTGAAAATTTTTGTGGAGCCTTTTTTAGTCATATGTTATTGTCCGTAAAAATTGAAGACCAGTACATGACTAGAACAGAAGATAAAAATGAATCTTGTTAGATTGCTGTCAGTTTTGTTTATTTTCTCAGAATTAATTCTGAGCAGAATAAATCCTGAAAATTTTACAGTAGCTAATCTAGCTATGTGTAGAACTTCTGTTAAATTTCTAACTTCTATTTTGCTTTGGTTTAATCGGAAGAATTCAATCATTTTCTAGGAGTTGTCTGAATACATGAATTGTTCTGGATAATTGGCTACAAGTTTTGGCATGAAATTTGCAGCATAGCTTTCTCTGTTTACCTTTTGTTTTATGAATTTTTTTCTGAATTTACTACTGAATGTGTGCTGAGTGGTTGATTTATTAGCAAACCATGATTTACTTGCTATAGGAAACCACTACAATTTGTTTATGAAGTTAGTAAGCTTCTTTTGTGCTGTTGATCATGATGCCTTGTGTAGTTAGAAATGTTAATTAACTACTCTATAAATGATTGCCCATGTGATACGAATGTTTGCTTTTTGGTAGACTACAACTTTATCGTGATATGAGTGTGTTTATCATTTCATCTTTTGCATCTCATATAGATACGACTATTCTAGCGGACGGGACGTACGAGCTGATCCCGGAGTCTGACGGAGTTGATCCAGAAGCCCAGGTGAACGCTGCTGAACTAACTGAAGCCCCGGACCAAAGTTCGAAAGAGCCCAAGGCTGTGTTAGCTAGCAACTACCAAGAAGGCAAGCCCCGGACATGACCCATTGTTTCAAATTATGCAACTTATTGTTATTATTACTTGTGCATTTACAGTTCTTAGGATTTGAATTGAAACTATAGATAATCCTAGGAACCTATGCACTGAACACTAGACTTGAGTCCGAGTATTTGCTATGCTTATAGGACCGGTGAAAGTCGAGTGATTGCCTATCACTCGCGAGCTCTATAGGAGTTGCTTGTTTACTTTCTGCTATCAATATAAGGACGACGGACGGGGTCATGCATGATATCATGACCTTGTTTGAGAGCCCATCTGTGTTGATGAAATTTGCTAAGGTCGCAGTGTGTGGTAGCGGTGGTTAAGTTTTTGAACGTACTAGCCACATGCCGTAAATATGGTACGCGGTAAGCCTAGTAGCCGATCGGATCGGGAAGTGGATATACCTTTCACTCTCTCTTAGAAATAGGTTTTATTTATGTTTATGTTGCGCAACACCGTGGCTGCAGGGAGGAAGTTGGTGCCCTGTAGTCGGGGAGAGTGACCCTATCCACAAGCCGGAATGAAAGGTAAATGGTTGTTTGGGGATGACCCGATGGTGTTCCAAACATGTGTGTTAGGTCTGCTTGGCCAGGTTAACAAATTCGTTTCGTATCGTTCGCTTCTCACGGTTTGGGACTGCTTGATCCCTTTGCCACATAGAGTAATAAGAGCAACATTATTATGACCAATCTTGAAGTTTGCTTAAAGTTCTACTGTGGCAGAACCACCTCTAGTAGGAGATACTTGCAAATATACGAAATCCCCTACCTCGAATTGTAAAGGATCTCTTCTTTTGTCTACATAACTTTTCTGTCTTGATTGGGCTGCTTTAAGATTAGTCTAGATAACTTTGACTTTCTCCTCTGCCTTAGAGACTAAATCTGGCCCAAAAATTTTGCGTTCTCTAGCTTGTGACCAACTCAAAGGAGTTCGACACCTTCGACCATACAATGCTTCAAATGGTGCCATTTGCAAGCTGGATTGATAACTGTTATTGTAAGAGAATTCAGCTAGTGCTAGGCATTTGTCCCAGTTCTTGCCATATTGAATAGCACATGCTCTCAACATGTCTTCAAGGATTTGATTGATTCGTTCAGTTTGCCCATCTGTTTGTGGATGATAAGCTGAGCTACGAATCAATTTGGTTCCAAGGGATTCTTGCAATTGCTCCCAGAAACGTGCAATAAACTGAGCCCCACGATCAGAAATGATCGTCTTTGGAACTCCATGCAAACGGACTATCTGATCGAGATAAATCTCTGCATACCTCTTAGCAGAATAAGTTGTATGCACTGGAATAAAATGAGCGGTCTTGGTGAGTCTATCAACGATTACCCAAATAGAATCATGCTTCTGCGAAGTGTTGGGTAAACCGACAATAAAATCCATACTGATGTCCTCCCATTTCCAGAATGGAATGGGCAAAGGTTGGAGAGTACTAGCTACTTTCAAGTGACTAGCCTTAACTCTTTGACAGATATCACACTCAGAAACATATCTGGCAATCTCTCTTTTCATTCGAGTCCACCAGAAATCTTGTTTAAGATCTTGGTACATCTTTGTACTACCCGGATGAATCGAAAACTTTGATAGATGGGCTTCGTCAAGAATTTGTTTTCTAAGTTAATGATCCTTGGGTACAACGAGTCTAGATTCAAACCATAAAACTCCTCTATGATCCACTCGGAAACATTTGTACTTTGCTTCACCTTGGGATAACTTTTCCTTGATAACCTTGATACCCTCATCATGTAATTGTGCCATGATGATGCTATCATGAAGTGTAGGCTCAATAGATATATGGTTCAAACTTCCTTGAGGTACCATTTCTAGGTTTAACTTCATCATTTCCTGGCATAGAGTCTCATTGAATGGCTCTACAGATAGACAATGGCATTGTGACTTGCGGCTGAGTGCATCCGCAACCACATTAGCCTTTCCTGGATGATAGTGCACTTCTAGATCATAATCCTTTATCAACTCTAGCCAGCGCCTCTGTCTCATGTTGAGATCAGCTTGGGTGAAGATATATTTGAGACTTTTATGGTCAGTGTAAATATTACAATGAGTTCCCATAAGATGATGTCTCCAAAGCTTGAGAGCGTGAATAATAGCTGCTAACTCCAGATCATGTGTTGGATAATTCTTCTCATGATTCCGGAGAGCTCTTGATGCATAAGCAATAACCCGGTTGTCTTGCATAAGCACACAACCAAGTCCTGTACCAGAAGCATCACAATAGACATCAAAAGGTTTGGTACTGTCCGGTGTAGCCAACACTGGAGCAGTAGTGAGTCGAGCTTTGAGAGTTTGAAAGGCTTCTTCACATTTATCATTCCAAACAAACTTCACTCCCTTCTTTAATAACTCCGTCATAGGTTTGGCTATTCTGGAGAAATTAGGGATGAATCGACGATAGTATCCAGCTAAACCAAGAAAACTGCGAATTTGATGAACTGAAGTTGGAGATTCCCAATCCATCACTTCTTGTACTTTAGTTGGATCAACGGATATACCATCACTGGAGATAGTATGGCCTAAGAATTTCACACTATCCAGCCAAAATTCACACTTGGAGAATTTGGCATAAAGATGATGATCTCGTAATCGTTGAAGAACGATACGCAAATGTTGCTCGTGCTCTTCTTCATTTTTGGAGTAGATCAAAATATCGTCAATGAATACCACGATGAATTTATCCAGCTCCGGCATGAAGACTGAATTCATCAGGTACATAAAATATGCCGGGGCGTTGGTAAGACCAAAAGACATAACCAGATATTCATAGAGTCCATATCTGGTCGAGAAAGCAGTCTTTGGAATATCACATGGATTGATCTTTATTTGGTGGTAGCCAGAACGAAGATCGATTTTAGAGAAAACCTTGGCTCCAGCTAACTGATCAAACAGTATATCAATGCGGGGAAGAGGATACTTGTTTTTAATAGTGACCGCATTGAGTGGTCGATAATCAACACATATCCTCAAGCTATTGTCTTTCTTCTTCACAAACAGGGCTGGACATCCCTAGGGTGAAGAACTTGGACGTATAAAGACCTTGTCAAGAAGGTCTTGGAGTTGGAAGAAAAGGGCTGCTTTGCAATTTCCAAAAATTCCAGGGACCAGAATGTAAAACAAGGATAACTTTTAAACTAAAGCTCAAATGAAAAAGTGCCCAACATGAAAGTTGTTCAAATTTTCAAGATCTACAACTTTGATGTTGTGCAAAAATTTATTTGATCAAAGGATAGAGAGCTAATTTTGAAAACAAAGAAAGGAATTTGAATTCAAAGGAACTTGACTTTTTCAATGAAATTTCATTTCAAACTTGGGCTGATTTGAAAAGTTTCCTGCCATGTAATGATTACACCATATTTTGCAAAAACACCCTCCCCAAAAGCTATAATTGCACACCCAACTCAAATAAACTATAGAAAGGACCTTGCATAAAATCAATATTACACATATAACCTTTTATAATTACAAAAAGATCCTTTTTCAAGCAAAACAAGCACATGATGTATAAAAGGTATGCAACACTAATGTGCAGACACCTAGGGTGTCACATCTACCATGGTTGAATAGGATTAGTTGCTTACATAGAATTGTTAAACAACTAGAATACTGAAAGCTAAAATGAAAAGTTAAGGACCTACTCTTTATTGCTTTTCAGTAAAAGTAAACCAGAGCCTCTCAGAACCCTGCATAGTCTAGTTAAGGTGGGTTAGATATACCCGTTGACGGTTAAGTCTTGCTGAGTATTAGTATACTCAGCCTTGCTGTTGAACCCTTTTTTCAGGTATGAGTTTCGAGGACCAGTTCGCTAGTTTGACCTGGCCCTGCTCTTTGCCTCCTGGCTGGTCTGTAGAGTGGGATCCGGCTTCGGCCAGCAATGACACCGACGAGTGATACCTTGCTTGGGATAGCTTGGTATACTTTTGCGACGTGTTGTAGCCGTCGTGTTTTATTTCCGCTGCTTAAACTCTGAACTTTAAAGTTATGGTTTGTATAATGTCTTACTAAGTTTGGATC
Source organism: Panicum virgatum (assembly GCF_016808335.1). Taxonomy (NCBI): domain Eukaryota; kingdom Viridiplantae; phylum Streptophyta; class Magnoliopsida; order Poales; family Poaceae; genus Panicum; species Panicum virgatum. The sequence goes on along the minus strand of NC_053150.1, from coordinate 25,253,658 downwards.
TGTAATAAGTACTTTGAACTGGTTTGTAATAACTGCTATGCGTGTGATGTAAAATTTGTGGTTGTAATACCTCTGGACTAGCCTTCGTGCAGGGTACACTTGTTTGATCCGAGAACCGGTGGTTGTATCGGGACGTTACCCGACAGACCAAGAATTGTTCCGTTTGAAGTGCGTTTGAGTCGTTGTTGCCTTTACGGTGATGGCCAGCGCACTTGAGCCGGGATAATTCAGGTGGTTCTGCAACAGCTGGTATCAGAGCTTGCAAGTGTACACTAGATGTGTTGGAACCTTAAAAATCAATTTTCAAATAAAATTGGAACAAAAAAAAATTATGAAACCAACGTAGTTTCGTTAAGGATTGTGCATAGAACGTAAAGCCCTAGGGAAGTTTACCGGAATTTCTAGGTGGCTATCTTTGTATGGTTTATGTATATCTGACTTCCAGCACTTCACATTTTTGTCAAACCATACTCATAAGCAACCCTTAATTTCTGTAACGACGCACCTACGTTAAGGTAAGAAGGTAAGGATCCTCAGTCAGCTGAGGGAGTCGGACCTTCCCATCGGTGATGCGAGCCGAACGCTACCCTCAAGCAGTGGCTTACTTGAGGTGCTCCCAATATACCAACTATTAGTTGACTATATTAGAAGTAAAGTGTACTCAGTCAGCTGAGGGAGCCTGACCTTCCGGTCGGCGATGCGAACCGAACGCTGTGCTCAAGCAATGGCCTACTTGAGCTACTGCCAATATACCGACCATCGGTCGATTATATTGGGAGTAAAGGAACTTGTGAATACACTATCTCAGTGGTGTATGTTAACGTTGGCCATACGGCGGAAATTGTATGGCTGCCGCTTCTATAGTGAGCGGTACTGTATGGGAACGCTTTCATGAGTGCTGGCATGAAAGGTTCAATGGATATATATGTGTTCTGTCAGTTTTCTGCAGGTACACTAACCACAATTCGATAAGATAAGAACGGTTAGAATTTATCGATTAGCTATATAGAGAGAGCCGTATTTATGTATGCCACCGTGCTAACCACGTAGGCCCAACGATAGTTGGCAATTGTTTATCTTGTGAGGACGGATAGGACGTGCATGCATATTTGGTTGATGTTTGAATTGATTCCTAGCATTTGAAGTTGTTGCATGAGTTTTCTTAAGGAATCTCTAGCATGTATCTTCATGAGTATGTCCTTTATTAGGAGCATGCTTGTTAAAATGCTTAGACTTTCTTGGATGAAAAAGATAGTTTTGAGTCATGCCTTCATCCTTAGCCCCATCTTGTTGTTATAAGGATCTTTTCATTCCTTGGAATCTCAAATGATGAACTAGTACCAATTGTGGTTTATTATTTTCTGAGTTTGGAACCATATAATCTTTTGAATCAGAATCACATTTGCTTTACCGCAGTCTTCTTAAAGCTTTATTTGAGAAGTCTTGAGATAATTATATAGCTCACATTTGAATCCTTTTGATTCAGATGGCAGACTGTCACAATGTTTTTTGGGATGAGGATGGATGTGCTCATACTGATTGCCTGTACTGGGAGGGCTTTCCGAGGATTCTGTGGGATACACTCCATATTTTCCACTACCCAGACCCACCCCAGTACAGGGGCCATCAGTTTTCTGAGGATGGAGTTCAGAAGAGCAGAGTTACCATGACCATTCCTCAGCACCCCACCTTGGCTTGGCCGCCTATTGAGATTGAGGTGGTTGGATATCTTCTTGTGGACGCTTTTGAGACAACAGCTCTCAAAGCTATCACTACCTTCTGTGAGCATCATCCCAATGAGGTAGCCGCTTATCCTATTGGTTTGTTTCCGGCAGTCAGTGCTGGCAACGCAGAGTGGCTCTTCCGGACCACCCACTTTGGACACTTAATTGGAGATGTAGCTGAGGATACTATCTAGGCGGTGATCAGGTATATGAATGCCCAGTCCCACTATCAGATTCTTCAGCAGAGGCATATGGATCAGGTGATAGACTTGGCCCAGACTTTCCAGCGAGGTCTTAGTTTGAGGGATACTCAGATTCAGGGGCTTCAGGAGGCTGTTGCTGGGAGGGATCACGCCATTGCACAGTTTGAGCTTCAGATTCTGGAGCATGGTGCTGAGATAGCACATCGCAACACAGTGATTGGTTTTCTTCAAGAGCAGGTTCACGAGCTCCAAGCAGATCTGGATGATGCTATGGCTCATATTGGTATGCTTCGGGAGCAGCCAATACCCCCAGTTGTTCCAGCCGAGCCTGCAGCAGCAGAAGAAAACCCAGAGGAGATGGAGGGAGCCTCAGAGATAGATTCTGAGCACGCGCCTGCCGATCCTAACCCTCAGCCGGACGACTCTTCCTCCGGCAGTGCTTCCTCTGTGGGCAACCTCGACGACTTCTAGGCATCTTAGGATTTTCCTAGATAGTCTATGATCTTCCTTGTTGTAGTATATGTACATAGGGAAGGAGATGTTGTAAAATAGCCCTAGGAAGGAGTGCCACTTGTTGTAATATATGTGGTAAGGGTGTGTGATGCTAAGTTGTAAGAAAAAGGCTACTTTGGATGTAATATAAGTAGCGACTACCAGTTTGAAGAATCATGACTTCCCTTCTTGCCAAATCTTTTGTGCATCTTTAGGCTGTTTGATGAATACCAAAGTTGTTGCAAACTTTGTGACTTGAGTGTTCACCAAATTTTAGCCTATTGAATCTGTGAGACTATATTTATAGTCCAATCACTACTATGATCTCTGTTGATTAGTAGCGTAGCACAGAACGATAAAGAGTGAATTGATAGATTTTCTTCTTTATCATTTTGCTCTCAGCGTTAAGTATCAATACGAAGGAGCACCAGTCATGTTGGGTATTTTCTCTATCCACAATAAACCTGCAGTCATATTATTTGATTCTGGTGCAACTCATAGTTTCATAAGTGCCAAATTTGGAGCAAGGATAGGATTGGTTTTTTGTCATACCAAGAGATCTTATATGATAGCAACACCAGGTGGGAAGATAGCTTCCAATCAAATCATTAGACATGTGCCAATTAAATTGGGTAGCAATTTGATAAAGACTGATTTGATCTTGTTGAACTTAGAAGGCATGGATATTATTTTAGGCATGGATTGGATGACTAAACATAAAGTACTATTAGATATCTCTTCCCGAGCTATTGAGATAAATTCACCTTATCAAGGAGCCACCATACTCTATCTGCCACAACAAGAATGCTTCAACTCTTGTGCCTATGCCACAAGAGAAGTTGAACTTGAAGATATTCCTGTTGTGTGTGAGTATGCGGATGTATTTCCAGATGATTTACCTGGAATGCCCCCTGATAGAGATATCGAGTTCGTTATCGAGCTTCAACCCGGTACCGCTCCAATTTCTAAGAGGTCGTACTGAATGCCTCCTAATGAATTGGCAGAATTGAAAATCCAACTTCAAGACCTTCTTGACAAGGGTTTTATACGTCCGAGTGCTTCACCATGGGGATGTCCAGCCCTATTTGTGAAGAAGAAGGACAATAATTTGAGGCTATGTGTTGACTATCAACCACTCAATGCGGTCACTATTAAAAACAAATATCCTCTTCCCCGCATTGATATTCTGTTTGATCAATTAACTAGAGCTAAGGTCTTCTCTAAGATCAATCTTCGTTCGGGCTACCACCAAATAAAGATCAAGCCTTGTGATATTCCAAAGACTGCTTTCTCAACTAGATATGGACTTTATGAATATCTGGTTATGTCCTTTGGTCTTACCAATGCCCTAGCATACTTTATGTACTTGATGAATTCAGTCTTCATGCCGGAGCTTGATAAATTCGTCATGGTATTCATCGTATTTTGATCTACTCCAAGAATGAAGAAGATCATGCTCAGCATTTACGCATCGTTCTTCAACGATTGCGAGATCATCATCTTTATGCCAAATTCTCCAAGTGTGAATTTTGGCTAGATAGTGTGAAATTTTTAGGTCATACTATCTCCAGTGAAGGTATATCGGTTGATCCAACTAAAGTACAAGAAGTGATGGATTGGGAATCTCCTACTTCAGTCCATCAAATTCGCAGTTTTCTTGGTTTAGCTGGATATTATCGTCGATTCATTCCTGATTTCTCCAGAATAGCTAAGCCTATGACGGAGTTGTTAAATAAAGGAGTGAAATTTATTTGGAATGACAATTGTGAAAAAGCCTTCCAAACTCTCAAAGATCGACTCACTACTGCTCCAATGCTAGCTACACCGGACAGTACCAAACCTTTCGATGTTTATTGTGATGCTTCTGGTACAGGACTTGGTCGTGTACTTATGCAAGACAACCGAGTTATTGCTTATGCATCAAGAGCTCTCCGTAATCATGAGAAGAATTATCCAACACATGATCTGGAGTTAGCAGCTGTTATACATGCTCTTAAGCTTTAGAGACATCATCTTATGGGAACTCATTGTAATATCTACACTGACCATGATAGTCTGAAGTATATCTTTACCCAAGCTGATCTCAACATGAGACAGAGACGCTGGCTAGAGTTGATAAAGGATTATGATCTAGAAGTTCACTATCATCCAGGAAAGGCTAATGTGGTTGCGGATGCACTCAGCCGCAAGTCACAATGCCATTGTTTATCGGTAGAGCCATTCAACGAAACGCTATGCCAGGAGATGATGAAACTAAATCTAGAAATGGTACCTCAAGGAAGTTTGAACCATATATCTATTGAGTCTACACTTCATGATAACATCATCATGGCACAATTACATGATGAGGGTATCAAGATCATCAAGGAAAAGCTATCCCAGGGAGAAGCAAAATACATGTGTTTTCATGTGGATCATAGAGGAGTTCTACGGTTTGAATCTCGTCTTGTTGTACCTAAGAATCATCAGCTTAGAAAACAAATCCTTGATGAAGCACATCTATCAAAGTTTTCTATTCATCCAGGTAGTACAAAAATATACCAGGATCTTAAACAAAATTTCTGGTGGACTCGAATGAAAAGAGAGATCGCCATATATGTTTCTGAGTGTGATGTCTGTCAAAGAGTTAAAGCTAGTCACTTGAAAGTAGCTGGTACTCTTCAACCTTTACCCATTCCATCCTGGAAATGGGAGGACATTAGTATAGATTTTATTGTTGGCCTACCCACTACTTCTCAGAAGCATGATTCTGTTTGGGTAATCGTTGATAGACTCACCAAGACCGCCCATTTTATTCCTGTACATACAACTTATTCTGCCAAGAGGTATGCAGAGATCTATCTCGACCAGATTGTCCGTTTGCATGGAGTTCCAAAGATGATCATTTCTGATCGTGGAGTGCAATTTATTGCACGTTTCTGGGAACAATTGCAAGAATCCCTTGGAACCAAATTGATTCGTAGTTCAGCTTATCATCCACAAACAGATGGGCAAACCAAACGAATCAATCAAATTCTTGAAGATATGTTGAGAGCATGTGCTATTCAATATGGCAAGAACTGGGATAAATGCCTAGCACTGGCAGAATTCTCCTATAATAACAGTTATCAATCCAGCTTGCAAATGGCACCATTTGAAGCGTTGTACGGTCGAAGATGCCGAACTCCTTTGAGTTGGTCACAAGCCGGAGAACGCAAAATCTTTGGGCCAGATCTAGTTACCGAGGCAAAAGAGAAAGTCAAAGTTATCCAGGCTAATCTTAAAACAGCCCAATCAAGACAGAAAAGTTATGCCAACAAAAGAAGAGACCCTTTATAGTTCAAGGTAGGGGATTTCGTGTATTTGCGAGTATCTCCTACTAGAGGTGTCCAACGTTTCGGCATCAAAGGGAAATTGGCATCCCGATACATCAGTCCATTTGAAATCATCGAAACTTGTGGTCCAGTTGCCTACCGAATTCGTCTTCCTTCTCAGTTGGCCGCTATCCATGATGTCTTCCATATTTCTCAACTCAAAAAGTGCATCAAAGTACCCACTGAGATCCTTGAACCACAAGGTATCGAGATTGAACCCGATTTATCTTACGTGGAGTACCCAATCAAAATTCTGGACACTAAAGAAAGAAGTACCAGAAGTGAGAAAGTTAAAATATACAAAATCTAATGAAATCATCATACTGAGAAAGAAGCTACTTGGGAGACAGAAAATTTTCTCCAAAGAAACTTTCCCGACTTTCTAAGAACAAATTCAGGTATCAAACATTTTCCTTTCCTCTTCTTCCTGTAATCTCGGGGCAAGATTCCTTTTAGGGGGCAAGGCTGTGACACCCTAGGTGTCCGCTCAGTAGTTGTGTATTTGTTTTATGCATCATGTGCTTAATTTGCTTGAAAAACGATATTTTTGTAATTATAAAAGGTTATATGTGTAATTATGATTTTATACAAGCTCTTTTCTATAACTTAATTTGAATAGGGAGAGCAAATATTACTTTTGTGGAGGGTTTATTTGCAAAATTCAGTGTAATCATTGCTTGGCAGAAAATCTTACTTTTTAGTCTACATTTGAGGTATATTTGCAAGGGAAAAGACAAAAGTCCTTTGAATTCAAAATACCTCTTATGTTTTCAAAAATAACTCTTTAACGTTTGGTCAAATCAATTTTTGCACAACATCAAAGTTGTAGATCTTGAAAAGTTGAACAACTTTCATGTTGAGCACTTTTTCATTTAAGCCTTAGATTAAATGTTATTGCTGGTTTACAGTAAGGTCCCTGGAATTTCTGAAAATGCAAATAGATCCACTCTATCCTTCCTCCAGCCTGCTCCCCTACTTCCTCTGTCGCCGCCGCTGTTTAGCGCCGCCGCCGCCGTGGGCCGGCTAGAGGCCACCTCCTGCTTGCGCTGGCCTCCCACGCGTCGCGCCTGACCTCCTCCACTGCCCTCTACCCTTGCGCTGGAGCTTCCCCCTGTCTTGCGACGCACCCAGAACTGCCCGCCGGCCGCCACCTTGCTGCCGTCGTGGCTGGCTCGATGCAGCACCCCAGGACCCCAACTCGCGCGCGCATGTGCACTACAAGAACCCCAGATGGCCGTTCCCTTCACTCTTTCGCCATCTTCTAGCCCCCAGACCCCAGAACGCCGCCGCCGTCCACCCGCAACCCCGGCGAGCTCGACGCCGCCGCGGAACCGCCACTGCAGCCCTCCTCCGCCCGCGCTGACCCCCTAGCAAGCTCCACCGTGGGCCTGCACAGCTCACCGACCCCTCCTCCTCGCCCAATCTCCACCGGAGCCATCCCGCCGCCGTAGCCTGAGCTCCGCCGCCGCTGCTCGCCGTCGACGCCCTAGCTCCGGCTACTTCCTCCTCGACCCAAACCCACAAGAAGGTAGTGCGTGAAGCCCTGAACCTCCCACGCCCCTCCACCCTCGCCGCCGGCGACCAGGATCGCCGGATTTGGCCGGTCAACCCCCGCTTCCCCTCTCTGACCGCAGCCAGGGGCCTCGTTTGAAAAGAAACAAAAGTTCCAGGGTGTTTTGTGCTAAATCTAGGGGCTATTCTGTAAAGCTTCTTTAAGTTTTCTTTATTTCTTGCTGTGAACTTTGAAAATGTCTAGAAATTCGTAGAAAATTCAGAAAAATGCAAATCCAAATGTTTTGGAATCCTTGTTAAAATATCTACAAAGGTTGTTACATGCATATTTTCAGTTCTTGTCTGCATTTTAATCCAAGAAATAGAATAAAAATAATTGGCTTTATTTTTTCCATGAGTTATACTCATTAACTTTATGTGTTTTTTGGCCAGTTTGTACCTTGCAGTGTTGTTAGCCTCTGGTAAAAAGTTTAAACCTTTTTGACATCATTAGCTAGGTCAAAATTTCAAGATTCTTTTATATACTAGTGTTGCTAATTTATTGGTGCTAGTTGAAATTCTAAAGTTCTGTGTGTGAAACTTTTTCCATGATCACATTTTGCTAAAACAGTACTGTTGCTCATGGTTGGGAAATTTTTGATCTGTTTAACTATTTATTTGATTTAATGCTTGTTAAGTGAGCTTTAATAATGATAATTTGTTTCCTTGCTTAGAAAATCCTGATAATTTTTATAGAGCCTTGTCTTAGTCGTATGTTACGGTCCGTAAAAATTGAGCACTAGTACATAAATAGAACAGAAGCTAAAAATGAATCTTATTAGATTGCTGTCAGTTTTGTTTATTTTCTCAGAATTAATTATATACAGAATAAATCCTGAAAATTTAACAGTAGCTAAGTTAGCTCTGTGTCGACCTGTTTTTAAATTTCTAGATTCTATTTTGCTCTGGTTTAATCTGAAGAATTCAATCTTTTTCTAGGGGTTGTCTGAATAAATGAATTGTTCTGGATAATTGGCTACAAGTTTTGGCATGAAATTTGCAGGATAGCTTTCTTTGTTTACCTTCTGTTTGATGAAATTTTTTCTAAATTTACTACTGAATGTGTGCTGAGTGGTTGATTTATTAGCAAACCATGATTTACTTGCTATAGGAAACCACTACAACTTGTTTATGAAGTTAGTAAGCTTCTTTTGTGCTGTTGATCATGATGCCTTGTGTAGTTAGAAATATTAATTAACTACTCTATAAATGATTGCCCATGTGATACGAATGTTTGCTTTTTGGTAGACTACGACTTTATCATGATATGAGTGTGTTTATAATTTCATCTCTTGCATCTCATATAGATACGACTGTTCTAGCGGATGGGACATACGAGCTGATCCCGGAGTCTGACGGAGGTGATCCAGCAGCCCAAGTGAACGCTGCGAACTAACTGAAGCCCCGGACAAAAGTTCGGAATAGCCAAAGGCTGTGTTAGCTAGCGACTACCGAGAAGGCAAGCCCCGGACATGACCCATTATTTCAAATTATGCAACTTATTGTTATTATTACTTGTGCATTTACAGTTCTTAGGATATGAATTGAAACTCTAGATGCATGATCCTAGGAACCTATGTACTGAACACTAGACTTGAGTCCGAGTATTTGCTTTGCTTAAAGGACAGGTAAAAGTCGAGTGATTGCCTGTCACTCGCGAGCTCTATAGGAGTTGCTTGTTTACTTTCTGCTATCAATATAAGGACGACGGATGGGGTCATGTACGATATCATGACCTTGGTTGAGACCCCGTTTGTGTTGATGAAATCTGCTAAGGTCGCGGTGTGTGGTAGCGGTGGTTATGTTTTTGAACGTACTAGCCACATGCTGTAAATATGGTACGCGGTAAGCCTAGTAGCCGATCGGATCGGGGAGTGGATATACCTTTCACTCTCTCTTAGAGATAGGTTTTATTTATGTTTATGTTGTGCAACACCGCGGCTGCAGGGAGGAAATTGGTGCTCTGTAGTCGGGGAGAGTGACCCTATCCACAAGCCGGAATGAAAGGTAAACGGTTGTTTGGGGATGACCCGATGGTGTTCCAAACATGTGTGTTAGGTCTGCTTGGCCAGGTTAACAAATTCGATTCGAATCATCCGCTTCTCAAGGTTTGGGACTGCTTGATCCCTTTGACACATAGAGTAATAAGAGCAACATTATTATAACCAATCTTGAAGTTTGCTTAAAGTTCTACCATGGTTGAATAGGATTAGTTGCTTACATAGAATAGTTAAACAACTAGAATACTGAAAGCTAAAATGAAAAGTTAAGGACCTACTCTTTATTGCTTTTCAGCAAAAGTAAACCAGAGCCTCTCAGAACCCTGCATAGTCTAGTTAATGTGGGTTAGATATACCCGTTGACGGTTAAGTCTTGCTAAGTATTAGTATACTCAGCCTTGCTGTTGAACCCTTTTTCAGGTATGAGTTTCGAGGACCAGACCGCTAGATTGACCTGGCCTTGCTCTTTGCCTCCTGGCTGGTCTGTAGAGTGGGATCCGGCTTTGGCCAGCAATGACCCCGACGAGTGATACCTTGCTTGGGCTAGCTTGGTATACTTTTGCGATGTGTTGTAGCCTTCGTGTTTTATTTCCGCTGCTTAAACTCTGAACTTTAAAGTTATGGTTTGTATAATGTATTACTAAGTTTGGATCTGTAATAAGTACTTTGAACTGGTTTGTAATAACTACTATGTGTGTGATGTAAAATTTGTGGTTGTAATACCTCTAGACTCGCCTTCGTGCGGGGTACGCTTGTTCGATCCGAGAACCGGTGGTTGTATCGGGACATTACCCGACAGCCCAATAATTGTTCCATTTGAAGTGCGTTTGAGACGTTGTTGCCTTTACGGTGATGGCCAACGCACTTGAGCCGGGATAATTCAGGTGGTTCTGCCACAAGAACCTTGAGCTGGACTTGGATCGGCCGTAGTCGAAGATGTGGGGAGTGGGCCGCCGTCGTCGTCAGAACTCGAATCCCCAGGAAGTGGGCCTGCAGCCAGCGCAGGGACACCACCATCACCCTCAAAGGCCTCTGGCTCATCCTCATCCTCGAAGATGTCCTGGCCAAGCTCATCGTCACCTGCACACTCCACAAAAGTAGACGAAGAAGGAGTGGACTCGTCGAAGGTTACATTACAAGTTTCGACGATCCGGTTAGTCTCAAGAATAAGAACACGATAGCCTCTAGATTGAAGAGCATAGCCAAGAAGGATGCCATAAGAGCTCCTAGACTCGAACTTAACAAGATTTCCCTCCTTCAGAACAAAGCATCTGCAACCAAAAGCACGCAGGTGGGACACCTTGGGCTGTCGACCAAACCGCAACTCATACGAAGTCTTCTTCATGAATGAGCGAAGGAAGATGCGATTGGCAACATAACAAGCGGTGTTGATCATCTCGGCCCAAATACGCCTAGGAGTCCTATGCTCATCGAGCATCATCCTGGCCATCTCCACTAGGGTCCGATTTTTGCATTCAACCACGCCATTCTGTGGAGGAACATAAGGAGAGGAGTACTGGTGATCAAGACCGAAGCCACGACAGAAGTAATCAAAATGAGCATTCTTAAATTTAGAGCCATTGTCACTGCGAATAGCCCTCATGGCATGTGGAAGCTTATTCTGTAACCTCAATGCAAGTTCTCGAAAGTACTGAAAGGCCTCATCCTTAGTCTCCAAGAAGAAAACCCAAGAGTACCGAGAGAAGTCGTCCACGATCACAAGAATGTACCACTTCCCACCAACAGAGCGCACACGAGTATGACCAACAGTGTCCATATGAAGAAGCTCGCCTGGGTGCGTTGTCATCACCTGATTCACAGGTGGGTGCGGAAGAGAAACCATCTTCCTGTGATGATAGGAATGACAGACAAGGTCCTTGTCCAACTTGAGCTTGGGCAATCCTTGGATCAAATCAAGTGAGCTAAGCCTAACAAGTAGGTCAAAACTCAAGTGACCAAGTCTCCTATGCCACTTCCAGAGCTCAGAGGACTGACCAGTCACTAGACAGTGAGAGGTGCTAGAAGAAGATCCAGAGAAGTCAATGCGAAACACACGACCAAGAGGAACAATGTTGCAAATAAAATCCCCTCTGGAATCAAGAACACGCGATCAACCTCTCTTGAAATTGAGCTCGTACCCATCATCAAGAAGTTGCGAGACAGAAAGCAGATTAAAACAAAGTTTATCAACAAGAGCAACCTCTCTCAGGGTGAAGTTGTCAGAAATCCGAATAGCGCCAACTCCACATACCTTTCCTCTGCTGTTATCCCCGAAGACGATGTACTCCTTGTCCTTCATCAGGGTGAGGCTGGAGAACCATCTGTGACTCCCAGTCATGTGGCGTGAACAACCGGAGTCCATGAGCCATATGTTCTCCAGGCTTCGAGTGTCCTGCTCAGTAAGAGGAAAACGAGCGGGCAAATGGCCCGACACTGGGGTTAGCACAGAAAGAAGCAAACCAGTGTTGTGCCATCTACTCGAAAGCAGGGTAAGTATCCTCAAACGAAAACTGTGCCTGGCGACCACCACGCTGAGGAAAACATGGTGCGTCTCCGCCACCAAAGCCTCGGCCACGCTGACCACCACCGAAAGCACGGTGTGGGATGGGGCCGGTGAAACCACCACCAGGAGCGCGGTATCCACCACCGCCTCCCCCTCCTCCACCTACACGACGTGACCTGGCATCCCACCTCTACCCACGTCGAGCTGGAGCGTGTCCTCCTGTAGGCTGGTGGAACACCTCCGGAGCGCGCCTCTCAGGCTGCCTGCGCTCAAACCTCAACCTCCGAAAGCAGAACTCTGCCAGGTGACCATCCCTTTTGCACCACTCACACTGGTAAGGCTCTCTCTTGTGTGTAGGCTGTGGTGTAGGAGCTGGGGATCTCTGAGGTACTCTGGGGGGCTGAGTCCTCACCTTGGGCTTAGGAGTAGTCTTACCACTTGGCGGGAGTGTATCCAGTGGGTTCTTGAGGTGGTTAGGCTTTGGAACCCACACTGGATTCTTAGGAGGAGCTCTGGGTGGCTCAGAGAGAATTCCATCCTTAACTGGTGCTGGCTTAGGGACACGTGGAGCTGTGGAAGAAGAAAGTGCACTCACACTCGGCTCAAGCATCTCACCAATCTTGTCATAGGGTTGGACAAAGTCAGCAGGAGTAAAAGCAAAACCAATCCCAACACCATCAGAACACTTAAACTGCTGAATCATCATGCCTAACTGAGGCTCGCGGGCGGACACCCAACTGAGAATCTCTCGAAGGTGGGAGTTCTCCTCCTCCATCCGGGTCTTGTCCTTTCGTGCCTCCTCAAGCTCAGAGATCAGGCTTGGGCACACAGTACAATCAGCAGAGCTAGAGCTAGTGACTGCGGATTTCTCCAACTTCCTCAAAGCAGCATTCTTCTCCTTAAGTTCTTCTCTAAGCGCTGGGCACTCCTTACAAGCACCCAGGAGGGTAGGCCGGGACTTGTGCTCGTCCAAGGCCTTCTTGCCCTCCTCGAGCTTGAGCAAGTTCTCATCATACTTGCTCCTGAGCTCGGCAAGGTCAGACATCAAACCGATGCACTGACTGCACTCATACTCCTCCTCACAATCCTCCACAACAGGGGCAGACTGACCAATCTCTAGAGCTAGCTTAACTTCCTTCAGCTCCTGTCTCAAAGCTCTAAACTGCCTCTTAGCATCCTTAATGATCAAGTCTTGATTATCTAGAGCAGTGTAAAGATCCTCCAACTCCTGAGGAGTGGGGTGCTCAGAACGTACCCCAGAGCTTGGCTCTGGCTGAAGTACAGGCTCTTCCATGGAGGAGGGAGTCCCATCGGCGTCGGAGTCGATGGCCATGCTGCAGAAACCGGCCTCCTTCCCAGCATGAAGGCAAAGGCCAGTGAAGCCCTCCGTGGCCTTCTTCTTGGTGCTCCGCTTCTTCTCGCCGCGGTGGTGTGAGTCGGAGTCACTGGAGCTGGATGAAGATGATGACAACGAGCACTGGCTGGTGGAGGAATGTTCCTCGCTATGGGCGCCGAACGCCTGCTTGTTCTTGTACTTGCCAACGTTCTTTTTTCTGCTCGTGGTGCCGCTTGGAGCGTCCGCCATTCTTCTTGTGGGAGTGCCCACTCTTGTGCTTGTGGCGGTGCTCGCGGTACTCTTCGTGCCTGGAGCGGTCGTCCTCCTCCCTGGAACTCTTCTTCTTGGGACACTCGGCGGTGAAGTGGCCGGTCTTGCCGCAGTTGAAGCTGGTCTTCGCTCGTGCTTGTCTGTTGTTGAAGGCGCACTGGAACTTGTGGATGATCAGTGCAAGCTCCTCGTTTCCCAGCACCTCCAACTGCTCATCTATCATAGACACAAGAGAAGACAAGCAAAAACCTCTAAGAGAAGGGTCAGAGTGAGCTCTAGAGTTGCCTACCAGGGCCATCGACTTGGAGGTGGAGGCATCAGCATGATTGCCTTCTATCTTAGCTCGAGAGAGCTTCTCCACCTCCGAAGCCTTGAGCTTGCTGAAAAGCTCATCCACAGTGAGGCTCTCATAGCCAGCAGACTATGATAGTCTGGACCTTCACCTCCCAGACCTTGCGATCAAGAGCGTAGAGAAGCTTCATAGCCTTCTCATGATCGAAGTAGGTCTGGGTGCCCTGTGGCTGGTTCGCACGCACCTTGTTCACAATCGATTGGAAACGACTGAACAAGGTGTCGATGCTCTCACCCAGCAACTGAGTAAAGTTCTCATATTCCCACCGGTGAGTCTCATACAGCCTAGACTTGACATGGTTGGTTCCCTCATGGAAATTGGCCAACCGTGCCCAAATCTCCCGGGCTGAGAGAAGATCGCTGACACGATCGAACTCAGGACGAGCGAGACAAGCGATAAGAGCGTTGTACGCCTTGCTATTGACCTCATATCTCCTGACCTGAAGTTCAGTCATGCGGACCACAAGATTCACATAGTCAGGGTCTACGCAAATCTCCCAGACTTCGGAACCTAGACTCAGGAGATAGGCACGCCTGCGCACCTTCCAATAGTCATAATCGGTTCCATCGAAAATTGGGGGTTTGCCGGGAGAACCCATGGTCGCACAATGGTTTCGAACCGGTGAAGGCTATATAGAAACCAACCCGGCTCTGATACCAATTATAGGACCGAGAAAGGCGACCAGAGGGGGGGTGAATGGGAGCTGATAAAAATTATCACGATCAAAAACTTTGGCTCAAGATCCAAGTGTGCACCCCAAGCCTAGAGTCCTAGGCGAAGCGTGGAGTAACTGTGGAGGAGCTACACCAACACAAGAAACCCAAGGAACACACAAGGACAACCACGGAAGCAAATGCGAAGAAACAGCTCGGTATAACTCACCGGTTGATCCGATGCATATAAGACTGAGTGCCTCGGTTGAACCGATGAGTCAGAGCCGGCAGAAGTAAAAACCGATCACCGGTTGATCCGACAAATTCGACAACAAACACCAGTGCAGTTGTCCAGAGAGGCTCCAAAACGGACCAACTGAACACCGGTTGAACCGACGAAGTCAAATTCAAAGCACCGGTGTAGTTGTCCAGAGATAAGGTAAAAACAACTACACCGATCACCGGTTTAACTGACGGTGAGAAAAACCTATACACCAGTGTAACAGGAAGAAAGCGAGCAAGGAGACGCTGGGGAGGCTTCGCCGGTTGATCTGAAGCGCGAGGAGTACTAAAGCACCGGTGCAACCGAGAAACTACCCCAGAAACCCTAGAAACCCTAAACCGCGAAAATACTGCTCACTGGTTGATCCGACGACATCGAACTCGAATGTTGGTTTAACCGGTGATAAGGAAAAACTCTGTCCAAGCTCGATGTCGCCACGTGTCCAACCTCCCGCCGGGGCCCTAGCGCCTTTGTCATCTAGACGCCATCGCCATCCCTCTCCGACTTCGCCGATGTCGATGCATCCCAGCCGTTGGTTTTTCCCGAGCTACCAACAAACTCCACGCCGTCCCGCCTTTGGCGCCAGGAGTGGATCGCAACGCGGCCCAGTAGTGGCCCAAGCATCTGGGCCGCCCTTCTCCACCGTACGGTCGTCCGGTCGGACCTCCAGTGCCACCACAAGGTCTCACGCCTCCGCATGGTCATTGAGCTCCTTGCCACCGCAATGCCGCCACATGGTGCATCGGCACGCACCTCGCTCTTGTCCAAACCATCTTGCTGCCACCACGACATCCGTGTACCTGCACACCACAGACCAAGAACCGGCACAATCTCCACAGAGTCGCGACTACACACAGTTAGTCCACTCCATGTGTTGGCAATCACTCATCACACCAAGGAGCAGGCCTCAACTGCCTCTCAGCAGTGTACTGCGGATAGTCCGCCATTGGTCCATGGATGGTCCGCAGGTGTGCCAGCAGGGCACTAGCGGACGGTCCGCCCGTGGACCGCGGACAGTCCGCGAGACACTGGAAGCACCAGTTAGCATCGGTTACACCGATGGTTTGAAAAGGAATATTTGGGCACTGGCGGACGGTCTGCCCATGGACCGCGAACGGTCCACCCGTGCGAAGTCTGTGGGGTCACCTTGAACTTGAGTTATACGGAGGGCTCCCTTTCTTCCCCACCAAACCCGACCAAAAGCCTCTCTCCACCATATTTTCTCTCTCTCAAGCACGTGGGTGGAACTGTCAAGGGGAGGGGGGACTTTTGGCGTGATTCCCGGACGGTCCGAGCACATCCCCGTACACTCCGGTGCATTCTCCACCATGTCTTCTCGGTATTTCATTGAATCATCATCTCAAGTTCTTGGTTTTCATCAATGAAAGAGGCTAGGGTTTGGGGGCTCTGATCTACTTTTGGGCCATGGATTCTTGAAACTTGTTTGGGGGAACTTGGTACTAGTATTGAGGAGATGCTTTGGTTAAAATTTGGTTGGTAAATTTGATCTAGAACTCAAATTATGAAGTCAATTTTTGGGGTGATTTCATGGTTCTTCATATGAACAGATGAGTCGCTGACGGTCCACATCTGTGTGGCGGACGGTCCACCGTTATGCAGAATCAGCAGAATGGACACGGACGGTCTACGGTGTTCTTGCGGACGGTCCGCCAGAGCACAGAATTGTTGATTCTTGCCTAATTGTGACAATTCATTGTGGCTAGTTTCTTATGCTTGCATGGTTGTTTCTTATGATTGATTATTGATCTCAGGCCTCCCCGGAAGATCCTCAAGGCTACTACTTCCAAGATAAAGAAAGCTGTTACTTCCCAGAGGCAGAGGGATGGAGATGACTCCGATGATGAGGATGTTGACACCAGATTTTGACACGTGTCAAGGAGGAGTGTTGCAAAGGACAAAAGGTTCTATATGGTACGATCGGTGGACTTGGAGGGATGATCGTGCATCACCGTTGAAAGTCTTGTTGACCAAAGAAATAGATTGACCAGATATTTTGGCTTCGGTTTGGTAGGAGTTATCCTGTTTTAGAATTAGTTTTGTTTTCTAGAATGGAATTGTGATTTGCCGTAATCGGCTAGGATTGTGTTAGCTTGGGGTATAAATATGGACCCCCGGCCATTGTAAAAGATTGATACACATCCAACCAACAAAACTTTACTACTTGCAATTTATTTTCTCGTCGGCAACTTCGCCATCCTTTTCTTTTTTTTCCGCGAGTTCTTTCAAGCTGATCAAGGACGCCTCACATTCGAGCGACTTGGTTTGCTGGTAAGTCTTCGTTTATCGAGTAAATCTGAGCTTTAGCTTCCGGGCGCATCGCTGTGGCTTCGTTCAGATCTATTCAAAATTTATCGAATTTATCTAAGCTTTGATCTCGGGCACATCGCTGTTTTCTCGTTTAGATCTATTCACAAACTACCCGGCTTAGTGATCTGTTTAATCGGCTATAAGCTCCTTGTTTATCATGATAAATCCTGTAAAGCTGATTAGATCGGTTACAAGCTTAGCTTTGTCCAGATCCATACATTCGTGGGTTTGTACATTATTACCTGGCACGTGTCGGCTTTAGATCTAGCTGTCTAGCTGCATATCAGTATTGGCAGCCCGTTGCCGATTCCCTGTAGATCGCTTTTAATACACGCTCTTTATACTCGATTTGTTGTCATTTTCTATATCGGCAGAACCTTGCCGATAAGCTGCGTAAGGGTGATTCGAAAATCCAGCCGATACACTCTAGAATTTGACAGTTTGCTATTTCCTTATCAATTTACAGGTCAAATTGACTGGGACGCCTTGGTTTGAATCAAGTGCAGTCCGAGCTTGGCGTACGGGGCTCTCGGGCTTTGGTGTGTGATCATCTCGCATGAACAAAGGATTATGCTCCTAATTCTAATAACATGGCTACAGCCTCATCGGTTGTTGGAGTTGGGGATGATTCTTCAGATGAGAATGTTGAGAGTGATGAGTATGGTGTCACTGACCTTATGGGGCTAGATCTTCCTAGCAGACAGTGGATAGCTGAGCCTTATTCCAATGCAAGGTCTGTGAATAAGTTTCACGAGCCACGTGACACCAACATCCTCTACTTCACCACTCAGGTATAGCAGGATGCATTTTTTGGTCATATGGTTAAGAAAATAGTGTACAATCATCAAACCATAGACTTAGCCTATATGAGATCACATCTAGTTATGACTGAGCTAGTTGATAGATTTGAGAATATGGGTCTAGCAAACTTTCTGCAGCATAGATGTGATTAGAATGAGATAGTTATTCATCAGTTTTATGCCACCTTAGAGATTAGCATAGAAGAAGAGAAGTTGTGGTGGAAAACTGGCAAGAAGGTCTATTATGCTACATTTGCTCAGTTTGCTCAAGCTAATGAGTTAGATTATGAGTTTCTTAAAGATGAGCAAAGTGCCAATATTGTGCTAGAAAACCCACTCGATGGGAATGACTATCCCATGTTCTATGAGCCTGCTCACTTAGGGATTCCCAGAGTTTTTGGAGGTACCCAGGGCCTTAGGCATCATCCTGCTGTGATCAACAAAATTGCCAGAGTTACCTTCATGCCCAAGAGTGGGAATAAGGATAAACTCAGAGGGTGGTACTGGAATGTCATATCTCATGTTATGCATGAAAATAGGATAAATGTTATTGCTCTTATCATGGATCAGCTGGCAGATCTGAGGGTCAACCTTGAGATGAACCTCTACTTTGCGCCATATATCATGTCCATCATAAAGGCCAAGACCAGTTCCAGAGAAATTTGTGAATGCAAGCATACTTCTTTCAGGCTATTTAAGAATGATACTGCATTCCTTTAGAGGCTGTTGACTCCTTTCCCTAGTGATGCTATGGATGAGGAGGAGCATGATGATGATGATGAGAGTGATGATGGTGGTCACATGGGAGGTGATGCAGCCCAGCATGCCATGCCACCTCCACCGCTTCTAGTGCAGCCGCAGTGGGCACCTCCTGCAGGTTATTTTGATCCATACTTTACATCCATGCAGTAGGGGATGTCTACTCAGATTGAGGGTTCAGCTAGTCAGATGCAGAACTAGATGAACTTGGGTTTTCAGAACATGCAGATGCAGATGACTCAGCATTTCAATGAGACCATGTTCTAGCCCATGATGACCCAGATGCGAGGTGTTCAGGAGAGCCTCCACTCTGACATAGTAGCCTTAGATACGTGGTTTGATGACATGCCTACGTCTGAGTAGTTTCAGCAGCTTGAGCAAAGGCAGCAACAGTTAGAAAAGAGATTTGACACCTTCAGTACTGGTTTCACGGGCTTCTCAGACCACTACTACTCGGTCTTTCCTGCGCCAGTGCCTCCTTCGGAGTTCTATCCGTATCAGCCATTCTACCCACCGCCACCGCCTCCACCGCCAATGGATGATTGACTTGTTGGCAATTGATGCCAAAGGGGGTGAAGAGCTCTTGGAGTTGGAGTGATGCATGATCTAGGGGGGAGCTCATGGACTTCACTTGGAGAGTTTATTTGTTTTTGCTTCCGTTGCCACTCAACTATTTGTGTTGAACTCTGTTGCATTGCACGTTTATCATATCGTATTGCATGAACTTTTAGATTTGTGGATGAACTTGGTTTGTAATTTGTGTTGAACTATGTTGGCTTGTGAAACTCTTTATTAATATTGTTGCTCTTGTGGTTTGATGAGGTTGTGCTAACCGTTGTAAGTTTGTATCATATATATCTTGTACTCTTGAATGCCTCGATTTCCACTTGTAGGGGAAACTCCGTCAAAATTTTCGAATTTCATGAATATGTTCTCTTGGTATTCATTCAAATCTATATGCACATATCAAGGGGGAGTTCTCTCTACTCATCGAACTTTGGTGAATTTATTCATATCATATTCTTAAATTTTCACGATAAATGAGTAAGTTCTTCCAAATTTCAATTCCAACTCCACCTTTTGCCTTGTGTATAAAGTTGACTTGAATCTTTTTATTACTCCAAAAGTTAGTGTTGTCATCAATTACCAAAAAGGGGGAGATTGAAAGCATCTAGGTTCCTAATTCGAGTTTGGGTAATTAATGACAACGGTTATAGACTAACAAATTGCATTTGAGATGATGTGCATAGTATAGTCCATGGATGAATGAGGTTTAAAGGATGATCATGGAACGTTTGGAGTTGATGTGCAAAGCTCGGGTTCAAGGCAAAGGTATTATATAGGGCTTTTGCATTTTACCAGTCATGAGGTGATTAGTGGATGAAATATGATCGGGTTTGTTGGATAGATAGTTGTACTATCAAGAGGAGTCTTTGCACTCGTGCTTGATGGGTCTCTAGTGCCATTTTGCTAAAAATGTCTAGATACATGCATGAGGGCTAACTTCGGTAGAGGATTTGAAAACAAGGTTTGAAAAACTTGTGCTGACTGCCTAAGTGCGGACGGTCTGGCCCAGTTGGGCGGACGGTCCGCCATACACTTGTGAATTCGTCCAGAAACTGTGTTTCTCTGGTTGGGCTGAAAGTTAGAGCGGCGGACGGTCCGCCCCTGGGGTGCGGACGGTCCGCCGGTTTGTTGATGAAATCGTCCAAAGACAAGTTTTGTCTCTGGTAAAAGAGGGAGTTGAATGGCGGACGGTCCGCCGGTCTCAGATGAAATTTGTCCAGAGTGGTTTCCTCTCTGGTGGAATTCGATGGTTGAACGGCGGACAGTCCGCCCCTGGGGTGCGGACGGTCCGCCGGTCATTTTGAGAAAATGACCAGAGATGATTTCGTCTCTGGTGGTTTGGAACAGTTAACTGCAGACGGTCCGCCCCTAGGGCGCGGACGGTCTGTCAGGGCTGTAATGGCTAGTTCCGACACACAATCATTGCACTCTGACTCACTGGTTTACAACGGTGGATGGTCCGGTTTTTGAAGCGCGGACGGTCCGCGATTACGCAGAAAAGAGTGTAATGACTAGTTTTTGAGGGGATCTTTGTCGGTGTTTACTGCCAAGCCTGCTAAGGGATACCCTTAGCAGTTAGGTTTGTAGGTAGGGATCGACTGCTCTGTAACTCGATGGTGCAAGGAACACAAAGATTTAGAAAGGTTCGGGCCGCGAGTTGCGTAATACCCTACGTCCTGTGTGGTTGTTTGTATTGCCTTAGGTGTTGAAGATGTTTTGAGGGGGTCCCTGTCCGCCCTTATATATCCTGGCGGACAGGGTTACATAGAAAGTCCTAGCCGAGTACAATTGGAGTCCTACTACAACACAATCGGGTAGTTTCCTTTGTACTGCAGCTAGTTCTATGCCTATTTGGGTAGTTTACAAGAGAATAAAGGTACATCCATGAGCTATCCCTTATTCTAGAACATTTTATGCCTATAAGCAGTCCCGCTGCCCCAGGTCTGACAAGCCCCCGGGCTCTTCGTAGCCGAGTCCTGTAGGCGTCATGTACTTGGCTGGGCGTCTTCGAGTACTTCAAGTAGTCAGAACATCCTTCTGGTGGCTTCTGGGTCTTCCTTCAAGTACATCGAGTAGTCCTCCAAGTACTTCTAGTTGCTTCGAGCCTATGAGGTGCTCAAGCCCCGAAATCTTGATTATATATGGTGCGCGAAGTACTCGCGCTCCATATGGAGTAGCCCCCGAGCCTTAAGTTGATTCGCAGAATCAGGGTGAGGGTCACTTCAGCCTTTTTCCTTCATTATTTTCCAAAAAAAATTGAAAAATAAATCTCCAATGCACATATCCCGCAGCCCTCGAGCCTTAAATCAAAATCCCTTATTCTACGGGTAGCACCCAAGCAAAGATATGGAATTAAGGATTTAAGATGTGGCATTAGATTTTATTCTTCAAAATATTTGCAGGATTCATCAGATCCGGTATTTGAAAAGACCTCTTTTTTGGGTACAAAATCCCAGGAAAATGATTCAATTGGATACGCCACACTGATTGCACCGGAAATATCCTCAGAAATAAAACTCGGGATGTATATCCCTTTACTGTTTGCTCACGTGGGACTGTACTGTGTGGAGAATCTACATTATTGCATCCGTGAATGCTACCACTGTGGCTTCACGTGTTTTCCTCCAGCATGATCCCTTTGTGGCTATAAAAGGTAGGTGAGAGGCTTTTCCTAGAAGCACCATCGTTCAGAAGCTATGGCTTGCATTTGGTGTTCTTGCTCTCGCCCTCCTGAATTTTGTGTAGTCCTTTCCAGCAAAAGATGCTAGAAGAGAACTTGCGAGTGACAAGAGAAGTCCCTGTTACCTCATCCTGCAACCCCAATGCTCTCATCGGATCCATTTTGGACATCATGCCCTTGCATATTCCAATGAGGCAGGTTCTTTGTGGATGCGTTGAGTCTTGTTGTGTCACATCCTTGGGGTTGCCTATTTCTGGGTGCCCAAGAACTGACATCTCTGGTAAGGAGACTTAATCTTGTCACAATGTATTTAGGGAGAAGGAGAAATTTCTCCGCAAGATGCTACAAGACATCTTGCGAGGCGATTACTGTAATCTACCTCCAAACTCTTGAAACTTTTCTCCCAGAATACGAGTATCATTATTCCCTTAATGGGAATAACAAGTTTGTACTTATGGCCTCGGGCCGATCTAGCTGCAGTAGGTGTCGACTAGAAGCTCCAAGAGCTCCAGGTAGTGTGGGTGCAGGTCTGAGTCATTGTAAAGCTAGTTGGGAAAAAGTACTTGAATTGTAATATTGAGTAGTTGTACTGTGTCGAGTACTTTCCTTTATCCTAGAATGTAATCCGCAATAGAAGGAAGTAGAGTCGAGTAGCTGTCCAGGGATGTAAGTGTTTTTTCTTTTTCCAAAATGTAATTTTGGAAAAAAGGAAATGTCTCAGAAAATCCCGTCGTTTCCGCGATTGGCAACTGACTGTGGGCCTTTTGAATTTTACCATGTTGCCACCGTCATTATAAAATGAAACGGTAACTAGGTTTTTACCCCACCGGCCGTCATTCACTGTCACTGTTTAGATCTGTTCTTGCCCTCAAGCCCCCAGATCTAAACTTCTTGCTCTTCCTTGCTTCCCTTCCCCGCTTAGGGTTTAGTCAGTGTATGCGCGTGAAGCGCACTGTTAATTTCCAGATGGCCCCCAAGAAGTCGAGCATGGGCAAGGGAGCGGTTGCGGAACCAACCTGTTGTTGACGCGAGATGATCACACACCAAGCCCAGGAGCGCCCGTATGCCAAGCCTGGACTGTACTTGATTTGAACCAAGGTGTGCTAGTCAATTTGACCTATAAATTGATAAGAAAATAGCAACCCGTCAAATTCAAGAGTGTATCGGCTGGATTTCCGAATCACTCTTACGCGGGGTATCGGCAAGGCCCTGCTAATACAGAAAATGTTAAAAGATCGGGTATGATGAGCGTGTAATAAAAATGATCTGTGACGGCTCGGCAATGAGCTGCTGATGCCGATAAGCAACTAGACAGCTAGATATAAAGCCGACACATACCGAGTAACAATGTACAAACCCATGAATGTATGGATCTGGACAAAGCTAAGCTTATGATTCAATCTAATCGGCTTTACAAGGTTTATCGTGATAAACAAGGAGCTTACAGCCGATTAAACAGATCACTAAGCCGGGTAATTTGTGAATGAATCTAAACGAGAAAACAGCGATGCGCCCGAGATCAAAGCTTAGATAAATTCGATAAATTTTGAATAGATCTGAACGAAGCCACAGCAATGCTGTGGCAGAACCGCCTAAATTATCCCGGCTCAAGTGCGCAGGCCATCACCATAAAGGCAACATTAGCTTAAACGCACTTCAAATAGAACAATTCTTGGTCTGTCGGGTAACGTCCCGATACAACCACCGGTTCTCCGATCGAACAAGCATACCCCGCATGAAGGCGAGTCCAAAGATATTACAACCACAATTTTACAACACAGGCATAGTAATGCTTACAAACTAGTTAAAAACCATTATTACAAAGCCAACTTAAGTAAAATAGTTATACAAACCATAATTTAAGTTCAGAGCTTAAAACAGCGGAAGATAAAGCACGACGGCTACAACACGTCGTAAAAGGACACCAGGCTAGCCCAAGCATGGTATCACTCGTCATAGTGCCCAGGAGGTTTGACCAGGTCACAGAAGAGACGAGTTCAGAGGCTACGTCAGACAGAAGCACTGGAGAAAGAGGAAAGAAGAGAAGCCCTTAGAACTTTTCAAGATCTACAACTTTGATGTTTTGCAAAAAATTATTTGACCAAAGATTCAAGAGCTAAAATTAAAAACATTGTAGGGATTTTGAATTCTAGGAATTTTGTCTTTTTCAAAGCAAATTCACTTCAAACATAGACTTAAAAGTAAATTTTGCTGCCATGCATTAAATGCACTGAATTTTTGCAAAAACACCCTCCACAAAAGCTATATTCAGAAATAACTAAAGAAAGGACCCTGCATAAAATCATAATTACACATATAGCCTTTTATAATTACAAAAAGATCCTTTTCAAGCAATTCAAGCACATGATGCATAGCAAACATACACAATTACTGTGCAGACACCTTTTTAATTACTGTGCAGACACCCAGGGTGTTACAAATGCGCCCGGAAGCTAAAGCTCAGATTTACTCGGTAAACAAAAACTTACCAGCAAACTAAGTCGCTCGAATGTGAGACGTCCTTGATCAGCTCGAAAGAACTCGCAGAAAGGAAAAGATGGCGAAGCCGCCGACAAGAAAGTAAATTGCAAGTAGAGTAAAGTTTGTTTGTTGGATGTGAATCAATCTTTACAATAGCCGAGGGGTTCATATTTATACCCCATGCTAACACAACCCTAGCCGATCACGGCAAAGTACGATTCTATTTTAAGGAATAAAAACTATTCTAAAAATAAGATAACTCTTGCCAAACCGAAGCCAAAATATCTGGTCAACTTCCTTCTCCTCGGTCAGCAAGATCTTTGACCGTAGCACACGATCATCTCTCCAAATCCACCGATCGTACAACGCAGAACCTTTTCTCCACCGCAACACGTCTCGTTGACACGTGCCAAAATCTAGTGTCAACACATGCCCCCCAATTTCGGAGTAAAAATGTCCTTTTTACTTTGAAATTAAACTTTGTCAGGATTACGTTGCTTAACGGTCTCTTCACTTACTGCCGTCTCGCTTCCTATGCGGGTGGCGAGTGAAAATCTCTTCTTTGCCCTCAACCCTCCACATTCTCGTCCGCACAACGGGAATCTGCCGATTCACCTTTCGTCTTTTTACCCATATGTCCCTCGATTAGACCCAGGAGTAAAGGCCGCGCTGGTGCATGCAACTGATTTATCTCCCCAATCTTGGGCTATAAATCACCCCATAGGCACTGTAGTCTCTTCATCGGCCAGAGCTTCCTTTGCCTTCTTCTTCCTCAAGCCCCAAAAACCCTAGCCTCCTCTCTTCCACCAGAACAAATGGCCAGCAACAAGCATGCTGGCGAGGGGTCTTCCGGTGCTCCTCCGCCACTCCGTCCCCGCCTCGGGTAAGACAATCATCTTTCCTGTCATTGATGCACTTTAGATCTCCATCTGACTCCATGCCTGCAGAGACGCCGCCGTTGAGCTTCCCGCCAACTTCCAGACCCTGGATGAGGGTACCCAGGGCTACATCCGCGACCTCCTCCTCCAACTCGCCGAGGCCCGCTGTGACCTCGACCGGGCTCAGACGGACCAGGTCATCGTCCGCGGCCAGCTCACCAGCGCCGACACCAAGGCCGCAAGTAAGTTCTTGGGCCATGTCTCCTTCGGTGATCTTCTCCAAGTTCTTTGCTCTAATCTTTCTAAGAACTCATCCATTAGGAAAGGTTGGGAGAACCGACTTCTTGGATTGGTAGAAACATGGAAACTATGTTAACTGACGTGGCCGATGATCCTGATTGCTGACCTTCATCGGCCTTTCTCTTAACACTCCAAACTTCAGATCTGACTCCCCTTCTAGGGGCTTCTCTTCTTTCCTCTTTCTCCAGTGCTTCTGTCTGACGTAGCCTCTGAACTCGTCTCTTCTGTGACCTGGTCAAACCTCCTGGGCACTATCGAGGCCGATCAATGTTGTCATGAATAGGCTCCCTCTCTATATCTCTGCGGTGTGGGTATTCATCGGGAACTTGAGCAGCAGCAGCTTGTTCAACTCGCTCATCGGCAGAAATCCTTCCTCCTGCAGGATCACGTAGCATGGTCCTGCCTCCCAGCCAATCATGCACTAAAACCCTGCCCCCAGCCGATCATGTACAGAGATGTGTCTATCATCACCTCTCTCTCTCTCTCTAATGATCGGCCCTCGAGGCCTCTGGTCGAAACATGGCTTCTTGTGTGACCGGTCTTCATGATAAAAACTGTTGCACTCTAGACAATTATCCACTGTCGGCAGACTCAACCCTTCTTCCCAACAGTACACAAATAAAGGACATCTCCAATGCCCCTCATGTCGTCGTGCAAACTCTTCCCGGTACTGTCCTCTTTCTTGATCACGCTGGAACTTGTTCAGCAGTATCTGAGACGTGACCTTCTTTGGCGCCGCTGATTCATCTTTCTATTGTGGCTCTTTACCTTTGGATTCATCGGCCGTTACCTGTGCCTTGGGATCAACAGCACTAGATTCCTTGGCCGATTGTGATGTGAGCATCTTTGTTTGTAATACATTACCCTTCTCTCCAACATCTACCATGTTTGCTGGAAACGGATGCCCATCAATCTTCATCGGCTTTTTGGGTGTCTCAAACTTGAGCCTACCCTGTTCTATAGCCGATTTTATCTGCTGACGAAACACTTTGCACTCATTGGTGTCATGAGATGTTGCATTGTGCCACTTGCAGTATTTGATATTCTTCAACTCTTGATCTGTCGGGATTGTATGATATGGCTTCAGCTTAATCTGTCCCTCTGACAGCAACAATTCGAAGATCTTGTCAGCCTTGGTAATATCAAACCCATATTTCTCAGGTTCTTTGTTACCTAAAGGACATGAGATCGGCTTCTTATTGTTCTGAACCCATTCAGCCGAAATTAACCATCTGAGCAGTCAACGAAATTAACCTTTTTCTGGAAGTTGCCTCTCTTCTACTCATATGGTCTTGCCTCCCCTGTCATCCTGTTGGCTATCTGACTGATGTTATAGAACTCCTGAGAAGCATACTTCTCCTTGGTGTGTGGCAGGAGTCCTTGGAAGGCAACCTTTGCAAGCTGCTGATCTGATAGAACCAGACTAAAGCACTGGTTCTTGACAACTCTGAACCTCTGAATGAAGACAGCGATCGATTCATTATTCCTTTTCCTCAAGTTGGTTAAATCGGTCAATTTCATCTCTTCTATACCAGAGTAGAAGAAATGGTGGAACGGTTTCTCCAGATCGGCCCAATATATAATGGAGTTGGCTGGCAACGTCATGAACCACATAAAGGCCGATCCGGACAAGGAAATAGAAAACAAGCGCACTTTCAATGCGTCTTGCTGAGCTGCTTCTCCACACTGTATGATGAATCTGTTAATATGTTAGACTGTGGAGACTTCTCCCTGTCCAGAAAACTTGGTGAAATCTGGAAGCTTGTACTTGTGGGGCAATGGCAGTTGATCATAAGCAGCTGGATATGGAGTTCTGTACATCAGATTCTACTGCTTTAGTTTCAAACCAAACTGATCTCTCATCACCTCAGCAATCATGGATGCCCAGTCGATCTGTTGACCACCAGCTGGTGCTGCCTGTGATGCTGGTGGAGTCAACGGCAAGGCTGCCGATGCTGGCTGGACATTTGATGTGGTCATCGGCTGAGCAGCCGATGCAGCCTGTGTGACTTGCTGAGGGGGCTGATTGGATGGCGATTGGTAGAGCACCATCTCATTACCATGACTGCTCTGTGTTGTCCTTTGATTAGGCTGTTATTGTGCTACAAGAGGCACATTCACGTGACACACAAAACCAGTTGCAAGATCCTGGAAAACCCAGGTGACTCCATTGGCATGAGGAACTCTGTTTGCCAGGACTTCTGTAAGAGACTTGGGCTGCAGTATCATCGCCAGATTCTATTGTTGAGGTGTCGGCCATGGGGCCGACATATTGCTTGGGCTCGCTGGCGAAGGTACTGACATAGGTGTAACCACCGGTTGTGAAGCCGGTGCGGTATCTTGAGGCTGGGTCGGCTGTGCAGCCGACGTATTAACTTGATGATTCATCGGCTGAGAAGCCGATGTGCTTGGTTGCCCTATTGGAGATGGAATCATAAATTCTAGAGGCATACCAAGACCAGTAGTTGGATCCCAACCAGCTGGGTATCCTGACATGATGCTTCCCTGTGCATATGTAGCCATCGGCGTAGAGTTGGTGTACATAGGAGGAATCTGAGATGACGCTACAGTACTAATCGGCTGTGCATCTATGACACCCTCATCAGCCTGAGCTTGAGGATGGATCTGTGACGTCCCAGTAGCCGATCCAATAGGAGAGAAGACCATCTGACTAGCCTGATGATAAGCCGATCCCACAAAGCTAGGTGTTCCCCTATCTTGCAGCATCTTGAGCACAGCATTATGGCATTATGGACATAGTTCGCCATGATCGGAGCATGATTCACAAAAGCATGTCCAATCGCCTGATTCATCTGATGTATCATCCTGTCCTCCTTCTGTGACTCTTCATAGGGTACAAAAGTGGGAAAATTGAATTTCTTGATTACCTCCCCACTCTTGTTGGTGCTGAAGGATAAAAGGCACTACTGCTCAAAAGCATCCGTGATTGCTTTAAGTTCTGCCCACTTCCTTTAGCTTTTCCTTGTCGATCGGGATCTGGTTTTGCCCAGAAACCTCTGCTTTCCCATTGGTTGTCATCTTGATGTTTCTTGTCCCACCGGGCATGCCAAAAGATGTGTTGACGCGAGATGATCACACACCAAGCCCAGGAGCCCCGTACGCCAAGCCCGGACTGCACTTGATTTGAACCAAGGCGTGCCAGTCAATTTGACCTGTAAATTGACAAGGAAACAGCAAACCGTCAAATTCAAGAGTGTATCGGCTGGATTTCCGAATCACTCTTACGCGGGGTATCAGCAAGGCCCTGCCGATATAAAAAACGACAAAAGATTGGGTATGATGAGCGTGTAATAAAAATGATCTGTGACGGATCAGCAATGAGCTGCCGATGCCGATAAGCAACTAGATGGCTAGATCTAAAGCCGACACGTGCCGAGTAACAATGTACAAACCCACGAATGTATGGATCTGGACAAAGCTAAACTTATGAATCAATCTAATCGACTTTACAAGGTTTATCGTGATAAACAAGGAGCTTACAGCCAATTAAACAGATCACTAAGCCAGGTAATTTGTGAATGAATCTAAACGAGAAATCAGCGATGCGCCCGAGATCAAAGCTTAGATAAATTCGATAAATTTTGAATAGATCTGAACAAAGCCACAGCGATGCGCCCGTAAGCTAAAGCTCAGATTTACTCGGTAAACGAAAACTTACTAGCCAACCAAGTCGCTCGAATGTGAGACGTCCTTGATCAGCTCGAAAGAACCAGGTCGCCGACATTGAAGTTGTGGCAAAACCGCCTAAATTATCCCGGCTCAAGTGCGCAGGCCATCACCATAAAGGCAACATTAGCTCAAACGCACTTCAAACGGAACAATTCTTGGTCTGTCGGGTAACGTCCCGATACAACCACCGGTTCTTGGATCGAACAAGCATACCCCGCACGAAGGCGAGTCCAGAGATATTACAACCACAATTTTACAACACAGGCATAGTAATGATTACAAACCAGTTAAAACCATTATTACAAAGCCAACTTAAGTAAAACAGTTATACAGACCACAACTATAAGTTCAGAGTTTGAAAGCAGCGGAAAATAAAACACGACGGCTATAACACGTCGCCAAAGGATACCAGGCTAGCCCAAGCATGGTATCACTCGTCATGGTCATTGCCGGTCGAAGACGTATCCCATTCTACGGACCAGCCAGGAGGCAAAGAGCAAGGGTAGGTCAAGCTAGCGATCTGATCCTCAAAACTCATACCTGAAAAAGGGTTTCAACAGCAAGGCTGAGTATTCTAATACTCAGCAAGACTTAACCGCCAACGGGTATAAGTAGCCCACTTTAGCTAGACTATGCAAGGTTTTGTGAGGCTCTGGTTTTCCTTTGCTGAAAAGCAATAAAGAGTATGTCCTTACTTTCAAGTTTTAGCTTTCAAGATTCTAGTTGATTAACCATTCTATGTAAGCAGCTACTAATCAACCATGGTAGAAAATTAAGCAAACATCAAGATTGATAAATAATAATATTGCTCTTATTACTCTGTGTGGCAAAGAGATCAAGCAGTCTCATTTCATCGTGAGAGGCGGACGATTCTGAATCGAAATTCAACCTTGCAAGGATAACCTAGCACACACGTCTGGAACACCGTCGGGTCATTCCCAAACAACCGTTGACCTTTCTTTCCGGCTTGCGGATAGTGCCACTCTCCCCGACTACAGGGCTCCAAGGCCGAACCTTGTCCCTAGAAGCCGTAGTGTTGCGCAACATAAAATAAAACCTATTTCTAAGAAAGAGTGGGAGGTATATCCACTCCCCGGTCCAATCGGCTACTAGGCTTGCCGCGTACCATATTTACGGCATGTGGCTAGTACTTTCAAAAACTTAACCACCGCTACCACACACCGCGACCTTAGCAAGTTCATCAACACAGACGGGGTCTCACATAAAGTCATGATGTCGAACATAACCCCGTCCATTGTCCTTATATTGATAACAGAAAGTAAACAAGCAATTCCTATAAAGCTCGCGAGTGACAGGCAATCACTCGACTTTTACCGGTCCTATAAGCTTAGCAATTATTCGAACTCAGGTCTAGTGTTCAGTACATAGGTTCCTTGGATCATGCATCTAGGGTTTCAATTCAAATCCTATGAACTGTAAATGCACAAGTAAATAACAGCAGTGATAATAATTTGAAGTATAGGTTATATCCGGGGCTTGCCTTCTCGGTAGTCGCTAACTATTTCAGCTCTAGGCTCTTCCGAACTTTGGTTCGGGGCTTCAGTTAGTTCAGCGGCGTTCACCTGGACTTCTGGATCACCTCCGTCAGACTCCGGGATCAGCGCGTATGTCCCGTCCGACAAAGTAGTCGTATCTATATGTAATACAAGAACAACATTATAAACATACATGGGCAATCGTTTATAGAGTAGTTAAATAACAAATTTAACTACACAAGGCATCGTGATCAACAGCACAAGCACGTTATACTAACTTCATAAAATGAGTGGTGGTTGATTCCTATAGCAATTAATTCCATGTTTGCTAATAAGAAAAACTCAAAGCACAAACAGTAATAAATTCTGCCAAAATTACACTAAACAGAACATGAACAAAGTAATCTACCCTGTAAAAATCATGCCATAACATCTAACCATTTAATCAGAACAAAACAATCATTCAGACAGCACATAGAACAAACTTGAATTATACAAGTCAAATTAAAACAAAGAAGAACCTCAAAATCTAAAAGGAGCTTGACACAGAAAATAACTAACTACAGTGAATTTTTCATGATTTTATCTACACAGAAATAAATATGAGAAAAAAAACAAAACCGACAACAGATTAGCAAGATTTATTTTTTTTCTCCTGATCTAGCCATGAACTGAAGCTCAAACTTCCTGGACAAGCTAAGATCTTAAAAAGAACATGCAGAAATAAATTCATGATTTATTAAGAACAGAAACTATTTACCATAATTAAAGTCTACTAAAAAAGGATTAAATCAAATAAATAGCTACACCAAAGAACTGATCCTGAAATTTTTATAGGAAAACAAGTGTTACATGTGTAAACTACCATAAAAGTTTCACTGCAAGACATGGCTTTATTCAGCAGTTAAGAAAAAGATAACATCAACCAATAATTATGCACTAGCAACACAAATCCAAATCTACAGCAAAAACTTGTAACTAAAGACTAACATATTATGGTTCTATTGCATAGAGCTCTTCAAGAGGATTCCAAAACATCAACATTTGCTATTTTACGAATTTTCTACGAATTGATATTGAATTTCAAAGTTCACTGAAAATCATTACAAAGAAGTCCCTAAGGCACTATTTATCTGAGTCTAGGCCTATTCAAATAACCCCCCGGGTTCTCTGGAATTTCAAACCCGAGGTCCTCGGGTCGGGTCAGAGGGGGAGCGCGAGTTTGACTGGGGGTTTCCCGGCGAGGGGCTCACCGGCGGCGAGGGTGGATGGGTGCGTGAGCTTCACGGGTTCAAGGCGCACCTCTGGGTGGTCTAGGGTTGCGGGGAGGGGCTCGGAGGCGGTGGCTCGATGGAGCAGGGCGGCTCGGCGGCGGAGGCAAGCGGCGGCGAGGGTGCTCCGGTGAGGATTGGGCTAGGGGAAGCGGTC
Source organism: Panicum virgatum (assembly GCF_016808335.1). Taxonomy (NCBI): domain Eukaryota; kingdom Viridiplantae; phylum Streptophyta; class Magnoliopsida; order Poales; family Poaceae; genus Panicum; species Panicum virgatum. Next base: position 25,221,531 of record NC_053150.1, on the reverse strand, counting down.
TGGGAGCTGCGCTAGGACGAGGCATGGCTAATGGTGGGGGCTATTGGGGTGGAGCGGGTCTGTGGTGGCGGCTCCGTGGCGGAGGTGAGCTCGCCGGGGTTCGGGGTGGCGCGGCGACGGCGTTCCGAGGCATGGGAGTGAGGGGGAAGCAAAAGAGAGAGAGGAATTGCATTCTGGGGGTTTTGTAGGGCTCGGGCGCTCGCTAGAAGGGTGCGGCGGGCGCTGCCCGGGGCTATCCACGGCGACGGCGAGGTGGCGGCCGCCTGGGCGGCTCTGGAAGCGGCGGGGCGCGTGGCTCGGCCAGGAATGCTCCAGCGCGAGGCAACAGGCGGGGGAGGAGGAGCGGCGCGACGCGTGGGTGCCAGCGTGAGGCGAATTAATGGCTGGGAATCCTCTCCACGACGCTGGCGGCGGCGCTGTCGGTGGACGGCGGCGAGAAACAGAGCAGGGGGTGGAGGTGGAAGACAAGGGCAGTTTTGCAATTTCAAAAATTCCAGGGACCACTCTGTAAACAAGCAATAACTTTTAAACCAAAGCTCAAATGGAAAAGTGCCCAACATGAAAGTTGTTCAACTTTTCAAGATCTACAACTTTGATGTTGTGCAAAAATTTATTTGACCAAAGATTCAAGAGCTAAAATTAAAAACATTGTAGGGATTTTGAATTCTAGGAATTTTGTCTTTTTCAAAGCAAATTCACTTCAAACATAGACTTAAAAGTAAATTTTGCTGCCATGCATTAAATGCACTGAATTTTTGCAAAAACACCCTCCACAAAAGCTATATTCAGAAATAACTAAAGAAAGGACCCTACATAAAATCATAATTACACATATAGCCTTTTATAATTACAAAAAGATCCTTTTCAAGCAATTCAAGCACATGATGCATAGCAAACATACACAATTACTGTGCAGACACCTTTTTAATTACTGTGCAGACACCCAGGGTGTTACAGCCTTCCCCCCTAAAAGGAATCTCGTCTCGAGATTACAGGAAGAAAAGGATGCAAAGACTTGGTACCTGGATTGGTTCTAAGAAAGTCGGGAAGTTTCGTTGGAGAAAATTTTCAGTCTCCCAATTAGCTTCTTCTACAGTATGCTGATTCCACTGGATTTTGTACATTTTAACTTTCTCCCTTCTAGTACTTCTTTCTTTGGTGTCAAGAATCTTGATTGGATACTCCTTATAAGATAGATCGGATTCAATCTCAATATTCTGTGGTTCAAGGATCTCAGTAGGTACCCTGGTACACTTTCGGAGTTGTGATACATGAAAGACATCATGAATGGCTGCCAACTGAGATGGACGACGAAGTCGGTAGGCAACGGGTCCACAAGATTCGATAATTTCAAATGGTCCGATGTATCGGGGCGCTAATTTCCCTTTTACACCAAAGCGTTGAACACCTTTAGTAGGAGATACTCACAAATATACGAAGTCCCCTACCTCGAATTGTAAAGGATCTCTTCTTTTGTCTGCATAACTTTTCTGTCTTGATTGAGCCGCTTTAAGATTAACCTGGATAACTTTGACTTTCTCCTCTGCCTCAGAGACTAAATCTGGCCCAAAAATTTTGCGTTCTCCAGCTTGTGACCAATTCAAAGGAGTTCGACACCTTCGACCGTATAATGCTTCAAATGGTGCCATTCGCAAGCTGGATTGATAACTGTTATTATATGAAAACTCTGCCAGTGCTAGGCATTTAACCCAATTCTTGCCATATTGAATAGTACATGCCCTCAACATGTCTTCAAGGATTTGATTGATTCGTTCAGTTTGCCCATCTGTTTGTGGATGATAAGCTGAACTACGAATTAGTTTTGTTCCAAGGGATTCTTGCATTTGCTCCCAGAAACGTGCAATAAACTGAGGCCCACGATCAGAAATAATTGTCTTAGGAATTCCATGCAAACGAACAATCTGATCGAGATAAATTTCTTCATATCTCTTGGCAGAATAAGTTGTGTGTACGGGAATAAAATGAGCGGTCTTGGTGAGTCTATCAACGATTACCCAAACAGAATCATGCTTATGAGGAGTAGTGGGTAGGCCAACGATAAAATCCATACAGATGTCCTCCCATTTCTAGGATGGAATGGGTAAAGGTTGGAGAGTACCAGCTACTTTCAAGTGACTAGCCTTAACTCTTTGACAAACATCACATTCAGAAACATATCTGGCAATCTCTCTTTTCATTCGAGTCCACCAGAAGTTTTGTTTAAGATCGTGGTACATCTTGGTACCACCAGGATGAATCGAAAACTTCGATAGATGTGCTTCATCAAGGATTTGCTTTCTAAGCTGATGATCCTTGGGTACAACCAGTCGAGATTCAAACCATAGAACTCCTCTATGATCCACTCGGAAACATTTGTACTTTGCTTCTCCTTGTGATAACTTTTCCTTGATGATCTTGATACCTTCATCATGTAATTGTGCCATGATGATGCTATCATGAAGTGTAGGCTCAAGGGATATATGGTTCAAACTTCCTTGAGGTACCATTTCTAGGTTTAACTTCATCATTTCCTGGCATAGAGTTTCATTGAATGGTTCTACAGATAGACAATGGCATTGTGACTTGCGGCTGAGGGCATCCGCAACCACATTAGCCTTCCCTGGATGATAGTGCACTTCTAGATCATAATCCTTCATTAACTCTAGCCAGCGTCTCTGTCTCATGTTGAGATCAGCTTGAGTGAAGATATATTTGAGGCTCTTATGGTCAGTGTAAATATTACAGTGAGTTCCCATAAGATGATGTCTCCAAATCTTAAGAGCGTGAATGACAGCTGCTAACTCCAGATCATGTGTTGGATAATTCTTTTCATGATTCCGGAGAGCTCTTGATGCATAAGCAATAACCCGGTTATCTTGCATAAGCACACAACCAAGTCCCGTACCAGAAGCATCACAATAGACATCAAAAGGTTTGGTACTGTCCGGTGTAGCCAATACTGGAGCAGTAGTTAATCGTGCTTTGAGAGTTTGGAAGGATTCTTCACACTTATCATTCCAAACAAACTTCACTCCCTTCTTTAATAACTCCGTCATAGGCTTGGCTATTCTAGAGAAATCAGTAATGAATCGACGATAATATCCAGCTAAACCAAGAAAACTGCGAATTTGATGAACTGAAATAGGAGATTCCCAATCCATCACTTCTTGTACTTTAGTTGGATCAACAAATATACCATCACTGGAGATAGTGTGGCCTAAGAATTTCACACTGTCTAACCAAAAGTCACATTTGGAGAATTTGGCATAAAGATGGTGATCTCGTAATCGTTGAAGAACGATACGCAAATGCTCAGCATGATCTTCTTCATTCTTGGAGTAGATCAAAATATCGTCAATGAATACCACGACGAATTTATCTAGCTCCGGCATGAAGACTGAATTCATCAAGTACATAAAATATGCTGGGGCGTTGGTAAGACCAAAAGACATGACCAGATACTCATAGAGTCCATATCTGGTCGAGAAAGCAGTCTTTGGAATATCACAAGGCCTGATCTTTATTTTGGTGGTAGCCAGAACGAAGATCGATTTTAGAGAAAACCTTGGCTCCAGCTAACTGATCAAACAGTATATCAATGCGGGGAAGAGGATACTTGTTTTTAATAGTGACCGCATTGAGTGGTCGATAATCAACACATAGCCTCAAGCTGTTGTCCTTCTTTTTCACAAACAGGGCTGGACATCCCCAGGGTGAAGAACTTGGACGTATAAAGCCCTTGTCAAGAAGGTCTTGCAGTTGGACTTTCAATTCTGCTAACTCATTTGGAGGCATTCGATATTGTAACACCCTAATTTTAAAATTCAGCAATTAATAATAAATTTAATTGGCTTTATTTAAATTTCTAAGGTTTATTGTGTTTAGTAGGGCATTTAATTCAATTTTGTTCCTTAAGTAATTAAAATTTTATCATAGGTTTAAATTTTGGTGTTGCATTCATGCTGGTGCATAGTTTTAATTGATTGAGTGTGGTTTGAATTCAAATTTGTATTTGAATTCAAACTTTGTTTGAATTAGAAATAGAATTAGAAAAGAGGAAAGAAAATAGAAAAGGAAGGCCCAAACCTCAGCCCGACCCGCAGCCCACTTCTCTCCCCACGCCGGCCCAGTTTTCCCCCGCGCGGCCCACTCCCTCGCTCCCCGCACTCACTCCGGCCCACGCCGCGCGCGCAGCCCAGTCCACCTCGCGGCCTCAGCCGCGTCGCCCCGCCCCGCGCGCTACAACCGCTGCCACGCCGGACCCGCACGTCAGCGCCCCCGCCTCACCTCGCTGACCTCCCGGCCCCGCTAGCAGGTTCGTCTCCCCCGCGCAACGCTCGCGCAACGGCCGCGCCAGTCCCGCCTGGATTCTCGGCGAGGTTACCATCTCGGCGCGCCCTCCCAAGATCACCGCCCGGCCTCTATTTAGCATCCTGTGACCCCCCTGCACCTCCTCCCATCCGCAGCCGCCTCCCCACAAACCCTAGCCACCACCCCACTCTGCTCCGCTGCGCCGAGTCCCCTGCTCCGCCGTGGCCACACCGCACCGGCGTGCCCCAGCCCCTGCAGACCCCCGCTCCGGCTCCACCTCCGGCCTAGGAACGACCCCGAGGCCTCCCCGCACGACCCCATCACCTGCAACGGCCGGGATCTCCCCGGAGCGCCGCCGCGGGTAAGCCGACTTGCCTCCGCGATTTCCTCGCCGCCGGCGACTTCGAAGCCCCCTGACCCCTCTAGAATCCCCGTAGGAGCTTCATGAGTCGAAACCTCGGATCCAGAGACCCGGAGGACCACCTCAGCGACCGGTCCGCGAGCACCGCACCTCCTCGCCGCCAGAGTTCGCCGTCGAGCCCCTGCGCCGGACTCGCCCTTCGAACCACCCCCTTGGTGAGCCTCTGACCGGCTTCCTGTTTTGTTTGCGCTAGCTAGCTCGGCCTGTAGGACGCCCTAGCACCTAGGACGCCGCACGTCAGTGAGCGCCACCGCGCAGAGCCGCCGCCGCCATCGCTCTCACCGCTCGGACCTTCCCCGCGCCCACCTAAGTGCCCAGGTGGACTACACGTTCCGCGGGCATGCTCCCTGACCCAAGCCCGGGTCGGATTGACCCCCGGAGCGCCGGTTTGGGTGTCTCTGGCGAGCCCTCCGTCGCGGGAGCCCCGTCGCCGGCGAGTCCCGCCGCCGCCGGTGCCCGCGAGTCTTCTGAGCCGCCCGATTTGAGTCCTACGCCCCAGATTAGATCCAGGATCCTTTAGATCTGAGCCGCCAGATCCTAACCCTTCGGCAGAGATCCAAAGTTACCGGTTCGGCCTGTCTTTTTTCTAAAGAGACCCCCGGTTTTGTTAAAATCAACCCGCAGTCCGATCTTATTCAAAAATAATTACGCAGAGGCCCTGTTTTTAGCACTTAGCCCCCTGAGTTCTTTAGAAATAGAACCCGCCGACCTTCCAGGGCTTTTTCACGCGTTAGACCCCAGAACTAACCTTTAATTATGTTTAGGCCCTTGGTTTTAGCAGAAAGGTCCCTGGAACCCTATTTTTCTTACAAATGAGCCCCTGAACCTTCTTTTAGGCCTAGTTTATGCGTTTTATCTCCGTTTTTAGCGTTCTTTATGTCCACGCGATCGTTGTAACACGTAGAATAGTTTTAGACTAGTTTAGTGTGCTGTTTTTATGTATTGATGTACTGTTTCTTAGTTTTTGCTAGTGTTTGCTTGTATGCTTATTGTTGTGCATTGTTTTGGCCATGTGTTCGTGAGTAGACGCTGATCCATCTGAGGAGCCCCAGTACCAGTACCCGGAGCAGCCGTCTTCCGAGCACTTTGAGCAGCAGCAGCAGGAGCAGTACGAGGAAGGCAAGTGTAACATGAACAACCTATCACTTTTAAATACCTTTTCATTCTGCATTTAATATTGTATGCCTATAAGGACTCTCCTAGCCACTTTATATCCTTTATATATACCTTTGGGTTGCATTTTGATTAGTTGTGCTAGGTGCCGCGCTATAACACACTCTGGTCCTTTTTAATTAATTTGATTAATGGTTTACTTGAACTTAATTCTGAGAGTGGCCCTCTGTGTGGATGAGTGGCTCACGTCTCGTTAAAAGATGGTTTTTGTAGAAACATGGTTTAGGGGGCCAGCACGGTGCTTAGTGCTTGATTGACCACTCTTCATAAGGACCGGTTCATAGAGCGACAACCTGGGACAACAGCGCTACCACAAGGCTAGAATGGGATAGACTTGGCTTACTAATTAGGTCTTTTTGGTTTGGAGTAACTTACCTGCGGGGCAAGAGTAGTAAGCTTCAATGGTCCCTGCTCCTCCGGCTGGTCTGTGCTTGGTTTGCGTACCTGTGCTTGTACCCCCGTGAGGTGGGCCCCATCGTCGCTGACCTAACTCTCGCGGTTACGCCTTACCAACGAGATTCTTTGTAACGGCCTCGTAGTGAGTCGCTAGTCATCTCACCTAAGGAAGTGTGATGAACCTCTAGCGTAGCTCACGACTTGTGGGTAAAGATGTGCAACCTCTGCAGAGTGTAAAACTGGTATACTAGCCGTGCTCACGGTTATGAGCGGCCCAGATCCTCCTTTTGATTAGAGGGGTTAGCTCCTTCCGACGAGGGGGTGCCTCTCGGGGTTACCTTGGTGGCTTGGTTTTGGTTTGGTTCTCAGTAGTGACATGTTTAATCTTGATTAATAACTATGTAACTGGGTTAATGGTAATTCATCAACTTGTAGTAAATAGCTTTAATAAAATTTTGCCAAGATTAAAAGCTAATGCAGTTGAGTCAGCCAACCTTAGAGCCTCATAGTTTGTGTTATACTTGTTGAGTACAAGTTGTGTACTCACTCTTGCCTCTTCTCTACTTTTTCCTCTTGGCTACGCTACTGCTGCTCAGTTCCTGCCGACACGAGGGAGTTCGTCCAGCACTTCCAGGACTACGAGCACTTCTAGGTGTTCGTCTCCCAGTTGACGTCCCTATGGCGCCCTGCTCAGCTTCGGAGAGTTCTTTTATCGTATTTGTACTTCGCTTCCGCTGTATCAAACATTCTTGTCATTAATGTAATAAATAACATTCGTATTCGCTTTATTATGTCTTTTTACGTGATATGTGCTATGATATACTGTTCATTCTATTGTATATATGTGTGACTTGATCCTGGCACGTATATGATTGCTCGGTTTATGCCCTTTTCTAAACCGGGTGTTACAGAGTGGTATCAGAGCCGTATCGACTGTAGGACGAAGCCTAGATAGAACTGGTCGAGTTGTAGGACTTCTTCTCTCCAATCCTTGCCTGCAGAAACTATTTTGCTATTATACCCCTTGAATTCTATGACTTTTACTCATCTCGCCTTGATTTCTCTCTCTGAAGAATAGTTTCCGTAGATTTTGGCCTGAATCAGTCATCTGACCACCATGAGTAAGCTAGGCAATCCTTTTATAATAATACGATAGCACGCTCTGCGACGCATTGTGTTAGTCGAGTCGTATGTTAAGCTCGGCTAAGTTGTGAAAATTGTCTGCTTGTTATTATGCTATATGTTTGATTTGGATTTTTGAATGGTTGCATAGCTTAGTAGTTTAAATTTGTTTAAAGAAAATTACTCTCATGCTAAAGTTAACTAATTAATAAAATGAGTTAGATCGTTGGGGGTAAAACAGTCCACTCTATCCTGTCTACTTTATCATGGCTGAGTCTTTTTCCGCAAAGAGTTATCATATCCATCTGAATTTATTCCTGCTAAATCCTTACTCGTGAAATCTTTTGTCCAAAATCAGATGGTGAACACCAGGCGTGGTTCTGACCAGCAGGGGCAGAACAACCAGGGTCAGAACACCCAGGGGACCGGGATCCCGATGCCGCCGCCTTTGACTCCGGAGTAGTACTTCCAGCTCCAGATGCAGATGATGGCCACCCTGAACAACACTGTTCAGGCTCTTCAGCAGGCTCACACTCAGCCTCCGCCTCCTCCACCGCCGCAGCCTCGCGACAGGCATGCAGAGTTCCTGAGGGGTCACCCGCCGACGTTCTCTCATACGTCCGACCCTCTTCAGGCTGACGACTGGCTCTGTGCAGTGGAGCGCCAGCTGGACATCGCCCAGTGCGATGATCGTGAGCGCGTCTTGTACGCAGCAGGATAGCTGCGAGGGGCAGCTTTGGATTGGTGGGAGTCCCACCCAGTTCAGGACCGCGAGGCTCTCACTTGGCTCCAGTTCCGAGAGCGGTTCCGCAGCCACAACGTTCCCGCGGGCGTTATGAAGATGAAGCAGAAGGAGTTCCTTGCACTGAAGCAGGTAATCTTAAATATAATCATTCAGCGGTTTCTTTTGAGCTACTGCCCCTTGTTCTATCCTTATGAATCTTGAGTTAATCTTTCGATATCTATCTGTCTTTGTCACTTCAGGGGACTTTGTCGGTCACGGAGTATCGTGATCGCTTTCTTCAGCTGGCTCGCTACGCCCCTGCCGATGTTGCGGATGACCGTAAGAAGCAGGAGCACTTCATGGAGGGCCTTGAGGACTACCTCCAGTACGCGCTGCTCAACCTCCGCTTCGACGACTTCAACCATCTAGTTGACAGCGCGCTCAACACTGAGCGCAAGTACTTGGAGATGGAGGACAAGAAGAGGAAGATTGTCCCTGTTGCTTCCGGCAGCAATACTCGTCCTCGCCTCCAACAGCCTCAGCAGTACCAGCAGCCTCAGTACCGGCCTCCTCAGTAGTACCAGCAGAGGCCACCACAGCAGTACCAGCCTCGACAGCAGCAGCAGGCGGGGCAGGGCCAGAGGTTACCGGCACCTCCGGCTCGTGCTGCTCCCCCAGCACCGCAGGCTCCACGTCCGGCAGCTCCTACCGGACAGCAGGCAAAGGGACCCCCTCACACCTGCTTTCACTGCGGCCAGCCGGGGCACTACGCCAACGCTTGCCCCCGGAAGGCGCAGGCGGGACAGCAGGGGCGCCCAGCCCAGCCCAGGGCGCCACCTCAGGGCAGAGTGAACCACGTGACAGCCGAGTCAGCGGCCGAGGCTCCCAACGTGGTTATTGGTACGTTCATGGTTAATTCATATCCAGCTACAGTGCTTTTCGATACTGGTGCTACGCATTCCTTCATTACTCAGTCTTTTGTCGAGCATCATGGTATTCATACTAGCACATTAAAGAGGTGCTTGTTAGTATCTTCACCGGGAGGACAGTTGAGGTCTCACACTTACTGCCCAAGAGTCAGTGTTTCCTTGAGGGGAGTAGAGTTCTGTACTGATCTGATGGTGCTAGACACCAAGGGCATTAATGTCATTCTGGGAATGGAGACTCTGGCCAAGTAGGGAGTCCGGATAGATTGTGCTCAGAGGACAGTCTTGCTATCAGCTTCCAGTGGCCAAGAGGTTGTTATCAGTGCAGTAGAGCCTTCTGGATTTCTTCATCAGATGGAGGCTAGACCCACGGACGGTATTCGCGTGGTGTCTGAATTCCCGGATGTCTTTCCGGATGATTTGCCAGGTATGCCGCCAGAACGTGACATCGAGTTTTGTATTGATCTCTTGCCTAGCACTGCTCCTATTGCAAAGCGGCCCTACCGCATGGCACCAATAGAGCATGAGGAAGTCAAGAAGACTATTGATGAGTTGCTAGCCAAGGGCTATATCCGTCGCAGCTTCTCTCCTTGGGCTTTTCCATTGTTGCTGGTAGATAAGAAGGATGGCTCGAAGAGGATGTGTGTGGATTATCGGGAGATGAATGCAGTTACCATCAAGAACAAGCATCCACTGCCCCGTATTGAGGATCTCTTTGATTTGCTTCGAGGTGCTCGTATATTCTCGAAGATTGATTTTCGTTCGGGTTATTTTCAGCTGAGGATCCGTCCTGGGGATATTCCGAAGACAGCATTCACTTGCAAGTACGGGCTATATGAGTACACGGTCATGTCCTTCGGCTTGACTAATGCCCCGGCTTTCTTCATGCATCTGATGAACATGGTCTTCATGGATTATCTGGATGTCTTTGTGGTGATCTTCATTGATGATATTCTGATCTTCTCCACGACAGAAGAAGAGCATGAGGAGCATTTGAGACTCGTATTGCAAAGACTGAGGGAGCATCAGTTGTATGCCAAGTTCAGCAAGTACGAGTTCTGGATTGACGAGGTGCCATTCCTCGGTCATGTTATCTCTCAGGGAGGCATTGCTGTTGATCCGAGCAAGGTGAAGGATGTGCTAGAGTGGGAGACACCGCAGACAGTAAAGGAAGTCAGGTCATTCTTGGGCTTAGCTGGATATTATCGGAGGTTCATTGAGAATTTCTCCAAGATCGCGAAGCCTTTGACTTCTTTGCTGGAGAAAAATGTGGCTTTCGTGTGGACTGATGAGCGTCAGAGGGCCTTCGATGAGCTGAAGAAAAGGTTGGCTATGGCGCCAGTCCTGACTCTGCCAGACCAGATGAAGAGGTTCACGGTATATTGTGATGCTTCGAAGGATGGTCTTGGGTGTGTTCTGATGCAGGAGGGCAGAGTGATTGCTTATGCTTCACGGCAGTTACGCCGGCATGAGCTAAACTATCCCACTCATGATCTTGAGTTAGCCGCAGTTGTGCATGCTCTGAAGATTTGGAGGCATTACTTGTATGGACAGCGGTGTGATATCTACACTGATCACAAGAGCCTCAAGTACATTTTCACGCAGAATGAGCTGAACATGCGGCAGAGAAGATGGTTAGAGTTGGTCAAGGATTATGACCTGGAGATTCACTATCATCCGGGCAAGGCCTATGTTATAGCAGATGCTTTGAGCAGGAGAAGCTATGTCAACATGGCCGTGGCTTTCCAGATGCCTGTAGAGTTATGTGAGGAGTTCGACCAGTTGAGTCTGGGCTTCTTGCATCATACTTCAAGTGCAGTGTTTGAGGCAGTACCGACTCTAGAGTCAGAGATCAGGCAGCATCAGAAAGATGATGAGAAGCTGCAGGAGATCCGTGAGTTGCTCAAGAAGGGCAAGGCTCCTCATTTCAGAGAGGATGATCAGGGTACTTTGTGGTACAAGAACCGGATCTGCGTGCCTGATGTGCATGATCTCCGGAAGTTGATTCTGAGTGAGGCCCATGATACAGCTTACTCTATTCATCCGGGCAGCACAAAGATGTACTATGATCTGAAGGAACGTTTCTGGTGGTATGGGATGAAGCGTTCAGTGGCAGAGTACATGGCTATTTGTGACACCTGTCAGCGTGTCAAGGCTGAGCATCAGAGGCCAGTAGGTCTGTTACAGCCTTTGAAGATTCCAGAGTGGAAATGGGAGGAGATCACTATGGACTTCATTGTTGGATTGCCTCGTACTCAGAAAGGGTACAACTCCATATGGGTAGTAGTGGATTGATTGACGAAGTTTGCTCACTTCATTCCAGTGAACACTACTTACTCCGGTGCTAGACTTGCAGAGTTGTACATCTCTCGGATTGTCTGCTTGCATGGTGTGCCCAAGAAGATCATATCCGACAGAGGGTCTCAGTTCACTTCTCGATTTTGGGAGCAGCTCCATGATTCATTGGATACGAAGCTGCGTTTCAGTACAGCTTATCACCCTCAGACAGATGGGCAGACAGAGAGAACCAACCAAGTGTTGGAGGATATGCTGAGAGCTTGTGCCATTCAGTACGGTACTAGTTGGGATAAGTGCCTGTCTTATGCTGAGTTCTCATATAACAACAGCTATCAGGCCAGCCTGAAGAAGTCCCCCTTCGAGGCATTGTATGGCAGAAAGTGCAGGACTCCTCTCTATTGGGATCAGATTGGTGAGAAGCAGCTCTTCGGCCCTGAGATCATAGATGATGCAGAGCAGATGGTTCAGGCTGTGCGGGAAAATCTGAGGATTGCACAGAGCAGACAGAAGATCTATGCTGATGGCAAACGGAGAGACCTGACTTTCGGTATTGGTGATTATGTGTACCTGAAGGTGTCTCCGATGAGAGGAATTCGCAGATTCAATGTCAAGGGAAAGTTAGCACCTCGGTATGTGGTGCCATTCAAGGTGCTAGAGCGGAAAGGCAAAGTTGCTTATCGCCTGGAGTTACCTCTCAGCCTCTCAGGAGTTCATGATGTCTTCCATATATCTCAGCTGAAGAGGTGTCTGCGAGTACCCGAGGAGCAGGCACCACTGGATGGAGTAGATGTGCAGGAAGATCTGACTTATACTGAGCATCCGGTGAAGATTCTGGAGACATCAGAGAGGGTTACTCGGAACAAGCGCATCAGGATGTGCAGAGTTCAGTGGAGTCACCACAGTGAAGCTGAGGCTACTTGGGAGCGAGAAGATGAGCTGATGAAGACATATCCAGATCTCTTTGCTAGCCAGCCCAGCTAAATCTCGGGGACGAGATTTCTTTAAGGGGGTAGGGTCTGTAACACCCTAATTTTAAAATTCAGCATTTAATAATAAATTTAATTGGCTTTATTTAAATTTCTAAGGTTTATTGTGTTTAGTAGGGCATTTAATTCAATTTTGTTCCTTAAGTAATTAAAATTTTATCATAGGTTTAAATTTTGGTGTTGCATTCATGCTGGTGCATAGTTTTAATTGATTGAGTGTGGTTTGAATTCAAATTTGTATTTGAATTCAAACTTTGTTTGAATTAGAAATAGAATTAGAAAAGAGGAAAGAAAATAGAAAAGGAAGGCCCAAACCTCAGCCCGACCCGCAGCCCACTTCTCTCCCCACGCCGGCCCAGTTTTCCCCCGCGCGGCCCACTCCCTCGCTCCCCGCGCTCACTCCGGCCCACGCCGCGCACGCAGCCCAGTCCACCTCGCGGCCTCAGCCGCGTCGCCCCGCCCCGCGCGCTACAACCGCTGCCACGCCGGACCCGCACGTCAGCGCCCCCACCTCACCTCGCTGACCTCCCGGCCCCGCTAGCAGGTTCGTCTCCCCCGCGCAACGCTCGCACAACGGCCGCGCCAGTCCCGCCTGGATTCTCGGCGAGGTTACCATCTCGGCGCGCCCTCCCAAGATCACCGCTCGGCCTCTATTTAGCATCCCGCGACCCCCCTGCACCTCCTCCCATCCGCAGCCGCCTCCCCACAAACCCTAGCCACCACCCCACTCTGCTCCGCCGCGCCGAGTCCCCTGCTCCGCCGTGGCCACGCGCGCACCGGCGTGCCCCAACCCCTGCAGACCCCCGCTCTGGCTCCACCTCAGGCCTAGGAATGACCCCGAGGCCTCCCCGCACGACCCCATCACCTGCAACGGCCGGGATCTCCCCGGAGCGCCGCCGCGGGTAAGCCGACTTGCCTCCGCGATTTCCTCGCCGCCGGCGACTTCGAAGCCCCCTGACCCCTCTAGAATCCCCGCAGGAGCTTCACGAGTCGAAACCTCGAATCCAGAGACCCGGAGGACCACCTCAGCGACCGGTCCGCGAGCACCGCACCTCCTCGCCGCCAGAGTTCGCCGTCGAGCCCCTGCGCTAGACTCGCCCTTCGATCCACCCCCTTGGTGAGCCTCTGACCGGCTTCCTGTTTTGTTTGCGCTAGCTAGCTCGGCCTGTAGGACGCCCTAGCGCCTAGGACGCCGCACGCCGGCGAGCGCCACCGCGCAGAGCCGCCGCCGCCATCGCTCTCACCGCTCGGACCTTCCCCGTGCCCACCTAAGTGCCCAGGTGGACTACACGTTCCGCGGGCATGCTCCCTGATCCAAGCCCGGGTCGGATTTACCCCCGGAGCGCCGGTTTGACCCCCGGAGCGCCGGTTTGGGCGTCTCCGGCGAGTCCTCCGTCGCGGGAGCCCCGTCGCCGGCGAGTCCCGCCGCCGCCGGTGCCCGCGAGTCTTCTGAGCCGCCCGATTTGAGTCCTACGCCCCAGATTAGATCCAGGATCCTTTAGATCTGAGCCGCCAGATCCTAAACCTACGGCCGAGATCCAAAGTTACTGGTTCGGCCTGTCTTTTTTCTAAAGAGACCCCCGGTTTTGTTAAAATCAACCCGCAGTCCGATCTTATTCAAAAATAATTACGCAGAGGCCCTGTTTTTAGCACTTAGCCCCCTGAGTTCTTTAGAAATAGAACCCGCCATCCTTCCAGGGCTTTTTCACGCGTTAGACCCCAGAACTAACCTTTAATTACATTTAGGCCCTCGGTTTTAGTAGAAAGGTCCCTGGAACCCTATTTTTCTTACAAATGAGCCCCTGAACCTTGTTTTAGGCCTAGTTTATGCGTTTTAGCTCCGTTTTTAGCGTTCTTTATGTCCACGCGATCGTTGTAACACGTAGAATAGTTTTAGACTAGTTTAGTGTGCTGTTTTTATGTATTGATGTATTGTTTCTTAGTTTTTGCTAGTGTTTGCTTGTATGCTTATTGTTGTGCATTGTTTTGGCCATGTGTTCGTGAGTAGACGCTGATCCATCTGAGGAGCCCCAGTACCAGTACCCAGAGCAGCCGTCTTCCAAGCACTTTGAGCAGCAGCAGCAGGAGCAGTACGAGGAAGGCAAGTGTAACATGAACAACCTATCACTTTTAAATACCTTTTCATTCTGCATTTAATATTGTATGCCTATAAGGACTCTCCTAGCCACTTTATATCCTTTATATATACCTTTGGGTTGCATTTTGGTTAGTTGTGCTAGGTGCCGCGCTATAACACACTCTGGTCCTTTTTAATTAATTTGATTAATGGTTTACTTGAACTTAATTCTGAGAGTGGCCCTCTGTGTGGATGAGTGGCTCACGTCTCGTTAAAAGATGGTTTTTGTAGAAACATGGTTTTTGTAGAAACATGGTTTAGGGGGGCCAGCACGGTGCTTAGTGCTTGGTTGGCCACTCTCCATAAGGACCGGTTCATAGAGCGACAACCTGGGACAACAGCGCTACCACAAGGCTAGAATGGGATAGACTTGGCTTACTAATTAGGTCTTTTTGGTTTGGAGTAACTTACCTGCGGGGCAAGAGTAGTAAGCTTCAATGGTCCCTGCTCCTCCGGCTGGTCTGTGCTTGGTTTGCGTACCTGTGCTTGTACCCCCGTGAGGTAGGCCCCATCATCGCTGACCTAACTCTCGCGGTTACGCCTTACCAACGAGATTCTTTGTAACGGCCTCGTAGTGAGTCGCTAGTCATCTCACCTAAGGAAGTGTGATGAACCTCTAGCGTAGCTCACGACTTGTGGGTAAAGATGTGCAACCTCTACAGAGTGTAAAACTGGTATACTAGCCGTGCTCACGGTTATGAGCAGCCCAGATCCTCCTTTTGATTAGAGGGGTTAGCTCCTTCTGACGAGGGGGTGCCTCTCGGGGTTACCTTGGTGGCTTGGTTTCGGTTTGGTTCTCAGTAGTGACATGTTTAATCTTGATTAATAACTATGTAACTGGGTTAATGGTAATTCATCAACTTGTAGTAAATAGCTTTAATAAAATTTTGCCAAGATTAAAAGCTAATGCAGTTGAGTCAGCCAACCTTAGAGCCTCATAGTTTGTGTTATACTTGTTGAGTACAAGTTGTGTACTCACTCTTGCCTCTTCTCTACTTTTTCCTCTTGGCTACGCTACTGCTGCTCAGTTCCTGCCGACACGAGGGAGTTCGTCCAGTGCTTCCAGGACTACGAGGACTTCTAGGTGTTCGTCTCCCAGTCGACGTCCCTGTGGCGCCCTGCTCAGCTTCGGAGAGTTCTTTTATCGTATTTGTACTTCGCTTCCGCTGTATCAGACATTCTTGTCATTAATGTAATAAATAACATTCGTATTCGCTTTATTATGTCTTTTTACATGATATGTGCTATGATATACTGTTCATTCTATTGTATATACGTGTGACTTGATCCTGGCACGTATATGATTGCTCGGTTTATGTCCTTTTATAAACCGGGTGTTACAGAGATGAGCTCTTAGAAATAGGGGCAGTACCGGGTTGAAGTTCAATAACAAACTCAATATCTCTATCCGGGGGCATTCCAGGCAAATCATCTAGAAATACATCCACATACTCCCACACAATAGGGATATCTTCAAGTTTAATTTCTTTTGTGGTATAGGCACAAGAGTTGAAGCACTCTTGTTGTGGTAGATAGAGTATGGTGGCTCCTTGATGGGGTGAATCTATCTTGATAGCTCGGGAATAGATATCTAATAGTACTTTATGTGTAGTCATCCAATTCATGCCCAGAATAACATCCATGCCTTCTAAGTTCAACAAGATCAAATCTGTCTTTATCAATTTGCTACCCAACTTAATTGGCACACATCTAGTGATTTGATTGGAAGCTATCTTCCCACCAGGAGTTGTTATCATAAAAGATCCCTTAGTATGACAAAAGTCCAATCCTAATCTTGCTCCAAATTTGGCACTTATAAAACTATGCGTTGCACCAGAATCAAATAATATGACTGCGGGTTTATTGTGGATAGAGAAAGTATCCGTCATTACTGGTGCTCCTTCTGGAAGGTCTGCAAGAGTAGTGAAGTTAACTCGCCCTTGCCGGACTTGCACCATTTGCCTCTTGCCCTTGCCCTTGTTGTTGTTCTGGTTGGAGTTTTGCCCTGGATTATTCCTTCTGGGTTGCGGACAATTCTTGGCAAAGTGAGAAGTACTGCCGCAGTTGAAGCATCGATTATTACCATTCCCACTATTGAACTGTGGGGCATTCGACCTTGGGCTAAATTGCTGCTGCTGCTGCTATTGCTGTTGCTGCTGCTGAGGCACTGGAGGTCTGAATCCTCCTTACTGCTGAGGCGGCCTAAAGACAAACCTGCCCACTGGGGCATTTCTTTGCGGAGGCCTGGGTGGAGTATTCTGCACTAGACGATACCTCGGTGGCTGAGCACTCAAGGGTCCTGTGGGTGCCTTCCGCTTCTTCTCAGCACGATGGGCAGTAATACAGTCCTGTGTACAAAAATTAAGGATCCTTACCTTAACTGAGGATCCTTACCTTCTTACCTCAACGTAGGTGCGTCGTTACAAAAATTAAGAGTTGCTTGTGAGTATGGTTTAACAAAATGTAAAGTGCTGGAAGTCAGATAACATAAACCATACACAAATAACCACCTAGTAATTCCCATAAATTCCCTAGGACTTTACGTTCTATGCACAACCCTTAACGATTCCAACGTAGTTTTCCGAAATACCTTGTGGGTCAAATTTTATACGGAAAGCGATTTTTAGGGTTCCAACACCTCTGGTGTACGCTTGCAGCTCTGATACCAGCTGTGGCAGAACCGCCTAAATTATCCCGGCTCAAGTGCGTAGGCCATCACCATAAAGGCAACATTAGCTTAAACGTACTTCAAACGGAACAATTCTTGGTCTATCGGGTAACGTCCCGATACAACCACCGGTTCTCGGATCGAACAAGCATACCCCGCACGAAGGCGAGTCCAGAGATATTACAACCACAATTTTACAACACAGGCATAGTAATGCTTACAAACCAGTTAAAAACCATTATAACAAAGCCAACTTAAGTAAAACAGTTATACAAACCATAATTTAAGTTCAGAGCTTAAAACAGCGGAAGATAAAGCACGACGGCTACAACACATCGTAAAAGGACACCAGGCTAGCCCAAGCATGGTATCACTCGTCATAGTTATTGCCGGTCGCAGACGTATCCCACTCTACGGACCAGCCAGGAGGCAACGAGCAAGGGTAGGTCAAGCTAGCGATCTGATCCTCAAAACTCATACCTGAAAAAGGGTTTCAACAGCAAGGCTGAGTATTCTAATACTCAGCAAGACTTAACCGCCAACGGGTATAAGTAGCCCACTTTAGCTAGACTATGCAAGGTTTTGTGAGGCTCTGGTTTTCCTTTGCTGAAAAGCAATAAAGAGTATGTCCTTACTTTCAAGTTTTAGCTTTCAAGATTTTAGTTGATTAACCATTCTATGTAAGCAGCTACTAATCAACCATTGTAGAAAATTAAGCAAACATCAAGATTGATAAATAATAATATTGCTCTTATTACTCTGTGTGGCAAAGAGATCAAGCAGTCTCATTTCATCGTGAGAGGCGGACGATTCTGAATCGAAATTCAACCTTGCAAGAATAACCTAGCACACACGTCTGGAACACCGTCGGGTCATTCCCAAACAACCGTTGACCTTTCTTTCCGGCTTGTGGATAGTGCCACTCTCCCCGACTACAGGGCTCCAAGGCTGAACCTTGTCCCTAGAAGTTGTAGTGTTGCGCAACATAAAATAAAACCTATTTCTAAGAGAGAGTGGGAGGTATATCCACTCCCCGGTCCAATCGGCTACTAGGCTTGCCGCGTACCATATTTACGGCATGTGGCTAGTACATTCAAAAACTTAACTAGCACTACCACACACCGTGACCTTAGCAAGTTCATCAACACAGACGGGGTCTCACATAAAGTCATGATGTCGAACATAACCCCGTCCATTGTCCTTATATTGATAACAGAAAGTAAACAAGCAATTCCTATAAAGCTCGCGAGTGACAGGCAATCACTCGACTTTTACCGGTCCTATAAGCTTAGCAATTATTCGAACTCAGGTCTAGTGTTCAGTACATAGGTTCCTAGGATCATGCATCTAGGGTTTCAATTCAAATCCTATGAACTGTAAATGCACAAGTAAATAACAGCAGTGATAATAATTTGAAGTATAGGTTATATCCGGGGCTTGCCTTCTCGGTAGTCGCTAACTATTTCAGCTCTAGGCTCTTCCGAACTTTGGTTCGGGGCTTCAGTTAGTTCAGCGGCGTTCACCTGGACTTCTGGATCACCTCCGTCAGACTCCGGGATCAGCGCGTATATCCCGTCCGACAAAGTAGTCGTATCTATATGTAATGCAAGAACAACATTATAAACATACATGGGCAATCATTTATAGAGCAGTTAAATAACAAATTTAACTACACAAGGCATCATGATCAACAGCACAAGCACGTTATACTAACTTCATAAAATGAGTGGTGGTTGATTCCTATAGCAATTAATTCCATGTTTGCTAATAAAAAAAAACTCAAAGCACAAACAGTAATAAATTCTGCCAAAATTACACTAAACAGAACATGAACAAAGTAATCTACCCTGTAAAAATCATGCCATAACATCTAACCATTTAATCAGAACAAAACAATCATTCAGACAGCACATAGAACAAACTTGAATTATACAAGTCAAATTAGAACAAAGAAGAACTTCAAAATTTAAAAGGAGGTTGACACAGAAATCAACTAACTACAATGAATTTTTCATGATTTTATCTACACAGAAATAAATATGAGAAAATAAACAAAACAGACAACAGATTAGCAAGATTTATTTTTTTGCTCCTGATCTAGCCATGAACTGAAGCTCAAACTTCCTGGACAAGCTAAGATACTCAAAAAGAACATGCAGAAATAAATTCATGATTTATTAAGAACAGAAACTATTTACCATAATTAAAGTAAATTGCAAATATAGTAAAGTTTGTTTGTTGGATGTGAATCAATCTTTACAATAGCCGAGGGGTTCATATTTATACCCCATGCTAACACAACCCTAGCCGATCACGGCAAAGTACGATTCTATTTTAAGGAATAAAAACTATTCAAAAAATAAGATAACTCTTGCCAAACCGAAGCCAAAATATCTGGTCAACTTCCTTCTCCTCGGTCAGCAAGATCTTTGACCGTAGCACACGATCATCTCTCCAAATCCACCGATCGTACAACGCAGAACCTTTTCTCCACCGCAACACGTCTCGTTGACACGTGCCAAAATCTAGTGTCAACACATGCCCCCCAATTTCGGAGTAAAAATGTCCTTTTTACTTTGAAATTAAACTTTGTCAGGATTACGTTGCTGAACGGTCTCTTCACTTACTGCCGTCTCGCTTCCTATGCGGGTGGCGAGTGAAAATCTCTTCTTTGCCCTCAACCCTCCACATTCTCGTCCGCACAACGGGAATCTGCCGATTCACCTTTCGTCTTTTTACCCATATGTCCCTCGATTAGACCCAAGAGTAAAGGCTGCGCCGGTGCATGCAACTGATTTATCTCCCCAATCTTGGGCTATAAATCACCCCATCGGCACTGTAGTCTCTTCATCGGCCAGAGCTTCCTTTGCCTTCTTCTTCCTCAAGCCCCAAAAACCCTAGCCTCCTCTCTTCCACCGGAACAAATGGCCAACAACAAGCGTGCTGGCGAGGGGTCTTCCGGTGCTCCTCCGCCACTCCGTCCCCGCCTCGGGTAAGACAATCATCTTTCCTATCATTGATGCACTTTAGATCTCCATCTGACTCCATGCCTGCAGAGACGCCGCCGTTGAGCTTCCCGCCAACTTCCAGACCCTGGATGAGGGTACCCAGGGCTACATCCGCGACCTCCTCCTCCAACTCGCCGAGGCCCGCTGTGACCTCGACCGAGCTCAGACGGACCAGGTCATCGTCCGCGGCCAGCTCACCAGCGCCGACACCAAGGCCGCAAGTAAGTTCTTGGGCCATGTCTCCTTCAGTGATCTTCTCCAAGTTCTTTGCTCTAATCTTTCTAAGAACTCATCCATTAGGAAAGGTTGGGAGAACCGACTTCTTGGATTGGTAGAAACATGGAAACTATGTTAACTGACGTGGCCGATGATCCTGATTGCTGACCTTCATCGGCCTTTCTCTTAACACTCCAAACTTCAGATCTGACTCCCCTTCTAGGGGCTTCTCTTCTTTCCTCTTTCTCCAGTGCTTCTGTAACACCCGGTTTATAAAAGAACATAAACCGAGCAATCATATACGTGCCAGGATCAAGTCACACGTATATACTTTTGAACTACTAAACTATGCAATCAACCAAAAATCCAAATCAAACATGTAGCATAATAACAAGCAGACAATTTTTTTTTCATGACTTAGCCGAGTTTAACACACGACTCGACTAACACAACGCGTCGCAAAACGTGCTATCGTATTATTATAAAAGGGTCACCTAGATTATACTCATGGTGGTCAGATGACTGATTCGGGCCAAAATCTACGAGAACTATTCTTCAGAGAGAGAAATCAAGGCAAGACGGGTAAAAGTCATGGAATTCAAGGGGTATAATAGTAAAATAGTTTCAGCAGACAAGGATTGGAGAGAAGAACTCCTAAAACTCGACCAGTTCTATCTAGGCTTCGTCCTACAGTCGATACGGCTCTGATACCACTCTGTAACACCCGGTTTATAAAAGAACATAAACCGAGCAATCATATACGTGCCAGGATCAAGTCACACGTATATACAACAGAATGAACAGTATATCATAGCACATATCACGTAAAAAGACATAATAAAGCGAATACGAATGTTATTTATTACATTAATGACAAAAATGTCTGATACAGCGGAAGCGAAGTACAAAATACGAATAAAGCTCTCCGAGGCTGAAGCAGGGCGCCACAGGGACGTCGACTGGGAGACAAACACCTAGAAGTCCTCGTAGTCCTGGTAGCGCTGGACGAACTCCCTCGTGTCGGCAGGAACTGAGCAGCAGTAACGTAGCCAAGAGGAAAAAATAGAGAAGAGGCAAGAGTGAGTACACAACTTGTACTCAACAAGTATAACACAAACTATGAGGCTCTAAGGTTGGCTGACTCAACTGCATTAGCTTTTAATCTTGGCAAAATTTTATTAAAGCTATTTACTACGAGTTGATGAATTACCATTAACCCAGTTACATAGTAATTAATCAAGTTTAATCATGTATCTACTGAAAAACCAAACCAAAACCAAGCCACCAAGGTAACCCCGAGAAGCACCTCCCTCGTCGGAAGGAGATAACTCCACTAATCAAAAGGAGGATCTGGGCCGCTCGTAACCGTGAGCACGGCTAGTATACCAGTTTTACACTCTGCAGAGGTTGCACATCTTTACCCACAAGTCGTGAGCTACGCTAGAGGTTCATCACACTTCCTTAGGTGAGATGACTAGCGACTCACTACGAGGCCGTTACAAAGAATCTCGTTGGTAAGGCGTAACCGCGAGAGATAGGTCAGCGACGATGGGGCCCACCTCACGGGGGTACAAGCACAGGAGCGCAATCCAAGCACAGACCAAGCCGGAGGAGCAGGGACCATTGAAGCTTACTACTCTTGCCCCGCAGGTAAGTTACTCCAAACCAAAAAGACCTAATTAGTAAGCCAAGTCTATCCCATTCTAGCCTTGTGGTAGCGCTGTTGTCCCAGGTTGTCGCTCTATGAACCGGTCCTTATGGAGAGTGGCCAACCAAGCACTAAGCACCGTGCTGGCCCCCTAAACCATGTTTCTACAAAAACATCTTTTAACGAGACGTGAGCCACTCATCCACACAGAGGGCCACTCTCAGAATTAAGTTCAAGTAAACCATTAATCAAATTAATTAAAAAGGACCAAAGTGTGTTATAGCGCGGCACCTAGCACAACTAACCAAAATGCAACCCAAGGTAATATATAAAGGATAAATGTGGCTAGGAAATCCTTATAGGCATACAGTATTAAATGCAGTATGAAAATGTAATTAAAGGTGATAGGTGGTGTTCATGTTATACTTGGCTTCCTCGTACTGCTCTGGCTGCTGCTCAAACTGATCCGAAGATGGCTGCTCCGGGTACTGGTACTGGGGCTCCTCAGATGGATCAACATCTACTCACGAACACATGGCCAAAACAATGCACAGAAATAAGCATACAAGCAAACACTAACAAAAACTAAGAAACAATACATCAATACATAAAAACAGCGCACAAAACTACTCTAGAACTATTCTACGCATTACAACGATCGCATGGATATAAAGAACGCCTAAAACGGAGCTAAAACGCATAAACTAGGCTAAAAACAAGTTCTAGGGGCTTATTTGTAAGAAAACTGAAGTTTCAGGGGCTTTTCTGCTAAAACTGAGGACTAAAACGTAAATAAACATTAATTCTAGGGTCTAACGCGTAAAAGAATGAGTGCTGGACGGCGGGTTTGAAATTTAAGAAGCTCAGGGGGGTCTGAGCAAAATCTTGGGCTAAACTGTAATTATTTTTCAAAGGCGGTGGACTGCGGGTTGAATAACAAAAAGTGCAGGGGCTCTTTAGCAAAAGGTGCAGGCCGAAGGGGTATGTTTAGATCTGGATCGCCGGATCTGGATCCGATGGCTCAGGATAGACTGGATCCCGATCTAATCTCAGGCGTTGAGACGAGATCTGACGGCTGGGATTGATTTGGGCGCGGGGCGGCGGCGGGACGTCGCCGGCGGCTCTGTTCCGCGGCGGCGCGGCGGGAAACTCGCCGGACTTGGCCAAATCTGGCCGTCCGGGAGTCAAATCGACCCGTTCTTGGGTCTGGGGTGACCTACAGGGCATGTGTAGTCTACCTGGGCTCTAAACGGAGCTCGGGGAGGCTCGGTTGGGGTTCCTCGACGGCGAGGGCGGCTCGGTGGCAATGGGGCTCGCCGGGGTTAGCGTGGTCTGGCCCCTACGGTGCGCCAAGGGCGAATACAACTAGCGCAGAAGGGATGGCGGGGCTTGGGTTGCTTACCAAGGTTTGGTCCGGGTGGGGGCGTGACGCAGGTGGCGCCGGCGGCGAGATCCGGCAGCAGACGCGGGTGGAGCTTCGCGGTCCGAGTGGCGCTGGGCTCCTCCGGGCTTGGATCCCCTCGAATCGAAGTGCCTAGGTGTTGCAGGAGTGGAACGAGGTCAGGGAGGGCTTGATCGTCAACGGCGGCGAGGAAACCAGTGGTGGCGCAACTCACCGGCGACGAGGCGAGTCGAAAAATCCGGGTGAAGCGCAGTGCAGCTGGCTGAGGAGATGATCGGGGTGCTCCAGGAACTCGGACGGGGCTCCGGTGGGGGTTCTCGGTGGCCGTGGAGCAGCAGAGCGGCGAGGGCACGGCGGCGCGGGGCTCTGCTCCGCTCGGATCTCGGGGGGCAGCGGCTGGGGTTTGTTGGGGGCGCTAGCGCGTAGAATAGGGAGCAGGGGGGTCCGTGGGGGGCCAATTAAAGGGAGAGCGCCGGGGATAGCGGGGTGCAGCGGGATATGGATCCCGGCGAGCTCGCCGGGGATATCGGGTGCGCTATTGCGCGGCAGGGAGGAAGGAAAGGGGGAAAAGGAGCCGCTGACGGGTGGGGTCCAGGCATCGGTGAGAGGAGGCAACGGGCGTGCGGGCCGGGCGTGAGAGGGGGTGCGTGTGGGCGCGCCGCCTCTGGTAGGTGGACCCGGGGAGCGGGCGTGGGGCGTGCCGCGCTGGGAGAGCAGGCCCGTGCGGGGAGGGAAAAAGGCTGGGCCGCGCCGGGCCGTGCGGGAAGGAAGGAAGTGAGGGACGGCCTGGGCCATGCGGAGCTGGGTCAAGCGGAAGCTTGCGCGGGCCGCGCTGGCAGGCCGAGCGGGCGGCGAGCTGGGCCGGCCGGGTTGGGCTGGATCTCGCGAGTTTGGGCTGTTTTGGGTTTGGGTCCTCTTTCCTTTATATCTCTCTTTTCTATTTCTATCTCTCACTCAAGCTCAACTATTTGAATTCAAAAGAAATTTTGAATTCAAACCCCTATGAAATCAAACAATTAAAAACAATGCATCAGCATGAATGCATCAACAAAGTCAAACCTAAGAAAATTTTAATTACTTGTGAAACAAAAACTAAATTAAATGCAAGACTAACACAATAAACCTTAGAAAATTAAATAAAGCCAATTAAATTTATTACTAAATGCTGAAATTTAAATTAGGGTGTTACAGCTTCTGTCTGACGTAGCCTCTGAACTCGTCTCTTCTGTGACCTGGTCAAACCTCCTGGGCACTATTGAGGCCGATCAATGTTGTCATGAATAGGCTCCCTCTCTATATCTCTGCGGTGTGGGTATTCATCAGGAACTTGAGCAGCAGCAGCTTGTTCAACTCGCTCATCGGCAGAAATCCTTCCTCCTCCAGGATCACGTAGCATGGTCCTGCCTCCCAGCCAATCATGCACTAAAACCCTGCCCCCAGCCGATCATGTACAGAGATGTGTCTATCATCACCTCTCTCTCTCTCTCTCTAATGATCGGCCCTCGAGGCCTCTGGTCGAAACATGGCTTCTTGTGTGACCGGTCTTCATGATAAAAACCGTTGCACTCTAGACAATTATCCACTGTCGGCAGACTCAACCCTTCTTCCCAACAGTACACAAAGAAAGGACATCTCCAATGCCCCTCATGTCGTCGTGCAAACTCTTCCCAGTACTGTCTTCTTTCTTGGTCACGCTGGAACTTGTTCAGCAGTATTTGAGACGTGACCTTCTTTGGCGCCGCTGATTCATCTTTCTATTGCGGCTCTTTACCTTTGGCTTCATCGGCCGTTAACTGTGCCTTGGGATCAACAGCACTAGATTCCTTGGCCGATTGTGATGTGAGCATCTTTGTTTGTAATACATTACCCTTCTCTCCAACATCTACCATGTTTGCTGGAAACGGATGCCCATCAATTTTCATCGGCTTTTTGGGTGTCTCAAACTTGAGCCTACCCTGTTCTATAGCCGATTTTATCTGCTGACGAAACACTTTGCACTCATTGGTGTCATGAGATGTTGCATTGTGCCACTTGCAGTATTTGATATTCTTCAACTCTTGATCTGTCGGGATTGTATGATATGGCTTCAGCTTAATCTGTCCCTCTGACAGCAACAATTCGAAGATCTTGTCAGCCTTGGTAATATCAAACCCATATTTCTCAGGTTCTTTGTTACCTAAAGGACATGAGATCGGCTTCTTATTGTTCTGAACCCATTCAGCCGAAATTAACCATCTGAGCAGTCCACGAAATTAACCTTTTTCTGCAAGTTGCCTCTCTTCTACTCATATGGTCTTGCCTCCCCAGTCATCCTGTTGGCTATCTGAATGATGTTATAGAACTCCTGAGAAGCATACTTCTCCTTGGTGTGTGGCAGGAGTCCTTGGAAGGCAACCTTTGCAAGCTGCTGATCTGATAGAACCAGACTAAAGCACTAGTTCTTGACATCTCTGAACCTCTGAATGAAGACAGTGATCGATTCATTATTCCTTTTCCTCAAGTTGGTTAAATCGGTCAATTTCATCTCTTCTATACCAGAGTAGAAGAAATGGTGGAACGGTTTCTCCAGATCGGCCCAATATATAATGGAGTTGGCTGGCAACGTCATGAACCACGTAAAGGCCGATCCGGACAAGGAAATAGAAAACAAGCGCACTTTCAATGCGTCTTGCTGAGCTGCTTCTCCACACTGTATGATGAATCTGTTAATATGTTAGACTGTGGAGACTTCTCCCTGTCCAGAAAACTTGGTGAAATCTGGAAGCTTGTACTTGTGGGGCAATGGCAGTTGATCATAAGCAGCTGGATATGGAGTTCTATACATCAGATTCTACTGCTTTAGTTTCAAACCAAACTGATCTCTCATCACCTCAGCAATCTTGGATGCCCAGTCGATCTGTTGACCACCAGCTGATGCTACCTGTGGTGCTGGTGGAGTCAACGGCAAGGCTGCCGATGCTGGCTGGACATTTGATGTGGTCATCGGCTGAGCAGCCGATGCAGCCTGTGTGACTTGCTGAGGGGGCTGATTGGATGGTGATTGGTAGAGCACCATCTCATTACCATGACTGCTCTGTGCTGTCCTCTGATTAGGCTATTGTTGTGCTACAAGAGGCACATTCACGTGACACACAAAACCAGTTGCAAGATCCTGGAAAACCCAGGTGACTCCATTGGCATGATGAACTCTGTTTGCCAGGACTTCTGTAAGAGACTTGGGCTGCAGTATCATCGCCAGATTCTATTGTTGAGGCGTCGGCCATGGGGCCGACATGTTGCTTGGGCTCGCTGGCGAAGGTACTGACGTAGGTGTAACCACCGGTTGTGAAGCCGGTGCGGTATCTTGAGGCTGGGTCGGCTGTGCAGCCGACGTATTAACTTGATGATTCATCGGCTGAGAAGCCGATGTGCTTGGTTGCCCTGTTGGAGATGGAATCATAAATTCTGGAGGCATACCAAGACCAGTAGTTGGATCCCAACCAGCTGGGTATCCTGACATGAAGCTTCCCTGTGCATATGTAGCCATCGGCGTAGAGTTGGTGTATACAGGAGGAATCTGAGATGACGCTACAGTACTAATCGGCTATGCATCTATGACACCCTCATCAGCCTGAGCTTGAGGATGGATCTGTGACGTCCCAGTAGCCGATCCAATAGGAGAGAAGACCATCTGACTAGCCTGATGATAAGCCGATCCCACAAAGCCAGGTGTTCCCCTATCTTGCAGCATCTTGAGCACATCATTATGGACATAGTTCGCCATGATCGGAGCATGATTCACAAAAGCATGTCCAATCGCCTGATTCATCTGATGTATCATCCTGTCCTCCTTCTGTGACTCTTCATAGGGTACAAAAGTGGGAAAATTGAATTTCTTGATTACCTCCCCACTCTTGTTGGTGCTGAAGGATAAAAGGCACTACTGCTCAAAAGCATCCGTGATTGCTTTAAGTTCTGCCTTATGCACTTCCTTTAGCTTTTCCTTGTCGATCGGGATCTGGTTTTGCCCAGAAACCTCTGCTTTCCCATTGGTTGTCATCTTGATGTTTCCTGTCCCACCGGGCGTGCCAAAAGATGTGTTGACGCGAGATGATCACACACCAAGCCCAGGAGCCCCGTACGCCAAGCCCGGACTGCACTTGATTTGAACCAAGGCGTGCCAGTCAATTTGACCTGTAAATTGACAAGGAAACAGCAAACCGTCAAATTCAAGAGTGTATCGGCTGGATTTCCAAATCACTCTTACGCGGGGTATCAGCAAGGCCCTGCCGATATAAAAAACGACAAAAGATTGGGTATGATGAGCGTGTAATAAAAATGATCTGTGACGGATCAGCAATGAGCTGCCGATGCTGATAAGCAACTAGACGGCTAGATCTAAAGCCGACACGTACCGAGTAACAATGTACAAACCCACGAATGTATGGATCTGGACAAAGCTAAACTTATGAATCAATCTAATCGACTTTACAAGGTTTATCATGATAAACAAGGAGCTTACAGCCGATTAAACAGATCACTAAGCCGGGTAATTTGTGAATGAATCTAAACGAGAAATCAGCGATGCGCCCGAGATCAAAGCTTAGATAAATTCGATAAATTTTGAATAGATCTGAACAAAGCCACAGCGATGCGCCCGTAAGCTAAAGCTCAGATTTACTCGGTAAACGAAAACTTACTAGCCAACCAAGTCGCTCGAATGTGAGACGTCCTTGATCAGCTCGAAAGAACTCATAGAAATAAAAGGATGGCGAAGCCGCCGACGAGAATGTAAATTGCAAGTAGAGTAAAGTTTGTTTGTTGGATGTGTATGAATCTTTACAATAGCCGGAGGGTTCATATTTATACCCCACGCTAACACAATCCTAGCCGATCACGGCAAAGCATGATTCTATTTCAAGAAATAAAAACTATTCTAAAAATAAGATAACTCTTGCGAACCAAAGCCAAAATATCTGGTCAACTTCCTTCTCCTCGGTCAGCAAGATCTTTGACCGTAGCACACGATCATCTCTCCATATCCACCGATCGTACAACGCAGAATCTTTTCTCCACCGCAACACGCCTCCTTGACAAGTGCCAAAATCTGGTGTCAACACCCGCGAAGAGGGATGGATCGCAAGTAAGTGCTCTGAATTTGACCTAGAAACCTTAGTTTCTGCTTGTCTTTTGCCGGAGAAATCCGTCATCCAATGGTGTCCTGCCTTGGGTGAGGATCGTCCGTATGAGAATACGGGCGAAATCATTGCTTTTACTCCTTATCTGGAATGAGGATTGGGGTTTCCTTGTTCATTTTTCTTCTCTGGGCTCCTGCGCTATTACAGGATCCAGCTTCATCACTTGACCCCCAATTCGTTTGTTCATATTTCTATCTTCGTGCATTTGTGGGAAGCTTTTCTGGGCATCGAGCCCCATTTTTGAACTCTTTTGATTCCTTTTCCACCTTAATCCGCAGCCAGATTCCTATGTTTTAGATGTAGTACGAGGTGCAGGTCTTCAGCTTAGACAGAGGAAGGATAAAGTTTATATCCCCTATAGTTTTAGTAATAAAGTAATCGAATGGAAACCCAAGTGGCTCTATGTTGAGAACCAGTGGGAGAGCGTCCCAGCAATTACTCTAGGCCCTCCGATTCAGTGGCTTAAGTGGAACAAGAAACTAGTCGACGAGAGTCAACTTCCTGAGCTACTCGCACGGATTGCCGATCTTAGGCAAAAGAAAGTGACTCGAGAGGCTGTCATGTTCGACTGGATGAAAAAGAGAATCCAGCCACTACAAACTCGGGAAACATTTGGTTTTCAGTATCAGGGAATGACTGACTGATCAAGGTACTCAGAGGAAGAGATCTTGGATGAGGAATTGTTTAGTTGTGTCCAACGACTACTAAGGGATGTAATGAAATTTCCCATTATTCCTGATACCTTTTCTACTGCGAGTCCTCCAAAGCAGGTACTGATAAGAGTAGTCGATTTGGAGTTATCGAGTACTTTACCTTAGAATAATTTTGATAGAATTTGCTTTCTGTAGGAGGACGTGGAGTGTTTTAAAAGTAGTCCTCCACTACCAGGCACTTATTCGACTTTTTTTCTTTTCCATGCGCTCCTATGCTGTTAACCAAGCCATAGCATGTTCGTATTTTTATATAAACAGTACTGATGTCTAGCCTTGGTTGTGCAGATGAGGAAGCGGCTAGGGAGAGGAATGACAGGGAGCATAGCCCCACGCCAAGTGCAGACACCCAGGCTGGGCATCCGAAGGGTGCGCAGTCAGTAGTGAGGAAGAGCTACGGCTCCTCGCAGACTACTGGTGACAGGTAAGTAGTTAGTTAGTTCTAATCGAGTACTTTCATCTTCGATTTGCTGGTTTTGACTTGAATATTTGCTTTTTCCAAGTCCGGCGGCTAAGATTCCACGGATTTCAGCACCTGGGGATGATGCTGTGGTGGGACAAACTGTCCCTTCCACCACAGCAGACCTGTCAAAGGGGATCAGGACTACTCTACCGGCGAGTAGTTCCAATGTAGATAATGCCGGAGATGCGGGTAAGCAGGCTGTCATCACGAGGCCTACTCGGAAATTTGGCATCAAGACACTTGCCGTGAAGAGGGCTCCTACGTAACTTTCTTTAAAAACTTGTAATTGTAGGATTTTGTCTGTGTTATCGAGTATTTTTCAACTACTTTGTCCTAATAGAGACATGCTCCTGGAGACAAAAGGGGATACTGAGGACAACTCAGCCCCCAAGTCAGTGGTGGAGAAGCCTCCGAGTACTCTTGAAATGAGTGCTGGTGATGCAGAAGACATGGCCAATGAGATGCTTCTGGATTCTCCACATCCCGATGTTGAGAGGAGCAATGAAGGGCTCCCGGAGGGCCGTGGAAGTGACAAGCTTCCTAAAGGTGGAGGCGAGAAGCTTCTTGAAGAGGAAGGCAGCAAAAAACAACCTGAGGAAACCCATGCAGGTAAACTTGTAATACCTTGTACTTAAAAAGTACTTTCCTTTGCTCTTAGTTTCATTAAGTAGCACTTTTTTCCTCTAAATTCCCAAAATCTAGGGGATACTGTAGCGAGGATCAAGGATGTGCCAGAGAAGGCAGTCTCTGATGTGCGAGTGAGTGCTTCCTAGGTCTCATCAAGGAGTGTTGTGCCACAAGAAAAGTTAAAGGTTGCGTTCAAGCTGCTGGGGGTAAGTAATCGAGTATCTCGAGTACTTGAGTATAGATCGAGTAGTGTGAACTGATCCTTTTGTTATTTGCTTCTTGGCAGGGGGTGTTGGGGCAGGAGGGTAGCCCAGCCCAAGATGATTCAGAGCTAAATGCTCTGAGAGAGCGAGTAAAGACAGTCTCGTCCGAGAAGTCTGCCCTTCTGGAGAAGCTTAAGAAGCTCTCCAAGGCCAAGAAAGGTTAGTCTGTAGCATATATAATGCAATAGACTAGATATATTCTGCTTGGTGTTTATTAGTTTTTCTTTGAATCGAGTACACAGCTTGCTCAAAATCATTAAAGGTTGAGGAAAGCTTGGTACTGGATCTAAAGATTCTTATGTACCGAAATGCAGATGAAATTGAAAAGCTCAAAAGGATCAAAGAGGACTCTGATCGGGAGATGGCGACAGCTCTTCAACAGCTCAAGGCCTTGTCAAAGTCCCGGGACTTGATGCAGCAGGAGCTTGTGGAGCTGAGGCATGTGAGGGATGCTTCTCAAGAAGTGGCAAAGATTGTGGAGGTCCTGGAAGGGAGTGAAGACGAACCACTCGCTTTGGCGGGGAAGCTTCGAAAAGTACCTGAAAGTTAAGAAAGGTACGTCTCCACAACCACCCGACAGTACGTGGGACATGTACTTGTGGCAGAACCACCTGAATTATCCCAGCTCAAGTGCGCAGGCCATCACCATAAACACAACACCGGCTCAAACGCACTTAAAACGGAACACTTCTTGGTCTGTCAGGTAACGTCCCGATATAACCACCGGTTCTCGGATCGAACAAGCATACCCCGCACGAAGGCGTGTCTAGAGATATTACAACCACAATTTTTTTTACAACACAGGCAAGGTATTGATTACAGCTAGTTCAAGACATTATTACAAAACCAAACTTAGTAAACCAGTTAAACAAAACATAAGGGTAAAGCTTCAGAGTTTAAACAGCGGAAGATAATACACGGCGGCTACAACACGTCGCAAAAGTATACCAGGCTAGCCCAAGCATGGTATCACTCGTCAGGGTCATTGCCGGCTGAAGACGTATCCCACTCTACGGACCAGCCAGGAGGCAAAGAGCAGGGATAGGTCAAGCTAGCGATCTGATCCTCAAAACTCATACCTGAAAAGGGTTTCAACAACAAGGCTGAGTATTCTAATACTCAGCAAGACTTAACCGTCAACGGGTATACGTAGCCCACTTTAGCTAGACTATGCAAGGTTCTGAGAGGCACTAGTTTTCCTTTTGCTGAAAAGCAATAAAGAGTAGGTCCATACTTTCAAGTTTTAGCTTCCAAGATTCTAGTTGATTAACCATTCTATGTAAGCAACTACTATCCAATCATGGTAAAACTCTAAGCAAACAACAAGATTGATCATAATAATGTTGCTCTTATTACTCTGTGTGGCAAAGGGATCAAGCAGTCCCAAACTGTGAGAAGCAGACGATTCAAATCGAATTTGTTAACCTGGCCAGGCAGACCTAACACACACGTTTGGAACACCGTCGGGTCGTTCCCAAACAACCGTTTACCTTTCTTTCCGACTTGTGGATAGGGTCACTCTCCCCGACTACAGGGCTCCAAGGTCCAACCTTGTCCCTCGAAGTCATAGTGTTGCGCAACATAAAACTAAAACCTATCCCTAAGACAGAGTGAAAGGTATATCCACTCCCCGGTCCAATCGGCTAATAGGCTTGCCGCGTATCATATTTATGGCATGTGGCTAGTACGTTCAAAAACTTAACCACCGCTACCACACACCGCGACCTTAGCAGGTTCATCAACATAGACGGGGTCTCACACAAGGTCATGATATCGAACACAACCCCGTTCGTCGTCCTTATATTGATAACAGAAAGGTAAACAAGCAATTCCTATAGAGCTCGCGAGTGACAAGCAATCACTCGACTTTTACCGGTCCTATAAGCTTAGCAAGTAGTCGAACTCAAGTTTAGTGTTCAGTACATAGGTTCCTAGGATCATGCATCTAGGGTTTCAATTCAAATCCTAAGAACTGTAAATGCATAAGTAAGTAATAACAGTAAATGATAATAATTTGAAATACAGGTTATGTCCGGGGCTTGCCTTCTCGGTAGTCACTAACTATTTCAGCCCTGGGCTCTTCCGAACTTTGGTCCGGGGCTTCAGTTAGTACAGCAGTGTTCACTCGAGCTTCAAGATCCCCTCCTTCGAAATCCAGGATCAGCTCGTAATGCAAGAACAGTATTATCAACACACTCACGATGTGGTGAAGCTAAGCAAACAAAATTAATATACACATGGGCAATCGTTTATAGAGTAGTTAACTAACACTTCTAACTACACAAGGCATCATGATTAACAGCACAAGAAAGCTATACTAACTTCCTAAACAAGTGGGAGTAGCTTCCTATAGCAATTAAATCATGGTTTGTTAATACATCAACAACTCAGAGCACAAACAGTAATAAATTTAGAAAACATTACACTAAACATAATATGAGCAGAGTAAGCTATCCTGAAAATTTCATTCCAAAACCTGTAGCAATTTAATCAGAACAATTCATTCATTCAGACAACACCTAGAACAAGATTGAATTATACAGGTTAAACTATAGCAAAACAGTAGCTCAAAATTTAACACTAGGTAGACACAGGGATGAATTTCCTACTTTCAATCTACAAATAATTAATTCTGAGAAAATAAACAAAACAGACATCAGATTAAAAAGATTCATTTTTAGACCCTGTTATTGTCATGAACTGGGGCTTAAACTTCATGGACAAGCTAAACTATTCAAAAAGAATACTCAGGAATATTTTCATGATTTGACATCAACATAAACTATTTATCATAATTAAAGTCTACTAAACAAGGATTACACCAAATAAATAGCTACACATGAGAACTGACCACGAAATTTTTATAACAACACTAGTGCCATATGAACAAACCAACATAAAAATTTCACAGTAATACATGGTCTCAATCATCAGTTAAGAAAAAGATAAAACAACTAGTCTTTATATACCTAGTGACACAAATTAATTTGTACAGCAAAAACTTTCAACAAACATCCACCATATTTTGATTCTACTGCATAGAGCTTTACACAAGGATTCCAGAACAACTGGATTTTCTATTTTACGAATTTTCTATGAATTTCTATTGAATTTCAAAGTTTACAGCTAGAAATAACAAAAAAAACCCTTGCTGCTACTATTCATATGAGTCACAAGCTATTCAAATAACCCCCTGGCGTTTCTCGAATTCTAGCAGGGAGGTCCATGCCGAGGTCAGAGCAGGGGAGCGAGTGTTTGACCGCAAAATCCGGCGTCTAGGCTCACCAGCGGCGAGGGGTAGGTTGGGGAAAACGGAGAGGAAGTTGAGGCGAAGCTCTGGGTGGCTTGGGAGCTCGAGAGGAGGACCAGAGCAAGGGCGTCGACGGCGAGCGGCGGCTGGCGGAGCTCGGCTACGGCGGCGGGATGGTTCCAGTGGGGATTGGGCGACGAGAAGTAGTCGGGGAGCTGCGCCAAGACACGGCAGAGCTCGCTAGAGGGTCAGCGCGGGCGGAGGAGCTGCGGTGAGGCGGGTTGACAGCGAGGGTGAGCTCGCCGGCGTTCTGTGGAGCGGCGGCGGTGTTCTGGGGCATCGGAGTGGGGAATCGGCAAATGAGCGAAGGGAAAAGAAGGAGGGGGTCCTCCTGGTTTTAATGCGTGCGAAAGGAGAGAGCGGCGGCCTCTAACCCGTGCTATCCACAGCGGTTTTGGGCGGCGTGGCGAGGGGAGAGGGCACCAATGCGAGGCAAGAAGCGGTGGAGGAGGTCCGAAGCGACGCGTGGGCGCAGCGCGAAGCAGGAGGTGGCCGGCTGGCCCTCCACGGCGGGCGGCGGCACTGCACAGCGGCGATGGCAGGGGAAGCAGGCAAGCAAGCTGGAGGAAGGGGAAAAGGGACCCAAATGCAATTTCCAAAAATTCCAGGGACCTAAATGTAAATTAGTGATAACTTTTAAAATACGGCTCAAATGAAAAAGTGCCCAACATGAAAGTTGTTCAACTATTCAAGATCTACAACTTTGATGTTGTGCAAAAATTTATTTGATCAAAGATTCAAGAGCTATTTTTGAAAACATAGGAGGGATTTTGAATTCCAGGGAATTTTGTCTTTTTCAATGCAAATTCACTTTAAACTTAGGCTGAATTGAAAATTTTCCTGCCATGCAATAATTACACTACATTTTGCAAAAACACCCTCCACAAAAGCTATAATTCCACAACCTATTCAAATATAACTATAGAAAGGACCTTGCATAAAATCATAATTACACATATAACCTTTTATATTTACAAAAAGATCCTTTTTCAAGCAATCAATCACATGATGCATAAAATAGATACAAAACTACAGTGCAGACACCTAGGGTGTCACAGCCTTGCCCCTTAAAAGGAATCTCGCTCCGAGATTACAGGAAGAAAAGGAATGGAAAGATTTGATACCTGAATTTGTTCTAAGAAAGTCAGGAAAGTTTCTTTGGAGAAAATTTTCAGCCTCCCAAGTAGCTTCTTCCTCAGTATGATGATTCCATTGGATCTTGTACATTTTAACTTTCTCTCTTCTAGTACTTCTTTCCTTGGTGTCAAGAATCTTGATTGGATACTCCATATAAGATAGATCGGATTCAATCTCGATATCTTGTGGTTCAAGGATCTCAGTAGGTACCTTGATGAACTTCCGGAGTTGTGATACATGGAATACATCATGAATGGCGGCCAACTAAGAAGGAAGACAAAGTCGGTAGGCAACGGGTCCACAAGTTTCGATGATTTCAAATGGTCCAATGTATCGGGGTGCTAATTTCCCTTTGATACCGAAGCGTTGAACACCTCTAGTAGGAGATACTCGCAAATATATGAAATCCCCTACCTTGAACTGTAAAGGATCTCTTCTTTTGTCTGCATAACTTTTCTGTCTTGATTGGGCTGCTTTAAGATTAGTCTGGACAACTTTGACTTTCTCCTCTACCTCAGAGACTAAATCTGGCCCAAAGATTTTGCGTTCTCCAGCTTGTGACCAACTCAAAGGAGTTCGACACCTTCGACCGTATAACGCTTCAAATGGTGCCATTTGCAAGCTGGATTGATAACTGTTATTGTAAGAGAATTCAGCTAGTGCTAGGCATTTGTCCCAGTTCTTGCCATATTGAATAGCACATGCCCTCAACATGTCTTCAAGGATTTGATTGATTCGTTCAGTTTGCCCATCCGTTTGTGGATGATAAGCTGAACTACGAATCAATTTTGTTCCAAGGGATTCTTGCAATTGCTCCCAGAAACATGCAATAAATTGAGCCCCACGATCAGAAATGATCGTCTTTGGAAGTCCATGCAAACGAACAATCTGATCGAGATAAATCTCTGCATACCTCTTGGCAGAATAAGTTGTATGCACTGGAATAAAATGAGCGGTCTTGGTGAGTCTATCAACGATTACCCAAATAGAATCATGCTTCTGAGAAGTGTTGGGTAAACCGACAATAAAATCCATACTGATGTCCTCCCATTTCCAGGATGGAATGGGTAAAGGTTGGAGAGTACCAGCTACTTTCAAGTGACTAGCCTTAACTCTTTGACAGACATCACACTCAGAAACATATCTGGCGATCTCTCTTTTCATTCTAGTCCACCAGAAATTTTGTTTAAGATCTTGGTACATCTTGGTACTACCAGGATGAATCGAAAACTTCGATACATGTGCTTCATCAAGGATTTGCTTTCTAAGCTGATGATCCTTGGGTACAACAAGTCGAGATTCAAACCATAAAACTCCTCTATGATCCACTCGGAAACATTTGTACTTTGCTTCACCTTGGGACAACTTTTCCTTGATGATTTTGATACCTTCATCATGTAATTGTGCCATGATAATGCTATCATGAAGTGTAGGCTCAATAGATATATGGTTCAAACTTCCTTGAGGTACCATTTCTAGGTTTAACTTCATCATTTCCTAGCATAGAGTTTCATTGAATAGCTCTATAGATAGACAATGGCATTGTGACTTGCGGCTGAGTGCATCCGCAACCACATTAGCCTTTCCTAGACGATAGTGCACTTCTAGATCGTAATCCTTTATCAACTATAGCCAGCGTCTCTGTCTCATGTTGAGATCAGCTTGAGTGAAGATATATTTGAGGCTCTTATGGTCAGTGTAAATATTACAATGAGTTCCCATAAGATGATGTCTCCAAAGCTTAAGAGCGTGAATGACAGCTGCTAACTCCAGATCATGTGTTGGATAATTCTTCTCATGATTCCGGAGAGCTCTTGATGCATAAGCAATTACTCAATTGTCTTGCATAAGCTCACAACCAAGTCCTGTACCAGAAGCATCACAATAGACATCAAAAGGTTTGGTACTGTCCGGTGTAGCCAACACTGGAGCAGTAGTCAATTGTGCTTTGAGAGTTTGGAAGGCTTCTTCACATTTGTCATTCCAAACAAACTTCACTCCCTTCTTCAATAACTCCGTCATAGGCTTGGCTACTCTGGAGAAATCAGGAATGAATCGATGATAGTATCCAGCTAAACCAAGAAAACTGCGAATTTGATGAACTGGAGTAGGAGATTCCCAATCCATCACTTCTTGTACATTAGTTGGATCAACGGATATACCATCACTGGAGATAGTATGGTCCAAAAATTTCACACTATCTAGCCAAAATTCACACTTGGAGAATTTGGCATAAAGATGATGATCTCGTAATTGCTGAAGAACGATACGTAAATGCTGCTCATGCTCTTCTTCATTCTTGGAGTAGATCAAAATATCGTCAATGAATACCACGACGAATTTATCCAGATCCGGCATGAAGACTGAATTCATCAAATACATAAAATATGCTGGGGCGTTGGTAAGACCAAAAGACATAACTAGATATTCATAGAGTCCATATCTTGTCGAGAAAGCAGTCTTTGGAATATCACAAGGCTTGATGTTTATTTGATGGTAGCCAGAACGAAGGTCAATTTTTGAGAATACCTTAGCTCCAGCTAATTGATCAAACAGGATATCAATGCGGGGAAGAGGATACTTATTTTTAATAGTAACCGCATTGAGTGGTCGATAATCAACACATAGCCTCAAACTGTTGTCCTTCTTCTTCACAAACAGGGCTGGACATCCCCAGGGTGAAGAACTTGGACGTATAAAGCCCTTGTCAAGAAGGTCTTGAAGTTGGATTTTCAATTCTGCTAACTCATTAGGAGGCATTCGGTACGACCTCTTAGAAATAGGGGCGGTACTGGGTTGAAGTTCAATAACGAACTCGATATCTCTATCAGGAGGCATTCCAGGTAAATCATCTGGAAATATGTCCACATACTCACACACAACAGGGATATCTTCAATCTTAACTTCTTTTACAGCATAGGCACAAGAGTTGAAGCACTCTCGTTGTGGTAGATAGAGTATGGTGGCTCCTTGATGTGGTGAATCTATCTTGATAGCTCGGGAAGAGATATCTAACAGTACTTTATGTTTAGTCATCCAATCCATGCCCAAAATAACATCTATGCCTTCTAAATTCAACAAGATCAAATCTGTCTTGATCAAATTGCTACCCAGCTTAATTGGCACATGTCTAGTGATTTGATTGGAAGCTATCTTCCCATCAGGGATTGCTATCATAAAAGATCCCTTAGTATGACAAAAGTCCAATCCTATTCTTGCTCCAAATTTGGCACTTATAAAACTATGAGTTGCACCAGAATCAAATAATATGACTACCGGTTTATTGTGAATAGAGAAAGTACCCGTCATTACTGGTGCTCCTTCGGGAAGCTCTACAAGAGTAGTGAAGTTACTCGCCCTTGCCGAACTTGCACCATTTGCCTTTTGCCCTAGCCTTTGTTGTTGTTCTGGTTGGAGTTCTGCCCTGGATCAGACCTCTTGGGTCGTGGACAATTTCTAGTGAAATGATCAGTACTGCCGCAGTTATAGCACCGATTGTTGCCATTCCCACGATTGAACTGTGGGGCATTCGGCCTTGGGCCAAACTGCTGCTGTTGCTGCTGCTGAGGCACTAGAGGTCTGAATCCTCCTTGCTGCTGAGGCGGCCTAAAAACAAGCCTGCCCGTTGGGGCATTTCTCTGTGGAGGTCTTGGTGGAGTATTCTACACCAGGCGATATCTCGGTGGCTGAGCACTCGAGGGTCCAGCTGGTGCCTTTCGCTTCTTCTCAGCACGATGTGCATTGATACAGTCCTCTTGAGTAATGGTCATATTAACCAGCTCATTATAAGTATTGGGCTGAACCAAGTTCAGACGTTCCTTGAGCTTGGTATTAAGGCCACGACGAAAACGGTCATGTTTCTTGGCATCAGTATCTGCATGATGGCCCGCATACTGGCACAAGTGATTGAAGACCTGTGCATATTGTAGAACAGTGCGGGTTCCCTGATTCAGAGCCAAGAACTCATTCAACTTTCTTTCAATCAGTCCCTCAGGAATATGATGTGATCTGAAGACATTTCAGAATTCCTCCCAAGAAATGACATGTTCAGCAGGCTGCATCGCACAATAATGATCCCACCATATACGAGCAGAACCACGAAGCTGTTGGGCAGCAAAGTGGGCCTTGTTTGCGTCAGCACAAGGTACCGCTAGCAGAGGAAACTTGGAATTGATAGTACGGAGCCAAGCATCGGCGTCCAGTGGGTCATCAGCCTTGCTGAGAAGCAGAGGTTGGGTACCAAAGAATTCATGGTAACCCGCTGGTTGTGCCTCGCGTCCTCCATGTTGTTGGCGTGCCTGATTTTGTTGCCCTTGGACCAGCTGGCCAAGCAATTCTGTTTGCATGGCCATTAACTCGGCCAGATTCGACGGGGGTGGCGGTGGCTGCTGAGATCCACTGCCAGCTTCACGACCGAAGCCATCAGGCGTTCCACGAGTATGACCAACCATCTGTAATTATGGAAGACATCCATTAGATACATTTTTCGTGCTCCCAAATCAATGGTACGTGCAATGATCATACATTGGATATCAAAACAAAATCAGCAGAATTTAGCTAGATGCGGTGTAACACAATACGCATAACACATATTTGTTCAACCACATAATACAGAATTGGTCAACTGTTAGATAACTTCATGCTCCATCATATTGATACTCAACGCTGAGAGCAAAAGGGTAAAGAAGATAATCTAGCAATTCACTCTTCATCGTTCTGTGCTATGCTGCTAATCAATAGAGATCATAGAAGTGATTGGACTAAAAATATAGTCTCACAGATTCAATAGGCTAAAATTTGATGAGCACACATGCCACAAAACTTACAACATCTTTAGTATTCATCAAACGGCCTAGAAATGCACAAATGAAGAGATTTGGCAAGTAGGAAGATCATGATTTCCAAACTGGTAGTCGCTACTTATATTACATCCAAAGTAGCATTTTTCTTACAATCTAGCATCATACACCCTTACCACATATAATACAACAAGTGGTACTCCTCCCTAGGGCTATTTTACAACATTAACTTCCCTATATACATATGCTACAACAAGAAAAACACAAGCTATCTAGGACAAGCCTAGGGTGCCTAGAAGTCGTCGAGGTTGCCCACAGAAGAGGCACTGCCGGAAGAAGAGTCGTCCGGCTGAGGGTTAGGCTCAGCAAGTGCGTGCTCCGAATCCAAATCAGAAACTCCCTCAACCTCCTCTAGGTCCTCTTCTGCTACTGCAGGCTCAGCTAGAACATCTAGTTGCTCCTGGAGCATGCCAATATGGGCCAAAGCATCAGCCCAATCTGCTTGAAGCTCATGTACCTGCCCCTGAAGAAAACCAATCACTGTATCATGCTGCACTATCTCAGCACCATGCTCCAAAGCCTGATGCTCAAAATGTGCAATGGCATGATCCCTCCTAGCAACGCCATCCTGAAGTCCCTGAATCTGGGTATCTCTCAAACGAAGACCTCGCTGAAAACTCTGGGCCAAGTCTATCACCTGGTCCATGTGTCGCTGCTGAAGTATCTGGTAGTGGGACTGAGCATTCATATATCTGGTCACAGCCTGAATAGTCTCATCCGCTATATCTCCAACTAAGTGCCCGAAGTGTGTGATCCTGAAAAGCCACTCTGCATTGCTAGCACTGACTGCTGGAAACAAACCAATAGGATACGCAGCTACCTCCTCGGGATGGTGCTCACAAAAAGTGGTGATAGCATTGAGAGCTGCTGTCTCAAAAGCATCCACAAGACGGTACCCAATCACCTCAATCTCGATATGTGGCCACTCCAAGGTGGGGTGCTGAGGAATGGTCATTGTAACTCTATTCTTCTGAACTCCATCCTCAGAAAACTGGCGTCCCGTGTACTGGGGTGGATCTGGGTAGTGGAAGGTACGAAGTGTATCCCACAGAATCCTCGGAAAACCCTCCCAGTACAGACAGTCGGTATGAGCATTTCCCTCCTCATCCCAAAAGATATGGGGACAAGACGCCATCTGAATCAAAAAGATTCAAATGTGAGTTATGTGATTATCTCAAAACTTCTCAAATAAAGATTTAAGAAGACTGCAGCAAAGCAAATGTGATTCAAATTCAAAAGATGATATGGTTCCAAACTCAAAAAATAATAAACCACAATTGGTACTGGTTCATCATTTGAGATTCTAAGGAATGAAAAGATCCTTATAACAACAAGATGGGGCTTAGGATGAAGACACAACTCAAAACCATCTTTTTCATCCAAGAAAGTCTAAGCATTTTAACAAGCCTGCTCCTAAAATCAAAATTTAACTCACTTATGGTTTAAGCACACTAACACTTATCTATGAGGATTCATACTAGAAATTCCTTAAAAAGCTCATGTAAAAACTTCAAATACTAGGAACCAATTCAAACATCAACCAAATATGCATGCACGTCCTATTCGTTCCTCACAAGATAAACAATTGCCAACTATGGTTGGACTTACGTGGTTAGCACGGTGGCATAACATAGATACGGCTCTCCCTATATAGCTAGTCGGTAAATTCTAACCGTTCTTAACTTATCGAATTGCGGTTAGTGTACCTGCAGAAGATTGACATAACACATATATATATATATATATATATATATATATATATATATATATATATATATATATATATATATATATATATATATATATATATATATATATCCATTGAACCTTTCATGCCAGCACTCATGAAAGTGTCCCCATACATTACCGCTCACTATAGAAGCGGCAGCCATACAATTTCCGCCGTATGACCAACGTTAACATACGCTACTCAGTGGCGTATTCACAAGTTCCTTTACTCCCAATATAGTCGACCGAGGTCAGTATATTGGCAGCAGCTCAAGTAGGTCACTGCTTGAGTGCAGTGTTCGGTTCGCATCGCCAACGGGAAGGTCAGACTCCCTCAGCTGACGGAGTACACTTTACTTCCAATATAGTCAACTAATAGTTGGTATATTGGGGGCACCTCAAGTAAGCCACTGCTTGAGGGCAGCGTTCGGCTCGCATCACAGATGGGAAGGTCAGTCTCCCTCAGCTGACTGAGGATCCTTACCATCTTACCTTAATGTAGGTGCGTCGTTACAAAAATTAAGAGTTGCTTGTGAGTATGGTTTGACAAAATGTAAAGTGCTGGAAGTCAGATAACATAAACCATATATAAATAGCCACCTAGTAATTCCCGTAAATTCCCTAGGACTTTACGTTCTATGCACAACCCTTAATGAATCCAACGTAGTTTTCCGAAATACCTTGTTGTTCCAATTTTATACGGAAATCGATTTTTAAGGTTCCAACACCTCTGGTGTACGCTTGTAGCTCGGATAACAGCTGTGGCAGAACCAACTGAATTATCCCGGCTCAAGTGCGGAGGCCATCACCATAAAGGCAACACCGACTCAAACACACTTCAAACGGAACAATTCTTTGTCTGTCGGGTAACGTCCCGATTCAACCACCGGTTCTCGGATCGAACAAGCATAGCCCGCACGAAGGCGAGTCCAGAGATATTACAACCACAATTTTTTTACAACACAGGCAAGGTATTGATTACAGCTAGTTCAAGACATTATTACAAAACCAAACTTAGTAAACTAGTTAAACAAAACATAAGGGTAAAGCTTCAGAGTTTAAACAGCGGAAGATAATACACGACGGCTACAACACGTCACAAAAGTATACCAGGCTAGCCCAAGCATGGTATCACTCGTCAGGGTCGTTGCCGGCCGAAGACGTATCCCACTCTACGGATCAGCCAGGAGGCAAAGAGCAGGGATAGGTCAAGCTAGCGATCTGATCCTCAAAACTCATACCTGAAAAGGGTTTCAACAACAAGGCTGAGTATTCCAATACTTAGCAAGACTTAACCGTCAACGGGTATACGTAGCCCACTTTAGCTAGAATATGCAAGGTTCTAAGAGGCGCTGGTTTTCCTTTTGCTGAAAAGCAATAAAGAGTAGGACCTTACTTTCAAGTTTTAGCTTCCAAGATTCTAGTTGATTAACCATTCTATGTAAGCAACTACTATCCAATCATGGTAAAACTCTAAGCAAACAACAAGATTGATCATAATAATGTTGCTCTTATTACTCTGTGTGGCAAAGGGATCAAGCAGTCCTAAACTGTGAGATGCAAACGATTCGAATCGAATTTGTTAACCTGGCCAGGCAGACCTAACACACACGTTTGGAACACCGTCGAGTCGTTCCCAAACAACCATTTACCTTTCTTTCCGGCTTGTGGATAGGGTCACTCTCCCCGACTATAGGGCTCCAAGGTCCAACCTTGTCCCTCGAAGTTGTAGCATTGCGCAACATAAAAATAAAACCTATCCCTAAGAGAGAGTGAAAGGTATATCCACTCCCCGGTCCAATCGGCTACTAGGCTTGCTGCGTACCATATTTACGGCATGTGGCTAGTATGTTCAAAAACTTAACCACCGCTACCACACACCGTGACCTTAGCAAGTTCATCAACACAGACGGGGTCTCACACAAGGTCATGATATCGAACACAACCCCGTCTGTCGTCCTTATATTGATAACAGAAAGGTAAACAAGCAATTCCTATAGAGCTCGCAAGTGATAGGCAATCACTCGAC
The DNA here is from genome assembly GCF_016808335.1 of Panicum virgatum. Classification (NCBI taxonomy): domain Eukaryota; kingdom Viridiplantae; phylum Streptophyta; class Magnoliopsida; order Poales; family Poaceae; genus Panicum; species Panicum virgatum. The sequence goes on along the minus strand of NC_053150.1, from coordinate 25,177,792 downwards.
TTTTACCGGTCCTATAAGCTTAGCAAGTAGTCGAACTCAAGTCTAGTGTTCAGTACATAGGTTCCTATGATCATGCATCTAGGGTTTCAATTCAAATCCTAAGAACTGTAAATGCATAAGTAAGTAATAACAGTAAATGATAATAATTTGAAATATAGGTTATGTCCGGGGCTTGCCTTCTCGGTAGTCACTAACTATTTTCAGCCCTGGGCTCTTCCGAAATTTGGTCCGGCGCTTCAGTTTGTACAGCAGTGTTCACTTGAGCTTCGAGATCACCTCCTTCGAAATCCGGGATCAGCTCGTATGTCCCGTCCGATAAGGCAGTCATATCTATATGTAATGCAAGAACAGTATTATCAACACACTCCCGATGTGGTGAAACTAAGCAAACAAAATTAATACACACATGGGCAATCGTTTATAGAGTAGTTAACTAACAACTATAACTACACAAGGCATCATGATTAACAGCACAAGAAAGCTATACTAACTTCCTAAACAAGTGGGAGTAGCTTCCTATAGCAATTAAATCATGGTTTGTTAATAAATCAACAACTCAGAGCACAAACAGTAATCAATTTAGAAAAAATTACAATAAACATAATAAGAGCAGAGTAAGATATCCTGAAAATTTAATGTCAAAACATGTAGCAATTTAATCAGAACAATTCATTCATTCAGACAACACCTAGAACAAGATTGAATTATACAGGTTAAAATATAGCAAAAAATAATCTCAAAATTTAACAGTAGGTCGACACAGGGATGATTTACCTACTTTGAATGTTTCATGATTTTATCTGCAAAGAATTAATTTTGAGAAAATAAACAAAACATACATCAGATTAACAAGATTCATTTTTAACTCCTGTTTTGTTCATGAACTGGGGCTCAAACTTCATGGACAAGTAAACTATTCAAACAGAACACTTAGAAATATTTTCATGATTTAACATCAACATAAACTATTTATCATAATTAAAGTCTACTAAACAAAGATTACACCAAAGAAATAGCTACACATGAGAACTGACCACGAAATTTTTATAGAAACACTAGTGTCAGATGAACAAACCACCATAAAAATTTCACAGCAATACATGGTTTCAATCATCAGTTAAGAAAAAGATAAAACAACTAGTCTTTATATACCTAGTGACACAAATTAATTTGTACAGCAAAAACATTCAACAAACATCCACCATATTTTGATTCGACTGCATAGAGCTTTACACAAGGATTCCAGAACAACTGGATTTGCTATTTTACAAATTTTCTACGAATTTCTATTGAATTTCAAAGTTTACAGCTAGAAATAACAAATAAGCCCATGCTACTACTATTCATATGAGTCACAAGCTATTCAAATAACCCCCTGGCGTTTCTCGAATTCTAGCTGGGAGGTCCTTGCCGAGGTTAGAGCAGGGGATCGAGTGTTTGACTGCCAAATCCGGCGTCTAAGCTCACCGGCGGCGAGGGGTAGGTTGGGGAAAACGGAGGGGAAGTCAAGGCGAAGCTCTGGGTGGCTTGGGAGCTCGAGAGGAGGACCGGAGTAAGGGTGTCGACGGCGAGCGGCGGCTGGCAGGAGCTCGGCTACGGCGGCGGGATGGTTCCAGTGGGGATTGGGCGATGAGAAGTAGTCGGGGAGCTGCGCCAGGACACAGCAGAGCTCGCTAGGGGGTCAGCGCGGGCGGAGGAGCTGCGGTGAGGTGGGTCAACAGCGAGGGTGAGCTCGCTGGCGTTCTGCGGAGCGGCGGCTGTGTTCTGGGGCGTCGGAGTGGGGAATCGGCAAATGAGCGAAGGGAAAAGAAGGAGGGGGTCCTCCTGGTTTTAATGCGCGCGAAAGGAGAGAGTGGCGGCCTCTAACCCAGGCTGTCCATGGTGGCGTCGAGGTGGCGGCCGCGCGGGCGGTTCTGGGCGGCGTGGCGAGGGGAGAGGGCACCAGCGCGAGGCAAGAAGCGGTGGAGGAGGTCCTGAGCGACGCGTGGGCGCCAGCGCGAAGCAGGAGGTGGCCAGCTGGCCCTCCACGGCGGGCGGCGGCACTGCACAGCGGCGACGACAGGGGAAGCGGGCAAGCAAGCTGGAGGAAGGGGAAAAGGGACCCAAATGCAATTTCCAAAAATTCCAGGGACCCAAATGTAAACCAGCGATAACTTTTAAAATATGGCTCAAATAAAAAAGTGCCCAACATGAAAGTTGTTCAACTTTTCAAGATCTACAACTTTGATGTTGTGCAAAAATTTATTTGATCAAAGATTCAAGGGCTATTTTTGAAAACATAGGAGGGATTTTGAATTCCAGGGAATTTTGTCTTTTTCAATGCAAATTCACTTAAAACTTAGGCTGAATTGAAAATTTTCCTGCCATGCAATGATTACACTATATTTTGCAAAAACACCCTCCACAAAAGCTATAATTCCACAACCTATTCAAATATAACTATAGAAAGGACCTTGCATAAAATCATAATTACACATATAACCTTTTATATTTACAAAAAAGATCCTTTTTCAAGCAATCAAGCACATGATGCATAAAATAGATACACAACTACAGTGCAGACACCTAGGGTGTCACAGTACTCGGGTTGGTGAAGTCCTACTGGCCACAAACTTCTCTTGATGCACTTGGGAAGGGCGCAAAGTCTGATTGTACTGATGCCCAGTTCAATTAGTATTTGCAAGAAACCTTTGTGGTGGCTGACCAGATAGTGGAGGCTCTGAGCAAGCCCGAGTCCCCTTGAACCTTGAATGTGATATTTATTTGGCGTGTGGGCCACAAGTACTTTGAACAAATGTTGGAATATTTGTGTAATATTAAGTACTTGCTTTATGGAAGGATTATGCTATCCTTTGACGTGTCGAATAATTGTACTCGAAAGTCATGAGTTTTGGCGGCACCGCGCCTACTCGATCATGATAGTTGATACATGGAGTTGTATCCATGCGTACCTTAAGAGGCAAAGTATTCTCGAACATGATCAAGTTATGAGGTTCTGATCAGAACTCCAGTGCTGACCGGTTAGGTGTGAGTCGCACTCGAAGATAGTGTGAGAGCTCTTTGGGTGCATGGAGCACTTGCATAGGAGCGTCTTGTTGATCCTGTCTCTGTCGAGAGATGTTTCTCCATGATGTTGGGTGTGCGGTTTACCCTAGGGACGAGTACTTGCCGGCTTGTGCTTCTTGAAGGATGCAAAAGCATTTGCTGGGATGCAGTAGTTGGAAGAAGGGTTGTAAGCCTCTATTTCCTCGCGTTCCTTTCTCCTTGAGATGATGATGTTATGCGTGTAGCGAACAATGTTGATCACGCTGCGGAGGTCGCAATTGGAGTAGTCGTAGTTGTCGCCCTACTGCTCTTGCTGGCGGTTGCCGAGGTGCTGACGTCTGAACGCCCTCTTCTGGTTAAGCAAGCGACGACGCTCGTAAAGATCTTCTGCTGGCTGCTGCTCTTCCGATTGCATCGTGCCTGTTACTGTTGGAGGAGGTGCAGGCGGATCTTGCTTGGTAGTAGCTTGGGCTTCTGTGATCGTGGGCAGAGTAGTCTCCATGTTGTCGGAGAGATACTCGTCGAAATCATTAGAATTGTAGTCATCGAGGTTGAGACGCTCCGTGGAGTCGTCCTCAGGTTCGTGGACTTTGGAGATGCGAACCATGAGGATTTCACGGCAAAGATCTTGAACTTCTTGGTCTTGTTTGCTCGAGGACGGGTCTAATGGAGTGCTCTATTGGAAGGGTAGATCTGTTGGCTGACAGCCGGAGGCATTAGGATCTTGTGTCTCCTTCAGGCGCATTGTCCGTCCTTGCGGTGTTACATATATGACCAAGTTTGGGAGGGAGTCCTGATTGGACTTGGAATTCTTAGTCGAGTTGGACTCGACTTGTTTGCTGTACTAGATTAGGTCATCCAGCTCATCCTCCGAGTTGGAAGAGTACTCGGAGTAGGAATCAGTTAGGCCACTGATTTTGGAATATGTGTGATTTGGGTGAGCAAGAAGCGAGATGCCCATCTCTACGCGGTGGGCGTTCTTGTTCATCCAATGCAGCCATGATTGTGTGGGAGTCAGTCCTTGAGGCTCTTTAATCTAGGGTTTGTTGAAGATTGACTTGCTGGATTGTTCTGGAGCTTTGGCTTTTCCCTTCTTGAGTTTGGCCAGTTCCCAAAGGGCGTCAGCATGCTGGGGTAGATTGGCTATAGCATCAATGAACAAGTCGACGTTATCTGACCAGTCTTCGAGATCATCAAATGGTTCGAAGTTGTCGAGGCTGTTCATGAATTGATCAAAGTCCTAGTCAAACGGGGACTCGATTGGTTCAGGAGTCTAAGTGTGAGCAGATTTCGGTGAAGGGTTCTAAGGTTTCTTGGAGAAAGACGGTCCCATCCGAACAAGCCAAGGGGTTTGTTTTTCCAGATCCCCCGCAGATTCCTCCTCCCGATTTCTGTTTCATATTTTGCAGAGTGCCTTCAGCTATCTTAATGCAGTCGGCGAGCTTAGAATCTACTCGACTGATCTCTGAGAGTATATCACCCGACCATTCCTGTGGTGGGTTCAGTACTTTTGGGTTCTGCTGTGCTATAGATGAGCCAAGGGCAGATTCTGCAAGTTTGATGCATCCCTCTATTGATCATGAAACTCGATCTAATCCACAGGGTTTACCTAACCGGTGGGAACCGGTCCGGTTCCGGTTTGGGCCGGTACCAAACCGGCCCAAATTCAAAATTTAAATTTAAATTCAAAAAAATGAAAAATTCCCAAAAAAATCCTAAAAATACTTCAAGGTGCGACGAATCTAATGGTGTCAAATTTTCTCAAAAATTCGTTCATTTAGTAGTTTGCGGGGATTTGAAGTTAAACAAAAAAAACATGCATATAAAAGTATACAAATACAATGTAAAAGTAGTACAAAAGAGGGTTGGAGGGTTCATTTAGACTAAAATATGTTATACAAACATTTATTTAGCATACTTTGCGGCCATTTTAATTTAAACCAAAAAAGAAAAAAATTGAATTTGACCGGTTACCAGGCAAACCGACCGGTTACCAGTCACGGCCAGACTGGCCGGTAAACCGGTCAAACCGGCCGGTATACCGGTCTAATCGGCCGGTATACCGGTACAAACCGGTTGAACTGTGCCATTTGAATTCAAATTTGAATTCCACCAGTTCCGACCGGTAACCGGCCAAACCGGACCGGTATACCGATACCGGAGGCCGGCGGTTACCGTACACCGGTTGGATATTAAAACCCTGCTACTCCATCGAGTAGTTCTGAGTTGTCGATCTTTGGGCGTTTGATTGACTTGAGGTAAACCACGTATTTTCTGAGAGTTTCGGAAAGGTGAGGTTTTTTGGAGTCAGAATTTGTATCGAACTCGACTGACCCGAGAGTTCGAGTTGGAGTTGACACATTTTCTGCGTTGACCGAACCGAGATCGAGTAGAGCTCTTTTCCCATCGAGATCTGCAATTTCGAAGATGTCGGTGAGTTGGAGAGTGATTTCGGTTTAGGCGAGTGGGGCGTGACAAGGTGGCTGGAGAAGCTGCCCGATCCGCTAGCCGTGCATGCCCAAGAACCGAAAACAAGGGTTGTTCCCTCGGGCATCGAATTCGCCGATGAACTCGCCGAATCCCCTACCTGGCGCGCCAGCTGTCGATGTTTACCGCCAAGCCTGCTCAGGGATACCCTTAGCAGTTAGGTTTGTAGGTAGGGATCAACTGCTCTGGAACTCGATGCTGCAAGGAACACAAAGATTTAGAAAGATTTGTGCCGCGAGTTGCGTAATACCCTACATCCTGTGTGGTTTTTTGTATTGCCTTAGGTGTTGAAGATGTTTTGAGGGGGTCCCTGTCCGCCCTTATATATCCGGGGGGACAGTGTTACATGGGAAGTCCTAGCTGAGTACAGTTGGAGTCCTACTACAACACAATCGGGTAGTTTCCTTCATACTGCAGCTAGTTCTACGCCTATTCGGGTAGTTTATAAGAGAAGTAAGGTACATCCATGAGCTATCCCTTATTCTAGAACATTCTATGCCTATAAGCAGTCCCGCTGCCCCGTGTCTGACAATCTCTATATATACCCTTTGGCCGGCCATGTGAGGGCTCGCTTGGCCATTTGGACAACATACTTGACACATTTGAGTTTGTCTTCCCCTCTCTCACACATTCTTGCTTAGAGATTGCATTCTTGAGAGTGTGAGAGCCTCCTAGTGCATTGCATCAAGAGTTTAAGCTTTGTGGCACTAGGGAAACTTCAAGCAAGCGTCATCGACTTGTTACTCTTGGGAGTTGCCGCTCCCTAGACAGCTTGGAGAAGTGGATTTCGTGGAGCACCTCCAAAGAGATTGTTGAGGAGCCCTGAAATTGGTTGTGAGAGGTTTATGCTCACCTCACTAGAGTGGTGAAGAGCAACTCTAGTGGAATCGAGGTTTGGAGCGGTTCTTTGATTTAAGCCGGCTAAAGATCAAGAGGTTTCTTGATAGAGGAGCGGTTGATTCTTTGAATCCACCTCAATGTGGATTAGGGGTGACCGGCAAGTCATTGACACCACGTGAAAATTTTCTTGTGTCAAGCTCGGTTAATTCCTTTGCTCTCTTTAATTCTTGCATTTACTTTGAGCATTTTACTTCACTAGAGCTTGAATTGTATCTTGCCATCCTAGGTTGCAAACCCAAGTTAGAGTTAGTAGTAGCATGACATAGGGCTCTCTTGTGTTACTAATTAAATTTCTCTAGTGTTTGTGTTTTTAGTTTTAAACCGCCTATTCACCCCCTCTAATCGGTGTTTCTGATCCTACACATGTTCACATTCATTAAGTACTAGATTCACCTAATCTTGTAGTAGTTGTGCTCTTGCTCGAGTCAACGGTCCCTTGTATTGTCCATCATGTGGGCTGTCTTGTTCATCATTTGGGATGTCCTCATCATCCCCCCCTTCTTTAAAAAGAGTCCACCTCGACTCTGACTCTTCAGGGCCAAAGAATGGAGATAATTTAGCAATGTTGAATGTGTTGCTCACTGCATAATCATCTCCCAGAAGCTCAAACTTGTAGGCTTTGTCATTTATCTTTCAAGGACTTTGAAGGGACCATCTCCACGGGGTAGCAGCTTTGATTTTCGTTTCTCTGTAAATCTATCCTTCCGAAGATGCACCCAAACCAAGTCTCCAGGTTCAAAGATCATCTTTTTGTAGTTCTTGTTTGCTTTTGCAGCATAGTGTTTGGATTTCTTCTCAATATCTTTCTTGGTCTTCATGTGGATTCTCTTCACATATTCAGCTCTCATAGAAGTCTCCATATTTATGCACTCTTGGAGTGGAAGTGGCAGGAAATCAAGTGGCATGATCAGTTTCAAACCGTACACCACCTCAAATGGGCACATTTGTGTGGTAGAGTGGACTACTCGATTGTATGCAAACTCAACATGTGGCAAGCAATCTTCCCACACCTTTAGATTCTTCTTGATCATTGCCCGCAACAGCATGGAAAGTGTGCGGTTCACCACCTCCGTCTGTCCATCAATTTGTGGGTGACAAGTTGTTGAAAATAACAACTTTGTTCCTAGCTTGGCCCACAAAGTCTTCCAAAAATAACTCATGAACATCACATCACGATCTGAAACAATGGTCCTTGCACGCCATGGAGTCTCACAACTTTCCTAAAAAACAAGTCAGCTACATGCGACGCATCGTCGCTCTTGTGGGAAGGAATAAAATGTGCCACTTTAGAGAACCTTTCCACAACAACAAAAACTGAATGCTTTCCCTTCTTTGTTCTTGGTAACCCCAAAACAAAATCCATACTTATATCTTCCCATAGTGCACTTGGAGTAGGAAGTGGAGTGCACAAACCGCGAGGGTTCAGTTTTGATTTAGCTTTGTAGCAGGTGGTACATACTGCACGAACCTCTCCACGTCACGCCTCATCTTAGGCCAATAGAAGTGATCACTCTGCAGCAAGTAAGTCTTGTCTCTCCCAAAGTGACCCATCAATCCACCCATATGTGATACCTACAATAAGAGCAAATGAATGGACGAATCTGGAATACACAATTTGTTAGCTCGGAACAAGAACCCATCATGAAAATGGTATTTGTCCCACACTTTTCTTTCTTGACATTTCAAATATGGCTCTGCAAGAACAAGGTTAGTGGCATATAATTCCTTTATGTTTTATAATCCGGGCACCTTGACCTCTAATTGATTTAGCAAAACACTCTTTCTAGGCAAAGCATCGGCAACAACATTTTCTTTCCCTTTTTTGTACTTGACAATGTAAGGAAAAGACTCAATGAACTCCACCCACTTGGCATACCTATGGTTCAGTTTTGCTTGGCCTTTCAAATATTTCAAAGCTTCATGATCAGAATGGATAATGAATTCTTTAGGCCAACGATAATGTTGCCAAGTTTCAAGCACACGAACTAGAGCATATAGTTCTTTGTCATAAACGGGATAATTAAGTTGAGCACCACCAAGTTTCTCACTAAAGTATGCTATGGGTTTTCCTTCATGCATCAAAACACCTCATATGCCTATCCCACTAGCATCACATTCGATCTCAAAAGATTTATTAAAATCTGGCAAACCAAGCAATGGGGCTGAAGTTAAACAAGCCTTTAGCTCTTGAAAAGTAGCTTCTTGTGACTTACCCCATACAAATTCAACACCCTTCTTGGTAGCTCATTCAATGGGGCTGCTATGGTACTGAAATTCTTCACAAAGCACCGGTAGAAGCCGGCAAGACCATGAAAGCTTCTCACTTGGCTCACATTGACAGGAGTAGGCCAATTCTTGATAGCTTCTATCTTGGATTCATCCACCTCTACTCCCTGCCCTGAAACAACAAAGCCCAAGAACACAACCTTGTCGGTGCAAAAGGTGCACTTTTCTAGGTTAGCATACAATTTCTCAGTTCTAAGCACCTCCAAAACCATTTTTATATGTTCCACATGTTCTTCCATGGTGCGGTTGTATATCAAAATGTCATCAAAATAAACCACCAAAAATTTTCCTACGAAAGTTCTCAAAACATGATTCATCAAGCGCATGAATATGCTGGGTGCATTAGTTAAACCAAAAGGCATTACTAACCACTCATACAAACCAAATTTGTTTAAAAGGCTATTTTCCATTCATCTCCTTCCTTCATTCTAATCTGATGGTATCCGCTACGTAGGCCAATTTTAGAGAAAATAACAGCACCACTAAGTTCATCAAGCATGTCATCAAGTCTAGGGATAGGATGATGATATCGGATAGTGATGTTGTTAATAGCTCTATAATCAACACACATCCTCCATGTACCGTCTTTCTTTGAAATAAGAATAATAGGGATAGCACAAGGACTGAGGCTTTCACGCACATACCCTTTGTCGAGTAGTTCTTGTACTTGTCGCTGAATTTCCTTTGTTTCTTCCGGATTGGTGCGGTACGGTGGTTGGTTTGGAAGTGAAGCTACTGGAATAATATCTATGTGATGTTCAATCCCACGAAGTGGAGGTAGGCCAGCTGGTACCTCCTCCGGAAAAACATCATTGAAATCCTACAACACATTGGAAACGACTCTAGGAAGAGAAGTCATGTTGTTAGCGGTAACAATTGCATCTTTTGTACAGTGGCACAAAGTGTGCAACATTTGGGTTCTCCCTCATTTCTCTCATTTCAGATTTGGTGGTGTTGACAGCCAAATTTGGCAGGCTTAGAGGCCGACCGGTCTGTCTTGTGTAAACCCAGTAGATTTTGTTTTTTGTTTAGAATCCTTATATAAATCGACTTGGAAAGGGGTACGACTTCCCCGGCCTATAAATATAAAGGCTAAGGCCGATTGAGGTTATTCCAAATCGAATCAATACAATTTATATCTACTTTTTGCTCTTTCAAACCCTAGCTTTTGCAACCCTAATTGATGTTCTTCCTGCGCCTCGATGGTGTTTGAAGGCGTTTTGAGTGATCTGCCGACCTCAGAGCAACCCTAGATGCGCGAGCTCCGACGGGGCCCCTCCCGAGCACGTGTTTCTAGATCTACGCGGCGTCCTGCTCCACACCGGTTAGACTGGTCAGTGGAACTGGTGAGACTGGTTAGTGGAACCGGTCAGACCGGTCCGCCAGGGCTTCGCTTGTTCTGGTTGTTTTGATGATCAATCGTGCATTCTAGCGCACTTGAGTGTGTTGGAGCGATTCTATGTCAACATACTTTTTGGCGACTCCGCTGGGGAAGAGATTAATCTGGTTTTAAAACTGATCTAATCTAATCCTCAAAGAAGATGGGCTCTTCGGAGATCAACAAAGACAACATCATCACTGCCTCGATGGAGGAGCCAACCGAGGAGGAGCGCAAGGCCTACCTTCTTATTGAAGAACACGTCAAGGCTCAATTCTTGAAGGGCTTCAAGAAGGATCATGGTGGCCTCGTCAAGAGGGTTGAGGAGTTCATACTGTCGTCTCTCAAGCTTAACAAAGATAAGATTGAAGAGATTCCCAATGAAAGCCTTTCTCCCTCTGATATGTTTGAAAAAATGTCGCTCATGGTAGATCAAAAGCTTATTGATGCACAAACCGCTGCGGGTGATGTTTTATCTAAGATGAGTAGTGATATTGATGCTGTCAGACCCGGGGCAGCAGGACTACTTATAGGCATAGAATGTTCTAGAGTAAGGGATAGTTTTGGACATATTTTATCTCTCTTGTAACTACCCGAATAGGCGTAGAACTAGCTGCAGTACAAAGGAAACTACCCAATTGTGTTGTAGTAGGATTCCAATTGTACTCAGCTAGGACATTCCATGTAACCCTGTCCCCCCGGATTTATAAGGGCGGGCAGGGACCCCCTCCAAACGATCATCAACACCTAAGACAATACAAACCACACAGGACGTAGGGTATTATGCAAACTCGCAGCCCGAACCTATCTAAATCTTTGTGTTCCTTGTACCATCGAGTTCTAGAGCAGTCGATTCCTACCTACAAAACTTACTGCTAAGGGTATCCCTGAGCAGGCTTGGCGGTAAACACCAACAGCTGGAGCGCCAGGTAGGGGATTCGGCGAGTTCATCGGTGAATTCGATGGCCGGAACAAGCAGCGCCAACAGCATGCCCGAGGGCACAACCCTTGTTTTCGGTTCCTGGGCATGCACGGCTGACGGATTGGGCGGCTTCTCCAGCCACCTTGTCACGCCTAAACCGAAAACCATCTCCCAACTCGTCGTCATCCGCGAGTCTGTGGATCTCGACGAAAAAAGAGTTCTACCCAAACTCGACTCGGACAACCCAGAAAATGTGTCGACTCCAATTTGAACTCTTGGTTCGGTCAAGTTTGACACAAACTCCGATTCCAAAAAATTCCACTTTTCCGAAACCCTCAGAAAATACTTGACTCATCTCAAGACGATCAAACGCCCCAAGATCAAAAACATAGAACTACTCGATGGAGTAGATCGAGTTTCACGATCAATAGAGGGCTGCATCAAACTTGCAGAATCTGCTCTTGGCTCATCTACATCACAGCAGAACCCAAAAGTATTAAAACCTCCACAGAAATGGTCGGGTGATATACTCTTAGGGATCGATCGAGTGGATTCCAAGCTCGCCGATTGCATTAAGATAGCTGAAGGCACCCTGCAAAACAAGGAGCAGAAAACGAGAGGAGGAATCTACGGGGGATCTGGTGAGACAAACCCCCAGTTTATTCGGATGGGACTGTCTACCTCCAGGATACCTCAGAGCCCTTCACCGAAACCTACTCACATTCGGACTCCAGAACTAGTCGAGTCCTCGTTCGATCAAGACTTTGATCAATTCATGAACGGTCTCGACAACTTCGAACCATTCGATGATCTCGAAGACTAGTCTGGCAACATTGACTTGTTCATGGACGCTATGGCCAATCCGCCCGAGCATGCTGACGCTCTTTGGGAACTGGCCAAACTTAAAAAGGGAAAAGCTAAAGCGCCAGAACAATCCAGTAAGTCAATTTTCGACAAACCCTGGATCAAGGAGCCTGAAGGGCTGACTCCCACTCAATCATGGCTACACTGGATGAACGAGAATGCCCTCTGTGTAGAGATGGGCATTCCGCTTCTCGCTCACCGAAAGCACACATATTCTAAAATCGGTGGACTAACCGATTCCGAATCCGAGTACTCCTCCAACTCGGAGAACGAACTAGATGACCTAATCTAGTACAGCAAGCAAGTCAAGTCCAATTCGGCTAAAGACTCCAAGTGCGATCAGGACTCCCTCCCTAACTTGGTCATATATGCAACACCGCATGGACGGACAGTGCACCTAAGGAAGCCACAAGATCCCAACACTTCTGGCTTGCAGCCAACGGATCTTCCCTTCCAACAGAGCAACCCTCTAAACCTGTCCTCAAGCAAACAAGAACAAGAAGTTCAAGATCTTTCCCGTGAAATCCTCATGGTTCGCATCTCCGAAGTCCAGGAACCCGAGGGTGATTCCACGGAGTGTCTCAACCTCGACGATTACAACTCTAATGATTTCAACGAGTACCTTTCCGACAACATGGAAACTACTCCTCCAAAGATCACAGAAGTTCAATCTACTACCAAGCAAGGTCTACCTAAACCTCCTCCAGTAGTGACAGTCACTGTGCAACTAGAAAAGCAGCATCCAGTAGAAGATCTCTATGAGCGTTGTTACCTGCTTTACCAGAAAAGGGCGTTCAGGCGCCAGCGCCTCGCCAATAGCCAGCAGGAACAACAAGGCGAAAACTACGACTACTCCAATTGTGACCTTCGCAACGTGATCAATGTTGGTCGTGATGCGCGCAAAGTCATCATCTCAAGGAGAAAGGAACACGAGGAAGTCGAGGCTTACAACCCTTCTTCCAACTACCGCATCCCACCAAAGGCTACCGCATCCTTCAAGAAGTACAAGCCGGCAAACACTCGTCCTTAGGGTAAACCGCTCACCCCACATCATGGAGAAACATCTCTCGGCGGAACCAGGGTGAACAAGACTCTACAGCGCAAGTGCTTCATTCACCCGAAGAGCTCTCACACGATCTTTGAGTGCGACTCACTCCGTAAGGCCCTCGGGGCACCCCTCCTGAAGGAGACTCTACCTACAATCTAGTCAAAGCACTGTATCGACTAGTTTTATCTTCGAATAAGTTTTATTCAGTCATGTAAACCATTGCTCACGTCTAACGGGCAAGGGGTAGGTCTTAAGAGTCAGAGTCTGTCATTTTACAACTATTGTAATCTCGACAAATCCAAAATAAAAGTTGATTTCCTCCGCAAATCAACTACTTGGCTCTCACTCATATGGCAAAATACCCCATCTCAAGCACTACCCTGAAAAGCTGCATTAGGGCAGCTATCAAGTAGTTTTCATGGTTTACCCTCGAGTATCTTTTCGACATTTACGTCTTGGGCAACCCGACGGGGTTCGTACCTAACAGTTCTATCTTAAGGATTACTCCAGTCCTTGATTAAAGGACACCCTACTCGCTGGCTCGAGTAGGTTTTGGATATTTTTTCGACATTTAGGTCTTGGGCAACCCGACAGGGTTTGTACCTAATAGTTCTGTCTTAAGGATTACTCCAGTCCCGGCGATGGACACCTTACTCGCCTCGCTCGAGTAAGTTTTGGATATATTTTTGACATTTACATCTTGGGCACCCAACGGGGTTCGTACCTAACAGTTCTGTCTTAAAGATTACTCCAGTCCCGGTGGAGGACACCTTACTCGCCTCGCTCGAGTAAGTTTTGGATATCCTTCTGATATTTACGTCTTGGATAGCCCGATGGGGTTCATACCTAACAGTTTTGTCTTAAGGATTACTCCAGTCCTTGGTTAAAGAACACCCTACTCACTGGCTCAAGTAGGTTTTGGATACTCCTTCGGCATTTTCGTCTTGGGCAACCCGACGGGGTTCGTAACTAACAGGCTTGCCCTAAGAGTTACTCCAGTCCTCGGGTAGGACACCTTACTAGCCTCGCTCGAGTAAGTTTTGGATATCTTTTTGACATTTAAGTCTTGGGCAACCCAATGGGGTTCGTACCTAACAGTTCTATCTTAAGGATTACTCCAGTCCTGGTGGAGGACACCTTACTCGCCTCGCTCGAGTAAGTTTTGGATATCCTTTTGACATTTACGTCTTCGATAGCCCGATGGGGTTCATACCTAATAGTTTTGTCTTAAGGATTACTCCAGTTCTTGGTTAAAGGACACCCTACTCGCTGGCTCGAGTAGGTTTTGGATACTCCTTCGGCATTTTCATCTTGGGCAACCCGACGGGGTTCGTACCTAACAGACTTGCCCTAAGAGTTACTCTAGTCCTCGGGTAGGACACCTGGGTCGCCCCGCTCGAGTAAGTTTGGGATGTTTCTAGAATATTTATGTCTTGGTTAACTCGATGGAGTTCAATCTTAACAGTCCTATTCTAGAAATCAATCCAGTCCATATAGGACATACTACTAGATAAGATCGAGTAGTCCGGGATATTTTCACAACAGTTGTATTCTATCTGGGTGACCAAGCAAGGTCTATCCTAACTGATCAGCTACGAAAATCCCTCAAGGAGTATGAATAAGTTCTTGATAGTCTAAAATAGGTTGACAAGAACCTCTTGTTCACCTATCTATCAAGGAACATTTTTTCTCCAAATACTCGATAAGAGTCCCCCCCCCCCGTTGGACAACTAAGTCCATGTGAGCTTTGCTCAAACAAAGCATTTCCTTTGAAAAGGAAATCTTCTTTAAGCTACGGCTTTTCAACATTCTTATAGTGCTTTTCCCACTTGGTTAATCCTGCGGGATTCAATCCTAACCGGTCAGCACTAGAGTTCTGATTCAGAACCATACAAACTCGATCCCATTCGAGAATACTTTGCCTTCTAAGGCACCTATGGATACAATCCCTCGTATCTACTATTATAACTGAGTAGGTGCGATGCTGCCAACACTCAGGACGTTCGAGTACAACTACTCGACACATCAAAGGATTTCACAATCCTAACACAGAACAAGTACTTAAACATTACACAAATATTCAAATATTTGTCCAAAGTACTTGTGGCCACATGCCAATCAATTTACAAACAAAGTTCAAGGAGATTCAGGCTTGCTCAGGGACTCCACAATCTGGTTGGCCACCACGGCAGATGCGCTTAAAGGTAAGAAACCTATGGTAGATCCTAACTCATCAGATACAAGTTCGGCTACTCCTGAGTTCACATCTGAACAATTTTATGGTATGCCGCCGAACTCGTTTCCAGGGCAAACCCCGCCACCGTTGTCCGTGTACACGGCACCAGCCGGACCGGTCTCACTGACCGGTCAGACCAGTTATGGAACCAGTCAGACCGGTTACTCAGGGGCAATGCCATCACCGACGCCTCTTGAGACAATTCCAGGTTCCACTGCCCCTAGCCGAACTAATGAGTTGTCTATATACACACCGCCTGGCACCACTATAGTAGCAGGCAGATCACGAGGATCTGGACCTAACCAAGGATCGGTCCCAACTTCTACACAGACGATGACACATGCAAATTCTAATAAACATCATCAGTATTCTGAGTTTTATATCAGCCAGCATTATCAAGCCGATGTCCTTAAGTTCAAAGAAGATTTGGCTAATGCAATCAAGAGTAAACTTGGGGTGGATATGGGTACTTCATGTTTGTATCAAAAACCTTATCCTTCTGAGTTTGATTTTATTTCTTATCCTGCTGGTTGGCGTGTTCCTGAGTTCACTAAATTTAATGGTGATGATTCTCGTACAACTTGGGAACATGTGAGTCAATATATCTTGCAGTTGGGAGAAGCCGATTTCAATGATGCTTTGTGTGTGCATTTGTTTTCTCTATTTTTAACTGGAACGGCTTTCTCTTGGTTTTCCTCACTTGCTCCTAATTCTATTCGCAATTGGAATTAGTTGAAGCATAAATTTCATGATCACTTTTTTTCTGGGGAAACCAAAGCGAAGTTGTCGGATTTGACATCGGTTAGGCAAGGCCGAGATGAGCCTGCCTCTGATTATTTCAAGAGGTTTAAAGAAATTAAAAACCGATGCTTCAGTTTGACAATTTCTAAAAATGATTTGGCTGATTTGGCGTTTAATGGCTTGCGTTCTTATTTGAAAGAAAAACTTGAGGGCTTTGAATATCATATGGTTAATTATTTGCAAATAAAAGTCGTGGGTTTAGAGTTTAAGCTTAAAAATACCAAAGACACTTACAAGCCTCATCGGTCCAATACTCATCTTCTTGATCATGATTCCGATAGTTTGGACGATGAGAGCAAGGAAGTGTACGCCACTGAATTTGTTTGGCCATCAAAGGCCAAACCCAGTTCGCTTTCGTCCCTTAAGCCGATTCAAAAGAATCAGCAGGAGGAGCTGAAACTTACCTTTGATGTTTCTAAGTGTGATCAGATCTTTGATGAATTGCTTAGAAATGGGAATATCCGATTATCACATGCTATACCATCGCCCGAGGAGCTTAAACGACATGCATATTGTAAGTGGCATAACTCTTCATCTCATGCTACTAATGATTGTAATGTTTTCCGTCGACAGGTACAATCGGCCATTAATGAAGGAAGATTGGTACTTTCTGAGATGCAAATTAACAAGGTGCCTTTCCCTGTTCACACGCTGAAGTTGAACAATCCGAAGGTACTCATTCGGCTGGATCATGGCGAATGAGCTAAGGGAAAGAACGTTGTTATTGGTGATCCTAGGCCGATGAATGCTAATGACAAGATTCTGGCCAGAGAGGTTGTTAAGGAGAAAACTGATGATGGCAAAGACACTATGAAGATCACCATCAGAGCTTCAAGGCTCGGGGGGGGGGGCAAGGAAGCTCTCCACCAGAAATCAGTCTGCTACTCAAGCAAGACCGGTCAGACCGGTGTCTCCGACCGGTCAGACCGGTCCCTCCAACCGGTCAGACTAGTTTAGTGACCGTCCTCGGACTTTCAAGCCAAAGCATCCGGAAGTGGGTACTTGGAAAACCAACGAGGTGAAAGTGCAGGGAAAAGCTGCTAATCAGAAGCCCACCTTCAATCAGTTGTTAAAACAAGTACACAATGGCCGTTCAGAAGGATCGGCCACTAAAAAAGAGACCACGCTCACCGCCGCGCCAAGATAGTGTGGCAGAACCACCTGAATTATCCCGGCTCAAGTGCGCAGACCATCACCATAAAGGCAACACCAACTCAAACGCACTTCAAATGGAACAATCCTTGGTCTGTCGGGTAACGTCCCGATACAACCACGGATTGTTCCGTTTGAAGTGCGTTTGAGCTGGTGTTGCCTTTATGGTGATGGCCTGCGCACTTGAGCCGGGATAATTCAGGTGGTTCTGCCACAGCTGGTATCCGAGCTGCAAGCATACACCAGAGGTGTTGGAACCTTAAAAATCATTTTCCGTATAAAATGGAACAACAAAGGATTTCGAAAAACTACGTTGGATTCGTTAAGGGTTGTGCATAGAACGTAAAGTCCTAGGGAATTTATGGGAATTACTAGGTGGTTATTTATGTATGGTTTATGTTATCTAACTTCCAGCGCTTTACTTTTTGTCAAACCATACTCACAAGCAACTCTTAATTTTTGTAACGATGCACCTACGTTGAGGTAAGAAGGTAAGGATCCTCAGTCAGCTGAGGGAGTCTGACCTTCCCGTCGGTGATGCGAGCCGAACGCTGCCCTCAAGCAGTGGCTTACTTGAGGTGCTTCCAATATACCAACTATTAGTTGACTATATTGGAAGTAAAGTGTGCTCAGTCAGCTGAGGGAGTCTGACCTTCCCGTCGGCGATGCGAACCGAATGCTGCGCTCAAGCAGTGACCTACTTGAGCTGCTGCCAATATACCGATCTCGGTCGACTATATTGGGAGTCAAGGAACTCGTGAATACGCCACTGAGTAGCATATGTTAACGTTGGCCATATGGCGGAAATTGTATGGCTGCCGCTTCTATAGTGAGCGGTAATGTTTGGGGACGCTTTCATGAGTGCTGGCATGAAAGGTTCATTGGATATATATATATATATGTTCTGTCAATCTTCTGCAGGTACACTAACCGCGATTCGATAAGTTAAGAACGGTTAGAATGTATCGACTAGCTATATAGGGAGAGCCATATTTATGTATGCCACCGTACTAACCACGTAAGCCCAACGATAGTTGGCAATTGTTTATCTTGTGAGGACGTTCAGGACGTGCATGCATAATTGGTTGATGTTTACTTTGGTTCCTAGTCTTTGAAGTTGTTACATTAGCTTTTTAAGGAATTTCTAGTATGAATCCTCATAGATAAGTGTTAGTGTGCTTAAATCATGAGTGAATTAAATTTTGATTTTAGGAGCATGCTTGTTAAAATGCTTAGATTTTCTTGGATGAAAAAGATGGTCTTGAGTCTTGTTTTCATCCTAAGCCCCTTCATGTTGTTATAAGGATCTTTTCATTCCTTAGAATCTCAAATGATGAACCAGTATCGATTGTGGTTTGTTATTTTCTGAGTTTGGAACCATGTCATCTTTTGAATTAGGATCACGTTTGCTTTACCGCGGTCTTCTTAAAGCTTTATTTGAGAAGTCTTGAGATAATCACATTACTCACATTTGAATCCTTTTTGATTCAGATGGCGGCTTGTCCTAGATGTGTTGGGATGAGGAGGGAAATGCTCATACCGACTGTCTGTACTGGGAGGGTTTTCCGAGGATTCTTTGGGATTCACTCCGTATCTTCCACTACCCAGATCCACCCCAGTACACGGGACACCAGTTTTCTGAGGATGGAATTCAGAAGAACAGAGTTACCATGACCATTCCTCAGCACCCCACCTTGGATTGGCCACCTATTGATATTGAGGTGGTGGGATATCGTTTGGTGGATGCTTTTGAGACGGCAGCTCTCAGAGCTATTACTACTTTTTGTGAGCACCATCCTGAGGAGGTAGCTGCGTATCCTATTGGGTTGTTTCCAGCAGTCAATGCTGGTAAGGCAGAGTGGCTCTTCAGGACCACACACTTTGGGCACTTAATTGGAGATGTAGCTGGGGAGACTATTCAGGCAGTAGTCAGATATATGAATGCACAGTCTCACTACCAGATACTTCAGCAGCGACACATGGAGCAGGTGATAGACTTAGCCCAGTCCTTCCAGCGAGGTCTTCGTTTGAGGGATACTCAGATTCAGGGACTTCAGGATGCCATTGCTGGTAGGGATCAGGCCATTGCACAGTTTGAGCATCAGGCTATGGAGCATGGTGCTGAGATAGAGCAGCGCAACACAGTTATTGGTTTTCTTCAGGGGCAGCTGAATGAGCTTCAAGCAGATTGGGCTGATGCTTTAGCCCATATTGGTGCGCTCCAGGAGCAACTAGATGTTCCAGCCGCACCTGCAGCAGCAGAAGTAGATCCAGAGCAGATGGAGGGAGTTTCAGAGATTGCTTCAGAGCACGCGCTTGCTGAGCCTAACCCTCAGCCGGATGACTCTTCTTCCGGCAGTGCCTCTTCTGTGGGCAACCTCGACGACTTCTAGGCGCCTTAGATTTGTCCTAGATAGTTGGTGTTTTCTCTTGTTGTAGCATATGTACATAGGGAAGTGATGTTGTAAAATAGCCCTAGGGAGGAGTACCACTTGTTGTACTATATGTGGTAAGGGTGTGTGATGTAGGTTGTACGAAAATGCTACTTTGGATGTAATATAAGTAGCGACTACCAGTTTGGAAATTATGATCTTCCTACTTGCCAAATCTCTTCATTTGTGCATTTTCACGCTGTTTGATGAATACTAAGATGTTGCAAATTTTGTGGCATGTATGCTCATCAACTTTTAGACTATTGAATCTATGAGACTATATTTTAGTCCAATCACTTCTATGATCTCTGTTGATTAGCAGCGTAGCATAGAACGGTGAAGAGTGAATTGCTAGATTATCTCCTTTAACCTTTTGCTCTCGGCGTTGAGTATCAATACGATGGAGCATGAAGCTATCTGACAGCTGACCAGTTCTGAGTTTTATGAGTTGCACAAATATGTGTTGTGCATATTGTGCTACACCGCATTTAGTTAAATTCTGCTGATTTAATTTTAATATCCAGTGTTTGATCATTGCACTTACCATTGATTTTGGGAGCAAGAGAAATATATCTAATGGATGTCTTCCATAATTACAGATGGTTGGTCAAACTCGTGGAACACCTGAAGGCTTCGGCCGTGAGACTGGCAGTGGATCTCAGCAGCCACTGCCACCACCGTCGAATCTGGCCGACTTAATGGCCATGCAGACTGAACTACTTCGCCAGTTGGTCCAAGGGCAACAGAATCAGCCATGCCAACATCATGGAGGACGGGATGCTCAACCCGCGGGCTACCAGGAGTTCTTTGGTACCCAACCTCCACTTTTCAGCTGAGCTGATGACCCACTGGATGCTGATGCTTGGCTCCGTACTATGAATTCCAAGTTTGCTCTGTTAGCGGTACTGTGTGCTGATGCAAACAAGGCCCACTTTGCCGCCCAACAACTTCGTGGTCCTGCACGTATATGGTGGGATCATTATTGTGAGATGCAGCCTGTTGAGCATGTCATCTCTTAGGAGGAATTCCGAACTGCCTTCAGATCACATCATATTCCTGAGGGACTGATAGAGAGAAAGTTGAATGAGTTCTTGGCTCTAAATCAAGGAACCCGTACTGTTCTACAATATGCACATACTTTCAATCACCTGTGCCAATATGCGGGCCATCATGCTGATACGGATGCCAAGAAACGTGACCGTTTTCTTCGTGGCCTCACTACCAAGCTCTAGGAACGCCTGAACCTTGTTCAGCCCAACACTTACAATGAGCTGGTTAACCTGGCCATCACTCAAGAGGACTGTATTGCTGCACATCGTGCCGAGAAGAAGCGGAAGGCACCAACAGGACCCTCGAATGCTCAGCCACCGAGGTATCGTCTGGTGCAGAACACTCCACCTAGACCTCCACAGAGAAATGCCCCAGTGGGCAGGCTTGTCTTTAGGCCACCTCAGCAGCAAGGAGGATTCAGACCTCCAGTGCCTCAGCAGCAGCAAATTAGCCCAAGGCCAAATGCCCCACAATTCAATAGTGGGAATGGTAATAATCGATGCTTCAACTGCGGCAGTACATCTCACTTTGCCAAGAATTGTCTGCAGCCCAGAAGGAATAATCCAGGGCAAAACTCCAACCAGAACAACAACAAGGGCAAGGGCAAGAGGCAGATGGTGCAAGTCCGGCAAGGGCGAGTTAACTTCACTACTCTTGCAGACCTTCCAGAAGGAGCACCAGTCATGACGGGTACTTTCTCTATCCACAATAAACCCGCAGTCATATTATTTGATTCTGGTGCAACGCATAGTTTTATAAATGCCAAATTTGGAGAAAAAATAGGATTGGACTTTTGTCATACTAAGGGATCTTTTATGATAACAACCCCTGGTGGGAAGATAGCTTCCAATCAAATAACTAGATTTGTGCCAATTAAGCTGGGTAGCAAATTGATAAAGACAGATTTGATCCTATTGAACTTAGAAGGCATGGATGTTATTCTGGGCATGAATTGGATGACTACACATAAAGTACGGTTAGATATCTCTTCCCGAGCTGTCGAGATAGATTCACCACAACAAGGAGCCACCATACTCTATCTACCACAGCGAGAGTGCTTCAACTCTTGTGCCTGTGCCACAAAAGAAATTAAACTTGAAGATATCCCTGTTGTGTGGGAGTATGCGGATGTATTTCCAGATGATTTGCCTGGAATGCCCCCTGATAGAGATATCGAGTTTGTTATTGAACTTCAACCCGGTACTGCCCCTATATCTAAGAGGTCGTACCGAATGCCTCCAAATGAGTTAGCAGAATTGAAAGTCCAACTCCAAGACCTTCTTGACAAGGGCTTTATTCGTCCAAGTTCTTCACCCTGGGGATGTCTAGCCCTGTTTGTGAAGAAGAAGGACAACAGCTTGAGGCTATGTGTTGATTATCGACCACTCAATGCGGTCACTATTAAAAACAAGTATCCTCTTCCCCGCATTGATATACTGTTTGATCAGTTAGCTGGAGCCAAGGTTTTCTCTAAAATCGATCTTTGTTCTGGCTACCACCAAATAAAGATCAGGCCTTGTGATATTCCAAAGACTGCTTTCTCGACCAGATATGGACTCTATGAATACCTGGTTATGTCTTTTGGTCTTACCAATGCCCCAGCATATTTTATGTACTTGATGAATTCAGTCTTCATGCCGGAGCTGGATAAATTCGTCGTGGTATTCATTGACGATATTTTGATCTACTCCAAGAATGAAGAAGAGCACGAGCAACATTTGCGTATCGTTCTTCAGCGATTACAAGATCATCATCTTTATGCCAAATTATCCAAGTGTGAATTTTGGCTGGATAGTGTGAAATTCTTAGGCCATGCTATCTCCAGTGATGGTATATCCGTTGATCCAACTAAAGTACAAGAAGTGATGGATTGGGAATCTCCTACTTCAGTTCATCAAATTCGCAGTTTTCTTGGTTTAGCTGGATACTATCGTCGATTCATCCCTGATTTCTCCAGAATAGCCAAGCCTATGACAGAGTTATTGAAGAAGGAAGTGAAGTTTGTTTGGAATGACAAATGTGAAGAAGCCTTTCAAACTCTCAAAGCTCGGCTCACTACTGCTCCAGTGTTGGCTACACCGGACAGTACCAAACCTTTTGATGTCTATTGTGATGCTTCTGGTACGGGACTTGGTTGTGTGCTTATGCAAGAAAACTGAGTTATTGCTTATGCATCAAGAGCTCTCCGGAATCATGAGAAGAATTATTCAACACATGATCTGGAGTTAGCATCTATTATACACGCTCT
Source organism: Panicum virgatum (assembly GCF_016808335.1). Taxonomy (NCBI): domain Eukaryota; kingdom Viridiplantae; phylum Streptophyta; class Magnoliopsida; order Poales; family Poaceae; genus Panicum; species Panicum virgatum. The sequence goes on along the minus strand of NC_053150.1, from coordinate 25,154,943 downwards.
CAAGCTTTGGAGACATCATCTTATGGGCACTCATTGTAATATTTACACTGACCATAAGAGTCTCAAATATATCTTCACCCAAGCTGATCTCAACATGAGACAGAGACGCTGGCTAGAGTTGATAAAGGATTATGATCTAGAAGTGCACTATCATCCAGGAAAGGCTAATGTGGTTGCGGATGCACTCAGCCGCAAGTCACAATGCCATTGTCTATCCGTAGAGCCATTCAATGAGACTCTATGCCAGGAAATGATGAAGTTAAACCTAGAAATGGTACCTCAAGGAAGTTTGAACCATATATCTATTGAGCCTACACTTCATGATAGCATCATCATGGCACAATTACATGATGAGGGTATCAAGGTTATCAAGCAAAAGTTATCCCAAGGTGAAGCAAAGTACAAATGTTTCTGAGTGGATCATAGAGGAGTTTTATGGTTTGAATCTCGACTCGTTGTACCCAAGGATCATCAACTTAGAAAACAAATTCGTGACGAAGCCCATCTATCGAAGTTTTCGATTCATCCGGGTAGTACAAAGATGTACCAAGATCTTAAACAAGATTTCTGGTGGACTCGAATGAAAAGAGAGATCGCCAGATATGTTTCTGAGTGTGATATCTGTCAAAGAGTTAAGGCTAGTCACTTGAAAGTAGCTGGTACTCTCCAACCTTTACCCATTCCATCCTGGAAATGGGAGGACATCGGTATGGATTTTATTGTCGGTTTACCCAACACTTCGCAGAAGCATGATTCTATTTGGGTAATCGTTGATAGACTCACCAAGACCGCTCATTTTATTCCAGTGCATACAACTTATTCTGCCAAAAGGTATGCAGAGATTTATCTCGATCAAATTGTTCGTTTGCATGGAGTTCCAAAGACGATCATTTCTGATCGTGGGGCTCAGTTTATTGCACGTTTCTGGGAGCAATTGCAAGAATCCCTTGGAACAAAATTGATTCGTAGCTCAGCTTATCATCCACAAATAGATGGGCAAACTGAACGAATCAATCAAATCCTTGAAGACATGTTGAGAGCATGTACTATTCAATATGGCAAGAACTGGGACAAATGCCTAGCACTAGCTGAATTCTCTTACAATAACAGTTATCAATCCAGCTTGCAAATGGCACCATTTGAAGCATTGTACGGTCGAAGGTGTCGAACTCCTTTGAGTTTGTCACAAGCTGGAGAACGCAAAATCTTTGGGCCAGATTTAGTCTCTGAGGCAGAGGAGAAAGTCAAAGTTATCCAGACTAATCTTAAAGCAGCCCAATCAAGACAGAAAAGTTATGCAGACAAATGAAGAGATCCTTTACAATTCGAGGTAGGGGATTTCGTATATTTGCGAGTATCTCCTACTAGAGGTGTTCAACGCTTCGGTATCAAAGGGAAATTAGCACCCCGATACATCGGACCATTTGAAATTATTGAAACTTGTGGACCCGTTGCCTACCGACTTCGTCTTCCTTCTCAGTTGGCCGCCATTCATGATGTCTTCCATGTATCACAACTCCGGAAGTGCACTAGGGTACCTACTGAGGTCCTTGAACCACAAGATATCGAGATTGAATCCGATCTATCCTATGCGGAGTATCCAATCAAGATTCTTGACACCAAAGAAAGAAGTACTAGAAGGGAGAAGGTTAAAATGTACAAGATTCAGTGAAATCACCATACCGAGGAAGAAGCTACTTGGGAGACTGAAAATTTTCTCCAAAGAAACTTTCCCGACTTTCTTAGAACAAATCCAGGTATCAAATCTTTCCATTCTTAGTCTTCCTGTAATCTCGGGGAGAGATTCCTTTTAGGGGGGAAGGCTGTAACACCCTAGCTGTCTGCACAGTAATTGTGTATTGATTGTATGCATCATGTGCTTAATTGTTTGAATAAGGATCTTTTTGTAATTATAAAAGGTTATATGTGTAATTATGATTTTATGCAAGGTCCTTTCTGCAGTTATATTTGAATTGGGTGTGCAATTATAGCTTTTGTGGAGGGTGTTTTTGCAAAATGTGGTGTAATCATTACATGGCAGGAAACTTTTCAAATCAGCCCAAGTTTGAAGTGAAATTTCATTGAAAAAGACAAGTTCCTTTGAGTTCAAATTCCTTTCTTTGTTTTCAAAATTAGCTCTCTATCCTTTGATCAAATAAATTTTTTCACAACATCAAAGTTGTAGATCTTGAAAAGTTGAACAACTTTCATGTTGGGCACTTTTTCATTTGAGCTTTAGTTTAAAAGTTATTGCCTGTTTACATAATGGTCCCTGGAAGTTTTGGAAATTCAAAACAGCCCTTTTCTTCCACCTCCAGCTCCTTCCCCTGTTTTTCCCCGGCGCCGCTGTGCAGAGCCTGTCGCCGGCGCCGTGGAGAGCCCGCTCGACCACGTTTTTCTTCGCGCTGGCGCCCATGCGTCGCCCCGGAGCCTCTCCACCGCCCTTGCCATCGCGCTATGCCTCCCCCTGCCGTGCCACGCGCCCCCGCTGAGCTCAGAGCTGCCCCCGCGGCCGCCACCGCGACGCCGCCGTGGAGCGCCCCCTGCAGAGCCCGCCGCCCATGCCTAGCGCGCGCACGGGCACTACAAAAGCCCCAGAAACCGAATCCCCTCACTCTTTTGCTCTCTCCTCGCCCCCACGCCCCAGAACAGTGCCGCTGCCCTGCTTGAACTCCGACAAGCTCACCCTCGCCGTTGAACCCACTCCTCCGCACTTCCCCGCCCTCAATTGACCCCGCCAATAGGTCCGCCTCGCCCCCGGACAGCTCTCCGACCTCATCCCCTAGCCCAGTCCTCACCGGAGCGCCGTCGCCATCGTTTGCCCCCGTCGCCGACCAGCTCTGCTCTGTCGAGCCGCCGCCTCTGAGCCCCTCCCCGCACCCCAAGACCACCCTGTGGTGCGCCTTGAACCCGTGAAGCTCCCACGCCTTGTTCCCCTCGCCGCCGGTGAGCCCCTCGCCGGGAAACGACCGGTCAAACCTCGCCTTCCCTCTCTGACCCGACCCAGGGACTTCGGTTTTGAATTCGAGAAAACCCAGGGGGTTCTTTGAATAGCTCAAGACACATTTGAATAGTGCTCTAGGGACTTCTTTGTGATGATTTTTTAGTGAACTTTGAAATTCATTATCAATTCATAGGAAATTCATAAAATAGAAAATCTTGATGTTTTGGAATCCTCTTGAAGAGATCTATGCAGTAGAACCATAATATGTAGGTGTTAGTTGCAAGTTTTTGCTGTAGAATTTGATTTGTGTTACTAGTGCATAAATATTGGTTGATTTTATCTTTTTCTTATCTACTGTTTGAAGCCTGATCTTGCAATGAAATTTTTATGGTGATTTACTCATATGTATATAGTGTTTCTATAAAAATTTCGTGCTCATTTATCATGCGTAGCTATTTCTCTGATTTAATCCTTGTTTAATAGACTTTATTTATGGTAAATAGTTCCTGTTCGTAATAAATCATGAAAATATTTATGCATGTTCTTCTTGCGTAGCTTAGCTTGTGCAGGAAGTTTGAGATCCAGTTATTGAATAGAACAGGAGCTAAAAATGAATCTTACTAATCTATTGTTCTGTTTTTTTATTTTCTCATAATTATTTCTTTGTATATAAAATCATGAAAAATTCACATTAGCTAGTTCTTTTCTGTGTCGATCTCCTGTTAAATTTTGAGGTTCTTCTTTGTTCTAACTTGACCTGTATAATTCAAGCTTGTTCTAGGTGCTGTCTGAATGAATGATTTGTTCTGATTAAATGGCCTCATGTTTTGGCATAATTTTTACAGGATAGCTTACTTTGTTCATGTTATGTTTAGTGTAATTTTGGCTGAATTTATTACTTATTTTGCATTGAGTGGTGGATTTATTAGCAAACCATGACTTATTTGTTATAGGAGAACACCCCCACTTGTTTATGAAGTTAGTAAACTTCATTTGTGCTGTTGATCATGATGTCTTGTGTAGTTAGATTGGTTATTTAACTACTCTATAAACGATTGCCCATGTGTGTTTATAATACTATTCTTGCATTACATATAGATACGACTACTTTGTCGGACGGGACGTACGAGCTGATCCCGGAGTCTGACGGAGGTGATCCAGAAGTCCAGGTGAACGCCGCTGAACTAACTGAAGCCCCGAACCAAAGTTCGGAAGAGCCTAGAGCTGAAATAGTTAGCGACTACCGAGAAGGCAAGCCCCAGACATAACCTATATTTCAAATTATTATCACTTATTGTTTTATTTACTTGTGCATTTACAGTTCTTAGGATTTGAATTTAAACCCTAGATGCATGATCCTAGGAACCTATGTACTAAACACTAGACCTGAGTTCGACTACTTGCTAAGCTTATAGGACCAGTAAAAGTCGAGTGATTGCCTGTCACTCGCGAGCTTTATAGGAATTGTTTGTTTACTTTCTGTTATCAATGTAAGGATGACAGACGGGGTTGTGTTCGATAACATGACCTTATGTGAGACCCCGTCTGTGTTGATGAACTTGTTAAGGTCGCGGTGTGTGGTAGCGGTGGTTAAGTTTTTGAAAGTACTAGCCACATGCCGTAAATATGGTATGCGGCAAGCCTAGTAGCCGATTGGACCGGGGAGTGGATATACCTCCCACTCTCTCTTAGGGATAGGTTTTATTTTTATGTTGCGCAACACTACGACTTCTAGGGACAAGGTTCGGCCTTGGAGCCCTATAGTCGGGGAGAGTGGCACTATCCACAAGCCGGAAAGAAATGTCAATGGTTGTTTGGAAATGACCCGACGGTGTTCCAAACGTGTGTGTTAGGTTTGTCTAGCCAGGTTGAATTTCGATTCAGAATCGTCCGCCTCTCACGATGAAATGAGACTGCTTGATCCCTTTGCCACACAGAGTAATAAGAGCAACAATATTATTTATCAATCTTGTTGTTTGCTTAGTTTTCTACCATGATTGGATAGTAGTTGCTTACATAAAATGGTTAATCAACTAGAATCTTGAAAGCTAAAACTTGAAAGTAAGGACTTACTCTTTATTGCTTTTCAGCAAAAAGGAAAAACCAGAGCCTCACAAACATTGCATAGTCTATCTACAGTGGGCTACTTATACCCGTTGACGGTTAAGTCTTGCTGAGTATTAGAATACTCAGCCTTGCTATTGAAAACCTTTTCAGGTATGAGTTTTGAGGAGCAAATCGCTAGCTTAACCTATCCTTGCTCGTTGCCTCCTGGCTGGTCCGTAGAGTGGGATACGTCTTCGGCCGGCAATGGTTATGACGAGTGATACCATGCTTGGGCTAGCCTGGTATCCTTTGCGACGTGTTGTAGCCATCGTGTTTTATCTTCCGCTGTCTAAACTCTGAACTTATAGTTATGGCTTGTATAACTGCTTTACTAAGGTTGGTCTTGTAATAATGCATTAGAACTGGTTTGTAATAATTTTTATGCCTGTGATGTAAAAATTGTGGTTGTAATATCTCTGGACTCGCCTTCGTGCAGGGTATGCTTGTTCGATCCGAGAACCTGTGGTTGTATCAGGACGTTACCCGACAGACCAAGAATTGTTCCATTTGAAGTGCGTTTGAGCTGTTGTTGCCTTTATGGTGATGCCCTGCGCACTTGAGCCGGGATAATTCAGGTGGTTCTGCCACAGATAGTCCAGTATCCCTGAGGAGGGAATCCAGATGGCGCAGGGGTGATGTTGTCACGCTATTTCCTCCCCAGAAGGTGTATGCTACCATACCATGGGTGTCGCCGGCGTCAAATGCTACAAATCTAGTGTGGGAGCATGAGGGGATCTGGATGCAGTGTTTCCCGATGCCTTACCCTCCACATTATCAAGGGGAAAGCTCTAGAAGACATGTGCATGACCGATTGGGGCTGCACCAATCAGGTCTAGTGCAGCAAGCTACACTAGTCAGACTGGTCCATACTGACTGGTCAGACTGGTCTCATTAGAGGCTAGGCAAAGCGCCTTTTCCAAGGATGGAGTACCACATCAAGGACAAGAAGAAAGAGCCAAAGTTTGTTGTTGATGCAGAGAAGATTAAAGCCGATGCTGTTGTTCAGATCGGTGAAATCAAGGTGGCTATAAAAGATGCGGGTAAAGAACCGATGGATATTGAGAAATCAGTTGCAGTTGATGTTCCTTCTGTTGACGCAAAAATCAACACACTGGAATCCGAGGGCAAGTGTTTGCCGAGTCACGGAAAGTCAACCAAGCGTGCCAGTCAATTTGACCTGAAATTGACAAGGGAGAAAACAAAGTCAAATTCGAGAGCGTATCGGTTGGGATTCCGAATATCTCTCAGGTAGGCGTATCGGCAAGCATTGCCGATACTGAATGCGACAAAAAGATATTAAATGCAAGCGCGTAGTAAAAGAGCGCATCGGCAGGATCAGCCGATGCACTAAATGACAAAACCGGCTTTGAACAGCCGATCGTGTATGTATGACAAGATCTAAGCTACGAATGTGTAACTCAGATGATGTGAGCTAAAAACAGATCTAAACCGGCTCTTGAGATAATAAAAGTGTTACTCCAAATCCTAAAGCCGATCTAGTATGTTTTAAGATGTGATAATGGCTAAAAAACATAGGAAAACCTACAAATCTAGCCGATATTGATAATTTGTGAATAAATCTAGACGAGACGATAGCGATGCGCCCGGAAGTCAAAGCCTAGATAACTCGATAACTTTTGAATAGATTTGAATGAAGCCACAGCGATGCGCCCGGTAGCTAAAGCTCAAATATACTCAGTAAAACGAAAACTCACCAGCAAATCAAGTCGCTCGAATGTGAGGCATCCTTGATCAACTTGAAAGAACATGTCGAAAAAAGAAGAGAAAAGGCGAAGTCGCCGAAAAATTGCAAAGGAATTGTAAAATTGTGTTGTATTGGATGTGTATCATGTTTTTCCGGCCCCTTACAACTGATATATATAGCCTAGCGCTATCAAGTCCTAATCGATCACGGCAAACATTACTTGACTCTAAAGAAAAGTCTATCTAAAAGATAAACTACTTAAAATATTACAACCGAATCATCAAGATTCTCGTAGAGTCCGGATCCTCTTCTCCTTCCTTGACTTCATCGGCAACTCTCCATCGGCCGAGCACCAGAGCTAGCGGACCAGCATCTTCACAGAATATTCTCCTGGCCCATCGGACACACTTCTATCGGCCGATTCCAACCCTGTGTATCTTTTGGTTTCTTCCAAATCGGCCATCTCCTCTTCACAAGAATCAGCTTCCTTGACACGTGTCAAAAAACAGTGTGAACACATGCCCCCCAGTTTCAGAGTAATAGATCTATTGCTCTGAAATTAATGTTAATCATTTTTGCCAACGTTCAAATTTATCCTCATCTTCCAATCAGACGGTGTATCGAATCCCCATTTTTACCTCGAGCAAAGGTTATAAATATCTCTGTCTTCCCTTCCGCTGGCACATTTCCTGTAGCACCTCAGCCTTCTCCCTTACCCAAGAACACATCTGACCTGCCGCCGCCATCGCATCCTCCTAGGGTTTCAAGGACCCAAGTCCAAGAACCACTCTCCTGGCAATGGCGTCCATCTTCGAGATTCTAGAGGTACATCTCCTTTCTTCACTCGCAGCATTTGCTTTTCATTCTCTTGCATTTCTCATTTCCGCCTTTATTTTCAGAATCTTAGGGGTAATATGATTATTCCGCTAGAGAATCAACCCAGCATGATCTGTTTAGGCCCCATGGGTAATCAAGACCCCACCAGTATCATCAATCTGGAGACCGATAGAATACCCCTCAAATCCTCCGATATGAATCTAGATTGTTTTCAGGCCTTTAGATCTTGGCCGAGCGTCACTCTCGGATGGAGGAATTGGTTCCGTTGGATAGCCAATTCTTAGAGAACCAATTGGGAACAATACGATATCAGCCAATGTCTGAACTTATCTTTATCGGAGATGATCAGAAATGAGCCGATGCTAATATCGGCTTCTCACTTTTGGTCTGACGCCATCAATGCGTTTATGTTCAATCATGGGCCAATGACACCTACCCTGATGGATGTTGTGATGCTCACTGGCCTGAATATTCATGCTGCCGATAGACCTTTTCATTTGCTAGAAAAAGCATCTTTCAAGATTGAAACTAAAAGCATTGGCGGATGGAAAGGATATATCGGCAAGAATATGAAGACCGGATCAGTATCTGTCAGAGAGCACACTGTCTTTCTCAAGATGTGGCTTGAGAAATTCATCTTTTGTGGCAAAGCAGTTGGTCCAACAAGCAATAATCTCAAGTTGGCAGAAAATCTAGCTACTGGCAATCTTGTCCCTCTCGGCAAACATCTTCTGGGGTCAGTTTACCACTTGCTTCATTAAGTATCATCCAGACTCAGAAAGAACCAACCGATCACCAACTTGGGAGGCCCTTGGTGGTTCATTCAGTTGTGGCTGCACATGTACATGCACAAAACTATGACAGTTGAATTGTCAGAGATAGAATTCCCATCAAAAAACTTCTCTGAAGAAGAAGAAACCATTATTCGCCGATGCACATCATTCGGTGAAGCAGCTATCATGATTGCCAATGATCCCAAGACCCTTGGCATTACTGATTTTTTCAAGTCCTTCTACAATGGTTTCCCAGAGATCTCCACTACTTGGTTTGCATACCAGGATGAAAAGGTCATATATGAAAACCCTTTCAAATTCCAGCTTGACTCGTGGAAAACTGATGAAGAAGCCACCAAGATTATGAAAGAGTTAATCTCCCCAAGAATTCAGCCGGTCAACTTCACAGCTGGCAAAGATGTCCCCAGCTATGAGTTTTATAATCCATCAGTGACGGCCAGATAACTGGGATTTGGCCAAGTGCCCCCTTTTCTTTTCTTCATTGGCAAAGTTCAGTTCAGAGGAGCTCTTGACAGCGCTCTCTCTTATGGTCGACTAAAAGATTTGGAGCCTGATGTAAATATGAAACTTCTAGCCGATTGGCAAATTACACCTTTTGCCACTACTCCTTTCAACCAATAGTGGTCTGAATGGCAAGAGCATATCTTCTGCAAATCGGCCAATCTATATTGCACGGCTCTAGACAACAATTATCAATCAGGCGAGAATGAGGTACAAGTCAAATTACCTCCCACAACATTTCTTAACATTTTTCATTTGCAGCCTTTGACTTCTACTCTTTGCAGGATGATGATCGGAATCCTCCAACAATCAGCAGTAGTGGGCAGCTGATCAACTACGCCTTGCCAGCCGATAAACCAAATATCGGCTATGGTGCTCCAACTCTTGTAGATGTGGCCACTGGGAGAAAACGCAAAGTATCTTACACTAAGGTGACAACTCGTAAGAAAAAGAAATCTCCAGCCAATCTTCAGCAGCAATAGCACTTCAAACAGATGTTCCAGTCAATCTTCCTTCTTCCTCTTCAGAAGGTAAGAAAACTTGAATCCTTTATGACTTCACTTTATCTGAATGCTGATCATATTTTCGCCTAACAATCAAGAAACCCCTGAACACCAATCCGAAGAAGAAGAAAATCTTCAGAACACACCTCCTCCTCCATCACCCACCATTCAGGTATTATTCTGTTTACTCAGTAAGTATCTAAATCTTTCCGTGATTCTGAATCTGGTATTATTTCCTTTTGGTTTCATCAGATACATCATTCACCTCCAACTCCCAGGAAATCCAGGGCGGACTCTCCATTGATACAGGTACGATTTCAGAACTTGCTCATGAACATATTCTGTATATTTCTGACAATCATCCTTTAGCTTGCCGACATGCACTATCTGAATTACTTGGCCAGCCAAACACTGCAATCCCGAGCTCTTCATCGCAACCCCTCGTCCCTGTTGCCTCTAATCTAGAAGAAAAACACCCGAAGCAGGTAAACAACCTTTCTTTCTGTTGGCCGATCCCATCACTCTTTTGTTTCCATCGGCCATCTTAACTTTATCTTCTTTTCAGGCACAGGAGTCCCCGGACAACAGTCTATTCTCCTTCCAAATCGGAGCTACTTCTCAGGAAGAAGGAGAAGAAATAACATCGGCCAATTCAGCTGTACTATCAGATGAAATCAAGGCCAGACTCCAAGAATCCCTCCAATTTCTGAATCAAGACATCGGCCAACTGATCAAGAATGCACAGCCGATCCGCGCCATCTTGGAAGAACTGGAGGGTAAACTCCCAGAAGCAATCGAAGATGCACTAACTCCTGCAGCCTTCATCGAGAGCCACCGCGCACAATTCAACAAGGCTCAGAAACAACTCGCCGATCGTCGTCAGCAGGAAGAAATCATCAAATAGAGGGACAACTTCAAAGCTTTGGCAGAATTAGCCATCAGCGAGATCAAATCCCTAAATGACACCCGAGCCAGCATTTTGAGAAACAAGACTGCATTGGAGGCTAAACGTGATCATCTTCTGCAGGAACTCAATCAAGTAAATCAAGTAATAGATATTGCAGATCACGATCTCTCTCAGATTCCACAGGCCATCACCAAACTCAAGGAAGACAAGAAGAAATATGCTCGCCAAGCATATCAACTCCACAAGAGTCTGCGGCCGATTTCTAGCTCATCAGTAGACAACAATCAAGTAATCGAAATATTGATCAAATCCGCCTGCGCGCGATAAAAGTAATCCGGCAAGCTCTAGGATTACTGTAAAATCATTTCATGTACTGTAACCTCCAAAATTGCCAGACAACTTGATCTTAATCCAGAAATTTGTCTTTATGATTTATTGCTCTAAGGGCGACTCATATCGTGTCGGCCATGTTACAACTAATGCATCTAACTTGCAAATCGGCTTTTACATATTTTTGCACTAAAGGCAATACTTCCTAGTATTGGCTATAACTTGTAAAATCCGACCGATACTACAATCGGCCATATCCCTCATTGATCAAGATTCTTCCAAAGAATCTCCTGACTTTTCTGACGTAACTTCATAATCAGCCATCCGAAAGAAATCCTTCTCCTATACTTGACCAGAAAGACAATTCATCCGATCATAACTCACTATATGGGCTTCAGCCGATGCCACACTGAATGACGAATCGGCCGATACTATTTCAACAGTATCGTCAACCCAATGAATCAAACATTGATGCATAGTAGATGGAATGCAACAATTGGCATGTATCCAATCCCGACCCAATAGCAAACTGTATGAACCTTTGCCATTAATAACGAAGAAAGTAGTGGGAAGGGTCTTACTGCCAATTGTGAGATCGACGCAAAATGCCCCCAAAGCAGGAGACACGACTCCTTCGAAATCCTTGAGCATCATATCAATCTTCATCAGATCATCTTGATTCTTCCCAAGCTTGCGTAGCATAACATAGGGCATTATATTCACGGCTGCACCTCCATCAACCAACATCTTCGTAACAGGCTTGCCATCAACTATTTCTTTCAGGAACAGTGCCTTAATTTGCTGCCTCTTATCATCTTCTGGCTTCTCAAATGTTGCTAGCAATGGCTCCAAATTCAACTGTGCCATGGGCTTCCTCTAATTCTGGTTCATGATCTTCGTCGCCTGGTGCCATAAACTCTTTCGGCATTATGAAAACCATATTAATTGGCGCAGCCGATGATCTAGAATAGATCACTATCGGCTCTGGGTTTAGCACGCCAAACTTGTGATTTTACTCCTTTCTTGTTCAGAGTTTGTTCTCGCTCTTCTTCAATGATTTCCAGTTGGCGTAGCCTCTGAACACGTCGCTTATGAGACCAGGCCAAACCTCCTGGACACCACTGAAATTGATCCGTGAGATCAGGCTCACATTCTGGATCTCTTCGCATCAGCTGATCATCTTGCACTCTTTCATCGGCCATCTGCTCTAGCCAATCGTGTGCAGGCACTCTTCTCCCAGCAGGATCACGTAGCATTGTCCTGCCCCCCAGTCGATCATGCACTGATACCCTTTTTCCTAGCCGATCATGCACAGGAGTGCGCTCACGCCGATAGAGCTCATGATGTGACCTTTCATATGATCGGCTGCCTTGACAATTGCACTCGGGACAATCATATGCCGAAGGCAAGTCAACCTTTCTTCCCAGCTGTAGACAAAGAAAGGACACCTCCAATGATCTTGCTCGGATCGCTCCTCTTCTTCTCTATGCTGCCGCCTTTCACAATCACGCTGAAACTTGTTCAACAACATTTGCGACGTGACACATCTACGTGGTGTCGATGAACGTCCAACATCCTTCATCGGACCCTTTCCTTTGACCTCATCGGCCGCTATCTGCGCTTTAGGATCAATAGCCCCAGATCTCTTGGCCGATGACGACGTCAGAATCTTGGCTTGAGGAGAACCCTCATCTCTGGCCACATCAACCATGTTTGTGGCGAAAGGATGCCCATCGATCTTCATCATCTTCTTGGGAGCCTCAAATTTCAATCTCCCTTGTTCGAAAGCAATCTGAATCTGCTGTCGGAAGACCTTGCACTCATTTGTGTCATGCGACGTGGCATTGTGCCACTTGCAGTACTTCATATTCTTGAGCTCGTCCTCCGATGGAATCTTGTGATATGGCTTCAACTTGATCAACCCTTCCGACAACAACAAGTCAAAGATCTTTGTCGGCTTTGGTGATGTCAAACCCATATGACTCAGGCTCTTTCTTTCCAAACGGACACGTCACCAGCTTCTTGCTGTTCTGTATCCACACAGCCAATGCAACCATTTCTTGCTCCTCTTCAGACTCATCATTGGTAGAATATTCCACATAGTTGATCTTCTTCTGAAAAGGCTTCTTGGACTCGTAGGATCGAGTCTCTCCTGTCATCCGACTCGCGATCTAGCTAATACTTTCAAACTCCTGCGATGCATATTTATCTTTAATGTGAGGCAAAAGCCCACTAAATGCTGCATCAGCCAACTGCTGATCGGACAGAACCAAACTGTAACATCGATTCTTGACATCTCTGAACCTTTGGATAAAAGCAGCAACCGATTCATCGTTTCTTTGTCTTAAGCCGATCAAATCGGTCAACTTTAACTCAGTAATCCCAGAGAAAAAGAACTGATGAAATTGTCTCTCTAGATCGGCACAATATAATATGGAGTTTGCTGGCAAAGTGGTGAACCAAGCAAAGGCTGATCCAGACAAAGACAAGGAGAACAAACGGACTCTGAGTGCATCATGGTTGCCCGCTTCTCCGAACTATAGAAGAAACCTATTAACATGTTCCATCGTAGAAACTTCTCCCTGCCCTAAGAACTTTGTGAAGTCCGGCATCTTGTTCTTGTGTGGGAGAGGAATCTGAGCATAAGCCGGAGGATAGGGGGTCTTGTACATAACGGATTGTTGCTTTGGCCTCATACTAAACTGCTCCCTCATCACTTCAGCTATCTTTGTACTCCAATCAACTTGTGTTTCAACATCTGGCTTCTGTTGAGGAGAAGCCAATCGTGCTGCGTTGGTCATCATTGCAAGTTGCTAAGTTACATGATTCATCGGCTGTTGAGCTGATTGCATATGTTGTGCTTGCTGGGACATCTGATTGGGTATCTGCTGAGTCATCGTCGGCTGTGTAGCTGATGGGTTAGCCGATTGTTGACCAGTAATATCCATGTATAGTACACTGACACACCGTATTTGTCCAGTTGCTTCATTATGGAATACCCAATTAACTCCCCTCTGATGCGGAGATTGCGACAATAACACTTCTGAAGGAGACTGGGGTTGGAGCAGGATAGCAAGACGCTACTGTGGGGTCATCGGTGATGGCGCCGATGCATTAGCTTGTGCCATCTGTTGTGGACTCCATGCACCTTGTGCATTCAGCTGTGTTGCTGATGCATCCTGCTGTGCACCCATCGACTGAACGTTCGATGGATCAGGCTGAGAGGCTATCGGCTGAGAAGCCGATGCATTAAACTGCATCTTGGGTGGCGTAGAAAAGAAATCTGGATGCATACCATACCCGGTAGCAGGATTCCATCCTTTAGGAAATACGGACGCAGATCCATCTTGCACAGTTGTAGCAATCGGCGGTGTGGTTGAGTAGATAGGATCTGTCGTACCCGCCGTTGCTGCAGTAGTCATCTGGGGTGGAGTTTGACTATTGCTTGTTCCTGCCTGGCTATCTTGAGCCGACAGGGCTGCTGCCATAGACACCTCCAAGGGAGTATATTGCATCTGATCTGGTTGTATATAGCAAGGACCCATGGACCCTGGAAACATGCCTTCAGCAAAAGTCTTGACCACTGCATTGTGCACCGTGTTGCCCATAACTGTTGCACTCTTGATGAAGGCTTGTGCCATAGCTTGGCCAACTGCGTCTATCATCTTGTTTTCACGTTGAGCCTCTGTCAATGGCTGGAAAGATGGAAGATTAAACTTCTTGATCACCTCACCAGATCTGTTGACGTTGTACGACTTGAGGCATTCACGTTTGAATTTCTCCACCAGCTCTTCATATTACTTCTTTTGTTCTTCTTTAAGCTTATCTTCAGGAACAGGAATCTGGTTTTCTGCACTAACTGCAGATTTATCTATGATTTCCACCATGTTGAAGCTTTCGGTCCCACCAGGCGTGCCAAAAGATGTGTTGACGCAAAAATCAACATACTCGAATCCGAGGGCAAGTGTTCGCCGAGTCACGGAAAGTCAACCAAGCGTGCCAGTCAATTTGACCTGAAATTGACAAGGGAGAAAACAAAGTCAAATTCGAGAGCGTATCGGCTAGGATTCCGAATATCTCTCAGGTAGGCGTATCGGCAAGCTTTGCCGATACTGAATGTGACCAAAAGATATTCTTGCGTAGTAAAAGAGCGCATCGGCAGGATCAGCCGATGCACTAAACGACAAAACTGGCTTTGAATAGCCGATCGTGTTTGTATGACAAGATCTAAGCTACGAATGTGTAACTCAAATGATGTGAGCTAAAAACAGATCTAAACCGGCTCTTGAGATAACAAAAGTGTTACTCCAAAACCTAAAGCCAATCAAGTATGCTTTTAGATGTGATAATGGCCAAAAAGCATAGAAAAACCTACAAATCTAGCCGATATCGATAATTTGTGAATAAATCTAGATGAGACGACAGCGATGCGCCTGGAAGTCAAAGCCTAGATAAACTCGATAACTTTTGAATAGATTTGAACAAAGCCACAGCGATGCGCTCTGTAGGTAAAGCTCAAATATACTCAGTAAAACGAAAACTCACCAGCAAATCAAGTCGCTCGTATGTGAGGCGTCCTTGATCAACTTGAAAGAACTCGTCGAAAAAAGAAGAGAAAAGGCAAAGTCGCCGAAAAAGTGCAAAGGAATTGTTAAATTGTGTTGTATTGGATGTGTATCAAGTTTTTTCGGTCCCTTACAACTGATATATATATATAGCCTAGAGCTATCAAGTCCTAGCCGATCACGGCAAACATTACTTGACTCTAAAGAAAAGTCTATCTAAAAGATAAACTATTTAAAATATTACAACCGAATCATCAAGATTCTCGTAGAGTCCGGATCCTCTTCTCCTTCCTTGACTTCATCGGCAACTCTCCATCGGCCGAGCACCAGAGCTAGCGGACTAGCATCTTCGCAGAATATTCTCCTGGCCCATCGGACGCACTTCCATCGGTCGATTCCAACCCTGTGTATCTTTTGGTTTCTTCCAAATCGGCCATCTTCCCTTCACAAGAATCAGCTTCCTTGACACGTGTCAAAAAACGGTGTCAATACCTTCACAAAAGCCGGTCATGGCCAATGATCATAAAGCCGGAAGCAGCAAGAGCGCACCAGACAAGTACCACCATCCTAGGTGGTGCCCTTCAGGCTTGACTCACACATAAAAGAGGAAGCTACAGCGCCTTCGCAACAAGGAGAAGAAGGAACATGAGGCACAGAAGAAGAGGGATTAGCACTTCAACAAGTATAGACCCATGATCCCTCAAGGCAAGGTTTGGTAGATCAAGACGGCTGATCAGCCAGCTGTTGACGCGAAACGATCACACACCAAAGCCTGAGAGCCAAATACAAGACGTGGCAGTCAATGTGACATGTAAATTGACAAGGAAATAGCAAACCGCCAAATACAAGAGCGTATCGGCTTGATTTCCGAATTGCTCTTATGCAGCATGTCGGTAAGGTTCTGCCGATACAAGAAACGACAGCAGATCGGGTATAAATAACATGTAATAAAAGTGATCTACAAGGGATCAGCAAGAAGCTGCCGAAACCGGTATGCAACTAGAAGGCTAGATCTAAAGCCGACACGTGCCAGAAAACAATGTGCAGACTCATGAATGTATGGATCTGAACAAAGCTAAGCTTGTAACCGATCTAATCAGCTTTTCAAGATCTAACGTGGAAGTAAAGGATCTAACATCCAATTAAACAGATTACTAAGACTGGTAAATTTTAAATAAATCTAAATGAGAAAATAGTGATGCGCACGAGATCAAAGCTTAGATAAATTCGGTAACTTTTGAATAGATCTGAACAAAGCCACAGCGATACGCCTGGAAGCTAAAGCTCAGATTTACTCGGTAAACGAAAACTTACCAGCAAACCAAGTCGCTCAAATGTGAGGTGTCCTTGATCAGCTCGAAAGAACTCACGAAAAATAAAAAGATGGAGAAGCCGCCGACGGAAAAGTAAATTGTAAGTAGAGTAAAGTTTTGTTGTCTAGATGTGTATCAATCTTCTACAATGGCTGGGGGCTCATATTTATTTGGCCCCCGTGCACACTCCTGAACCCTACCACGCCTCACCAAGGCTGCCACCGAGCTCCAGCACCACCGCCGCCTTGCTCCGCCGCGTTGAGCATATGCTCCGCCGTGGCCACGCCACCTCGCCGTGCCTCAGCCACCGTGAACCTCCGCAAAAAACTTTGTCCTGTGCCCAGGCACATTCCTGAACCGCTGCCTTGATCCCGACCCCAAGTAATCAACAGAATTTCGCCGAGCTCCATCCCCGATAAGCATGTGCGCCGCCGCGGACCCTTTCCGCCGGCGACCCCCGATCCTCCTCTGACCCTCGTTCCTTGACCACAGCACCGCTGCACATCTCCTTGACGAATCCAGGAACCCGGAGCACCCCCGTAGTGATCTCCTCCGCAAGCTCCGCCATGACCCGCCGCCCGGATCCCGCCGCCGGCCATCCTGCGCTGCGACTCCGGCCCAAACTGAACCCTCGGTGAGCACCCGCATCCTCCCCTGGTCCTTTTGCGTTAGCTTCCGTAGGCCGTAGCCCATCCCCGCGGCCGGAACGCCATTCATCAGCGCTCCGCCACTGCACAGGCGCAGCCCCGCCATGGCGGGCGCACTGCAGCCTATCTCCGCCCCGCACAAGCCCGGCAAAAGGGTTGCCCTTGCCTTGCGCACGCTCCACGACCCTTTTGCTCGCGAATCCGAGCCCTAGAGTAGCCCAGTGTGAGCATGCCGGCGAGATTTGCTGCGCAGAGCCGCCGCTGCCATCGCACTTGTCGTTCAGAGCCTCGCCGAACTCCGTTGAGGCCTCAGATCAATCACACGTGCTGCGTTGAACATCCCTGACCCAATTTCCGGTCGAATTGACACTTGGAACGCCATTTTGGTGAACTCCGGTGAGCTCTGTCATGCGCGCCGCCACGGGAAGCTCAAGTCCGGCGACAGCGCCGCCGCCCCCACGAGCCGATGAACCTGGACCGCCTGATCCACAGCCAACGCACAGGATTAGATCGGCGTACCGCTGTGCCCAGAACCGCCAGATCTAGATCCAATGGCCAAGAGTCACCCATACCGGTTCGGCCTGGTGTTGTTTCTAAAGAGACCCTGTGTTTCTTGGTAATCAACCCGCAGTCCATGACTGTGTAAAAATATTTCAATCCAGGCCCTGTTTTATTCACTTTAGCCCTTGAGTTCCTTTGAAATCTAACCCGCAGTCCAGCCCCTGACTTTTTGCACGTTAGACCCAGATCTAAGGTTTAATTATGTATAGGTCCTTGGTTTTTGCAGAAAAACCCCAGAAACTCTGTTTTCTTACAGAAAAGCCCCTAGATCTTGTTTTAAGCTTAATTTTCGCGTTCTAGCTCCGTTTTAGGCGTTCTTTATGTCCACGCTATCGTTGAAATGTGTAGAATAGTTCTAGCTTGGTTTTGCTTGCTGTTTTTATTTATTGTTGTACTATTTCTTAGTGTTAGCCTTTGTTTGCATGTATGTTTATGTTGTTGCCTTGTTTTGGGCAATGTGTTCGTGAGTAGACGTTGTGCTACCCGAGGAGCATCAGTACCAGTTCCCGGAGCAGCCACCATCTTCTGAGCAGTTTGAGCAGCAGGAACAGTTTGAGGAAGGCAAGTATAACATGAACATCACCTATCACTTTTAAATACAACTTCATACTGCATTTTAATATTGTATGCCTATAAGGACTTTCCTAGCCTCTTTATATCCTTTATATATCCCTTGGGTTGCATTTTGGTTAGTTGTGCTAGGTGCCGCACTATAACACACTTGGTCCTTTTTAATTAATTTGATTAATGGTATATGCAACTTAATTCTGGGAGTGGCCCGTTTGAGTGGCTCACGTCTCGTTAAAATATGTTTTGTTAGAAACATGGTTTAGGGGGCCAGCACGGTGCTTACTACTGGGTTGGCCACTCTCCATAAGGACATGTTCATAGAACGATAACCTGGGACAACAGTGCTACCACAAGACTGGAATGGGACGCTCTTGGCTTACTAATTAGGTCATTTTGGTTCGGGAGTAACTTACCGACGGGGCAAGAGGGGGGTCGAGCTTCAATGGTCCCTGCACTACGAGGCTTGGTCTGTGTTATCTTGTACCCCCTCGAGGTGGGCACCATCGTTACATTGCCTGAATCCTTAGCGGTTACCCCTTACCAACGTGGTCCTTTGTAACGGCTTCATAGTGAGTTTGCTAGTCATCTCACCTAAGGAAGTGTGATGAACAACTAGCGTAGCTCACGACTTTTGGATAAAGATGTGCAACCTCTGCAGAGTGTAAAACTGGTATACTAGCCGTGCTCACAGTCATGAGCGGCCCAGATCCTCCTTTTGATTAGTGGGGTTATCTTCCTTTGGTTAGGAGGGTTTCCCCGGGTGGTTGGTTTGGTTTGGTTCTCAGTTTTCATAATTAATTTTGATTAATTACTATGTAACTGGGTTTATGGTAATTCATTAACCTGTAGTAATTAGCTGTAATAAAACTTTGCCAAGACTTAAAAGCTAATGCAGTTGAGTCAGCCAACCTTAGAGCCTCATAGTTTGTGTTATACTTGTTGAGTACAAGTTGTGTACTCACACTTGCCTTCTCTACTCTTTTTCCTCTTGTCCTTTTTGGGGATACTCTACTGCTGCTCAGTTCCTGCCGACGCGAGGGAATTCACTCAGAGCGACTAGGAGTACGAGGACTTCTAGGCGTTCGTCTCCCAGTCGACGTCCCTGTGGTGCACAGCTTCCGAGAGATTTCGTATATGTATTTTACGCTTCCGCTGTATCAGACATTTTGTCATTATTGTAATAAATAACATTCGTACTCGCTTTATTATATCTTTTACGTGATAAGTGTTGTGATATACTGTTCATTCTGTTGTATATACGTGTGACTTGATCCTGGCACGTATATGATTGCTCGGTTTATGTCCTTTTATAAACCGGGTGTTACAGAGTGGTATCAGAGCTATATCGACTGTAGGACGAAAGCCTAGATAGAGCTAGACGAGTTTTAGGTCTTCTTTTCTCTAGCCTTGTCTGCTGAAACTATTTTGCTATTATATTCCTTGAAATTCCAAGATTTTTACTCGTCTTGCCTTGATTTCTATCTATAGAATTAGTTTCCATAGATTTTGGCCAGAAGTAAGTCGACCGACCATCATAGGTGTAAGCTAAATGACCCCTTTATAATAGCACGATAGAACGTTCCGCGACACGTTGTGTTAGTCGAGTTGTGTGATAAACTCGACTAAAGTGTAAAATTTGTATGCTTGTTATTATGCTAATGTTTGATTTGGATCTTTGGTTGATTGCATAGCTTAGTAGTTAAATTTGTTTAATGAAAATCAGTCTTAAGTTAAAGTTAATTAATTAATAAAATGAGTTAGATCATTCGGGGTTAAACAATACACTCTGTTTCCTCTCTACCTTATCCTACCTTGGGTTTCTCCTGTCTTGCTTGTTGAGAAGAAGGATAGTGCGAAGGGGATGTGATATTCTAGGATTCACCGAAGAGGATGTCGGTTTCTGTAAGGGGGTAGGGATGTGACACCTCGGTCTACAGAAAGTACAGGAGAATTTGATAATCTCTCAAACGAGGTAGAATAGTTATGTTATAGATCTTTTTTTCGGATTTATGCAACACCCATCTGGAGTTAGCAGCAGTAATGCCTGGGTAGTGTTGTCCAAATAAGATAGAACCTTACATAGTGAGGTTTTCTCTCTTCTTTGACCTTACCAATCTATGCTTCCTTTTATCCCAGCTCAGATGTCGGCAGAACAGAAAGGCCTTCGAGACAGTGCAATGGGTGATGGTGTTCATGCAATAATTTCCGTGGAGCAGCCGATAACGGTACAAGATCAGCCTTCACAAACAACATACCATCCGAAGAATGGTGAGAAAGCTTGCCCGTGTTGCCAATTCTATGGCGTTCCTTGTCGTCAAGTTCGTGCGACTGAAGATGAAGCCACAACTAAGAGGAACCAGAGGTTGTTCTCCAGTACAAAGAGAAAGATGTCTCATCAAGAGCAGCTAGCTGAGGATTCCCTTTTCCTCGACTCCCCATCGGTCATCGATGAGCTACAGACCATCCAGAAGAGAAAGGATCCTGAGTGCTCTAGAGATACACAGGTCAAGAACCAAGCACTCTATGATTATGTGGATGGGTTGACTATCACTATGAATGTGATTCAGCCACGCGGTCACAAAGAGTCCAAAAAGCAAGCAGCAGAGATAATGCAAGATGGGATGTTAAGTTCACAGGGAGGTCAACCAAGTAGCGCCATTCACCGCCGCCTTATGTGCTACCAATGCAAGCGAAAATGTCATTATGCCAAAAGTTGTCCACAGAAGCGCCTGTCACCAGCTCCACCAGCACCTCAGGCTCCACTGCAGGCAGGACAGCAGGGTCGCCCAGCCCAACCCAGGGTGCCACGACAGGGGAAGGTGAACCATGTGATGGCTGAGTCTCCGAACGTGGTTATTGGTACGTTCATGGTCAACTCATATCCAGCTACAGTGCTTTTCGATACTGGTGCTACGCATTCCTTTATTACACAGTCTTTTGTCGAGCATCATGGTATTCATACTAGCACATTAAAGAGGTGCATGTTGGTATCTTCACCTGGAGGACAATTGAGGTCTCATATCTTCTGCCCCAGAGTCAGTGTTTCCATAAGGGGGGTAGAGTTCAGTGCAAATCTGATGGTGCTAGACACCAAGGGTATCGATGTGATTTTGGGTATGGAGACCCTTACCAGATGGGGAGCCCTCATTGATTATGCTCAGCGGACAGTTCGCTTAGCAGCATCTGATGGCCAAGATGTGATAGTCAGTGCTACAGAGCCTTCTAGTTTTCTTCATCAGATAGAGGCTAGACCCACGGATGGTATTCGCGTGGTGTCTGAATTCCCGGATGTCTTTCCGGAGGACTTGCTAGAAGAAGGAAGAGGAGTTGATGAAGACATATTCGGATCTCTTTGCTAGCCAGCCCAGAATCTCGGGACGAGATTCCTGTAAGGGGGTAGGATTTGTAACACCCTAATTTAAATTTCAGTATTTAATAATAAATTTAATTGGTTTAATAAAGTTTCTTAGGTTTTATTTGTTTAGCATTTCATTTAACTTTAATTTATTTCACAAGGAAATAAAATTTATCTTAGTTCAACATGTTTGTGCATTTCATGCCGGTGCTTGTTTTTTATTTTGGTTGAATGCATAGGGTTTGAATTCAAACTTGTGTTTGAAATTCAAATAGTTTGAGTGTGTTTGGAAAAGAAAAAGAGGAAGCAACCCTGTTCAAACCAGCAGCAAACTCAGCCCAGCACCTTGTCAGCTCAACCCAGGCAGCCCAACCCCAGCTCGCTCGGACCTCTTTCCTTCAGAGCCCAGCATGGCGGCCTCCTCCTGCGCGCAGCCCGCTTCTCCGCTTAGGCCCAGCAAGCGCCGAGCCCACCTGCCAACGCTTCCGTCTGCAAGCAGCACCGTGCGCTCGCTCGGTGCCGCTGACAGCACGTCCTGCCCGTCAGCAACAGCCCTCTCCCCCGCTCGCCCGCGTCCAAGCGCGCGTCGCCCTCGTTGCCCACCTGGGCCCACCTGTCGGTCTCAGCCAGCTCACACGCATGGCCCAACGCCACGGCCCGCTTCCGCGTTCCACGCGCTCAGCCCAGTTCACCTCGCCTCAGCCGCGCGCACTTCCTCGAACTGACAGGCGAGCCCCGCAGGTAAGCCTCTGCAGACCCGCGTCGCATGCCCCGCGCTCGCTCCCGTGCTGCTGACGCCGCAGACCCACACGTGGGCACCTCCCTCCGCAGCCCACCAGCTTCCCCCACCGCCCGTTTCCCTCCACGCCAGCATGGCCCAGCGCCCTCTCTCGCGTCTGGCCCGTGACACCGCCTCCCGCTCGCCTGGCCCAACTCCCGCACCCCCGCCTCGTCAGCCAGCGTGCTCGCTCGCTCGCACAGGCCAACTTGTCCCACTCGCTCCGCTCGCGCACGGCCCGCACGCCGCTCAGCCCGCAAGTGCGCGCCCCCACTGACGCTACGGCCCCACCGATCAGCACCTTCCCCATCCTCCTTCCTTCCTCTCCACTGTGTTGAGATCCCCTGCTCCGCTCACCCCTCTCGGCTCCGTGGACCAAGCCGCGCCCGACCCAGCAGTCCCACCGGTCAGCCCGCCTTCCCCGCGCCCTCACTTTCTAGAAGCCCATCCCGAGCTCAGATCACACTGAACCGCTCCACGATCCACCTTCCCCGCACTACACCGAACCCGACCGAGATCGCCGCCGTGATCCTCGCGATCACCTTCCCGGGCACGCACGCCCAAATCTTCGGACCTGCCTTTATTTGCCCCCGCGCACCCTCCTGAACCCTACCACGCCTCACCAAGGCTGCCACCGAGCTCCAGCACCACCGCCGCCTTGCTCCGCCGCGTAGAGCATCTGCTCTGCCGTGGCCACGCCACCTCGCCATGCCTCAGCCACCGTGAACCTTCGCAAAAAACTTTGTCCTGTGCCTAGGCACCTTCCAGAACCGCTACCTTGATCCCGACCGCAGGCAATCACCGGAATTTCGCCGAGCTCCATCCCCGGTAAGCCCCTGCGCCGCCGCGGTCCCTTACCGCCGGCGACCCCCGATTCTCCTCTGACCCTCGTTCCTTGACCACAGCACCGCTGCGCATCTCCTCGACGAATCCAGGAACCCAGAGCACCCCCGCAGCGATCTCCTCCGTGAGCTCCGCCACAACCCGCCGCCCGGATCCCGCCGCCGGCCATCCTGCGTTGCGACTCCGGCCCGAACTGAACCCTCGGTGAGCACCCGCATCCTCCCCTGGTCCTTTTGCGTTAGCTTCTGTAGGTCATAGCCCACCCCCGCGACTGGAACACCGTTCACCGGCGCTCCGCCACAGCACAGGCGCAGCCACGCCGTGGCGGGCGCACTGCAGCCTATCTCAGCCCCGCACAAGCCCGGCAAAGGGTTGCCCTTGCCTTGCGCACGCTCCACGACCCTTTTGCTCGTGAATCCGAGACCCAGAGCAGTCCAACGCGATACTGGTGACACTGAAAGAAATCCTTCTCCCATGCCACACTGAATGACGAATCGGCCGATACTATTTCAAAAGTATCGTCAACCCACTGAATCAAACATTGATGCATAGTAGATGGAATGCAACAATTTTCATGTATCCAATCCCGACCCAACAGCAAACTGTATGAACCTTTGCCATTAATAATGAAGAAAGTAGTGGGAAGGGTATTACTTCCAATTGTGAGATCGACGCATAATACCCCCAAAGCAGGAGACACGACTCCTTCGAAATCCTTGAGCATCATATCAGTCTTTGTCAGATCATCTTGATTCTTCCCAAACTTGCGTAGCATAACATGGGGCATTATATTCACGGCTGCACCTCCATCAACCAACATCTTCGTAGCAGGCTTGCCATCAATGAATTCTTTCAGGAACAGTGCCTTAAGATGCTGCCTCTTATCATCTTCTGGCTTCTCAAATGTTGCTGGCTGTGGCTCCAAATTCAACTGTGCCATGGGCTTCCTCTAATTCTGGTTCATGATCTTCGTCGCCTGGTGATCCAGAATAGATCACTATCGGCTCTGCGTTTAGCATGCCAAACTTGTGGTTTGACTAATTTCTTGTTCAGAGTTTGTTCTCGCTCTTCTTCAATGATTTCTAGTTGGCGTAGCCTCTGAACACGTCGCTTCTGAGACCTGGCCAAACCTCCTGGACACCACTGAAATTGATCCGTGTGATCAGGCTCACATTCTGGATCTCTTCGCATCGGCTGATCATCTTGCACTCTTTCATTGGCCATCTGCTCTGGCCGATCGTGTGCAGGCACTCTTCTCCCAGCAGGATCACGTAGCATTGTCCTGCCCCCCAGTCGATCATGCACGATACCCTTTTTCCTAGCCGATCATGCACAGGAGTGCGCTCACGCCAATAGGGCTCATGATGTGACCTTTCATATGATCGGCTGCCTTGACATTGCACTCGGGACAATCATATGCCGAAGGCAATGTCATCCTTTCTTCCCAGCAGGAGACAAAGAAAGGACACCTCCAATGATCTTGCTCGCGTCGCTCCTCTTCTTCTCTACGCTGCCGCCTTTCACGATCACGCTGAAACTTGTTCAACAACATTTGAGACGTGACACATCTATGTGCGGCAAAAGCCCATTAAATGCTGCATCGGCCAACTGCTGATCGGACAGAACCAAACTATAACATCGAATCTTGACATCTCTAAACCTTTGGATAAAAGCAGCAACCGATTCATCGTTTCTTTGTCTTAAGCTAGTCAAATCGGTCAACTTTAACTCAGTAATCCCAGAGAAAAAGAACTGATGAAATTGTCTCTCTAGATCGGCCCAATATAATATGGAGTTTGCCGGCAAAGTGGCGAACCAAGCAAAGGCCGATCCAGACAAAGACAAGGAGAACAAATGGACTCTGAGTGCATCATGGTTGCCCGCTTCTCCCAACTGTAGAAGAAACCTATTAACATGTTCCATCGTAGAAACTTCTCCCTGCCCTAAGAACTTTGTGAACTTAGGCATCTTGTACTTGTGTGGGAGAGGAATCTGATCATAAGCCGAAGGATAGGGAGTCTTGTACATAACGGATTGTTGCTTTGGCCTCATAACAAACTGCTCCCTCATCACTTCAGCTATCTTTGTACTCCAACCAACTTGTGTTTCAACATTTGGCTTCTGTTGGGGAGAAGCCAATCTCGCTGCGTTGGTCATCATTGCAAGTTGCTAAGCTACATGATTCATCGGCTGTTGAGCTGATTGCATCTGTTGTGCTTGCTGGGACATCTGATTGGGTATCTGCTGAGTCATCGTCGGCTATGTAGCTGATGGGTTAGCCAATTGTTGACCAGTAATATCCATGTATGGTACAATGACACACCGTATCTGTCCAGTTGCTTGATTATGGAATACCTAGTTGACTCCCCTCTGATGCGGAGATTGCGACAATAACACTTCTGAAGGAGACTGGGGTTGGAGCAGGATAGCAAGACGCTGCTGTGGGGTCATCGGCGATGGCGCCGATGCATTAGCTTGTGCCATCTGTTGTGGACTCCATGCACCTTGTGCATTCAGTTGTGTTGCTGATGCAACCTGCTGTGCACCCATCGGCTGAACGGTCGATGGATCAGGCTGAGAGGCTATCGGCTGAGAAGCCGATGCATTAAACTGCATCTTGGGTGGCGTAGAAAAGAAATCCGGATGCATACCATACCCAGTAGTAGGATTCCATCCTTTAGGAAATACGGACGCAGATCCATCTTGCACAGTTGTAGCAATCGGCGGTGTGGTTGAGTAGATAGGATTTGTCGTAACCGCCGATGCTGCAGTAGTCATCTGGGGTGGAGTTTGACTGTTGTTTGTTCCTGCCTGGCTATCTTGAGCCGACAGGGCTGCTGCCATAGACACCTCCAAGGGAGTATATTGCATCTGATCTGGTTGTATATAGCAAGGACCTATGGACCCTGGAAACATGCCTTCAGCAAAAGTCTTGACCACTGCATTGTGCACCGTGTTGCCCATAACTGTTGCACTCTTGATGAAGGCTTGTGCCACAGCTTGGCCAACTGTGTCTATCATCTTGCTTTCACGTTGAGCCTCTGTCAATGGCTGGAAAGATGGAAGATTAAACTTCTTGATCACCTCACCAGATCTGTTGACGTTGTACGACTTCAGGCATTCACGTTTGAATTTCTCCACCAGCTCTTCATATTCCTTCTTTTGTTCTTCTTTAAGCTTATCTTCAGGAACAAGAATCTGGTTTTCTTCACTAACTACAGATTTATCTGTGATTTCCACCATGTTGAAGCTTTCGGTCCCACCATGTTGACGCAAAAATCAACATACTCGAATCCGAGGGCAAGTGTTCGCCGAGTCACGGAAAGTCAACCAAGCGTGCCAGTCAATTTGACCTGAAATTGACAAGGGAGAAAACAAAGTCAAATTCGAGAGCGTATCGGCTAGGATTCCAAATATCTCTCAGGTAGGCGTATCGGCAAGCTTTGCCGATACTGAATGCGACAAAAAGATTTTAAATGCAAGCGCGTAGTAAAAGAGCGCATCAGCAGGATCAGCCGATGCACTAAACGATAAAACTGGCTTTGAATAGCCGATCGTGTATGTATGACAAGATCCAAGCTACGAATGTGTAACTCAAATGATGTGAGCTAAAAACAGAACTAAACCGGCTCTTGAGATAACAAAAGTGTTACTCCAAAACCTAAAGCCAATCTAGTATGTTTTTAGATGTGATAATGGCCAAAAAGCATAGGAAAACCTACAAATCTAGCCGATATCGATAATTTTTGAATAAATCTAGACGAGACTACAGCGATGTGCCCGGAAGTCAAAGCCTAGATAAACTCGATAACTTTTGAATAGATTTGAACGAAGCCACAGCGATGCGCCCGTTAGGTAAAGCTCAAATATACTCAGTAAAACGAAAACTCACTAGCAAATCAAGTCGCTCGAATGTGAGGCGTCCTTGATCAACTTGAAAGAACTCGTCGAAAAAAGAAGAGAAAAGGCGAAGTCGCCGAAAAAGTGAAAAGGAATTGTAAAATTGTGTTGTATTGGATGTGTATCAAGTTTTTCCGGTCCCTTACAACTGATATATATAGACTAGCGCTATCAAGTCCTAACCGATCACGGCAAACATTACTTGACTCTCATAGAGTCCGGATCCTCTTCTCCTTCCTTGACTTCATCGGCAACTCTCCATCGGCCGAGCACCAGAGCTAGCGGACCAGCATCTTCGCAGAATATTCTCCTGGCCCATCGGACGCACTTCCATCGGCCGATTCCAACCCTGTGTATCTTTTGGTTTCTTCCAAATCGGCCATCTTCCCTTCACAAGAATCAGCTTCCTTGACACATGTCAAAAAATGGTGTTAACACCTTCACAAAAGCTGGTCATGGCCAATGATCATATAGCCGGAAGCAGGAAGAGCGCACCAGACAAGTACCACCAGCCTAGGTGGTGCCCTTCAGGCTTGACTCACACATAAAAGAGGAAGCTGCGGCGCCTTCGCAACAAGGAGAAGAAGGAACATGAGGCACAGAAGAAGAGGGATTAGCACTTCAACATGTATAGACCCATGATCCCTCAAGACAAGGTTTGGCAGATCAAGACGGCTGATCAACCAGCTGTTGACATGAAACGATCACACACCAAAGCCCGAGAGCCCCGTACGCCAAGCTCGGACTGCACTTGATTCAAAACAAGGCGTGGCAGTCAATTTGACCTGCAAATTGACAAGGAAACAGCAAACCGCCAAATACAAGAGCGTATCGGCTGGATTTCCGAATTGCTCTTATGCAGTGTGTCGGCAAGGTTCTGCCGATACAAGAAACGACAGCAGATCGGGTATAAATAACATGTAATAAAAGTGATCTACAAGGGATCAGCAAGAAGCTGCCGATGCCGGTATGCAACTAGAAGGCTAGATGTAAAGCCGACACATGCCAGAAAACAATGTGCAGACTCATGAATGTATGGATCTGAACAAAGCTAAGCTTGTAACCGATCTAATCAGCTTTTCAAGATCTAACGTGGAAGTAAAGGAACTAACAGCCAATTAAACAGATTACTAAGACAGGTAAATTTTGAATAAATCTAAACAAGAAAATAGTGATGCGCACGTGATCAAAGCTTAGATAAATTCGGTAACTTTTGAATAGATCTGAACAAAGCCACAACGATACGCTTGGAAGCTAAAGCTCAGATTTACTCGGTAAACGAAAACTTACCCGCAAGCCAAGTCGCTCGAATGTGAGGTGTCCTTGATCAGCTCGAAAGAACTCACGAAAAAGAAAAAGATGGAGAAGCGCCGACAGAAAAGTAAATTGTAAGTAGAGTAAAGTTTTGTTGTCTAGATGTGTATCAATCTTCTACAATGGCTGGGGGCTCATATTTATACCCCACGCCAACACAATCCTAGCCGATCACGGCAAAGCACGATTCTAATCTAGAAAACAAAACTAATTCTAAAACAAGATATCTCCTGCCAAACCGAACCAAAATATCTGGTCAACTTTGCCTTCCTCCGGTCAATAGGATCTCCATTGGTGATGTATGATCACCCTTCCAAATCCACCATTCGCGCTAGACAAAACTTTTTCTCCTCTGCAACGCTCTTCCTTGACACGTGTTAAAATCTGGTGTCAACATATGCACCCCAATTTCGGAGTAAAATGTCCTTTTTACTTTGAAATTAATCCTTGTCATGATTACACTACCGAACGGTCTTCTCATCACTGCTGTCTTGCTTCCTGTGCGGGTGGTGAACCAAAATCTCCTCTTTACCCTTCACCTTTCACATTCCCGTCCACACAACGCGAATCTACCGATTCATCTTCCGTCTTTTTACCCATACACTCCTCTCAATTAAATCTAGGAGTAAAAGTTGTACAAGTGCACCGCAGCCGATTCACCTCCCCCACTTTGGGCTATAAATAACCCCATCGGCGCCATAGCTTCTCCATCGGCCATAGCTTTCCTTGCCTTCTTCTTCCTCTAGCCTCCCAAAAACCCTAGTCTTTTTTTCCTTCCTCAAGCAAATGGCGAACAACAAGCGCGCCGGCGAGGGCTCTTCCGGTGCTCCTCCACCGCTCCGTCCTCGTCATGTGTAATGCATCTCTCCTCTTTCACCAATGTTGCATTCTAGATCGCATCTGACTGGTTCTTGATCTTTGTAGGGACGTCGACGCCGAGCTCCCGGCGAACTTCCAGGCCCTAGACGAGGGCACCCAAGGGCTCATCCGCGACCTCCTCCGCCAGCGGGATGAGGCTCGCTGCCAACTTGACGTGGCATAGACGGATCATGTCGTCATCTGCTGTCAGGTCTCCAACGCTGACACCAAGGTCGCCAGTAAGTTCTTATGTCATGCCTCTTTTCACGATTATCTCCAACTTCTTGTTCTAACCCCTGCTTCTTCCAGACTTGGAGGCGCAGGTCCAGACCCTCCTCGACATTTCCCGAGTCGCCATAGACTCGGTGAAATCTCGGGGAGCACCGTCGCTCCATGCCTGCGGAACATCCCCGCCCGCGTCAAGGAGGTTGCCAGCCACGAAGTTCACGCAGGTGCCGCCAGGGCCATCGCCGTGGTGTCCACCATGTTCGGGGCAGACTTCTGGCAGTGGGAGCCGGTCTTCCCTGAGTGGGGTGCGGCGCGGGAGGACTTCGATGAACTGGTTGACGATCTCCGCTTTGTCACCGACGCCATTGTCGACGATGTGAGCTTGGACGGGGTCGTCCGCAACCTCTTCGGCGAGGAGTCAGATTAGGTTGTAGTATGTAACAGCCTACCTTTCTTCTTGTAAATATATTCAATGGATGGGCCTCATCCCCCTTTCACTTTTTCTCCTGTGTTGTCCCGATTTTTCCTTAACTTTCCTCACATTGATCTTCGATTGCCACAACAAACGAACGCACACGTTTCAATCGATTAAGATAAACTCAACCACAAAGAAACCCGATAATTCCAAGAAAACATCATGCAATCTTGATTCAAATCCAAACTCACGTGTATGGAGTGTATTTTTGATCTAAGGGCGATATGCATCATATCGGCCACGAAAGCATTTGAACGTTCTCATATTACGATCAAACCTTTCTTCATCTTTTGTGCTGAAGGCGATACTTCCTTGTATCGGCTATACTCAAAACTAACCGATCATTGGTGTAATTGGCTATGCATCCACCCATACACTTGGGTAATATTTCTTCAGATATTTTCCATTAAGCGAACTGAAAAATTCTTCCCCTTCCAATGTTTCCAAAATATATGCATTTACAGGAACACATCTGCTAATCTTATAAGGCCCTCCCATGTTGGGGACCATTTGCCGAATTGGGGATCATTGGTTCCTATTGACAAAACCAATTTCCACACCAAGTCGCCCTGGTCAAAAGTTTTGGCTTTGAACTTCTTATCATACCATCGGCCCACTCTAACTTTATTAGCTTTGATATTTATGGGAGCATTTAGCCGATGACTAGCCAGATCTTCCAACCCATCTTTCATCAATGCAATATAGTCATTGACTATTAACTGATCCTGGAATATAACGCGTCTGGAACCAAGCCTTGTTTCTCAAGGATGAACAGCCTCATGCCCGTATACTAACTGATATGGAGATACTTTAGTAGCCCCATGACAAGCCATTCTGTAGGCCCACAAAGCTTCATTAAGAGTGGTATGCCACTTCTTTGGCTGCTCGTCAATCTTCCTCTTAATCAACTTAATAATTCCTTTATTGGAAGATTCTACCTGACCATTGGCTTGGGCGTAATATGGAGAAGAATTCAACAATTTAATTCCCATACTTGCGGCAAACTCTCCAAACTCCTCAGAAATAAACATACTACCCAGATCGGTTGTAATTGTCTGTGGGGTACCAAACCGATAGATAATATGCTCCTTTACGAACTCAATCATTTCTCTAGATGTCACGGTTTTCAGAGAAATTGCTTCAACCCACTTGGTGAAATAATCTGTTGCCACCAATATGAATTTATGATTCTTGCTAGATGGTGGATAAATCTGTCCAATCAAATCAATTCCCCATCCTCTAAATGGCCACGGCTTAATAAAGGGATTCATAGCCGATGCCGGTGCCCTCTGTACGTTACCAAATTTCAGATACTCTTGACACCCATTATAATAAGTGAAGCAATCTTCTAATATGGTCGGCCAAAAGTTTCCATTCCTTCTGATCATCCACTTCATCATATATGCCGATTGATGCGACCCACAGACACCTTCATGTATTTCCCCCATCAAGACTTTAGCTTCCTCCTTATCAAGGCATCTGAGCAAAACACCATCAATCGTCCGGTAATACAATTCTCCTTCAAGCAACACATACTTAGTCGCTTGAAATCTGATCCTCCGACTTACATTCTTTGAGGGATCTTCCAAATAATCAACGATCTCCTTCCTCCAATCATCAGCAGGTAATTCTAGAGCCATTACACCTTCTATCGGCCGATAACCAAAGGCATGTTGCGCTAGCCGATTGGCATCACTATAGTAAAACTTGGGGACATGCTCTATAGTTACCTTCTTAAACTCTTTCAGCAATCGGCAACACTCTTCATGATAAACTCATAGAATATCATCTTTACATTCATATATACCGATTAACTGATTGACCACTAGTATTGAATCCACAAATATCTCTACTGCATTGGCCCCAATCTCTTGCAATAGCCGAATTCCTTTGAGCAAAGCTTGATATTTAGTTTGATTGTTAGTAGCAGTTGCTTCTATCAGAAAAGACAATTCAAATGGTGCCCCCTGAGGCGACACTAAAATAATGCCAATACCAGATCCAGCTCCACACGATGAACCATCGGAGAACAATGTCCACGGAACCAGATCAACAATTCCCAATTCTGGCCCACAATGCTGAACAACAAAATCGGCCATGATTTGTCCCTTAACTTCTTTGGCCGATTCATATTTCAGATCAAATTCAGACAAGGCCAAAATCCACTTTCTGATTCTCCCATTTAAAATCGGCAATGAGAGCATGTATTTAATCACATCATCTTTGCTCACCACAACACACTCAGCCGATAATAAATATTGTCTAAGCTTGGTACAAGAAAAGTATAAGCAAAGACATAACCTTTCGACAGGGGAATACCTGGTTTCAGCATCTAAGAGTCTTTTGCTGACAAAGTATATCACACATACTTTTCCCTCGAACTCTTGAATAAGGGCCGATCCGATAGCAAGCACGCTCATCAGCCAATAAATATAACTTAAACGGCTTGTGCTTTTGTGGTGGAACCAACACAGGAGGCGATGTTAAATATTGTTTGATTTCATCCAACGCCTTTTGCTGCGCTTGCCCCCATACAAATTTCTGATCGGCCTTCAACTTCAACAATGAACTGAACGGCTGAATTTTACCGGACAAATTAGCAACAAATCTCCGGATAAAATTAATTTTGCCAATCAATGATTGAAGTTCAACCTTTGTTTCTGGAGCCACTCCCTTGTTAATGTCCGTGATAGTCTTCTAACTAATTTCAATTCCTCTTTCATGAACCATAAACCCAAGGAATTGAACAGCCAAAAAATGCACATTTGTTAGGATTCATCTTTAATCCATGCTTTCTAGTGCATTCTAAAGCTTTACATAAGTCGGCTAAATGTTCTTGATGTCCCTTGGACTTTACTACAACATCATCAATGTAAATTTCCACAATCTTGCCGATGATCTCATGGAAAATATATTTCATGGCCCTCTGGTATGTAGCTCCGGCATTCTTCAACCCAAAGGTCATGAAAATCCACTCGAACAAATCAACATGCCCCGGGCATCTGAATGCAATCTTATGGACATCCTTCTCAACCATCAGTATCTAATTATATCCAGCATTCCCATCCATAAAACTGATCACCTTATGTCCCGCAGATGCATCTACCAACATATCTGCAACTAGCATTGGGTAACCATCTATCGGCGTAGCTTTGTTGAGATCCCTGAAGTCAATGCACACACGCAGCTTTCCATTCTTCTTGTATACAGGAACCACATTAGATATCCATTTAGCATATCTACATTGCCTAATGAACTTTGCTTCTATTAACCTTGTGATCTCGGCCTTTATATCTGGCAAAACATTAGGATTGCATCATCTTGCACCCTGCTGAAATGGCCGATACCCAGATTTAATAGGCTACCAATGCTCAACAATAGATCGCTCTAAGCCAAGCATCTCATAATACTCCCAAGCAAAACAATCTTTATATTCCTTGAACAACTTCACTAGCTCTTGCTTATACTCAGGATTTAATTTGGCGCTTATGAATGTCGGCCTTGATCTATCTCCATCTCCAATATCCACTTCTTCTAAAGCATTAGCCGACGTAAACCCGTGCCCCAACTTCTCTTCATCATCAAGGAACTCATCCATCATGAACGGTTTGAGAAACCGACTGCTTGGATTGGTGGAAGCATGATAACCATGTTAACAGGCGCAGCTGATGACCACGAACCTTGCCGAACATCATCCTTTGCTTAACACGCCAAACCTCTGACCTGACTCCTTTCTTCTTAGGAGCCTCCTTTCTTTCCTCTTCCAGCACCTCTGTCTGACGTAGCCTCTAAACTCGCCTCTTCTGCGATCAGGTCAGACCCACTGGACACCATCGAGGCCGATCAATATTATCATGAATAGGCTCTCTTTCTGGATCCCTACAATGTGGGTACTCATCTGAAACTCGAGCATTAGCAGTCTGCTCAACCCGCTCATTAGCAGAAATCCTTCCTTCTGTAGGATCATGTAGCATGGTCTTGCCCCAGCCAATCACGCGCTGAAACCCTACCACAAGGCGATCATGTACAGGGATGCGTCTGTCTTCACTCTTTTCTCTGATGATCGGCCCACGAGGTCTCTAGTCAAAACGTGGCTTCTTGTGCGATCGGTCTTCACGATCTAATCAGCTTTTCAAGATCTAACGTGGAAGTAAAGGAACTAACAGCCGATTAAACAGATCACTAAGCCGAGTAAATTGTGAATAAATCTAAATGAGAAAACAGCGATGCGCCCGAGATCAAAGTTTACATAAATTCGGTAACTTTTGAATGGATCTGAACGAAGCAACAGCGATACGCCCAGAAGCTAAAGCTCAGATTTACTCGGTAAACAAAAACATACCAGCAAACCAAGTCGCTCGAATGTGAGGCGTCCTTGATCAGCTTGAAAGAACTCACAAAAAAAAGATGGCGAAGCCGCCGATGGAAAAGTAAATTGCAAGTAGAGTAAAGTTTTGTTGTGTGGATGTGTATCAATCTTCTACAATAGCTAGGGGATCATATTTATACCTCATGCCAACACAATCCTAGCCAATCGTGGCAAAGCACGATTCGAATCTAGAAAACAAAACTAATTCTAAAACAAGATATCTCCTGCCAAACCGAATCCAAAATATCTGGTCAACTTTGCCTTCCTCCGGTCAACAGGATCTCCATTGGTGATGTACGATCACCCTTCCAAATCCATCATTCGCGCTAGATAGAACTTTTTCTCCTCTGCAACACTCTTCCTTGACACATGTTAAAATCTGGTGTCAACACTAGCAGGACCTGTCGTACCGCCGCCTCCGACCGGTCAGACCGGTGAGCCAGACCGGTCTGATTGCTCTGACAAATCGGTCAGACCGGTCGAGCCCAGTGCAGAGCCAACTGCTGAGTCAGCGGCGCCCAGTAGTTCCTTCAGTACAAGAAGAAGAGGGATTGGTGGATTATGAAGCATCTCCGGAGCGTACCAACTTTGTAACACCCGGTTTATAAAAGGACATAAACCGAGCAATCATATACGTGCCAGGATCAAGTCACACGTATATACAACAGAATGAACACTATATCACAGCACATATCACGTAAAAGATATAATAAAGCAAATACAAATGTTATTTATTACATTAATGAAAAAAATGTCTGATACAGTGGAAGCTGAAGTACAAATACGGTAAAAACTCTCCGAAGCTGAGCAGGGCGCCACAGGGACGTCGACTGGGAGACGAACGCCTAGAAGTCCTCGTAGTCCTGGTAGCGCTGAGCGAACTCCCTCGCGTCGGCAGGAACTGAGCAGCAGTAGCGTATCCAAGAGGAAAAAGTAGAGAAGAGACAAGAGTGAGTACACAACTTGTACTCAACAAGTATAACACAAACTATGAGGCTCTAGGTTGGCTGACTGACTGCATTTGCTTTTAAGTCTTGACAGAATTTTATTAAAACTATTTACTACAAGTTGGTGAATTACCATTAACCCAGTTACATAGTAATTAATCAAAATTAATCATGTTACTACTGAGAACCAAACCAAAACCACCAAGGTAACCCCGAGAGGCACCCCCTCATCAGAAGGAGTTAACCCCACTAATCAAAAGGAGGATCTGGGCCGCTCATGACCGTAGAGCACGGCTAGTATACCAGTTTTACACTCTGCAGAGGTTGCACATCTTTACCCACAAGTCGTGAGCTACTGCTAGTTGTTCATCACACTTCCTTAGGTGAGATGGCTAGCGACTCACTACGAGGCCTTTACAAAGAATCTCGTTGGTAGGGAGTAACCGCGAGGGTCGGATCGGCAACTATGGAGCAGGTCTAGTGGGCGTCAAGAATACCACAAATGAGGCCACTCAGTACGAGGGACATAGAAGCTTACCACCCTTGCCCCACAGGTAAGTCACTCCAAACCAAAAAGACCTAATTATTACGCCAAGACCGTCCCATTCCAGTCTTGTGGTAGCGCTATTATCTCAGGTTGTCGCTCTATGATCCGGTCCTTATGGAGAGTGGCCAACCAGGCAGTAAGCACCGTGCTAGCCCCCTAAACCATGTTTCTAACAAAACCAATTTTAACGAGAAGTGAGCCACTCAAGCCACACAGAGGGCCACTCTCAGAATTAAGTTGCATATACCATTAATTAAATTAATTAAAAAGGACCAAGTGTGTTATAGCGCGGCACCTAGCACAACTAACCAAAATGCAACCCAAGGTAATTATATAAAGGATAAATGTGGCTAGGAAATCCTTATAGGCATACAATATTAAAATGCAGTATGAAAGTGTAATTAAATATGATAGGTTGTTCATGTTATACTTGCCTTCCTCGTACTGCTCTTGCTGCTGCTCAAACTGGTCGGAAGACGGCTCCTGGTACTGGTACTGGGGCTCCTCAGATGGATCAACGTCTACTCACGAACACATGGCCAAAAACAATACACAACATAAACATACATGCAAACAATAGCAAAAACTAAGAAACAGTACAACAATACATGAAAACAGCAAACAAAACTAGTCTAAAACTATTCTACGCATTACAACGATCACGTGGATATAAAGAACGCCTAAAACGGAGCTAAAACGCAAAATCTAGGCCAAAAACAAGTTCCAGGGACCTATTTGTAAGAAAACTGGAGTTCCAGGGGGTTTTTGGGCAAAACCGAGGACTAAAACATAATTAAACTAAAACTCTGGGGTCTAACTCGCAAAAAGACTAAGCCTGGATGGCGGGTTCTATTTTGAGAAAAGCCAGGGGGGTCTGTGCAAGTTTTTGGGCCGAACTGTAATTTCTTTTGACTTGAGATGGACTGCGGGTTGAATCTAGGAAACTTCAGTGACTCTTTAGAAAAAAAGCCAGGCCGAACCGGTATGGGTGATTATCGGCCATTGGATCTAGATCTAAAGGTTTGGATCAAAGGGGTAAGATAATCTAATCTCAGCCGCGCGTCTCGGATCGGACGGCTGAGGTCGAACGCGACCGACGGCGGCGGCGGGACTCGCCGGGATTCTTCTCCCGCGGCGGCGCGTGGGGAAAAACTCGCTGGAGTTCACCAATCTAGGTGTTCCGGGGGTCAAATCGACCCGAGCTTGGGTCTGGGATGATCATCACGCTATGCGTGATCGACCTAGGGCCACACCGAGGGTTGGCGGGGTTCAGGGCAGTGGATTCAACTGCGGCGGCGGCTCTGAGCGGACAGGCTCGCCGGCGTGCGCACTTTCTGGCACCTAGGGCCCGTTAGAAACTCCAACAGGTAGCGCCAAAGGTGCAGAAGGGCGGGGCGGTGCTCACCGTGCTCTGGATAGAAGGGTGGCATGGCGCTGGAAGATGGGAAGGTCCAGGGTGCGGCTGCGGGGTGG
Source organism: Panicum virgatum (assembly GCF_016808335.1). NCBI lineage: Eukaryota > Viridiplantae > Streptophyta > Magnoliopsida > Poales > Poaceae > Panicum > Panicum virgatum. The sequence goes on along the minus strand of NC_053150.1, from coordinate 25,117,573 downwards.
TTTAAAGAGAAGGGCCGAGAATCTCGGGGGGGGGGGGGGGCGTGCCGTGGGGAGCGCGGGCGTGATCCCCGGCGAGATCACCGGCTTCAGTTAGCGCGCGGAGGAAGAAAGGAATGGAGAAGAGGGAGCTGGCGCGTGGGACCAGCATGTCAGAGGCGGGACACGCGTGAGCGGGCGGAGGCAGGCCGCGGCGTGGGCCGTGCGGGAGTGGGGTGCTGCGCAGCGGCGAAGCGGACCGGTCGGAGAGCGGGCTGGGCCGGTGTGCGGTTCGCGTGCGGGGTGAGGACGGGCTGAGCGGGCGTCCTGGGCCGGGAGAGAAAAAGGGCGCTGCTGGGCTGCAGAATCGGGCCGGTTTTGGTGTTTTCCTTTTCTATTTCTAGTTTTCTCTCTTCTTTTTCTTTTCCAAACTTCACACAACCTATTGAATTCAAATTCGAATTTGAATTCAACTCTAGCACTCAAACAAATAAAACAATGCTCCAGCATAAATGCTCAAACATTTTAACCCTATGATAAATTTTAATTACTTGAGGATCAAAATTAGATTAAATGCAAGTCTAAACACAATAAACCTTAGAAATTTAATTAAAGCCAATTAAATTTATTATTAAAGCTGAAAATTAAATTAGGGTGTTACAAATCCTACCCCCTTACAGGAATCTCATCCCGAGATTCTGGGCTGGCTAGCAAAGAGATCAGGATAGGTCTTCATCAACTCCACTTCCTTCTTCTGGCAAGTCCTTCGAAAAGACATCCGGGAATTTAGACACCACGCGAATACAATCCGTGGGTCTAGCCTCCATCTGATGAAGAAAACCAGAAGGCTCTGTAGCACTGACTGTCACCTCTTGGCCATTAGATGCTAACAAGTGAACTGACCGCTGAGCACAATCAATTTCTGACTCCCCACTTGGCAAGAGTATCCATTCCCAGAATCACATCAATACCCTTGGTGTCTATGACCATCAGATTTGTACTGAACTTTACTCTCCCTATGGAAACACTGACTCGGGGGCAGGAGATATGAGACCTCAATTGTCCTCCAAGGTGAAGATACTAACATGCACTTCTTTAAAGTGTTAGTACGAATACCATGATGCTCGACAAAAGACTGTGCAATAAAGGAATGCGTAGCACTAGTATCGAACAGCACCATAGCTGGATATGAGTTGGACCATGGACGTACCAATAACCACGTTCGGAGACTCGGCCGCTGACTCGACCGTCACATGGTTCACCTTCCCCTGTCAGTGGTGCTCTGGGTTGGGCTGGGCGCCCCTGCTGTCCTGCCTGCCGTGGAGCCGGTGGAAGGCGCTTCTGTGGACAACTTTTGGCATAATGACCTTTTTGCCCGCATTGGTAGCACATGCGGTGGTGGTGAATGGCGTTACTTGGTTGACCTCCATGTGAACTTAGCATCACATCTTGCATCATTTCTGCTGCTTGCTCTTTGGACTCCTTGCGACCGCGTGGCTGAATCACATTCATAGTGATAGTCAACCCATCAACATAATCATGGAGAGCTTGATTCTCGGCCTGTGTATCTCTAGAGCACTTAGGAACCTTTCTCTTCTGGATGGTCTGTAGCTCATCGACCGATAGAGAGTCAAGGAAAAGGGAATCCTCTGCTAGCTGCTCTTGATGAGACATCTTTCTCTTTGTACCGGAGAACAACCTCTGGTTCCTTCTAGTTGTGGCTTCATCTTCAGTCGCACGAACTTGACGACAAGGAACACCATAGAATTGGCAACACAGGGCAAGTTTTCTCACCATCACCCATTGCACTGTCTCCAAGGTCTTTTTGTTCTGCCGACATCTGAGCTGGGATAAAAGGAAATACAGATTGGTAAGGTCAAGGAAGAGAGAAAAACTCCATTATTTAAGGTTCTATCCTATTTAGACAACACTGCACAGGCATTACTGCTGATAACTCCAGATAGGTGTTACATAAATCCGGGAACAAGGAACTAGAGCATAACTCTTCTGTTTCGTCTGAGAGATTCTCAACTTCTCTTGTACTAAGAGTAGGCCGGGGTGTCACAAACTTGGACATCAATGTGGTGCATTTGTCTTCGGATTACTTTGTGGTTCCGAAGGAGGATATGGCTCATCTTCAGTTTGGTACCCATGAGGCTGTGTTCCAGAAGCCAAGAGAGAAAGTTAATCATCTGAAGGCTCTTTACATGATGTAACGTCCTGCCTCCCCGAGGCCGGGTCCGCTTACATCTGGCAGCTTTATAGGACATAGACTACCCTCACAGATCAACACTAGTCTTTTCTGCACACTTTGTCCTCACTCGTGCGCACACTCGTGCGCACCCGGGAAGAACTTCCCGGTCGGTCACCCATCCCGAAATTGCTCCAGGCCAAGCACGCTTAACTTTTGAGTTCTTTCGATATCGGCTTCCGGAAAAGAAGTTGCAACTTGTTGGTATGAGTATTCTATTAATCCTGTTAAGCACTGGGCCGGGATGTCACATACTCACCCCTTAAGAGACCGACGTCCTCGTCGGTCAATCCCAAGCTAGTAACGTCCTCTCTTGGTCACATCCCGTACGTCCAGTGCCAACGGCCCATGTGCGACGTCCGTGCGTCCAGTGCCAATGGTCCCTGTGAGACGTCTGTGCGTCCATTGCCAACGGCGCATCCCAGATGCCCGCGCACTGACCCGCCACGCGCCCATCCACTTGCCGGTGACATCTGCACCCCACGCACCGTCCACATGCCGATGCACTTACGCTCGTACGTGCTCTTGAAACTGCAGGAGTTGGCTCTGATACTATTCTGTAATGTCCCGCCTCCCCGAGGCCGGGCCCGCTTACATCTGGCAGCTTTATAAGACATAGATTACCCTCACAGACCAACACAAGTCTTTTCTGCACACTTTGTCCACACTCGTGCGCACCCGGGAAGAACTTCCCAGTCGGTCACCCATCCCGAAATTGCTCCAGACCAAGCATACTTAACTTTGGAGTTCTTTTGAGATCGGGTTCCGGAAAAGAAGTTGTAACTTGTTGGTATGAGTATTCTATTAATCCTATTAAGCCCTGGGCCGGGATGTCATATACTATTGAGTAACGTCCCGCCTCCCCGAGGCCGGGCCCCCTTACATCTGGCAGCTTATCCAGGACAAAGACTACCCTCACAGACCAACACCAGTCTTTTCTGCACACTTTGTCCTCACTCGTGCGCACCCGGGAAGAACTTCCCGGTCGGTCACCCATCCCCAAATTTCTCCGGGCCCAGCACGCTTAACCTCGAGTTCTTTGGAGATCAGCTTCCGGAAAAAAAGTTGCAACTTATTGACATGAGTATTCTAATAATCATATTAAGCCCTGGGCCGGGATGTCACACATGAGGGGGCACATCAACGGGAAGCCGGTGGCTCTCATGTTAGTGGATGGTAGGGCTATTGTATCTTATGCCCTACTCGTTGTACAAGAAGCTTGGTGGCCAAGATGAAGACTTGATCAAGACGAACATGACGGTCATTGGCGTTGGTGGGAGCGAGCTCATTAGCGCCAAAGGAGCTGCTTCCATGGAGCTTACCATTGGGAGTAAGACACTTGCTACGGCCTTCTTCATCTCGGAAGTGCAAGGTAACTACAACTTGATTCTTGGGAGGGATTGGATCCATGCAAATCAGTGCGTTCCCTCTACCTTGCATCAGTTTCTTGTTCAGTGGATCGGCGATGAGGTTGAGGTAGTCCATGGAAACACTTCATCTTTTGTTGCTTTAGCCGATTCTGATTCTATTAGTGCACATGACAACGTCAAGTATTTATGGGGTGTGGATCTATCTGATTATGATTTGATCAGTTGCACTAAGGATGGTTTTGTTTCTGCTGTACTAAAGCCGATGGACAATTAGCTAAATCATTTAATGTAAATCAAATGAGTTCAACAGAAACTTCAGAGGTGACCGGTCAGACCGCTTGCACTGACTGGTCAGACCGGTCTAGCCCAGTCCGGCGCACAGAGCTGACCGTTCAGACCGGACGCCCCGACCGATCATACCGGTCCAACTCAGAGTGGCTGCAGTAGAGGCTAGATCAATATCGGGTGCATACAAATGATATGTGTGAAGCCATTGATGATTTTGATGATCTGAATAAGCTGGGCCAAGGGTTTACGTCGGATGATCCTTTTGAAAAGATAGACATTGAGGATGGAACTTTTCCTGGGCCAATGTTTGTAAACAAAAATTTATCAGTTGAATATAAAGCCGATTTAATTAATTTATTGAAAGAATATGTTGATTGCTTTGCTTCGGAGTATCATGAAATGCCCGGTTTAAGTCGTGATCTTGTTGAACATCGTTTATCGGTCAAGCCGGTTTTTTACCTTATAAGCAATCGGCTAGGCGTTTTAATCCTATTATGTATGACCGAATTAAAGCTGAGATTAATTGTTTACTTGATGCTGGATTTATTTGGTCTTGTCGTTATGCTGATTGGATCTCTAATATTGTGCCCGTTGAGAAAAAGGATTTGGGGAAAATTAGATTGTGCATTGATTTTAGAGATCTTAATAAAGCTACTCCCAAGGATGAATATCCTATGCCCATAGCCGATATGTTGATTAATGAAGCTTCTGGACATCGTGTTATTAGCTTTCTTGATGGTAACGCTGGTTACAATCAAATATTTATGGCCGAAGAAGATACGTCTAAAACGGCCTTTAGATGTCCTGGATTTGTTGGCTTGTTTGAGTGGGTCGTTATGACTTTCGGTTTAAAGAATGCGGGTGCAACTTATCAAAGAGCTATGAATTTAATGTTCCATTATTTGCTTGGTGTTATCTTGGAAGTGTACAATGATGATATTGTCATTAAATCGGCTGACTTGGATCATCATTTAGCCGATTTGAGACTTGCTCTTGAAATGATTCGCTAGTATGGTTTGAAGATGAATCCACTCAAATGTGCTTTTGGTGTATCGGCTGGGAAGTTTCTTGGCTTCATTATTCATGAGAAGGGTATTGAGATTGATCCTAAGAGAATTGAAGCCATGAAGAAAGTTGAAGCTCCTACATGCTAGAAGAACTTGCAGAAGTGCTTGGGCAAGGTAAATTTGTTGAGAAGGTTCATATCCAACTTGTCCAGGAAGATCAATGCTTTTACTCCTATTCTTCGGTTAAAAAATGAAATCGAATTTACTTGGGGAGTAAAACAGCAAGAAGCATTTGAGAAAATCATGGTTTATTTGTCTTCACCACCTGTGCTCAAGGCGCCTAGGAGAGGAGTACCTTTCAGACTTTATGTGGCTGCTGAAGACAAAGTTATTGAGGCTGTTTTGAATCAAGAAACCGAAGGCAAGGAGTACGTCATTACATACTTAAGCCGACGGCTTATTGATGCGGAGACAAGGTATACCTTTATTGAGAAGTTATGTTTGTCTCTCTATTATGCTCGTACCAAATTGAGGCATTATCTACTATCTAGTACTTGCATAGTTGTGTGTCAAACCAATGTGATCAAACATATGTTAGAAAAGCCGATTTTGAGTGGTCGAATCGGCAAGTGGGCTTATGCTCTAGTTGAATATGATTTGGCTTGTGAACCTTTGAAATCTATGAGAGCCCAAATTGTAGCGGATTTTGTTGTTGTGCATCGGATTAATGACAAGCATGATCTAGAAGTCGGCTATATTACTTGCACACCATGAAAGTTATACTTTGATGGATTGGTTTGTGATGATGGTCAAAGAATTGGTGCTGTTCTTATTTCTCCGAGTGGTGCCATTTTTTGAGTTTTCAAACCGATTGGAAGAAGAATGCCCAAATAACCAAGTTGAGTATGAAGCACTTCTATTTAGCTTGGAATTCTTGCAATCCATGGGCGTGAAACATGTTGAAGTCTTTGTAGATTCTCTTCTGGTGGTGCAAGCAAGTATCCAAGGTATGCCAATGCTATAATGGTTTTTTAAATGCATATCTTGATAAATGCCTTGATATTATTTTTTCCTTCGATGAATTTATTATAAAACATATTCCGAGGGAAGAGAATGGAAAGGCAAATACTCTGGCTCGGCAAGCATCTGACTATAATGTTTTTTTTGAAGGGAAAACTGTGGGGGAGTTCCCCATAGTGCTTCAATTTTCTATTTAAAAATAGAACTGTAGAAAGAGTATATACTTACAGAGGTACATCAGGGGGGTAGGAATCTGGCTATAATGTTATGAAAAAATATTTTAACATTCGCAAGCCGATGCAAACGAAAGCCGAGTTCTTGGTTCTGGACGCACCGGTCCGACCGGTCAGTGACACTGGTCTGACCGCCCAGACTGGTCTGACTGGTCCAGAGACCGGACTGACCGGCGATGCAGCTGGTGATCCCAATTTGGCCTTGAAAGATGATTCAATTGTCACGGCCGAAGGTCAGGATTGGAGGATTCCTCTTGTATCTTATTTGAGAGATCCTGGTCGTGGTGCACAGAGAAATATTTGGCGTTTGGCATTCAAATATGTTTTATTTGACGATGAGCTTTATCGTCGAACTGCCAAAGATTTGCTTCTCAAGTGTTTGGACTCGGATCAGGCCAAAGTTGCTATGGGTGAGGTTCATGAAGGCATTTGTGGTACTCATCAATCGGATCGCAAGATGAAGTGGTTACTTAGAAGAGCCGGTTTTTATTGGCCCACCATGGTGTTTGATTGCTTCAAGTATTATAAAGGGTGTGAAGAATGTCAGCGGTTTGGTGATGATCAATTGGTGCCCACTACGTTGATGCATCCTATTATTAAGCCATGACCGTTCCAAGGTTGGGGGTTGGACTTCATTGGACAAATTAATCCTCCATCTTCAAAGGGGCATCGTTTCGTGTTGGTTGCTATGGATTATTTCACCAAATGGACAGAAGCAGTTCCTTTGAAGAATATGACACATAAGGAGGTATTTGAGTTTATTACTGAGCATATTATTCATAGATTCGGCATTCCACAAAGTTTGACAACGGATCAAGGTTCTTCATTCATATCAAAGGAGGTGAGTGCCTTTGCCCAATCTTACAAGATTAAGTTGCTCAATTCATCTCCATACTATGCTCAAGCCAATGGACAGGCCGAGTCTAGTAATAAGATTTTGATTAAACTTGTCAAGAAGAAGATAGAAGAAAATCCTAGGAAGTGGCATGAAGTGTTATCCGAAGCATTATGGGCTCATCGCATATCTCGACATGGTGCTACTAAGGTTACTCCTTTTGAGCTTGTGTATGGTCAAGAGGCCGTTTTACCCATTAAGGTAAATCTGGACACTTATAGATTAGCTAAACAAAATGAATTTTCCGCTAGTGATTACCATGACTTGATGATGGATAACATTGATGAGGTGACTGATAAGCGGTTGAAGGCTTTAAAGGAAATTGAGAAGGACAAGCTTCGGGTGGCCAGAGCTTACACCAAGAAGGTAAAAATTAAATCTTTTCTGGTTGGAGATCTAGTTTGGAAGACAATTTTGCCTCTTGGGATGAAAAGCAACAGGTTTGGCAGGTGATCACCAAGTTCGGAAGGACCATACAAGATTATCAAGGTTATCTCCAGGAATTCATATATAATGGAGACGGTGCAAGGTGAGCGTCTACCTAGAGCTATCAATGGGAGATACTTGAAGAGGTACTACCCCAGCGTATGGCAAAGTGCATGAAGACGAAGATGGCCGGTAGTGGATATCGTCTTTAGCTTTATTTTTAGGCTGGTATATTCTGTGTAAAACATGTATATCAGACTAATTCTTACTTTTTGGCTTGTGAAACTCACCAAAAAGCAGGGGGGGCATTTGTTGACAGCCAAATTTGGCAGGCTCAGGGACCGACTGGTCTGACTGGTCGGGCCGACAGGTCAGACCGGTCTGTCCTGTGTAAACCGAGTAGATTTTGTTTTTTGTTTAGAATCCTTATATAAATCGACTTGGGAAGGGGTACGACTTCCCCGGCCTATAAATATAAATGCTAAGGCCGATCGAAGTTATTCCAAATTGAATCAATACAATTTACATATACTTTTTGCTCTTTCAAACCCTAGGTTTTCCAACCCTAATTGTTGTTCTTCTTGCGTCCCAACGGCGTTTGAAGACGTTCTGAGTGGCCTGCCAACCTCAGACTAACCCTAGCTGCGCGAGCTTCGACGGGGTCCCTCCCGAGCATGTGTTTCTAGGTCTACGCGGCATCCTGCTCCACACCGGTCAGACTGGTCGGTGGAACCGGTCAGACCGGTCCGCCAGGGCTTCGCTGGTTCTGGTCGTTTTGACGATCAATCGCGCGATCTAGCGCACTCGAGTGTGTTGGTGCGATTTTGTGTCAACAAGTGGCTATCATGACAACCTTTCTCCTCTCATGCTCTCTTTCCACTCATGTTGGCTTGTGGCGCTCACTCACCGATTTTTGGACAGCACTAGTGTTTTTCTTTTCTCTCTCGCTCTCACTCAATTTCCTTTGCATGTTGGCTACAATGATTGTAGCTGGTGTCATTGGCAATATTTTGAACCCTTTCCCTTGCCATTTGAAGGCATGTGTGTTTTCATACCCATCATGTACAACACGCCTATCAAATTGCCAGGGCCTTTCCAAGAGCAAGTGGCAAACCATCATGGGCACAACATCACAATCACCAGTGTCGGTGTCGTCATGTATGCTGAATGTTACTCTCACCATGTGCTGCACCTTGACATCTCCACAATCACTAAGCCATTGCACATGATATGGGTGAGGGTGTTTTATCATGGTCAGTCCCAATTTCTCACACATTTCTTTGCTGGCTAAGTTGTGGCAGCTACCACCATCAATTATCACCTTCATCAACTTGCCATTTGCCTTTGCTTGAGTGTGAAACAAGTTGAATCACTGTGCTTGCTTCTCATCTTTGAGCTGAACACTCAATGCCTTGGTGACTACAATGGTGTGACCATCCTCAAAAGGATAAGTCTTGTAGTCAGCATCTTCAACTTCATGTGTGTCATCAATCTCATCATTTTAAGCAAGAAGTTCACACTCTCCTTCACTAGTTGAATCATATCCTCCATCTTCAGTAACAATCATGAATCGATTGTTAAGAAAATCCTTGATGACATGGCCTCTTCCCACGCACTTGAAACATTGAATTCCTCTACCTCTAGAGGTGCAACTTGCTAGAGCACTAGCCTCAGATGATGTTGGCCTTGCAGATTTCTCCACATTTGTTGAAGCATCAGATTTTTCAGCGGCGCTGAAATGATCGTTAGCATTGGAGCTGGAACCGGGTGCAAATATACCTCGTCCCAAATCAAACTTTGCTGGTTTTGGAGCACTCGATGATGCTCTTGAGTTGAAAGTTGAATGCTTGGTTGGTTTAGCATCATCATGCAATTGCCGTTCAGCCTTTTGTGCAATGTGCACTAGCTCCACTACATTGTTGTAGGTCTGAAATTCCACAACACGTTTGATTGGCTTGTTTAGACCAGAGAGAAAGTGTGCCATGGACTGCTCTTCATCCTCATGCACACGAGATCTAATCATGGCTTACTCCATTTCCTTGTAGAATTCTTCCACGGATTTGGTTCCTTGCTTCAAATTCTGCAGCTTGTCAAAGAGGTAACGTTTATAATGTTTTGGGATAAAACGTGCTCTCATTTCCCTTTTCATTTCAGCCTAGGTTGCCACTAGAAATTCACCATTCTCCTCTCTTTGATTCTGAATTTATTTCCACCAAATCAGAGCATATCCATCAAAGTCGACTGCAGCCATATGCACCTGCTTTTCCTCCGAATAATTATGCACACATATCTTCTCAAGCATTAACACCCATGTGAGATATGCATCAGGGTCAGATGTGACTTCAAATTTAGGCATGCTGAATTTCAGCTTTCCGAACTTCGCTTCATTGGGATGATTATTGATAACATTGCGATGGCATTGAAAATTGTCATTGTGATGTAGTCTGAAAGTATCTGGATCTATCATTTCATCTGCAGCACCATTACCATGCCCACGGCCTATTCCTCGACTAAATGTATTACCACCTCTACCTCCTCCACGTCCTCACCCAAGGACATTCTTTCTTCGTTGCTCTTCCTGCTGCAATCGAGCTGCATACTCTTCATTGATCTCATCTAGCTCTTCTTCAGGAGATCCTGCAGCACCTTGTGCCCTCAATGTCTTCACAACTTCAGCAACCATATTCTTTTGGGCTGCAACCATGTTCTCATTAAGTTGGTCATTGAAGTCTTGCACTAGCTTCTGTAGTTGCTCTTCTATGACATAGCTTGGTGGATGCTCTCCATTTTCACCTGCCATAGTTAGCACAAGAAAAGAAACAAATTTAAGTTATGTGGCTTTGTGGAAACACTCAATCTCACCTTCTCTTCCCACCGAAGTTCTTATGTGTCCTTGCTGAATTGCGAGCTGCACTCACTTTGGTGGTAGTAGGCACGACAAAAAAGTGATAGATTAAGCAAAATCAAAGTTAGAGTGCATCCTAAACATAGGCTTCTTTGTGGAGCTTGGAAGGTTATGTATGTGGTGGTGCAATCTGAAACTTCAAGCTATTCTAAAATTAAGTAAGAATCCAACCAAGAAAGATGTCTAGTTGCTGAACTGAAAACAGAGGAATTGTAGAACGTGTTTAGCAACTCACACACAAGGATGGGAAAACTTGTTGCATCCAAGAATAGAGCTAAACTGAAGTTTTGATTGAAGACAAAGCTCAGTGTTGCAAAAGTTATGGAGAGATGCTAGCTAGTTGCTTACAAGATCAACAAGGCTACCAGATTTGTACAAATGATAGATATATCTAAGCTGAACATTATCAAGCAAGGCCAATCATTGTGGTGATCACAGCGCTTAATCCCTTTCTTTTTGCAATCTTTTGCTACAAAGATCAACCACTAGATTATAAACACATTAGCACTTGCTATTGTGATAAATTTTAGAAAGAGCAGAGTGCAAAGCCCACAAGCAACAACCTACAGCTAGTCTCAATAGGTTCAAAGTTTCCACAAAGGATGAATTTGGTTCACTACTGAAACATTTTGTGTGTAAAGCATGGAACAACTCTAATATTTAGAAACCAAGCTTATGTTGTTCTTATAGGATTTCAAATAAGCTTTCCAACAAGTTCAACAACACTCAAATCGGACATGAGATAAGGAAGTTATGCTGATTTTCGTGTGCCCTTATCAAACTTCAGATTTGCGCGCAAAATGACTTCAGGATGGAAATAGATCCGAACAAGAACACATGAATGAAGGGAAAAATACAAATCTTGATGGGGAACAAATCGAGAAAAAAATCAGAGGCGGAATATGAGGGGAAACACAAAGGTTCAGCAACCAAACTCGATCTATTGGATTAGAACTTAACCAAACTCACTGAAATTTCAGATCAGGTTATGGATAGTGGAAATTTTTGGTATTTTCGAGTTTAGGACAGTAAACCAAAGGGAAACTTGGGGGTAAAGATCCTACCGAGTAAACCATAGCTCTAAATACCAAGATGATGCGGGGGCTTGCTCGATCTTCTCATTGTAGGATCTGGGGATAACTTGACCCGTGCAACCTGACGAACTGATGGCACCCACAGCTGCTCGAATAGCCACCTGTGACAAATGATTTTGCCCAACCGCATGATTTGGTTGATGCCTAACCTGAACCATGCAAGGTAGAGGCAATGCTCTTGCAAATCACAAGGAAACACAAGAACAAGTGATAGAAAAAACTTCCAATCCTTAAGGGGGCAACTATGGCACAACCCTAAGGACAAGAGCACTTGCCTTCTCTATTTTCTAAGTTCAATTCGTGCTTAGGGTTTCCACCAGGTGCACAAGTGATATTTATACTAAGAAAATCCCTCCTAGTTGGGCTGGAGGCCAAAATAAGCCCATTCCGAAAATACATGAGTTGGAACACTTCACGGGGTGCTCAGATCGGACCAATCAGAACTACATTGTTCCAGAATAGTCTTAACGAAAACGAGCATAACTCTCTCCACATAGCTTCAATTGATGTGTCATTTATTGCATATAAAAGTAGACTTGGTAAGCTTTCCATCCATGAATAGTACAAGTGGTAGAACCTAATAGAATGATACAGAATTCACCATGAAGTTGAAAGCTAGATCGGACCAATCCGAACTATGTGATTCTGGAACAGTCTTCACCAAAATAGGCATAACTCTCTGCAAAAAGCTTCAATGGATGTGCAGTTTGTTGCATATGAAAGTAGACTTCAAGACACTTCTAACAGTATAGGATACTCATGGTGAAACCTTCAGGATTGATACAGTTCTTGCCTTGAACTTCTATTGCAAAATTGGGTGCCATCACTGGGACTGCAACTTGCTCTCTATCACTTGGACATACTTCCCATGGCCTCCTCTTGGAACCTAAGGACAAGAAATGCACTTCCATTAGTCAGTAAACAATTCTTAGTAGAGGCATGTTCATATTCATTAAGTACTAGATTCACCTCATCTTGTAGTAGTTGTGCTCTTGCTCGAGTCAATGGTCCCTTGTAGACATCGTTATCTTGTCGATCATGTGGGCTATCTTGTTCATCATTCCGTAGCAGTGGAGTCACCCCGTGGTCTTCTCCGCCCTTGCGTCCTCGCCGCCGCCGACCACATCCATGACCTCATCATCAACTAAGTGTCGTTGTGCTTCGCGCATGCTCTTCATCAAGCTGTAGAAGTCCTTCGCCGTCTCTTTCGAGCACCGCCGCCGCGCCATCCAGATCATTTGGCCTTGTGCTGGATAGTCTGGATTCCCCTCCTCACTTCGTCTAGCACAACCACATCACCAGCGTTGTCGTCTCGTCCCCGACTACTTCGTCTACTCCAGCAACAGCAGGTGTTGGCATCTTCTACCCCACCGTTCTTCTACGCCTGCGACCGCCATGGAGGCCTTCTCTGCTGGTCCCCCCAACAACATCATCTAGTTGTGCATCCTCCCTTGCATGTCCGGTATTGGCAACACCGGTGCATGCCCATCGTCCTCCCACAGCTGCAACAAGCCAAGATATTTAACTCTTTCAGTTTTGGCTTGTTGGCAGATAATTGTTGACGCTCCTTAGCGCCCCAATTTATATACCGCAAGCGCATGGATCGTGTAGCTTTTCCCTTAGAGTATTCCCCCAAGGTTTATCAATCCACGGAACCAAAGATACAAGAAACAACCTACTAGCATAGAGATTCCTTTGTGTTGAGATGGTGAAAAACGAATCTAATCTACTAAAAGCGACAAACACCGAAGGTAGCAAGAGAAAGTTAGAGATAACCAATCTAGATCACCTAGATCATGCATATGTTGTAGTTCTAGCTAGATGTAGTGAAGCAAGATAAATGTGAATCTCAATGAAAAGCATCTTTAAACCAAAATCTCCAATCCGATCCTTCGATACACCATCTACTTAAAGCAACGCCCTGTCACGACGCCCCCCTTTGGACGAAAGTACCCTGAAGCATGATAAACAAGTCGAACCCCCCCCCCCTTTGGTAGTTCTGCCATGAACCTCTAGCCACCATGACTACAAGATCATGCTAAGCGATTTATCTCGATAATAGATCTAGGATGAAGAAAACCCAAAGAAAAGAACGAAATTGAAAGAGACAACATGGTCGCTAAAACTTCAGAATTACAAGTAACTTCACCATGAATGATTGTACATCACAAGATCACAACCGGGGCCCTACCTTGATCTTGATGATCCTAGCTCCAGAACTCCGACGTGATCTTCCTTGCAAGGTTCCCACGTCGGCTAGGGAAACCCCTAGACAACTAGCACGACCCTCGGCTCTCCGAGAGGTGTCCCTCTATCTTCTCTGCTCCTTGGCGTCGTCTCCCCGAATGATCCTCCCATGAGCCTCGGGGAGGTGTCTTTAAATAGCCCCAAGAAACCCTAGGTCGAAGGGGAGGCCGATAATCCTTGAAAAGGGCCTGGGCCGGCCGGCTCAATGGGCCCAGGCCGGCCGGTCTGGCCCATTTCCATGCCGCCACGTGTCCTCCTTTCTCCCCAAGTCTTCTGGAGTCTTCTGGAGTTTATCCCTTTCACGATTGCACCCCGTTGGACGTCGTTATCTTTGAAATATCTTCGAGGGAAAGGATAGGATAGAGAATCCTTCCTTAAATCTCTATTTGCTTTGCTTTGCCCCGAAGTATTTTGATCTCATCTTGTGGGCTTTGTCCTTTGGGCTTTATTGGAGGGTGGATGTACATGAACGGGCCTCTAGTCATCATGTCCTTTGGTCCCTTGTTAGGGCTTTGGCCTTCGTCTTCCTTCGTGTTATCGCGTGATCGTGGGCCTCGTCATTTCATGCTCCAAAATTGGTCAAAAACCTACAAAAACGAAGTACCTCCAAAATATATGTGCAAATGCGAAAACGACCAATAATTGGGCTGAGGTTAGGATGGTTAGTGATCTTGATATTAAATTAATGCCATTATCAAAGTTAAACAGGAGATAAAATGGATACTTAAGGAGCGCCAACATTCCCCCCATGCTTAAACCTTGCTCGTCCTCGAGTAAGTCTTTGATAAAAATCAGTATTGCCTTTCGGTGTCCAATCCCTGTACTTTATCATACATGAGAAAACACAATGCTCCAAAAATATTTTGCAGTTAATAGTTCAAGTTGTAACCAGCTTTTTCAATGTGGAAGGTAGATACAAGTTAAATGCTTTCCCACAATTATTAAGCACATGCTCTCAAAATTAAACAAGTCTCAGAATTAAGAAAGTTAGTTCCATAAATAATGCTAAACCAAGATCAATAATTTAAACCTCATTGCAATTTGCTCATGGAAACTCTCAGCTCATCTTGTCTCTCAAACTTGCTAGAACTTCCTCCTTTCTTTCTCTCATATGTATGTGTGAGGCTTTATCTGGAGCTCTGGAAAGGTTAGTCCTAACAAAAGATATTATAATCAAGATATTATCAAAAAAAGAAATACTTCTTATGGATTTACCAAGACTCGTCAAAAAAACCATTGGAAAATAATTTCTTTATGGAGAGGGAGAGAATGGAACACACACTTTAGATGGTGGACATGTGCAAATGGCAACGGTTGATCCTAAGGCACAGCTGAAGTCCTTGTTATCGGATTGCACATGGTTGGAATAATTGAGTATAGAATAATCTTCAAAGTACTTGGAGTTTAATGAAGCTAAAGGAACCGACGAGCTTTTCATCATCATTCATTTTTTTTCTTCTTTTCTTTCTTTTCGCTCCTCAGAACTGTTGGCAACACAATGCACTTACTCCACCTCCCCCCATGCTTGAATGTTTGCTTGTCCTCAAGCAATGAAGTGATGATAACTTGATGGAGTGAGTGCACAAAACTTGTATCAATTCTCTGGACTCAACTTTGGAATTCAATGGGGCATTTCCTCGTAAAAGATTGAAGCCAACAGAGGAGGAAAAGGTCCAGGCTGGCCGGCCTATGGGTGTTGGGCCTGCCGGCCTACTGCCTGTAGGCCTCCAGTTCTTCGGATTTTTCTGCTGCGAACTCTTTGATGCTTCCCAAGCTTATGTTTTAGTGAATTTTTCTCTTGATTCCACTGTTTTGCCGTCGAAATAATATATACTCAATATATAGGTTGTGGTCAAGGAGGTGTTTCACAAAAAGATGTTTTTGGTTAAGGGTGGATATCCAGCGAAGTTTGCGATGTTCCCGGTATAGAAACTCACAATGCATGGATAGAATGGCTAGCAAAAGAGAGGTACACAAAAATATGGAATGGTCAGCTTCTTAGTCTCATACCAATGAAGATAAATCTTGAATTAATTCACCTGAAAATAAATCTTGCCCTATAGTTTGTCATGATATAACATTTAGGCTTTTAGAAGGGTAGAGCAATTGCAAAAGGTATCATTGACAAGGTTAGCTCTAAATTAAATCCGAATTAAATTTTCCTTGACAAGCTTAAGTAAGAGAGCAAGAATAAAAAGATATGGGTCTTAATTTATCATAACCTCCACAATTGAATTAGCCGGCATTTAATTAATTTTTCAGATCATGTTAAAGAGAGCATTAGTTTAAACATGCATTAACCAAGCACAAGAAAGTAGACAAGGCGGCAACGATTATCATATTTTAACATGGCACAAACTTTCTATGATCATTACTAACCATAACATTAAAGCGTGGGTGATGCATTTATTTATCATGGTGATGAAAGCAAAAGAAAGCAAATTGCACACATGCTGAAAAATAAATAAAACAGAAAATTGCTACGCACACACAAGCTTGCACACATGCTGAAAACAAATGAAAAGAAATAGAAAAATCCAAACCACACATGCGAGCATTTTATTCATGGTCTTGTCGTCGATCACTCTCCTTGATTGCCTCTTGCGTTGTATCCTTGGTCATAATATTGTTGAAATGCTCCTCCATCAAATTGTTCTGGTGGCGCTAGGCCTAGAAGTCCCATTTGATATGCAATTCCCGCGGTTCCGTCTTCTAGTTGGCTTGTGTGCCTCCGGATGGCGTCTATGTCTTCCATGTTTCTTCTTGCATATGCACCCATGATTCTCATTCCTTGTTCCGGTTGAGGGAGGTCAAAAAATTGTGCTCCAAATGACGGGTTGGGCATCTCTCCTTGGTATGATGGGGGTGGGTAGCCATAGTTGCTAAATGGTGGGGGCGCCACCACACCATACCCCCATGCTTCATCTTGGTTTCCTTCCCATTGGCTCGTCCATCCTTGCGGGTGTCCTTGTCCACTTGATGCACCTTGAAATTCATTCCTCCAATAAGCGGAACTTGGTGGTGGAAGCTTTACTTTCAAATCTTCTTGTTGTGCCGATGCCGATGTTCCTTCAATCAACCTTCCTCTTTTTGTTTTCTTCACCTTTTTTTCAATATTTTTGACTCGCCAATCAGTCCTTTCTCTTGTGAATAATTTTAGCCTTTGATCGGGGAGGGAAATATCCATCTCGGAAATAGTGAATCCCTTCTTTTCATCCCCTCCGATATAATGGCCTTGCCTCAAATGTTCAATCCCTATATCTCTCCCCGGGACATAATATTTCTGGATCACTCCTAACCCCGGATTCATGGCTCGAGCTATTAGTGTGAGATAACACCCCGAACCAACTTCTCCTGTGCTGGATGATGCTTCACAAATCCATCTTTCAACCATGATGTAGGTGGGATCAATCACTTGCTTTTTCACCAATGCTGCATACATCCAATTTAATTCTTGGTCGGTGACCTTTGATTGTCTCATCCTCCCGAGAATTCTTTTGCTCACCCAAGAGTGGAATATTTGGAGGATCACATTACTTATATTCTTCCTTTGGTGATTGACATCTTTTGCTATCTTCATCCAAAACTCATCGAGCTCTCCATCTTCGACTTCCACCATTTCATTTGCATTGCTTTTGAACCCGAGCAAACTCCCTATTTCTCCATAAGTGATGACATTTTCTTCATTCTTGAGCTGAAATTTCAGACATGGCACTTCTTCATCATCCACCACTTCCGTTGTTTTTATTAGTGTCATGAACATCTCCAAAGCCACTTCTTCTTGCATGTCTACCGTAACACCGTCGGAAAATAGTTTCCAACCGATGTTCTCCAAGAGCTTGTAGATGTCATGATGGAATCCCAACTTCTCCAATGCTTCATTATCAAAATCATAGTTTGCTCGTAGCCTTCTCTTCATGAACTTGAGCCTTTCTTCTTCTTCCTTTGACAAGATAATAAACCCGAATTCTGAATTCTTGGGCTTGTATGGCGGTGGTGCGGATGACCTTGTTGAATGCCGTGGAGGAGGTGGCATCCCTTCGGTGGATCTCATGGAGGAGCTTCTTGGGTCTCTCATCCCACCAAGGAGTAACATGTCGCTCCTCGGTGTGGGGTTGTCTTCCTCCATGCTCCGCGGAGACTCGGAGACCGAGTGCCTCCACGAAGAACTTGCCGATGCGTCGGATGTTGATGAACACGTCCTTTTCCTCCCGGTGACGAACTTCATGAAGCCACTCATTGTGACTCTTTGCTGCACACACTCAAAAACAAACACACCGGGGGTTTCTTGCCGGTGGGAGAACAATATATCGAAGAGTGGAGCAAACTAGGATTTGTGGCGAATTTTCAGAGATTTTTGGAGTTGATTTTGGTGGATGAATTTTTCAGAGCTCTAGCTTAAGTTTCTGGGTGATGAACTTGAAGAACACAAACAAGGAACTGAGTGAGGAGTGTACCTGTGAAAGGGGGTCACCAGGGGGCTTAAAAAGAGGCCAGGCCGGCCGGCCTAGGGCCATGGGGTCGGCCGGCCTAGGGTGTTCCTGGCCCTCCTCCACTTCGTCTTTCTCTGGTGGCTTCCTGGTGCAATTTCTTGCCGCTGTCCAGTACATCTTTTGTGCTTTGCACCGTCCAAAACCCATGCACCACTCCTTCTTTGTCTTTGATGTCCACTTGGAACATTATTTCTTCACTTTGTGTCATTCACCTTGTCCCATGCTTTATCATTCATCACATGGTGTCATCTTTGCTGAAAATCTCATGTCCTTCCCATGCATGGCTGCTCCCTCCTTTGGATTATTTGCATGTGGTGGTAGGTAGAGAGCACAATTCCTTCCCGTGAACTCACTTTGATCAATAGATGTTAATCAAGCACATAAACCCTCTCCAAATCATGCTTAGATGTGGAATCCTCCTCTAACTTTGAAATTTCAGAATTAACTCGAAGCATGCAATGAGCTTAAATGAATAATTAGAGGGGAATTAAAACATCTTTACATTTGTAAGTCGAAAAATATTTTCCGACTACATTAATTTTGGTAGCACCGGGACCGTTCACTTTCATGAATTGATAGCGAACAATCTCGAATTCAACCGTGGGTCTTGGGTTTAGGTTCTAATCTTTGCCAAAATGAGAGAGAAATTTTTTGAAAAAGGGAATAAATAAAGTTAGGAAAATTCTAGCCCTATGGTAATGAAACTGAAAATTCTCTCTATGTTTGAGCGAACCTACGCATCAAGAATTAAATAATATAAACATAGCGCGGCTTTACTCATGTCTTTTTATCTCAACTTGGTACGACCGTCATGGAGAGGACGGTCGCCAAAAATAGGTATGGAATTTTGGATGTGGCTTTCTCAAGAAGAGGCAAAAAAATCATAGGATGGCTCATGTCATTGGTTTAAAATAAGAAACAATATCGAAATGACCGAGCGAATAAAATCCAAATCGAATTGTTCGACCGAACGACCAATTGTTCAAAAGTTTATCATGTTCATCATGTTCATCATGTTCTTGCATAGCAAAATTCTCGACTCGCTTACCCAAATCTCTCGTGGGTTGTCCTCCTGGCAGCTTTATTCTTGACTCGACGAACGGGTTGAACTCCCGGCAGCTTTATTCTTGACTCGACGAACGGGTTGCCTCCCGCAAAGCTCTTCGTTTATAGTCTATAACTAGACTTTCTTCTTCTTCACTTCGGACCAATGCTCGATGATGGTGCTGCAGTCTTGGGTACCCACTTCCTCACAATCCTTGGTGCGGGCTTGTTCTCCAGGTTAGTCGTCTTTTTGGTTTTCACAGGCAGGCTTCTAGCTTTTATCTTGATGGGTGCAGCGATCTTCTTTGTCGTGATGGACGCGACGACTTCTATCTCCTTCTTCGCTTCCTTCTTGTTCGGCTCCTCCTCTTTCTTTGGCTTCTCCTCTATGACACGGCGGTGAGGCGGAACATATTTGACATTGATCATGTTGCATACCTTGAGGCGTGGACGAAACATGAACTTGCTTGTGGTGCCATTGATGTCGAACTTGATCTCCCCCTTGCCAACGTCGATGTTCGCCCTTGCGGTCTTGAGGAAAGGCCTCCCAAGTATGAGAGGCGCCTTGCTCCCTTCTCCCATATCAAGAATCACAAAGTCAACAGGGAATAAGTGTTCTCCAATCTTCACGGGCATGTCTTCGGCGATTTCCAAAGGATAGCAAACAGAATTGTCCGCTAACTCTAGGCACATGGCAGTGGGCTCAGGCTCCGGTAAGTGTAGCTTCTCGAACACGTTCTTTGGCATGACGCTCACACTTGCGCCGAGATCACAAAGTGCTCTTTCGAACATAAGAGATCCAATGGAACACGGGATGGTAGGACATCCGGGGTCCCTCTTCTTCTTAGGAGCTTCATTAGCGATTGACGCGCTACACTCCTCGGTTAGCTTGACAGTGCTTGGCAGTATCTCGCGCTTGTTTCCCATGATGTCTTTGAAGTAGCGAGAATATGTTGGAACTTGTAGAGCGTCCAAGAGCGGCATGTTGATGCTCAACCTGCGTACCATGTCAACAAATTTGTTGAATTGCTCATTTTCATGTTTACCTTTGCGGTATCGTGGCCTTGGCGGTAGAATCTTGGTGTCTATATCATCTAGCTCAAACTCCGGCTCTTCGGTGACTATCTCTAGCATAGGAGTAGGTGCCTTCTCCTTGATGATGGTCTCCACTTCAACTCTTGGCTTAGGCTTCCTTGCTCCCGCCGCATGTTTGGGTTCTTCGGTCTCCTTTCCCGAGCGAGTTTGAATTGCCTTAGCTGTCTCCGGACTTTGAGGTTGCCCGGGCAATTTTCCATCATTGCTAGATAAGCGTCCGGCGAGCTGGGCTACTTGCGACTCTAGCATCTTCATCATGTTGAGTACTTGAAGGTTAGAGCTCCCGACCTCCGTCACCTTGCCATCAATGTTCTCCAAGATCTTGTCCATAGCCTTGAACTTGGTGATGGGGTCCTTGTTGATCTTGTCTTGCTCCTCCATGAACTCCTTCAATTGTATACGAAGAGGCACTGAGTTTTGAATGGAAGAGCTTGCATTAAATTGAGGTCTACCTTGCCCGTAACGGAAATTTGATTGCGGGATCCATTCTCCCTTCTTCATGTAGTCGAGCATCTTGGCTTCCTCCGGGAAATTCTTCTGGACATGGCCATACTCTCCATATTCTTCACATGTAGACCTTGCTTCGGCCGCCTTCAAATCAATAGCTTGGGCTTCTCTCTTTTCCACTTCCATCTTCTCCAACCTCCTCATGAGCGAGTCGATCTTCCCTTCTAGCACTTCTTCACGTTCCACTTGCAATACACTCTTCGCGGTGCCCACGGCTTGGAGTGGTTGTAGGCGCCCCGATGATGCCCATGCATCATTGTCTGCCACCTTCTTGAATAACTTGAAAACTTGAGTAGGCGTGAGCTCAATGATAGAACCTCCGGCCGATGCGTCATTGATCCCCCTTGATGCAGTAGTGAGGCCTTGATAGAACTTCTGGACCACATCCTCCCTTGAGAACTTGTGATGAGGTACGACGCGGATGTATTCATTGAAGCGCTCATAGGCTTCTGCAATAGTCTCCATCGGGGCTTGCACGAATGTTGCAATCTTGTTACGCAAAATTTGGGTCTTGCCCGGCGAGTATAACTCCGTCATGATCTCCGCGGCGGTAGAGAATGAAACCATTGCAACGCTCTCCCAAGTAGAGAGAACGGAAAGAGCCTCGCTCTTATTTGATCTTGAGTCATCCCTTGCATGTCGAAGGTGCGGCATAGTTGGAGGAACGCTTGAAGATGAAGGTTAGGGTTTTCTTTTCCAGTAAAGGGCAAGCTTTGCACCATCCTTATGATTGAAGTCTTGATCTCGAACGGAACTCCGATGTTGTCGAGATTTTGGATCGGCAAGTGTAACACCCGGTTTATAAAAGGACATAAACCGAGCAATCATATACGTGCCAGGATCAAGTCACACATATATACAACAGAATGAATAGTATATCATAGCTCATATCATGTAAAAAGACATAATAAAGTGAATACAAATGTTATTTATTACATTAATGACAAAAGTGTCTGATACAGCGGAAGCGAAGTACAAATACGATAAAAGCTCTCCGAAGCTGAGCAGGGCGCCACAGGGACGTCGACTGGGAGACGAACGCCTAGAAGTCCCCGTAGTCCTGGTAGCGCTGAGCGAACTCCCTCGCGTCGGTAGGAACTGAGCAGCAGTAGAGTATCCAAGAGGAAAAAGCAGAGAAGAGGCAAGAGTGAGTACACAACTTGTACTCAACAAGTATAACACAAACTATGAGGCTCTAAGGTTGGCTGACTCAACTGCATTAGCTTTTAAGTGTTGGCAAAATCTTATTAAAGCTATTTACTACGAGTTGATGAATTACCATTAACCCAGTTACATAGTAATTAATCAGAATTAATCATGTTACTACTGAGAACCAAACCGAAACCACCAGGGTAACCCCGAGAGGCACTCCCTCGTCGGAAGGAGCTAACCCCACTAATCAAAAGGAGGATCTGGGCCACTCATGACCATGAGCACGGCTAGTATACCAGTTTTACACTCTGCAGAGGTTGCACATCTTTACCCACAAGTCGTGAGCTACGCTAGTTGTTCATCACACTTCCTTAGGTGAGATGACTAGCGACTCACTACGAGGCCGTTACAAAGGACACGTTGATAAGGTGTAACCGCTAAGGAATCAAGCTCCGCAACGATGGTAACCACCTCGAGGGGTACGCACACCAAGCCTCGTAGCCTGGCCACCATTGAAGCTCACCACCCCCCATGCCCCGTCGGTAAGTTACTCCCAAACCAAAATGACCTAATTAGTAAGCCAAGACCGTCCCATTCCAGTCTTGCGGTAGCGCCGTTGTCCCAGGTTGTCACTCTATGAACCGGTCCTTATGGAGAGTGGCCAACCAGGCAGTAAGCACCGTGCTGGCCCCCTAAACCATGTTTCTAACAAAACCACTTTTAATGAGAAGTGTGCCACTCAATCCACACAGAGGGCCACTCTCAGAATTAAGTTGCATATACCATTAATCAAATTAATTAAAAAGGACCAAGTGTGTTATAGCGCGGCACCTAGCACAACTAACCAAAATACAACCCAAGGTAATTATATAAAGGATATAAAGTGGCTAGGAAATCCTTATAGGCATACAGTATTAAAATGCAGTATGAAAGTGTATTTAAAAGTGATAGGTTGTTCATGTTATACTTGCCTTCCTCGTACTGCTCCGGCTGCTGCTCAAACTGCTCAGAAGATGGCTGCTCCGGGTACTGGTACTGGGGCTCCTCCGGTAGCTCGACGTCTACTCACGAACACATGGCCAAAACGAGGCACAACAATAAGCATACAGCAAACACAAACAAAAACTAAGAAACAATACATCAATACATAAAAACAGCACGCTAAACTAGTCTAAAACTATTCTACGCGTTACAATGATCGCGTGGACATAAAGAACGCTTAAAACGGAGTTAAAACGCATAATCTAGGCTAAAAACAAGTTCTAGGGGTTTATCTGCGAGAAAAACTAAGTTGCAGGGGGTTTTCTGCAAAAACCGAGGGCTAAAACATAAATAACAGCTAGATCCGGGGTCTAACTCGCAAATCTACCAGAGGAGGATGGCGGGTTCTATTTTAAAGAAGCTCAGGGGGTTATCTGCTAAAAGCTGGGCCCAACTGTAATTACTTTTACACAGGCTAGGATGGCGGGTTGAATTCAAAGAAACGGAGGGGCTCTTATGCAAAACATACCGACCGAACCGGTATCCACGCACGTGGGCCGCTGGATCTGGATCTAACGGTTTGGATCAAAGGGGTAAGTTAATCTAATCTCAGCCGCGCGACTCGGATCGGACGGCTGAGGTCGAACGCGACCGACGGCGGCGGCGGGACTCGCCGGGATTCCTCTCCCGCGGCGGGGGACTGCCGGCGTAAGCCGAATCCGGCGCTCCCGGTCTCTAATTGGCACGCGGTTTGGCCTAGGATGGACTACGCGCCATGCGTAGTCCACCTGGGGTCTTTTTGGACCTCGGGAAGTCCCGGAGTGGGGAGGGCAAGGGCGACGGCGGCCCTGCGCACGGCGGCGCTACGTCGATCGGCGTTCTGGGCTCGGGAAGGTCCTAATGGTCACGATAGCTAGCGCAAAAGGAGGAGAAGGGGGTACTGATGCTCACCTAGGGGGTCTGGGCGAGCAGAGAGGCCGTGCAGGGCGATCGGCGGCGAAGACCGGTGGTGGCGCTCGACGGAGCTCGCAGAGTAGGGTGCTGGGGATTGCGTCTAGCTCCTGGAACTCCACGGGCTGATTCAGGGATGTGCTGCGAGGATGATCCAATGGTTAGGGAGGTCCAGGGCTCGCTGAGGAGGGAGAATTGCGGCGGCGCAAGCACTCACCGGCGACGGCTTCGGTCGAAATCCCGGCGCGGGGCGTGGCGCAACCTCGGAGATGAGATCTCAAGGAGCGTCACGGGGCCTTGGCGAAGCTGCGGCGCGGCTAGTGGTGGATCGGGGTGCGTCGGGGCGGCATGGCTGCGGCGGCGCGGTGCTCTGCGCCGGGCGAAGCTAGGCGGGGCGATGCGCTAGGGTTCGGGCGGCGCTGTAGAGGCGAGGATAGGGTCTAGGGCTGCGGCTGCGGGCTAAAAAAAGGGGGATGCCGGGGATCTCGGGGGGGGGGGGCGCCCGTCGTGATCCCGGCGGGGATTGCGGGGCAGCCGGTGCGTGAGCGGCGGACGCGGGAGGAAGGGGAAGGCGCTGACGCGCGGGCCCGGGCGGTCAGTGGCGGGGCGGGGAGCACGTGCGGGCGACGCGGGGGATCGGGCCGTTCGGGCGCGGTTGAGAGCTGGGCCCTGGCGCGCGTGTTTGGGCCGGAGCGGGAAGAGGCTAGCTGGGCTGAGCACGGTGTGTGGGAACGGGCCGCGGGGGGGGGGGGAACGTGGGCCGGGCTGTTTCACTGGGTTGGGTTAGATCTGGGTTGAGTTTCTTGTTTTGGGTTTGGGCTGGGTCTTCTTCTTTTCTATTTCTATATACTCTCTCTTTTCAAATCTAAAATCAAACAAGTTTGAATTCAAATACAATTTTGAATTCAAACCACACCCAAATAATTAAAACCATGCACCAGCATGAATGCAACACCAAAATTTAAACCTATGATAAAATTTTAATTACTTGAGGAACAAAAATTGGATTAAATGCCAGTCTAACACAATAAACCTTAGAAAATTAAATAAAGCCAATTAAATTTATTATAAAATGCTGAAATTTAAACTAGGGTGTTACAGACCCTACACCCTTAAAGAAATCTCGTCCCCGAGATTTAGCTGGGCTGGCTAGCAAAGAGATCTAGATATATCTTCCTCAGCTCATCTTCTCGCTCCCATGTAGCCTCAGCTTCACTGTGATGACTCCACTGAACTCTGCACATCATGATGCGCTTGTTCCGAGTAACCCTTTCTGATGTCTCCAGAATCTTCACCGGATGCTCAGTATAAGTCAAATCTTCCTGCACATCTACTCCATCCAGTGGTGCCTGCTCCTCGGGTACTCGTAGACACTTCTTCAGCTGAGATATATGGAAGACATCATGAACTCCTGAGAGGCTGGTGGGCAACTCCAGGCGATAAGCAACTTCGCCTTTCGTCTCTAGCACCTTGAACGGACCAACATACCGAGGTGCTAACTTCCCCTTGACATTAAACCTGCGGATTCCTCTCATCGGAGACACCTTCAGGTATACATGATCACCAACACTGAAAGTCATGTCTCTCCGTTTGCCATCTGCATAGCTCTTTTGCCTGCTCTGTGCAATCCTCAGATTTTCTCGCACAGCCTGAACCATCTGCTCTGCATCATCTATGATCTCAGGGCCAAAGAGCTGCTTCTCACCAATCTGATCCCAATAGAGAGGAGTCCCGCACTTTCTGCCATACAATGCCTCGAAGGGGGACTTCTTCAGACTGGCCTGATAGCTGTTGTTATATGAGAACTCAGCATAAGACAGGCACTTATCCCAACTAGTACCGTACTGAATGGCACAAGCTCTCAGCATATCCTCCAACAATTGGTTGGTTCTCTCTGTCTGCCCATCTGTCTGAGGGTGATAAGCCGTACTGAAACGCAGCTTCGTATCCAGCGAATCATGGAGCTGCTCCCAGAACCGAGAAGTGAACTGAGAGCCTCTGTCAGATATGATCTTCTTGGGCACACCATGTAAGCAGACAATCCGAGAGATGTACAACTCTGCAAGTCGAGCACCGGAGTAAGTAGTGTTCACTGGAATGAAGTGTGCAACCTTCGTCAGATGATCCACTACTACCCATATGGAGTTGTACCCCTTCTGAGTACGAGGCAATCCAACAATGAAGTCCATAGTGATCTCTTCCAATTTCCACTCTGGAATCTTCAAAGGCTGTAACAGACCTGCTGGCCTCTGATGCTCAGCCTTGACACGCTGACAGGTGTCACAAATAGCCACGTACTCTGCCACTGAACGCTTCATCCCATACCACCAGAAACGTTCCTTCAGATCATAATACATCTTTGTGCTGCCCGGATGAATAGAGTAAGCTGTATCATGGGCCTCACTCAGAATCAACTTTTGGAGATCATTCACATCTGGCACACAGATCCGGTTCTTGTACCACAAAGTACCCTGATCATCCTCCCTGAAATGAGGAGCCTTGCCCTTCTTGAGCAACTCACGAATCTCCTGCAGCTTCTCATCATCTTTCTGATGTTGCCTGATCTCTGACTCTAGAGTCGGTACTGCCTCAAACGCTGCACTGGAGGTATGATGCAAGAAGCCCAGACTCAACTGCTCGAACTCCTCACATAACTCTGGAGGCATCTGGAAAGCCACGGCCATGTTGACATAACTTCTCCTGCTCAGAGCATCTGCTACAACATTAGCCTTGCCCGGATGATAGTGAATCTCCAGGTCATAGTCCTTGACTAACTCTAGCCATCTTCTCTGCCGCATGTTCAGCTCATTCTGCGTGAAAATGTACTTGAGCCTCTTGTGATCAGTGTAGATATCACACTGCTGCCCATACAAGTAATGCCTCCAAATCTTCAGAGCATGCACAACTGCGGCTAACTCAAGATCATGAGTAGGATAATTCAGCTCATGCCGGCGTAGCTGCCGTGAGGCATAAGCTATCACTCTGCCTTCCTGCATCAGAACACACCCAAGACCATCCTTCAAAGCATCACAATATACCGTGAACCTCTTGGTCTGGTCTGGCAGAGTCAGGACTGGCGCCGTAGTCAACCTTTTCTTCAGCTCATCAAAGGCCTTCTGACGCTCATCAGTGCATACGAAAGCAACATTCTTCTCCAGCAAAGAAGTCAAAGGCTTCGCGATCTTGGAGAAATTCTCAATGAACCTCCGATAATATCCAGCTAAGCCCAAGAATGATCTGACTTCCTTTACTGTCTGCGGTGTCTCCCACTCTAGCACATCCTTCACCTTGCTCGGATCAACAGCAATGCCTCCCTGCGAGATAACATGACCGAGGAATGGAACCTCGTCAATCCAGAACTCGCACTTGCTAAACTTGGCATACAACTGATGCTCCCTCAGTCTCTGCAATACGAGTCTCAGATGCTCCTCATGCTCTTCTTCTGTCTTGGAGAAGATCAGAATATCATCAATGAAGATCACCACGAAGACATCTAGATAATCCATGAAAACCATGTTCATCAAGTGCATGAAGAAAGCCGGGGCATTAGTCAAGCCGAAGGACATGACCGTGTACTCATATAGCCCGTACTTGCAAGTGAATGTCGTCTTCGGAATATCCCCAGGACGGATCCTCAGCTGAAAATAACCTGAACGAAGATCAATCTTCGAGAATATACGAGCACCTCGAAGCAGATCGAAGAGATCCTCAATACGGGGCAGTGGATGCTTGTTCTTGATAGTAACTGCATTCAGCTCCCGATAATCGACACACATCCTCTTCGAGCCATCCTTCTTATCTACTAGCAACAATGGAAAAGCCCAAGGAGAGAAGCTGCGATGGATATAGCCCTTGGCTAGCAACTCATCAATAGTCTTCTTAACTTCCTCATGCTCTATAGGTGCCATGCGGTAGGACCGCTTTGCAATAGGAGCAGTGCCAGGCAAGAGATCAATAGAAAACTCGATGTCGTGTTCAGGCGGCATACCTGGCAAATCATCCGGAAAGACATCCGGGAATTCAGACACCACGCGAATACCATCTGTGGGTCTAGCCTCCATCTGATGAAGAAATCCAGAAGGCTCTGAAGCACTGACTGTCACCTCTTGGCCATCAGACGTTGTCAGGTGAACTGCCCGATGAGCACAATCAATTCTGACTCCCCACTTGGCAAGAGTATCCATTTCCAGAATCACATCAATACCCTTGGTGTCTAGCACCCTCAGATCAGCACTGAACGTTGCCCCCTTATGGCTATACTGACTCGAGGGCTAACAATATGAGATCTCAACTCCCCTCCCGGTGAAGAGACTAGCAGATACTTCTTTAATGGGGTGGTAAAGAAACTATGCTCCTCAACATATGACTTGGTGATGAATGAATGAGTAGCACCAGTATCGAAAAGCACTGTAGCTGGATGGGAGTTGACCATGAACGTACCAATAACCACGTTAGGAGCCTCGGCCGCTGACTCGGCCGTCACGTGGTTCACTCTGCCCTGAAGTGGCGCCCTGGGCTGAGCTGGGCGCCCCTGCTGTCCCGCCTACGCCTTCCGGGGGCAAGCGTTGGCGTAGTGCCCCGGCTGGCCGCAGTGAAAGCACGTGCGAGGAGGTGCCTACTGTCCGGTAGGAGGAGCTGCCTGCCGTGGAGCCCGCGGTACTGGCGGAGCTGGTAGAGCAGCACGAGCCGGAGGTGCCGGTAACCTCGGGCCCTGACCTGCCTGCTGCTGCTGCCGAGGCGGGTACTGCTGCGGCCTCTGCTGGTACTGCTGGGGAGGCCGGTACTGCTGTTGCTGGTACTGCTGGGGCGGCTGGAGGCGAGGACGAGTGTTGCTGCCAGAAGCAACAAGGACAATCTTCCTCTTCTTGTCCTCCATACCAAGTACTTGCGCTCAGTGTTGAGCGCGCTGTCAACCAGATGGTTGAAGTCGTCGAAGCGGAGGTTGAGCAGAGCGTACTGGAGGTAGTCCTCAAGGCCCTCCATGAAGTGCTCCTGCTTCTTGCGGTCATCCGCAACATCGGCAGGGGCGTAGCGAGCAAGCTGCAGAAAGCGATCACGATACTCCGTGACCGACATAGTCCCCTGAAGTGACAAAGACAGATAGATATCGAAGGATTAATTCATGACTCAGAAAGATGGAACAAGGGGGTATTAGCTCAAAAGAAAACGCTGAATGATTATATCTGAGATTACCTGCTTCAGTGCAAGGAACTCCTTCTGCTTCATCTTCATGACGCCCGCGGGGACGTTGTGGCTGCGGAAACGCTCCCTGAACTGGAGCCAAGTGAGAGACTCGCGGTCCTGAACTGGGTGGGACTCCCACCAGTCCAAAGCTGCCCCTCGCAGCTATCCTGCTGCGTACAGAACTCTCTCCCGATCATCGCACTGGGCGATGTCCAACTGACGCTCCACTGCACGGAGCCAGTCGTCAGCCTGAAGAGGGTTGGACGTGTGAGAGAACATCGGCGGATGACCCCTCAGGAACTCGGCACGCCTGTCGCGAGGCTGCGGCGGTGGAGGAGGCGGAGGCTGAGTGTGAGCCTGCTGAAGAGCCTGAACAGTGTTGTTCAGGGTGGCCATCATCTGCATCTGGAGCTGGAAGTACTGCTCCGGAGTCAAAGGCGGAGGCATCGGGATCCCGGTCCCCTGGGTGTTCTGACCCTGGTTGTTCTGCCCCTGCTGGTCAGAACCACGCCTGGTGTTCACCATCTGATTTTGGACAAAAGATTTCACGAGTAAGGATATTGCAGGAATAAATTCAGATGGATATGATAACTCTTTGCGGAAAAAGACTCAGCCATGATAAAGTAGACAGGATAGAGTGGACTATTTTACCCCCAATGATCTAACTCATTTTATTAATTAATTAACTTTGACATCAGTGTGATTTTCTTTAACCAAAATTAAACTACTAAGCTATGCAATCATTCAAAAATCCAAATCAAACATGTAGCATAATAACAAGCAAACAATTTTCACAACTTAGCCGAGTTTAACACACGACTCGACTAACACAACGTGTCGCAGAACGTGCTATCGTATTATTATAAAAGGGTCACCTAGCTGATACTTATGGGGTCAGATGACTGATTCAGGCCAAAGTCTACGGAAACTATTCTTCAGAGAGAGAAATCAAGGCAAGACGGGTAAAAGTCATAGAATTCAAGGGGTATAATAGCAAAATAGTTTCAGCAGGCAAGGATTGGAGAGAAGAAGTCCTACAACTCGACCAGTTCTATCTAGGCTTTCGTCCTACAGTCGATACGGCTCTGATACCACTCTGTAACACCCGGTTTATAAAAGGACATAAACCGAGCAATCATATACGTGCTAGGATCAAGTCACACGTATATACAACAGAATGAACAGTATATCATAGCTCATATCACGTAAAAAGACATAATAAAGCGAATACAAATGTTATTTATTACATTAATGACAAAAGTGTCTGATACAGCGGAAGCGAAGTACAAATACGATAAAAGCTCTCCGAAGCTGAGCAGGGCGCCACAGGGACGTCGACTGGGAGACGAACGCCTAGAAGTCCTCGTAGTCCTGGTAGCGCTGAGCGAACTCCCTCGCGTCGGCAGGAACTGAGCAGCAGTAGAGTATCCAAGAGGAAAAAGTAGAGAAGAGGCAAGAGTGAGTACACAACTTGTACTCAACAAGTATAACACAAACTATGAGGCTCTAAGGTTGGCTGACTCAACTGCATTAGCTTTTAAGTGTTGGCAAAATTTTATTAAAGCTATTTACTACGAGTTGATGAATTACCATTAACCCAGTTATATAGTAATTAATCAGAATTAATCATGTTACTACTGAGAACCAAACCGAAACCACCAGGGTAACCCCGAGAGGCACTCCCTCGTCGGAAGGAGCTAACCCCACTAATCAAAAGGAGGATCTGGGACACTCATGACCGTGAGCACAGCTAGTATACCAGTTTTACACTCTGCAGAGGTTGCACATCTTTACCCACAAGTCGTGAGCTACGCTAGTTGTTCATCACACTTCCTTAGGTGAGATGACTAGCGACTCACTACGAGGCCGTTACAAAGGACACGTTGATAAGGTGTAACCGCTAAGGAATCTGGCTCCGCAACGATGGTAACCACCTCGAGGGGTACGCACACCAAGCCTCATAGCCTGGCCACCATTGAAGCTCACCAACCCCCATGCCCCGTCGGTAAGTTACTCCCAAACCAAAATGACCTAATTAGTAAGCCAAGACCGTCCCATTCCAGACTTGTGGTAGCGCTGTTGTCCCAGGTTGTCGCTCTATGAACCGGTCCTTATGGAGAGTGGCCAACCAGGCAGTAAGCACCGTGCTGGCCCCCTAAACCATGTTTCTAACAAAACCACTTTTAATGAGAAGTGTGCCACTCAAGCCACACAGAGGGCCACTCTCAGAATTAAGTTGCATATACCATTAATCAAATTAATTAAAAAGGACCAAGTGTGTTATAGCGCGGCACCTAGCACAACTAACCAAAATGCAACCCAAGGTAATTATATAAAGGATATAAAGTGGCTAGGAAATCCTTATAGGCATACAGTATTAAAATGCAGTATGAAAGTGTATTTAAAAGTGATAGGTTGTTCATGTTATACTTGCCTTCCTCGTACTGCTCCGGCTGCTGCTCAAACTGCTCAGAAGATGGCTGCTCCGGGTACTGGTACTGGGGCTCCTCCGGTAGCTCGACGTCTACTCACGAACACATGGCCAAAACGAGGCACAACAATAAGCATACAGCAAACACTAATAAAAACTAAGAAACAATACATCAATACATAAAAACAGCATGCTAAACTAGTCTAAAACTATTCTACGCGTTACAACGGTCGTGTGGACATAAAGAACGCTTAAAACGGAGTTAAAACGCATAATCTAGGCTAAAAACAAGTTCTAGGGGCTTATCTGCGAGAAAAACTAAGTTGTTGGGGGTTTTCTACAAAAACCGAGGGCTAAAACGTAAATAATAGCTAGATCCGGGGTCTAACTCGCAAATCTACCAGAGCAGGATGGCGGGTTCTATTTTAAAGAAGCTCAGGGGGTTATCTGCTAAAAGCTGGGCCCAACTGTAATTACTTTTACACAGGCTAGGATGGCGGGTTGAATTCAAAGAAACGGAGGGGCTCTTATGCAAAACATATCGACCGAACCGGTATCCACGCATGTGGGCCGCTAGATCTGGATCTAACGGTTTGGATCAAAGGGGTAAGTTAATCAAATCTCAGCCGCGCGTCTCGGATCGGACGGCTGAGGTCGAACGCGACTGACGGCGGCGGCAGGACTCACCGGGATTCCTCTCCCGCGGCGGGGGATCGCCGGCGTAAGCCGAATCCGGCGCTACCGAGCTCTAATTGGCACGCGGTCTGGCCTAGGATGGACTACGCGCCATAAGTAGTCCACCTGGGGTCTTTTTGGACCTCGGGAAGTCCCGGAGTGGGGAGGACAATAGCGACGGCGGCCCTGCGCACGGCGGCGCTACGCCGATCGGCGTTCTGGGCTCGGGAAGGTCCTAATGGTCACGACAGCTAGTGCAAAAGGAGGAGAAGGGGGTACTGATGCTCACCTAGAGGGTCTGGGCGAGCAGAGAGGCCGTGCAGGGCGATCGGCGGCGAAGACCGGCGGAGGAGGGTGCTGGGGATTGCGTCTAGCTCCTGGATCTCCACGGGCTGATTCAGGGATGTGCTGCAAGGATGATCCAACGGTTAGGGAGGTCCAGGGCTCGCTGAGGAGGGAGAATTGCGGCAGCGCAAGCACTCACCGGCGACGGCTTCGGTCGAAATCCCGGCGCGGGGTGTGGCGCAACCTCGGAGATGAGATCTCAAGGAGCGTCACGGGGCCTTGGCGAAGCTGCGGCGCGGCTAGTGGTGGACCGGGGTGCGTCGGGGCGGCGTGGCCGCGGCGGCGCGGTGCTCTGCGCCGGATGGAGCTAGGCGGGGCGATGCGCTAGGGTTCGGGCGGCGCTGTAGAGGCGAGGATAGGGTCTAGGGCTGCGGCTGCGGGCTAAAAAAAGGGGGATGCCGGGGATCTCGGGGGGGCGCGCCCGTCGTGATCCCGGCTGGGATTGCGGGGCAGCCGGTGCGTGAGCGGCGGACGCGGGAGGAAGGGGAAGGCGCTGACGCGCGGGCCCGGGTGGTCAGTGGCGAGGCGGGGAGCGCGTGCGGGCGACGCGGGGGATCGGGCCGTTCGGGCGCGGTGGAGAGCTGGGCCCTGGCGCGCGTGTTTGGGCCGGAGCGGGAAGAGGCTAGCTGGGCCGAGCACGGTGTGGGAATGGGCCGCGAGGGGGAAAAATGTGGGCCATGCTGTTTCACTGGGTTGGGTTAGATCTGGGTTGAGTTTCTTGTTTTGGGTTTGGGCTGGGTCTTCTTCTTTTCTATTTCTATATACTCTCTCTTTTCAAATCTAAAATCAAACAAGTTTGAATTCAAATACAATTTTGAATTCAAACCACACCCAAATAATTAAAACCATGCACCAGCATGAATGCAACACCAAAATTTAAACCTATGATAAAATTTTAATTCCTTGAGGAACAAAAATTGGATTAAATGCCAGTCTAACACAATAAACCTTAGAAAATTAAATAAAGCCAATTAAATTTATTATAAAATGCTGAAATTTAAACTAGGGTGTTACAGCAAGTCCCGAACGTCCGGAGTGCATAGCTCTCCTATCGTACGCTCCTGCTCCGGTAGCGCCATCCCTTGGTGAAGTGGCACCTCCTTTGGACTTGTTGATGGAGTTGCTTGAGGTGAAGACGATGAACCGTCGGCTTCGTCTTTTGGATCTACTAGTTCCAACTTCCTTCGTGCTTCGCGTCTCCTCTGCATGTAAAGTTTTTCTGGATCATCCACAAAATTTTCGGGTTTGTTGGAGAGGCTCCCGTCCATCTCCTGTTAGGGGTTAGTGAAAAGAAAAATATATACCAGATCTAAAAGATGAATATACGAGATCTAAAACATAAAAGAAAAATAAAGCAAACTCTAGATTAGATTGATTTTCGTGGAATAGATCCGTTTTTTCTTTTTTTTAGTTAGCACACAACAAATAGGAGATCTAAAAAGGTCAAAAAGAAAAATCAAGAAAAAAAATATTTATGAATGCAAGTAAGATTGGATCTTAAATCGATGGTTCCCCGGCAACGGCACCAGAAAAGCTTGTTGACGCATCTTAGCGCCCCAATTTATATACCGCAAGCGCACGTATCATGTAGCTTTTCCCTTAGAGTATTCCCTCAAGGTTTATCAATCCACGGAACCAAAGATACAAGAAACAACCTACTAGCATAGAGATTCCTTTGTGTTGAGATGGTGAAAAACGAATCTAATCTTCTAAAAGCGACAAACACCGAAGGTAGCAAGAGAAAGTTAGAGATAACCAATCTAGATCACCTAGATCATGCATATGTTGTAGTTCCAGCTAGATGTAGTGAAGCAAGTGTAACACCTCAGGTGTTAGCACATTTAAATACAATCAATGTACCTTAGTTAAAGTTAAAAGAAAAATTTGAGAAATTAATTCAAAGAGAAAGGATCAAATAAAAGACAAATCATACAAAAGAAATTAAAGGAAAAAGAAAAAGGAGTGAAAGGCTACTCAAAATTTAATTCAAAAATATGCACAAAATTTTTGTTGGCTCATGAGAGGTGTTTCAATTGACATGTGCTCAATTGAACTTCAGCCAAAATCAAATCAAAAACTGAATAAAACTAAAGCCCTTTTGTGCAAATATGCAAATGTACCAATAGTTCAAAATTTGAGTTTCAAATGAAAATTTGCATAACACGAAAGTTGTAGATCTTAAAAAGTTATGCAAAAGTGGTATTTAACACTTTTTCATTTGAGCCCTCTAAGTAGGAGATAATTTTAGTTTACCGAGGAGTCCCTGGAATTTTTCAGAAATCGCAAAAGAGCCCCCATCTCCTTCTCTCTCTCCCAGCTGGCTCTGTTTCGCCCGCCGCTCGCCGTACGCCGCCGGTGGACTTCGTTCACCGCGCGCCCGCGGCCAAACGGACCCAGGAAGTCCCCCAGCGCCACCTGGCCCGCCCCTTGGCACCTCCTCACGCGCACACGCGTCCCAGGCCGCTGCCCGAGCCGCCACGACACCCCCCCGCCCTGCGCCGCGCCGTTGCAGCTCCGCCCGCTCGCCGTCGTGCGCCCCCGACCCAAATCGACCTCCCCCAGTCGCTACATCCCTCGCCCAGGAGCTCCTTGGCATATAAAGACCCCCAGAGCTCCACCGTCGTGCCCCTTCTCCTCCTTCTTCTTCCTCCCGCCGCTCCGCCATGGCCGCCGAGATCCAGCTCGCGCGGACCGGCTTGCCCAGCCCCACATTGCCCCCTCCGACCACCGCAATTGCTTAGCCACCTCTTAGTCACGCTCCATGCGCGCGGAATCGAACCCAAACCTCCTCCCGACGCCGTTCCCCTTTGGCACCGCCGCCGGCGAGCTCAGGCTCACCGCGGACCGGCCAGCTCCGAAGGAGACCGAGCACGACAGCTACCCCAGAAGCATCCACGAGCTCACGCGGTTCTCGTGCGCACCTTGTTCCCCTACCCCGAGCCCTCCTTCATCTCCAGCGCCGGCGAACCGAACAACCACCCCGCCATTGACGCCGACGAGCTCGAACCCGTGCACCAGACGCTCGAACGTCGACCAGGGTAGGTGTTCCTCGATCCTTTCTCTCCCACGCGCCTCCCCGTGGCAGCCCCGGTAAGCCCTGCACCGCAGTACACCACCGGCAAGATGTCACGGCAGAGAAGGCCGGCGAAGGACCCGGTTGTAAATACTTTTCTTCGTTCAAGGGTGTTTCTGCAAGTTTTTCAGTGTATACCAGTGAACTCCTAAAATGCGAAACAAATCACAGAAAAATCGGAAAAATGCAAACTCAACTGATCTAGATTCCTTGTAACAAGATCTACAAATTTTGTAACATTCACATTTGCAGAAACTCAACCGAATTTAATCTAGGGAAAAGAATAAGAAAACCACCTTATGCATGTTCATGAAGTTCTGCCCATCAAATGACCTTGATTTTTGGATATGTTATCACTAATGGAATTTAAAGATCACATTAAAAAGATGGCACCCAACCAAAGCAGTATCGTATTGGAACAATCAAGATTCTCTAATCTGTTGTTAGATTTCTCGATTTAATTCTGGAAAATATGCACATGAACTTGCTCTGAAATTTTTACTGCGTGCATGTAAAACTAAAACACTGTTAATACCTAAATTTCAGATTTATTAGAGTTCATTTTCTATATACCATGATTTATGCTTGTTTAATCAACTTAATTCTTCATATATAGTTCTTAGGCTCAGAAAAA
Source organism: Panicum virgatum (assembly GCF_016808335.1). NCBI lineage: Eukaryota > Viridiplantae > Streptophyta > Magnoliopsida > Poales > Poaceae > Panicum > Panicum virgatum. The sequence continues at coordinate 25,081,296 of NC_053150.1, read as the reverse complement.
TCTATATTTATTTCTGAAGTCTCCTTTTACCTCTGTGTATCTCTCTAAAAATTTTGAGCTGCAGTTGCTGAGTTTTGCTTTGGTGAATAATCATGCTTATCATCTTAGGGCTAGATTTACTTTTTTTGTTCTGAGTAATCTACAATGTTTCTGATCGTTATTTTTGGGTATGATCTTGTTTAGAGTATGCTCTACCCGTAATAAAAAGTTCATATGCAATACTGGTTAAATGCACCTTGAGAAATTTATGCAAACTCATGCTAAGTTAACTGAATAACTAATTGACCATAGTGAGTTAAATCTTGAAACTTTTTCTGGAGTATGTATAACTCATGGCTAGTCTCTGGTAAAAATTTGAGATCCATATCTCTAGTAAAACTCTCTGTAGATTTACTCTTAGTTAAAAGCTTGCTGTTTTTGTTCTTTTTATCACCTCAGTTATATAAGTGAATAAAATCTGGAAAAATTTCAGTGCTGAGTATATGCTTTGAAGTTGCTCCCATAAAATTTGTAGCACCATAACCCATGTTGAACGTTCTGTACAAAAAGATAAAGTAACTAGAGTAATTCATTTGCATGAATAGTTATAGTTTTTGCTCTATGGTAGATGCTGAATTTATGCCAAGAAGGTTCAAGTTTGGATCTGAGTTACTTTAGTGATTCATCACTAGCTCTTTAGTAGTTGTGTTGATAAGAAATAAGGGAAGCATGCTATGTGTTGAAATTGAAAAATGAAAACTAAAACCCCCACTCATTCATGAATGAACATAGTTATGTTTACTACTCTATAAACGATTGCCCATGCAATGAAATGTGAAATCGTCACTAAATTAACTTTCGTTGGACTATAACTTTATTGTGAAGGAAAGAAATTATTATCCATGAATAACTCATAATCTTGCATTGCATATAGAAACGGTTAATCTCGCGGACGGTGACTACGAGTTGGTGCCCGCGGACTCTCGTGTGGATTAGGAGGTCTCCTTGAACTGTACTAACTTGTCTCAAGACCTGGGCCAAGCCCCAGAAGCTTTTCTGCCTGACAGTGCCCAAGAAGGCAAGCTCCGGAGCATAATCCCACTATTTTTCCGAATTACCATTCAGCTATCTATTTATTAATGTATTGTAATACTTTGTTTTCTGCATTTAAGTTTTCTAGGCGTTGATCGAAAACCTTAGATGCATGATCCCTAGGAACCTATGTTTGATACCGGATCTTTTATCAACTAGTTGCCATGCTAAATAGGTACGGTAGAAGTCGAGTGGTTCCTTGCCTCTCGCGAGCAAATAGGAATTGTACTGACTTTAATTCCTAGTGAAATGTAAGGACAACGGGCGGGGTTGTGTAGTGGTGATACCCCGCTGGTGTAGTCAAAAATGGCTAAGGTCGCGGTGTGTGGCTCATTTCGTTAAGCGTTTGAAAGTACTAGCCACATACCGAGAAATATGGTAATCGGGAAGCTGAAGTACCTGATTGGACCGGCGAGTGGAACGATCTCGCACCCTCCTGGTAGAAGTAGGGTTTATTTTTATGTCGCGACGTACGGGTACAGAGTGGTCGGACTCTGTAGTCGGGGAGGGTGTGCCGGATCCACGGACTGGAAAGAAAGGGGAAATGTTGTGTGGGTGACTTGGTTCCCATACGTGTGGTCTAGGTTCCCCTGGCCAGGTTGAAATTCGATTCGGAATCGTCCGCCTCTCACGGTATGAGATTGCTTAATGATTTCGGTCACATAGAGTAACAAGTGGAACATGATGATGATAATACTGCTGGTTGATTAAATGATTGCTCTACCATGTTTGTGTAGAGTTAGTTGCAAATTTAGAATGGTTAATCCCACTAGAATCCGGCTAAGTAAAACCTGAAAGTAAGGATCAACACTTAGTGGCATTTTTTGGCAAAACAAACCCCACCAACCAAAAAGCCTTGCATGTCTAGTTATCGGACTATGTTATATCCGGTGACGGGTCAGTCTTGCTGAGTATTAGTATACTCAGCCTTGCTTGTGGCACTGTTTTTCAGGTACTAACTTTGAGGATCTGTTTGCAAGTCTTACTTGGCCGTGTACTCTGCCTCCGGGTTGGTCTGTTGAGTGGGATGGCCCTTCAGCTGGTGCTAATCGCCCTCCCGCTGAGTGACGCATTCGTACGGGCTTTATCGATGCGTCACTATATCTCGTTAGTTATCTTTTACTGCTTCCGCTGAACATGAGACTTGAATAATTGAGTAGTTGGAACCCCGTAGTACTTTGCTACTCTGAACATGGTTTGTAATAAATTTCCTTTCCGCTGCAATCACTCTGAGATGTATGAAATATTCTGTGTTGTAATCTCTGGGCTCACCTTCGTGTGAGTGTTGTCTGCTGATCCTGGAATAGCGTGGCTTTTATCGAGGCTTCACTCGAGGAACTACCGGTGAGTGCCAATTTGAGTCAGAGTTGCTTAGCAACAAAGATCAGTGCACCCGGGCCTAGTAGTTTTGGGTGGTTCCGCCACAGCTGGCATCAGAGCTCGCAGACAGCCTACCAGAGATGGCAACCTCGGTTTTCAAAACAACAATTTAAAACTTGACTTCAAAACTACTAAAGTTTTTGAAAGAGTTTAGGATCTCCAAGGACAAGTCTAGGACGTAAAGCCCTAGGGAATCTTATGGGTATTATCAGGTGGCTTATTTTGTATGGCTAACTTCCAGCACGTTACTTTTCAGTATTTAAATTCTGTAATTTAAATTCTGCAACTACATCATCGCCACGAAGGTATGCTTACTCAGTCAGCTGAGGGAGTCTGACCTTCCCGTCGGTGATGCGAGCCGAACGCTGGAGCTCAAGCAGTGGCCTACTTGAGCTGCTGCCCATATACCAACTTCGGTTGAATATATGGGGAGTAATGGTTCAAAATTGGAATTCAATTCCCCGTCAAAGACGGTACTCAGTCAATACGTTGTTTCGATAACGTATGCCTAACGTTGTCCATACGGCGGTAATGGTATGGATGCCGATTCTATAGTGATCGGTAATGTATGGGAACGCTTTCGTGAGTGCTGGCATGAAAGGTTCATTTTATATACTGTCAATCTTCTGCAGGTACGCTAACTCGAAATCGAATTATAGGCTATCTAGCTATATCGAGTAGCTATATAGTGAGAGACGTAATAGGTATGCCACCAAAGTCATTGCGTAAGACCAAGGTTACTTGGCAATTCTTTTCCTTGGAGAGGACGTATAGGTTCTACATTCATTCTCAAAAAGGTTAGCAAATAAATCTCTGGAGAAATCGCAAGCAAATCAGCTAAAACACTATCCTAAGGAGTATTCAGAAAGTCTGCAACCTGGTTTCCACGAATTTTTACCTCCTGTTAAGTTACTTAAATCGACTTGGGATAGTAAGACTAAATGATGTTTCCTAAGTTATCAAGCTGCTGTAAAAATTTGAAAATTTTTGAAGCCCTCTAGCATGGTATTTGTATTTTTAGATCAACCCTGGGTAAAACTGTTAACTATGAACAGTCTGTACAACTGAAATTTTTCGACCCTTATAAGTTGTTCAAAAGAAAAATCGTTCAACATGAAAGTTGTAGACAACTAAGTGATGATCTTACCCTAAAAATTTGAAAAAATTTTGACGTCTGGGTTGAGAGTTATGGTCAAAATGCACCCTCTCTGGACACTCAGTTTTCCTGGTTGACATCACTCTGAATACCTGAGCATATCACCCCCATGGAATCCGAATTGAGCTTAGTGATGACTAGATGAATCGTTCCTTTATATCAGAGGGATCTTGTGTAATTTTTTGAGAATTTTTGAAGCAAGTTATCTACAGTTTTGACCATTTCTTTCACTGTCCAGAGTTAGTAGTTCTTGTTACCATCAGCTGATCCATCGGTCTTTTATTGGGACAGATGGAAGAGCTGCTGGTCGTTGACGCGCAGGGACACGTGCACTCCGCTTGCCTGCACTGGGACGGGTTTCCCCGCCGCCTCTGGGAGCTGTTGAGTGCAGCCGGTTACCTCCAGCCACCGGTTTACGATGGCCACGAGTTTGTGGAGGACGGAGTTCGTCGCTGCAGTGTGACGATGGTGATCCCGCAGCACCCGCTCAACGGGTGGGAGCCAATCGTGACTCAGATGGTCGGTCACTACCTGCTGGACACTTGGGAGCTTACCGCCATGAGGGCGATGACCACCTTTTGCTCTTTGCGCCCTCTGGAGGTGGTTCTGACCGCGTTCGGGTTGTTCCCTGCACCTGACCCGGCAGACCCGCTTTGGCTCGACCGGATGGCACACGTGGACGTGGTCGCTACCCTTGACCCGGTCGGGGCACTTCGGACGACAGCGAGGTGCTTGGACGGTCTCTACAGACTTCACACTTACCAGAGTTATGCCGTCGCTCAGTTGGTGGACCACGCTCAGGCCCTGCACCTGGCGGTCCAGCTGAGAGATGGGCAGCTTCAGGAGGCTAGTACCGAGCTCGAGAGCAGGGCTACTCTTATCGCCCAGCTCCACGGCCAGGTTCACGAGCTTCAGGACACTGTGTCGGATCGTGATGCTACGATCAACTTCCTGGAGGACCAGTTTCACGACCTACAGCTTGAGATGGACGAGGCCCAGGGGCAGCTCCACGCGATACAGCACGCGCAGGATGCCCTTCACGCACCTCCCGACAAGATGCAGGTGGATGAGGAGGATGAGCCCCAGGAGATCGAGGGCGTTTCAGAGATGGACTCCGAGGACCAGGCGCCGTAGCCCGCACCGGTTGAGGTTCACACTCCCGCGGCGAGCGAGGCATCGGTCAACATGTAGACCGAGGCGCTGTTTCTTAGCTTTTGTAGACTCCTCTTAGTGTAGCATACTTTTGGATCATGGCTACTAGGCTAACTTAGAGTTGAGTAACCCCCTTAGTACTGATGTTAGGAGTGACCAAGTAGAAATGAGAGAATGATGGATGTAATGAATCCCTAATGCTACTAGTGTAAATTATCAGTGATCTGTGAAAAGCTGAAAGCAGCAGCAAGTTTGAATTTTTACCCTCTTTTCCTTTCGGATTTAGCTCCTGAGTTGAATACCAAAGTTGTTCCAAATTTCATCGGGAACATGCTCGCAAAATTTCAGCCCAAACGGATTAGTATCGCAGGAGATAATCATAAATTACAGAAGCTCTGTTTTCTGTGAAACAGAAAAACCAGAGGAGGAGTAAATGAATTTTTCGACTAACCTACTCTGGAAATCTGACCTTGTGATGACTACCAAAGTTGTAGCACATGAAATTTTCTATCTCTTGTAAAAATTTCGAGTTTATATCCTGTACAGAACTCCAGTTATGATCGTTTTCGTATCACTGGTTCTGCTGCACCACATGATTTAAGCAATCCCCATTACTTCCATGTCATTTGGAGTTGTACCTTCCATTTGAAATGATGATAATGTTGAAACTAATGTAAAAATACTCACATTTCAGATGGTTGGATCAACTCGAGGCACCCCTAGTGGTTTTGGAGCCGGGGGGAATGGCGATCCACCTCCACCTCCTCCACCAGTGGGTATCGCTGAGGTTCTTGCCGCCCAGACGGAAATTTTGCGGCAGCTGGTTCAAGCTCAGCAACAACCGCGGGGTGGGCATCATGCTCATCACGCACAAGAGGCGAGCTACCAAGATTTCCTCAGCACTCAGCCTCCGCTGTTCAATAAAGCGGATGAGCCTCTGGACGCGGACGCTTGGATTCGCACGATCGAGTCCAAGTTTTCTCTATTGACTACTCCTTGTTCCGAAGCAAACAAGACTCGCTATGCCGCGCAGCAGCTTCGCGGATCAGCTCGTATGTGGTGGGATCATTACCACGGGATGCTACCAGCTGATCATGTGGTGAACTGGAATGAGTTCAAATTGGCTTTTCGAGATCATCATATTCCAGCTGGACTTCTTGACCGTAAGCTCAACGAGTTCTTGGCCTTGACTCAGGGCACTCGTACTGTGGTGCAGTATGCCCAAGTATTCCATCAATTGTGTTAATATGCTGGACATCACGCGGACACCGACGCTAAGAAGCGTGAACGCTTCCGTCGAGGCCTTAGTACCAAGTTACAGGAGAGGCTAAATCTTGTCCGAGCAGACTCATTCAATGAATTGGTGAATATGGCTATATCTCAGGAGGATCTGATTTCTGCACACCGCGCTGAAAAGAAGCGCAAGACACCTGCTGGACCCTCGAGTGCCTCTGCACCGAGGTATCGTATTGTGCAGAATAACCCACCCGCACCCTCTCAGAAGGCCCCTCAGCCAGGGCGTTGGATTATTCGGCCTCCTCAACAGCAGCAACAGACTCGATTCGGGTTTCCTCAGCAAGCTCGAATTGCACCTCAGCAGCAGCAGAACAGCCCTAGGCCGAATGCTCAGCCAGCCGCTCGCCCCGATAACAATAACCGCTGTTTCAGATGCGGGAGTCCGGATCACTTTGCCAAGATGTGCCCCCAGGCGGGACAAACTCAAGGGCAGGCTTCTCGCAGAAATGATCAGAACAAGGGCAAGAGGCAAACCATTCAAGTCAGGCAAGGCCGACTTAACTTCACCAACCTTGCTGACCTTCCAGAAGGAGCACCAATTATGTCGGGTACATTCTCCATAAACCATCACCCCGCAGTTATTTTATTCGACTCTGGTGCATCTCATAGCTTCATTAGTTCTAAATTCGGAGCAAGGGTTGGGTTAGATTTTTGCCACACAAAAGGGTCATTCATGATATCTACTCCGGGTGGCAAAGTTGCATCAAACCAAATCGTTAATAATGCGCCACTAAGTTTGGGTAGTAAAACCGTCCCTACCACTTTAATATTGTTGCCACTAGAAGGTATGGACATTATCCTGGGAATGGATTGGATGAAAAGACATGGGGTAATGTTAGATATCTCTTCCCGAGCTGTTGAAATAAATTCTCCAACTCATGGTCATTCGGTTCTATATTTACCTCATCACCAATGCAACAACTCTTGTGCCTATGCCATGAAAGATATTCATCTCGAAGATATTCCGGTAGTCCGTGAATATGCAGATGTGTTTCCGGACGATTTACCTGGTATGCCGCCAGACCGGGATATCGAATTTGTCATTGAACTTCAGCCTGGTACAGCCCCCATTTCAAAAAGGCCGTACCGAATGCCGCCTAAAGAATTAGCTGAATTAAAGATCCAACTGCAAGAACTTCTAGACAAGGGTTATATTCGCCCAAGTGCTTCACCTTGGGGTTGTCCAGCATTGTTCGTAAAGAAGAAGGATGACAGTCTGAGGTTGTGTGTTGACTACCGGCCTCTCAATGCGGTGACCATCAAAAATAAATATCCACTTCCCCGCATTGATGTACTGTTTGATCAGTTGGCGGGAGCAAAGATCTTCTCCAAGATTGATCTTCGTTCGGGTTATCATCAAATTAAAATCCGGCCTTGTGATATCCCCAAGACCGCCTTCTCAACCCGATATGGTCTCTATGAATATTTGGTTATGTCTTTCGGTCTCACCAATGCTCCGGCTTATTTTATGTATCTCATGAACTCGGTATTCATGCCAGAACTTGACAAGTTTGTCGTGGTTTTTATCGACGACATTCTGATCTATTCCAAGAACGAGGCGAAACATGAGCAACATCTGCGCATTGTTCTTCAATGTCTCAGAGATCATAAGCTATACGCAAAATTCTCCAAGTGTGAATTATGGCTAGACACAGTCAAATTTCTGGGTCACACTATATCTAGTGAAGGCATCTCAGTTGATCCCGGCAAAGTACAGGAAGTGATGGACTGGAAGCCTCCTACTTCAGTTCATCAGATCCGCAGTTTTCTCGGCTTGGCAGGGTATTACCGCAGATTTATTCCGGATTTCTCCCGAATTGCTAAGCCCATGACAGAACTACTAAGGAAGGATGTCAAATTTAAATGGAATGCAAAGTGCGATGCTGAATTCCATACGTTGAGAGCACATCTAACTACTGCACCAGTCTTGGCTCAACCTGACAACAATAAACCCTATGACGTTTATTGTGATGCTTCAGGTACTGGTCTTGGTTATGTTCTAATGCAAGACAATCGGGTTATAGCATATGCTTCCCGCGCTCTTCGGCCACACGAGCTAAATTATCCCACTCATGATCTTGAGCTAGCCGCAGTTATTCATGCTCTCAAGCTTTGGAGACATTATCTTATGGGCACTCATTGCAATATCTACACCGACCATAAGAGTCTCAAATACATTTTCACTCAAAGTGAGCTGAATATGAGGCAACGAAGATGGCTGGAATTAATCAAAGATTACGACCTAGAAGTTCATTATCATCCGGGCAAGGCTAATGTTGTAGCCGATGCGCTCAGTCGCAAGGTTCACTGCAATTGCCTTTCAGTAGAGTCGTATAATGACACATTGTGTGCTGATATGCAAAAGCTGAAATTAGAAATCATTCCTCAGGGCTCTTTGAATCAAATTTCGGTGGAACCGACACTCTATGACAAGGTCACCATGGCACAATTACACGACAAAAGTGTTGGTATCATCAAGCAGCAAGTAGTAGAAGGTGAAAATAAATACAAGTGTTTTCGAGTGGACCATAAAGGAATTTTGTGGTTCGAGGATCGCCTAGTCGTTCCAAAGAATCATGAGCTACGGAAACAAATCCTGGACGAAGCACATCTCTCTAAATTCTCTATTCATCCGGGTAGCACCAAGATGTACCAAGATCTAAAACAAAATTTTTGGTGGACCCGCATGAAGAGAGAGATTGCTAAATATGTCGCAGAGTGTGACACCTGTCAGAGAGTGAAAGCTAGTCACTTGAAGGTTGCTGGAACTCTCCAACCGCTACCAATTCCGTCTTGGAAATGGGAAGATATCAGCATGGATTTCATCGTGGGCTTACCAAATACTTCTCAGCACCATGATTCCATTTGGGTCATTGTTGATAGGCTCACAAAGACTGCTCATTTTATTCCAGTGCATACTGAATATCGAGCCAAGAAATATGCTGAAATCTATATTGATCAGATTGTCTGCCTACACGGTATACCCAAAACCATTATATCGGATCGTGGTCCTCAGTTTGTGGCAAGGTTTTGGGAGCAACTCCACGAGGCTCTCGGAACCAAATTAATTCGAAGCTCAGCTTACCATCCACAGACTGACGGACAGACCGAAAGGGTGAATCAAATTCTTGAGGATATGCTTCGAGCATGTGTCATCCACTATGACAAGAACTGGGACAAGTGTTTATCCTTGGCGGAGTTTTCTTATAACAACAACTATCAGGCCAGTCTGAAGATGGCACCATTTGAGGTCTTGTATGGTCGGCGGTGTCGAACCCCTTTGAGTTGGTCTCAGACTGGGGAACGTCAAATATTTGGACCCGAATTAGTGGTCGAGGCTGAGGAGAAAGTAAAAATAGTACAAGCTAATCTCTGAGCAGCCCAGTCTCGGCAAAAGAGTTATTTCGATAAAAGAAGGGATCCTTTGAAGTTCATGGTTGGTAACCACGTCTATTTACGAGTGTCCCCAACTCGAGGCGTTCAACGTTTCGGAGTCAGGGGTAAGCTCGCACCTCGCTATGTCGGGCCATATGAAATCATTGAAGAATGTGGACCTGTGGCTTATCGTTTGCGACTTCCTTCACGGCTCGCCGCCATCCATAATGTTTTCCACATATCCCAACTCAAGAAATGTGTTCGAGTTCCTACGGAAATCATTGATCAACAGGAAATTTTAGTGGAGCCCGATCTCTCATATACCGAATATCCACTCAGAATTCTGGATCAAAAAGAGAGAGGTACTCGTCGAAAGGTGGTAAAAATGTATAAAATTCAGTGGTCTCATCACACTGAAGAAGAAGCCACCTGGGAGACGGAGGATTATCTTAATCGACATTATCCGGGTTTCCTTAGCTCTACCTCAGGTATATCATTTTCCCCACCTCAATTCAATCATCCATTCTCGGGATGAGATTCTTTTTAAGGGGGGTAGGTTGTAACACCTCAGGTGCTAGCACATTTAAATACAATCAATGTACCTTAGTTAAAGTTAAAAGAAAAATTTGAGAAATTAATTCAAAGAGAAAGGATCAAATAAAAGACAAATCATACAAAAGAAATTAAAGGAAAAAGAAAAAGGAGTGAAAGGCTACTCAAAATTTAATTCAAAAATGTGCACAAAATTTTTGTTGGCTCATGAGAGGTGTTTCAATTGACATGTGCTCAATTGAACTTCAGCCAAAATCAAATCAAAAACTGAATAAAACTAAAGCCCTTTTGTGCAAATATGCAAATGTACCAATAGTTCAAAATGTGAGTTTCAAATGAAAATTTGCATAACACGAAAGTTGTAGATCTTGAAAAGTTATGCAAAAGAGGTATTCAACACTTTTTCATTTGAGCCCTCTAAGTAGGAGATAATTTTAGTTTACCGAGGGGTCCCTGGAATTTTTCAGAAATCGCAAAAGAGCCCCCATCTCCTTCTCTCTCTCCCAGCTGGCTCTGTTTCGCCCGCCGCCCGCTGTACGCCGCCGGTGGACTTCGTCCACCGCGCGCCCGCGGCCAAACGGACCCAGGAAGTCCCCCAGTGCCACCTGGCCCGCCCCTTGGCACCTCCTCACGCGCACACGCGTCCCAAACCGCTCCCCGAGCCGCCACGACACCCCCCCGCCCTGCGCCGCGCCGTTGCAGCTCCGCCCACTCGCCGTCGTGCGCCCCCGACCCAAATCGACCTCCCCCAGTCGCTACATCCCTCGCCCAGGAGCTCCTTGGTCTATAAAGACCCCCAGAGCTCCACCGTCGCGCCCCTTCTCCTCCTTCTTCTTCCTCCCGCCGCTCCGCCATGGTCGCCGAGATCCAGCTCGCGCGGACCGGCTAGCCCAGCCCCACATTGCCCCCTCCGACCACCGCAATCGCTTAGCCACCTCTTAGTCACGCTCCACGCGCGCGGAATCGAACCCAAACCTCCTCTCGACGCCGTTCCCCTTTGGCGCCGCCGCCGGCGAGCTCAGGCTCACCGCGGACCGGCCAGCTCCGAAGGAGACCGAGCACGACAGCTACCCCAGAAGCATCCACGAGCTCACGCGGTTCTCGTGCGCACCTTGTTCCCCTACCCCGAGCCCTCCTTCATCTCCAGCGCCGGCGAACCGAACAACCACCCCGCCATTGACGCCGACGAGCTCGAACCCGTGCACCAGACGCTCGAACGTCGACCAGGGTAGGTGTTCCTCGATCCTTTCTCTCCCACGCGCCTCCCCGTGGCAGCCCCGGTAAGCCCTGCACTGCAGTACACCACCGGCAAGATGTCACGGCAGAGAAGGCCGGCGAAGGACCCGGTTGTAAATACTTTTCTTCGTTCAAGGGTGTTTCTGCAAGTTTTTCAGTGTATACCAGTGAACTCCTAAAATGGGAAACAAATCACAGAAAAATCGAAAAATACAAACTCAACTGATCTGGATTCCTTGTAACAAGATCTACAAATTTTGTAACATTCACATTTGCAGAAACTCAACCGAATTTAATCTAGGGAAAAGAATAAGAAAACCACCTTATGCATGTTCATGAAGTTCTGCCCATCAAATGACCTTGATTTTTGGATATGTTATCACTAATGGAATTTAAAGATCACATTAAAAAGATGGCACCCAACCAAAGCAGTATCATATTGGAACAATCAAGATTCTCTAATCTGTTGTTAGATTTCTCGATTTAATTCTGGAAAATATGCACATGAACTTGCTCTGAAATTTTTACTGCGTGCATGTAAAACTAAAATACTGTTAATACCTAAATTACAGATTTATTAGAGTTCATTTGCTATATACCATGATTTATGCTTGTTTAATCAATTTAATTCTTCATATATAGTTCTTAGGCTCAGAAAAATCTATATTTATTTCTGAAGTCTCCTTTTACCTCTGTGTATCTCTCTAAAAATTTTGAGCTGCAGTTGCTGAGTTTTGCTTTGGTGAATAATCATGCTTATCATCTTAGGGCTAGATTTACTTTTTTTTGTTCTGAGTAATCTACAATGTTTCTGATCGTTATTTTTGGGCATGATCTTTTTTATAGTATGCTCTACCCGTAATAAAAAGTTCATATGCAATACTGGTTAAATGCACCTTGAGAAATTTATGCAAACTCATGCTAATTTAACTGAATAACTAATTTACCATAGTGAGTTAAATCTTGAAAATTTTTCTGGAGTATGTCTAACTCATGACTAGTCTCTGGTAAAAATTTGAGAGCCATATCTCTAGTAAAACTCTCTGTAGATTTACTCTTAGTTAAAAGCTTGCTGTTTTTGTTCTTTTTATCACCTCAGTTATATAAGTGAATAAAATCTGGAAAAATTTCAGTGCTGAGTATATGCTTTGAAGTTGCTCCCATAAAATTTGTAGCACCAGAACCCATGTTGAACGTTCTGTACAAAAAGATAAAGTAACTAGAGTAATTCATTTGCATGAATAGTTATAGTTTTTGCTCTATGGTAGATGCTGAATTTATGCCATGAAGGTTCAAGTTTGGATCTGAGTTACTTTAGTGATTCATCACTAGCTCTTTAGTAGTTGAGTTGATAAGAAATAAGGGAAGCATGCTATGTGTTGAAATTGAAAAATGAAAACTAAAACCCCCACTCATTCATGAATGAACATAGTTATGTTTACTACTCTATAAACGATTGCCCATGCAATGAAATGTGAAATCGTCACTAAATTAACTTTCGTTGGACTATAACTTTATCGTGAAGGAAAGAAATTATTATCCATGAATAACTCATAATCTTGCATTGCATATAGAAACGGTTAATCTCGCGGACGGTGACTACGAGTTGGTGCCCGCGGACTCTCGTGTGGATCAGGAGGTCTCCTTGAACTGTACTAACTTGTCTCAAGACCTGGGCCAAGCCCCAGAAGCTTTTCTGCCTGACAGTGCCCAAGAAGGCAAGCCCCGGAGCATAATCCCACTATTTTTCCGAATTACCATTCAGCTATCTATTTATTAATGTATTGCAATACTTTGTTTTCTGCATTTAAGTTTTCTAGGCGTTGATCGAAAACCTTAGATGCATGATCCCTAGGAACCAATGTTTGATACCGGATCTTTTATCAACTAGTTGCCATGCTAAATAGGTACGGTAGAAGTCGAGTGGTTCCCTACCTCTCGCGAGCAAATAGGAATTGTACTGACTTTAATTCCTGGTGAAATGTAAGGACAACGGGCGGGGTTGTGTAGTGGTGATACCCCGCTGGTGTAGTCAAAAATGGCTAAGGTCGCGGTGTGTGGCTCATTTCGTTAAGCGTTTGAAAGTACTAGCCACATACCGAGAAATATGGTAATCGGGAAGCTGAAGTACCTGATTGGACCGGTGAGTGGAACGATCTCGCACCCTCCTGGTAGAAGTAGGGTTTATTTTTATGTCGCGACGTATGGGTACAGAGTGGTCGGACTCTGTAGTCGGGGAGGGTGTGCCGGATCCACGGACTGGAAAGAAAGGGGAAATGTTGTGTGGGTGACTTGGTTCCCATACGTGTGGTCTAGGTTCCCCTGGCCAGGTTGAAATTCGATTCGGAATCGTCCACCTCTCACGGTATGAGATTGCTTAATGATTTCGGTCACATAGAGTAACAAGTGCAACATGATGATGATAATACTACTGGTTGATTAAATGATTGCTCTACCATGTTTGTGTAGAGTTAGTTGCAAATTTAGAATGGTTAATCCCACTAGAATCCGGCTAAGTAAAACCTGAAAGTAAGGATCAACACTTAGTGGCATTTTTTGGCAAAACAAACCCCACCAACCAAAAAGCCTTGCATGTCTAGTTATCGGACTATGTTATATCCGGTGACGGGTCAGTCTTGCTGAGTATCAGTATACTTAGCCTTGCTTGTGGCACTGTTTTTCAGGTACTAACTTTGAGGATCTGTTTGCAAGTCTTACTTGGCCGTGTACTCTGCCTCCGGGTTGGTCTGTTGAGTGGGATGGCCCTTCAGCTGGTGCTAATCGCCCTCCCGCTGAGTGACGCATTCGTACGGGCTTTATCGATGCGTCACTATATCTCGCTAGTTATCTTTTACTGCTTCCGCTGAACATGAGACTTGAATAATTGAGTAGTTGGAACCCCGTAGTACTTTGCTACTCTGAACATGGTTTGTAATAAATTTCCTTTCCGCTGCAATCACTCTGAGATGTATGAAATATTCTGTGTTGTAATCTCTGGGCTCACCTTCGTGTGAGTGTTGTCTGCTGATCCTGGAATAGCGTGGCTTTTATCGAGGCTTCACTCGAGGAACTACCGGTGAGTGCCAATTTGGGTCAGAGTTGCTTAGCAACAAAGATCAGTGCACCCGGGCACAGTAGTTTTGGGTGGTTCCGCCACAGCAAGATAGATGTCAATCTCAATGAAAAGCATCTTTAAACCAAAATCTCCAATCCGATCCTTCGATACACCGTCTACTTAAAGCAACGCCCTGTCACGACACCCCCCTTTGGACGAAAGAACCCTGAAGCATGATAAACAAGTCGAACCTCCCTTTGGTAGTTCCGCCATGAACCTCTAGCCACCATGACTACAAGATCATGCTAAGCGATCTATCTCGATAATAGATCTAGGATGAAGCAAACCCAAAGAAAAGAACGAAATCGAAAGAGAGAACATGGTCGCTAAAAATTCGGAATCACAAGTAACTTCACCATGAATGATTGTACATCACAAGATCACAACCGGGGCCCTACCTTGATCTTGATGATCCTAGCTCCAGAACTCTAATGTGGTCTTCCTTGCAAGGTTCCCACGTCGGTTAGGGGAACCCTGTAACACCCTAATTTAATTTTCAGCTTTTAATAATAAATTTAATTAGCTTTATTTATTTTTCTAAGGTTTATTGTGATTAGTCTTGCATTTAATCTAATTTTGTTTCACAAGGAATTAAAATTTTTCTAGGATAAATATGTTTGTGCATTCATGCTGGTGCATATTTTATCTTGCTTGATTTCTTAGGGGTTTGAATTCAAATTTCATTTGAATTCAAATGGTTGGAGTAGTGTTTGATTTAGAAAAACAAAGGAATTGGAAAAGGGAAGAAACCCAAGCAAACCAGCCCAGCCCTTCCCCTCCCTCACTCTCTTCCCGTGCGGCCCAACCCGCACCAGACCCCACAGCCCACGCCCACGCTCCCTCTCTATCGGGCCAGACCGCTCGGCCTCCCTCCCGCTCAGCGCTTGCACGGCCCGCGTCCCTTCCCCCTTCGCTGACACGCCAGCCCCCACCTCGTCAGCTCCTCCTTCCTCCCCGCGCCGGAGTTCCTCTGCTCGCGAAACCCACTCGCCCCCGCACCCTCCCTGCCCCGTGGCCCCGCTTCACCCCACGCCCACGCGTGGACACGTTGGCCAGCCCGAGCACATCACCTCCCTTCTAGAAACCACGCCCTGAGCCGGGATTTTGCCAGGCAGTTGGCACATCCTCCTTCACCGTGCGCGGAGTCAATCCTGTGATTCTCGCCGAGATCACGCCAGGCACGCACGCCCAGGATCCCCGGCTCCCCTCTTTAAACCTCTCCCCTTCCCCAAACATGTGCGCCGCACCTAGCCCACTTTCCTAGACAGATTTGAACCATCGCCGCTTCCTTCCTCCGCTCCACCGTGCCCAGCACGCTGCGCCACCGTGGGCTGGCCGTCCCGCTACAGCTCCACCCCGGCAGGCCCTCGGTTTAACTCCGCATAGTCACCCTGAAGCCCACCGAGTTCCCTGCTCGCGACTCCGAAGCCTGCCCGCTCGGGAATTCCACCGGACCCGCCGCCGCAGGTGAGATCGGGTTTGAGGAATTACCTCGCCGCCGGCCACTCTCAGACCTCCTTGACCACGTGGAACCATCGCAGGAGCACCCCGAGCCGAACTACGGGGTCCAGGCGCCTGGAGAACCGCCACAGAACCCCCTCCGCGAGCGCTGCCCCTGCTCCGCCGCCGGTCAGTGACGCCGTCGACTTCACCCGGCCATCTTCTTCGATCCAAAGCCCGGTGAGCATCCGTAGCACTTCTGCTATCTGTTGCGTTCGTTACCTTGGCTAGTAGCACCCTCTAGGAGCCCGGGCGTTGCTCATTGGCGAGCTCCGCCACCGCTGAGTCACCCCCTTCACGTTGCGCACCGCCACACCCTTCGCGGACCCTCACAACCCCCGCAGGTGGACTACCCGTTCGACTCTGATCCTCCACAGCCAAATTCCAGGCCAAGCCGAGCCCTGGAACCCCAGAAGCGCCACACATCGGCGATCCCCCGCCGCGGGAGCACGCCGCCGGGGCGTTCCGCCGCCGCCCCGCGCCCAAACCCTCCTGAGCCGTCAGATCCCGCGTGGACGCCCCCGATTAGAACCCGATCCGAATAGATCTGGACCACCAGATCGAGATCCAGTGGCCGAGAATCGTGCGTACCGGTTCGGCCTGTAACTTTCGTTAAAGAGTCCCTGGACTCTTTGCTTTTTAACCCGAGCTCCGGCCAGTTCAAAAGAAATTAGAGTTAGGTCCTGTTTTTAGCACTTAACACCCTGAGCTTTTTAAATATGGAACCCGCGGTCCAGACCTATCTTTTTCGTGAGTTAGACCCCAGAACTAACCTTTAATTACATTTTAGTCCTCGGTTTTGCCCAGAAACCCCCTGGAACTCCAGTTTTCTTACAAATAGGTCCCTGGAACTTGTTTTAGGCCTAGAATTTGCGTTTTAACTCCGTTTTAGGCGTTCTTTATGTCCACGCGATCGTTGTAACGCGTAGAATAGTTTTAGACTAGTTTAGTGTGATGTTCCTATGTATTGATGTAATGTTCCTTAGCATTTGTTAGTGTTTGCTTGTATGCTTATTGTGTGTCTTGCTTTTGGCCATGTGTTCGTGAGTAGACGCTTATCCAGTTGTGGAGCCCCAGTACCAGTACCCGGAGTAGCCGTCTTCCGACCAGTTTGAGCAGCAGTAGGAGCAGTACAAGGAAGGCAAGTATAACATGAACAACCTACCACTTTTAAATACACTTTCATACTGCATTTTAATACTGTATGCCTATAAGGACTTTCCTAGCCACTTTATTACCTTATATATATCCCTTGGGTTGCATTTTGGTTAGTTGTGCTAGGTGCAGTGCTATAACACACCTGGTCCTTTTTAATTAATTTGATTAATGGTATATGCAACTTAATTCTGGGAGTGGCCCGTTTGAGGGTCTCACGTCTTGTTATAAAATGGTTTTGTTAGAAACATGGTTTAGGGGGCCAGCACGATGCTTACTGCTGGGTTGGCCACTCTCCATAAGGACCGGTTCATAGAGCGACAACCTGGGACAATAGCACTACCACAAGACTGGAATGGGACGGTCTTGGCGTAATAATTAGGTCTTTTTGGTTTGGAGTAAATTACCTGCGGGGCAAGGGTGGTAAGCTTCTATGTCCCTCGTACTGAGTGGCCTCGTCTGTGGTATTCTTGACGCCCACTAGACCTGCTCCATAGTCGCCGATCCAACCCTCGTGGTTATTCCTTACCAACGAGATTCTTTGTAAAGGGCTCGTAGTGAGTTTGCTAGTCATCTCACCTAAGGAAGTGTGATGAACAACTAGCGTAGCTCACGACTTGTGGGTAAAGATGTGCAACCTCTGCAGAGTGTAAAACTGGTATACTAGCCGTGCTCACGGTCATGAGTGGCCCAGATCCTCCTTTTGATTAGTGGGGTTATCTTCCTTTGACGAGGCAGGTTTCCCCGGGTGGCTTGGTACGGTTTGGTTCTCAGTAGTTTCTTAATTAATTCTGATTAATTACTATGTAACTGGGTTAATGGTAATTCATCAACTCATAGTAAATAGCTTTAATAAAATTTTGCCAACACTTAAAAGCTAATGCAGTTGAGTCAGCCAACCTTAGAGCCTCAAAGTTTGTGTTATACTTGTTGAGTACAAGTTGTGTACTCACTCTTGCCTCTTCTCTACTTTTTCCTCTTGGATACGCTACTGCTGCTCAGTTCCTGCCGAGGCGAGGGAGTTCACCCAGAGCTACCAGGAGTACGAGGACTTCTAGGCGTTCGTCTCCCAGTCGACGTCCCTGTGGCGCCCTGCTCAGCTTTGGAGAGTTTTTATCATATTTTGTACTTCGCTTCCGCTATATCAGACATTTTGTCATTAATGTAATAAATACATTCGTATTCGCTTTATTTTGTCTTTTTCGTGATATGTGCTGTGATATACTATTCATTCTGTTGTATATACGTGTGACTTGATCCTGGCACGTATATGATTGCTCGGTTTATGTCCTTTTATAAACCGGGTGTTACAAACCCCTAGACAACTAGCACGACCCTCGGCTCTCCGAGAGGTGTCCCTCTATCTTCTCTGCTCCTTGGCGTCGTCTCCCTGAATGACCCTCCCATGAGCCTCGGGGAGGGGTCTTTAAATAGCCCCAAGAAACCCTAGGTCGAAGGGGAGGCTGAGAATCCCTGAAAAGGGCCTGGACCGGCAGGCTCAATGGGCCCAGGCCGGCCGGCCTGGCCCATTTCCTCGCCGCCACGCGTCCTTCTTTCTCCCCAAGTCTTCTGGAGTCTTCTGGAGTTTATCATTTTCACAATTGCACCCCGTTGGACGTCGTTATCTTCGAGATATCATCGAGGGAAAGGATAGGACGGAGAATCCTTCCTTAAATCTCTATTTGCTTTGCTTAGCCCTGAAGTATCTTGATCTCATCTTGTGGGCTTTGTCCTTTGGGCTTTATTGGAGGGTGGATGTACATGAACGGGCCTCTAGTCATCATGGCCTTTGGTCCCTTATTTGGGCTTTGGCCTTCGTCTTCCTTCGTGTTATCGCGTGATCGTGGGCCTCGTCATTTCATGCTCCAAAATTGGTCAAAAACCTGCAAAAACGAAGTACCTCCAAAATATATGTGCAAATGCGAAAACGACCAATAATTAGGCCGAGGTTAGGATGGTTAGTGATTTTGATATTAAATTCATGCCATTATCAAAGTTAAACAGGGGATAAAATGGATACTTAAGGAGCGCCAACAATAACACACTGAGCTACAAAGTCTTTTATCATCTTTTTCATCTTAGTCCAAGCAAAAAGACCTTTGATCTTTTGGTAGGTCACTTGGAAGCCTGAATGGCAACCAATTGCAATAGAGTGCAAAACTTGACATATTTTCATCTGCACTTCAAAATTGCCATCAATTTATATTCTTCCCTTATATTTGATCAGACCGTCCTTGTAAGTGAAATGACACTGTGAACTGTTTACCACCAGTGCAGCTAGCAACTTACTAGTGGCAGCATGCTTATCATAACCATCAACAACATCATGAATCCACATTTGTTGTACAACTGAAATATCCAGCACCTTTTGGTGTTCACCAGTTGGCATTCTTGACAATGCATCTGCTGCATGGTTTTCAGTCCCTTTCCTGTAACATATTTTGTACTAAAGACCCAAAAGTTTTGTCAGAGCCTTATGTTACCAAGGGCTGTGTAATCTCTGGTCATCCATGTGAGATAGGCTTCTTTGGTCAGTTTTGATAATAAATTCCCCATGCATCAATATGATCTCCATTGTTTGATAGCCAAAAGAATTGTTAAGAATTCTTTCTCATAAGTAGAAAGCCCCTGATTTCTAGGACCCGGAGCCCTGGTAACATAAGCAATTGGATGGCCCTCCTGTTGCAAAACAGCTCCAATACCTTTTTCTGAAGCATCAGTCTCAATGACAAAAGTCTTGTGGAAATCTGGTAATGCCAATACAGGTGTTGTAGTAAGTGCCAGCTTCAGTGCTCGAAAGGCTTCTTCATGCAAAGAAGTGCACTGAAACACTTCTCCCTTTTTAAGCAAACAAGTTAATGTTTTACTGATGAGGCCAAAATGTTTGACAAACTTTTTATAATAACCTGCGAATCCAAGGAATCCTCTGACCTCTTTGACAGAAGTAGGCCGGGGCCAGTTTTGGACGTCTGCCACCTTCTTTCGGTCAATTGCAACTCCATTAACACTGATGATATGGCCGAGATATGACAATTGTTCTTGAGAAAACACACATTTAGACAATTTCATCTTGAACTTATGGTGCTGTAGAATCTCAAATACTTGCTGAATATGTGACAAATGTTCTTCCCATGTTTTACTGTAAATCAGTACATCATCAATAAAGACTACTGCAAATTTTCTGAGGATTGGTGCCAACACTGTACTCATTAATGATGAAAAGAGGTTGGGACACTAGTAACTCCATATGGCATCACAAGGTATTCATAGTGTCCATAATGAGTTCGAAAAGCAATCTTCTACCTATCTTGTGTTGTCATAATTATTTGATGGAATCCTGAGGACATATCTAAAGTGGTAAACCACTTAGCACCAGCTAGTTCATCAAGTATTTCATCAATCACAGGAAGTGGAAACTTATTTTTGATTGTCATGGCATTGAGCCTCCTGTAATCAACACATAGTCTCCAATCACCAGTTTTCTTCTTGACTAGCAAGATAGGGGAAGCAAAAAGACTAACGCTCTCTTGGATCATGCCATTCAGCAAAAGCTTTGCTACTTGTTTCTCATTTTCATCCTTTTGTGCTGGATTTTATCTGTATGGTCTCAATGTAAAAGGTTGGGCCCCAACTATCAAGGGTATGGAGTGGGCACTATTTCTGGGAGGAGGCAGACCCTTAGGTTCTTCAAATAACTCAGCGAATTTCTTTACCAGTTGTTGTATCTCATTTGGCCATCTAACAGCAACTTTATCAGCACACAATAAAAAAAGTTCAAAACCACACCATAACTCCCCCTTCTGTTCCAATTAAATCACATCCTGCAGTGAAATCAGTTCATAATTGAGAATCTCAGGTCCGACCCCTTGTAGCTTGATTCTAGAACCTTGAAAATCAAATGACAACTATTTCTCCTTCCAATCCGCTTCCATGGGACTGTGATGGTAAAGCCAGTCAATTCCTAGTATAACATCTATTGGTATTTCTTAACGATTACAGATAAGATCCGCAAGCGCACGGTAAATACTGTTGTAGCACTTCACCCGAAGAGTATTCAAGGTATCGTATTTTCACAGGGAATGGAGGTGTAACGATCTTCTAGCTAGAGAAACCTAGGAGAACAAGAAGTAGGAGAGCTTCGGGTAGTGTTGTTTATCTAGGGATAAGGATCAAGGCAAGGTAAGCTTAGGCTTTCACACATTCACTTCAGGCACCGGTCTGACCCAGGTACTGTTAGGGACCTCCGGCTTGTAGCTCTACGCCATACTCGGACAGGGGGAGTGCACTAACCATGAGCAGCTTCGTAGCGGATTGACGGGGCTGTCGCCACCCACAGTCTACCCCCGCAATACTGTGGAGCACGAGGCAAACAAAGGCAATCTAGGGCCTAAACACCATGTTTAAGCCTTCGACTACTACTCTAGCATTGCATAGGGTTATCCGTCTTTACCAGGGGCCCTCTACCAGAGTATCGGTTACGAGAATGGACGAGATGAACCCATAAATGAATAAATAACTTAAGAATACTAAACCAAGAACTTACCAGAAGATGAACTACGGATACTTACTCAAATGACTCGTAAATGTTGAGGTACAAGATGAAGAGAGGCTATTGGTATTTCTTAACATTTACAGATAAGATCTGCAAGCGCACGGAAGATACTGTTGTAGCACTTCACCCGGAGAGTATTCAAGGTATCATATTTTCTCAGGGAACGGAGGTGTGACGATCCACTAGCTAGTGTACCCCTGATGAACAAGAGGTAGGAGAACTTTGGGTAGTGTGGTTTACCTAAAGATAAGGATCAAGGTAAGGTAAACTTAGGCTTTCACGTGTTCACTTCAGGCACTGACCTGATCCAGGTATTTTCAGGGACCTCCGGCATGTAGCTCTATGCCGTACTCGGACAGGGGGGAGTGCACTAACCACGAAGCAGCTTCGTAGCGGATCGACGGGGCTGTCACCACCCACGGTCTACCCCGCAATACTGTGGAGCACGAGGCAAACAAAGGCAATCTAGGGCCTAAACACCATGTTTAAGCCTTCGACTACTACTATAGCGTTGCGCCGGGTTACCCGTCTTTATCAGGGGCCCTCTACTAGAGTATCCATTAAGAGAACAGAATATGAACCCGTAAACGAATGAATAACTTAAGAATACTTAACCAAGAACTTACCAGAACATGAACTCTGGATACTTACTCAAACGAATCATATCTGTCGTGGTACAAGACGAAGAGAGGCCCACAAGTCCGGCTCTTCCCCGATCGTCCTCCACACACACTCCCTACTCTAATGATACAAGTGGGAACCTCTCTACTACTTCTTCTCCAACTTGAGTAGTATCTCTTCTTGTGTTGTGTTGAGAGGGCCTCCCCACCTCCTTTTATAACTTGGATAGGTCGGTTCCTAGGGGAATTAAATATAGAAACACTAGGAACCGCCTTAGAGAAGATAAGGTCGATCTTCCTGCCAAAACTCACTTGGACAGGTGCCTCTCCAGGTTCGGACGACCCTGGGGTTCGTCTGGCTGGGGTTCGTCCGGCCTTTGGGTGCCACCTCTCGCGCCGCCTTTCATTCTGGACACTACCAGGTGGGCCCCCATCTTGTGTACGTCGGTTTGTACATCGGCTTTGTACGTTGGTTTTCTCTGTCAGATGGGCCTTCTTGTGAGTGTGATGCAGGATGCAAACTTTTGTGCATTTGTGTTGCGTCTTGTGTTTGTTTTCTCCTTGTTTCACTTATGGGTCCCTGCAAACAAAGATTCATCAAAACTTGTGGAACTTGTTAGAATTAAACCTTATAACTAAGTTTGGTGATTAAATATCACGAAAACATTCAAGAGTTGACGGTTCTATTATTTACTTAAGGACTGTCAACAACACCCCCACACTTAGCTCTTTCCTCGTCCTCGAGTAAAGGTTGAAGGACTAAGGTGGATGCATGTCAATTGATATATCCTGCATACAAGTTATTCCAAGCTTCTTCCAATCATTGTGAAACTTTTTGAGTGGCTACCATAATTTCTTGGGTAATTGAAGAATGGAACGATGCAGATTTCAGGTTCCTAGCTCTTCCTGCTGTTGGCGGTCGATATCAGTGATTTTTGCCACCAACTCTCCGCCTGATTTCATGAAATATAGGTCATAACCATGCCATAACCATTATTACTAATGAGTTTCACAAGTGTTGGTGCATATTTGATCTTAGGAACAACATATCCAAAATTGACCCAAAACAGACACTGTTTGGACCGGAAGGGCCGAATCCGGCCGACCGGCATACTTTCTGTGGAATCTTGGCATGAGATTTTACCAGTATCATCCAGAGGGAGAAATCAAGCCATTCTAATGGGTAGTTTCACAAAATACACGAGTTGGAATTGGAAGGCTTGAACCCTTAGGCAAAATGGACGAATTCTATACCATGATCAGAGCACAAGATAACTACCCATCCAGGAGTGATCTCCAGCCGTTGAGGAGTGTGTCGGTGCAACGGAGGGCCGAAAGGCTTCCAGAGCCAGGCCGCCCGGCCCAAACTACGTCGGTTTGACGAACGGCCTTTTGCATCGACCTCCAGGGAGCATCAGGAGCGTCGAATCGAAGGCAGTGGACAGATGGCGTGACTCCTAGGCCGACCGGCCTAGGGGAGGCCGGCCGTCCTGACTTTGTCACGCCACATGTCCAGCCTTCGCGTGGAAGTTACAACTTCGACCTCCTTGTGTGAAGTGTAGGCGACCTCGTGGTAACCGCCTTGGAAGCACTATAAAAGGGAGCCTCCACCCCTCATTCAAGACACACCATTTGGAGAATAGAAGAGTCCCAAGCAAGATGTAGTCCCACTTAGTAGAATAGGGAGAGTGTGAGGTGAGAGTCTTTGCGAAAGCCAAAGTAAAGGAGCGGTGCCAAGTTCTCTCGGCCTTACTCCACTTTTGTAAGACATCTCAGTGGAATGAAGCATCTTTGGAGTGAAGTTCCTCGTCTCTCGTTGGTATCTCGCTAGTCTTTCTCTTTACTTTAGTTACTTATTTACTTTCTGTCTTTGATCTGTGGGATCCCTAGTCTGCGTAAGTAGCAAGTTATACTTATTTGAGAGTGCTTTATGTCTTGCCGGTAGGCAGGAGTACGTAACTAGATAGTGTTAGGCGTGGTGCCTAGACTTGGTTAGTTACATAGCGTTGTGTTCCACCCCACGGCACCGCAGTGGTAGGTGGCAAGTGGTGACAGCCTTGTCCATCCCTCGTAGTCCACCACGTTCGGTTGTTTTCATAGCAGTTGTTGCCGAAAGTATGTTGGGCCCCTTCTCACCCCTGTCTGAGCCCTTCACTTAAGGCCGCCGAAGCAGATCAAGATAGTTTAGTTGCAAGTCTTCTAGGTAATGAGTTGGCTAACCGACGTTAGACCCTCTACCCACTTACCTCTCCTCCCCTGGTGGGTCCAGTTGAACTAGTTCTAGGTCTGGTCGCGCTTTATCGTTCCCCGTGGATTCGATACCCTAGAATACTCCAAGGTGAAAGCTACATCAGTCTCTGTGCACTTGCGAAGTAATTCGTTTAGGCTAAGGAGTGCCAACAAGCTTTCTGGTGCTGTTGTCGGGGAGCGGTAGCAACACCAGTCTAGAATTCGTTCAGTTGTACACCTTTCCTCCCATCCACATGGAGTTCTACTCCTAGTTATCCGGTAGTTCCATCCCGCGAGTATTTGGAATGGCCACCACCCTACCACCACACTTATCTGATGGTTACAAGACCAGTCCCAGTCTCGCAGCCATGGTTCGTGCATAGTCCTTCTCTATGAGAAAGGACTAGAACCCTATCCTCACCTGCTAGAATTCAACCATACCCGGTTCGAACCAAAACTCCTTACGGTGAAGCTCTCCCCATTCTCTCTGACGGGCGAAGCGAAAGTTTGGTACGACCATGAATTTGATGGATTGATGGATGAATTTTTTTTGCTTCCCTGCTACCAAAGTGTTCGCACTCGGAATAGCGTGGGAAAAATCTTTGCTAATGGCAAAATCTGGGACACCTCATCGTATTCCAGAAAATGCCGGAGCAACATTTCGTTGGTTTTCGGAGCCTTTTTTCCACCCAAACCAACTGACCACTCTATCAGTTGCATCCTCTCACCTCCACCACACTTAGTGGAAAAGTACCGAACCAATCAAGTCCACATATCATGAGCCACTCATTGATGATATGCCAATGCTCATCATGACCTCGGCCATGTTTCTAACATGCCGAAGGAGCATAAGTGCATATGCTCAAGATTTGAGGCATTCATTCCAAATGCTACATCACAGATTGAGGGTCATACTATGATCACTAGCAAGGAATGGATGGAGGGAGCAGAATTTAATTCCTAAAAACTCCTCTACACTATTGGGGACGCTGCACCACAAGAGAACGTCTACGATCCGAAGGAACTCGTGTCCTTCTTCCGTAAGCACCTGAAGTGGATCGACGGCCAGATGATGGAGAGTAAGAAGATTTTCCCTGTTGTGTCCCTGAAGATGGAGCGTAACAAGATCCTTCTGGATTTCCACATCTTCAATATCCCCGAAGGTGATAAGTTCTCTTGATCGGTCAGCCAATAGAGCCACTTGTCAACTCCAATGGATTCTGAGCTACTCTTCATAGCTCGAGGTTGACAAAGAGAAGATCCCGGTCAGTCTAGTCCGTTCAGGAAAAACAATCGCAAAAGACTAGGCCAAAGAAAGACCCAAGGGAGAAGGCAATGAGCATCTCTGAAGAAGATGCCATTCAATTCACCTAGGAAACAGATTTGGGCGGCCACCTCAAGCTCAACGAAGAAGAAAAACCGCAACATCTTCTTCTTGAGCTGAGACTGCTGCCTCCTAGGCTGAAGAACGCCTTTCTCCAACAACAACAATAGCATGCCAGTCTTCATCAGTGACAAGCTGACAGAGAGTGAGACTCGACAGCTCGCTGCAGTCCTAGAGAAAGTACCAGTCTGTCATTGGGTATTCTCTCCAGAACTAGAAAGGATATCAGCCCCGACTTGTGCACCCATCGCATTTTTATGGAAATAGACCATATGTCATCCCGAGAGCACCAGTGATGGCTGAACTCTGCGATGAGGAAGGTAGTGAACCAAGAGGTATTGAGACTACTGCATGCGGGCGTCATCAACCCCGTGTAAGATGGTGTTTTGGTCAGCCTAGTTCAAGTGGTCCCAAAGAAGAGAGCACTCACCTCTGAGAGTAGAGATATCGCACCTTAGATGGAAGTCATCAAGGACGTGTATCGATAGTCAACAAGACTATCCGAAATGACCACTATCCTCTCCCCTTGTTTGACGAGGTGCTTGAACGGCTGGCTAAACACTCATTCTTCCAATACCTTGACGGATATTCTGCTCATCACAAAGTTCATATGACCAAGTAAGACTACCTTCACTTGTTCCTCGGCACATTCGCCTAGCAGTGGAAGTAGTTGATCTTTGCAATGCACCAGCTTTACTTCAAAGGTGTAAGATGGCAACCTTCTCTGACCAAATTGAGAGCATTCATGGATGATTTCTCAATCTCTAGCAATTGCCAAGAAACACACCTTGACCTTAATTAAGACAAGTGTCACTTTATGGTCAGAGAAAAGATTGTCCTAGGACATTGAGTGCCATGAGGCACTCATTTCTTCACCCATCATACATCCTCCCGATTGGAAATTTCCTTTCGAGGCCACGGGCATTGCAAATGATTACACCGTCAGAGCAGTGCCAGGCCAATGCAAGGATATCAGCACTATGCCAAATCTTATGCAAGTAAGACATTGACTTGATCTCAATTATGCAACAACGGAGAAGGAACTTCTGGCATTGGTATTTGCCTTAAGTTCAGCTCCTTCTTGGATGGTGCCAAGGTGATAGTCTACATGGATCATGCTACACTAAAGCACCTATTGATCAAGGAGGAAGTCATACCATGACTTATCTGTTGGATTCTGCTCCTACAGAATTCGAAATCGAGAGATAAGGAAGGAGCAGAAAATTGTGTGGCTGCTCATCTCTCAGGGATTCAAGTAACGATTGACTTCTCAAGAGATGATACTCTTCTAGAGGTCACTATATCCAGACCAAGGTATGAGGATTAAGTGAATGGAGACTGGATATATACCTCTAGACAAAGATAAGAAGAAGCTAAATTCACCTTAGCAAATACTATCCTTGGGAGAACCCCTATCCATTCAAGTCTGTGCTATTGGTTTACTCCACTGCTGCATCCCACTATGTGAGACCTGCGAGATTCTTGAGCGTGCTACTCCTTATCATAAGGATGATACTACAAGTATTCCATATCCATGCTTGGGTTTGGCAGAATGTACAATTCTAGCCAATCAAGTTTTGAGACGCTAAAGAATCTGTGCGGTGCCCAAGAGTCAGAAACACGGGAATATCAATGCCCGTCATGCTATGCCAGTGAAGAGCAACCTTTAGTTAGAAGTAATTGACATATGGGGAGTTCACTTCGTGAGTCTTTCCCTATGTTAGAGCAAGTACATCTTGGAGGCCATGGACTATTTGTCCAAATGGATGAAGCACTTCCTGTGTTGCGGCCGACTCGAAGAATTCAAAGAAGATGGTTCAAGAAATCACATTTCCTTCCTTTGAATTTCCAAGAGTCGTGTCTGGTAGTGAAGGCTCACACTTCACAAGACAATACCAACAGAAAGTGTCTCAGCGAGTTGACAGTAAAACCACCGAGTTGCTACTCCATACCATCCCTAGAACAATGGCCAGGCAGAAACATCTAACAAGAAGATCAGAAACATTCTGCAGAAGATTGTGAATGCCATGGGGAAAGGATGGAATAGCATGATACCCGAGGCACTCTGGACACATTGAACAACCATCAAAACGTTGATAGGACAAACACCGCACTAGCTGATCTATGGCAAAAGTTGCCATATACCAGTTGACCTTGAGTTCAGATCCCATGGGGCAGTTAAGAGGTGAAACATGTATCTCCAATCAGCCAGGGTTAAAAGGCAAATCCAATGGGCTGAATTGGATGAATGGAGAAAGAAGGCTTACCACAGCTCCAAGCTATACAAGGAGCAGATGAAAAGATGACACGATAAGCAAGTCAAGATCAAGCATTTCAAGTTAGGGAATAAGGTACTACTCTTTTCCCACCTTCGTTTGTTTGGTCGTGGCAAGCTTAGAAGTAAGTGGAAAGAGCCTAGTTCAATAGACCCACCAGGGGAATGACAGGAATATCTTCAATAATTGAAAATGTTCCTCGAGCCTAAACTACCGGAACTCAAAGAAATAGACGTCTATGAGTTTTCTGAGCTAGAGCCCCCGTCTATGGTCATCGGCAGACCTTAAATGTGCCTTACCCTAGTCTAGGACAATGGGCGCAAGTTTATTTCTCAAGTTTTGTTTCAGTAGCGCCTAGTTACATTTGAAAAAAAGTAATAATAATAACAGTAAACTAAAATAAAAATGCTTCATGCTTGTGCTTTAGTTGGTTGGTACACATGTTTGTGTACCAACCAACCCCCCTGTTCTAATATTTTCATCAAGTGAGCAGATGAACATCATGAACAACACTGTGACGAACTCCTTAGCGAAGTTGAGCAAAATCTGATGCAACTCAAGATAGGTAGCCAGACCACACACGTGCCTAAAACATCTACAAGTACAACTCATCACGGAGGTTTGTGACCCCATCTTTCTTTTCCTTCCTGAATTTTTGTTCAAATTAGTTCTGAACTAAATTAAATTAAAATTTGAATGAAACTTTTGGAAGAGATGAATTCACAGATGACTTCCAAAGGTGCTTAAGTTTTATTTCTTATGGAAGTACATGTTACCTTTGGAACTTGCATGATAGGATCACTTGAACTTTTGTTTATTGACCCTCATGATATGACAAAATGAGAGACATGTTCTTCCTAATTTGAAGTCTTGGAGTTTTTCTTTAAAAGGCTCAAAAGAGGCAACTATCATTTACTTCCATCAAAAGTGGTTCACCAGGAGCTCTCCATCCCCTTGAAAAGAAAAAAAAAAGCGAGTGAGCCTACAATCTTACTCGAGCAAAAAAAAAAGAGGACAAAGGGGAAGGATGGAGAAGCCAAAGTCAAACACCACTCAAAAGGACATCCATCCCTTGCTCACATATGCACATGACCAAGTTCTAAAGATGACATGATCTCTCAAAGACAAGATCTTTGATCTTGTAAAATAAATGAGGAAGATATGCAACTTTATCCCTACCTTGAGCCACACAAAAGCCTTTTTAAATGTTGGAGTAGTTTTCTCTAAAAGACCTTAGTGA
The DNA here is from genome assembly GCF_016808335.1 of Panicum virgatum. Taxonomy (NCBI): domain Eukaryota; kingdom Viridiplantae; phylum Streptophyta; class Magnoliopsida; order Poales; family Poaceae; genus Panicum; species Panicum virgatum. The sequence continues at coordinate 25,052,007 of NC_053150.1, read as the reverse complement.
GGTTGAAACACAAAAATGAGAGACTAAGAGTGGGTTGAAAGAGATGAGAGCATGCGTCCTATTTTTGAAAATCTTGCAAAACCTCCAAGTATAGAGAAAAGGAAGTGAATCTTATGCATTCTTTGAGTTCATGAAACCAGGCTTCGCTCTTTCTCAACCTTATTGCTCGGGACGAGCAAAGTCTGGCTGTGGGGGTGTGTTGGTGGTTGATATCAGTGATTTTCGCCGCCAATGCTCTGCCTGATTTCATGAAATATAGGTTATAACCATGACATAACCATTATTACTAATGAGTTCCACAAGTTTTGGTGCATATTTGATCTCAAGAACAACATATCCAAAATTGACCCAAAACGGACACTGTTTGGACCAGAAGGCCCAAATCCGGCCGACCGGCATACTTTCTGTGGAATCTTGGTATGAGATTTTACCAATATCATCCAGAGGGAGAAATCAAACCATTCTATTGCGTAGTTTCCCAAAATGCACGAGTTGGAATCGGAAGGCTTGAACCCTTAGGCAAAACGGAGGAATTTTGTGCCATGATCAGAGCACAAGATAACTACCCATCCAGGAGTGATCTCCAGCTGTTGACGAGCGTGTCAGTGCAATGGAGGGCCAATAGGCTTTTAGAGCCAGGCCACCCAGCCCAAACTACGTCGGTTTGACGAACGGCCTTTTGCACCGACCTCCAGGGAGCATTAGGAGCGTCGAATCGAAGGCGGTGGACAGATGGCGTGACTCCTAGGCTGGCCGGCCTAGGGGAGGCTAGCCGGCCTAACTTTGTCACACCACGTGTCCAGCCATCGAGTGGAAGTTACGACGCCGACCTCCTTGCGTGAAGTGTAGGCGACCTCGTGATAACCGCCTTGGAAGAACTATAAAAGGGAGCCACCACCCCTCATTCAAGACACACCATTTGGAGAATAGAAGAGTCCCAAACAAGATGTAGTCCCACTTAGTAGAATAGGGAGAGTGTGAGGTGAGAGTCTTGGCGAAAGCCAAAGTAAAGGAGCGGTGCCGAGTTCTCTCGGCCTTACTCCACTTTTGTAAGCCACCTCAGAGGACTGAAGCATCTTCGGAGTGATGTTCCTCGTCTCTTGTCGGTATCTCACTAGTCTGTCTCTTTACTTCAGTTACTTGTTTACTTTCTGTCTTTGATCTGAGGGATCCCTAGTCTGCGTAAGTAGCAAGTTCTACTTATTTGAGAGTGCTTTCCGTCTTTCCGGTAGGCAGGAGTACGTAACTCGATAGTGTTAGGCATGGTGCCTAGACTTGGTTAGTTACATAGAATTGTGTTCCACCCCACAGCACCGCAGTGGTAGCCGACATGTGGTGACAGCCTTGTCCATCCCTCGTAGTCCACCACGTTCGGGTGTTTTCATAGCAGTAGTTGCCGAAAGTATGTTGGGCCCCTTCTCATCCCTGTCTGAGCCCTTCGCTTAAGGCCGCCGAAGCAGATCAAGATAGTCTAGTTACAAGTCTTCTGGGTAATGAGTTGGCTAACCGACGTTAGACCCTCTACCCACTTACCTTTATTCCCCTGGTAGGTCCGGTTGAACTAGTTCTAGGTTTGGTCGCGCTTTATCGTTCCTCGTGGATTCGATACCCTGGAATACTCCAAGGTGAAAGCTACATCGGCCTCTGCGCGCTTGTGGAGTAATTTGTTTAGGCTAAGGAGTGCCAACACCAGCTCAGAAGGTTGGGTTTTTATTTTTGAAAAGAAAGAATAGACTTGCTCCTCAAATAAAAATCTCGAATCACTCTCTTTTTTTTTGTGTAGTTCCTTACCATGGCAAAGTTGTTGCCTTCTTTTCTCCTATCATTTAATCAGGCTTATGTGGAGCAAAGGATAGGAGTAAAGAGGCATGCTTGCTTTGCTAATATTGCTAAGTCAAAGATAGATCCAATAAGAAACAAATCATAAACCTTGATCAAGATGTGCAAGTGTGTGGTGAAAAATATATATGTGTGTGTGTGTGTGTGTGTACGTGCGCGCGCGCGTGCGTGTGCACGCGTGGTGTATGGACTCCTTTTCATGAACCATCCCTCTTCTTTATTTTTCTTGGATGTGGGCTAACTTTTTCTCTTTTCTCTCTTCTTTTGACATGCCTTGTGGGCATGTGGTATACCTTCTTTGGGTATGCATCTTTTTTTTCTTTTTGTATAGCCCACATCCCTGATGGTAACTTTGGAGAGAGAGGGGGTCATGGTATGACTTGGAGTTTTATTTTGTGGTGGATGGAAATGTTTGCTATCTTCGAGTGTATAACGTGCGAGTGGACGTGTACGTGATCTTGATCATGGGAGTATGAAAAGTTTCTAACATGGGTCATAAAATTTGACAAAGCTCAAAGCAATAGCCAAGCTACATAAGCATAAGGTTTTGCAAGAAACTCAAACTTTGGCTTTGGTAGGAATTGATATTAATTTGAGGAGACAAGCTATTGCATTTTTTGAAAAGAAATCCCAAGTACTTTTTACAAGGAAGATCATGGTTCCATTCATCTAATCATATCTCATTAATCAATTACTTAGAGAGCATGGGGTCCCTATGAAAATAGTTGTTCGCAAGAACTAGAAAGAATGCAAGGAATAAAGAGTATGCAAGTTTATTCATGGAAGTGCAAGGAGTGCATAGGGTGATAGGCAAGGTTTATTGAGTTTAGTTTTAGTGATTTGCATGAATTCATTAAACTCGAGAAGTTAGAGAGTATGAGGAGTGTGTTTGCACAAACCATCATTTGAAGAGGAAGAATAGGGAACTGAGGGAAATCAGAGTTGGTTTGGTCGAAACAGAGGTTCGGTCATCCTTCTCTGGATCCCATCTGTCCTGTTCTATAGCGTGCTGGACCGTCGATTTTGTGCAACAAGTTGGGGGAGATATCTCAAATGAGTTTGCAATTGGTGTCTTTGAAAGATCTCCCCCACACTTATTCTTGTACCTGCTTTTACTCAAACGGAAAATAATACAAATAAGGACTCTACTGGTTTTGAATCACCGGGGAGTCAACATTTTTATTGAGGCAAGGTGCATGGAATGTTTAAGCGCCAAAGTTTCCTTTTGTTATTATTTTCATTATATATATAGTTTATTTCTTTTTATTATGGCAAACTAGGCATGATGGGTAACTTTGCATGCTGAAGAAAAGAACGAGGATGCACAAGGTATGTGAAATATTTACCTGATGGAACTTAACAATCATTGAATAAAGATGCAAGAGTTGAGCTCTATATTCATAAAGCCTGTCGGTACCCCAGGACTGGGGTACCCCCTCTTGCTGTGTCTAGGCAAGAGTCTCGTAGTTATCCTTAACTACACCCTGACGGCCGAGCAGCCGGACCCCTATGGTCCGGAGCCCTACTCTCCCGGCAAACGGCCCCAGACCCGCTCCCCGCTTGGGGAGGGTTTCGGTGACGCCACGTGTCCCGGAGGAGGTAGCCCTCAGCCAAAACAGCTGGAGGCCCCGGACCTCCCAGGGAGTACCGGACCCCCGCCAGGTCCCGGACCCCCATATACTATCCGGACCCCTCAGCAGGGAGGAACCGACACCCTGCCTGGGGCTAGTCCGGAGCCGCCACGTGTCCATAGGTGCGGACACGCATGCGGGCCACGTGGCTTCCACTGGAAGACTCGCCTACCTACCGCATTCAATGCGGTAGGCGGAACAGAGCCAGAGGCGGTTTGTGCTCGGTTCCACTGTTGATCGCGTGTTACCAAGGCACACAGTGCAGTCGCTAGCGCCGCCCATGCCGCGTATGTCAGTCTACAATGCCAGTTGGACACAACAGCTCAGTTTCGCCCATTATGACACCTGCACGGTAGCCTCGACAGACTACGCCGCAAGCTACACTACCTCAACGGGCGCCTCGCCGATGGGACAGAAGAAGACCCCCCTCGGTCAGAGATCTACAAGGCGATGAAGCGTATCTTGCAAGAGATTCTCCATTGCTGTACCACCATTAGTATCTATCTAGTATAGTATACCTCATTGTTGGGCCCACCTGTCGGGGTCCAACGCCTGTATACGCGTCCTCCTTGCTCTATAAAAGGGAGACGCCCGTTAGAGAAGGACTTGGGCCAAAAGGAAGCCGGGCTGGGCAGAGGATAGACTCATTCATACTAAGTACACCACACAGTGGATGTAGGGTATTATGCTCCGGCGGCCCGAACCACTCTAAATCCATGTGTTCTTGCGTTCTTGCCCCTGAGCTAGATCGGCCTAATAGCTTGGCACTTCCCCGAGTACTCCCCCTCGGGGGAATAGGCGGGTGCGTTCTGCCACCCAGCTATGGGTACCCCCAAAAGCCCACGACAAAGCCAAACCTTGCATTTTGTTCTGCTTGGCTCCTTGTGCGTCTGTCTCCCTCTTGGACCAAGGAGGGCTGTATCAGTGTTAGGGTGTTCACACTGCTCCTTGGCTGCATTCTTTTCATTCCCTGCAAAAGGTTAGTAGACAACAAATATTCGAGAAATGTCTAGAGACTTTTTTTCTTTGAAAGTATTTCATCATCCCTCCTTTTTTCTATTTGTTGTTCACATCCATGCTTAATTAAAATCAATTCCAATGTTCAAATGGCATGGATCCCGAATTGCTTGCCATTATTTTGTTTCATCATTTTTCTAGAGAGATATTTTCTCTTCTTTGTTTATCAAAAGGTATTTATCTCTTTTTAATGTTGTTCTTCACAAAATTTATCTCTTTAGACAAGGCTGGGATAAAACTTGCACAAACATGAAGGAGCATTTTGATAATATACTCACAATGCACCTTTGAGAGGTGATCTGTGCTTCCCTTGCATGTTGTGCAATTTTTTTTTTGCTAATGTGTCTCCTGCGCCTTTGTTTATATCCAGCATAAACATGAGGACTTACGCATCAATTTTGAAAATTTCCTATAGGGGTTAATCCATAAAAAGATATGCATCCAATGTCTGTGATAGTATTAACTCAACGGTTCATTAACCAAACTCGACACCTTGTCTAATTTGATTAAAGAAGGCTATTTTAACCTAAGTACCATGCTTAAATTAAAAAGCCTATGGATATACCAATTGAATACATCCAAACCAGAGCATACGAGCATAAACAACGGAGGCATGAATTTCAAAGATCAAGCTATGTTCAAATGGAGATTAGTGAACTCGGGGTTACATACCTGAATGCACTTACCACCTACATGTACGATGGATGGATGTCTTGATATTGCTGCAATGGTGGCCTGGTCATATTTGTTTGTCGATGACTCCTCCATTCTTGATGCGAGCTGAAGTAATGGATGATACATAGACCATGCTGTAACATCCATAAAAATTCATCCAATTAAATCACTCCCTAAAAATTGTTTTCAAAATCTTTTTCGTCGATGAGCTCAAATTGTTTCAAAATCTTTTTCTGTTCGAGCTCCCAATCTCCCGAAATTTTCTCCTGGCATTTCGCCGTTCCGACACCAGTACCGATCGTTGTCTCATCTCTCTGTTCTTCCCCGATCTGCGTGCATGTCGCTGTCCGGCCAAACGCCGCGGCACACGCGTGGCCGACCGCCGCCGCGAATCCCGCCACATCTCTCTCTCTCTCTCTCTCTCTCTCTCTTTCCTTTTTCTTTTTCTCCATTTTCTTTTCCCGACGCGTGGCCCATTACCACCCAGAGTTGTACAGTGATGTACCATCTGATGTAATAAATGTGTTATCAGCCTCCTAGGACTGATATTTGTATCACATTTAAGTCACCTCTTGTGAGGGGATGCTTCACATGCTGACTTAGGTGACAACAAGGCTGGGTCACTGTTGATGCTCCTTAGCACCCCCGATTTATATACCGCAAGCGCACGGTTTCGTGTAGCTTTTCCCTTAGAGTATTCCCCCAAGGTTTATCAATCCACGGAACCAAAGAGACAAGAAACAATCTACTAGCATAGAGATTCCTTTGTGTTGAGATGGTGAAAACGAATCTAATCTACTAAAAACACGACAAACACCGAAGGTAGCAAGAGAAAGATATAGATAACCAATCTAGATCACCTAGATCATGCATATGTTGTAGTTCCAGCTAGATAAAGTGAAGTAAGATAGATGTGAATCTCAATGAAAAGCCTCTTTAAACCCAAAATCTCCAATCCGATCCCTCGATACCCAACCTACTAAGTGGCAACGGCCTGTCACGATGCCACACCTTTCAACGAGATACCCTGAAGCAAGTCGAACCCCCTTTGGTAGTTCCGCCATTAACCTCTAGCCACCATGACTACAAGATCATGCTAAGTGATCTATCTCGATAATAGATCTAAGATGAAGCGAACCCAAAGAAAAGAACGAAATCGAAAGAGGAGAACATGGTCGCTAAACATTCGGAAACATAAATAATTTCACCATGAATGATAGTACATCACAAGATCACATCCGGGGCCCTACCTTGATCTTGATGATCCTAGCTCCAGAACTCTGACGTGGTCTTCCTTGCAAGGTTCCCACGTCAGCTAGGGAAAACCCTAGACAACTAGCACGACCCTCGGCTCTCCGAGAGGTGTCCCTCTATCTCCTCTGCTCCTTGGCGTCATCTCCCGAATTGATCTCTGCGTGAACCTTGGGGAGGGGTCTTTAAATAGCCTCATGGAACCCTCGGTCAAAGGGGAGGTCGAACCGACCTAAAAAAGGTCTGGGTCGGTCGGCCCAATGAGCCTAGGCCGGCCGGCCTGGGACTTTCCTTCGCCGGCTTGTGCTCAACTTTCTCCCCAAGTCTCCTGGAATCTTCTAGAGTTTATGTCTTTCACGATTGCACCCCTTTAGACGTCGTTATCTTTGAGATTTCTTCGAGGAGAAGGATAGGATGGAAAATCCTTCCTTAAATATCTCTTTGCTTTGCTTAGCCCCGAAGTATCTCGATCTTATCTTGTGGGCTTTGTCTTTTGGGCTTCATTGGAGGGTGGATGTGCATGAACGGGCCTCTAATCATCATGGCCTTCAATCCTTTGTTCGGGCTTTGGCCTTCATCTTTCTTCGTGTCATCACGTGATCGTGGGCCTCGCCATTTCATGCTCCAAAATTTGTCAAAAACCTGCAAAAACGAAGTACCTCCAAAATATATGTGCAAACGTGAAAACGACCAATAATTGGGCCGAGGTTAGGATGGTTAGTGATTTTGGTATTAAATTCATGCCATTATCAAAGTTAAACAGGGGATATAATGGATACTTAAGGAGCGCCAACATTCCCCCCATGCTTAAACCTTGCTCGTCCTCCAGTAAGTCTTTGATAAAAATCAGCGCTGCCTTTCAGTGTCCAATCCCTGCACTTGATCATACACGAGAAAACACAATGCTCCCAAAATATTTTGCAATTAATAATTCAAGTTATAACCAGCTTTTTCAATGTGAAAGGTAGATACAAGTTAAATGCTTCCCCACAATTATTAAGCACATGCTCTCAAAATTAAACAAGTCTCAGAATTAAGAAAGTAAGTTCCATAAGTAATGCTAAACCAAGATCAATAATTCAAACCTCATTGCAATTTGCTCATGGAAACTCTCAGCTCATCTTGTCTCTCAATCTTGCTAGAACTCTCTCCTTTCTTTCTCTCATATGTATGTGTGAGGCTTTATCTGGAGCTCTGGAAAGGTTAGTCCTAACAAAAGATATTATAATCAAGATATTATCAAAACAAGAAACACTTCTTATGGATTTACCGAGACTCGTCAAAAAGACCATTGGAAAATAATTTCTTCGTGGAGAGGGAGAGAATGGAACACACACTTTAGATGGTGGACATGTGCAAATGGCAACGGTTGATCCCAAGGCACAACTGAAGTCCTTGTTATCGGATTGTACATGGTTGGAATAATTGAGTATAGAATAATCTTCAAAGTCCCTGGAGTTTAACGAAGCAAACGGGAACGAGGAGCTTTTCATCAGCATTCATTTTTTTTCTTTTCTCTCTTCCTCTTTTTTTTTTCTTTCTTTCTGCTCCTAAGAACCATTGGCAACACAATGCACTTACTCCACCTCCCCCCCATGCTTGAACTTTTGCTTGTCCTCAAGCAATGAAGTCATGATAACTTGATTGAGTGAGTGCACAAAACTTTATCAATTCTCTGGACTCAACTTTGGAATTTAATGGAGCATCTCCTCGTGAAAAGATTGAAGCCAACAGAGGAGGAAAAGGGGCAGGCCGGCCGGCCTAGGGGTGTTGAGCCGGCCGGCCTACTGCCTGTAGGCCTCACTTCTTCGGATTTTTCTTCTGCGAACTCTTTGATGCTTCCCAAGCTTATGTTTTACTGAATTTTGCTCTTGATTCCACTGTTTTGCCATCGAAATAAATATATACTCAATATATAGGTTGTGGTCAAGGAGGTGTTTCACAAAAAGATGTTTTTGGTTAGGGGTGGATATCCAGCGAGGTTTGCGATGTTCCCGGTATAGAAACTCACAATGCATGGATAGAATGGCTAGCAAAAGAGAGGTACGCAAAAATACGGAATGGTCAGCTTCTTAGTCTCGTACCAAAGAATATAAATCCTGAATTAATTCACCTGAAAATAATTCTTGCTCTATGGTTTGTTATGATATATCATTTAGGCTTGTAGAAGGGTAGAGCAATTGCAAAAGGTATCATTGACAAGGTTAGCTCAAAATTAAATCAAAATTAAATTTTCCTTGACAAGCTTAAGTAAGATAGCAAGAATATAAGATATGGGTCTTAATTTATCATAACCTCCACAATTGAATTAGCCGGCATTTAATTAATTTTCAGATCATGTTAGAGAGAGCATTAGTTTAATCATGCATAAACCAAGCACAAGAAAGTAGACAAAGCGGCAACGATCATCATATTTTAACATGGCACAAACTTTCTATCATCATTACTAACCATAACATTAAAGCGTAGGTGATGCATTTATTTATCATGGTGATGAAGACAATAGAAAACAAATTGCACACATGCTGAAATAAATAAAACAAAAAATTGCTACGCACACACAAGCTTGCACACATGCTGAAAATAAATGAAAAGAAATAGAAAATCCAAACCACACGTGTGGGCATTTTATTCATGGTCATGTCATTGATCAATCTCCTTGATTGGCTCTTGCATTGTATCCTTGATCAAAATACTGCTGAAATGCTCCTCCATTAAATTGTTCCGGTGTCGCCAGGCCTAGAAGTCCCATTTGATATGCAATTCCTGCAGTTCCATCTTCTAGTTGGGTTGTATGCCTCCGGATGGCATCTATATCTTCCATGTTTCTTCTCGCATAAGCACCCATAATTCTCATTCCTTGTTCTGATTGAGGGAGGTCAAAATATTGTGCTCCAAATGACGGATCGGGCATCTCTCCTTGATATGACGAGGGTGGGTAGCCGTAGTTGCTAAATGGTGGGGGTGCCGCCACAGCGTGCCCCCATTCTTGTTCTTGGCTTCCTTCCCACTGACTCATCCATCCTTGCGGGTATCCCTGCCCACTTGATGCACCTTGAAATTCATTCCTCCAATAAGCAGAACTTGGCGGTGGAAGGTTTACTTCCAAGTCTTCTTGTTGTGCCCATGACGATGTCCCTTCAATTAACCTTCCTCTTTTTGATTTCTTCACCTTTTTTCCAATATTTTCAACTCGTCAATCAGTCCTCCCTCTTGCAAATAATTTCAGCCTTTGATCGGGGAGGGAAATATCCATCTCAGAAATAGTAAATCCCTTCTTTTCATCCCCTCCGATATAATGGCCTTGCCTCAAATGATCAATCCCAATATCTCTTCCCGGGACATAAAATTTTTGGATCACTCGTAACCTCGGATTCATGGCTCGGGCTATCATTGAGAGATAACATCCCGAACCAACTTCTCCCGTGCCGGATGATGCTTCACAAAGCCACCTTTCAACCATGATGTTGGTGGGATCAATTACTTGCTTCTTCACCAATGCAGCATACATCCAATTTAATTCTTGGTCGGTGACCTTCGATTCTCTCATCCTCCCGAGAATTCTCTTGCTCAACCAAGAGTGGAATATTTGGAGGGTCACATTACTTATATTTTTCCTTTGGCGGTTGACATCTTTTGCTATTTTTGTCCAAAATTCATCAAGCTCTCTATCTTCAACTTGCACCATTTCATATGCATTATTTTTGAATCCGAGCAAGCTTCCTATTTCTCCATAGGTGATTACTTTCTCTTCATTCTTAAGCCTAAATTTCAGACATGGAACTTCTTCATCATCCACCACTTCCGTTGATTTTTCTAATGTCATGAACATCTCAAGAGCCACTTCTTCTTGCATATCAACCGTGACACCGTCGGAAAATAACTTCCAACTGATGTTCTCCAATAGCTCATAGATGTCATGATGAAATCCCAGCTTCACCAATGCTTCATCATCAAAATCATAATTTGCTCGTAGTCTTCCCTTCATGAACTTGAGCCATTCTTCTTCTTCCTTTGACAAGATAATAAACCCATATTCTGAATTCTTGGGCTTGTATGGTGGTGGTGCGGATGACCTTGTCGAACGTCGTGGAGGAGGTGGCATCCCTTCGGTGAATCTCATGGAGGAGCTTCTCGGGTCTCTCATACCACCAAGGAGCAGCATGTCGCTCCTCGGTGCGGGGTTGTCTTCCTCCATGCTCCGCGGAGACTCGGAGACCGAGTGCCTCCACGAAGAACTTGCCGATGCGTCGGATGTTGATGAACGCGTCCTTCTCCTCCCGGCGATGAACTTCATGAGGCCACTTATGGTGACTCCTTGCTGCACACACTCAAAAACAAACACACCGGGGGTTTCTTGCCGGCGGGAGAACAATATATCGAAGAGTGGAACAAACTAGGAATTGTGGTGAATTTTTTGAGATTTTTGGAGTAGATTTTGGTGGACGAATTTTTCAGGGCTCTAATTGATGTTTTTGGGCAAAGAACTTGAAGAACATAAGCAAGGAACTGAGTGAGGAGTATACCTGCCAAAGGGGAGCACCAGAGGGCTTAAATAGGGGCCAGGCCGGCCGGCCTAGGGCCTTGGAGCCGGCCGGCCTAGGGCATTTCTGGCTCCTCTCCACTTCAATTTTCTCTGGTGACTTCCTGGTGCAATTATTTGTTTCTGTCCAGTACATCTTGTATGCTTTGCACCATCCAAATCCCGTGAACCACTCCTTCTTTGCCTTTGATGTCCACTTGCAACATTATTTCTCCACTTTGTGTCATTCACCTTGTCCCATGCTTAATCATTCATCACATGGTGCCATCTTTGCTGAAAATCACATGTCCTTCCCATGCATGGCTGCTCCCTCCTTTGAATTATTTGCATGTGGTGGTAGGTAGAGAGCACTACTCTTTCCCGTGAACTCACTTTGATCAATGGGTGTTAATCAAGCACATAAACCCTTTCCAAATCATGCTTAGATGTTTAATCCTCCTCTAACTTCGAAATTTCAGAATTGACTAAAAGCATGCAATGAGTTTAAATGAATAATTAGAGGAGAATTGAAACATCTTTACATTTGTAAGTCGAAAAATATTTCCCGACTACATTAATTTTGGTTGCACCGGAACCGTTCACTTTCATGAATTGATAGCGAACAATCTCGAATTCAACCGTGGGTCTTGGGTTTAGGTTCTAATTTTTGACAAAATGAGAGAGAGATTTTTGAAAAAGAAAATAATTAAGGTTAGGAAAATTCTAGTCCTATGGTAATGAAACTGAAAATTCTCTCTATGTTTGTGCGAACCTACGCATCAAGAATTTAAGTAATATAAACATAGCGCGGCTCTACTCGTGTGTTTTAGCTCAACTTGGTCCGGCCGTCATGGACAGGACGGTCGCCAAAAATAGATATGGAATTTTGGATGTGGCTTTCTCAAGAAGAGGCAAATAAATCATAGGATGGCTCATGTCATTGGTTTAAAATAAGAGATAACATCCAAATTGAGATGTTCGACCGAATGACCAATTGTTCAAAAGTGTATCATGTTCTTGTGTAGCAAAATTCTCGACTCACTTACCTAAACTTTTTGTGGGTTGTCCTCCCGGCAGCTTATTCTTGACTCGACGAACGGTTTGCCTCCCGCAAAGCGCTTCGTTTATAGTCTATAGCTAGACTTTCTTCTTCTTCACTTCGGACCAACGCTCGGTGATGGCGCTGCAGTCTTGGGTACCCACTTCCGCACAATCCTTGGTGCGGGTTTGTCTTCTACGTTAGTCTTCTTTTTGGTCTTCACAGGCGGGCTTTTAGCTTTCTTCTTGACGGGTGCAACGATCTTCTTTGTCGCGATGGACGCGACGACTTCTATCTCCTTCTTCGCTTCCTTCTTGTTCAGCTCCTCTTCTTTCTTTGGCTTCTCCTCTGTGACACGGCGGTGAGGCGGAACATATTTGACATTGATCATGTTGCATACCTCGAGGCGTGGACGAAACTTGAATTCGCTTGTGGTGCCATTGATGTCGAACTTTATCTCCCCCTTGCCAACGTCGATGTTTGCCCTTGCGGTCTTGAGGAAAGGCCTCCCAAGTATGAGAGGCGCCTTGCTTCCTTCTCCCATATCGAGAATCACAAAGTCAATGGGGACTAAGTGTTCTCCAATCTTCACGGGCACGTCTTCGGCGATTCCCAAAGGATAGCGAACGGAATTGTCCACTAACTCTAGGCACATGGCGGTGGGCTCCGGCTCCGGTAAGCGTAGCTTCTCGAACACATTCTTGGGCATGACGCTCACACTTGCACCGAGATCACAAAGTGCTCTTTTGAACACAAGAGATCCAATGGAACACGGGATGGTAGGACATCCGGGGTCCCTTTTCTTTTCAGGAACTTCATTAGCGATTGCCGTGCTACATTCCTCGGTTAGCTTGACAGTGCTTGGCAGTATCTCGCGCTTGTTTCCCATGATGTCTTTGAAGTAGCGAGAATACGTCGGAACTTGTAGAGCGTCCAAGAGTGGCATATTGATGCTCAACCTGCGTACCATGTCAACCAATTTGTTGAACTGCTCATCTTCATATTTACCTTTGCGGTATCGTGGCCTTGGCGGTAGAATCTTGGTGTCTATATCATCTAGCTCAAACTCCGGCTCTTCGGTGACTATCTCTGGCATAGGAGTAGGTGCCTTCTCCTTGATGATGGTCTCCACTTCAACTCTTGGCTTAGGCTTCCTTGCTCCTGCTGCATGTTCGGGTTCTTCGGTCTCCTTTCCCGAGCGAATTTGAATTTCCTTTGCCATCTCCGGACTTTGAGGTTGCCCGGGCAATTTTCCTTCGTTGCTAGATAGGCGTTCGGCGAGCTAGGCTACTTGTGTTTCTAGCATCTTCATCATGTTGAGTACTTGAAGGTTAGAGCTCCCGACCTCCGTCACCTTGCCATCAATGTTCTCCAAGATCTTGTCCATAGCCTTAAACTTGGTGACGGTGTCTGTAACACCCGGTTTATAAAAGGACATAAACCGAGCAATCATATACGTGCCAGGATCAAGTCACACGTATATACAACAGAATGAACAGTATATCATAGCACATATCACGTAAAAAGATATAATAAAGCGAATACGAATGTTATTTATTACATTAATGACAAAAATGTCTGATACAGCGGAAGCGAAGTACAAATACGATAAAAACTCTCCGAAGCTGAGCAGGGCGCCACAGGGACATCGACTGGGATACGAACGCCTAGAAGTCCTCGTAGTCCTGGTAGCACTGAGCGAACTCCCTCGCATCGGCAGGAACTGAGCAGCAGTAGAGTATCCAAGAGGAAAAAGTAGAGGAGAGGCAAGAGTGAGTACACAACTTGTACTCAACAAGTATAACACAAACTATGAGGCTCTAAGGTTGGCTGACTCAACTGCATTAGCTTTTATGTCTTTGCAAAATTTTATTAAAGCTATTTACTACAAGTTGATGAATTACCATAAACCCGGTTACATAGTAATTAATCAAAATTAATCATGTTACTACTGAGAACCAAACCGAAACCACCAAGGTAACCCCGAGAGGCACCCCCTCGTCGGAAGGAGTTAACCCCACTAATCAAAAGGAGGATCTGGGCCGCTCATGACCGTGAGCACGGCTAGTATACCAGTTTTACACTCTGCAGAGGTTGCACATCTTTACCCACAAGTTGTGAGCTACGCCAGTTGTTCATCACACTTCCTTAGGTGAGATGACTAGCGACTCACTACGAGGCCTTTACAAAGAATCTCGTTGGTAAGGAATAACTACGAGGGTTGGATCGGCAACCCAAGGATATATATATAAAGGATAGATGTGGCTAGGAAATCCTTATAGGCATACAGTATTAAAATGCAGTATGAAAGTGTATTTAAAAGTGATAGGTTGTTCATGTTATACTTGCCTTCCTCGTACTGCTCCTGCTGCTGCTCAAACTGGTTGGAAGATGGCTGCTCCGGGTACTGGTACTGGGGCTCCTTCGGTAGCTCAACGTCTACTCACGAACACACGGCCAAAAACAAGGCACACAATAAGCATACAAGCAAACACTAACAAAAGCTAAGAAACAGTACATCAATACATAAAAACAGCACACTAAACTAGTCTAAAACTATTCTACGCGTCACAACGATTGCGTGGATATAAAGAACGCCTAAAACGGAGCTAAAACGCATAAACTAGAGCTAAAACAAGATCTAGGGGCTTATCTGCGAGAAAAACTAGGTTCCAGGGGGTTTTCTGCAAAAACCGAGGGTCTAAACATAATTAAACTAAAACTCTGAGGTCTAACTCGCAAAAACAGCAGCCAAGGACAGCGGGTTCTAATTTAAAGAAACTCAAGGGGTTCGGTGAAAAGTTTTGGGCCAAACTGCAAATATTTTTGAACTAGCAAGGAGTGTGGGTTGATTCAAGAAAAACTCAGGGGCTCTTTAGAAAGAAAACCAGGCCGAACCGGTATCTAAAGATATCAGCCATCAGATCTGGATCTTGCGGCTCGGATCAAAGAGGTAAGCTGATCTAATCCTAAGCGTCCAAGGCAGATCGGGCGGCTGGGATTCAACGGAGCGCGGGTCGGTGGTGCTAGTCGCCGGAGTTGGGGTCCCCGCGGCGGCGCGTGGGGAAAACTCGCCGGAGATGGCCGAAATCGGCCATCCTGGGGTCGACTCGACGGGTTTTTGGGTCGGGAGGACTCCACGCATCACGCGTGATCCACTAGGGAAGTTGTCCGGGTTCGGGGGTGATCGGGGTGGCATGCGCAGCGGTGGGGGCGGTCCTGCTCGGCGGAACTCGCCGGCGTGGGCTGCAACGACGGCCTGGGGCCCGATTGACCTCGGTTTTGGGGTCGGGAAGCACGCACGAGACAAGGGCGAACTGCTCACGGGCTCAGAGTGGTCTATAGCAACACGGCAGGGCCTACTCCACGGACCGGCGGCGCAGCTGAGCTACGGCGAGGTCAACTGGTTGCAACAGAAGAAAGGAAAGAGTGGGGAGAGGGCACGGCGTGATCATTACCCTCGCATGATGCTGTTGTCGGCCGTAGATGTCGACGCGAGGCGGCACATGGGCGGAATCGTAGTGGCACAGGCGGAGGTCGGCGGGCCTCCGCTGCAGCAATTCCCGGTATGCAGTGGTGCAGAGGCCGGACAAGTGGCCGGAGATGCTCCTTGCCTCATGGCGGAGCTGCTTTAGGGTCTTGCAGGGGTAGAGGTGCCACGTGGTGGCGGTTCCACGGCGGCGCGGCGTGCTCTGCTTCAGTCTGCGGTAGTGCAGCCGGTGTCTAGGGTTTGGGGCGCGCTGGTGGATGGGAGGGCGCAGGGGTTTGTGGCCGGTTTAAGAGAGGCCGCCCAGAGATTGCGGGGTTCGGGTTTGGGAAAGGAATCTGCGTGGATCTCGGGCGGACGCCGCGGCCGTTGCGCGGGCGCGAGGGGAGCGGAGGAAGGGGATGACAGTGGGGCTGGCGGGACAGCGAGAGGAGGCGGGGATGCGGGCGTCGCGCGTGCGGTTGGAACGGCTGACAGGTGGACCGCCTTGTCGGTGGGTGACACTCGCGCGCGTGGGCGGGGCTGAGCGCGGCGAGGGATGGGCCGTGCGTGCTTGCTGGGCCAGTGCGGTGGAGGAGGGAAGGAGCGGAAGGCAGCTGAGCCGAGGTGGGGAGCAGCCCACGCGGGAAGGGAGGATTGGACCGAGCGGGTGGGGAAAAGAGAAGGCAGGTGCTGAGCTGCTGCGCTGACTTGCGGGGCCCGCGCGGCAGGGGGAAAATGCGTGCGCGCGGCCGTCGCCTGATCAGGAAGGCGCGCGGGAGCGGGCTGCGCTGGAGTGGGCCAGACGCGGGAGAGAGAGGGAGTGGGGTCCTGGGCCGCGCTGGTGGGTGCTGGGCCGCGGGGGCGCGGGCTGAGGACTGGGCTGGGCCAGCACGAAAGGGGTAGTGGCTTTGGGTTTGGTTTTTCTCCTCATGGGCTGGGTTGCTTTGGATTTTGGGTTTCCTAATCCTTTTCTATTTCTATTTCCTTCACTACTAACTCAAACTAATTTGAATTCAAACAAATTTGAATTCAAAACCTTATTCACTCAAACAAATAAAATAATGCACCAGCATGAATGCAACAACAAAATTATCCCTATGATAAATTTTAACTACTTATGGAACAAAAATTAGATTAAATGCAAGCTAAGCCAATTAAATCCTTAGAAAATTAAATAAACCAATTATATTTATAATTAAATACTGAAATTTAATTTAGGGTGTTACAGTATCCTTGTTGATCTTGCCTTGCTCCTCCATGAACTCCTTCAATTGTATACGAAGAGTCACCGAGTTTTGAATGGAAGAGCTTGCATTAAATTGGGGTCTACCTTGCCCGTAGCGGAAGTTGGTCGGCGGAATCCATTCTCCCTTCTTCATGTAGTCGAGCATCTTGGCTTCCTCCGGGCAATTCTTTTGTACATGGACGTACTCTCCACATTCTTCACATGTAGACATTGCTTCGGCCGCCTTCAAATCAATAGCTTGGGCTTCTCTCTTTTCCACTTCCATCTTCTCCAACCTTCTCATGAGCGAGTCGATCTTCCCTTCCAGCACTTCTTCGCGTTCCACTTGTAATGCACTCTTCGCGGCGCCCATGGCTTGGGGTGGTTGTAGGCTCCCCGATGATGCCCATGCGTCATTGTCCGCCACCTTCTTGAATAGCTTGAAAACTTGAGTAGGCGTGAGCTCAATGATAGATCCTCCGGCCGATGCGTCAATGATCCCCCTTGATGCAGTAGTGAGGCCTTGATAGAACTTCTGGACCACGTCCTCCCTTGAAAACTTGTGATGAGGTACGGTGCGGATGTAGTCGTTGAAGCGCTCATAGGCTTCCGCAATAGTCTCCATCGGGGCTTGCGCGAATGTTGCAATCTTGTTGCGCAGAATCTGGTTCTTGCCCGGCGAGTAGAACTCCGTCATGAACTCTTTCATCAAGGACTCCCAATTTTGCACTGTGTGTGGTGGTAGAGAATGAAACCATTGCAGCGCTCTCCCAAGTAGAGAGAACGGAAAGAGCCTCACTCTTATTTGATCTTGAGTCATCCCTTGCATGTCGAAGGTGCGGCATAGTTGGAGGAACGCTTGAAGGTGTAGATTAGCGTCTTCTTTTCCAGTGAAGGGCGAGCTTTGCACCATCCTTATGATTGAAGTCTTAATCTCGAACGGAACTCCGATGTTGTCGAGATTTTGGATCGGCAAGTCCCGAACGTTCGGAGTGCATAGCTCTCCGATCGTACGCTCTGGATCTGGTAGCGCCATCCCTTGGTGAAATGGCGCCTCCTTTGGACTTGTTGGTGGAGTTGCTTGAGGTGAAGACGATGAATCATCGGCTTCAACTTTTGGATCTACTAGTTCCGGCTTCTTTGATCGTGCTTCTCATCTCCTTTGCCTGTAAATTTTTTCTGGATCATCCACAAAATTTTCGGGTTTGTTGGAGAGGCTCCCGTCCATCTCCTGTTAGGGGTTAGTGAAAAAGAAAAATATATACGAGATCTAAAAGATGAATATACAAGATCTAAAACATAAAAGAAAAATAAAGCAAAAAATAAAGAAAACTCTAGACTAGATTGATTTTCGTGGAATAGATCTGTTTTTTTAGTTAGTTCAGAAAAATAAGAGATCTAAAAAAAGAAAAAATCAAGAAATATTTACGAATGCAAGTAAGATTGGATCTTAAATCAATGGTTCCTCGGCAACGGCGCTAGAAAAGCTTGTTGACACTCCATAGCGCCCCCGATTTATATACCGCAAGCGCACGGTTTTGTGTAGCTTTTCCCTTAGAGTATTCCCCCAAGGTTATAAATCCACGGAACCAAAGAGACAAGAAACAATCTACTAGCATAGAGATTCCTTTGTGTTGAGATGGTGAAAACAAATCTAATCTACTAAAAACACGACAAACACCGAAAGTAGCAAGAGAAAGTTAGAGATAACCAATCTAGATCACCTAGATCATGTATATGTTGTAGTTCCAGCTAGATAAAGTGAAGTAAGATAGATGTGAATCTCAATGAAAAGCCTCTTTAAACCCAAAATCTCCAATCCGATCCCTCGATACCCAACCTACTAAGTGGCAACGGCCTGTCACGACGCCACCCCTTTCAACGAGATACCTTGAAGCAAGTCGAACCCCCTTTGGTAGTTCCGCCATGAACATCTACCCACCATGACTACAAGATCATGCTAAGTGATCCATCTCGATAATAGATCTAAGATGAAGCGAACCCAAAGAAAAGAACGAAATCGAAAGAGGAGAACATGGTCGCTAAACATTCGGAAACACAAATAACTTCACCATGAATGATAGTACATCACAAGATCACAACCGGGGCCCTACCTTGATCTTGATGATCCTAGCTCCAGAACTCCAACGTGGTCTTCCTTGCAAGGTTCCCACGTCCGCTAGGGCAAACCCTAGACAACTAGCATGACCCTCGGCTCTCTGAGAGGTGTCCCTCTATCTTCTCTGCTCCTTGGCGTCGTCTCCCGAATTGATCTCTGTGTGAACCTTGGGGAGGGGTCTTTAAATAGCCTCAGGGAACCCTCGGTCAAAGGGGAGGTCGAACCGACCTAAAAAAGGTCTGGGCCGGCCAGCCCAATGAGCCTAGGCCGGCCGGCCTAGGACTTTCCTTCGCCGGCTTGTGCTCAACTTTCTCCCCAAGTCTCCTGGAATCTTCTAGAGTTTATGTCTTTCACGATTGCACCCCTTTAGACGTCGTTATCTTCGAGATTTCTTCGAGGAGAAGGATAGGATGGAAAATCCTTCCTTAAATATCTCTTTGCTTTGCTTAGCCCCGAAGTATCTCGATCTTATCTTGTGGGCTTTGTCTTTTGGGCTTCATTGGAGGGTGGATGTGCATGAACGAGCCTCTAATCATCATGGCCTTCGATCCTTTGTTCGGGCTTTGGCCTTCGTCTTTCTTCGTGTCATCACGTGATCGTGGGCCTCGCCATTTCATGCTCCAAAATTGGTCAAAAACCTACAAAAACGAAGTACCTCCAAAATATATGTGCAAACGTGAAAACGACCAATAATTGGGCCGAGGTTAGGATGGTTAGTGATTTTGATATTAAGTTCATGCCATTATCAAAGATAAATAGGGGATAAAATGGATACTTAAGGAGCGCCAACAGTCCCACACACGACTACTATGTAGGAACCTTGTGCCTTGGTGGCATGCTCCATTGGCATGATGATTGGAGGCGCAAAATACGTCTCCTTATGCGTGTGAGAGCGGGTGCTAAAATGGGGTGGAGTGGTAAAAGCCTCGGACCAGAAGAGGAGCATTCCACTAGTATGTGAGTGCGGGCTGCTAGAGCGGCGCTATGCAAAGCTAGTAGTGGGTGGATGAGGATTATGGCTAGGTTTTGCAAGCGCATGCAAGAGCAAGATTGGGTGGAGCCAGGCGGTGGAATGTTTTTCTACTAAAGTGTAGGCCAAAGCTTGGAGGCATGTCATGGCAGCCTTTAGACTTGTATAGATCTTGCTGGCTCACTCTCACTCCCTTCCTTGCTCACTTCTCTTTTTTTGATACATATATCTTTTTTTGTTTTCATTTCATTTTTTTTCTTTGCCTCCTTCTTTTCTTTTTTACTCTCTCTCTCTTTTATTTTTATAAGTAAGCCAAAGTTGATCCTTATGTAAACTAAGATACTCTTGGAATAGAACTTGCAGTGATTTGGTCACCAACTTCCCCTACATTTGGACTTATGTGTGTCGGGACACCAAGAGTCAAGTGTGTGGTGTTGGTGTTTCCTTCAGAGTGTGTTCTATAACCAGTGAATACCCAGTGTACAGAAGGAATAGTTCCCATGTTCCTGGGCGGCACATGTCATTCATTCTTTTTTATCTGAACCTGAAAGGGGTAGCGACCAAAAATACCCGAAGGTACATTTCCTAGAAACATTTGCTATGTTACCTGCGATGTTATTCAAAACACATGGAAACGAAACAAAACTCTACCAGTATGGAAACCGGGGAGTCGGATTTTATTGAATTATCAAATTGGGGGCACATTACAATTTGGAAGGAAATACCTGAAAAATAAAAACTGAAAGGGTATGCGGTAATGTGCCCAAGGGTAAATGTGAAGGGTGATGTGCAGTCTAGAGGTTGCCTTCTCAACACGTTACTCCATGTATTCTATCTTAACACCTAGACCGTGGCGGAGCGTATCGTAGTCGTCCTTGACGGACTTGAGCTCTAGAGTGAGCTCCGCCACCTGATCGCTAAGCTCCTTGTGCCCATCGCGTAGTTTGATAACTGTGCGAAGGAGCTGAGTGACCTTGGGTCCTCTGAGGACCGCCTCATCCTCGCTCTCATACTGACCGCCGGGGCATGTGCTCGGAGGAGGGGAAATGTGTCTCTTCACGCGCTTGACACCCTTAGGGGAGGATGCCACGGATTCGGCCTCTCCTTTATTCTTAGGAGAGAGTCCCGGCATCAACCCCTTACTGTACCCACCGCTTGGGGTACAGATGCCCACAATGTGAAAATGTTGTGGAGGCGAAGGGGTCATGGTTGTGCATGTGGTTACATAGTTTTGGCTAACTACATTGCCACTCTTTGAATACAGCGAGTATAGAAGCTCTTGCCCCTCCTCTAGCGGCATGGGCAAAACTGGATCGGCGAAGAGGCGCTTGGAGACGTCCTTCGGCACTAACATGCCTGTAGTCGGCCGTGCAGATCCTCCAGTGCCCGGGGACTTGCCTCTCCTGGCAGAGATCTTCTTGATGATGCGTAGCGTCAAGCGGGGGGAAGTGTTTTGGGGGGGGGGGGGGGGGCGAGGGGGGGGGGGGGGGGGACAAGGGGCTGCCCAGGGGGCTCGATCGAACCAGGGGTTCGGCCAGCCCCCTCTTGGCGCCTCTCGGCGTCCCCTCCGACGCCGGTGCAGGGATGATCGCCAATGGTGTCTTGGCGATGTGCTCAGCTTCCTGGTCAACATCCATGGCCACAAGTGCGAGGTTCGCCGGCGAGGGTTCACCCTCGAGGGCGAAGGTGGACGAGGCATCATTGAATGGAACAAGCACCTTGCCAGCCATGGAGATTTTTCAAAGAGGTGGAGAGGATGAGAGCAAGAAGATCAAGAATCTGGATGAATATGATTTGGAACAGATATTACTCGAGAAAAATTCCTCATGCTTCCACTGAAGTTGGATCTTTCCGGTGGAAAGATGTGCTCAGATTAAATATCCTTTACAAATGTATAGCTAAATGCACAATTGGTGACGGCTCCACTGTTACCTTTTGGGAAGATCTATGGGCTGATAAGATACTTGCCTCAAAGTTCCCCAACATTTTCTCCTTTGCCAAGAACAGAAAAATTTATGTTAAAGAGATCGTGGGGGCTGAAGATCTGGATTTACTTTTCCACCTACCTCTATCCATTTCAGCCATGAAGGAGATGATTTCCCTACAACATTGCCTAGCATTCATCTCTTACAATGTTGAGGCCCTAGACACTTGGACCTTAATTTGGGGCAATCGGATTTACACATCTTGTCGTTATTATAACTCTATCTACCAGAATTTACAAGCATAACCAATTTTCAAGCTCTATGGAAATCCAAATGTACTCCACGAATCAAATTCTTTGCTTGGCTCCTGCTTGTGGACAGGTTAAACACAAAAAGTATGCTGGTCAGAAGGCACTTTAATGTGCAAGCCAATGCTTTATGCGTGTGTACCTCTGCAACTCAGGAAGATGTTGACCACCTATTCTTCTCGGGAACGTATCCGATGGAAACCATACACTTCGTGAAAACCCATGCAAACCACAACAAAAAAGTCGTATAAATTCACCCAAAAAATCACACATTTAGATGATATGATAATACACAACCTTGTAAAATATCTTATCCAAACTCGACTTTGTTTGTGATATATAAAAACAACAATTTTCAAGCCAGAAAAGTTGTCCAAATGATTTTGTTAGAAATTTGTTATTTTTATATCTCACAAACGAAGTCGAGTTTGGACATGAAATTTTACAAGGTTGTGTATCATCATATCATCTATATGTGTGATTTATTTTGATGAATTTAGACGACTTTTTTCCATGGTTTGCATGGGTTTTCACGACGGTTGTTGTTTCCACCAGATACATTGTCATTCTTCTCTCGTTCCTTTGACACTTCATGTTGGAACAAACTGGGAATCCTTTGGTTGAACTCACCAAACATTTGTGACAGAATACTAAATGCTAGACAATCTCATGCTCTGCCATTCTTCATGGAGATCTTCCTCATAGCATCTTTGGAGATTTGGAACCTAAGAAACTCAAAGATTTTTGATAATGCCAGACCAATGTTGGCGCTCCTTAAGTATCCATTTTATCCCCTGTTTAACTTTGATAATGGCATGAATTTAATATCAAAATTACTAACCATCCTAACCTTGGCCCAATTATTGGTCATTTTCACATTTGCACATATATTTTGGAGGTACTTCGTTTTTGCAGATTTTTGACCAATTTTGGAGCATGAAATGACGAGGCCCATGATCACGCAATAACACGAAGAAAGACAAAGGCCAAAGCCCAAACAAAGGACCAAAGGCCATGATGACTAGAAGCCCGTTCATGCACATCCACCATCCAATGAAGCCCAAAGGACAAAGCCCACAAGATGAGATCAAGATACTTCGGGGCTAAGCAAAGCAAATAGAGATTTAAGGAAGGATTCTCCATCCTATCCTTTCCCTCGAAGATATCTCGAAGATAATGACGTCCAATGGGGTGAAATCGTGAAAGGGATAAACTCCAGAAGACTTGGGGAGAAAGGAGGACGCGAGGCAGCAAAGAAATGGGCCATGCCGGCCGGCCTTGGCCCATTAAGCCGGCCGGCCTAGGCCCTTTTCAGGGAGTCTCGGCCTCCCCTTTTGACCTAGGGTTTCTTGGGGCTATTTAAAGCCCCCTCCCCGAGGCTCATGCATCAGATCATTTGGGAGACGACGCCAAGGAGCAGAGAAGATAGAGAGACACCTCTCGGAGAGCCGAGGGTCGAGCTAGTTGTCTAGGGGCTTCCCTAGCCGACGTGGGAACCTTGTAAGGAAGACCACGTCGGAGTTCTGGAGCTAGGATCATCAAGATCAAGGTAGGGCCCAAGTTGTGATCTTGTGATGTACAATCAATCATGGTGAAGTTACTTGTGATTCTGAACTTTTAACGACCATGTTCTCTCTTTCGATTTCGTTCTTTTCTTTGGGTTTGCTTCATCCTAGATCTATTATCGAGATAGATCGCTTAGCATGATCTTGTAGTCATGGTGGCTAGAGGTTCATGGCAGAACTACCAAAGGGGGGTTCGACTTGTTTACCATGCTTCAGGGTGCTTTTGTCCAAAGGGGGGCATCGTGACAGGGCGTTGCTTTAAGTAGACGGAGTATCGAAGGATCAGATTGGAGATTTTGGTTTAAAGATGCTTTTCATTGAGATTCACATCTATCTTGCTTAAATACATCTAGCTAGAACTACAACATATGCATGATCTAGGTGATCTAGATTGGTTATCTCTAACTTTCTCTTGCTACCTACATGTAACACCCTAATTTGAATTCCAGCTTTTAATAATAAATTTAATTGGCTTTATTTAAATTTCTAAGGTTTATTGTGTTTAGTATGGCATTTAATTCAATTTTGTGGCTTAAGTAATTAAAATTTATCATAGGTTTTAAATTTTGTGTTGCATTCATGCTGGTGCATACTTTTATTTGAGTGTGGTTTGAATTCAAATTTTTATTTGAATTCAACCTTTGTTTGACTTAGATTTGAATTGAGAGAGTAAATAGAAATAGAAAGGAAAATAGAAAACAAACCCAAACCCACAACCAAAACCCAACCCAACCGCAACCCAACCCGGCCCTTTCCTTCTCCCGCATGGGCCCAGCACGCTGGCCCAGCCTCTCCCCACCCCGGCCCAATCCCACGCGTCTCCCAGGCCAGCTCGCCTCTCCTCCTCGCCCGGCCCAGACGTCCCCGGCCCGATCTCGCGCGTCAGCCCGCGTAACGCTTTCCCCCACTCCGCCGCTGACAGCTCGGGCCCACGGGGCAGAACCGTCCCCTTCCCCCGTCTGCCCCGCGCCGGGATGCCCTGCTCCGCTCCGCCCGTGCGTCGCCTGCACCGTGGACCTCCTCAATCCCGTAGCCCCACCTGCCTGCTACCGAGCACCCCCTACCTTCTAGAAGTTGTTCCCCGCACGGGAATCACGGTGAGCAGCGCAACCCCGCGCTCGCGCAGTAACCAACCGCCGCGATCATCGCCGGGATCACGCGCGGGCACGCACGCCCAAATCCCCGGGCAGGTCCTTTAAACGCACCCCACGGCCCCCCCTGCACTCCACTTTCCTTCCCACACCGCCCCGAGCCCGAGAACCACCAGCGCCGCCGCATCTCTTCGCCAGGACTGCCGCCGCCGGTAAGTGCCATTGCCGCCGATTACCCTCACCCCGGTGCCGATTCCGCCCCCCTGACCCCTTGCACTACTTCGCAGGACCCCTCCGGCAGATCCAGCGCCCGGAGCACCCCCGTACCGGCCCCGCCACCGAGCTCTGCGCCGACCCGCCGCCGTACCTCGGCGTCGACCCCGCTCCGCTGCGCATCCGACCGCCTCGACCCCTCGGTGAGCCGCGCCCCGACCCCCTCCTGCTTATGCGCTATTTTCCCGTAGCCAAGGCGCATCCTAGGCGATAGAACGTGCGCACTCCGGCGAACCTGTCCGCTCAGGGCCGCCGCCGTCCACGCGAGCGCAACTCCGAGCACCACCATGCCCCGCCAATGCTCTAGGTGTATTGCGCATACCCCGAAGTCCACCTCAGACCCAAGTCCGGCCCTATTTGACCCCTGGAGCGCCGGATTAGGCGTCTCCGGCGCAGCGCCGCCGTGGGAGCAGAGCTCTGGCGACCCAGCGCCGCCGCCCGCGCCCCCAACCGATCTTGGCCGCCAGATCCGTATGCAACGGCCTGGATTAGATCTTGGATCAAACCAACTAGAACCCTTAGATCTAGATCCAACGGCCTAAAACCGCGCGTACCGGTTCGGCCTGGAGTTTTTCTAAAGAGACCCCCGGTTCTGTTAAAATCAACCCGCAGTCCATCGCCTTTGAAAAATAATTGCAGTTAAGCCCAAAATTTTGCACGGACCCCCTTGAGTTTTCCAGAAATCTAACCCGCCATCCAGCCCTGGTCTTTTTGCGTGTCAGACCCTGGATCTATAGTATAATTATGTTTTAGCCCTCGGTTTTTGCAGAAAACCCCCTGGAACCTTAGTTTTCTTACAAATAAGCCCCTAGAACTTGTTTTAGGCCTAGTTTATGCGTTTTAGCTCCGTTTTTAGCGTTCTTTATGTCCACGCGATCGTTGTAACGAGTAGAACAGTTTAGACTTAGTTTTTCTTGCTGTTTTATTGTATTGTTGTACTGTTTCTTAGTTTTTGTTAGTGTTTGCTTGTATGCTTATTATTGTGCATTGTTTTGGCCATGTGTTCGTGAGTAGACATTGATCCATCTGAGGAGCCCCAGTACCAGTACCCGGAGCAGCCGTCTTTGGAGCAGTTTGAGCAGCAGGCAGAGCAGTACGAGGAAGGCAAGTATAACGTGAACAACCTATCACTTTTAATTACATTTTCATACTGCATTTAATACTGTATGCCTTTAAGGATTTCCTAGCCACTTTATATCCTTTATATATACCTTTGGGTTGCATTTTGGTTAGTTGTGCTAGGTTGCTGCGCTATAACACATTCTGGTCCTTTTTAATTAATTTGACTAATGGTTTACTTGAATTTAATTCTGAGAGTGGCCCTCTGTGTGGATGGGTGGCTCACGTCTCGTTAAAAGATGTTTTTGTAGAAACATGGTTTAGGGGGCCAGCACGGTGCTTAGTCCTTGGTTGGCCACTCTCCATAAGGACCGGTTCATAGAGCGACAACCTGGGACAACAGCGCTACCACAAGGCTAGAATGGGATAGACTTGGCTTACTAATTAGGTCTTTTTGGTCTGGAGTAACTTACCTGCGGGGCAAGAGTAGTAAGCTTCAATGGTCCCTGCTCCTCCGGCTGGTCTGTGCTTGGATTGCGCTCATGTGCTTGTACCCCCGTGAGGTGGGCCCCATCGTCGCTGACCTATCTCTCGCGGTTACGCCTTACCAACGAGATTCTTTGTAACGGCCTCGTAGTGAGTCGCTAGTCATCTCACCTAAGGAAGTGTGATGAACCCCTGGCGTAGCTCACGACTTGTGGGTAAAGATGTGCAACCTCTGCAGAGTGTAAAACTGGTATACTAGCCGTGCTCACGGTTATGAGCGGCCCAGATCCTCCTTTTGATTAGTGGAGTTATCTTCTTCCGACGAGGGAGGTGCTTCTCGGGGTTTACCTTGGTGGCTTGGTTTTGGTATGGTTCTCAGTAGTTTCTTAATTAATTCTAATCAATTACTATGTAACTGGGTTAATGGTAATTCATCAACTCGTAGTAAATAGATTTAATAAAACTTTGCCAACACTTAAAAGCTAATGCAGTTGAGTCAGCCAACCTTAGAGCCTCATAGTTTGTGTTATACTTGTTGAGTACAAGTTGTGTACTCACACTTGCCTCTTCTCTACTTTTTCCTCTTGGTTACGCTACTGCTGCTCAGTTCCTGCCGACACGAGGGAGTTCGTCCAGCGCTACCAGGACTACGAGGACTTCTAGGTGCTTCGTCTCCCAGTCGACGCCCCTGTGGCGCCCTGCTTCAGCTTCGGAGAGCTTTATCGTATTTTGTACTTCGCTTCCGCTGTATCGGACATTTTTGTCATTATTGTAATAAATAACATTCGTATACGCTTTATTATGTCTTTTTACGTGATATGTGCTATGATATACTGTTCATTCTGTTGTATATACGTGTGACTTGATCCTGGCACGTATATGATTGTTCGGTTTATGTTCTTTTATAAACCGGGTGTTACACTACAGTGATTGTCGCTTTTAGCAGATTAGATTCGTTTTTCACCATCTCAACACAAAGGAATCTCTATGCTAGTAGGTTGTTTCTTGTATCTTTGGTTCCGTGGATTGATAAACCTTGGGGGAATACTCTAAGGGAAAAGCTACACGATCCATGCGCTTGCAGTATATAAATTGGGGCGCTAAGGAGCGTCAACAAGCTTTTCTGGCGCCGTTGCTGGGGAACCATCGATTTAAGATCCAATCTTACTTGCATTCGTAAATAGTTCTTTTTCTTGATTTTTCTTTTTGATCTTTTTTTTAGATCTCTTATTTTTTGTGCTAACTAAAAAAACGGATCTATTCCACGAAAATCAATCTAATCTAGACTTGCATTCGTAAATAGTTCTTTTTCTTTATTTTTCTTTTATGTTTTAGATCTTGTATATTCATCTTTTAGATCTCGTATATATTTTTCTTTTTCTTTTCACTAACCCCTAACAGGAGATGGACGGGAGCCTCTCTAACAAACCCGAAAATTTTGTGGATGATCCAGAAAAAATTTACAGGCAAAGGAGACGAGAAGCACGATCAAGGAAGCTGGAACTAGTAGATCGAAAAGTCGAAGCTGACGGTTCATCGTCTTCACCTCAAGCGACTCCACCAACAAGTCCAAAGGAGGTGCCACTTCACCAAGGGATGGCGCTACCGGAGCAGGGGCGTACGATCGAAGAGCTATGCACTCCTGACATTTGGGACTTGAAGATTCAAAACCTCGACAACATCGGAGTTCCATTCGAGATCAAGACTTCAATCATAAGGATGGTGCAAAGCTCGCCCTTCACTGCAAAAGAAGACGCTAACCTACATCTCCAAGCGTTCCTTCAACTATGCCGCACCTTCGACATGCAAGGGATGACTCAATATCAAATGAGAGCGAGGCTCTTTCCGTTATCTCTACTTGGGAGAGCGCTGCAATGGTTTCATTCTCTACCAGCGCACACGGTGCATAATTAGGAGTCCTTGATGAAGGAGTTCATGATGGAGTTCTACTCGCCGGGCAAGACCCAAATTTTGCGCAACAAGATTGCTACATTCGTGCAAGCCCCGACAGAGACTATTGCGGAAGCCTATGAGCGCTTCAACGACTACATCCGCGCCGTACCTCGTCACAAGTTCTTGAGGGAGGATGTGGTCCAGAAGTTCTATCAAGGCATCACTACTGCATCAAGGGGGATTATTGACGCATCGGCAGGAGGTTCGATCATTGAGCTCACACCGACTCAAATTTCAAGCTATTCAAGAAGGTGGCAGACAATGACGCATGGGCATCATCGGGGCGCCTACAACCACTCCAAGCTGTGGGCGCCGCGAAGAGTGTATTGCAAGTGGAACGTTAAGAAGTGTAGAAGGGAAGATCGACTCGCTCATGAGAAGGTTGGAGAAGATGGAAGTGGAAAAGAGAGAAGCCCAAGCTATTGATTTGAAGGCGGCCGAAGCAAGGTCTACATGTGAAGAATGTGGAGAGTACGGCCATGTCCAAAAGAATTGCCCAGAGGAAGCCAAGATGCTCGACTACATGAAGAAGGGAGAATGGATCCCGCAATCCAACTTCCGCTATGGGCAAGGTAGACCTCAATTTAATGCAAGCTCTTCCATTCAAAACTCGGTGCCTCTTCGTATACAATTGAAGGAGTTCATGGAGAAGCAAGGCAAGATCAACAAGGACACCGTCACCAAGTTCATGTCTATGGACAAGATCTTGGAGAACATTGATGGCAAGGTGATGGAGGTCGGGAGCTCTAACCATCAAGTACTCAACATGATGAAGATGCTAGAGACGCAAGTAGCCTAGCAACGAAGGGAAATTGCCCGGGCAACCTCAAAGTCCGGAGACGGCTAAGGCAATTCAAACTCGCTCGGGAAAGGAGACTGAAGAACCCGAACATGCGGCGGGAGCAAGGAAGTCTAAGCCAAGAGTTGAAGTGGAGACCATCATCAAGGAGAAGGCGCCTACTCCTACGCCAGAGATAGTCACCGAAGAGCCAGAGTTTGAGCTAGATGATAAAGACACCAAGATTCTTCCGCCAAGGCCACGATACTGCAAAGGTAAACATGAAGACGAGCATTTCAACAAATTTGTTGACATGGTACGCATGTTGAGCATCAACATGCCGCTCTTGGATGCTCTACAAGTTCCAACATATTCTCGCTACTTCAAAGACATCATGGGAAACAAGTGCGAGATACCTCCAAGTACCGTCAAGCTAACCGAGGAGTGTAGCGCGGCAATCGCTAATGAAGCTCCTGAGAAGAAGAGGGACACCGGATGTCCTACCATCCCATGTTCCATTGGATCTCTTATGTTCGAAAGAGCACGTTGTAATCTCGGCACAAGTGTGAGCGTCATGCCAAAGAACGTGTTCGAGAAGCTACGCTTATTGGAGCCAGAGCCCACCGCCATGTGCCTAGAGCTAGCGGACAATTCCGTTTGCTATCCTTCGGGAATCGCCAAAGACGTGCCCGTGAAGATTGGAGAACACTTAGTCCCCGTTGACTTTGTGATTCTCGATATGGGAGAAGGGAGCAAGGCGCCTCTCATACTTGGGAGGCCTTTCCTCAAGACCGCAAGGGCGAACATCGACGTTGGCAAGGGGGAGATCAAGTTCGACATCAATGGCACCACAAGCGAGTAAGTTTCGTCCACGCCTCGAGGTATGCAACATGATCAATGTCAAATATGTTCCACCTCACCGCCGTGTCACAGACGAGAAGCCAAAGAAAAAAGAGGAGCCGAACAAGAAGGAAGCGAACAAGGAGATAGAAGTCATCGCGTCCATTGCGACAAAGAAGATCACTGCACCCGTCAAGATAAAAGCTAGAAGCCAGCCTGTGAAGACCAAAAAGACGACTAACCTGGAGGACAAACCCACAACAAGGATTGTGCAGAAGTGGGTACCCAAGACTGCAGCGCCATCACCGAGCATTGGTCCGAAGTGAAGAACAAGAAAGTCTAGCTATAGACTATAAACGAAGCGCTTTGCGGGAGGAAACCCGTTCGTCAAGTCAAGAATAAAGCTGCCGGGAGTTGAACCCATTCGTCGAGTCAAGAATAAGCTGCCAGGAGGACAACCCGTGAGAGATTTGGGTAAGTAAGTCGAGAATTTTGCTACGCAAGAACATGAAAAACTTTTGACAATTGGTCGTTCGGTCGAACAATTCAATTTGGATTTTATTCGCTCAGTCATTTCGATGTTGTTTCTTATTTTAAACCAATGACATGAGCCATCCTATGATTTATTTGCCTCTTCTTGAGAAAGCCATATCCAAATTTCCATACCTATTTTTGGCGACCGTCCTCTCCATGATGGCCGGACCAAGTTGAGATAAAAAGACACGAGTAGAGCCGCGCTATGATTATATTATTTAAATTCTTGATGCGTTGGTTCATGCACACATAGAGAGAGTTTTCAGTTCATTACCATAGGACTAGAATTTTTCCTAAACTTTAATTATTCCCTTTTTCAAAATTTCTCTCTCATTTTGGCAAAAATTAGAACCTAAACCCAAGCCCCACGGTTGAATTCGAGATTGTTCGCTATCAATTCATGAAAGTGAACGGTTCCAGTGCAACCAAAATTAATGTAGTCGGAAAATATTTTTCGACTTACAAATGTAAAGATGTTTTGATTCCCCTCTGATTATTCATTTAAGCTCATTGCATGCTTTGAGTTAATTCTGAAATTTCGAAGTTAGAGGAGGATTCAACATCTAAGCATGATTTGGAGAAGGTTTATGTGCTTGATTAGCATCTATTGATCAAAGTGAGTTCACGGGAAGGAATTGTGCTCTCTACCTACAACCACATGCAAATAATCCAAAGAAGGGAGCAGTCATGCATTGGAAGGACATGAGATTTTCAGCAAAGATGGCACCATGTGAGGAATGATGAAGCATGGGACAAGATGAATGACACAAAGTGAAGAAATAATGCTGCAAGTGGACATCAAGGACAAGGAAGGAGTGGTGCACAGGTTTTGGACGGCGTAAATCACAAAAGATGTACTGGACAGAGGCAAGGAATCGCACTAGGAAGTCACCAGAGAAAGATGAAGTGGAGGAGGGCTAGGAACACCCTAGGCCGGCCGGCCCCATGGACCTAGGCCGGCCGACCTGGCTTCTTTTTAAGCCCCCTGGTGATCCCCTTTCACAGGTATGCTCCTCACTCAATTCCTTGTTCGTGTTCTTCAAGTTCATCACCCAGAAACTTAAGCTAGAGCTCTGAAAAATTCGTCCACCAAAATCAACTCCAAAAATCTCCGAAAATTCTCCACAAATCCTAGTTTGCTCCACTCTTCGATATATTGTTCTCCCACCGGCAAGAAACCCCCGGTGTGTTTGTTTTTGAGTGTGTGCAGCAAAGAGTCACCATGAGTGGCTTCATGAAGTTCGTCACCGGGAGGAGAAGGACGCGTTCATCAACGCCCGACGCATCGACAAGTTCCTCGCGGAGGCACTCGGTCGCCGAGTCTCCGCAAGGCATGGAGGTAGACAACCCCGCACCGAGGAGCGACATGTTGCTCCTTGGTGGGATGAGAGACCCAAGAAGTTCCTCCATGAGATTCACCGAAGGCGCGCCACCTCCTCCACGGCGTTCGACAAGGTCATCCGCACCACCGCCATACAAGCCCAAGAATTCCGGATACGGGTTTACCATCTTGTCAAAGGAAGAAGAAAGGCTCAAGTTCATGAAGGGAAGGCTGCGAGCAAACTATGATTTTGATGAAGCATTGGAGAAGTTGGGATTCCACCATGTTCTCTCTTTCGATTTCGTTCTTTTCTTTGGGTTTGCTTCATCCTAGATCTATTATCGAGATAGATAGCTTAGCATGATCTTGTAGGCATGGTGGCTAGAGGTTCATGGCGGAACTACCAAAGGGGGTTCGACTTGTTTATCATGCTTCGGGGTGCTTTCGTCCAAAAGGGGGCGTCGTGACAGGGCGTTGCTTTAGTAGACGGGGTATCGAAGGATCAGATTGGAGATTTTGGTTTAAAGATGCTTTTCATTGAGATTCACATCTGTCTTGCTTCACTACATCTGGCTTGAACTACAACGTATG
Organism: Panicum virgatum; assembly: GCF_016808335.1. Classification (NCBI taxonomy): domain Eukaryota; kingdom Viridiplantae; phylum Streptophyta; class Magnoliopsida; order Poales; family Poaceae; genus Panicum; species Panicum virgatum. The sequence goes on along the minus strand of NC_053150.1, from coordinate 25,019,526 downwards.
CATGATCTAGGTGATCTAGATTGGTTATCTCTAACTTTCTCTCGCTACCTTCGGTGTTTGTCGCTTTTAGTAGATTAGATTCGTTTTACACCATCTCAACACAAAGGATTCTCTATGTTAGTAGATTGTTTCTTGTATCTTTGGTTCCGTGGATTGATAAACCTTGGGGGAATACTCTAAGGGAAAAGCTACACAATCTGTGCGCTTGCGGTATATAAATTGGGGCGCTAAGGAGCGTCAACAACCAATAATGCAGCAATGGCTCCACAACTTCAAGTACTAGGCTCATCTCCAACTCTTGAGTGTTAGGGAAATAGATAGACCTATAATTGTACAATGGATAAATTCAATCATGTAATCTCTACTTTGTATGTTTTTTCTATCCCTCCCCCCTATAAGTATTCTGCACCCCTTGTATAGTTTATTTTAATGCATTTGCTGTGGGCAACTCCCCCACAGTTTTAGTAGAAAAAAAGGCAGAACCAGCACCATCCTTGGTATGCTAGGATTTTTTTCAAGGTGCTTACCGATCACCCCCACACTTGGACCCTCTTTTTTTTCATGACTCTAAGAGCCAAGTGTGTGAGGCCAATGTCTCATACAGAGTGTGCCCCGTCACCAAGGATATAGTTGGTGCAGTTCTCATGTTCTCGGGCATTGCATGCCCGTCTTCCTTTTAATCTCAAGCTGAAAATGGTTAGCGACTAAAAATACCCCAAGGTGCATACTATCCAGAGAACATGTTCTTGCTTTTTATTTGAAAAATACCCGGCAGTGCTTGTTTATGGTCACAAGCTCGACCATGGGGGTTTTCCTCTTGCAGTTATGATTGGTGATGTAACCCCAACTTCATCACCAATTGTCATCTCATCGTTAGAATTCTAGCTGCAAGGTTAGTGTCGAAGTGCAACAGGATGCAAAATTCACCGTAATCAAAAGCATTTACATGCTTTCAAAAGAGGCAAATGAAGAATATTTCTAAGAAGGATGTAAAACCTGCTGCACTTTCCTAGCACAAGCGGCTGATGATTCTGGAGGCTCATGATAGTGGTCTTGAGGTTTAGTAAGGATGACACTCCAATGCTAAAGAATAAAGGATATCGTCTCTAGATCAGATTCGCTCAGATTGCTCATGGCCCAAAAGTTCTTTGATGAACAACAGAAAGGAGTTTGAGGGCTAGAGAAACAAGGCTTTCACAAGGGGGTTGATGGTTGTTTTCAAGGAGAAAGGTTAACAACGGTGGGTTAAAGGACGTCACCTCCTTGAGGTGTCACCATTGGGAATTCTAGCTAGAACTGGGTGCCACCCTTTTTTTTGCAAGATCCCGACTCCTTCTTGGATTGCTCATGAAGGTTTTGCTAGTGCTAAAGGCTAAGGGTTTGGAAAGGAAATTAGCACCAACAACGAGATCACTCAAAACATCCACTTCAATTCCTTGGATGCGGCATTGATTGGATTAAAAGTGGGCACGAATTTGAATTCTTCAGAAGAAAAACTCCTCCTCTGTTGGTATTTAGCCTCCAAGCCTACTCAGGGAAACCCTTAGCAGTATGATTATAGGCAAGGGATCGACTAGCTCCGGAACTCGATGGTACAAGAAACACAAGGATTTAGATAGGTTCGGGCCGCGAGATGCGTAATACCCTACGTCCTGTGTGGTTGCTTTTATTGCCTTAGGTGTTGCTATGGTTGTCTCTGTTTTGAGGGGTCCTTACCTGCCCTTATATACTCTGGGGTCAGGGTCACATCGTAATTCCTAGTCGAGTACTGTTGGAGTCCAACTACAACTTGGTTGGGTGGTTTCCTCGTACTACAACTAGTTCTACACCTATTCGGGTAGTTACAAAAGAGGTAAGGTACATCCATGTGCTATCCCTTACACTAAAACATTCTATGCCTATGAGAAGTCCTGCTACCCCGGGTCTGACAAGCCCCCGAGTTCTTCGTAGCCGAGTCCTGCAAGCATTGAGTACTTGTGGAGGCGTCTTCGAGTACTTCAAGCAATATGAACATCCAACTGGTGCTTCTGAGCCTTCCTTTGAATGCTTCGAGTAGTCTTCCAAGTACTCCTGGTTGCCCCGAGGCTATGAGGTGCTCATGCCCCGAAATCTTGATCATATATGGTGCGTGAAGTACTCACGCTCCATATGGAGTAGCCCCTGAGCCTTAGCTTGAATCCCAGAATCAGGCTGAGGGTCACTTCGGTCTTTTTCTTCCTTTATTTTCCAAAAAAAATTGAAATATTGTTGACGCAAAAATCAACACACTGGAATCCGAGGGCAAGTGTTCGCCAAGTCATGGAAAGTCAACCAAGCGTGCCAGTCAATTTGACCTGAAATTGACAAGGGACAAAACAAAGTCAAATTCGAGAGCGTATCGGCTGGGATTCCGAATATCTCTCAGATGGGCGTATCGGCAAGCTTTGCCGATACTATAGACAACAAAAAGATATTAAATGCAAGCGCATAGTAAACGAGCGTATCGGCAGGATCAGCCGATACACTAAACGACAAAACTGGCTTTGAACAGCCAATCGTGTATGTATGACAAGATCTAAGCTACGAATGTGTAACTCAGATGATGTGAAGCTAAAAACAGATCTAAACCGGCTCTTGAGATAACAAAAGTGTTACTCCAAAACCTAAAGCCGATCTACTATGTTTTTAGATGTGATAATGGCCAAAAAGCATAGGAAAACCTACAAATCTAGCCGATATCGATAATTGGTGAATAAATCTAGACGAGACGACAGCGATGCGCCCGGAAGTCAAAGCCTAGATAAACTCGATAACTTTTGAATAGATTTGAATGAAGCCACAGCGATGCGCCCGGTAGCTAAAGCTCAAATATACTCAGTAAAACGAAAACTCACCAGGAAATCAAGTCGCTCGAATGTGAGGCATCCTTGATCAACTTGAAAGAACTCGTCGAAAAAAGAAGAGAAAAGGTGAAGTCGCCGAAAAAGTGCAAAGGAATTGTAAAATTTGTTGTATTGGATGTGTATCAAGTTTTTCCGGTCTCTTACAACTGATATATATAGCCTAGCGCTAGCAAGTCCTAGCCAATTACGGCAAACATTACTTGACCCTAAAGAAAAGACTATCTAAAAGATAAACTACTTAAAATATTACAACTGAATCATCAAGATTTTCGTAGAGTCCGGATCCTCTTCTCCTTCCTTGACTTCATCGGCAACTCTCCATCGGCCGGATACCAGAGCTAGCGGATCAGCATCTTCAAAGCATATTCTTCTGGCCCATCGGACGAACTCCATTGGCCGACTCCAATCCTGTGCATCTTTTGGTTTCTTCCAAATCGGCCACCTTCCCTTCACAAAAATCATCTTCCTTGACATGTGTCAAAAAACGGTGTCAACACATGCCCCCCAGTTTCGGAGTAATAGATATGTTGCTCCGAAATTAATGTTAATCATTATTGCCAATGTTCATATTTATCCTCATCTCCCAACCAGACAGTGTATCGAATCCCCATTTTGCCCTCGAGCAAAGGTTATAAATATCTGCGTCTCCTTTCTCGCTGGCACTTCTACTGTAGCATTCCTAACTCCTTCTCTGCTCAAGAATACATCTGCTCCGCCACCGCCATCGCAACCAAAAAACCCTCCTAGGGTTTTGAAGATTCAAGTCCAAGAACTCCTCCTCCGGCAATGGCATCCATTTCCGAGATCCCAGAGGTACGTTTCTCCTTCCCCACCTGTATTTCTGCTTTCTATTCCCCTTCTGATTTCTTCAGTCGCGTCTCTTATCTCCGCCCTTTTTCTTCCAGAATCTTAGGGGCAATATGATTATTCCACTAGAGAACCAACCCAGCATGATCTGCCTAGGCCCCATGGGAAATCTAGATCCGACTAGTATAATTAATCTAGAAACCAATAGGATTCCCCTAAAATCTTCCGACATGAACCTGGATTGGACTCAGGCCTTCAGATCTTGGACGAGCATTATTCCTGGGTGGAGAAATTGGTTCCGTAGGATAGCTAACGCTCATAGAACCAATTGGGAACAGTATGATATCAGCCAATGTCTGAACTTATCTTTATTGGAGATGATTAGAAATGAGCCAATGCTCATATCGGCCTCTTACTTTTGGTCTGACACCGTCAACGCGTTTATGTTTAACCATGGTCCAATGACACCTACTCTGTTGGATGTTGTAATTCTCACTGGCCTGAATATCCATGCTCCCGATAGATCTTTCCATTTGCTAGAAAAAGCATCTTTCAAGATTGAAACAAAAAGCATCGGCGGATGGAAAGGATATATCGGCAAGAATATGAAGACCGGATCAGTATCTGTCAGAGAGCATACTGCCTTTCTCAACATGTGGCTTGAGAAATTCATCTTCTGTGGCAAAGCAGTCGGCCCACACAAATAATAATCTTAAGCTGGCAAAAATTCAGGCTACTGGCAATCTTGTCCCTCTCGGCAATCTTCTGGGGTAAGTTTACCACCTGCTTCATCAAGTATCATCCAGACTTAGAAAGAACTAGCCGATCACCAACTTGGGAGGCCCCTGGTGGTTCATTCAGTTGTGGCTACACATGTACATGCACAAAACAATGACAGTTGAATTGTCAGAGATAGAATTCCCATCAGAAAATTTCTCCGAAGAAGAAGAAACCGTCACTCGCCAATGCACATCATTTGGTGAAGCAGCTATCATGATTGCCAATGATCCCAAGACCCTTGGCATTACTGACTTTTTCAAGTCTTTCTACAATGGGTTCCCAGAAATTTCCACTATCTGGTTTGCATATCAGGATGAAAAAATCATGTATGAAAACCCCTTCAAGCTCCAGCTTGACTCATGGAAAACTGATGAAGAAGCCACCAAGATCATGAAGGAAATAATCTCCCCAAAAATTCTGCCAATTAATTTCACAGCTGGTAAAGATATCCCCAGTTATGAATTCTATAATCCATCAGTGGCAGCCAGACAATTAGGATTTGGCCAAGTGCCCCCTTCTCTCTTCTTTGTCGGTAAAGTCCAATTCAGAGGAGCTCTCAATAGTGCTCTCTCTTATAGTCGGCTGAAAGATCTAGAGCCTGATGTAGATATGACACTCTTAGCCGATTGGCAGATTGCACCTTTTGCTGCTACCCCTTTCATCCAATGGTGGTCTGAATGGCAAGAGCATATCTTCTGCAAATCGGCCAATCTATATTGCATGGCCTTGTATGAAAATTATCAGGCAGCCGATAATGAGGTACAAAATCAACCCTGTTCTCCATGTTGTACCATAAGATTCTTTACTTGTATCTAACGTCCATCTAAATAGGATAACGGTAATGATCCTCCAACAATCAATAGAAGCGGTCAGCCGATCAACTATGCCTTGCCAGCCGATAAGCCAAATATCTACTATGGCGCTCCAACTCTGACAGATGTGGCCACTAGGAGAAAACGCAAGGTATCTTATACCAAGGTGACAACTCATAAGAAAAAGAAATCTCCAGGCCAATCTTCAGCAGCAGCAGTACTCCAAACAGACACTCTGATCGACCTTCCCTCCTCTTCTTCAGAAGGTAAAAGCCTGAACCCCATGTCTTCACTTTATCTGAATGATGATCACATCTTTGCTTTATAATTAAGATGCCCCTGAACACCAATTTGGAGGAGAAGAAGACTCTCATAGTACACCTTCTCATACATCATCAAATGTTCAAGTATTATTCTGCTTACTCAGCAAGTATTTAAATTCTCCAATGATCCTGAACTTGGCATCATTTTCCTTTGAGTTTCATCAGGCACAGCATTCACCTTCGGCTCCCAGGAAATCCAAAGCAAATTCTCCATTGATACAGGTATGACTTCAGAGCTTGCTCATAAATACATTATGTATATTCTGACAATCATCCTTCAGCTTGCCGACCATGCGCTATCGGGCCAACCAGACATTATAATCCCGAGCTCTTCATCGCAGCTCCTCGTCCCTGCTGGCTCAAACATAGAGGTAATACGCCTGAAGCAAGTAAGCATCCTTCCCCTTGGCCGATTTCATCATCCCTTTGCCTCCATCGGCCATCCTAATCACATCTCCCTGTCAGGCACAAGAATCTCCAGACAATAGTTTGTTTTCTTTTCAAATTGGAGCAACTTCACAGGAAGAAGGAGAAGAAGCAATATCGACCGATCTAGTTGTATTGTTGGATGAAATCAATGCCAAACTCCAAGAATCCCTCCAATTCCTAAATCAAGACATCGGCCAATTGATCAAGAATGCACAGCCGATCCGCACCATTTTAGAAGAACTAGAGGGCAAGTTTCCATAATCAATTGAAGAAGTATTAACTCCTGCAGCCTTCATCGAGAGTCATCGTGCACAATTCAATAAGGCCCAGAAACAACTTGCCGATCGTCTTCAGCAGGAAAAAGTCATCAAACAAAGGGATAACTTCAAAGCTTTAGCAGAATCGACCGTTGGTGAAATCAAGTCCCTGAATGACACCCAGGCTAGCATCTTGAGGAACAAAGCTAAATTGGAAGCTGAACGTGATTGTCTTCTGCAAGAACTTAATCGGGTAAACCAAGCAATAGACATCGTAGATCACGATCTTTCTTAGATTCCACCGGCAATCACCAAAATCCAAGAAGACAAACAGAAATATGCTCGTCAAGCATATCAACTCCATAAGAGTCTGCAGCCGATTTCTAGCTTGTCGGCGGATAATAATCAAGTGATCGCAAACATTGATCAAATTCGCCTGCGTGCGATAAAAGTAACCCGAGAAGCGCTAGAATTATTGTAAAGGCACTCCATGTATTGTAATATCCAGGAATTGCAAACACATGATCCATTTCCAGAAACTCTGTCTTTGTGATTTATTGCTCTAAGGACGACTCATATCGTGTCGGCCATATTACAACCGATGCATCCAACTTGCGAATCGGCTTTCACATATTTTTTGCACTAAAGGCAATACTTCCTAGTATTGGCTATAACTTACAAAATCCGGCCAATACTACAATCGGCCATACCCCTCTTTGATCAAGACTCATCCGAAGAATCTCCTGACTTCACCGATGTGACTTCATAATCAGCCATCCGAAAGAAATCCTTCTCCCATGCTTGACCAGAAAGACAATTCATCCGATCATAACTCACTATATGGACTTCAGCCGATGCCACGCTAAATGACGAATCGACCGATACTATTTCAACAGTATCGTCAACCCACTGAATCAAACATTGATGCATAGTAGATGGAATGCAACAATTGGCATGTATCCAATCCAGACCCAACAGCAAACTGTATGAACCTTTGCCATTAATAACGAAGAAAGTAGTGGGAAGGGTCTTACTGCCAATTGTGAGATCGACGCATAATGCCCCCAAAGCAGGAGATACGACTCCTTCGAAATCCTTAAGCATCATATCAGTCTTCGTTAGATCATCTTGATTCTTCCCAAGCTTGCGTAGCATAACATAGGGCATTATATTCACGGCTGCACCTCCATCAACCAACATCTTCGTAACAGGCTTGCCATCAACGAATCCCTTCAGGAACAGTGCCATAAGATGTTGCCTCTTATCATCTTCTGGCTTCTCAAATGTTGCTGGCAATGGTTCCAAATTTAACTGTGCCATGGCTTCCTCTAATTCTGGTTCATGATCTTCATCACCTGGCGCCATAAACTCTTTCGGCATTATGAAAACCATATTAATTGGCGCAGCTGATGATCCAGAATCTTAATCACTATCGGCCCTGGGCTTAGCACGCCAAACTTGTGACCTGATCCCTTTCTTGCGCAGAATCTGTTCTTGTTTTTCCTCAATGATCTCCAGCTGGCGTAACCTCTAAACATGTCACTTCTGAGACTAGGTCAAACCCCCTGCGTACCATTGAGATTGATCCGTATGATCAGGCTCACATTCTGGATCTCTCCGCATTGGCTGATCATCTTGCACTCTGTCATCGGCCACCTATTCTAGCCGATCGTGTGCAGGCACTCTTCTCCCAGCAGGATCACATACCATTGTCCTGCCCCCCAGTCGATCATGCACCGACACCCTTTTTCCTAGCTGATCATGCACAGGAGTGCGTTCACGCCGATAGGGCTCATGACGTGACCTTTCATATTATCGGCTGCCTTGACCATTGCATTCGGGACAATCATATGCCGATGGCAATATCAACCCTTTTTCCCAGCAGTAGACAAAGAAAGGACACCTCCAATGATCTTGCTTGCGTTGCTCCTCTTCCTCTGTATGCCGCCGCCTTTCACGATCACGCTGAAACTTGTTCAACAGCATTTGAGACGTTACACCTCTACGTGGTGCCGATGAACGTTCAGCATCCTTCATCGGACCCTTTCCTTTGACCTCATCGGCCGCTATCTGCGCTTTAGGATCAGCAGCTCTAGATTTCTTGGCCGATGACGACGTCAGAATCTTGGCTTGAGGAGAACATTCATCTCTAGCCATATCAACCATGTTCGTGGCGAAAGGATGTCCGTCGATCTTCATTGTCTTCTTGGGAGCCTCAAATTTCAATCTCCCTTGTTCAAAAGCCATCTGAATCTGCTGCCGGAAGACCTTGCACTCATTTGTATCATGCGATGTGGCGTTGTGCCACTTGCAGTACTTCATATTCTTGAGCTCGTCCTCCGATGGAATCTTGTGATATGGCTTCAACTTGATCAACCCTTCCGACAATAACAAGTCAAAGATCTTGTCGGCTTTGGTGATGTCAAACCCATACGACTCAGGCTCTTTCTTCCCAAATGGACACGTCACCGGCTTTTTGCTGTTCTGTATCCACTCAGCCGATGTGACCGTTTCTTGCTCCTCTTCAAACTCATCATTGGTAGAATATTCCACATAGTTGATCTGCTTCTGAAAAGGCTTCTTGGACTCGTAGGATCGAGTCTCTCCTGTCATCCGACTCGCGATCTGGCTAATACTTTCAAACTCCTATGATGCATATTTATCTTTAATGTGCGGCAAGAGCCCATTAAATGCTGCATCGGCCAACTGCTAATCGGACAGAACCAAACTGTAACATCGGTTCTTGACATCTCTGAACCTTTGGATAAAACAGCAACCGATTCATCATTTCTTTGTCTCAAGCCGGTCAAATTGGTCAACTTTAACTCAGTAATCCCAGAGAAGAAGAACTGATGAAATTGCCTCTCTAGATCGGCCCAATGTAATATGGAATTTGCTAGCAAAGTAGTGAACCAAGCAAAGGCCGATCCATACAAAGACAAGGAGAACAAACAGACTCTGAGTGCATCATGGTTGCCCAGCTCTCTCAACTGTAGAAGGAACCTATTAACATGCTCCATCATAGAAACTTCTCCCTGCCCTGAGAACTTTGTGAAGTCAGTCATCTTATACTTGTGTGGGAGAGGAATCTGATCATAAGCTGGAAGATAGCGAGTCTTGTACATAATGGATTGTAGCTTTGGCCTCAAACCAAACTGCTCCCTCATCACTTCAGCTATCTTTGTGCTCCAATCAACTTGCGGCTCAACTATTGGCATTTGCTGAGGGGAAACCGTAGTCGCTGCATTGGTGATCATCGCAAGTTGTTGAGCTACATGGTTCATCGACTGTCCAGCCGATTGCATCTGTTGTGCTTGCTGGGAGATCTGATTAGGTATCTGCTGAGTCATCGTCGGCTGTGTAGCTGATGGGTTAGCCGATTGTTGACCAGTAATATCCATGTATGGCACATTGACATACCGTATCTGTCCAGTTGCTTGATTATGGAATACCCAGTTGACTCCCTTCTGATGCGGAGAATGCGACAACAACACTTCTGAAGGAGACTGGGGTTGGAGTAGGATAGCAAGACGCTGCTGTGGGGTCATCGGTGGTGGCGCCGATGCATTAGCTTGTTCCATTTGTTGTGGACTCCATGCGCCTTGTGCATTCAGCTGTGTTGCCAATGCATCCTGCTGTGCACCCATCGGCTGAACGGCCGATGGATCAGGCTGAGAAGCTATCGGCTAAGAAGCCTACGCATTAAACTGCATCTTGGATGGCGTAGAAAAGAAATCCGGATGCATACCATACCCAGTAGTAGGATTCCACCCTTTAGGAAATATGGACGCAGATCCATCTTGGACAGTTGTAGCAATCGGCGGCGTGGTTGAGTAGATAGGATCTGCTATACCCACCGATGCTGCAGTAGTCATCTGGGGGGGAATTTGACTGTTGCTTGTTCCTGCCTGGCTATCTTGAGCCGACAGGGCTGCTGCCATAGACACCTCCAAGGGAGTATATTGCATCTAATCTGGTTGTATATAGTAAGGACCCATGCACCCTGGTAATGTGCCTTCAGCAAAAGTCTTGACCACTGCATTGTGCACTGTGTTGCCCATGACTGTTGCACTCTTAATGAAGGCTTGTTGTAACACCCGGTTTATAAAAGGACATAAACCGAGCAATCATATATGTGCCAGGATCAAGTCACACGTATATACAACAGAATGAACAATATATAACAACACATATCACGTAAAAAGATATAATAAAGCGAGTACGAATGTTATTTATTACATCAATGACAAAAATGTCTGATATAGCGGAAGCGAAGTACAAATACGATAAAACTCTCCGAAGCTGAGCAGGGCGCCACAGGGACGTCGACTGGGAGACGAACGCCTAGAAGTCCTCGTAGTCCTGGTAGCGCTGAGCAAACTCCCTCGCATCGGCTGGAACTGAGCAGCAGTAGAGTATCCAAGAGGAAAAAGTAGAGAAGAGGCAAGAGTGAGTACACAACTTGTACTCAACAAGTATAACACAAACTATGAGGCTCTAAGGTTGGCTGACTCAACTGCATTAGCTTTTAAGTGTTGGCAAAAATTTATTAAAGCTATTTACTACGAGTTGATTAATTACCATAAACCCAGTTTCATAGTAATTAATCAAAATTAATCATGTTACTACTGAGAACCAAACCAAACCAAACCAAGCCACCCGGGGAAACCTGCCTCGTCAAAGGAAGATAACCCCACTAATCAAAAGGAGGATCTGGGCCGCTCATAACCATGAGCACGGCTAGTATACCAGTTTTACACTCTGCAGAGGTTGCACATCTTTACCCACAAGTCGTGAGCTTTGCTAGTTGTTCATCACACTTCCTTAGGTGAGATGACTAGCAAACTCCCTATGAGGCCTTTACAAAGAATCTCGTTGGTAAGGAGTAACCGCGAGGGTGGATCGGCGACTATGGAGCATGTCTAGTGGGCGTCAAGACACGAAGCACAGACGAGGCCACTCAGCACGAGGGCCATAGAAGCTTACCGCCCCTGCCCCGCAGGTAAGTTACTCCAAACCAAAAAGACCTAATTATTACGCCAAGACCGTCCCATTCCAGTCTTGTGGTAGCGCTGTTGTCCCAGGTTGTCGCTCTATGAACCGGTCCTTATGGAGAGTGGCCAACCAAGCACTAAGCACCGTGCTGGCCCCATAAACCATGTTTCTAACAAAACATATTTTAACGGGACGTGAGCCACCCAAGCACGGAGCATAGAGGGCCACTCACAGAATTAAGTTGCATATACCATTAATCAAATTAATTAAAACGGACCATTATGTGTTATAGCGCAGCACCTAGCACAACTAGCCAAAATGCAACCCAAGGATATATATATAAAGGATATAAAGTGGCTAGGAAAGTCCTTATAGGCATACAATATTAAAATGTAGTATGAAAGTGTATTTAAAAGTGATAGGTTGTTCATGTTATACTTGCCTTCCTCGTACTGCTCCTGCTGCTGCTCAAACTGGTTAGAAGACGGCTGCTCCGGGTACTGGTACTGGGGCTCCTCGAATGGATCAACGTCTACTCACGAACACATGGCCAAAAGCAAGACACACAATAAGCATACAAGCAAACACTAACAAATGCTAAGGAACAGTACATCAATACATAGGAACAGCACACTAAACTAGTCTAAAACTATTCTACGCATTACAACGATCCCGCGGATATAAAGAACGCCTAAAACGGAGCTAAAACGCAAAATCTAAGCCAAAAACAAGTTCCAGGGACCTTTTTGTAAGAAAACTGGAGTTCCAGGGGGTTTCTGGGCAAAACCGAGGACTAAAACATAATTAAACCTTAGCTGCAAGGGTTAGCACGCAAAACTGCCAAGGGTGGACTGCGGGTTCTAATTTAATGGAACTCAGGGTGTTAAGTGCTAAAAACAGGACCTAAATCTAATTTCTTTTGAACTGGCCAGGAGCTCGGGTTGAATCTAGGAAACTTCAGGGACTCTTTAGAAAAAACGCTAGGCCGAACCGGTATGGGTGACTATCGGCCGTTGGATCTAGATCTAAAGGTTTGGATCAAAGGGGTAAGCTAATCTAATCGTGGCCGTAGGTTTCGAATCGGATGGCCAGAAACTAACAGGGCGCGGGGGCGGCGGCGCTGGTCGCCGGACTTGGCCCAAATCGGCCGCTCCGGGGCTCAAATCGACGCGGCTTCGGGTCTGGGATGGACTACGCGCCATGCGTAGTCCACCTATGGCCTGAGCGGGGCACGGGGAGGCTCGGGGCGGCGCGCGCGACGGTGCAGGCGCCGTGCCTCGCCGGAGTGCGGTGCTCGGGCGGGTTTGGTGCGAGCTACGGCTACGGAAGCTGGCGCAGAAGATATAGGGGGGTCGGTAGATGCTCACCAAGGCTCGGAACGGTCAGGAGCGTGGCGCAGGGGGGCCAGCGACGAGGTCGTGCGGCGGCGATGGGGGAGCTTCGCGGTCTGGGTGCGGGGGTGCTCCTCCGAGCTTCGGATCCCCTCGCGTCATTGCGCCGTGGTACTGCGGAGGTGGAAGGAGATCAGGAGGACTGGAGCGGGGCCGGCAGCGAGGAATTACGGTGAGGAGCAAACTCACCGTGGCGGCGCTCCGGTGGAATTCCGAGGCAGGCGAGGTCCGGGGTCGGGGATGGCGGCCTCTGTGGTGCTCCTGGGGTGGTGGCGAGGCCGCTGCGCGGCCTGGCCGGGACTACGGTGCGGCGGAGCAGCGTGGACGCGGCGGCGCGGGGCTCTGCTCCGGGCGGAGCAACGGAGGGCGGTGGCTAGGGTTATTGGGGGGGGGGCGCTAGCGCGTAGGATAGGGAGCAGGGGTTCCGTGGTGGCCAATTAAAGGCCGGGCGGTATCTCGGCGTGCGCGCCAAGGTAGGAAACCGGCGAGGTTTTCAGGTGGGTATCGCGGCAACGGTTCTGGCTTGATACTGGCTCGTGTGGGGGAAGCTTCTAGAAGAGAAGGGCACTCGGAGGGGCTGGCCAGTGGACCCTGCGGGGGTGGGGTGGCCCGTGGGCAGGCGAGGGAGCCAGGCCGAGCGGAGTGGAGAGCTCGGGCACGAGCCGGTGCCGGGAGGAAGAAGGAAAGGAAAGGGGCAGGCCTGACTAGTGGGACCGGTTGGTCAGCGGCGGGGCGAGCGACGTGGAGCGGGGAGGTGCGCTGGGCTCTGGCACGCGCGTTTGGGCCGGAGCGGGGAGAGCTACCTGGGCTGAGCGCGAGACGGAAAGGAGGAGGGGTCGGGCTGGGCCCCGAGGAAAGGAAGGTGGGCCGCTGGGCTGAAATTCGGGCCGAAGGGAGAGGGAAAAGCTGGGCTGCCTGGGCTGGTTTTCTTGTTTTGGGTTTGGGCTGGGTCCTCTTTTCCTTTTCTATTCTATTTCTAAAACAAACAAACATGTTTGAATTCAAGTACAAGTTTGAATTCAAACCACACTCACTCAATTAAAAACTATGCATAAGCATGAATGCAACAAGATTTAAACCTAGATAAAATTTTAATTACTTGAGGAACAAAAAGGGATTATATGGCATACTAAACACAATAAACCTTAGAAATTTAAATAAAGCCAATTAAATTAATTATTAAATGCTGAAGTTTAAATCTTCCCTTCACAAATCGGCAACTATTCATTCCAAATCGGCCACCTTCCCTTCACAAAAATCATCTTCCTTAACACGTGTCAAAAAATGGTGCCAACAAAAATAAATCTCCGATGCCACATCTCCCGCAGCCCCCGAGCCTTAAATCTAAACCCGTATCTTGTGGGGAGCCCCCAAGTCAAGATTTGGAATTAAGGATCTAATCCGTGGCAACTGATTTTATTCCAAAATTATTAGCGAGTCAAATCAGAAACATCATATCTTTTTTTGGAAAATATCCCAGAAAAATGATACGAATAGATATACCACACTAATTGCATCTGAAATATCTTTAGAAATAAAATTGGGGATGCCTATCATTATACTATTCATTCACGTGTGCATTCATTGTGGCAAGATTCTGTCCTTTTACACCCGTGATTGTTGCGTCTGGAGAGTCACTGTTGCGGAACCACCAAAAATAACTAGGCCTGAGTGCACTAATCATTGTTGCTAGGCAACGCTAATCCAAACATTGCACTCACTGGCAGTTCCTCGGTTGAAGCCTTGATTAAAGCCACGCTTACAGGATCACACAAACGATCACACAAACAACACTCACACGAAGGTGAGCCCAGAGATTACAATACAGATCATTTCATACATCTCAGAGTTGCAACAAAAAATTAATTTATTACAAATCATGTTCTGAAAGTAGAGAAGTACTACAGAGTCTTATACTACACAAACTATTCGAGTATCATTATTATGGCGTAAGAGGTAAAAACGACATCTAGCAAAACAAGGGACGCCTCGATAAAGCCCGTACAAGACATCACTCAGTTGGAGCGGTGTCAGCGCCCGCTGAGGGACCATCCCACTCGACAGACCAGCCCAGAGGCAAAGTGCACGGCCAAGTAAGAGTCGAAATCATATCTTCAAAGTTAATACCTGAAAACAGTGCCACAAACAAGGCTGAGTATACTAATACTCAGCATGGCTTACCCATCATAGGATATACCTTAGTCCGTTAACTAAACATGCAAGGTTTGTAAGGCTCTGGGTTTATTTTGCTGAAAAACAACAAAGAGTAGGTCCTTAATTTCAAATCTTAGCTTTCATATTCTAGGTTGATTAACCGTTCTATGTTTGCATCTATCTCTAAGCATGCATGGTGGTCAAACGTGTCAACATACAACCATAATTCTTTTCTTCAATTCCACTTGTTACTCTATGTGACAGAAGTTACTCTATGTGACAGAAATTGTTAAGAAGTCTCATGCCGTGAGAGGCGGACGATTCGAATCGAGACTCTTAACCTGGCCAGGGGACCCTAACACACACGCATGGGATCGACGTCGCGATTCGCCCACGCGACTTTTCCCCTTTCTTACTAGTCCGTGGATCCGGGGCACTCCCCTCAACTACAGAGTAAGTCTACTCTGCAACTGCATTGTAACGCCCCAAGTACCGACCTACCTTGAGGTTACTACTAAAGACAGTAAATTACACTAAGTACAAAATTCTAGTAAATTTCGGCAGCCTTCTCTGTAATTCTAATATTCGCGGGCACACAAGTAATATAATAGCAAGATGACATAACTAAACAGTATTAAGAACTCAACATTGACCAACAAGACCGAACAAACGTAAACGACATCCAAACGACCACACGACAGTTCTCAATGTCAAAAGAATTATTTAGCCTAGAGATTTGCTTAATGAATCGCAAAAATGTGTGCATGCTCATCATGAAGTGGCTACTCTCATCCCATGCAAACTTGATCATCGAGTACCTAAAAGCCAAATAAACACAAGAGTGAGTAAAAATACTCAGCAAGCACAACTCAGAACCAAAAGAATGACTGCAAGTATAAGAACAACGGAAAATCCAGAAACAGTAGTTTCCGTCTGAAATGGAAGTCACCTGAAACTTCCTTTGCATTTACCAGTAAAGCCGAATAAGTGAGGCCAGCACTTATTCACAGGAACCTGAACATAAGAACCAAATTGCACAACTAGTGTTTATACAAACCTCCGGCACTTGAATGATATGAAAGGCAACACACGAATCTTGAACATTTGATAGAACCAGAAAATTATGATATGATTCTTAAAGATTGACATATAAAATAAAGACATTGAGTAAATGTCGCCCAAGGGCAGCAACGAAACCACAAACATATTCACACATCAAGAGATTCGTCATTGCACTTGCCTTAACCTTGTCGAGAATCCGACATCACATGCTCGCCACTAGAATTTATCGAACCTGTGGAATAAACCACTCTCAGGAACTAGATCATATAGACCAAAACCCTAAATACTCGAAGAAATACCGAGCTAACAGCCTAAACCGTTAACCCTCACAATTTCTGAAAATTCGACAAGTTCTCTAAGTTACTCGCTGTTTGGCCCATAACTTTTGATTGGCTTAATTAAATGTGGTAAATAAACACAACTTGAACATCTACAGAACATTTCCTTCAACTTTCAGCGCCCAGGGGCAATTCAGCCTCTAAATATATCGAAACTATGAAAACAGTTTCTGCGCACAGTTTTTCTAAATGGAACAGCTGCACAGTTCCATTGATATCTCCTAAACCGCTAATCCAAATTGAACGAAATTAGCGCCATGGGAAAGATATCGACGAAACCTACAACTTTTGCATCTACAGAACATTGAAATTCTGGACCAATAATTACCATATTTAAGATTACGGCCACTGCATGAAGTCAAACTACCGATAACAGATTAAATCTCGAATTAACTCATCCTAACCCACTCTATGAGCACCTGGGGACTGCTAGGGTTTTACCTTAATTGAGACGATCAAGAACTTGTCAAGTAATTTGAAGAATTTTGGAGACCCTAATTTCCCCTTTCTCTTCTCTTCCCTTCCTCCTCCTTGCCCTTCCCTAGTCCTGCTCCCTCTGGTCCAATCAGCAACTGCAGGCGCCAACAATTGCAGATCACGAAAAACAGACAGGGCAAGGCACAGAAGACATTGGTGGTGAAAGTGATCGGGTGCTCTAGCCTAAGAGGGGGAGGGGGTGAATTAGGCACTAATAAAAACTTAGACCTATGGCTCCAACTAGTTTGCACAAAGCTTAAACTAAAACAAGCTATCTAGATGTGCAACTAGGTTGTTCTAGTGTAAAACCCCTATCCCAAAAGAGTTTAGCAACCTATAGCCTTTCCTATCAAGAAACTATTCTATGAAAGTAAAGGCATACAAATTACTAGAATGAAATGCGGAAGCTTAAAGAGCGGGATAGGAGATAGCAAACTCTTGACGCGGGTGTTTATCCCGTGGTTCGGTTAGCCACAAAGGCACACCTACATCCACGTTGTTGTAGCACTCACTAAGAGTATTGCTACTCGGCCACCAAGTCTCTTCCGTGAACACAATCACGGTCACCTTGGCCCCGGGTTCCACTAAGGAGCTTCTCCACAAAGGATGGGGGTCTCCACGTCCCCCGCACAAAGGTGTCGTCGCCGCTCCACACCAAGTCGGAGGGTCGATGACGTTGCCGGCGAGCTTCACGCTCCAAGGTGCCGGCGCACCAAGCTCTTGTTTTGGTTCACTAATGAACCACAGCACAAAGGCTCTAAGCCTTGCAAACTCACTCACTAAGAGCTAATCCTTTACACAACACTCTCAAAGTGTGCTAAGGGCTAAGGATATGATCTTGATGCTTTTGTATGGCTTGGAGATGTTCTTGGGTGTGTGTGGGATGTCCAGCAACTCCTGCAATCTTCAAATGGCCGGGGTGAGGCGTATATATAGGCCACCAAGTCTTGTAGCCGTTGCTCCAACGGTTAGCTGAAAATCTGCGTACCACCGGAAGAACCGATGCCTCTTGGCAGGGTAGCGTCGGTTCATCCGGTCACTCATAACACGAAGTAGCCGTTGGACTCCTGATGTCTGACGCAGAGACCACCGGTTGAACCGATGCTTTGTACCGATGCCTCACCGGTTCAACCGGTGCTGAAGGAATCTTCTCCTGGACGCTGACGTCATTACACCGGTGGTATGCACCGATGCACCGTCGGTTGAACCGGTGCTGAAGAAACTTCTTCTGGGCACTTGACATCGTCTCTGGTACAAAGGACGGCCATTGCACCGATGCCCTATTTTAGACCGTCGGTTCAACCGGTGCCTATAGGCTGACTTGGCTTCGATTCCCTTCTGCACCAAAGTATCAAGGCGTCGGTTCTTCCGACTACCATCGGATGCTCCGATGCCCTGGCGTCGGTTCTTCCGGTGCTCCTGAATCGAAGAGCTTTCAGGGCGCTGCCCTGAGACCCGCGAGGGGCGGCTCCCCCTCGACCCCCGTCCGCTAACCGGGTAGCGGAACCCCCGTAGGGGCTGCCCTTCGGGCCTTGCTACGCCTATTTTCTCTTTCTCTTTGTCATCACTTGAACCTAAAAGCCTGAGAATGATCATCTTAACAATCATATTAGTCCAAGTGTTGTGTTGTCATTCGATCACCAAAATCACTCGAAATGGCATCAATGGTGCCATGTTCGTTACAGGTGGCAAGGCCACACCCAGGAGGAGGACTAGCGGTGATGCAAGGGAAGGCCATGGCGACTTACTGGGAGAGGGAGACCGCAGGAAGAGAGCCGTGAACCCGAGATGGGGGCGCTAGGGAAGAGGTGGTGTGGGAGGAGGCTGGGATCAATTCTTTTTTTTCATACGATAGGAAGAGGTGGCGTGGGAGGAGGCAACAATGCTATGTGAGAGGTGGCTGAAGGATCGATCTCCCTTTTTTTTCCTTGACCAGAGAAATACCCTAGGCCATATCCGACGGTCCAGCTTCCACGGTCCGTTAAAAATTCATACGACATCCAAACCAAACAAGCTAGTAGTCAAATGGATTCGTTCGACGACCTCTACACATCCATGGTGTCCGATCATTCATCCGACTAATGATTCAAAAAGTCAACTATTGATCAACTCCATAAACCTTCTCGACTTCAAATTAAAAATTTCTAAATAGCAGGGATATTACATTCTCCCCCCCCACCTTCAATAGAATTCGCCCTCGAATTCTTTCAAGTCGAAGTGCAGAAAAGGATAACTAGAAAACATACGTGGTTACTCACCAGATCAAAATAACTAGGGATACTTCTTATGCATTTGTGACTCCAGCACCCAGGTTGCCTCGTGCTCAGTTTGATTAGTCCATAGTACCTTCAAATACTTGAATGTCTTCTGTCTAAGGACTCTCTCTGATGTCTCCATAATTCTGACCGGACGGGACTCCAATGACAAATCTTGCTCAATGGTAACTGGCTCCTCAGTAATATGGTGTTCTGGGTCCCTTAGATATTTCCTCAACATCGAGACATGGAATACATCGTGAACTCCTCTCAGCGACTCAGGCAACTCCAATCGATAAGCCAATTTGCCCACACGCTCTTTGATCATGAACGGGCCAATAAATCTTGAACTAAGCTTTCCCTTAGTACCAAATCTCACAACATCCTTAGTAGGAGACACCCTAAGAAGTACCTCATTGCCTTCCCCAAATTCTAGGTCTCGCCTAATCACATCAGCAACTCTTTTGTCTACTTTGAGCTGCTAACATGTGTTCTCGAATTTCAGCAACCTGCTCAGTGGTTTGCTGAACCCAATCCGGCCCCAAAACAACCTTCTCACCCACTGCATCCCAGCAAAGCGGTGATCTGCACTTTCTCCCATAGAGAGCCTCATATGGAGCACAACAAATACTAGAATGACAGCTGTTATTATAGGAAAACTCCACGAGTGGTAAATGACCCTCCCAACTCCCTTTCCAAGATAGTACGCATGATCTAAGCATATCTTCTAAGGTCTGAATCGTCCGCTCAGACTGCAATCGGTTTGAGGGTGAAAAATAGTGCTCATACTCAAAGTAGTGCCCAATGCCTTTTGCAAGCTATCCCACAACTTAGAAATAAATTTGGCATCTCTGTCTGAAACAATGGTGCGAGGTACACCATGCAATCGCACTATGTCCCGCATGTAGATTGGTGTCGAATCACCAGCTGTACTTGTGGACCTAATTGGAATAAAATGAGCCACCTTAGTCGATCAACAACAACCCATTTAGTGTCTCGTCCCCTCAGAGAGCGTGGCAGACCAACCACAAAATCCATAGCAATATCATCCCAAGGCCACATAGGAACCTTATGCTCAGCCTTCACCCGCTGGCAAATACCACACGAAGCCACATACTTGGCCACATCAATCTTCATCCTCTTCCACCAATAAGTTTTCTTCAAATCCTGATACATTTTATTCTCACCATGGTGGACGGTGTATCGAGTACGATGTGCCTCTTTGAGTATATCCTCTTTGACTTGAGACTTTTGTGGCACACATAGGCAACCACGAAATCGAACAGCCCTAGAAGCATCCAAGGTGAAATCCCCAACCTTCCCTTCATGAATACGCTTCCTAACATCTAGCAATAATTGGTCCTGTTGTTGCACCTCCAACACATGCTCTGCTATAGATGACGATAGAATCAATTGTGTCTTTACTTCTATCACTCCAGCATAGCAGTACGAGATATCCATTCGCTCAAAATCAGCAATTAAAGCATTCAAGGTAGGAGGAGAAGCCTTACGACTCAAGGCATCAGCCACCACATTTGTTTTGCCTGGCATGTACTGAATATTCAAATCATAATCTTTGATCAAATCCAACCACCTTTTTTGCCTCAATTTCAGATCCTTCTGAGTGAAAATGTACTTCAAACTCTTATGATCAGTGAAAATGTCACATGACTCCCCATATAAATAGTGCCTCCAAATCTTAAGTGCAAAAACAACCGCAACAAGCTCTAAATCATGAGTGCGGTAGTTCTGCTCATGTGTCTTCAATTGCCTTGATGCATAGGCAACTACCTTTCCATCTTGCATAAGGACATAACCAAGTCCTATGCGAGAAGCATCTGAATAAACAGTGAAATGTTTACCGGGCTCTGGGAGGGTAAGAATAGGAGTAGTCACCAATTTCTCTTTCAACATTTGAAAGCAATGCTCACACTTCTAAGTCCATACGAACTTGACATTCTTTTGAGTCAGCTTTGTCATAGGCTTAGCAATGATAGAGAAATCCTTTACAAAGTGCCGGTAATAACCTACCATGCCCAAGAAACTCCTGACTTTCTTGACATTTGTTGGCCTTTCCCATTCCATTATAGTAGAAACCTTGCCAGGGTCAACAGAGATGCCATGTTTATTAATCACATGTTCTAGAAAACCAACTTCTGAAAGTCAGAACTCACACTTATTGAATTTAGCATAGAATTTATGACTCCTTTGAGTCTCAAGAACTCTCCTCAAATGGTCCTCATGCTCTGCTTCAATTTTGGAGAAGATAAGTATATCATCAATAAACACCACAACAAACTCCTCCAATCCCTGAAGCATATTATTCATCGTCTCCATGAAGTATGGGGTCACATTAGTGAGTCCAAAAGACATAACTCTGAACTCAAAATGGCCATACATAGTGGAGAAGGCTATCTTCTCAATATCCTCCTCTCGAACAGTAATTTGATTATACCCAGACATAAGATCGATCTTGGAAAATACTCTAGCCCCTTTCAATCGCTCAAACAATACCTCAATATGGGGCAATGGGTACTTGTTCTTGATTGTCACAACATTTAAGCCACGATAATCGATACACATACGCTAACTACAATCCTTCTTAGCAAATAGCACAGGGGCCCTCCACACGCTTCGCCGAATTAATTTCTTTGACAACAAATCATTCAATTTCTTCCTCAACTCTTCTTGAAAAGGGCGGGACAAATGGTATGGGGAAATAGATACAGGACGAGTACTAGGTATAAGGTCGATACGAAACTCCACTTCACGCTTGGGTGGCATTCCTGGTAGCTCATTCGGGAAGACATCAGGATAGTCTCGCACTACCAGAATTTTCTCAATAATCAATGGCTTGATAGGTGTTTCAACTAGGCTCCAAAGAAAGCCTGTCTTTATGGTGCGACGGCCAGGAAAGAGACACGCCATCACCAGTACAGAAAGACTGGGTGGATTAGCTTGCAAAGTTATGTTCTGTCCTGATGGCGCCTCAAGTGTAACAGTTTTCCAAAAACAAGAGATAATAGCTCTAGCGATTTAGCCAATCCATGCCAAGAATAACATCAAAAACCGGTAAGGGGATCACCATTAAATTAGCCACAAAGTCATCTCCACCTATCGAAATAGTGCAACCCGGGCAGACCACTGAACTAGATATCAAGCCCCCAGGAGAACTAACATGAATTGACTCAGAAATCTGTTGGCCAGCAATATTGGCCCTTCTTGCAAAATCATGGGAAATAAATGAAAAGGTAGCACCCGAGTTAAATAAGACATGAGCATCATGTGAATCAACATTAAGACTACCTGAAACGACATTTGGGTGACCAAGAGTAGAGGCTGTAGGCATAGTGTAAACTCCAGTAGGTGCAGTCGAACTATTACCTCCTGCTGCATACTGAGGAAGCTGAACTGTAGGAGCAAGCAGAGCGGGTAACTATAAAGGAGCATGTGGTGTAGGAAGCTGAGCTGGGGGCCGATAATAACCCGGTGGAGAATAGTAATACTGAGGACATGAAGAATATGGAGCTCGAGGACCGGCCATCATCTGAAATGTGCCACGAGGAGCACCAACTGTAGGAGCCGAACCCCTAGAACTGGCAATTGAAGTGGATCCAGCAGAAGAAGAACCTGAACGTTGCCACTTGATGATACAATTTGGGTTCCTCTTGCAAACCACACTAATGTGCCCCTCCTTGCCACAAGTGTTGCATGTACCCGAAAAACTACACTGTGAAGCACGATGTGACTTGCCACACTTGAAACAAATTAAACCTTGTTCTGGAACAGGACACATAAATGAGGAGTTCCCAGTGTGTTGCCCAGAAAAAGACTGAGCCCCTGATTTGTTGGACTTGGAAGGCTGCTGAGCCGATTGGTTTCCCTTAGATTTCTTGAAAGAGGGTTGCTGCGAGGGATCTCCTCCCTCCTAGTGAACCCTCTTATGTTCACCCCTGTGTTACTCAAATTTCCATTACGCCTCTGCTGGAGCATCGTAAGTTGAAATGAGTCTCCATACCCCTAGCCTCCTCAATTGGTGTGATATAAATGGTTGGAGGATTTCTTCCCATCACCTCCCTGTACCGAGCATTAAGTCCTGTGAAGAACAGCCTTGCACGCTCATCACTTGCCACACTAGGCACAAAGCGAACAATATTGTTGAAATCCCTCTCATACTCATCCGCTGTCTTGTCCCCTTGCTGAATGTGGTTCAATGCATCATTCATCTTGTCCCTGAAGGAGTCCGGATAATACTTAGCTCTGAATTGCACTAAGAAAACTTCCCAAGTGATAGCACCTCGAGCAGGAGTCCATGCATCGCAAACTCCTACCCACCAAATATCTGCCTAGCCCGTCAACTGGTGAGGAATAAACAGGACCATCTCCTCAGCAGTCATCCTACATGCAACCATAACCTTCTCCATCTTGCGTAGTCAATTAGCAGCATCAGTAGGTGTTCCTGAGCCATTGAAGGTATCCAAGCGCATAGACATCCACCTAGTAAACATCATTGCCTGAACCGGGGCATTTGCACCACCACCAATAGGAGCTCCAGCAACAACTGAGTGTTCCTCCCCCCCCCCCCTCAACCTCTTCATTGCCCTGGTTCACTTGTTCATTGTTAACCTGCTGGTTAACATCGCCTCTACCATGACCACGGCCTCTACCACGATCTCTCCCACGCGCAGCGTTGCGTGCACTCCTTCGCGGCGGCATAGTTCTAATAATTTGGAAAAACAATGAGGGTACAATTAACAACACGTTAACATAGCTAGAATAAGCACGTATAGGAAAATAGACAGCGGAAAACAAAATGCAGAAATGCCCATGCAACCCATACTATTGTGCATAAGTGTGTCAAATTTTAATTGTAGGCCTAAATCAAGTTTCACAAATGTTTAGCCTTAAACAATCTAACAAACAAATATAACCTGGCTCTGGGTACCAACTATAACGCCCCAAGTACCAACCTACCTGGAGGTTACTACTAAAGACATTAAATTACACTAAGTATAAAAATTCTAGTAAATTTTGGCGAGTCTTCTCAGTAAATTCTAACATTCGCGGGCACACAAGTCATATCATAGCAAGATGACATAACTAAACAGTATTAAGAACTCCACATCGACCAACAAGACCGAATGAACGTAACGACATCCCAACAACCACACGACAGTTCTCAATGTCAAAAGAATTATTCAGCCTAGAGATTTCCTTAATGAATCGCAAAAATATGTGCATGCTCAGCGAGTAACTAAAAGCCAAATAAACTCAAGAGTGAGTAAAAATACTCAGCAAGCACAACTCAGAACCAGAAGAATGACTGCAAGTATAAGAACAACGGAAAATCCATAACCAATGAAACATTAGTTTCCGAGTGAAACGGACATCACCTGAAACTTCCTTTGTATTTACCGGTAAAGCCGAATAAGTGGGGCCAGCACTTGTTCACATGAACCTAAACATAAGAACCAAATTGCACAACCAGTGTTTATACAAACCTCCGACAATTGAATGATATGAAAGGCAACACGCAAATCTTGAACATTTGACAAAACCAAAAAATTATGACATGATTCTTAAAGATTGACATATAAAATAAAGACATTGAGTAAATGTCGCCCAAGGGCAGCAACGAAACCACAAACATATTCACACATCAAGAGGTTCGTCATTGCACTTGCCTTAACCTTGTCGAGAATCCGACATCACATGCTCGCCACTAGAATTTATCGAACCTGTGGAATAAACCACTCTCAGGAACTAGATCATATAGACCAAAACCCTAAATACTCGAAGAAATACCGAGCTAACAGCCTAAACCGTTAACCCTCACAATTACTGAAAATTCGACAAGTTCTCTAAGTTACTCGCTGTTTGGCCCATAACTTTTGATTGGCTTAATTAAATGTGGTAAATAAACACAACTTGAACATCTACAGAACATTTCCTTCAACTTTCAGCGCCCAGGGGCAATTCAGCCTCTAAATATATCGAAACTATGAAAACATTTTCTGCGCACAGATTTTCTAAATGGAACAGCAGCACAGTTTCAATGATATCTCCTAAACCGCTAATCCAAATTGAACGAAACTAGCGCCATTGGAAAGATATCGACAAAACCTACAGCTTTTGCATCTACGGAACATTGAAATTCTGGACCAATAATTACCAGATTTAAGATTACGGTCACTGCACGAAGTCAAACTACTGACAACAGATTAAATCTCGAATTGACTCATTCTAACTCACTCTATGAGCACCTGGGGACTGCTTGGGTTTTACCTTAACAGAGACAATCAATAACTTGTCAAGTAATTTGAAGAATTTTGGAGACTCTAATTTCCCCTTTTCTCTCCTCTTCCCTTCTTGCTCCTTGCCCTTCCCTAGTGCTGCTCCCTCTGGTCCAATCAGCAACTGCAGGCGCCAACAATTGCATATCACGAACAACATATAGGGCAAGGCACAGAAGACATTGGTGGCAAGGCCACGCCCAGGAGGAGGACCAGCGGTGATGCAAGGGAAGACCATGGTGACTTACTGGGAGAGGGAGACCGCAGGAAGAGGTGGCGTGGGAGGAGGCTGGGATCGATTCTTTTTTTTCTTACGATAGGAAGAGGCGGCGTGGGAGGAGGCAGCAGCGCTAGGTGAGAGGCGGCTGAAGGCTCGATCTCCCTTTTTTTCCGTGACCAGAGAAATACCCTAGGCCATATCCGATGGTCCAACTTCAAGGGTCCTTTAAAAATTCATACGGCATCCAAACCAAACAAGCTAGTAGTCAAACGGATTCGTTTCGACTATGGGTGGGCACAAAACCCGAAACCCGAAGTCCGAATCCGAAAAACCCGAGCCCGAACCCAAAATACCCGAACCCGAAAAACCCGAAACCCAATTCGGGTTCCAACCCACGGTACCCGAAATTATTACGGGTAATTCGGGTATTGGGCCACGGTACCCGAACAACCCGAAAAACAGCCCAGCCCAAGTTTGTTTCATTGCAGTTTCAGCCTAGCCCATCAGGCTCCACCCTAACCCTAGGCAGCCCATCAGCCGCCCAGCCCAGCACACCCCCACGCCACGCACCGCACCCCCCCAGACCAGACCCGCGCCGCCCGAGCCCCCAGACCAGACCCCTGCGCCAGCCCCAGCCGTGCAGGCCCCTAACCCTAGGCGGCGACCGGCGAAGCCCCTTCTCCCCGTCGCCGCCACCCGCCAGCCCCCGTCTCCCCGTCTCTAGGAGCGAGTCCGCACCCGCCGGATCCGCCTCCTCCACGCCCCCGGCTCTTGCAGTCCCGTCGGCGGCGGCGGCAGGTGGCCAGGAGCTCGAGTCCGCAGCCGCCGGCGCCGGATCTGCCTCCTCTCACGCCCCCAGCTCCCGCTTCAGGCTCCCGCAGTCCATTGGCGGCGGCGGCGGGTGGGGCCTCGGGCCTTCGGCGGCGGCGGCGGCAGTCGAGTCTGGGCGCGTCTCCTCCACCATGCGAGCCGCGAGCACCTGGCTGCCCGGCATGCCTACTCCGCCGCGCGCTGGGAGCCTAGAGCCGCGGGGGCCGGCAGCCGGTCGGCCGCAACGCATACGCAGAGGGACGGTGTCAAGCTCGAGCAGTGGCATATTGCACAGGGTGGTTCTGGTTCGGGTTGTTCGGGTAGACCAGAACCCGAACCCGAATTTTCGGGTTCTTATTTTCTCTAGCCAATTTCGGGTAGTATTTTTGGAAACCCGAAATACCCGAAACCCGAAATACCCGACCCGAAATTTTTGGGTAACCCGAACGCCCAGCCATAGTTTCGACGAGCTCTACGCATCCACGGTGTCCGATCATTCATCCCACTAATGATTCAAAAAGTCAACTATTGGTCAACTCCCTAATCCTTCTCGACTTCAAATTAAAAATTTCTAAATAGCTGGGATATTACATGCATGTTGCGCTCATCCTGGACCCAGTCCAAAAGAGAGTGCTTGGTCATTCCACTCACTGGTCCAATCAGGTACTTAAGCTTACCGATTACCATATTTCTCGGCATATGGCTAGTACTTTCAAATGCTTAATGAAATGAGCCACACACCGCGACCTTAGCCAATTTCAACTATTCCGATAGGGTTCACAACTATACAACCCCGCTCGTTGTCTTTATATTCTAACAGTAAGTAAAGTCAGTCAATAATCTTGTGAGAGGCAGGAAACCACTCGATTTCTACCGTACCTAGTTAATGGGGCAACTAGTCGAGAAAAAGAACTAGGTAACAATACATAGGTGCCTAGGGACATGCAACTATGGTTTCGATCAACTCTTCAGAACGTAAATGCGCAGATAAAATTATTACAACAGATAGATATAATACATAAATATAAATATGCGCGAAAATAATTAGATTATGCATCGGGGCTTGCCTTCTTGGGCACTATCAAAAGCAACCTTGGGCTGTTCTGAACTTTGGTCTGGGGCTTGATTCCACTCAGTTAGATTCACAGAACAGTCATCCACAATCGTTTCACCCGCGGGAGTCAGCTCATATACGCCATCAGATAAATTGACCGCTTCTATATGAATGCAAAGTGATCTTTGTTACAATAGGATTTAGTTTGCATAAATTTCCTTCACAATAAACTTGTAGTCCAATGTATAAAGACTTTTGGTGAAAACAGTATTTAACTCATTTTCTTGGGCAGTCATTTATAGAGTAGTTCTTATATTTACTTTACTTTATATATGAGTGTGGTGGGGTTCTCATTTTATTAGTCATTAACCTTAATGAGATGTTCAAAAATCTAAAACACAAGTTAGGGACATAATCTGGTGCTACAAAAATTACACAATGCAGAACCTATATTTATATAGTCATGGTAAGCATAGCAAGCATGGAAAATGATTAACTCCTAGTATGTTGATATCAACCACAATTTATACAGAATGATTCCTAGTGTTTCTCGGGTTCAAATTTTTACAAGAACTACTACAAATGACATTCTTCTTACTGTTATATTTCTAGGGTTTAATTGAGCACATATCAGCAGTACCAAAATTGACAAAACAAGCATATGCATAACTAAATTAATTTCTACTAGGTGTTCCTCATGATTTCTGTGTACCAAAATTTTACCGGAGCTAAAATTACTGCTAAGCATTGCATTTATTATCATGAACACAAGTATAAATCATTTGAGCTACTTGTTAAGTAAAACATATCAAACTTTTTGTACAACACCCAAATACATATAACAGGCTTTAGCTAAAATTTTACAGGTGGATATGCAACATATTGGTCAGGGTAAACATGACAAGTTCATCTAGGTAATTACTTGAGCAATTATTATCTAGCATTCTACACCTAAACTGAATCTCAAACTTTGCAAGCAGAGTCGTATATCCAAAAGTAAGCACTTGTATATATCTTAGATGTTTCTAGCAACATGAACTATTTAATCGATTTAAGTGACATTTAACAAGGAATAATTCACATATATATAGCTACTCAGATCCAAAAATAGCCAAACTTGCACATTAATGAATATTTAGTCATCCAAACTCAAGTAAAAAGTTTCATGTCAACATGTGTAGCAAGACATCAGAAACAAAATAATCATTTTAGATCTAGGATGTCAATGAGTTATTCATAACTTATGTTCTACAAAGAAACAGATTCTCAAATTTTGCTAGAACAGATTCTCAAATTTTGCTAGCTTGTTCAACTTCACAAGATTGCATCTGGTAAAAGTTTCATAATTTTCCAAGCACTATAACTATATATATCTTAAATTAGTGCTATTAATCATGGATTAAATCAAAACCTTAGCTAGATAGTTTCGATGGGTGTCAAACTTTTACAACACTACTATTTTAGAATCTAGAGCACACTGAAAAAGTTTCACCCAAAAATATCCAACAGAACATCAAGAACAAAATATGGGATTCAACTTTAGCTTAAATCAAGATCTAGTGAAGCACTTAGTTAATGTTGGTTTCTGTGCATGAAAAATTTATGTAAGGCCCTACTTAGTGAATAAAAGCTACCATCCAAAAATCATCATCAGATCACATGTAGAACTACTAGAACATTTATGGGCTATTTAATCTAACTTTTAATCTAGATTAAAATCAGCAGAATCTGAGTTTGTGCATGTAACAAAAGTTGTTTGTTTCGTTACAAGAATTTCAGAACAGTTGAGTTTGCAGTTTTATGATTTTTCTATGAATTGTTATTAATTTTACAAGTTTGCAGATTGAGTTTCATTGTTTCTTTTACATTTAGACCCCTGGAAAGTTTTATTTCCTTGCATAAGAGTCCCTAGCCGGACTTTGAAGAACAGAGGAGCTATTGACGGCCAGATTCCAGCAAGCTTGCTCGCCGGCAGCGAGGGGGGAGTGGGTGAAAAAGGGGAGGGCTTCAAGACACACTTGTTGCTGGTCTCCATTGGGGTCGGGATGGCCGGAGGAGGCGGGACCGCGGAGTAGCGCTGGGAACAGGAACTCCAGCGATGTGGAGCTTGGCTCCGGCAATGTTCTAGCGAGGGGATTGAAGGGGATGTAGGTCTGGGAGCTTCAGAGGGCCGAGGGGAATCCTTTTCGAGGGCTCGGCTCGGGAGGAGGATGGCAGGAGGAAGGGCTCCACAGCGAACGGCAGTGCTGGGACGTGACACTGCATGGGGAGGCACCAACCGGGATGGCTTGGGCATGGGTGCAGCGGTGGCCGGTCGGCCATGGCGTCGTGGCGAGTAGTGGCACTGACATGCGCATGGTGGCTCGATGCAGCGCCAGAGAGGATTGAGTTGGGGGCAAAACCAGGGGCGCGAGGTGATTTCGCTCGAGGTGAGGCCAAGTGGCCGAGATAGGTGACCGGCGACGGCGTACAGCACCGCCCGTAGGCATGGAGCAGGGGGAACAGAGGAGGGAGATGAAATTGAGGACCTATTTGCAATTATCTCCTTCTTAATGGTCTCAAATGAAAAACTATTGAATACTAATTTTTTTCAACTTTTTATGATCTACAATTTTTGGTTTAGACACTTTTTTCATATGAGCAAGTGTTTTTGAACTATTTTAGAGTTTCAAACATTGCAATAAAGGACTTCATATTTCATATTTATTCAAACTGAATTTCGGCTCACCTCCTATTAGGCACATGTTACTAGAGGTACTAGACCTCAGTTTACATTATTGTTGTGAGGAGTTTGGGACATGGAAGGAAGTCACAATATTTTTCCTTTCCATTGCAATGTGAGTCCATAATTTTGAATTTAATTTTAATTAAGGTTTTTGTGTTCTTTTTAAATGTTTGCCCTATTTGATTTGGAATTCAAATTTTTCTTAACTTTTGTTTGATGATTCTAAAAATCTTGAATATGAAAGTTGTTCACATTCAAAAGTCTACATCTTTCCTGGTGGGCACAAATTAATTTGAGCTTTTGTTTGAGATACACTTTAAATTCTCGGCAACCGGGATTGAGTGGCTTGTCATTTCATGTGCAAATTTTCATTTTCTCCCTTAGACTTCAACTAGAGATTTGTTCATTATGACAAGACTGAAGTTCCTATAAATTTTCAAGGGCATTGGTGAATCCATTTGAAAGTCATTTCAAATCTAAGGCTATATGATTTGAATTCATTGTCATTTCATGTGATGGTTTTCCAGTTTGAATTAGATTGGTTAGAAAGTATAAAGATCATTATGAAAGGTGTATTTTAGTGCATTATTACCACTCATGTCAAGTCAAGTTTTAAAACCTACATATTATTATTTGTCAAGCATGTTGCACTCAAACACATATACACATTCATTTACACCTAGATTTGGAAAATCACAATATGAGGTTCTTATTTGAGTTTTATTGGCTCATATATGTACGAGGTTATTCTAATTGTCAGGCTTTGGCTATTCTGACACCTAGGGTGTCACAGCCTGCCCCCCCCCCCCATTAAAAAGAATCTCGACCCGAGATCCTGGTAAATAAGCTAAGTGTGGGAACTGTGTGTACCCTCGGTTGGTGAAACCCGGAGGTAGACATGATCACCAACTTCGAGTTGCAAGGGCTTTCTTCTTTTATAAAGGTAACTCTTTTGTCCAGAGTATCCGGCTCTAAGATTTTCTTGAATTATCCTTATTTGTTACTCTGCCTCGATTACCAAGTTTGGTCCAAATATTTTGTGGTCTCTGGTTTGCAACAGAACTCAAAGGAGTTAGACACCATTGACCATACAAGGCCTCGAATGGTGCTAGGAATAGAGCCCCCACCATTGGAAATGATTATCTTTGGTATGCTATATAGACAATAGTGTGATCAAGATAAGTCTCAACACACTTCTTGGAAGTATAAATAGTGGGTACCCGAAGAAGGTGTGTTGTCTTTGTGAGTCTATCGACAATGGCCCATATGGAATCATGCTTTTGAGAGGTGCTTGGCAACCAATCATTGTTGGTATTTTGCAACGTCATGAATAAAATCCGCAAGCGCACGGATACCGCTGTAGCTTTCACCCAAGAGTATTCCAGAGTATCGTATCCATTGAGGAACATGAGTACGCTATCTACAGGTTCAGGCTCATCCAAGGACACACGTGCCGGTGTGGAGAAGACAGAAGAGAGGACTTTCTATATCTAGAATATATGCCTAGAAGAAGAGATCACATCGCCGTTATACTTCGAGCTAAAGGTATCGACGGACTTATGCAAACCGGTAGTTCCAATATGTGCTCTATCTGATATCCGAACGTAAAGGATTACTAAAAGGCTCGAACAGGGCTGTCACCACCTGCCGGCTACCTCTACAAACCGTGGGACTATCTAACAACTGAGTGGTATAGTCCAGCCTAGATACCACGTCTACGTCTTTCCCTACTAACCTTAGCCCTGGCCAAGACTACCCTTTTCTATCCGGGGTATTAAGCTAAGATCAAATGCTACTTGCTAGCATACACATCAACTAATATAAGGCAGAGACGATAACTTGTAATCTAAACTCTAATTCCAAATAAACAAACAAAGAAAGTCTCGAACACTTACAACCGAATAAGCATCCGTCGAGATACAAGCGGAGAAAAGTGCCGACAGACCAGGCACTTCCCCCGACTCCTCCTCACTCTCCTCCTCTTATTCTACACCTCCTAGTCTACCTAAGCATCTAGGATGAAGGCCTCAAGCTCCAAGGGAGAAAGGTGAGTTGAGAGGGTGTGATGTGTGTATGTGTCCATTCCTCTACCCCATCCCCTTGTATTTATAGGAGGGAGCCATAGGCTGAAGCACCTAGAACCGACTTAAGCAACCACAGGGAGGCGCCACATGTCGAAGCTGAGGCGGTGGGGCCCATGGGCCTGGTCGGCCGACCAGTAGGTCGGTCGAGCTGTCAGGTGGGCCAACCGCCCCAGCTTTGTCCAGCAGGTTGTCCTGGGCCTCCTTGTCTTAATCCAGTTGTGCTTGGCCTGTCTTGAGTGGTCTGAACTGGGTTCTTGGGCTACACTTGGTCCATTTGAGCCTGAATCGGTGCTCTGATAATTTATGTGATTTATGTCGGGCCAAAGTGTACTTGAAACCTGCGAAATTAGTTCAAAACCACCTGCACACATTCTCAAGCACCATATGTGGAATTTGTTAATAAATAAACCCTATGCTAGCATTTATTTCACTTTGTGGTTCCCTTTTTGTGCAGGAGTTGACGGTCAAAATTGGTCGTTAATGACCGTCAACAATCATGAAATCCATAATTAGCAAAAGCAGGAGTGTATCGGCTACTTGCAAGTGGATGGCCTTAACTCTCAGGTGTTGCCTTCACAGATATCTAGGGTTTCGATATGTTTACTACTACCCGGGTGAATGAATAACTTTGGAAAGATGCGCTTTTCAACAATTTCCTTGTGGAGCTTGTTGTTCGTTTGATTCACTATGGAGATTCAAACCATAAAACTCTATCCTTGTCGTAGCCAAGCATTTAGGCTTCTCCGCTCTTTAAGAGAGCATGTACTTGATGATTCTTTTGCAGAACAGATTCTGAGCAGTTGATAAAATTGAGCATAACTGATGAATCCAATGTCCAAAAATTCTCAAATTTTTAAAGGAGGTGCCTAAGATATTTATGAACATTTCCTCTAGTCAAGTCCAGGGCTGATTCCGATTCTAAGATGATCAAAACCTTAAGTCTTTAACTATCGGTTGACTCAGAAAACTTAACGTCCAGAGAGCTATTGTTTTGCGCGCCATAACCAAACCACTTGACCAAAAATTATCAATTTTTACAGAAGATTGTTGGTTTAGTTATCTACAACTTTTGTTTTGAACTTTTCCTCCGAATGTGACTCTAAGTGGGTCGAAAAATTTAAGTGGCCAGACTGCTACAACTAGACAGATAAGCAGGGATTTCAAAATCTATCATTTTCACTACTGTAGAGTGATCCAAAAATTCCCAAATTTTTACAGTAGCAACGAAACTTGTTTTACTACATTTATTTTCATTATCTAAATTTTATTTGGGATAGTTTGCTTGGTCTAAAAATTTGAGTTTCCTTCTGTAACGTTCCACCGGTCCGCTTACATCTGACAGCTTTCTATGATTGAGATTTTAATCTTCGGCATAAATGAATTTTTCTCAAGACATTCTTACTCAAAGATGCTTTTATTAAATGGGATTGGTACTTGTTTTTAGAAATATGCATGATGTTTCAATGCCATGATATAGATTATACAATGGGCCACTTATGATGTAGGTATGTTGCATGCAATTAGGTTATGCACCCATAGTATGTTTATGGTGATGCAATACAAATATGAGATGACCATACTTTGATGAAGTGATGTATATGGTTTGGTTCTTTTGTACTAATATTAGTTGCTTGAGGTTTGGGTCATGGTGTCTAACTAGTGATGCATGAGTTTAGATGCATGATGTGGCATATCTATTTGGTAGGATGATCATGCACGTGGGCATGCGGTGCTCAGGTTGCAATGCAGGTTAACTACCTAGAAAGTTATGCAAGTACTCTTAATTTTTGTAGAAGCAAAACATAACTCAAATAAATCAACACATTATTCAGGTTGCAAAAAACAGATTGCCGAGGAGTCACTATCACGAACCAAGATACCAGCCCGCACCTAGTAGCACAATTGTATTGCGGTAGCACACACGAGGCCCTAGGTTACGTCGCGGCACCATAGGTCAGTGACGAACACCATGACAAGGTAAAAACATAGCAACCCAAATAATGCTCGTGGCAAGAAAGGAAGATGAAGAACTAGATAATAGTCACAATTCCTTCCTAGATGCATATGTGATTTAACCATGGGGAGGCAAAAACAATGCATCGGTAGTAATTTGGATACATGTAATGCATGAATGTTGCAGCACTAATTATGCATGATTTTCTAGAATTTTCATACACCATTTTTAGTTTTCAAAAGAACCATTTGAGCAAGAAGGGCAATGAGAATCCTTCCATCTCGTCCAAGGAAAAACACCTTTAGTCATTCATTATTTCTTTTGTCTCCTTACCGAGATCTCTATCACCAGCAACTAGAAGTTGGAGGACACTGTGCCCATCTGGTTGAAAGTGTCGTTGTCATAGCAAGTGATAAGTCACCTGCTGTCCCTAGACAAGCCGGCGAAGCAGCTTAGTCCGGATAGCCACAAGTTCAACCAAGTGGGTTGGTGGTGGTCGCGGTTGTGATGGTTCACTGCCACTGTCACTAGAACCATTCAGGGTACCACGTTTTGATCCCATCAATTGAAGGTTTAACATCACCTATACGGTCCCTAACATTTGTGTGAATCAAGGATAGATGTGCAGAGGAGTAGAACTCGAAATGCTTGGTTAACCGAGAGTGCAGGAAGCAGCAGGTTACGATAAAATTGATAACTCACGTACCATTCGTCCAAATGCCTTGAAATTTTGACAGGAGTTAGATAATTTCATGTGCTACAATTTTTGTAGTCAACTCAGAAGCCAATTCCAAGAGTAAGATGGTTGAAAAATTTCATTACTACACCTCTGGTTTTCTGTTTTGCAGAAAACAGAGTCTCTGTATTTAGTGCATAACTCCTGTTATAGGCATCCACTAAGGCTGAAATTTTGTGGGAACGTAGCTTAGGAAGATTGGAACAATTTTGGTATTCAACCCCAAGTCTAAAACAATGGTTAAGATGGTTGAAGGATTCAATCTTTGTTTCTTTGTGCTGGCTGTTTTTCAGCAAGCCGGGCAATAGTATTTTGCCTATAGCTTGGAGTATACTAGTCCTAAGGAGCTGAAAAATTGTGAGAACCTAGATCATTAAATTTGAGACCACTTTTGTATTCAACTCACAGCCAAGAAGAGTTATTTAAACTGAGTGGAAAATTCAGCAATATCCTGTTGTAGGAAATAACTAGACAATGAAAGTTCAATTGTTCTGGAGGTAACTTTAGAATTTCATAACTCTAAATTTAGGAGTCCAAATATTTTCAAATATCTCTAGGGAATTTCTAGGATAATTGTGGACAATGTTTGTAGTCAAGCCTAGGTCTATGTCAAACTCTAAGATGGTCAAAATATCAATCTTCAATTTGCTATCTACCCAGAAAACTCAACAACCAAACGGCTAGTGTTTTGTTCACCAGGGATAATCTACATGGACAACAATTCTCAAATTTTAACAAAAGCTTCATTGTTAAGTTTTCTACAAGTTTAATGTTGAACTTTTCTACATTTGAGGTTTTTAAGTTGATGGAAAAATTCAAATGGCAGAACTACTACTGCTAGACAGAAAAACAGAGGAAACAAACTCTCTACTGTTCTCTACTGTATAGTAATTTAAAAAATTTCAAATTTTTACAGCAGATAGAAAATTTGTCCTACAGAAAGATACTTCACATGCTCATCCACAAATAAAGTCATTTTCCAGGCCTAATAAATTTATTTATTTGACCTTTGGCAGAAAAGTACATCATTTCTAGATGAATCTTAAGCGGGTGATTTTTAACCATAATCAAGTGCATATACTTGGTCAATTTTTTTTATTCACATTAATAGTTTTGATTAGATTTTTATATGACACGCAGGACCTAATCGTCCTCACAAAAAGAAAATAACTGCCAAATAGCTTTGGTCTTACGTGGTTAGTTCGGTGGCATACATAATACGTCTCTCACTATATAACTAGTCGATATATCTATCTGTCCTAGGACTCGGTTTCGAGTTAGCGTACCTGCAGAAGATTGACAGTATATAAAATGAACTTTTCATGCCAGCACTCACAAAAGCGTTCCCATTCATTACCGATCACAATAGAACCACCATCCATACAATTACCGTCGTATGGACAACGTTAAGCATACGCCATCGAAAAAGCGTAGTGACTGTGTACCGTCGTAGACGGGGAATTGAATTCCCATTTTGAACCATTACTCCCCATATAATCAACTGATGGTTGGTATATGGGCAGCTGCTCAAGTAGGCCATTGCTTGAGCCTAGTGTTTGGCTCGCATCACCGAGGGGACGGTTAGACTCCCTCAGCTAACTGAGCAAGCATACCTCTGCGGCGACGTGTCAGTACAGAATTTAAATGCGGAATTTAAATACTGAAAAGTAATGTGCTGTAAGTTAGCCATATAATATAAGCCACCTGATCATACCCGTAAGATCCCCTAGGGCTTTATGTTCTAGACTTGTCCTTGGAGATCCTAACATTTTTCCAAAACTTTAGTAGTTTTGAAGTCAAGTTTTAGGGTTTGTTGTTAGAAAACAAGGGTTGCCATCTCTGGTAGGCTGTCTGCGAGCTCTGATGCCAGCTGTGGCGGAACCACCCAAAATAACTGGGCCCGGGTGCACTAATCATTGTTGCTAGGCAATGCTGATCCAAACATTGCACTCACCGGCAGTTCCTCGAGTGAAGCCTCGATTAAAGACACGCTTATAGGATTGCTCAGACAACTCTCACACAAAGGTGAGCCCATAGATTACAACACAGATCATTTCATACATCTTAGAGTTGCAGTGGAAAATTAATTTATTACACATGTTCTGAAAGTAGCGAAGTACTACAGAGTCTTATACTACACAAACTATTCGATTATCATTGTT
This sequence comes from Panicum virgatum, assembly GCF_016808335.1. Lineage (NCBI taxonomy): Eukaryota > Viridiplantae > Streptophyta > Magnoliopsida > Poales > Poaceae > Panicum > Panicum virgatum. The sequence goes on along the minus strand of NC_053150.1, from coordinate 24,982,526 downwards.
GCAGTGGCAGAGGTAAAAATGACATCTAGCGAAACAAGGGATGCCTTGATAGAGCCCGTACGAGACATCACTCAGTGGGAGGGATGTCAGCCCGCCGAGGGACCATCCCACTCGAAAGACTAGCCCGGAGGAAAAGTGCACGGCCAAGTAAGACTCGCAATTATATCTTCAAAGTTAGTACCTGAAAACAGTGCCACAAGTAAGGCTGAGTATACTAATACTCATCAAGGCTTACCCATCATCAGATATACCTTAGTCCGTTAACTAGGCATGCAAGGCTTTGTAAGGCTCTGGGTTTATTTTGCTGAAAAGCAACAAGAGTAGGTCCTTAATTTCAAATTTTAGCTTTCATAGTCTACGTTGATTAACCTTTCTAAGTTTGCATCTATCTCTAAGCATGCATGGTTGTTAAACATTTCAACATACAACCATAATTCTTTTCTTCAATTCCACTTGTTACTCTATGTGACAGAAATTGTGAAGCAGTCTCATGCCATGAGAAGCGGACAATTCGAATCGAGTTTCTTAACCTGGCCAGGATAACCTAACACACACGCCTGGGGATCGACGTCGAGCTTTGCCCACGTGACTTTTCCCCTTTCTTTCCAGTCTGTGGATCCGGAGCACTCCCCTCGACCACAGAATAAGTCTACTCTGCAGCCGTATGTTGCGCTCATCCTGGACCCAGTAGTGCAGGGTCGTTCCACTCGCTGGTCCAATTAGGTACTTATGCTTACCGATTACCATATTTCTCGGCATGTGGCTAATACTATCAAAAGCTTAACAAAATATGCCACACACCGCGACCTTAGCCAATTTCAACTATTCGGACGGGGTATCACAACTACACAACCCCGCCCGTTGTCCTTATATTCCAACACTAAGTAAAGTCAGTCAACTCCTATAATCTCGCAAGAGGCAGGAAACCACTCGATTTCTACCATACCTAGTTAGCGGGGCAACTAGTTGAGAAAAAGAACCAGGTAACAATACATAGGTGCCTAGGGATATGCAACTATGGTTTCGATCAACTCCTAAGAACGTAAATGCGCAAATAAAATTATTACAACAGATAGATATAATACGTAAATGTAAATATGTGCAAAAATAATGGAATTATGCACCGGGGCTTGTCTTCTTGGGCTATCAAAAGCAGCCTGGGGCTCTTCCGAACTTTGGTCCGGGGCTTGATTCAACTCAGTTAGATTCACAGAACAGTACATCCACAATCATTCCGCTGATGGGAGTCAGCTCATATATGCCATCAGATAAATTGATAGCTTCTATATGAATGCAAAGTGATCTTTGTTACAATAGGATTTAGTTTGCATAAATTTCCTTCACAATAAAGTTGCAGTCCAATGTATAAAGACTTTTGGTGAATACAGTATTTAACTCATTTTCTTGGGTAGTCATTTATAGAGTAGTTCTTATATTTACTTTACATCATATATGAGTGTGGTGGGGTTCTCATTTTCTTAATCATTAAACTTAAGGAGATGTTCAAAAATCTAAAACACAAGTTAGGGACATAATCTGGTGCTACAAAAATTATACCATGCAGAACCTATATTTAGATAGTCATGGTAAAATTTTCAGCCAAAAATAGTAACCATAACAAGCATGGAAAATGATTAACTCCTAGTATGTTGATATAAACCACAATTTATACAGAATGATTCCTAATGTTTCTAGGGCTCAAATGTTTACATGAACTACTACAAATGATATTCTTCTTACTGTTAGTTTTCCAAGATTTAATTGGGCACATATCAGCAGTAACAAAATTGACAAAACAAGCATATGCATAGCTAAATTAATTTCTACAGGGTGTTCCTCAAGGTTTCTTTGTACCAAAATTTTACCAAAGCTAAAAATACTCTTAAGCATGATTAAGTAAAAATTTTAGCAATTAACTCTAACAATAACTTCAGCATTGCATTTATTATCATGAACACAAGTATAAATCATTTGAGCTACTTTCTGTTAAGTAAAACATATCAAACTTTTTGTACAACACCCAAATACATATAACAGGCTTTAGCTAAACTTTTATATGTGGATATGAAACATATTGGTCAGAGTAAAAATGACAAGTTCATCTAGGTAATTACTTGAGCAATTATTATCTAGCATTCTACACTTCAACTGAATCTCAAACTTTGCAAGCAGAGTCATATATCCAAAATTAAGCACTTGTATAAATCTTAGATGTTTGTAGCAACAGGAACTATTTAATCCATTTAAGTGTTTTTTAAAAAGGATTAATTCACATATATATAGCTACTTAGATCCAAAATAGCCAAAATTGCACAGTAATGAGTATTTAGTCATCTAAACACAAGTAAAAAGTTTCATGTCAACATGTGTAGGAAGACATCAGAAACAAAATGATCATTTTAGATCTAGGAAGTCAATGAGTTATTCATAACTTATGTTCTACAAAGAAACAGATTCTCAAATTTTGCTAGCATGTTCAACTTCACAAGATTGCATCTGGTACAAGTTTCTTAATTTTCCAAGCACTATAACTATATATATATATATATATATATCTTGAATTAGTGTTATTAATCATGGATTAAATCAAAACCTTAGCTAGATAGTTGGGATGGGTGTCAAACATTTACAGCACTATTATTTTAGAATCTAGAGCACACTGAAAAAGTTTCACCCAAAAATATCCAACAGAACATCAAGAACAAAATGTGGGATTCAACTTTAGCTTAAATCAAGATCTAGGGAAACACTTGTTAAAGTTGGTTTCTGTGCATGAAAAATTTATGTAAGGCCCTACTCAGTGAATAAAAGCTACCATCCAAAAATCATCATCAGATCACATGTAGAACTACTAGAACATTTATTGTCTATTTACTCTAACTTTTAATCTAGATTAAAATATCAGCAGAATCTGAGTATGTGCATGTAACAAAAGTTGTAGGTTTCGTTACAAGGATTCCAGAACAGCTGAGTTTGCAGTTTTATGATTTTTCTATGCATTGTTATGGATTTTACAAGTTTGCAGATTGAGTTTCATTGATTCTTTTACATTCAGACCCCTAGAAAGTTTGATTTCCTTGCATAGGAGTCCCTGGCCAGACTTTGAAGAACAGAGGAGCTATTGGCGGCCAGATTCCGGCAGCTTGCTCGCCAGCGGTGAGGGGGAAGTGGGGAAAAAAGAGGAGGGCTTCAAGACACACCTGTTGGTGGTCTCGGTTAGGGTCGGCATGGCCGGAGGAGGCGGGACCGCGGAGCAGCGATGGGAACAGGAACTCCGGCGATGTGGAGCTCGGCTCCGACGATGTTCCGGCTACGGGATTGAAGGAGCTGCAGGTCTAGGAGCTTCAGAGGGCCGAGGGGAATCAGTTTCGGGGCTCGGCTCGGGAGAAGGATGGCCAGAGGCAGGGGTTCCATGGTGAGCGGTGGTGCTGGCGGCGTTGTGCCGCAGCGGCGGCTCACCGACGGTGCAGAGGCAGGGCAGACGGGCTGGGAAGGATCAATGTGGGGTGGAGAAGGTTGTGGGACGCTTGGATTGAAGAATGTAGGGGCGGAGAAGGGTGCTGCCACGGGGAGCCAAGCTCACCATCAATGGAGGCGCTGACCTGATTTGGGGTGAGGATGGGGGCTCGCGCTCGTAGGGGCTCGGCTCTGCATTGTTTAGGCTAGAGCGAGGGGAGGGCGAGTTGGGACGCGGCACTGCAGGGGGAGGCACCAACCGGGGCGGCATGGGCATGGGCGCGGCAGTGGCCAGCCGGCCATGGCGTCGTGGCGAGTGGTGGCACTGACAGGGTGCATGGCGGCTTGACACAGTGCTAGAGAGGAGAGGGTTGGGGGCCAAACCAGGGGCGCGAGGTGGTTTCGCTCGGGGTGAGGCCCAGTGGCCGAGACAGATGGCCGGCGACGGCGTACGGTGCCGCCTGTAGGTAGGGATCAGGTGAACAGAGGAGGGAGATGAAATTGAGGTCCTATTTGGAATTTGTGAAAGTTCAGGGACTCCTCTATAAACAGAAATGATCTCCTTCTTAATGGCCTCAAATGAAAACTTATTGAATACCAATTTTGTTCAACTTTTTATGATATACAATTTTCATTTCAGGCACTTTTTCATTTGAGCAAGGGTTTTTGAACTATTTTAGAGTTTCAAACATTGCAATAAAGGACTTCATATTTCATATATATTCAAATTGAATTTGGGCTCACCTCCTATTAGGCACATGTTACTAGAGGTACTAGACTTAAGTTTACATTATTGTTGTGAGGGGTTTGGGACATGGATGGAAGTCACAATATGTTTCCTTTCCATTGCAATGTGAGTCCATAATTTTGAATTTAATTTTAATTAAGGTTTTTGTCTTCTTTTTAAATGTTTGCCCTATTTGATTTGGAATTCAAATTTTTCTTAACTTTTGTGTGATGATTCTAAAAATCTTGAATATGAAAGTTGATCACTTTCGAAATTCTACATCATTCCTGGTGGGCACAAACTAATTTGAGCTTTGGTTTGAGAGACATTTTAAATTCTCGGCAACTGAGATTGAGTGGCTTGTCATTTCATGTGCAAATTTTTGTTTTCTCCCTTAGGCTTCAACTAGACATTTATTCATTATGACAAGACTGAAGTGCCTATAAATTTTCAAGGCCATTGGTGGATCCATTTGAATGTCATTTCGAATCTAAGGCCCTATGATTTGAATTCATTGACATTTCATGTGATAGTTTTCCGGTTTGAATTAGATTGGTATAGAAAGTATAAAGATAATTATGAACGGTGTATTTTAGTGCCCTATTACCACTCATGTCAAGTCAAGTTTAAAACCTACAGATTATTATTAGTGAAGCATGTTGCACTCCAAAACATACACACATTCATTTATACCTAGATTTGGAAAAGCACAATATGAGGTTCTTATTTGAGTTTTATTGGCTCATACATGTACGAGGTTATTCTAATTGCCTGGCTTTGGCTATTCTGACACCTAGGGTGTCACAGTCATAGGCTGAGTCCCAATGCTCCATCCGTGTCTATAAAAGGCGGACAAGGATTCAGTCGAGGAACACACAACCAGTAGATCCATGGCTCTAAATTGGTGATCACAGTTAGAAAGCTCTCGTCCTCCTGATACAAGTAGACACTTGACAGCAAAAGGTACTAGAAGAGTACTTGCGAGTGATAAGGGTAGTCTTAGTCACCACAACCCGCATCCATGGTCTTCCTGATGGGTCCATTCTGGGCATCATGCCCCTGCAACTACCCTGGAGGGAGGTTCTCTGTGGACGGGTTGCCACTAGTTGTGTCATACTCTTGGGATTTCCAAGATGGAAGTTCCCAATAAATGGCATGTCGGTGATAGTCCTTGTTGCAACGTATTTAGGGAGAAGGATAAATTCCTTTTCAAGATGCAAGAAGAGGACTTGCGAGGCACTTACTGTAATATGCCTCCTTGCTCTTGAAACTTTTCTCCCAGAATACGAGTATCGTTATTCCCAATCTGGGAATAACAAGTTTTGAAGCTTGTAAGGGCCTACGGCCGATGTAGCTACAGCCGTCCTCGTCCAGAAGGTGCGCGTACAAGTCTAGGTCGATATAATTCTTGTATTGAGTACTCCACATGTAATATCGAATAGTTTTATAGGGTCTGAGTATTTTCTTTTATCCAGAATGTAATTCCAAAAAACAAATATCAGAAAAAATCCCTTTTTTACCACAATCGGTAAACTGACTCTTAAACTTTGTGATATTTACCCTGTTGCCACCACCACTTCTATTTAAGGGTACGGTAAATTAGGGTTTTACCACGCTGGCCGCCATTCTCCGCCTCCACTCAAGATTAGATCTGTTCTTCCTTTCTCCGTACTCCTACTCTTCAATCCATTCTTGCACATTTGTCTTCCTTGATCTCCAGTTTGGGTAGCCACTGCATGCGCGAGAAGCGTCCAGTGACATTCCGCATGGCGCCCAAGAAGTCAACCAAGGGAAAGGATGTGGAGCCCGAGCCTACTCGCGACGAGGGGTGGTTGCCAAGTTAGTGTGCTGAGTCCGACTTGCAATCCCTTGTTAAAGAGGGTCTTTTGCACTCTAGATCTGTGGTCCAGTGGCGTCCTGCCTTGGGCCATATTCGTCCGTATGAAAATACAGGCGAAATTGTTGCTTTTGCTCCTTATTTCGAACGGGGATTGGGTCTTCCTTGCTCTAATTTCTTCTCTGGGCTTTTGTACTACTACGGAATCCAGTTGCATCATTTCACCCCTAATTCCTTCGTTCATATTCTATCTTCATACATCTGTGCCAAGCTTTTCTGGGCATCGAGCCCTATTTTGAGCTTTTCCGCCATCTGTTCCATCTCAAACCCCAACCTAACTCCAAAGAGCTGGATGTTGTTGGGGGTGCTGGTATTCAGCATAGGCAGGGAATGGATAAGGTGTGTATGCCCTACAAGCTATCAGGCAAGGTTATCGACTAGAAGCAAAAGTGGTTTTATATTGGAAACCATGGCACCACTCTTCCAGTGATTGCCCAGGGCCCCCAATTATTAGACCTGAGTGGAAGAAGAAACTAGTAGATGATAGCAAGATCACAGATCTACTCGAGTGGATTACGGATCTGAAGCATGACCAAATAACCTAGGAGGCTATAGCAATGGATTGGATGAAGCGTAGAATCCAGCCTCTACAAGCCCGAGAAACATTTGGTTTTAAGTATCAAGGAGCAAGTGACTCGTCGCGATACTCGACCAAAGAGATCTCCAATGGGGAAGCTCTGCGTCGGGTACAGTGACTACTTGAGAAGGCGGACCATGTTCAACTTATCCCGGATAGCTTTTCAGCATCAAATCCTCCGAGACAGGTATGTGAAAAGTAGTCAATTTGCATTTCGAGTACATTTGTTTCTGTAGAATTTAGATATCTGATAGCATTTCTTCTGGTCAGGAGGACGTGGATGTATATAGAAGCAGCCCTCCTTTGCCAGGCATTTTTCGTCCTTTCCATCTTCTTCCAAGAGCTCATGCACCACAAAAACCAAATCCTGAAGAGTCTCTAGAAATGGAAGACTATATAGATAGTTCTGATAGTGAGTTTGGTCGTGCAGAAGCTGGAGGTTCAGCTGGAGAGGAGGGAGGCAAGGAGCGGAGCCCCACCTCGAGCGAGCGAGAGTGCTAGAGCTGATGTTCCAAAGGGGCCCCGTTCAGCTGCGTGGAAGCGTCGGGCCTCGTCATAGCCTGGCGACACTAGGTAAGCCAATTTATATTATACTCGACTACCTTTCTGGATTTCATCGAGTTGTCTTTTACCATCTGGTTTCATTTTTAAAGTCTGGCAGACAAGGTGTCGTGGACAACGGCATCTAGGGATGATGCTGGGGCCGGAACGAAAGTCCCCTCCGCCCCAGTGGACTCGTCAAGGGGGACAAAAACTGCTTCGCCGAAGAAAACTACTTCGGCGAGTAGTTCCAAGGATGGTGCCGCCGCCCAGCGGGAGAAGGGCGCTGAGACTAGCAAGGTGCTGATTCTCGAACCTCTCCCCAAGCTAACGGCATCACGAAAACTCCCGTTAAAGAAGGCACCCGTGTAAGTATTTTAGTACTTGTTGCTTATTAATATTTTTGGCTTTATGTCGAGTACTTAAGCTTCCACGTCCTCTTATAGTAAGGCAATCCAAGGATCTGGGGCTTCTGGCAGCGACACGTCCGCAAACCCCAAGCCCACTAATGATGTTCCCGCGGATGTCCCTAATGTGGACACTCGATCTGCGGAGGAGATGGCAGATTCCATGCTTTGGGATTCGCCATTTTCGGATGCGAGAGAAGAGCGGCAGTAGCAAGAGGAGATCCCGTCAGGTGAGCCCATTAGGCCCCCTCCTATTGATTTGGATTTGCTGCCATTTGCACGACCTTTTTACCTGATGAACATTTTCCCAGGTCCTCATCATCAAGAGGATCCTGTGAGGGAAATTGCGGCTACGCCGCAAATTAATGTTGTGGCGTCACTGGTTGTGGGGGCGGATACTTCCACCATTCCTTCGGGGAACACCCCGCCATCGGTAGACAAGATTAAACTTGCACAAGAAAGCATGGAGCTTGTGCAAATTTGAGTGACTGAATGCTAGAGGCTGCTGGCAGTAAGAAATCGATTGATCAAGTACTTATAGATGGAGTTGTTAGTTACTGATCTTTGCTTTATATATCTAGGAGATTGTGGAGCACGGGAGCAGTAAGCCCCAGGATGACTCAGAGTTACACGCATTGAGAGAACGAGTGTCCAAGCTCACAACCAAAAAGGTTGCACTGGCAGAGAAGCATAAAAAGAGCTCCAAAGAGAAAAGAGGTCAGTATCTGCCTTTGTCAAGCAGGCGACTAGTTTTATGCATTTGGTACTTATAAGAATTTGCTAACCAAATACACAGCACTCCGAAAATCGTTAAAGATTCAGGAGAGTATGGTACTGTCGTGGAGATGAAATTGAAAAGCTTCAGAAGATCAAGGCGGACTCTTACGCGCAGCTACTCGATACGCTGCAGCAAGTAAAAGGCCTATCAGAGTCCAATATTGCAATGCGATAAGAACTCGACAAGTTGAAGGTCGCAGCACAAGCTGTTGTGGACATGGTGGATGTGGCCAAGGAGAATGCGGAGGCACCGCTTACCCTAGTGGAACAGGTTCAGAGAGTTCCACAGGGTATCATGAGGTATGTCTCGGCAACCACTCATCAATATGTATCGCATGTACTCGGGTTGGTTAAATCCTACTGGCCACACTCGATCCTGGCTCCGCTTGGCGAAGGAATGAACCCCGACTGCGAGGAGCGCCAGTTCGAGGAGTACCTTACAGAAGTCTCGCTAGTAGCCGATAGGATTATCGGCAACTTGGAGCAGTAAACCTTGACTCTGAACTCTTATCATATTCTGATGTATGATGATGTGATGGGCCTTTGAGCTAGGAATACTTTTTGTATTGTACAAATTTAAATTGTTTTTGTATAGAGTATTTGTGATGGTTTCCTTAGTAATTGAGTAGAACTTGTATATCTCTAGGCGAGTACTTTAAGCGTGGCAGCAACGTGCCTACTCGATTTAGTAGGAGGATATTTGCATAGTGGATGGAGTAGAAGTTTTCAGTTTTACTCGAGAGTTCCGTTGAGTAAGTTGTTCAATATGAGAACTGAGGGAGCTTCGTAGTGTCATCCGGTTAGGATTGAACCTCACGAGGTTAACCAAGTGGGAAAAACACAAATAATTTTCCTTACTAGGCCGTAGCCTAGAATTTATGCTATCAAGCGAGGGATGTTTCGTTTAGAAGAGGGCTGTGTATAGTTATACAGTTAGGATTGAACCTCGCAAGGTTAACCAAGTGGGAAAAACTATAAGGAATTTTCGAACTTAAGCCGTGGCATAGGAACTACTTGAGGGAACGAGTAGAGCATCCTACTTAAGGACTGGAGTAACCTACCAAAGTTGACCGGTTAGGATGAATCTCATCAGGTTACCCAAGTGGGAAAAACTTTTGGAGATATCCAGAACCTACTCGAGCTAGCGAGTAGGGTGTCCAACTTGAGGACTGGAGTAGCCTCCCAAAGTTGACCGGTTAGGATGAACCTCGTCAGGTTACCCAACTGGGAAAAACTTTTGGAGATATCCAAAACCTACTTGAGCCAGTGAGTAGGGTGTCCAACTTGAGGACTGGAGAAACCTCCAAAGTTGACCGGTTAGGATGAACCTCGTCAGATTACCCAAGTGGGAAAAAACTTTTGAAGATATCCAAAACCTAGTCGAGCCAGTGAGTAGGGTGTCCTACTTGAGGAATGGAAAGAGCTCCATAGGATTGAACCTCGTAAAGTTAACCAAGTGGGAAAAATTTAGGGAGATTTCCTGGCTAGGCCGTATCCTTGAAACTACTCGATCGTTGTCCCAAGTCCTTTTCGGAGAGACGGTGTTGACGCTCCTTAGCGCCCCAATTTATGTACCGCAAGCGCACGGATTGTGGTAGCTTTTCCCTTAGAGTACTCCCCCAAGGTTTATCAATATGTGGATCGACAAAGAACTACCTAAGGTTTTCCATCTAATCTAATGGATCTATCCTAACATGAAGCATGAATTGCACATATAGAGTAAACCTTTAATAGATATGAGTGTTGTGTAAAGGTTGATCTCATCCATGAGCATAGGTGTAACCATAGCAAAACCAAAGTCATGACTAGGCCTATCGTCATCTAGTTGTAGTTCAAGCTAACGAGCAAATAAGTCATGCATCTCAATCAATAGCATCTTTAAATCAAAACCTCCAATCCAACCCCTCGGGAACCCCTCTACTCAGGCCACGCCCTGTCACGACACTCCCTTTGGACAAAAGCACCCTGAAGCATGCTAGACGTGTCGAACCCCCTTGGGTAGATCCGGTATGAACTTCTAGCCACCATAGCTACAAGAACACCCCATGCAATCTATCTCGAGAATAGATCTAGGAATAAGCGCACCCAAGGCAAGAATGAAATAAAAAAAAGGAGAGACATGACCGCTTATAGATTCGGAAGACATGATTATCATTACTCACATAATAGATTCGTTTGGATCGTCACCACCGAGTACATACCATCGACGACTCCAACTAGCTCATGAACTCCACCATGGCACAACCACGCAGGGAGGCCATGGCGGCTAGGGGCTGCCAAAGCCATCTCCTAGACAACTTCGAAGACTTGCGGCGGCCGTCGTCTCCCTCTGGTCTTGGCCCTAGGTTTTCGTCGAGTTCTAGGGTGGATGGATGCTTCGAGTTGAATAAGGTGCGAGCTATTTATGAGCCGAGGAAGCCACCGGTCGAAGGGGAGGCCGAACCGCCTCGGAAACGGGCTAGGCCGGCCGGCCTACCCACTTTCGGGCCTGCCTCGGTCTCATCTTTCGCGTGTAGACTCCTCGCATCTTCTAGAGTTTATGTCCTTCACGATTGCACCCCTTTGGACGTCGTTATCTTGGAGATATCTTCGAGGAAAGGATAGGATAGGGAATCCTTCCTTAAATCTTCATTTGCTTTGCTTAATCTCGAAGTATCTTGATCTCATCTTTGTGGGCTTGGTCCTTTGGGCTCTCTTGGAGGATGGATGTGCATGAATGGGCTTCGAATCAACATGGGCTTTGGTCCTTCCTTTGGGATTTGGCCTTCGTCTTTCTCCGTGTTAGCGCTCGATCACGGGCCTCGTCATTTCATGCTCCAAAATAGGCCAAAAACCTGCAAAAACGAAGTTCCTCCAAAATATATGTGCAAATGTGAAAATGACCAATAATTAGGCCGGGGTTAGGACGGTTAGTGATTTTGATATTAAATTCATGCCATTATCAAGGATAAACAAGGGATAAAATGGGTATTTAAGGAGGGCCAACATTCCCCCCATGCTTAAACCTTGCTCGTCCTCGAGTAAGTCCAGGAGCTTTGCTTATAAAGAAATTAGCGTTGCCCTTCAATGTCCTCTCTGCACTTAGTCATACATAACAAGACATATTGCTCTCTCAAGTATTTAGCATTTAAGTTCATGTTGTGACCGGCTACTTTTTCATTATGGAAGATAGACTAGCAATTAAAGAACAAGCCACAATAATAAATGAATACAATGCTCTCAAACTTAAGTGAACTTCAAACCTTTACCTTGTTTCATCGTGAAGAGTTTTCAAAAGAATGCATATCAAACATAAGTGAGGTTCTTTTGCAAAAGATCATGGAAACACTCATCTCATCAAGTCGCTCAAGCCTACATTAGATTGTCTTCAGCCTATTCTACTCATATATAAAAGTGGAAGACTTATGTGGAGCTTGGTAGGTAAAAACAATCCTAGCAAAACATTATACTTGAAATATTATCAAACTAAGAGAGAGATCTAATGGAATTACCGAGACTAGTCAAAAAGGCCATTGGAAAATAATGTTGGAGAGGGAGAAAGATGAAACACACACATTTAGATAGGTGGACATGTGCAAGTGGCAAATGGATGATTCTGAGACACAAATGAAGTTCTCGTTATCGGATTGCACATGGTTGGAAGATTTGAGTATGGAATAGTTCTTCAAAGTAACTTGGAAAATTAATGAAGCCAAAAAGAGCTAAGGAGCATTTTATTCTTCTCTTTTTTTTCTTTCATTTTTCTCTTTCTTTCCCTTTTTTTCTTTCATTTTGCTCCTTAGAACTTTGGATAACATAGAATACTTACCCAGCCATCCCCCCATGCTTGAACAAATGCTCATCCTCGAGTATGAATAGTGGGAGAACCAACTAGCTAGGGTAAGTATCTCAAATTCATCTTTTTCTTTGTAGAACCTCTTGAATCTCCGGGGAGCCTTGTCTCCTAAAACTTTTCTTTATATGGTGCCCTTGATTCTTTTGATTCCGTCGAAATGATAATCCATACTCAAATTGGGTTGTGGTCAAGGAGGTAATCACAAAAAGATATTTTTGGTTTAGGGTGGATATCCAGCGAGGTTTGCAAAATTCCCGAAGTAGAAACTCACAGTGCATGGATAAATAGGCTAGCAGAAAGAAGGTTACACAAAAAAAATGGAATGACCAGCTTCTTAGTCTCATACCAAAGAAATCAATCTTAATCCAACTCATCAAAATATAAGTTTGCAATCTAAAGGTTTCATCATGAAAGAATATGTATGTATAGGCTTTGGTAGGTAGAGCTTTGCAAGAGATTCACAAACGTAGATAGCATAGGAATTAAGTTTTCAAATTAAACAACACAAGGTGTAAGGTCATCGGTAGACTTAAATCAAAGAGCAACATAGAATATGTGGGTCTAGAATTTAGTCATTTAACCTCCACAAATAAAAGAGCTGGTATTTAATCATTTTAATTCCATTTAATTGAGAGCAAATGGTCAAGTCATATACAACATAGCGTAGGTAAAACAAAGCAGCAACTTTCATCATTTTTCCATAAACAAGAGCATATAAGAATATCATCGTGGTGAGCTCAAGGTGATGGTGGTTACCATTCATTGAAAACAAAAACAAATCTAGGTTGTACTCCTAGTAGCCATATTATTATAGGAAGAGATATACAAAGGTTGCATCTATGGTTGAAGGCATATATGTACAAGCATTTAGAAAAAGAGAGAGTTGAGGAAGAATTACCATCCTTCTCGATGCTCGTAATGAATTGTAGCGCGGCCTCCCCCAGACTTAAGCATTGTGCTAAGCATGGAAGAAGAATCATGAGCATCTTGTGGTAACCGTGATTATCTTACTCCATGAGATCTTTCTTCCTTGTCCACGAAATCCTCCCCCATGCTTAGCATGATGCTAGGCGTGGAAGGAGAAGATGGACCATCTTGCAATTCTTGAAGTACTTCCCTCATGTGTATGAATATCATCTTCAATGTGTCTTCACCTTTGTTCCCTCAATTTCCTTCAACTTATTCTTGTACTAAGTCATGGTCCCAATCATTGCTTCACATCGTCGTCGCCTCCTTCAATTCCTCATTGTCCCATTGCTGCTCATCTTCACGAATTTTTTCTTTCAATTTCCAGAACAGAATATGTACTGAAACATTGCTCCATTGCGAAGTGCACGACTTTTTCCTTTCCAATGAGTCCTCATTCGTCCAAAATTGATTCCGAACAAGTGAGTTATATCCATTTCGTCCCAGCGCTGCAATCTGTCCCGACGAATTCCAAAACGCGCAACGTTCAATGTTCTTGCCATATCTCCTTGTATGGGTCTTCAAATTCATTGATCTTGGATGCATTGGAACAGGAATTTCATAGAGCTTCTGAATATCAACTTTTTCTTCCTTGTACGTCTCTGTCCATGTGCAAAATTTGATGAAAATAGCGGGGCTTGCTCTCGATCTTTGGAGATGTTGATGAATTTGATTTCTTCTTTGATCACGAATTCATGGGAACGCTTTGCCATGCCTGCAAAACAATTCAAGTGCACAATCTACCCCCAAGGTGATAGTTGGGAGTAGAAACAATTGCCAACAAACCAAAAACATCCCCTAAGATACGTAACTTGTGGCGTAATTAGTCTAGTGAAAGTTAAACCTAATGGGTGTATGTGAATGGAAGTGGGAGGTGTGTGTATGCAAATGAGAGGAAGGTGCATAAGCAAAGACAATGTTTACACCTAATTCTAAGCACCATGCTTACAACTAGGTTGCTGAATTTCCCTTGGCCATAAAGATTTATTAACCCAAGGTAGAACACCATGTTTATCCCGAGGTCAGTAATTCTTTGTAGCACAAGAAAAACCAAGCGCATTGCAAAGCTTATATACCAAACAATGCAATATGGAAGTTAGCAAAAACAAGTGTTAGCAAGGTTGAAAGGACCTTTCGATGTTGTTCCGCAACTAGTTTATTCAAAAACAATTGCTAAGAGTGACAAAAAGCCTTCGCGACACTTCATAAGAAGTGAGGCTTTTGTCAATGAAAAGGTTATTTATCGAAAAAGGACCAAGCAACCGAGCTAACAAGGTTTTAGAAGTAGGTTTATGGGTCTCCTATATTTTTGGCTTAAAACAAAAATTTTGAAGAGAGAGTGGTTTCAAAAAACTAGAGAGAAACAAAAGTTAGATTTTTTTTGAATGAAAAACATAACCTATGGTTTTAGGATTGCTATATGAGTGGTTTTCCTAAGGGTTTTAGGATCTCAAAAGCAAGGCTAGTCAATGTTTTTAGAAAAAGTTTTTTTTAAATGCAACATGCAATGCAACGCAAGGGTGAGACGAACAACATAATATGCAATGCAACACAGGGTGGGTGAACAAAATGATATGACATGATGAGGTGGTCTAAAACAAAACAAAAGTTAGCCAAAACAAAACAAAAGTTAGCCTAAGTTAACTAGCCACAAGTATAGAATCAAAGGGTGGTGCAACACTTTATATTTCCCTCTAAAAGGACACAAATAAAAAGACTCTAAACACTAATAGGCACACAAAAAGGTCTACAAGTTTCCCAAGATCAAATAACAAAATGCTCCCTCAATCACATTTAGAATGAACAACATGAAGTTGTGGTTTTTATTAGAGCAATGGTACAATGTTACTTGATATTCCGATTAAAGAGTGCAATGTAGACGGTCATATTAATATATATAAAATAAAAGATCGGGTTGTCTCCCGCAAAGCGCTTCATTTAAAGTCATAGAGCTTGACTTTCTTACCTTCAAATTGATGCGAAGCCATGGTCCTTCATGCAAGAGGTGAAGGTGTTCCATGCAGCTCTTATTCCACTTCCCACGTTGGACATGATCAATCACGCTTAATGGAAAACTTGCCCAATCGTTTCTCACATCATCGTCACCTCCTTCTTTGTTGTCCTTCGTCGCTACCTTTCTTTTCATGGATTTTCCTGTCTGTCCAGATTGGGAGTTGCGCCAACCAATTGATCCAATGCAAGGTGCACGAAATCTTCTTTCCAACAAGTCTTCATTTGCCCAAAACACATTCCAATTGAGGGAGTTATGCCCCTTTTTCCCTGTCACTGCAATCTGCCCCGTGCTGATTTCAGCACGTGCATCTCCGATGTTTGAGACATAGCTCCTCCCATGGGTCTTCAATTGTATCGATCATGGATGCATTGAACCGAGGACTTGATGGATATCCTGAATATTCAACTTTCTTGCATTGTAAATCTCTGGACTTGTGCATAAAATTGATGAGGCTTAGCGACGTCCGTTCTTGAAACTTGAAGATGTTGATGATGGTGTTCAAAATTTTGGGCACGGTTTCCCTCCTCATCATTTGAGTTTCATGTCCTGCATGGTTAGTGAAATTCGGGGCTTCTCCCAACATGTTCTCTTTTAGGGTCATGAGTTTGACCAAGCACAAGCAAGATCGAGATTTGCAATTATTTGTAAACATATGCAACATAATCACATCCTCAATTAAATTTCATCAACAAGGCATGGTGTAATTAAATGCAGCATGTGTTTCTTGCATAGCGCGGAGCTCATTATTAGGCAAAGGTTCTTTAAGCATGAAATCAACATTCTCAAGAAACTCTAGCCTATCATCATGAAAATAACAAGGCATAGAATTTAAACTTTCATTCCGACTATTGGTTCGAGCATGAGATTTTTAAAGATTATCAACAAAACCAATAGAAGCTTGAGAATTCAATGTATACCTTAGCCTCGGAGCTTTTTCATACTCAATGGAGTCATGGTGCTTTGTGAGAGATGTCATCTTGATGCACTCTTCGTGGTCCGTCGTGGTTTGCTTCTCACGTCTCCATGTGTTGATTGTTGCGCTCTTGTAATCCGTCGTGGTTTGTTTGCAACATCTTCGTTTGTCAAAGGTCGACCGCTTGTGCCTTCATTTGCCAATGTCATTGGGGTTCTTCCTCTACTCCAAACCTTTGAATTTTATCATGTACGCTTGATGAAAACATCGCCCAAGCTCCCCTTCATTGTTGTCATCGTCATCTTCTCTATCTTGTTCTCATCGCATTGCTCCTACCTCTTCTTCGTGGAATATCTCCTGTATACTCAACAGAACATATACCAAAATATAGCTCTATTGAAAAGTTTATGAAATTACCTTTCCAACAAGTGGTCATTCGCTTTAAACGGAGTCCAAACGAGAGAGTTACGACCGTTTTACTTTAGTGCTGCGTGCTGTCCAGAAAATTTCAGAGTGCAGGACCTTCAATGTTTTGGCCATAACTTCTTGTAGGAAACTTCGATTGACTTCATTCTTGATTCTTTGGAACCAGAACTTCATAGGGCTTTTGAATATCCAAAAATATACTGCAATTTTGTTTTGAGGTCGAGCATAATATTGATGATAACAATGACTTCTTACGAATCGATCCGAAGATGTCGATGATCTTGATCTTGTGGTCTTCGGAGCGTCTTGTTGTGCATCCTTGGCTTCAAGCTCATCACCATTGATTCACCAGAGATTAGCATGGCTCCAATGGTTTGTCTCCATGGTTCTTGCTTTGCCTAAGGTGTCGGGATCGAAGGAGGCTCCCGTGCTTCGTGTCGATGATCAGAGCGGTCTCTTTCTTTGATTGCACCCGACTAGAAGCTTCTTGAGCATCCCATGGAGAAGATGGGTGGCATCATGGTTCCTCTAATCTTGTTACCTCCAGCATTAGTCAACTTCAAATCGTCAACTTTTGTGCACAAGGTCCTCCAAACATCTTGCGACATCGTCATCACTTTCTCCATTGTTTGTTGCTGCCTCTTCTTCATTGACTTCCTTGATCATCCTGCACAGAACATGTACCAAACTTCTACTCCATGGAAAGCCTTATGAAATTACCTTTTCAACGAGTGGTCATTGATCCCAAACGGACTCCGGATGAAGAAGTTATGATTGTTTTACTCCGGCACTATGCTCTGTCCCGAGACATTTCAGAACGTGCAGCGTTGAAAGATTTTAGCATAACTCTTCACACCGATTTCCAAAGTTGACGGTTCTTGATCTGTTGGAAAGAAGACTTGATGGAGCGTCAAAATAATCTATTATTTTCTCATGGTACTTCTCTGATCTTGGACGAAAAAATCATCACAACAGTAACACTTCATAGATGATGATGATCGCACGATTTTCTTCGCGGGCATGCTTCATACCTATTGCTTGAACAAACAATTCTTCCCAAAAACATCAGTCTTTAAAATCAATTGACATGGTGGCATACCTTATTTATCATCTTTTGCTTTGGGGAGTGGGGACTCGATAGCGGATGCTAGGCCACTAACAAAAGTTAGCACCTACCACTAAAGAGCGAATCTTGATGTTGTTGCCGTCATGTCGATGTGGACGTTGTCGATGTTCCATGTCGAGGTTCCTCGATCATCTTGTTGCCGATTATTGAAATTTGTTAAAGTGGATTATGGACTTGTCGAAGTCCAAGTTTGGTGTCTAGCTTTTTCCACCTGCTTTCAAGGACACAAACAAGAAAACAAGGGTATATGCAATAATAAAAATTAGGGTTAGTCCAAAAAACTAGATAGATCGCCCTAGGGTTCGAGTTGTCGATCCCCGGCAACGGCGCCAGAAAAGCTTGTTGACGCTCCTTAGCGCCCCAATTTATGTACCGCAAGCGCACGGATCGTGGTAGCTTTTCCCTTAGAGTACTCCCCCAAGGTTTATCAATCCGTGGATCGACAAAGAATTACCTAAGGTTTTCCATCTAATCTAATGGATCTATCCTAACATGAAGCATGAATTGCACATATAGAGTAAACCTTTAATAGATATGAGTGTTATGTAAAGGTTGATCTCATCCATGAACTATAGGCGTAACCATAGCAAAACCAAAGACATGACTAGGCCTATCGTCATCTAGTTGTAGTTCAAGCTAACGAGCAAATAAGTCATGCATCTCAATCAATAGCATCTTTAAATCAAAACCTCCAATCCAACCCCTCGAGAACCCCTCTACTCAGGCCACGCCCTGTCACGACACTCCCTTTGGACAAAAGCACCCTAAAGAACGCTAGACGTGTCGAACCCCCTTGGGTAGATCCGGTATGAACTTCTAGCCACCATAGCTACAAGAACACCCCATGCAATCTATCTCGAGAATAGATTAAGGAATAAGCGCAACCAAGGCAAGAACGAAATCAAAAAGGAGAGACATGATCGCTAATAGATTCGGAAGACATGATTATCATTACTCACATAATAGATTCGTTTGGATCGTCACCACCGAGTACATACCATCGACGACTCCAACTAGCTCATGAACTCCACCATGGCACAACCACGTAGGGAGGCCATGGCGGCTAGGGGCGGCCTAAGCCATCTCCTAGACAACTTCGAAGACTTGCAGGCGGCCGTCGTCTCCCTCCGGTCTTGGCCCTAGGTTTTCGTCGAGTTCTGGATGGATGGATGCTTCGAGTTGAATAAGGTGCGAGCTATTTATGAGCTGAGGAAGCCACGGGTCGAACGGGAGGCCGAACCGCCTCGGAAACGGGCTAGGCCGGTCGGCCTCATGGGCCTAGGCCGGCCGGCCTACCCTCTTTCGGGCCCGCCTCGGTCTCATCTTTCGCATGTAGACTCCTCGCATCTTCTAGAGTTTATGTCCTTCACGATTGCACCCCTTTGGACGTCGTTATCTTGGAGATATCTTCGAGGAAAGGATAGGATAGGGAATCCTTCCTTAAATCTTCATTTGCTTTGCTTAATCCCGAATTATCTTGATCTCATCTTTGTGGGCTTGGTCCTTTGGGCTCTCTTGGAGGATGGATGTGCATGAATGGGCTTTGGTCCTTTCTTTGGGCTTTGGCCTTTGTCTTTCTCTGTGTTAGCGCTCGATCATGGGCCTCGTCATTTCATGCTCCAAAATAGGCCAAAAACCTGCAAAAACGAAGTTCCTCCAAAATATATGTGCAAATGTAAAAATGACCAATAATTAGGCCGGGGTTAGGACGGTTAGTGATTTTGATATTAAATTCATGCCATTATCAAGAATAAGCAAGGGATAAAATGGGTACTTAAGGAGCGCCAACAGACGGGGAACTCAAAGTAGTTTAGGGGGAGGGTGTAGGTCATAGTTGAGAGCCAAGTAGTTGATTTAGACAGAAATCAACTTTATTTATAATTGTCGCAAGTACAGGATTTATAAGATAATAGACTTTGACTCATAAGACCTACCCCTTGCCCAGAGTGGTACACACTTGTGCAATGGTTTACATGACTAAATATGAAATATTTAAGAATACTTCTAATCAACTAGGTAGTCGACTAGACTCTTGGTAGAGTATTGTTCATCGGAGGTGCTTCGAGGGCTTTGCGGAGTGAGTTGCACTCAAAGATTGTGTGAGAGCATTTTGGGTGCAAGAAGCACTTGCGTTGAAGCATCTTGTTGATCTTGTCTCCTCCAATAGGTGCTTCTGCATGGTGTTGATCACGAGAATTGCCCTAAAAATCAGCGTTCACGTGCTTGCGCTTCTCGGAAGATCCTGGACAATTTTCTGGAATGCGATAGTTGGAAGAAGGGCCATAAGCCTCAAATTCCTCACGCTCCTTTTTTCTTGAGATGATCACATTACGCGCATCACGCCCAATGTTGATCATGTTGCGGAGATCGATGTTGTAGTAGTTAGTTGTCGCCTTGCTGTTCTTGGTGACGACGATCGGCGACACGCTGGCGCCTGAACACCCGCTTTTGATTGCGGATACCGCGGCACTCGTAGAGATCCTCTGCCATAGGCTAATCTTCCAGCTGAACTGTGACCATTATAGCTGGTGGAGCTAAGGGCGGGTGTTGCTTGGTGGTGGTATTGACTTCAGTGATTGCTAAGTGAGTGGTTTCCATGTTGTCGGAGAGGTACTCGTCGTAATCATCAGAGTTGTAGTCGTCGAAGTTGAGGCGCTCCATCGAATCATCATCTGATTCGTGGAGCTCGGAGATGTGCACCATGAGGACTTCGCGGCAGAGATCCTCAATGTCTTGATCTTCTTTGCTTTCTGGTGGGTCTAACGGGTCACCTATATGGAATGGGAGCTCGTCGATCTTAGGACCAGAGGTCCCGGCGGATCGAATATTGAGCCTCGACTTTTCCAGATGCACCGTCCGCCCTTTCGGTGTTGCATATATGACCAAGTTTGGCAAGGAGTCCTAATCGGTCTTGGAGTTCTTATTCGATTTGGCTTCGGCTTCTCTTCTGTATTGGATTAGAATATCCAGCTCATCTTCCGAATCGTGGGAGTACTCGGACTCAAAATCAGTTAAGCCACCAATTCGCGAGTAAGTATGTTTTGGGTGAGCGAGGAGTGGGATGCCCATCTCTACCCGATGGGCGCTCTCATTCATCGAATGTTGCAAGGATTGGATTGGAGTTACTCCTTCCGGCTCTTTTGTCCATGGCTTGTTGAAAATTGACTCGCTTGATTCTTCTGGGTTTTGGATGTTTCTCCTTGCTTCTTGAGCTTGATTTCCTCCCAGATGATGTCGGCCATGTGAGGTGGATAGCATATGGCATCCATGAACAAGTCGACATCGTCTTACCAATCTTGGAGATCATCATATGGCTCGAGGTTGTGGAGGCTTTCCATGAATTCTTCGAAGTCCTTATCGAATAAAGGATCAGAGATGCCAGTGGGTTCAGGAGTCCACTTGTGAATAGGTTTTGATGAGGGATCCTGAGGTTTCCCTGAGAGAGGCGGTCCCATCCATTCAAGCCGGGGGTTTGCCTTCTCGGGTTTCCCACAAGATTTTCCCGTTGAGCCATGTTTCTTGTGTTGCAGAATATTCTTAGTTATGTTGATGCAGTCGATGAGCGGGGAATCAACTCGATCGATCTCGGAGAACATTTCACCCATTCGGGAGTGACGTGGGTTCAAATTTTCCGGGTTCTGCTATGTCTTAGATGAACCGAGAGTGGATTATGCGAGCTTGATACATCCTTCGATCGATTGCTAAACTCGATCCACTCCATCAAGTAGTTTTGAGTTGTTGACCTTAGAGTGTTTGATTGACTTGACATAAGCCACGTACTTTTCCAAAGTTTGAGAAAATTGGATTTTTTCGGGATCTGGGTTGGTGTCGGACTCAGCTCACCCGTTGCACGAGTTGGAGTCGACATGTTTCTAAGGTTTTTCGAATCGAGTTCGGGTAGAGCTCGATTTCCGCTGAGTTTAGGAGCGTCAGCTGTTCCGGCGGGTTGATCGTTGAGTTTTGCCTTTGGTCCTTTGGGCGAGATCAGGTGACAAGTGGAGCCGCCCGATCCATTGGCCATGCAAGCACAAGAATCGAAGACGAGAGTTGTGCCTTCAGGCACGGTGTTGGCATTGCTTGATTCGGGCATCGAATTCGCTAGTGAACTCGCAGAATCCCCTACTTGGTGTGCCAGCTGTCGGTGTTTAGCAGCCAAGCCTGCTCAGGGATACCCTTAGCAATAAGATTGTAGGCAAGGGATCGTCTAGCTCTGGAACTCAATGGTACAAGGAACACAAGGATTTAGACAGGTTCGGGCTGCGAAGTGCATAATACCCTACGTCCTGTGTGGTTGCATGTATTGCCTTAAGTGTTGTTATCATTGTCTCTGTTTTGAGGGGGTCCCTGCCCACCCTTATATACTCTGGGGGGACAGAGTTACATGGAAAGTCCTAGCCGAGTACTGTTGGAGTCCAACTACAACCTGGTCGGGTAGTTTCATTGTACTACAACTAGTTCTACGCCTATTCGGGTAGTTACAAAAGAGGTAAGGTATATCCATGCACTATCCCTTACTCTAGAACATTCTATGCCTATGAGAAGTCCCACTGCGCCGGGTCTGACAGAACTATCTATATAACTCTCCCTAGATAAAGACTCTTCTCGAATTCAGAAGGGGGCTCTGGATAGAACAACTCAGGAACATTCATAGCCCCATAATGAAAGAGCATGTGTAACTCTGTGGGCCATATGAACAATCCTGGGTTCAGGTCCCGAAGGGAATGAGTTCCAACTCATTTCTTCCTTAGGAGGGAAACTTCTCATGGCAAAGCAATCCATCCTAGGCTTCTAATAGAAGTTCAATTGAAATGAAGTGCGATTGTATTTTCTATTGAGCATCAATTAAAATCAAGGAGTAAGAAGTGAATTTTGAATCACTTGATTTGATTGGCATAGATCGGTAATCGAGGATAAGAATGTGAGTTTGGTTCACTCAATTCAATCGGCTTGGCCCCTGTGATCCCTTGACCAAAAGAATGAGTCCTACGCACTAGGAAATGGTGGTCAATATCGAGGCATATTCCTTGGTGAAAAACACCCAGATGTTACATTGACGCGGGAACATGATGGGCTTTCTTACGGTGCCTCTTCGAGGAAATTGTGGTTGAATTATTCCAACCACTCCTTCCTCAACCCCCTTTGAAACAAGGTCATGAGGAAAATTAAGAGGAAAACACCATAAGGGAATGTTTTTTTGTTTTTTTTTGTAGTTCGAGAGAGGTATCGTCAGCAAAATTTTAGATATATTCAAGATGAAAGCTCGAATTCTGATGACGATGGTCCTTGGTTGCTCAATGAACCCTCCTCGTGACTAGGCTTCATTTATACAGATCGACGAGGGAGTATTTTCTCGGATAAGATCCGAGATTTTCTTCCCTCAAGTCGGATCATGAAAAAACAAACGAGCCTTCCGAGAGGGCATCAAGCTGTAGGAAAGCATGACCAAGCTCATGTTATGCCTGGCGATTCCTCCTCTGGTAGGGTTCTCATAGTTTAACCCTTAGAAGAAATTTTCCTGAATTAGTGCTATGAGAGAGGAATGAATCCCGCAACCGGATGAGGAGTTGGGTTCCAGAAAGGTGGCTCTAAAGATTCACCCCAAAGGGTCGAAAGGTGTGTACAAGGATAACCTTTCTTGGGTAGTAGGGGTAAAGGTAGAGATAAGAAAAAGGAAAAAGATAAGAGGTTGAACTTGGTAGCGGGGGTGAAAGTAGAGGTAAGAAAAAGCAAAGGATTTTTTTTGTTTTAGAAAAAGATACAAGGGCGAACTAGGTTAAAAAACAACTACATCAACCATTCCCCGGCAACGACGCCAGAAATACTTGTTGGTATTTCTTAACTCTCAGAAAGAAATTCGCGAGCGCACGGAAATACCGTTGTAGCACTTCATCCAGGAGTATTCAGGGTATCATACTTTTCGTGGGGAATGGAGGTGCAACATTCTTCTAACTAGTTTACCCGGAGGAAGGGTGAGAAGGCTGGCCTTTGGGTAGTGTGGTTATCTAAGAGAAGATATACTTAAGAGAGATAAACCAGCTCTTACCCGCTTGCTTCGGGTGCCGGCTTACTCCTGGTCTGCCAAGAGTATCCGGCTATTAACTCTACACCCAACTCTCACGTGAGGGACTACAAGGGATGGATAGGGCTTCACCACAGCCTACCCCGACAGACCGTGAAAAAGGTATGCAAACAAAGGTAACTTTTAGCCTAGACACCCCTGACTCCGTCCAAGACTTGAGCCATTAGACTAGAGCACCCGTCACAAGGATGGACGATGATCCCTGAAGTAAATGATAACAAAAGCTTAACTCTGATAAGAACTCATCTAATAGATGAAGGCTCCGATACTTACTCAAAAAAGGCTCATATCTGCCGAGGTACAAGCAGAGGGAAGCCGACAACTTTGGCCCTCCTCCCGAACTTCTCCTCGCACAGTCCCTAGCCTAATCTTACAACTGGACCCCTCTACATCTCTCCTCTAGTGATGTGTGGGATGAATGAATGAGAGAATGGATGAGTGGTGGAATGGATTTGTGAGGGGTGAGGGGAGCTCCTTTTATAGCTTGAAAGGTCTATTCCCACCGCAACTGATAAGGAAACATGTGGGCACCACCTTCTAGAGGATAAGATCGAATCTCCCGCAAAGACGCACTTGGATGGGAGCCAGTCTGGGTTCGGGCGACCCCGGGGGTCAGCCGACCCCAGATGGCACTCCCCCAGGTCCATCTTCCTCTAACTGGCTGACAGGTGTGCCCTAACCTTATCCCTTGGGTACACGTGCCTTGGAGCGCCCGTTTCCTCTGGTTTGTGTGCCCTTTTTGTAAGTGAAATGCAGGTAACGATCTTCTATGCTTTTATTGTGCGTTCACTTGTGTGTTTCTATTGTATTTCACCCGTGAGTGCCTATAGATCACAATTCACCAAAACTTGTGGAATTGATTAGCTATAAGCCCTATAACTAAGTTTGGTGATTGGAATGTCATGAAAAGCCGTAGGAGTTGACAGTTTATTTTAGCACTTAAGCACCGTCAACACCGGGGCGCTGGTGCGAGCTAGTGAGTGCCGGAGAATGCTAGCCGGGCCAGGCTGGGATGATGAGCATGCGGCATGGAGGAGGAGTGGCGCACGCGGAGGCGGCGGCGGACCGACGGCATTGTTGGCACTCCTTAGCCTAAACGAATTAGTTCGCAAGCGCACAGAGACCGATTGTAGCTTTCACCAGGGACTATACCTAGGATATCGAATCCAAGGAACGATAAGCTTCGACTAGTGGTTTGGAGCGATTCAGCCGGACCCGCCAAGGAGAAGAGGTACGAGGATAGAGGGTTTATCTCCAGATAGATTCCTAATTACTAAGCTAACTTGATAGACTACTAACTTGATCTGCTTCGGCGGCCTAAGAGAAGGACTCATAAAGGGATGAGAAGGGAGCCCGACGTCCTTTGGCAACTACAGCTATGAAAGCACCCGAGCGTGGTGGACTACAAAGGACGGACAATGCTGTCACCACTTGCCACCTACCACTATGGTATCATGGGGTGGAACACAACCCGAGATAGCTAACCAAGCCTGGGCAACATGCCCACAATACTACTTACTCCTACCATGTACTAAGGCAAAAAGTAACCTCTAATAAGTAGAACTTGCTACTTACGCAGACTCAGGATCCCGTAGATCAAAGAAAGTAACTAAGCAAGTAACTTAAGTTAAAAGTAAAACTAGCGAGAAACTAAAGATAAATGAGAAACTTACTTGATTATAAATTCCCCCGAGGTGGGTACAAAGTTGGGGTAAGGTCGAGAGAACTCGACTCCGCCCCTTTAGCCCCGCTTCCGCCAAAGCTCTCACCTCACACTCTCTCTATTCTACTAAGATGAACAACTAAACTTTGAGGCACTCAAGCTCCAAGTGGTGTGTGTTACAAGTGAGGTGAGGGGGTCCTATTTATAGCACTCCGTGGTCGTTTCTTAGCAGGTAATTCAGGTAGCGCCGGTGGTACGCGACTGCCGCTGTTGTGCTTGACTTCCACGCGAAGGCTGATGACCATTCGCTGAAATGTGGGGCCGGGCGGCCTGGCCCTGCTTCCACTTGGCACCGCCTTCCCGTGGGATGGTCCTGATCTTCTCTAGAGGTCGGTACTTCTGGCGCTTCACTCAACCGACACCATCTTGGGCCGGGTGGCCTACTTGGGGCCAGGCGCCCTAGCTCTGGAGGCCTCTCGGCCTTCAGTTGCACCGACATGATCATCCATGACCGTAGATCATTCTTTGATGGGTGGACATCTTGTACTCTGATCATGGCCCAAGATTCCTTCACTTTGCCTTCCAAGTCCAACTTGTATATTTTGGGAAACTACCCATTGGAATGGCTTGATTTCTCCTTCTGTATGACTTTGGTAAATTCTCATGCTAAGATTCCACAGAAAGTATGCCAGTCGGCCGGATTCGGGCCTTCCGGTCCAAACAGTGTCCATTTTGGGTCAAATTTGGATATGTTGTTCCTGAGATCAAATAAACACCAAAACTTGTAGAACTCATTAGATATAATGGTTATGACATGGTTATGACCTAGCTTTCATGAAATAAGGCGGAGCATTGGCGGCAAAAATCATCGATATCGACTACCAATAGGCGTCGAGAAGGAGTGCACGGCGCGGAGGCGGATCGACGGCGACAAGGACGGATAATGAACTGGAGATCGAAACACCTAAGTGCTGGATATATTGAAGCACCACTTTAGTACCGGGCCGTGCGTACGGCCGGTACTAAACTGGTGCCTGTGTAGTTTAGTAACAGCCATAAACATGGCCCGGTACTAAAGTTTCTCGTTTAGTACCGGACCTTGGCTATGCTGAGTACTAAACTGCCTCAACTGGCGGGAAAATTTCGTAGAGCCAAATACCAACTACTCTCATATTTTCTTTTGCTAGTGTTTACATGTTATTTATGTGTAATAAATTAAATTTAAAAATGCAAATACATGTTATTTTGACTAAGCAAAATTATATTTTTTGTAGTTTATATCACTTTGTTAGATTGAATATACGTTTATGCACTTAATTCGTCATATTGAGTTCAAACTTTCTTTTATATGTGTTTCAAATGTGTTTTTTGTGTAAACAATTTTATAAATCCATAAATAATGCGAATATATGTTATTTTGACCATAAAAAGTTAATAGTTTTGTATTATACATCACTGCATCAAATCGAATATAGGTTTACGCATATTGAGTCCAAAATTTCTTTTATATGAGTTTAAAATGTGTTTGGTTTGTAACAAATTAAATAAATTCATTAAAGATGCTAATATATGTTATTTGATCATGGAAAATTATATAATATAAATCAAATGTATTTCAAATATATTACATAAATCACTTCATCACATGAATACCAAAGTACAACATAATGGTTACTCAAAATTGAAATACTCATCTATGTTTAATCGAACATTGACAATCTTCCTTTTTGACAAATGTCCCTTGATTGTGATCATGGCGTAAGTAAGGAGCATCCACTTTGGATTACAAGATGCTGGGGTTAACATCGACTGAGAATGGAGGACGATCACCAAATTGATCAAAGTCTTCTGACTTGTCGGAAATGTCCTCAACTCCAATGATTTTTCTTTTTCCAGGAAGAACTATGTGGCGTTTTGGCTCGTCGTCGGACTCGGCTTGATTTTTGTTAGGTTTGCTTGACATGTCCTTCACATAGAACACCTGTGTGACATCCTTATCTAGGACGAATGGTTTGTCTTTATATCCATTCTTTTTGAAGTCCACTATGGTTATATCAAACCGGTCTATCATTACGCTGCTTACAGCTCGATTCACCCATTGGCACCGAAACAAAGGAACTTTCAAAGGCTCATAGTCTAGCTCCCATATCTCCTCTATGATACCAACGTAGTTGTCCTTATTTCCATCATTGCCTATTGCATCTATACGAACATCGCTATTTTGTTTCGTGCTCTTTTCATCTTGGGCTCTCGTGTACCCTTGGTATTGCATAGTTATGATCGATGGTCCCCTAGCGAGCCATTGCAGTTGTCCATCAATCATGCCATCACCCATGAAGTTTTGTCTTAGCCAAACTGCAAAGCTATCTATGTGATGACGTGTAATCCAAGCCTCAGACTTCTTTGGGTTTTCAGACCATACGATATTCATGTGCTCATCCATATGTGGAGCCACGAAGGATGAATTCTGTAGAACCGAGAAGTTTTCTTAGTGGAATTCACTTTTAGGGATGTGCATATTAGATTTCTTCCCTAGTGTACCCTTTCCCTTCAGTCTCCCCTCATGGCGTGACATGGGGACCCCGATCAGACTGAGATCATCAATAAAGTCAACACAAAACTCAATGACCTCATCTGTTCCGTAGCCCTTGGCGATACATCCTTCTGGGTGAGAGTGATTGCGAACATACTTCTTTAGGATTGCCATGTACCTCTGGAAAGGGAACATATTGGGTAGGAACATAGGGCCAAGAATGTTTATCTCTTTGATAATGTGAACCAGGACATGTGTCATAATATTAAAGAACGAAGGTGGAAACACCATCTTAAAGCTGACAAGGCATTGGACAACGTCATTCTATAGTTCTATGAGCTTATTTGGATCGATTGCCTTCTATAATTTCATTGAGGAAGGCACAAAGCTTCACGATTGTCAATCTAACATTCTCTGGTAGAATACCCCTCAACGCAACTGGAAGCAGTTGTGTCATCAGGATGTGGCAGTCATGAGGACTTCAAGTTTTTGAACTTCTTCGCTTTCATATTTATTCTTTCTTGTATATTCGAGGAGGACCTATACGATACCTTCATACTATTCAACCAATCAAACATGCTTTCCTTCTCCTCTTTGCTAAGAGTGTAGCTAGCTGGACGCAAGTAGTATTGTCCATTCTCTCTCTTTTCAAGTTCTAGATCTTCTCGTTGTTTCATTTCTTTTAGGTCACATCTTGGTTCCAGTATATCTTTTGCCTGCCCATATGTAACAGTTCACACAAAGATTCTTCGTATGGTGCATCATATCAATTGCGTTGCAGACCTCCAAGACTTCCCAATACGGTAGCTGCTACAATATAGACTTCTTCTTCCACATTGGTGCATGTACGTTTCCATCATTCGGAACTTGTTGGTTGCCGCGGCCCTTTCCAAACACTTGTGGACACCCTTTATCATCGAGAAAACACACTTTCCATCATGGAACATAGGCTTAGCACGAGTTTCCTATTCCCCTTTGAAATATTTCCCTTTCCATCTCAAGGGGTGCTTGAGGGGAAGAAATCGACGATAGCCCATATACACGGCCTTCCAACAATTTTTCAGATAAAAATTATCAGTTTCATTTAGACAATGGGTGCAAGCCTGGTATCCCTTATTCGACTGCACAGACACATTGCTAAGTGTAGACCAATCATTGATTGATATGAAAAGCAATGCTCGGAGGTCGACATTCTCTTGTTTGTACTCATCCGTACACCTTCTTTCTTCCAAAACAATAAAAGTTCATCAACCAACAGTCTTAGGTACACATCAATGTCATTGCCAGGTTGTTTCGTGCCTTGGATAAGCACATGCATCACCATGTACTTCTGCTTTAGGCATAGCCAAGAAGGAAGGTTGAACATACAAAGGGTCACAGCCCATGTACTGTGACTGCTGCCCCACTCGCCGAATCGATTCATTCCATTCGTTCTTAAACCAAACCTTATGTTCCTTGGGTTGCTATCAAAATCCGGGATTCCCTATCCACATATCTCTACTGCGACCCATCTGCAAGGTGTCTCATCATCTTATCTTGCTTGCATTCTTCTTTGTGCCACTGCATCAACTTAGCTTGTGCTTTGTTTCTAAACAAGCGCTTCAATCGTGGTTTTATCGGGAAATACCACATCACCTCAGCGGGAACTTTTTTCTTGGCTGGCTCCCCGTCGACATCACTAGGATCATTTTGTCTAATCTTATACTGCTTTGCGTCACAGATAGGACAACCTTCCATTTTCTCATATTCACCGCGATAGAGGATACAATCATTAGGATATGCGTGAATCTTCTGTATGTCCAACCCAAAAGGGCAAACAACATTTTTTTTCTAGGGGAAAGTTCGTTCCCCTTTAGAAGCATGTTCTATATAATTCCTAGTAGCTCCTCAAATCCCTGATGGGTAACACCATTGGCCACCTTCCACTGCATCATTTGCATTGTCGAACCCAACTTTTTAAGCCCCTGCTTTCAATCTGGATACAATATTTTTCTGTGATACTCCTGATACTCCAACATCTTCTCAAACTTCTTTGACTCCTTGATAGTTTCACTATCTCTGTGTGCATCGACTAAAACCTAACCTAGTTCGTCAGGTGGTTGATCCTCT
The DNA here is from genome assembly GCF_016808335.1 of Panicum virgatum. Classification (NCBI taxonomy): domain Eukaryota; kingdom Viridiplantae; phylum Streptophyta; class Magnoliopsida; order Poales; family Poaceae; genus Panicum; species Panicum virgatum. Next base: position 24,952,481 of record NC_053150.1, on the reverse strand, counting down.
GCTGCATTTTCTTCAGCCTCATGCATTGGCTTATCTTCAAAGGCAACTGCTTCATATAAGTGAGTGTTGACGGTCATTAAGTGTGAAATATGACCGCCAACTATACTCATAAAAGAAGGAAAACCATACCTCTTACTCACATATCTGTATCACTAACCTAGCTCCACAGTTGTTTTCGAAGATCTATGATTTCAGGAGCACAAGTCCGAAATAAGAAGAAAACATGACGAATACGCAGACAAAGTCGCTGAAGATTGCGTCCTGCGTAACACATGCAAAGGAGGCACACAAACTAGACCAAACCGACCAACGAAGCCCTGGCACTGACCATCTGACATCAGGACCCACCAGGCAGTATACTAGAGAAAGGCGGTGGCCAGAGCCGCCAAAGTGGGGCCGGTTGAACCCATGGTTCGGCCAAACCTGGACAGACGCCGGTCCAGGTGCACTTTGGCGGGAAGATCACTCTGATCATCCTGAAGGCGGTTATGAATGTTTCCATATTTATCTTGGCAGGAACCGACCTCAAGGAGCTATAAAAGGGGCCTCCCACCACTCTCACCACACACACCACTTGAAGGCCTCTCTCTCACACTCTCTTGTGACTTGTACTCCTTAGGGTAGTGGAGCTAGACTAGTAATTCATCTCTTTAGTGAATCCAGTCATCCTCGAGGTCGGCGAGCAATCCTTGGCCTCTACGGCTTTGTATTCCGACTCTTGTTATGCTATTTATATTGAGTTTGTTCTTGGTTATCTTGCTATGTTCTTAGCATGCTTAGCCTTGATCTGTGCTTTATCAAGTTATACTAGTTGCTTGCTTAGACCAGATGATCTGGTAGGATATCGGTTCGTTGTGCTTTCGGGCTTGCCTTAGCATCTTACCTGTCCATCCAAAGGGTGGGGGACACGGGGGTGCTAGGGTAGTGACCTCAAATGTGGGCATGGTGCCCGGGTATACGGGATCCTTCGGATATGACGGTGCTCCACGGTGTGATTGGGGTAGACCGCAGGTGGTGACAGCCCTGTCGGTCCGCCGGGAAGCTGCTTATCAGTTAGCATACTCCCCAAGGTTCGAGTATCGTGTAGGAGTTCATGCAAAGATGAAACGGGACTGGATGTTATCCAGTGCGGGTCATTCTCCCCGATGGCCCTAATTTCCCGGCACCTACAGTTCTAAGCATGTGGCTAACGTAACTTATCTGCTAATATGAATAGTATACTAGGATCTGTGCCCATGCTCCCACTAACCTTAGGTGTGCTTGTTTATTCTTTATTCATGAGAGTTGGTTGTTCTGTGTGTGTCACATTACCCCTGATTATCCTTTATTTATCACTTACCCTTGCATAATCAGTAGTCTGCACCTTACTTCATAATGTCATGGTTATGGAACTAGTAAATATCTTTACACAACCTAGCCATCCCTTGGGAAAATATAAATAACGATACCCTGAATACTTCCGGGTGAAATGCTACAACGGTATATCCATGCACTTGCGGATCCTTCTATAAACGTTAAGACATACCAACACAGCATTCCTTTGGCGGCATTGCAAGGAACTAACCCCTCCTAGTGGCGACGCTAAGAAATGCCAACAAGCATTTCTGGCGCCGTTGCCGGAGATGGCACTAGGTGTAAAGATTTTACTAAGCACATAAACATGGCAATATGAGTAAGAGGTAGCTACTGCTTATACAGGCTAATGTGTTTATCTTTTTGTTTTCTCCTGATTGGATGAAAATAGGGTAGTGTATGTCTGGTTTCTCCTTGCCGACAAATTTCGTTGAAAACCCCAAGAAGCTCGTGAGAAGGGTCCGACCTCGCGTCGTCCCTCCTCCGCTCTCGCAGTCGACAAGCATGCCAGCTTCCCAAGCACCATCAACAATCACCGAACTCATGGCTGAGAAGACTCTCCGCGACTTCTCCGCCCCCTCAGCTGCCAATGTGGCAACTGGACCCAACATTGATGTTGGGGACGTGAACTTTGAGCTCAAGTCCAGTATCATAAACATGGTGCAGGCTAGCCCATTCTGTGGCAAGCCAAATGAGGACGCCAACGCCCATCTCCAGAACTTTCTGAAGTTATGCAAGACCGTAACCATACGGGGTGTTACGGCTGACGCCATCAAGCTCCGTCTATTTCCTTTCTCCCTCCTGGGGAAAGCAAAATAGTGGTTTTATTAGAATAAGTAAGCCGTCAGCACGTGGGACAAGTGTTCCACGGTTTTCCTTGCCAAATTCTTTCCATTGGGCAAAACGAATGCCCTACGTGGAAGAATTTCAAGTTTCCAGCAGATAGGGATGGAATCCATCCAAGAAGCTTGGGAGAGACTACAAGAATACATACTCTCCTATCCTCATCATAGGATGGACGAGTGGCTCGTGCTCCAAAGCTTCTACAATGGGCTAATGACTACATCCAGAGCCCATCTCGATGCTGCTGCTGGAGGAGCCTACCAGGACCTGACAATCGCCAAGGCTACGGCCTTAATTGAAAAGATGGTCTCCAACCAGGGCTGGAACGAGGAGCGTTCCTATGACACCCCGGCCTACAAATAGTACAAGAGAAGTTGAGAATCTCTCAGACGAAACCGAAGAGTTATGCTCTAGTTCTTTGTTCCCGGATTTATGTAACACCTATCTGGAGTTTTTCTCTCTTCCTTGACCTTACCTGTGTTTCCTCTTTACCCAGCTCAGATGGCGGCAGAACAAAAAGACCTTGGAGACCGTGCAATGGGTGATGGTGTTCATGCAACAGTTTCCGTGAAGCAGCCGACGATGATACAAGATCAGTCCTCGCAAACAACACACCACCCGAAGAATGGTGAGGAAGCTTGCCCGTGTTGCCAATTCTACGGTGTCCCTTGTCGTCAAGTTCGTGCAACTAAAGATGAAGCCACAGCTAGGAGGAACCAGAGGTTGTTCTCTGGTACAAAGAGAAAGATCTCTCATCAAGAGCAGCTAGCAGAGGATTCCCTTTTCCTTGATAGTCCATCGGTCGAAGAGCTACAGACCATCCAGAAGAGAAAGGATCCTAAGTGCTCTAGAGATACACAGGTCGAGAATCAAGCTCTCCATGATTATGTTGATGGGTTGACTATCACTATGAATGTGATTCATCCACGCGGTCGCAAAGAGTCCAAAAGGCAAGCAGCAGAAGTAATGCAAGATGTGATGTTAAGTTCACTGGGAGGTCAACCAAGTAGCGCCATTCACCACCACCGCAAGTGCTACAAGTGCGGACAAAAAGGTCATTATGCCAAAGGTTGTCCATAGAAGCGCCTTTCACCGGCTCCACGGCAAGCGGGACAGCAGGGGCGCCCAGCTCAGCCCAGGGCGCCGCTTCAGGGCAGAGTGAACCACGTTGTAACGACCCGGCCCGGAAAAATGGCTAAGATCTACTCTACAAGTTAAGTAAACCACACCTGCTAAATAACTCTCTTGCGCTTTCGTCCTCGCTTCGCGCAAAAAGGTTAACCCGGAGTTACTAGCCTTCCCACGACCGGCTATTTAAGTTGGTCTGATTCAACTTCCGTAACCGGTATGGAACTATCTCTGGAACACTGTGCCGGAGCTACAGTGCCCGCCGAGCTACAGTAACCCGAAACTGGCCCGGCCCATCTTAGCCTGTGGGCTGTTCTGTTACAATCACCCACCCTTTAGGATTCGACGTCCTCGTCGAATCATCGAACCAGCTTACCCATACGGGACATAGGACCAGGATCTCCTCTCTTGGCTCACGACTGTATGTCCTAGTGCCAATCAACACATGTACACGTCCGTGCGTCCAGTGCTAACGGCGCATCCCAGATGCCCGTGCACTGATCCGCACACGCCCGTGTACATGCTGGGCCCGTGACCCACACCTACCCGTGAAACCGCAAGAGTCGGCTCTGATACCAATGTAACGACCCGGCCCGGAAAAACGGCTAAGATCTACTCTACAAGTTAAGTAAACCACACCTGCTAAATAACTCTCTTGCGCTTTCATCCTCGCTTCGCGCAAAAAGGTTAACCCGGAGTTACTAGCCTTCCCGCGACCGGCTATTTAAGTTGGTCTGATTCAACTTCCGTAACCGGTATGGAACTATCTCTGGAACACTGTGCCGGAGCTACAGTGCCCGCCGAGCTACAGTAACCCGAAACTGGCCCGGCCCATCTTAGCCTGTGGGCTGTTCTGTTACACACGTGACGGCCGAGTCAGCGGCCGAGGCTCCTAACGTGGTTATTGGTATGTTCATGGTCAACTCCCATCCAGCTACAGTGCTTTTCGATACTGGTGCTACTCATTCATTCATCACCAAGTCATATGTTGAGCATCATAGTTTCTTTACCACCCCATTAAAGAAGTATCTGCTAGTCTCTTCACCGGGAGGGGAGTTGAGATCCCATATTGTTAGCCCTCGAGTCAGTATAGCCATAAGGGGGGCAACGTTCAGTACTGCTCTAAGGGTGCTAGACACCAAGGGTATCGATGTGATTCTGGGAATGGATACTCTTGCCAAGTGGGGAGTCAGAATTGATTGTGCTCATCGGGCAGTTCACTTGACAGCATCTGATGGCCAAGAGGTGACAGTCAGTGCTACAGAGTCTTCTGGTTTTCCTCATCAGATGGAAGCTAGACCCACGGATGGTATTCGCGTGGTGTCTGGATTCCCGGATGTCTTTTCGGAGGACTTGCCAGAAGAAGGAAGATGAATTGATGAAGACCTATCCTGATCTCTTTGCTAGCCAGTCCAGAATCTCGGGACGAGATTCCTGTAAGGGGGTAGGATTTGTAACACCCTAATTCAAATTTCAGTATTTAATAATAAATTTAATTGGCTTTAATTAAATTTCTAAGGTTTATTGTGTTTAGACTTGCATTTAATCTAATTTTGATCCTAAAGTAATTAAAATTTATTTTAGGTTTAAACTTGTTTGTGCATTCATGCTGGTGCATAGGTTTTATTTGTTTGTTTGAGTGCATAGGTTTTTGAATTCAAATTTGATTTGAATTCAAATTAGTTTGGGTGTAGTTTGAAAAAGAAAAAGGGAGAAGAAATAGAAATAGAAAAGGAAAACCCCAGCCCAACCAAGTAGCCCAAACCCGCCTCTCCCCCCACGGCCCAATTCCTTCTGCGCGAGCCCAGCAGCTCACCCGGCCCAACCCGCACCCCAGCTCTTTCCCTCAGCCGCGACCCATCTCCCCGCAGACGGCCCAGTCCTCCAGTTAGCTCCCGCGCTCAGCCCACAAAGCGCAGCAGCTTGGCGCCCTCACCCTGCACGCACGCGCCCCGGCCTGCCCCGCCTCAGCCAGCAGCACCGCGCGCGCTTTTTCTTTCCCTGACCGGGCGGGCGCACGCATCACCCGTTCTCCCCCCCCTGTAACACCCTAGTTTAAATTTCAGCATTTATTAATAAATTTAAATGGCTTTATTTAAATTTCTAAGGTTTATTGTGTTAGACTTGCATAATCTACATTTTTGTTCTATAAATAATTAAAATTTATCATAGGTTTTAAATTTTGATGATGCATTCATGCTGGTGCATACTTTCAATGATTTGAGTGTGGTTGAATTCAAATTTGTATTTGAATTCAAACCTTGTTTGAATTAGGAATAGAAAAGTTTAGAAATAGAAAAGAGAAAAAAACTAGATAAATAGAAAACACACCCAGCCCAAGAACCCAAACCGGCCCAGCGCGGCCCAGGTCTCCCCCTCTCTCCCCTGCGGCCCACATCCTTCCCTCCTGGCCCAGTTCCTTTCTTCCCGCGCCAGCAGCCCACGCCGCAGCCCTTTCCTCCGCACGGCCCGGCCTGCCCTCACCTCCCGCTCGCCCCGCGCCCGAGCCCAGCTCGCCCGCCCCGTCTGCCTGCCAGCCGGGCCCGCAAGCCAGCCCCTCAGCCCAGCGCGCTCTCCCCGCTCAGCCGCGCCGCGCGCTACGCCGCTGATCAGCGGGGCCCACTTGTCGGCCCCGTCTTCTCCCCCGCAGCGCAACGCCCGCGCCTGAATCCCGCCGAGATCGCCGGGGCTCCCTTCCTTGCTCCCACGCCGAGATCTCCGGCCTGCCTCCTTTAAACCGCCCGCAATCCCCTGCACCACCTCCCATCGACCAGCGCGCCCCCAAACCCTAGCTCCATCGCGCCCACCCACCTCCGCCGCGCAGAGCGCCGTGCGCCGCCGTGGAGCCGCCGCCCGGCTGCACCGAGAGCCATCGTGACCCGCGCAATAACTTCGCCGCGGCTCAGTGAAGCACGCCAAGCCCTCCACACCGGCCCTAGGCCCCTGCGTCATCGGAATCGCGCCGAGTCCTCCCAAACTCCGGTAAGCAACCTCGGTCAATTCGTCCCCGTCGGCGTTCCTCGGGTTCAATTGACCCACCTCCCGCATTCGCAGGTCGACCGCGGATCTTCCTGTGTGATCCCGGAGCTCGGAGGCGCGCTCCATCATCCCGGACCCGAACGCCGACTGTACCCCGCCGCCGGACCCCGCCATCGACCCCACTGCGCTCCGTCTCAGGCCAATCCAAACCCTCGGTAAGACGCTGCCCAACCATCCTGAGCTTTTGCGCTAGTGCCCGTAGGCCAGGGCCTGTCCTGGGGGCCGGTACGCCGCGCGCCGACGAGGTCTGCCCCTCAGAGCCTCCGCCGCCATCGCACCCTCACCCCTAAGCCGCCCCGAGCCCAGTAAAGGCCACGGGTGGATCACGCATGGCGCGTAGATCCTCCCCGACCCAAGCCCGCTCAGTTTTGAGCCCTGGAACACCGGAAGCGACCAACGCCGGCGAGCCCCACGCGGCGCCTCCGCGAGAGCTCTGTCTCCGGCGAGAACCCGCCGCCGCCCTTGCACGATTGGTTTCTGGCCGTCCGATCCGAGACGCGCGGCCAAGATTAGATCAGCTTGCCCTTTGATCCACACCGTTAGATCTTGAACCAACGGCCTAGATCCAAACATACCGGTTCGGCCCGCCCTTTTTGCTAAAGAGACCCTCGGTTTCTTTTAGATCAACCCGCAGTCCATCTCTAGTGAAAAGTAATTCCAGATCTGCCCTTCCTTTTATGCTTTAGCCCCTGAGTTTTCTCAGAATTGAACCCACCGTCCAGGCTTAGTCTTTTTGCGAGTTAGACCCCAGAGTTTTAGTTTAATTACGTTTAGGCCCTCGGTTTTAGCAGAAAAGCCTCTGGAACCCTGTTTTTCTTACAAATAAGCCCCTGAACCTTGTTTTTAGCCTAGAAAGTGCGTTTTAGCTCTGTTTTAAGCGTTCTTTATGTCCACGCGATCATTGTAACGCGTAGAATAGTTTTAGACTAGTTTAGTGTGCTGTTTTTATGTATTGGTGTACTGTTTCTTAGTTTTTGTTAGTATTTGCTCGTATGCTTATTGTTATGCATTGTTTTGGCCATGTGTTCGTGAGTAGACGTTGATCCATCTGAGGAGCCCCAGTACCAGTACCCGGAGCTGCCGTCTTCCGAGCACTTTGAGCAGCAGCAGGAGCAGTACGAGGAAGGCAAGTGTAACATGAACAACCTATCACTTTTAATTACATTTTCATACTGCATTTTAATACTGTATGCCTATAAGGACTTTCCTAGCCACTTTATATCCTTTATATATTACCTTGGGTTGCATTTTGGTTAGTTGTGCTAGGTGCCGCGCTATAACACACTCTGGTCCTTTTTAATTTATTTGATTAATGGTTTACTTGAACTTAATTCTGAGAGTGGCACTCTATGTGGCTTGAGTGGCTCACGTCTCGTTAAAAGATGGTTTTTGTAGAAACATGGTTTAGGGGGCCAGCACGGTGTTTAGTGCTTGGTTGGCCACTCTCCATAAGGACCGGTTCATAGAGCGACAACCTGGGACAACAGCGCTACCACAAGGCTAGAATGAGATAGACTTGGCTTACTAATTAGGTCTTTTTGGTTTGGAGTAACTTACCTGCGGGGCAAGAGTAGTAAGCTTCAATGGTCCCTGCTCCTCCGGCTTGGTCTGTGCTTGGATTGCGCTCCTGTGCTTGTACCCCCGGAGGTGGGCCCCATCATCGCTGACCTAACTCTCGCGGTTACGCCTTACCAACGAGATTCTTTGTAATGGCCACGTAGTGAGTCGCTAGTCATCTCACCTAAGGAAGTGTGATGAACCTCTAGCGTAGCTCACGACTTGTGGGTAAAGATGTGCAACCTCTGCAGAGTGTAAAACTGGTATACTAGCCGTGCTCACGGTTATGAGCGGCCCAGATCCTCCTTTTGATTAGTGGGGTTAGCCCCTTCCGACGAGGGGGTGCCTCTCGGGGTTACCTTGGTGGCTTGGTTTTGGTTTGGTTCTCAGTAGTATCATGATTAAATTTGACTAATTACTATGTAACTGGGTTAATGGTAATTCATCAACTTGTAGTAAATAGTTTTAATAAAATGTTGCCAAGACTTAAAAGCTAATGCAGTTGAGTCAGCCAACCTTAGAGACTCATAGTTTGTGTTATACTTGTTGAGTACAAGTTGTGTACTCACTCTTGCCTCTTCTCTACTTTTTCCTCTTGGCTACACTACTGCTGCTCAGTTCCTGCCGACACGAGGGAGTTCGTCCAGCGCTACCAGGACTACGAGGACTTCTAGGTGTTCGTCTCCCAGTCGACGTCCCTGTGGCGCCCTGCTTAGCTTCGGAGAGTTTTTACCGTATTTGTACTTCGCTTCCGCTGTATCAGACATTTTGTCATTAATGTAATAAATAACATTCGTATTCGCTTTATTATGTCTTTTTACGTGATATGTGCTATGATATACTGTTCATTCTGTTGTATATACATGTGACTTGATCCTGGCACGTATATGATTGCTCGGTTTATGTTCTTTTATAAACCGGGTGTTACAGAGTGGTATCAGAGCCGTATCGACTGTAGGACGAAGCCTAGATAGAACTGGTCGAGTTTTAGGAGTTCTTCTCTCCAATCCTTGCCTGCTGAAACTATTTTACTATTATACCCCTTGACTTCTATGACTTTTACCCTTCTTGCCTTGATTTCTCTCTCTAAAGAATAGTTTTCGTAGATTTTGGCCTGAATCAGTCATCTAACCACCATGAGTACTATCTAGGTGACCCTTTTATAATAATACGATAGCACGTTCTGCGGCGCGTTGTGTTAGTCGAGTCGTATGTTAAACTCGGCTAAGTTGTGAAAAATTGTCTGCTTGTTATTATGCTACATGTTTGATTTGGATTTTTGACTGATTGCATAGCTTAGTAGTTTAAATTTGTTTAAAGAAAATCACTCAGATGTTAAAGTTAACTAATTAATAAAATGAGTTAGATCGTTGGGGGTAAAACAGTCCACTCTATCCTGTCTACTTTATCATGGCTGAGTCTTTTTCCGCAAAGAGTTAACATATCCATCTGAATTTATTCCTGCAATATCCTTATTCGTGAAATCTTTTGTCCAAAATCAGATGGTGAACACGAGGCGTGGTTCTGACCAGCAGGGGCAGAACAACCAGGGTCAGAACACCTAGGGGACCGGGATCCCGATGCCTCCGCCCTTGACTCCGGAGCAGTACTTCCAGCTCCAGATGCAGATGATGGCTACCCTGAACAACACGGTTCAGGCTCTTCAATAGGCTCACACTCAGCCTCCGCCTCCTCCACCACCGCAGCCTCGCGACAGGCGTGCTGAGTTCCTGAGGGGTCACCCGCCAACGTTTTCTCACACGTCCGACCCTCTTCAGGCTGACGACTGGCTCCGTGCAGTGGAGCGTCAGCTGGACATTGCCCAGTGCGATGATCGGGAGCGAGTTTTGTACGCAGCAGGACAGCTGCGAGGGGCAGCTTTGGACTGGTGGGAGTCCCACCCAGTTCATGACCGAGAGTCTCTCACTTGGCTCCAGTTCCGGGAGCGCTTCCGCAGCCACAACGTGTAACACCCGGTTTATAAAAGAACATAAACCGAGCAATCATATACGTGCCAGGATCAAGTCACACGTTTATACAACAGAATGAACAGTATATCATAGCACATATCATGTAAAAAACATAATAAAGCGAATACAAATGTTATTTATTACATTAATGACAAGAATGTCTAGTACAGCGGAAGCGAAGTACACAATACGATAAAAGACTCTCCGAAGCTGAAGCAGGGCGCCACAGGGACGTCGACTGGGAGACGAACACCTAGAAGTCCTCGTAGTCCTGGTAGTGCTGAACGAACTCCCTCGTGTCGGCAGGAACTGAGCAGCAGTAGCGTAGCCAAGAGAAAAAAGTAGAGAAGAGGCAAGAGTGAGTACACAACTTGTACTCAACAAGTATAACACAAACTATGAGGCTCTAGGCTGGCTGACTAACTGCATTAGCTTTTAAGTCTTGGCAAAATTTTATTAAAGCTATTTACTACGGGTTGATGAATTACCATTAACCTAGTTACATAGTAATTAATCAAGATTAAACATGTTACTACTGAGAACCAAACCGAAACCAAGCCACCAAGGTAACCCCGAGAGGCACCCCCTCGTCGGAAGGGGCTAACCCCACTAATCAAAAGGAGGATCTGGGCCGCTCATAACCGTGAGCACGGCTAGTATACCAGTTTTACACTCTGCAGAGGTTGCACATCTTTACCCACAAGTCGTGAGCTACGCTAGAGGTTCATCACACTTCCTTAGGTGAGATGACTAGCGACTCACTACGAGGCCGTTACAAAGAATCTCGTTGGTAAGGCGTAACCGCGAGAGTTAGGTCAGCGACGATGGGGCCCACCTCCGGGGGTACAAGCACAGGAGCGCAATCCAAGCACAGACCAAGCCGGAGGAGCAGGGACTATTGAAGCTTACTACTCTTGCCCCGCAGGTAAGTTACTCCAAACCAAAAAGACCTAATTAGTAAGCCAAGTCTATCCCATTCTAGCCTTGTGGTAGCGCTGTTGTCCCATGTTGTCGCTCTATGAACCAGTCCTTATGGAGAGTGGCCAACCAAGCACTAAGCACCGTGCTGGCCCCCTAAACCATGTTTCTACAAAAAAAACATCTTTTAACGAGACGTGAGCCACTCAAGCCACACAGAGTGCCACTCTCAGAATTAAGTTCAAGTAAACCATTAATCAAATTAATTAAAAAGGACCAGAGTGTGTTATAGCGTGGAACCTAGCACAACTAACCAAAATGCAACCCAAGGTAATATATAAAGGATATATAGTGGCTAGGAAAGTCCTTATAGGCATACAGTATTAAAATGCAGTATGAAAATATAATTAAAAGTGATAGGTTGTTCATGTTACACTTGCCTTCCTCGTACTGCTCTAGCTGCTGCTCAAACTGCTCCGAAGATGGCTGCTCCGGGTACTGGTACTGGGGCTCCTCAGATGGATCAACGTCTACTCACGAACACATGGCCAAAACAATGCACAATAATAAGCATACAAGCAAACTCTAGCAAAAACTAAGAAACAGTACATCAATACATAAAAACAGCAATAAAAACTAAGCTAAAACTATTCTACACATTACAACGATCGCGTGGACATAAAGAACGCTAAAAACGGAGCTAAAACGCGTTTTCTAGGCTAAAAACAAGATTCAGGGGCTTATCTGCAAGAAAACTAAGGTTCCAGGGGGTTTTCTGCAAAAACTGAGGACCTAAACATAATTAAACGTTAATTCCAGGGTCTAACTCACAAAAGTAGCAGCAAAGGACGGCGGGTTCTATTTCCAGAAAGGCCAGGGGGTTATGTGCTAAAAACAGGACCAAACCGTAAATACTTTTGACTAAGGCTGGACCGCGGGTTGATTAAAGAAAACTCCAGGGTCTCTTTAACAAAAACGCTAGGGCGAACCGGTACGGGTGGATTCAGGCCGCTGGATCGGGATCTAGCGGTCCAGACCCGATCGATGTGGGTTCTAATCTCCTGCGTTTATTTTAGATCTGACGGCCCAGGGCCATCGGGCGCGGGGGCGGCGGCGCTGACCGCCGGAGATCAATCTCCGCGGCGGCGGGGCACTGGGAACTCGCCGGACTTCGGCGTTTCGGCGTTCCCGGGCTCAAAACGGAGCGGTCTTGGGTCAGGGAGGTAGCCCGCATCATGGCGAAACCAACTGGGCACACTGGGAAGGGGATTTGGGTTTTCCAGGAGCTCACCACGGTGAGGGGCGGCGAGGGTTCGCCGGTGACCAGTGCAAGGGAGCCTACGGTGAGCTACCCGACCTAGAACTTAGTGCAAATGGACAGGGTGGCGGAGCTATTTCTTACCGAGGGCTCGAGGCGTCCGGGTTGCAGCGGAGGGACGTCGGCGGCGTGGCGGCTCGGTGGTGCTCCGGTGAGCAATCCCCGTGCGGAGCGTGGGGTAGAGGGCGTAGAGAGCGGCTGCAGGCGACCTCCTCCTCCACGCGGTGCTCCAGTGCGGCGCAGGGGCCGGAGTTGGCCTTCGAGGTGGCGGTTTGTGGAGGCGTGAGTGCTCTGCACGGCGGAGCGAGGCGAGGGGGGGCGCTGGGGTGATGGTGGTGGCTGCGGGGTGGAGATGGGGAAGCAGGGATCCGTGGGGGGGGGTTAATTAATAGCCGGCGGTGATCCTGGATAGGCGGGCCGCGGATTGGAGCCAGCGAGGATCGCGGCGAGGAAAGCTCGGACCGGGCCGTTGCTCCGTGGGATTTCCTGGCTCGGGGGAGGAAGCTTCTGGAAGAGGGGATGTTCGGGTGAGGCTGGCCGGTAGGCCCTGCGAAGCTGGAGTGGTCCACGTTGCAGCGGGTCGCGGAGCGGCGACGCGGAGCAGCGCAGAGGACTCGGCGAGGATCGCGGAGAGAGGAAGGGGAAAGATCTGACCAGTGGGGTCAGGCCGTCAGCGGAAGGAGGCGGGAACGCGGGCGAGCCGGGCATGAGAGGGAGGCCTGATGAGCGGGGCCCGGTGGCAGGCGGGTGAGAGCGGGCGCGCTGGCTTGGGCTCGGGCGAGCAGACTGGGCCGGTGGCACGCGATGAGGGGGAGTGGCTGGGCCTGCGGGTGGAAGTAAACTGGTTTGGGCTGGGAAAAAAAAAGAAAGTGGCCATGGGCCGCTTCGGGTATTGGGTTATGGGTTCCTTTTCTTCTCCTTTTCCTTCTCTTTTCTATTCCTTTTTCCTTTCCTCTCAACTCAAAACAATTTGAATTCAAAAGAATTTGAATTCAAACTCCTCTACAAACAAACAAAACAAAACCATGCACCAGCATGAATGCAACAACAAAATTTAAACCTATGATAAATTTTAATTACTTGAGGAACAAAAATTTGGGTTAAATGCCAGACTAACACAGAAAATCCTTAGAAAATTAAATAAAGCCAATTAATTTTATTGATAAATGCTGAAATTTAAATTAGGGTGTTACAGACCCTACCCCCTTAAAGAAATCTCGTCCCCGAGATTTAGCTGGGCTGGCTAGCAAAGAGATCTGGATATGTCTTCATCAACTCATCTTCTCGCTCCCAAGTAGCCTCAGCTTCACTGTGGTGACTCCACTGAACTCTGCACATCTTGATGCGCTTGTTCCGAGTAACCCTCTCTGATGTCTCCAGAATCTTCACCGGATGCTCAGTATCAGTCAGATCTTCCTGTACATCCACTCCATCCAGTGGTGCCTGCTCCTCGGGTACTCGCAGACATCTCTTCAGCTGAGATATATGGAAGACATCATGAACTCCTGAGAGGCTGAGAGGTAACTCCAGGCGATAAGCAACTTCGCCTTTCCGCTCTAGCACCTTGAATGGCCCCACATACCGAGGTGCTAACTTCCCCTTGACATTAAATCTGCGGATTCCTCTCATCGGAGACACCTTCAGATACACATAATCACTGACACTGAAGGTCAGATCCCTCCGTTTGCCATCTGCATAGCTCTTCTGTCTGCTCTGTGCAATCCTCAGATTTTCTCGCACAGCCTGAACCATCTGCTCTGCATCATCTATGATCTCAGGGCCAAAGAGCTGCTTCTCACCAATCTGTTCCCAATAGAGAGGAGTCCTGCACTTTCTGCCATACAATGCCTCGAAGGGGGACTTCTTCAGACTAGCCTGATAGCTGTTGTTATATGAGAACTCAGCATAAGACAGGCACTTATCCCAACTGGTACCGTACTGAATGGCACAAGCTCTCAGCATATCCTCCAACACTTGGTTGGTTCTCTCTGTCTGCCCATCTGTCTGAGGGTGATAAGCCGTACTGAAACGCAGCTTCGTATCCAAAGAATCATGAAGCTGCTCCCAGAATCGAGACATAAACTGAGACCCTCTGTCAGATATGATCTTCTTGGGCACACCATGCAAGCAGACAATCCGAGAGATGTACAACTCTGCAAGTCTAGCACCGGAGTAAGTAGTGTTCACTGGTATGAAGTGAGCAACCTTCGTCAATCGATCCACTACCACCCATATGGAGTTGTACCCTTTCTGAGTACGAGGCAATCCAACAATGAAGTCCATAGTGATCTCCTCCCATTTCCACTCTGGAATCTTCAAAGGCTGTAACAGACCTGCTGGCCTCTGATGCTCAACCTTGACACGCTGACAGGTGTCACAAATAGCCACGTACTCTGCCACTGAACTCTTCATCCCATACCACCAAAAACATTCCTTCAGATCATAATACATCTTCGTGCTGCCCGGATGAATAGAGTAAGCTGTATCATGGGCCTCACTCAGAATCAACTTCCGGAGATCATGCACATCAGGCACGCAGATCCGGTTCTTGTACCACAAGGTACCCTGATCATCCTCTCTGAAATGAGGAGCCTTGCCCTTCTTGAGCAACTCACGAATCTCCTGCAGCTTCTCATCATCTTTCTGATGCTGCCTGATCTCTGCCTCTAGAGTCGGTACTGCCTCGAATGCTGCACTGGAAGTATGATGCAAGAAGCCCAGACTCAACTGCTCGAACTCCTCGCATAACTCTGGAGGCATCTGGAAAGCCACGGCCATGTTGACATAACTTCTTCTGCTCAGAGCATCTGCTACAACATTGGCCTTGCCCGGATGATAGTGAATCTCCAGGTCATAGTCCTTGACCAACTCAAACCATCTCCTCTGCCGCATGTTCAACTCATTCTGCGTGAAAATGTACTTGAGGCTCTTGTGATCAGTGTAGATATCACACCGCTGTCCATACAAGTAATGCCTCCAAATCTTCAGAGCATGTACAACTGCGGCTAACTCAAGATCATGAGTGGGATAATTCAGCTCATGCCGACGTAACTGCCGTGAAGCATAAGCAATCACTCTGCCCTCCTGCATCAGAACACACCCAAGACCATCCTTCGAAGCATCACAATACACCGTGAATCTCTTCATCTGGTCTGGCAGAGTCAGGACTGGCGCCATAGTCAATCTTTTCTTCAGTTCATCAAAGGCCATCTGACGCTCTTCAGTCCACACGAAAGCCACATTTTTCTCCAGCAGAGAAGTCAAAGGCTTCGCGATCTTGGAGAAATTCTCAATGAACCTCCGATAATATCCAGCTAAGCCCAAGAATGACCTGACTTCCTTTACTATCTGCGGTGTCTCCCACTCTAGCACATCCTTCACCTTGCTCGGATCAATAGCAATGCCTCCCTGAGAGATAACATGACCGAGGAATGGAACCTCGTCAATCCAGAACTCGCACTTGCTGAACTTGGCATACAACTGATGCTCTCTCAACCTCTGCAATACGAGTCTCAGATGCTCCTCATGCTCTTCTTCTGTCTTGGAGAAGATCAGAATATCATCAATAAAGATCACCACAAAGACATCCAGATAATCCATGAAGACCATATTCATCAGATGCATGAAGAAAGCCGGGGCTTAGTCAAGCCGAAGGACATGACCGTATACTCATATAGCCCGTACTTGCAGGTGAATGCCGTCTTCGGAATATCCCCAGGACGGATCCTCAGCTGAAAATAACCCGAACGAAGATCAATCTTCGAGAATATACGAGCACCTCGAAGCAGATCGAAGAGATCCTCAATACGGGGCAGTGGATGCTTGTTCTTGATAGTAACTGCATTCAGCTCCCGATAATCGACACACATCCTCTTCGAGCCATCCTTCTTATCTACCAGCAACAATGGAAAAGCCCAAGGAGAGAAGCTGCGACGGATATAGCCCTTGGCTAGCAACTCATCAATAGTCTTCTTGACTTCCTCATGCTCTATAGGTGCCATACGGTAGGGCCGCTTTGCAATAGGAGCTGTGCCAGGCAAGAGATCAATACAAAACTCAATGGTGCGTTCAGGCGGCATACCTGGCAGATCATCCGGAAAGACATCCGGGAATTCAGACACCACGCGAATACCGTCCGTGGGTCTAGCCTCCATCTGATGAAGAAATCCAGAAGGCTCTACTGCACTGATAACAACCTCTTGGCCACTGGAAGCTGATAGCAAGACTGTCCTCTGAGCACAATCTATCCGGACTCCCCACTTGGCCAGAGTCTCCATTCCTAGAATGACATCAAGGCCCTTGGTGTCTAGCACCATCAGATCAGTACAGAACTCTACTCCCCTCAAGGAAACACTGACCCTCGGGCAGTAAGTGTGAGACCTCAACTGTCCTCCCGGTGAAGATACTAACAGACACCTCTTTAATGTGCTAGTATGAATACCATGATGCTCGACAAAAGACTGAGTAATGAAGGAATGCGTAGCACCAGTATCAAAAAGCACTGTAGCTGGATATGAATTAACCATGAACGTACCAATAACCACTTTGGGAGCCTCGGCCGCTGACTCGGCCGTCACGTGGTTCACTCTGCCCTGAAGTGGCGCCCTGCTGCGGGGGACTCTGCTGGTACTACTGAGGAGGCCGGTACTGCGGCTACTGGTACTGCTGAGACGGCTGGAGGCGAGGATGAGTGTTGCTGCCGGGAGCAACGGGGACAATCTTCCTCTTCTTGTCCTCCATCTCCAAGTGCTTGCGCTCAATGTTGAGCGCGCTGTCAACCAGATGGTTGAAGTCGTCGAAGCGGAGGTTGAGCAGCGCGTACTGGAGGTAGTCCTCAAGGCCCTCCATGAAGTGCTCCTGCTTCTTGCGGTCATCCGCAACATCGGCAGGGGCGTAGCGAGCAAGCTGCAGAAAGCGATCACGATACTCCGTGACCGACATAGTCCCCTGAAGTGACAAAGACAGATAGATATCAAAAGATTAACTCAAGATTCATAAGGATAGAACAAGGGACATTAGTTCAAAAGAAACCGCTGAATGATTATATTTAAGATTACCTGCTTCAGTGCAAGGAACTCCTTCTGCTTCATCTTCATAATGCCCGCGGGGACGTTGTGGCTGCGGAAGCGCTCCCGGAACTGGAGCCAAGTGAGAGACTCTCGGTCATGAACTGGGTGGGACTCCCACCAGTCCAAAGCTGCCCCTCGCAGCTGTCCTGCTGCGTACAAAACTCGCTCCCGATCATCGCACTGGGCGATGTCCAGCTGACGCTCCACTGCACGGAGCCAGTCGTCAGCCTGAAGAGGGTCGGATGTGTGAGAAAACATCGGCGGGTGACCCCTCAGGAACTCAGCACGCCTGTCGCGAGGCTGCGGCGGTGGAGGAGGCGGAGGCTGAGTGTGAGCCTGTTGAAGAGCCTGAACCGTGTTGTTCAGGGTAGCCATCATCTGCATCTGGAGCTGGAAGTACTGCTCCGGAGTCAAGGGCGGAGGCATCGGGATCCCGGTCCCCTGGGTGTTCTGACCCTGGTTATTCTGCCCCTGCTGGTCAAAACCACGCCTGGTGTTCACCATCTGATTTTGGACAAAAGATTTCACGAATAAGGATATTGCAGGAATAAATTCAGATGGATATGTTAACTCTTTGCGGAAAAAGACTCAGCCATGATAAAGTAGACAGGATAGAGTGGACTGTTTTACCCCCAACGATCTAACTCATTTTATTAATTAGTTAACTTTAACATCTGAGTGATTTTCTTTAAACAAATTTAAACTACTAAGCTACGCAATCAGTCAAAAAATCCAAATCAAACATGTAGCATAATAACAAGCAGACAATTTTCACAACTTAGTCGAGTTTAACATACGACTCGACTAACACAACGCGCCGCAGAACGTGCTATCGTATTATTATAAAAGGGTCACCTAGATTAAACTCATGGTGGTCAGATGACTGATTCGGGCCAAAATCTATGAGAACTATTCTTCAGAGAGAGAAATCAAGGCAAGAAGGGTAAAAGTCATAGAATTCAAGGGGTATAATAGTAAAATAGTTTCAGCAGACAAGGATTGGAGAGAAGAACTCCTAAAACTCGACCAGTTCTATCTAGGCTTCGTCCTACAGTCGATACGGCTCTGATACCACTCTGTAACACCCGGTTTATAAAAGAACATAAACCGAGCAATCATATACGTGCCAGGATCAAGTCACACGTATATACAACAGAATGAACAGTATATCATAGCACATATCACGTAAAAAAAACATAATAAAGCGAATACGAATGTTATTTATTACATTAATGACAAGAATGTCTAGTACAGCGGAAGCGAAGTACACAATACGATAAAAGACTCTCCGAAGCTGAAGCAGGGCGCCACAGGGACGTCGACTGGGAGACGAACACCTAGAAGTCCTCGTAGTCCTGGTAGCGCTGAACGAACTCCCTCGTGTCGGCAGGAACTGAGCAGCAGTAGCGTAGCCAAGAGAAAAAAGTAGAGAAGAGGCAAGAGTGAGTACACAACTTGTACTCAACAAGTATAACACAAACTATGAGGCTCTAGGCTGGCTGACTGACTGCATTAGCTTTTAAGTCTTGGCAAAATTTTATTAAAGCTATTTACTACGGGTTGATGAATTACCATTAACCCAGTTACATAGTAATTAATCAAGATTAAACATGTTACTACTGAGAACCAAACTGAAACCAAGCCACCAAGGTAACCCCGAGAGGCACCCCCTCGTCGGAAGGGGCTAACCCCACTAATCAAAAGGAGGATCTGGGCCGCTCATAACCGTGAGCACGGCTAGTATACCAGTTTTACACTCTGCAGAGGTTGCACATCTTTACCCACAAGTCGTGAGCTACGCTAGAGGTTCATCACACTTCCTTAGGTGAGATGACTAGCGACTCACTACGAGGCCGTTACAAAGAATCTCGTTGGTAAGGCGTAACCGCGAGAGTTAGGTCAGCGACGATGGGGCCCACCTCCGGGGGTACAAGCACAGGAGCGCAATCCAAGCACAGACCAAGCCGGAGGAGCAGGGACCATTGAAGCTTACTACTCTTGCCCCGCAGGTAAGTTACTCCAAACCAAAAAGACCTAATTAGTAAGCCAAGTCTATCCCATTCTAGCCTTGTGGTAGCGCTGTTGTCCCAGGTTGTCGCTCTATGAACCAGTCCTTATGGAGAGTGGCCAACCAAGCACTAAGCACCGTGCTGGCCCCCTAAACCATGTTTCTACAAAAAAAACATCTTTTAACGAGACGTGAGCCACTCAAGCCACACAGAGTGCCACTCTCAGAATTAAGTTCAAGTAAACCATTAATCAAATTAATTAAAAAGGACCAGAGTGTGTTATAGCGCGGCACCTAGCACAACTAACCAAAATGCAACCCAAGGTAATATATAAAGGATATATAGTGGCTAGGAAAGTCCTTATAGGCATACAGTATTAAAATGCAGTATGAAAATATAATTAAAAGTGATAGGTTGTTCATGTTACACTTGCCTTCCTCGTACTGCTCTGGCTGCTGCTCAAACTGCTCCGAAGATGGCTGCTCCGGGTACTGGTACTGGGGCTCCTCAGATGGATCAACGTCTACTCACGAACACATGGCCAAAACAATGCACAATAATAAGCATACAAGCAAACTCTAGCAAAAACTAAGAAACAGTACATTAATACATAAAAACAGCAATAAAAACTAAGCTAAAACTATTCTACACGTTACAACGATCGCGTGGACATAAAGAACGCTAAAAACGGAGCTAAAACGCGTTTTCTAGGCTAAAAACAAGGTTCAGGGGCTTATCTGCAAGAAAACTAAGGTTCCAGGGGGTTTTCTGCAAAAACTGAGGACCTAAACATAATTAAATGTTAACTCCAGGGTCTAACTCACAAAATTAGCAGCAAAGGACGGCGGGTTCTATTTCCAGAAAGGCCAGGGGGTTATGTGCTAAAAACAGGACCAAACCGTAAATACTTTTGACTAAGGCTGGACCGCGGGTTGATTAAAGAAAACTCCAGGGTCTCTTTAACAAAAACGCCAGGGCGAACCGGTACGGGTGGATTCAGGCCGCTGGATCGGGATCTAGCGGTCCAGACCCGATCGATGTGGGTTCTAATCTCCGGCGTTTATTTTAGATCTGACGGCCCAGGGCCATCGGGCGCGGGGGCGGCGGCGCTGACCGCCGGAGATCAATCTCCGCGGCGGCGGGGCACTGGGAACTCGCCGGACTTCGGCGTTTCGGCGTTCCCGGGCTCAAAACGGAGCGGTCTTGGGTCAGGGAGGTAGCCCGCATCATGGCGAAACCAACTGGGCAGACTGGGAAGGGGATTTGGGTTTTGCAGGAGCTCACCACGGTGAGGGGCGGCGAGGGTTCGCCGGTGAACAGGGCAAGGGAGCCTACGGTGCGCTACCCGACCTAGAACTTAGCGCAAAAGGACAGGGTGGCAGAGCTGTTTCTTACTGAGGGCTCGAGGCGTCCGGGTTGCAGCGGAGGGACGTCGGCGGCGTGGCGGCTCGGTGGTGGCGGCTCGGTGGTGCTCCGGTGAGCAATCCCCGTGCGGAGCGTGGGGTAGAGGGCGTAGAGAGCGGCTGCAGGCGACCTCCTCCTCCACGTGGTGCTCCAGTATGGCGCAGGGGCCGGAGTTGGCCTTCGAGGTGGCGGTTTGTGGAGGCGTGAGTGCTCTGCACGGCGGAGCGAGGCGAGGGGGGGGGCGCTTGGGTGATGGTGGTGGCTGCGGGGTGGAGATGGGGACGCAGGGATCCGCGGGGGGGGGGGGTTAATTAATAGCCGGCGGTGATCCTGGATAGGCGGGCCGCAGATTGGAGCCAGCGAGGATCGCGGCGAGGAAAGCTCGGACCGGGCCGTTGCTCCGTGGGATTTCCTGGCTCGGGGGAGGAAGCTTCTGGAAGAGGGGATGTTCGGGTGAGGCTGGCCGGTAGGCCCTGCGAAGCTGGAGTGGTCCACGGGGCAGCGGGTCGCGGAGCGGCGACGCGGAGCAGCGCAGAGGACTCGGCGAGGATCGCGGAGAGAGGAAGGGGAAAGATCTGACCAGTGGGGTCAGGCCGTCAGCGGAAGGAGGCGGGAACGCGGGCGAGCCGGGCGTGAGAGGGAGGCCTGACGAGCGGGGCCCGGTGGCAGGCGGGTGAGAGCGGGCGCGCTGGCTTGGGCTCGGGCGAGCGGACTAGGCCGGTGGCGCGCGATGAGGGGGAGTGGCTGGGCCTGCGGGTGGAAGTAAACTGGTTTGGACTGGGAAAAAAAAAGAAAGTGGCCATGGGCCGCTTCGGGTATTGGGTTATGGGTTCCTTTTCTTCTCCTTTTCCTTCTCTTTTCTATTCCTTTTTCCTTTCCTCTCAACTCAAAACAATTTGAATTCAAACTCCTCTACAAACAAACAAAACAAAACCATGCACCAGCATGAATGCAACAACAAAATTTAAACCTATGATAAATTTTAATTACTTGAGGAACAAAAATTTGGGTTAAATGCCAGACTAACACAGAAAATCCTTAGAAAATTAAATAAAGCCAATTAATTTTATTGATAAATGCTGAAATTTAAATTAGGGTGTTACACAACGTCCCCGCGGGCGTTATGAAGATGAAGCAGAAGGAGTTCCTTGCACTGAAGCAGGTAATCTTAAATATAATCATTCAGCGGTTTCTTTTGAACTAATGTCCCTTGTTCTATCCTTATGAATCTTGAGTTAATCTTTCGATATCTATCTGTCTTTGTCACTTCAGGGCAGAGTGAACCACGTGACGGCCGAGTCAGCGGCCGAGGCTCCCAACATGGTTATTGGTACGTTCATGGTTAATTCATATCTAGCTACAGTGCTTTTTGATACTGGTGCTACGCATTCCTTCATTACTCAGTCTTTTGTCGAGCATCATGGTATTCATACTAGCACATTAAAGAGGTGCCTGTTAGTATCTTCACTGGGAGGACAGTTGAGGTCTCACACTTACTGCCCGAGGGTCAGTGTTTCCTTGAGGGGAGTAGAGTTCTGTACTGATCTGATGGTGCTAGACACCAAGGGCATTGATGTCATTCTGGGAATGGAGACTCTGGCCAAGTGGGGAGTCCGGATAGATTGTGCTCAGAGGACAGTCTTGCTATCAGCTTCCAGTGGCCAAGAGGTTGTTATCAGTGCAGTAGAGCCTTCTGGATTTCTTCATCAGATGGAGGCTAGACCCACGGACGGTATTCGCGTGGTGTCTGAATTCTCGGATGTCTTTCCGGATGATCTGCCAGGTATGCCGCCTGACCGCGCCATTGAGTTTTGTATTGATCTCTTGCCTGGCACAGCCCCTATTGCAAAGCGGCCCTACCGTATGGCACCTATAGAGCATGAAGAGGTCAAGAAAACTATTGATGAGTTGCTAGCCAAGGGCTATATCCGTCGCAGCTTCTCTCCTTGGGCTTTTCCATTGTTGCTGGTAGATAAGAAGGATGGCTCGAAGAGGATGTGTGTCGATTATCGAGAGCTGAATGCAGTTACTATCAAGAACAAGCATCCACTGCCCCGTATTGAGGATCTCTTCGATCTGCTTGAGGTGCTCGTATATTCTCGAAGATTGATCTTCGTTCGGGTTATTTTCAGCTGAGGATCCGTCCTGGGGATATTCCGAAGATGGCATTCACCTGCAAGTACGGGCTATATGAATATACAGTCATGTCCTTCGGCTTGACTAATGCCCCGGCTTTCTTCATGCATCTGATGAACATGGTCTTCATGGATAATCTGGATGTCTTTGTGGTGATCTTTATTGATGATATTCTGATCTTCTCCAAGACAGAAGAAGAGCATGAGGAGCATCTGAGACTCGTATTGCAGAGATTGAGAGAGCATCAGTTGTATGCCAAGTTCAGCAAGTGCGAGTTCTGGATTGACGAGGTTCCATTCCTCGGTCATGTTATCTCTCAGGGAGGCATTGCTGTTGATCCGAGCAAGGTGAAGGATGTGCTAGAGTGGGAGACACCGCAGACAGTAAAGGAAGTCAGGTCATTCTTGGGCTTAGCTAGATATTATCGGAGGTTCATTAAGAATTTCTCCAAGATCGCGAAGCCTTTGACTTCTCTGCTGGAGAAAAATGTGGCTTCGTGTGGACTGAAGAGCGTCAGATGGCCTTTGATGAACTGAAGAAAAGGTTGACTACGGCGCTAGTCCTGACTCTGCCAGACCAGACGAAGAGATTCACGGTGTATTGTGATGCTTCGAAGGATGGTCTTGGGTGTGTTCTGATGCAGGTGGGCAGAGTGATTGCTTATGCTTCACGGCAGTTACGTCGGCATGAGCTGAATTATCCCACTCATGATCTTGAGTTAGCCGCAGTTGTGCATGCTCTGAAGATTTGGAGGCATTACTTGTATGGGCAGCGGTGTGATATCTACACTGATCACAAGAGCCTCAAGTATATTTTCATGCAGAATGAGCTAAACATGCGGCAGAGGAGATGGCTAGAGTTAGTCAAAGATTATGACCTGGAGATTCACTATCATCCGGGCAAGGCCAATGTTGTAGCAGATGCTTTGAGCAGGAGGAGTTATGTCAACATGGCCGTGGCTTTCCAGATGCCTGCAGAGTTATGTGAGGAGTTCGAGCAGTTGAGTCTGGGCTTCTTGCATCATACTTCAAGTGCAGCGTTTGAGGCAGTACCGACTCTAGAGGCAGAGATCAGGCAGCATCAGAAAGATGATGAGAAGCTGCAGGAGATTCGTGAGTTGCTCAAGAAGGGCAAGGCTCCTCATTTCAGAGAGGATGATCAGGGTACTTTGTGGTACAAGAACCGGATCTGTGTGCCTGATGTGCATGATCTCCGGAAGTTGATTCTGAGTGAGGCCCATGATACAGCTTACTCTATTCATCCGGGCAGCACGAAGATGTATTATGATCTGAAGGAACGTTTCTGGTGGTATGGGATGAAGCGTTCAGTGGCAGAGTACGTGGCTATTTGTGACACCTGTCAGCGTGTCAAGGCTGAGCATCAGAGGCCAGCAGGTCTGTTACAGCCTTTGAAGATTCCAGAGTGGAAATGGGAGGAAATCACTATGGACTTCATTGTTGGATTGCCTCGTACTCAGAAAGGGTACAACTCCATTTGGGTAGTAGTGGATCGTCTGACGAAGGTTGCTCACTTCATTCCAGTGAACACTACTTACTCCGGTGCTAGACTTGTAGAGTTGTACATCTCTCGGATTGTCTGCTTGCATGGTGTGCCCAAGAAGATCATATCTGACAGAGGGTCTCAGTTCACTTCTCGGTTCTGGGAGCAGCTCCATGATTCGTTGGATACGAAGCTGCGTTTCAGTACGGCTTATCACCCTCAGACCGATGGGCAGACAGAGAGAACCAACCAAGTTTTGGAGGATATGCTGAGAGCTTGTGCCATTCAGTACGGTACTAGTTGGGATAAGTGCCTGTCTTATGCTGAGTTCTCATATAACAACAGCTATCAGGCCAGTCTGAAGAAGTCCCCCTTCGAGGCATTGTATGGCAGAAAGTGCAGGACTCCTCTCTATTGGGATCAGATTGGTGAGAAACAGCTCTTTGGCCCTGAGATCATAGATGATGCAGAGCAGATGGTACAGGCCGTGCGAGAAAATCTGAGGATTGCACAGAGCAGACAGAAGAGCTATGCTGATGGCAAACGGAGAGACCTGACTTTCAGTGTCGGTGATTATGTGTACCTGAAGGTGTCTCCGATGAGAGGAATCCGCAGATTTAATGTCAAGGGGAAGTTAGCACCTCGGTATGTTGGTCCATTCAAGGTGCTAGAGCGGAAAGGCGAAGTTGCTTATCGCCTGGAGTTACCTCTCAGCCTCTCAGGAGTTCATGATGTCTTCCATATATCTCAGCTGAAGAGGTGTCTGCGAGTACCCGAGGAGCAGGCACCACTGGATGGAGTAGATGTGCAGGAGGATCTGACTTATACTGAGCATCCGGTGAAGATTCTGGAGACATCAGAAAGGGTTACTCGGAACAAGCGCATCAAGATGTGCAGGGTTCAGTGGAGTCATCACAGTGAAGCTGAGGCAACATGGGAGCGAGAAGATGAGTTGAAGAAGACATACCCAGATCTCTTTGCTAGCCAGCCCAGCTAAATCTCGGGGACGAGATTTCTTTAAGGGGGTAGGGTCTGTAACACCCTAGTTTAAATTTCAGCATTTATTAATAAATTTAAATGGCTTTATTTAAATTTCTAAGGTTTATTGTGTTAGACTTGCATAATCTACATTTTTGTTCTATAAATAATTAAAATTTATCATAGGTTTTAAATTTTGATGATGCATTCATGCTGGTGCATACTTTCAATGATTTGAGTGTGGTTGAATTCAAATTTGTATTTGAATTCAAACCTTGTTTGAATTAGGAATAGAAAAGTTTAGAAATAGAAAAGAGAAAAAAACTAGATAAATAGAAAACCCACCCAGCCCAAGAACCCAAACCGGCCCAGCGCGGCCCAGGTCTCCCCCTCTCTCCCCTGCGGCCCACATCCTTCCCTCCTGGCCCAGTTCCTTTCTTCCCGCGCCAGCAGCCCACGCCGCAGCCCTTTCCTCCGCACGGCCCGGCCTGCCCTCACCTCCCGCTCGCCCCGCGCCCGAGCCCAGCTCGCCCGCCCCGTCTGCCTGCCAGCCGGGCCCGCACGCCAGCCCCTCAACCCAGCGCGCTCTCCCCGCTCAGCCGCGCCGCGCGCTTCGCCGCTGACCAGCGGGGCCCACTTGTCGGCCCCGTCTTCTCCCCGGCAGCGCAACGCCCGCGCCTGAATCCCGCCGAGATCGCCGGGGCTCCCTTCCTTGCTCCCACGCCGAGATCTCCGGCCTGCCTCCTTTAAACCGCCCGCAATCCCCTGCGCCCCCTCCCATCGACCAGCGCGCCCCCAAACCCTAGCTCCATCGCGCCCACCCACCTCCGCCGCGCAGAGCACCGTGCGCCGCCATGGAAACGCCGCCCGGCTGCACCCAGAGCCATCGTGACCCGCGCAATAACTTCGCCGCGGCTCAGTGAAGCACGCCAAGCCCTCCACACCGGACCTAGGCCCCTGCGTCATCGGAATCGCGCCGAGTCCCCCCCAAACTCCGGTAAGCAACCTCGGTCAATTCGTCCCCATCGGCGTTCCTCGGGTTCAATTGACCCACCTCCCGCGTTCGCAGGTCGACAGCGGATCTTCCTGTGTGATCCCGGAGCTCGGAGGCGCGCTCCATCATCCCGGACCCGAACGCCGACTGTACCCCGCCGCCAGACCCCGCCATCGACCCCACTGCGCTCCGTCTCAGGCCAATCCAAACCCTCGGTAAGACGCTGCCCAACCATCCTGAGCTTTTGCGCTAGTGCCCATAGGCCAGGGCCTGTCCTGGGCGCCGGTACGCCGCGCGCCGACGAGGTCTGCCCCTCAGAGCCTCCGCCGCCATCGCACCCTCGCCCCTAAGCCGCCCCGAGCCCAGTAAAGGCCACGGGTGGATCACGCATGGCGCGTAGATCCTCCCCGACCCAAGCCCGCTCGGTTTTGAGCCCTGGAACACCAGAAGCGACCAACGCCGGCGAGCCCCCCGCGGCGCCTCCGCGGGAGCTCTGTCTCCGGCGAGAACCCGCCGCCGCCCTTGCACGATTGGTTTCTGGCCATCCGATCTGAGACGCGCGGCCAAGATTAGATCAGCTTGCCCTTTGATCCACACCGTTAGATCTTGAACCAACGGCCTAGATCCAAACATACCGGTTCGGCCCGCCCTTTTTGCTAAAGAGACCCTCGGTTTCTTTTAAATCAACCCGCAGTCCATCTTTGGTGAAAAGTAATTCCAGATCTGCCCTTCCTTTTACGCTTTAGCCCCTGAGTTTTCTCAGAATTGAACCCGCCGTCCAGGCTTAGTCTTTTTGCGAGTTAGACCCCAGAGTTTTAGTTTAATTACGTTTAGACCCTCGGTTTTAGCAGAAAAGCCTCTGGAACCCTGTTTTTCTTACAAATAAGCCCCTGAACCTTGTTTTTAGCCTAGAAAGTGCGTTTTAGTTCCGTTTTAAGCGTTCTTTATGTCCACGCGATCGTTGTAACGCGTAGAATAGTTTTAGACTAGTTTAGTATGCTGTTTTTATGTATTGGTGTACTGTTTCTTAGTTTTTGTTAGTATTTGCTTGTATGCTTATTGTTATGCATTGTTTTGGCCATGTGTTCGTGAGTAGATGTTGATCCATCTGAGGAGCCCCAGTACCAGTTCCCAGAGCAGCCGTCTTCCGAGCACTCTGAGCAGCAGCAGGAGCAGTACGAGGAAGGCAAGTGTAACATGAACAACCTATCACTTTTAATTACATTTTCATACTGCATTTTAATACGGTCAGCCTCCTGGACCCGTACGCCGAGGCCAGCTTCCCCCTTTAAACGCGCCCCTGATCCTCTCCCGCAGTCCACCTTCCCCCTGCAGCCCCACCGAAACCCTAGCCGCCGCCTCCACGTTGCTCCGCCCGGAGCAGAGCCCCGCGCCGCCGCGGCCACGCCACTCCGCCACACCGGAGCCCCGGCCGAGCAGCGCACTGGCTCCGCCTCAACGCCTGGATCTCCCCCGAGCTGCTGCCCTCTGCTCCGACCACTGCAGCGCCCGTTCCCGAGCTCCGCCCCGTGCGCCGCCGCTCGCCGTCGACGACAACGCCCCTGCACGGCACCCCAGCTCAAATTCGAGCATAGGTAAGCATCCCAAGCCCCCGCCATCCCTTTTCCGATAGATACCCTCACTTGTGGCGCACTTTAGGTGCCCCGGCCGCGCTCGCCGGCGATCCCCCGCCTCGCCGACCCGCCGCCGTCGCGGCACGCGCCACCGCGGACCACCCCGAGGCCTGTAAAGACCCCAGGTGGACTACGCATGGCGCGTAGTCCATCCTAGACCCAGATCCGGGTCAGATTGACCCCTGGGGGGTCATTTCGGCCTGCTCCGGCGAGCTCGCCGCCGCGGAGCAGAGCTCCGACGAACACCGCCGCCGCCCCACGCACCCGCTGGAGCCTGGCCGTGCGATCTGTTTTCTGCGGACGAGATTAGATCGCGTCCAGATCAGATCTGAGCCATCGGATTGTGATCCAATGGCTGAGATCCACCCGTACCCCTTCGGCCTGTCACTTTTGCTAAAGAGCCCTCGCCTTTCTTTGAAATCAACCCGCGCTCCACACCAGTTGAAAAATAATTTCAAAACCACCCCTGGTTTTATTGTTTAGGCCCCTGAGTTTTTCAATTATAGAACCCGCGGTCCAGCACCTGATCTTTTGCGAGTTAGACCCTAGAACTAAGGTTTAATTACATTTTAGTCCTCGGTTTGTGCAGAAAACCCCCTGGAACTTTAGTTTTCTTACAAATAGGTCCCTGGATCTTGTTTTTGGCCTAGATTATGCGTTTTAGCTCTGTTTTAGGCGTTCTTTATGTCCACGCGATCGTTGTAACGCGTAGAATAGTTCTAGAGTAGTTTTGTGCGCTGTTTTCATGTATTGTTGTACTGTTTCTTAGTTTTTGCTAGTGTTTGCATGTATGTTTACTGTCGTGCCTTGTTTTGGTCATGTGTTCATGAGTAGACGTTGAGCTACCGGAGGAGCATCAGTACCAGTGCCAAGAGCCATTTTCGTATCAGTTTGAGCAGCAGCAGGAATAGTTTGAGGAAGGCAAGTATAACATGAACACCACCTATCATTTTAAATGCATTTTCATACTTGCTATAACACACTTGGTCCTTTTTAGTTAATTTGATTAATGGTATATGTAACTTAATTCTGAGAGTGGCCCTCTGTGTGGCTTGAGTGGCTCACATCTCGTTAAAACTGGTTTTGTTAGAAACATGGTTTAGTGGGCCAGCACGGTGCTTACTGCCTGGTTGGCCACTCTCCATAAGATCCGGTTCATAGAGCGACAACCTGGGACAATAGCGCTACCACAAGACTGGAATGGGACGGTCTTGGCTTACTAATTAGGCCATTTTGGTTCGGGAGTAACTTACCGACGGGGCAAGAGGGGAGTCGAGTTTCAATGGTGCCCAGGCTACGAGGCTTGGTCTGCGTACCCCTCGAGGTGGGTACCATCGTTGCATTGCCTGAATCCTTAGCGGTTACACCTTACCAACGTGTCCTTTGTAACGGCCTCGTAGTGAGTTTGCTAGTCATCTCACCTAAGGAAGTGTGATGAACAACTAGCGTAGCTCACGACTTGTGGGTAAAGATGTGCAACCTCTGCAGAGTGTAAAACTGGTATACTAGCCGTGCTCACGGTCATGAGCGGCCCAGATCCTCCTTTTGATTAGTGGGGTTAGCTCCTTCCGACGAGGGGGTGCCTCTCGGGGTTACCTTGGTGGTTTTGGTTTGGTTCTCTGTAGTAACATGATTAATTTTGATTAATTACTATGTAACTGGGTTAATGGTAATTCATCATCTCGTAGTAAATAGCTTTAATAAAATTTTGCCAACACTTAAAAGCTAATGCAGTTGAGTCAGCCAACCTTAGAGCCTCATAGTTTGTGTTATACTTGTTGAGTACAAGTTGTGTACTCACTCTTGCCTCTTCTCTACTTTTTCCTCTTGGCTACGCTACTGCTACTCAGTTCCTGCCGACACGAGGGAGTTTGCTCAGTGCTTCCAGGACTACGAGGACTTCTAGGCGTTCGTCTCCCAGTCGACGTCCCTGTGGCGCCCTGCTCAGCTTCGGAGAGTTTTTACCGTATTTGTACTTCGCTTCCGCTGTATCAGACATTTATGTCATTAATGTAATAAATAACATTCGTATTCGCTTTACTATATCTTTTTACGTGATATGTGCTATGATATACTGTTCATTCTGTTGTGTATACATGTGACTTGATCCTGGCACGTATATGATTGCTCGGTTTACGTCCTTTTATAAACCGGGTGTTACAGTTCCCAGCCGAGAACCAAGGGCAAAATGCATACCGTCAAGGAGACAGACATGCTCGCTGCAAAGCTAGACCTCCTACTAAAGAAACTCGATGAAGGGAACCGGCAACATATGCTTGTTCCCGTCCATGCCATGAACTCGTACTTGGCGTGCAAGGTTTGTGGTGACGGTGGATACTCGGGGAATGACTGCCCCGAGACCTGTGAAGACGCAACCTACATCAACAACAACAATACTGGGTTCCGTCCACAAGGAGGCCAGGGGTGGGGTCAGGCACGCCCACCATTCCAAGGAGGAGGTAACAACTTTAACTCAAATTTCAATTCGAATTTCAATTCGAACCAACCCTCCTTGAGAGACCTTGTTTTTGGCCAAGCTAAAATAAATGAATCTTTAAACAAGAAGCTTGCTGCCAACGATAAAATTTTAGAAGGTATAAATGCCAGACTTGAAACTCTTTCTTCTGCTCTTAAAAATCAACCAAGTTTCAACAAGATGATAGAAACACAACTTGCGCAAATTGCTGCTGTTGTTCCATTCTCAGAAAAGATAAATGCGGTGACCACGAGGGGTGGTAAGTCCACTCGTGATCCACCGCATCCTAACCATGCAGAGAAAGTAGCAAGGCCACATGTAGAGAAGGAAGAGTCTACAAAGCATGATGACTCTAAAGAACCCGAGGAAGAAAATCCACAAAAAACTTTCGATACAAACTTCCTCCCGTTTGCCTCCCAGAAACAAAAGATCACTGTGGATGAGCAGTTCGCTAGTTTTTTTGAAATGATCCAGAAGATACATGTCAACGTCCCATTACTAGACGTAATGTATGTACCAACTTATGCCCGCTACATCAAGGACATCATGAACAACAAGCGAACGCTGCCCACAATGGAGGTTGTCAAGCTTATAGAAGAACGTAGCGCTGCTATACTCAACCAACCTCCAAAGAAGAAAGAAAACCCGGGATGCCCAATGATCAATTGTTTGATTGGCACTCAACACTTCGGCAATGCCTTGTGTGACCTTGGGGCTAGCGTCAGCGTAATGCCCAAGGTAGTCTTCGACAAACTCAACTTCACGCATCTGACGCTGACACCAATGCACCTCCAGCTAGCAGACTCTTCAGTCCGCTATCCAGAGGGAATCGCTGAAGACGTTCCAGTCAGAGTTCGAGACTACTTCATCCCAGTTGGCTTCGTAGTGCTCGACATGGAAATTTCAAAAGAAACTCCGCTCATCCTTGGACGGCCATTTCTGAGCACTGCTGGAGCACACATCGATGTAGGGGTTGGAGAAATCCGCTTCAACATCAATGGGAAAGAAGAAAAGTTCCCATTCCAGCCCAAGAAGGAACAATGCTCAATGATCAACATCAAATCTGGGCCAAGCACACAAGAAAGAGACAAAAGTGACATCCCCCAATCAAGATCCTATGACCACATGATCCACAAAGACAACCAAGAAGGTGTGGCATAAGGTCGCAAGCTCGTTCTCATCCAATTCTCCAAGACGAACCAAGCAGTGGTAATCACAGCAGGAGAAAGGTCCCGCTCGTCAGACTCAAAACGACAAGTCCTTGCCGAAGGTAAATCGGTACGTATCTCATATTTACTTTTTCACCATTTTACTTTTCTCAGCTTTTTCAATTTTTCCCACTGCATATTTGAATTTTCAAAACACCATGCATGCTAGAAACTTTTCTAGCACTTTTCCATTTTTCACAAAAATCCAAAAAAATATTTCCGATCTTGAAAATCCTTTCGAAAATAAATTTAAACATCTTTTCGAAGCAAAGTTTGGCCGGGTCCCAAAATTTCAAAACTTATAGCCGTTAAGGAGCCCCTGGGCCCTGGCTGTCAGCCAGTGGGCCCACAGGGGGGCTGGCCGAACCCTAGGGTCTGTCGACCCCACCTGGCAACGGCTCCCTGCCACCTTTTTCCAACGGCTAGTGATCATTGTGCTCAGCTCCTAGCCATTGTGCCCGGGCATTCTCTCTTTAAATAGAGGCCGAGGGGTGAGTTTTGAGCTCTCACACTCAACTCTCATTCACTCACTCCCTCTCAAAATCTCTCAAACTTTGCTCTCGGGTTTTCATTGGATTTTTGCTCAAGATTTGATTTCAAGAAACCTCTCTCTCTCATTTCTTTGCTGCAAGAAAGAAGGAGCAACTCATGGATAAGAACATTCATTTCGGTTTCACTAACGTAACCCGTTTCGAGTTGCACTTGGTTTTGTTCCATCATGAAAGGCTTAGGGTGGAAGGTCTCCAGCGCATTCAAAAAGATGATGGGTGGAAGTTCATCCCGTTCTCAGGGTGGCTCGAGCTCGTACACACCCGAACCTACGCCTACACCAAGCACGATGGACTATGAGGAAGAGGAACAATATGAAGAGATGCAAGCCGAACCGCAAGCCAAGGTCATAGAGATTGACGTAGAAGATTTCCCGTACCTCGACTTGCGAGATGATCGTGAACGACAAGGCTATGCCATCCTCAAGAACCGAAGCTTCGTCCACACCCAAGCATTCGATCCGGATCTCCTCATCAAAATAGGTATGTACGAAGATTTCTCTAACATTTGGCATGGAATTGGATGGGATAACTTCATTCCCGTTGAGGAGTATGGTTCTCGACTCCTCACCATCCAATTTCTTTGCACTCTTCGGGAGGTGGAAAACGGGGTTTATTTTTTACTTTTCGGGAAAGAGTATTTGCTTTCTTGGAAAACTTTTGCCGGCCACCTCAATTTCAACAAATGCTGGCCAATTTCTCTCGATCAAACTTACCGCAGTTTTAATCGTCATGAATTTTGGGGCCAGATTTCAGGTCAAGTTGTTCATGGCAAGTTCGCACCTCGGTGCGGCGATATTCATAATCCAACTCTTCAGTTGATGCACAAGTGGTTAACCATCACTCTCTTTCCAAGAGATGACGTCCGACCTGTGCACAACGATGAGTTGCTCATACTTTATGTCATGGTCAACAAGATCAAAATCTCCCCCGCGCAAGCTTTGGTTAAGCAATGGCTTTCGAATTTCAAGATGACGGGTCCTATTGAGTGCACTTCTTTGATTACTCGTATCGCTACACGTATCGGTGCCTTAGAGGGGAATTTTATTCCTTTTATTAAAGGCGACCGTATGTATATCGACGAGGCTTATTTGATCCACGGTCACGCACTCAAGAAAGGCCCGAATGACTCTTTGATTTTCTTCTACTTGGGCTTTACAAATGAGATTGCGCTGCCCAATGTAGATTTTCATTTGTATAATTGCCATTCACTAACCATCCCTCTCGTTCCACGAGAAGGAGGTCGTAGGCATAGATCTTCTGGTTTGCCTGGCAGGATGACAAGAAGCAGGACTAGAAGGGAGGCAGAGCCGACACCACCACCTCAGCAGCCACATCACTCACATCAGCAAGAGGCCGGTGGTTCGTCATGGCACAACGCCAGCACTGAGGAGTGGGCACGGCAGGCACCAGGCCGCCGGTCCACTAGTTCCAGCTCCAGTGGAGCCCCGAACCTCATTAGACGGACGTCCTCGTCCCAAGGTTTCGGTTCCATCACCCAGCAGCTAGGTGAGCTGCGGGTACAGAGCGACAACATACAAGAGACGCTGCACCAACACATCGATACGATCCAAGCATGGTAGCGTCACACTAGCGAGAGACTCCACGACATGGAGCAATTGCAGTTGCAGCGACAGGAGGAGTGGAGGGCATACTGCCGCTGGACGGGTTTCAACCCTGATGATCCTTAGTGAGCCTGAAGCTAGCTTGGGGGAGGACCCCCATGAGAGGTAAGTTGTATCATTTATCTTTACTGCTTTCATAATCTTGCATAAAACCTATAAAAATCTGCAAAATCAGAAAACCCATAATAATTTTGCATAACTAAAAACAAATAAAGAATTGCAAAATTTAGAAAACACCAAAAATATTTCTTTTAATATGTGTAGTAAGCATGGTGTAAGTTTTTCTTATTGAGATGATGAATAGTTGCTCTGTTAATTTTCTTCATATGCTTAGTTACAACTTTATGCTATACCTAGTTTTGGGTTTGTTGGCTTAAAATGTTCAAACCTTAAACTTGAAACTTGTGGGTAGCAAAAAGCATGATCCAAATCTAAGTTGTTGTGAGCTATGATATGGTTAAGTAAAGTCGCTACGATCTTCTCTTATGTGATACTTGATATCCGGAGTATTTAATTTTGAAAATATAAAAATATAATAAAGTTCCACGATGATATAAAATTCCTACCCAAAGCCATATGTTGTTTTCATTGCAAAACCTTCCACATATGCAGCTTGCTATCTCATTGAGCTTTGTCTAATTATTGTGACCCTTAGTGAGATTCATTTCATACTCCCATGATCAAGATCACGTACACATTTCCACCACATGCTATACTTCTACACTAGAAGTAAGCAAACATCCATCCACAAAATAAAACTCCATGTCCATGTGTGACACCACTCTCTCTCAAAAATATATCAAGGATATGGGGCTATGCGAAAAGAAAATAAAAGATGTATACCCAAAGAAGGTATGCCACATGACTCGGCATGTGAAAAAAATAATAAAAGATACATACCCAAAAGAAGGTATGCCACATGCTAAGGCATGTCAAAAAAAAGAAGGAAAGAAAAAGATAGCCCCTTATCCAAAAAGAAAGAAAAAGGAGAGATGGTGCATACAAAAGGAGTTCGTACACCATCCACCAAAAAAATATCCACACACTTGCACATCTTGATCAAGGTTTATGACTTGTTTCTCCTTTGGATTCGGTCTTCGACTTAGAGAAATATGAGAAGCAGGACTAGAAGGGAGGCAGAGCCGACACCACCACCTCAGCAGCCACATCACTCACATCAGCAAGAGGCCGGTGGTTCGTCATGGCACAACGCCAGCACTGAGGAGTGGGCACGGCAGGCACCAGGCCGCCGGTCCACTAGTTCCAGCTCCAGTGGAGCCCCGAACCTCATTAGACGGACGTCCTCGTCCCAAGGTTTCGGTTCCATCACCCAGCAGCTAGGTGAGCTGCGGGTACAGAGCGACAACATACAAGAGACGCTGCACCAACACATCGATACGATCCAAGCATGGTAGCGTCACACTAGCGAGAGACTCCACGACATGGAGCAATTGCAGTTGCAGCGACAGGAGGAGTGGAGGGCATACTGCCGCTGGACGGGTTTCAACCCTGATGATCCTTAGTGAGCCTGAAGCTAGCTTGGGGGAGGACCCCCATGAGAGGTAAGTTGTATCATTTATCTTTACTGCTTTCATAATCTTGCATAAAACCTATAAAAATCTGCAAAATCAGAAAACCCATAATAATTTTGCATAACTAAAAACAAATAAAGAATTGCAAAATTTAGAAAACACCAAAAATATTTCTTTTAATATGTGTAGTAAGCATGGTGTAAGTTTTTCTTATTGAGATGATGAATAGTTGCTCTGTTAATTTTCTTCATATGCTTAGTTACAACTTTATGCTATACCTAGTTTTGGGTTTGTTGGCTTAAAATGTTCAAACCTTAAACTTGAAACTTGTGGGTAGCAAAAAGCATGATCCAAATCTAAGTTGTTGTGAGCTATGATATGGTTAAGTAAAGTCGCTACGATCTTCTCTTATGTGATACTTGATATCCGGAGTATTTAATTTTGAAAATATAAAAATATAATAAAGTTCCACGATGATATAAAATTCCTACCCAAAGCCATATGTTGTTTTCATTGCAAAACCTTCCACATATGCAGCTTGCTATCTCATTGAGCTTTGTCTAATTATTGTGACCCTTAGTGAGATTCATTTCATACTCCCATGATCAAGATCACGTACACATTTCCACCACATGCTATACTTCTACACTAGAAGTAAGCAAACATCCATCCACAAAATAAAACTCCATGTCCATGTGTGACACCACTCTCTCTCAAAAATATATCAAGGATATGGGGCTATGCGAAAAGAAAATAAAAGATGTATACCCAAAGAAGGTATGCCACATGACTCGGCATGTGAAAAAAATAATAAAAGATACATACCCAAAAGAAGGTATGCCACATGCTAAGGCATGTCAAAAAAAAGAAGGAAAGAAAAAGATAGCCCCTTATCCAAAAAGAAAGAAAAAGGAGAGATGGTGCATACAAAAGGAGTTCGTACACCATCCACCAAAAAAATATCCACACACTTGCACATCTTGATCAAGGTTTATGACTTGTTTCTCCTTTGGATTCGGTCTTCGACTTAGAGAAATATGAGAAGCAGGACTAGAAGGGAGGCAGAGCCGACACCACCACCTCAGCAGCCACATCACTCACATCAGCAAGAGGCCGGTGGTTCGTCATGGCACAACGCCAGCACTGAGGAGTGGGCACGGCAGGCACCAGGCCGCCGGTCCACTAGTTCCAGCTCCAGTGGAGCCCCGAACCTCATTAGACGGACGTCCTCGTCCCAAGGTTTCGGTTCCATCACCCAGCAGCTAGGTGAGCTGCGGGTACAGAGCGACAACATACAAGAGACGCTGCACCAACACATCGATACGATCCAAGCATGGTAGCGTCACACTAGCGAGAGACTCCACGACATGGAGCAATTGCAGTTGCAGCGACAGGAGGAGTGGAGGGCATACTGCCGCTGGACGGGTTTCAACCCTGATGATCCTTAGTGAGCCTGAAGCTAGCTTGGGGGAGGACCCCCATGAGAGGTAAGTTGTATCATTTATCTTTACTGCTTTCATAATCTTGCATAAAACCTATAAAAATCTGCAAAATCAGAAAACCCATAATAATTTTGCATAACTAAAAACAAATAAAGAATTGCAAAATTTAGAAAACACCAAAAATATTTCTTTTAATATGTGTAGTAAGCATGGTGTAAGTTTTTCTTATTGAGATGATGAATAGTTGCTCTGTTAATTTTCTTCATATGCTTAGTTACAACTTTATGCTATACCTAGTTTTGGGTTTGTTGGCTTAAAATGTTCAAACCTTAAACTTGAAACTTGTGGGTAGCAAAAAGCATGATCCAAATCTAAGTTGTTGTGAGCTATGATATGGTTAAGTAAAGTCGCTACGATCTTCTCTTATGTGATACTTGATATCCGGAGTATTTAATTTTGAAAATATAAAAATATAATAAAGTTCCACGATGATATAAAATTCCTACCCAAAGCCATATGTTGTTTTCATTGCAAAACCTTCCACATATGCAGCTTGCTATCTCATTGAGCTTTGTCTAATTATTGTGACCCTTAGTGAGATTCATTTCATACTCCCATGATCAAGATCACGTACACATTTCCACCACATGCTATACTTCTACACTAGAAGTAAGCAAACATCCATCCACAAAATAAAACTCCATGTCCATGTGTGACACCACTCTCTCTCAAAAATATATCAAGGATATGGGGCTATGCGAAAAGAAAATAAAAGATGTATACCCAAAGAAGGTATGCCACATGACTCGGCATGTGAAAAAAATAATAAAAGATACATACCCAAAAGAAGGTATGCCACATGCTAAGGCATGTCAAAAAAAAGAAGGAAAGAAAAAGATAGCCCCTTATCCAAAAAGAAAGAAAAAGGAGAGATGGTGCATACAAAAGGAGTTCGTACACCATCCACCAAAAAAATATCCACACACTTGCACATCTTGATCAAGGTTTATGACTTGTTTCTCCTTTGGATTCGGTCTTCGACTTAGAGAAATATGAGAAGCAGGACTAGAAGGGAGGCAGAGCCGACACCACCACCTCAGCAGCCACATCACTCACATCAGCAAGAGGCCGGTGGTTCGTCATGGCACAACGCCAGCACTGAGGAGTGGGCACGGCAGGCACCAGGCCGCCGGTCCACTAGTTCCAGCTCCAGTGGAGCCCCGAACCTCATTAGACGGACGTCCTCGTCCCAAGGTTTCGGTTCCATCACCCAGCAGCTAGGTGAGCTGCGGGTACAGAGCGACAACATACAAGAGACGCTGCACCAACACATCGATACGATCCAAGCATGGTAGCGTCACACTAGCGAGAGACTCCACGACATGGAGCAATTGCAGTTGCAGCGACAGGAGGAGTGGAGGGCATACTGCCGCTGGACGGGTTTCAACCCTGATGATCCTTAGTGAGCCTGAAGCTAGCTTGGGGGAGGACCCCCATGAGAGGTAAGTTGTATCATTTATCTTTACTGCTTTCATAATCTTGCATAAAACCTATAAAAATCTGCAAAATCAGAAAACCCATAATAATTTTGCATAACTAAAAACAAATAAAGAATTGCAAAATTTAGAAAACACCAAAAATATTTCTTTTAATATGTGTAGTAAGCATGGTGTAAGTTTTTCTTATTGAGATGATGAATAGTTGCTCTGTTAATTTTCTTCATATGCTTAGTTACAACTTTATGCTATACCTAGTTTTGGGTTTGTTGGCTTAAAATGTTCAAACCTTAAACTTGAAACTTGTGGGTAGCAAAAAGCATGATCCAAATCTAAGTTGTTGTGAGCTATGATATGGTTAAGTAAAGTCGCTACGATCTTCTCTTATGTGATACTTGATATCCGGAGTATTTAATTTTGAAAATATAAAAATATAATAAAGTTCCACGATGATATAAAATTCCTACCCAAAGCCATATGTTGTTTTCATTGCAAAACCTTCCACATATGCAGCTTGCTATCTCATTGAGCTTTGTCTAATTATTGTGACCCTTAGTGAGATTCATTTCATACTCCCATGATCAAGATCACGTACACATTTCCACCACATGCTATACTTCTACACTAGAAGTAAGCAAACATCCATCCACAAA
Organism: Panicum virgatum; assembly: GCF_016808335.1. Lineage (NCBI taxonomy): Eukaryota > Viridiplantae > Streptophyta > Magnoliopsida > Poales > Poaceae > Panicum > Panicum virgatum. Next base: position 24,913,651 of record NC_053150.1, on the reverse strand, counting down.
ATAAAACTCCATGTCCATGTGTGACACCACTCTCTCTCAAAAATATATCAAGGATATGGGGCTATGCGAAAAGAAAATAAAAGATGTATACCCAAAGAAGGTATGCCACATGACTCGGCATGTGAAAAAAATAATAAAAGATACATACCCAAAAGAAGGTATGCCACATGCTAAGGCATGTCAAAAAAAAGAAGGAAAGAAAAAGATAGCCCCTTATCCAAAAAGAAAGAAAAAGGAGAGATGGTGCATACAAAAGGAGTTCGTACACCATCCACCAAAAAAATATCCACACACTTGCACATCTTGATCAAGGTTTATGACTTGTTTCTCCTTTGGATTCGGTCTTCGACTTAGAGAAATATGAGAAGCAGGACTAGAAGGGAGGCAGAGCCGACACCACCACCTCAGCAGCCACATCACTCACATCAGCAAGAGGCCGGTGGTTCGTCATGGCACAACGCCAGCACTGAGGAGTGGGCACGGCAGGCACCAGGCCGCCGGTCCACTAGTTCCAGCTCCAGTGGAGCCCCGAACCTCATTAGACGGACGTCCTCGTCCCAAGGTTTCGGTTCCATCACCCAGCAGCTAGGTGAGCTGCGGGTACAGAGCGACAACATACAAGAGACGCTGCACCAACACATCGATACGATCCAAGCATGGTAGCGTCACACTAGCGAGAGACTCCACGACATGGAGCAATTGCAGTTGCAGCGACAGGAGGAGTGGAGGGCATACTGCCGCTGGACGGGTTTCAACCCTGATGATCCTTAGTGAGCCTGAAGCTAGCTTGGGGGAGGACCCCCATGAGAGGTAAGTTGTATCATTTATCTTTACTGCTTTCATAATCTTGCATAAAACCTATAAAAATCTGCAAAATCAGAAAACCCATAATAATTTTGCATAACTAAAAACAAATAAAGAATTGCAAAATTTAGAAAACACCAAAAATATTTCTTTTAATATGTGTAGTAAGCATGGTGTAAGTTTTTCTTATTGAGATGATGAATAGTTGCTCTGTTAATTTTCTTCATATGCTTAGTTACAACTTTATGCTATACCTAGTTTTGGGTTTGTTGGCTTAAAATGTTCAAACCTTAAACTTGAAACTTGTGGGTAGCAAAAAGCATGATCCAAATCTAAGTTGTTGTGAGCTATGATATGGTTAAGTAAAGTCGCTACGATCTTCTCTTATGTGATACTTGATATCCGGAGTATTTAATTTTGAAAATATAAAAATATAATAAAGTTCCACGATGATATAAAATTCCTACCCAAAGCCATATGTTGTTTTCATTGCAAAACCTTCCACATATGCAGCTTGCTATCTCATTGAGCTTTGTCTAATTATTGTGACCCTTAGTGAGATTCATTTCATACTCCCATGATCAAGATCACGTACACATTTCCACCACATGCTATACTTCTACACTAGAAGTAAGCAAACATCCATCCACAAAATAAAACTCCATGTCCATGTGTGACACCACTCTCTCTCAAAAATATATCAAGGATATGGGGCTATGCGAAAAGAAAATAAAAGATGTATACCCAAAGAAGGTATGCCACATGACTCGGCATGTGAAAAAAATAATAAAAGATACATACCCAAAAGAAGGTATGCCACATGCTAAGGCATGTCAAAAAAAAGAAGGAAAGAAAAAGATAGCCCCTTATCCAAAAAGAAAGAAAAAGGAGAGATGGTGCATACAAAAGGAGTTCGTACACCATCCACCAAAAAAATATCCACACACTTGCACATCTTGATCAAGGTTTATGACTTGTTTCTCCTTTGGATTCGGTCTTCGACTTAGAGAAATATGAGAAGCAGGACTAGAAGGGAGGCAGAGCCGACACCACCACCTCAGCAGCCACATCACTCACATCAGCAAGAGGCCGGTGGTTCGTCATGGCACAACGCCAGCACTGAGGAGTGGGCACGGCAGGCACCAGGCCGCCGGTCCACTAGTTCCAGCTCCAGTGGAGCCCCGAACCTCATTAGACGGACGTCCTCGTCCCAAGGTTTCGGTTCCATCACCCAGCAGCTAGGTGAGCTGCGGGTACAGAGCGACAACATACAAGAGACGCTGCACCAACACATCGATACGATCCAAGCATGGTAGCGTCACACTAGCGAGAGACTCCACGACATGGAGCAATTGCAGTTGCAGCGACAGGAGGAGTGGAGGGCATACTGCCGCTGGACGGGTTTCAACCCTGATGATCCTTAGTGAGCCTGAAGCTAGCTTGGGGGAGGACCCCCATGAGAGGTAAGTTGTATCATTTATCTTTACTGCTTTCATAATCTTGCATAAAACCTATAAAAATCTGCAAAATCAGAAAACCCATAATAATTTTGCATAACTAAAAACAAATAAAGAATTGCAAAATTTAGAAAACACCAAAAATATTTCTTTTAATATGTGTAGTAAGCATGGTGTAAGTTTTTCTTATTGAGATGATGAATAGTTGCTCTGTTAATTTTCTTCATATGCTTAGTTACAACTTTATGCTATACCTAGTTTTGGGTTTGTTGGCTTAAAATGTTCAAACCTTAAACTTGAAACTTGTGGGTAGCAAAAAGCATGATCCAAATCTAAGTTGTTGTGAGCTATGATATGGTTAAGTAAAGTCGCTACGATCTTCTCTTATGTGATACTTGATATCCGGAGTATTTAATTTTGAAAATATAAAAATATAATAAAGTTCCACGATGATATAAAATTCCTACCCAAAGCCATATGTTGTTTTCATTGCAAAACCTTCCACATATGCAGCTTGCTATCTCATTGAGCTTTGTCAAATTGTTGTGACCCTTAGTGAGATTCATTTCATACTCCCATGATCAAGATCACGTACACATTTCCACCACATGCTATACTTCTACACTAGAAGTAAGCAAACATCCATCCACAAAATAAAACTCCATGTCCATGTGTGACACCACTCTCTCTCAAAAATATATCAAGGATATGGGGCTATGCGAAAAGAAAATAAAAGATGTATACCCAAAGAAGGTATGCCACATGACTCGGCATGTGAAAAAAATAATAAAAGATACATACCCAAAAGAAGGTATGCCACATGCTAAGGCATGTCAAAAAAAGAAGGAAAGAAAAAGATAGCCCCTTATCCAAAAAGAAAGAAAAAGGAGAGATGGTGCATACAAAAGGAGTTCGTACACCATCCACCAAAAAAATATCCACACACTTGCACATCTTGATCAAGGTTTATGACTTGTTTCTCCTTTGGATCCGGTCTTCGACTTAGAGAAATATGAGAAGCAGGTATGCCTTCAATCCTCCATACCTATAGCTCCACAGATGTAGCCATTAGAGATAGGTTGAGGAAGAAAGGCATAATAAAAAACTTTGGTAAGGAATTACAGACATTGAGCGATCCGAGAGATCATTCGAGGAACTTTATAAATTTCTTTTGAAAACTTTACAAAACCTCCAGATTGACGGTTGAACTAAACAGAAAGAAATATGAGCACTCTATGATACTATTCTGACTCTCAACCGCCAAAGATGAGGTGAAGCTATAAGCTCCATAGGAGTAAGATAAGAGGTAAGAACAAAGGCCAACTTATTCAAAATCAAGGTAAGAAGCATTTGGTTGTGCCTACGTATAAGTTGGAAATTCAACATCGTAGCAACTTCTGATCAACAACGAGCGCCTTGTTTTGCTCGGACGAGCAAAAGGCTAGTTTGGGGGTGTCGTTGATGGTCGTTAAGTGCGAAATATGAGCGTCAACTATACTCATAAAAGAAGGAAAACCATACCTCTTACTCACATATCTGTATCACTAACCTAGCTCCACAATTGTTTTCGAAGATCTATGATTTCAGGAGTACAAGTCCGGAATAAGAAGAAAACACGATGAATACGCAGACAAAGTCGCAGAAGATCACGTCCTGCGTAACACATGCAAAGGAGGCCCACAAACCAGACCAAACCGACCAACGAAGCCCCGGCACCGACCATCTGACATCAGGACCCACCAGGCAGTGTACCAGAGAAAGGCGGTGGCCAGCCGCCAAAGTGGGGCCGGCCGAACCTGGACAGACGCCGGTCCAGGTGCACTTTGGCGGGAAGATCACTTTGATCATCCTGAAGGCGGTTATGAATGTTTCCAAATTTATCTTGGCGGGAACCGACCTCAAGGAGCTATAAAAGGGGCCTCCCACCACTCTCACCACACACACCACTTGAAGGCCTCTCTCTCACACTCTCTTGTGACTTGTACTCCTTAGGGCAGTGGAGCTAGGCTAGTACTTCATCTCTTTAGCGAATCTAGTCGTCCTCGGGGTTGGCGACCAATCCTCGGCCTCTGGTATGGCTTTGTATTCCGACTCTTGTTATGCTATTCATATTGAGTTTGTTCTTTGTTATCTTGCTATGTTCTTAGCATGCTTAGCCTTGATCTGTGCTTTATCAAGTTATACTAGTTGCTTGCTTAGATCTTAGCTTGCTTTGCTTGATCTGGATAAGGATATCGGTTTGTTGTGCTTTTGGGCTTTCCTTAGCATCTTACCTGTCCATCCGAAGGGTGGGGGACCCGGGGGTGCTAGGGTACCTCATATGCGGACATGGTGCCCGGGTATGCGAGATCCTTCGGATATGACGGTGCTCCACAGTGTGACTGGGGTAGACTGTAGGTGGTGACAGCCCTGTTGGTCCACCGGGAAGCTGCTTCTCGGTTAGCGTACTCCCCGACGTTCGGGTATTGTGTAGGAGTTCATGCAAAGATGAAAACGGGACTGGATGGTCTCCAGTGCGGGTCATTCTCCCCGATGTCCCTAATTTCCCGGCACCTGCAGTTCTAAGCATGTGGCTAACGTAACTTATCTTCTAACATGAATAGTATACTTGGATCTGTGCCTATACTCCCACTAACCTTAGGAGTGCTTGTTTATTCTTTATTAATGAGAGTTGGTTGTTCTGTGTGTGTCACATTACCCCTGATTATCATTTATTTATCACTTACCCCTGCATAATAAGTAGTTTGCACCTTACTTCATAATGTCATGGTTATGGAACTAGTAAATATCTTTACACAACCTAGCCATCCCTTGGGAAAATATAAGTTACGATACCCTGAATACTTCCGGGTGAAATGCTACAAAGGTATATCCGTGCGCATGCGGATCCTTTTGTAAATTTTAAGACATACCAACACGACATTCCCTTGGCGGCGTTGCTAGGAACTAACCCCTCCCTTGGCGGCGTTGCTAGGAACTAACCCCTCCTAGTGGCGATGCTAAGAAATGCCAACAGTGAGCCCAGTCTGCGATGTTGTTATCATCATCATTATCTTCTTCATCGTCTTCCATCAGAACTCTAGGTTCACCATGCTTATCCCATTTCATAAAGGTGGACGCGCAGAGTGTTTCTTTTGAAGAACTCCTTTTTATTTCCATAAATGCGGCATGGACAAAACATAAAACATTTCGATGACTTGTGGGCCTCAGCAGCATCGAGAAAAGACTTTAGACCATTAATCCACGCCTTGGTGCACCGATCACCGTATATCCATTATCGGTCCATCTACAATAATATTTTTTTATTAGATAAGCAATTTTGTTCAATGTAAAAGAGTTTCACAATTCTGTATCAAGGAACAATATTATTTCATTTTTATTTTATTATTTTGCAAATTTTACACTAAAAAATTTAAATAACAAAGGATTAATCATGTTGCAAAACCATTTCTACGAATTAAACATTAAAACATAAAATGTCTGAATAGCCATCACACAACATGATTAATTATACATTGCCCATAGCCCATTACACAACATGATAAATTAGAAGGTCCCAAATTAAAATATAGATCAAGCAACATGCTAGCTACCTAATACAAACTACTCGTGAGACATTTTAACCAATGCCTCGTGAACTGCCTTGTGAAGTCTCAACACGGAACGATCATATTCCACCATCCCCGACTCTTCGCGTCTTGCATTATATCGAGCCATCAACTTGTGATCATCATTAGTACCATGCAACTTGACATTAAATTGACAGTGAAATTTGTGACGTCCTTTTGCAAGTGCGAAGTAGTGAAAAGCTTTCTTAATCCAATGACGAATACGACCGCTGACATGACCAACACGCTCTTCAGGATGGAACTCATGCGAATGTCCGGTGCGCTTCAATTGAGTGCGTACCGCCTCCTGAGCTGACGCACAACGCTCGATGGCATCATGTTGCAAAGTCATTTCTAGGAAGTAAATATTAGTTACAGCTCATTATATCTCACTAAGAAGAAAACATTAATTACTCATGTCTGTTGAAGCACAAAACTCCACTATTTAAAAAATAAACTAATGTCACTATACATGTAAAAGTACTAAATACAATTAATTTAAAAACAAAAAACTAATTCAATAATCATCATGTCTGGTGAAGCACTAAACTTCACTATTTTTCAAAAATAAAACTAATTTTTTTTGAAAGGAAAACTGTGGGGGAGTTCCCCACAATGCTCTAAAATTATAAAAATAAAAACTGTACAGATAGTAGATACTTACATAGGTACATCAGGGGGCAGGAAAGAGAGAAGAAATAAAACTAATTTTAGTACACTTATCAAATAAATGTAAAAAATATGAATAAATTCATAGAATGAAAATAGAAATGATAAACCCTAACTATTTTGACACTCTTCAGTTCGATGCGAACACGTCATTCCACGCCACACGGGATGCACAATCAAGGTTCGTAGCTTTGTTTCAGGCTCACTTTCTCTAAAACCATCGAGAAGTAAAAAAATGTTTGTTTCGAAATATGTCTATGTTGTTAACCTCGACTCTGTGGTGATGACACTGCCACTCAGAGTTAGCATTGATATCCGCGACATGATGCGGTACAAGGATGTGATTGTCAGACCCGGGACAGCGGGACTGCTTATAGGCATAGAATGTTCTAGAGTAAGGGATAGCACATGGATGTACCTTACCTCTCTTGTAACTACACGAATAGGCGTAGAACTAGCTGTAGTACAAGGAAACTACCCAACCGTGTTGTAGTAGGACTCCAACTATACTCGGCTAGGACTTTTCATGAAACCCTGTCCCCCCGGAATATATAAGGGCGGGCAGGGACCCCCTCAAAACACATCAACACCTAAGGCAATACAAGCAACCACATAGGACGTAGGGTATTACACACCTCGCAGCCCAAACCTGTCTAAATCCTTGTGTTCCTTGTACCATCGAGTTCCAGAGCAGTCGATCCCTACCTACAATCCTACTGCTAAGAGTATCCCTAAGCAGGCTTGGCGGTAAACACCAACAGTTGGCGCGTCAGGTTGGGGACTCGTCGACTTCATCGGCGAATTCGATGGCAACCTTCGCTTTGAGCACCGTGGTGCTTCCTCAAGGCGCTACCTTCGTCTTTGGCTCGTGGGTCTGTATCACCAATGGTTCAGGCGGCTTTGACAGCCACTTAACCAACCCCATCGAATCGGAGGTGATCTCGTTGGAAAGTTGCGATGCCATCACCGAATCAGATGATCACGACGACATGTTGCTTCCCAACTTTGCCAAGGAGATCGAGCAGAAACTCGAAGACAACTCGGGTTCCACTCGGACTCAAATTGATTTCAACCTGAATTCTACTTGGGTTGAGACTCTCCTTGCTCGACCCATCTTTGGGTTGCACAATGATCGAATCCATCTACTCTTCATATGAAGGTAGCTTGGATCAAACACTAGGCATCGAGGACTTCCCAGCCACTGCCAGCCGGGGGGCACCCATTTTTGATGTATAATAAGATTCACACAAGTCATCCCATAACAGTCTGGATTCCATCATCGATGCACTGGAAAAATTTCAACTCAAGTCCTGCCATAACTACTCATTCGCAGAATTACTCGACAAACTTCGAGAAGTTGCCAGCATCGACGACCTTCCATTTCAACACGAACCCCGCTTACACCCATACGGGAAATTGGATCTGGGGGAACCGAACTAGCCGATTACGGATCAGACCTTGAATGCTATACTCCAGAACGTCTGGTCTCCATGATCAATCGGCAAGACGGGGGTGTTCCCAGTCAGCATGACCCCAATGAAACTCTGGATCAGATCTCAAAGGATGATCTGACCCAAGACGCCCCACAAGACGAAGATGAAGCTACTCGAACAGCCCGCAGAGCAATAAATCAACGTAGGGGAGAGCACAGGGCCCGAGCGTGCTCGCATTCACCTGCGTGATCTTGACCAAGAATTCAACAACGTTGCAGACCCAATCTTCACCACTCCCATCGCCGCAGTGACAGAAGCTACCTTGCGTCTCATGCAGATGCCACCCAATCCACAAACGGAGCGCATCATATAACTTACTCGCCACGCAGTGGAACAACTCGAGAGACAACACCCCTTGTCCTCACTTCATGGCACCCGATCCAGGGCTACTTCAACAGTAGTACCCCAAGCAAGCCGCACCCAGGGAGGCCATCACTGTCAACTACAGTAGCAAAACCAAAGAAACCAAGAGGACCAAGAAGTCACGAGCAACCATCGTCCTAGGGGTAGACAACCTGCAGCAAACCAAGCTCCAAGGCCTCAACTAAACCGCAACAACAACCATGGCCTTAACCATGAAGAAGTAGCCGACTCTGGGATGGACGCGCGGGACATCATCAATGCAAGATGCCAAGCACATCTTGCAGACAACTCCGATCGCTTTCCAGCCCTCAGCAGCATCTTTGACAATGTCGAGTACCCAAAGGACTTCAAACCCACGAACATCCAGAAGTATGACGGTAAGCAAGACCCTGCTCAATGGTTACGTCTATACTCGACTGCTATTAATGTTGCAGAGGAGACACCTACACCAAGGTCCTCTACTTCCCGATGGCCCTAGACCCTGCGCCGCTCACTTGGCTGGAGAGCTTGACGTGCGAGTCCATACACTCGTGGGAACACCCCAAGAAGGCCTTCATCGACAGCTTCCAGGGGTCTCTACATCGAGTAGCTACTCAACATGCTCTTCCAATGTGTAAGTGTTGGCGCTCCTTAAGTACCCATTTTACTATATGATTAAGAGCTGTTTTGGTAAATTCTTCGGGATGATTCATGTACTAACCCGCCACTTGGCACCCGAACTTGACCGTTTTCGATTTTGTCCTGGATTTTGGAGCATGTTGCATTTTGACAGGAAATTGGACATTTTCGGAGATGTTTTGACGCATGGTTACAACTGGGAGAAGATGAGGAATAAGAGGAAGATTCAACACGCAAAAGATGGGACCGAAAGGGGCCAGAAAAGGCCCAGGCCGGCCGGCCTGGAGTCCTTGGGCCGGCCGGCCTAGCCCTTTTCGGAGCCCAATCGGTCTCGATTTTCTTCAGCATGAAGTATGCGTCAACCCTAATCTATGTTTTACTAAAACTAATGGGGACATGGGTTCCCGATCTTCTGTCAGGTTCTGGATAACTTTCGTTGTAGGCGGAGCGAGACACAGCGATCCGGCTTCAGATCCTAAGACCCGAATCCAGCAATCTTAGCACCACAACTCCTCTGGTTATCAACCGTGTCACAACCCGGTTGACCTCGCCAAGAAGGCTAATCCCTGCAAGCGCAACGAAGAACACAAGCAAGGACTCGAAAGAAACGCAGCTCAAATGAAGTGACTCTGCAGATCAATAATTAATCTCACGAGTTGGGGTTTCACAAACCGATGAACGGGGACAACTGTTCTTGACAGAATGAATCTAAGCAAAACCCAAGTAACCTAATAATGGCTGCTGTGTATATAGAAGAGAGAGGCTAGGGGGGCGGCCAAGGGGGTGGCCGGGCAACCCTAGGGAGTACAAGGCCTTCGGGCCCAAAAACTGGCAGTTGCTGCATCCAGGCAGATTCTGGTCAGTCATGTTGTTTCGACGATTCTCATCGACTCCGAGCGTATTTTGATATGGGATTAGTTGGGTTGGAAATATTATCTCCTTAGCTTTCCAACGATATATAGAACGTCCCAAAACGGAGCCCGTATGTGGCCTGGGCGTCCGTTTTCGTGAGGCCTGCTCCTGCAGTCCGAACCGGACTCGCGAATAAATCGGACTTCAATATGGATTGGGCTTTGAACTCTATCTTTGCTTGGGCCTTGGTCATATGCGTATTGGTCATGTCCTCATCATTCTCCCCTTCTTGGTTTTGAGTCGTCCTCGACTCAAAGTCGCTGATGCTTGCGGAAGTAGTTGTTCCCATTCTTGACATGATCCTGCGTTGCTCCCCTTCTTGAAATTGAACCTGTTGTGACAAAACAAACAAAGAAGAACAAGAGGAACTCTGCGTGATACTGATTAGTCTTAAGATAGCCCTCTTTTTCATCAAATTGTTGCACTAGCAAAAGGAGATTTCAGATTTGAACACATATAAACACGATGCACCATGTACTCTCCTTTACAATTATAATTGCCAATAAAGTGATATGTACATCGAGATAACCATGGCAATCCAACACATTTAAATTTCTCCTCCAAACTACTAAGTGCACACAAAGTATCAAACTCTAGATAACCCAAAGTATTTAAAGAAGACAACAATTTTCTTTCATCCTTTTCTGTAGCAATTGGAATCAAATGTTTATTTTTAGCATAAGTCTTTGGTTCCAAAACAAAAGGATCAGTTTCCTTCACAAGTTGTGGCACAGGGATAAACATAGAACTATCACACAACTCTTCTTTATCACAAAAATAACTAGAATATTTATCATGTGACAAAGTCAATTCAGATTTGGTGTCCACTAAATGTTGCTCTATTATAGCATGAGTGGTGGACAATTTCAGCACATCAAGAGAACTCTTACCTGAGGCAATTACCTGTTCATTCTCTATCACCTTGTCTTCTGTTTTAGATACATGCTGCAAAATATTAGGTCCAACAGAAGACAAAGCGATATCTTTAATTTATACAAAATCAGATTTAGAGGAAGGCACTGTAACATTTGAAATAATCCATTCTTTTCTAAAAGGCTCATTCTTTCTTCTCTCTGCTCTTTCAAGACCGGCTTCTAAAATTTCAGTTGCGGTCATAGATTTAAGTGTAATTTTTCTACCATTGTAGTTGAAAGAATATCTATTTACAACCTTTTTATGTACCACATCATTTATATTAATCCATGGCATTCCTAGCAATAAATGACATGCTTGCATGGGTACTATATCAAAATCAGCACTACTCTTGTAAAAACCAATGCTAAATTCAATATGTGCAAATTCAGTTACCTTAATCTTATCGTAAGAATTTACCCATTGCATGTAGTATGGATGAGGATGTGGCTTTGTGGTCAGACCAAGCTTCTGGACCAGCTCTAAACTTGCAAGGTTGTTGCAAGTCTCACCATCAATGATGACTCGGCAACGTCGTTCCATCACGGCAAAGAAAGTCTGGAACAAATTGTTGAATTGATTTTGCTCCACTTTCTCCATTTGAGAACTCAACACTCGTTGAGCAATCTCAGTGTTTCCTGACATTGTTAGTAAGTAGACAAGAGAAAACACAAAAGGTTATCCCTATCAACTACTATATGTAGATGTAGATGGTGGAAACACAATCTCGCACGTCTTACCAAGCTCTTACAAGTGTTCTTACCAATGCAAAGCAGAGGATGGTACAACCGGTGGCTGGTTCGTGATACCTGTGAGGAAGTGGTACCAAGATTGCAAGATCCTCTGGGTGTACTGATCTGAAGTAATATGTGGAGCTTCAGGGGGCTTTATTTAGTAGCAAGGATTAGCACAATTGAAAATCAGATAGCAAAAATTGAATAAATATCCAAAGTACTTATCAATGTTGCTGGCCTAAACGTGTTCCTAGAACTAGTTCAAGCAAGCAAGCGACATATACCAAGCACAAAGGACACAAAAGGATGCAAGCACTTCTGATTTTTTTTCTTTTTTTTGTGCGGCTCTTTTTTATGCACTTGCCTTTTTCTTTCTTTCTTTTTCTATTCAAAAGTGCCACAAGAGCAAGAGACAACTCCACACTATCACAAAATTGTTGTCTGTAAATTACAGATTTGCTACACAAACTTATACAGGCTGTTTGACAAAATTAGAGACCCCAAACATGAAAACTTACAACACGAAAGTTGTAGATCCTCCTTTTTGCTTTCTTTTCAATATATGGAAAGTCTCTTTTGGATAAAGGAAGTAGAAGATATTGACCCTGAAATACAGACTACTCAAAAATTTCTGGGTCACAAACAGATTGACTTCCAATACAGATTAGGCGCAGATAACTACGTTTTATGGAATTCTCACAATTGATAAAGTTGTAGATAATTTCATAAGATTTCCAGAAAGTACTAGAACACAAAAATCTGAGTTTGTATGCGAGAGATATCAACAAAATACCGAACTGGACAGAGACAAGTCCGAACCGGACGTGATGACGGGATGGAAAAGGACACGGTGACACGATGCAAAACTCAAACCAATCTAAGAACTCGATCTAAACCAGCAACAAGACCACGACTATGGACACAAACTCAATGATGCGGACTCCGATATCAAAATATGCAATGGCTTAAAAGGGCTAATGGGATGAGAAAACAGCACGAACACAAAATTTTCTAGGGCATTTTGGTGGACTGTGGGACAATGATGAAATTGATGAAACTAAAGATAGATGTGAAACCTGACAGTAAACCTGAGTCTCTGAATACCAAATAATGGGGACGTGGGTTCCCGATCTTCCGTCAGGTTCTAGATAACTTTCGTTGTAGGTGGAGCGAGACACACCGATCCGGCTTCAGATCCTAAGACCCGAATCCAGCAATCTTAGCACCACAACTCCTCTGGTTATCAACCGTGTCACAACCCGGTTGACCTTGCCAAGAAGGCTAATCCCTGCAAGCGCAACAAACAACACAAGCAAGGACTCGAAAGAAACGCAGCTCAAATGAAGTGACTCTGCAGATCAATAATTAATCTCACGAGTTGGGGTTTCACAAACCGATGAACGGCGACAACTGTTCTTGACAGAATGAATCTAAGCAAAACCCAAGTAACCTAAGTATGGCTGCTGTGTATATAGAAGAGAGAGGCTAGGGGGCGGCCAAGGGGGTGCCCGGGCAACCCTAGGGAGTACAAGGCCTTCGGGCCCAAAAACTGGCGTTGCTGCATCCAGGCAGATTCTGGTCGTCATGTTGTTTCGATGATTCCCATCAACTCCGAGCGTATTTTGATATGGGATTAGTTGGGTTGGAAAGATTATCTCCTTAGCTTTCCAACGATATATAGAACGCCCAAAACGGAGCCCGTATGTGGCCTGGTAGTCCGTTTTCGTGAGGCCTGCTCCTGCAGTCCGAACCGGACTCGCGAATAAATCGGACTTCAATATGGATTGGGCTTTGAACTCTATCTTCGCTTGGGCCTTGGTCATATGCGTATTGGTCATGTCCTCATCAAAAACCACCGACTATATCTGCCTATAAATACCCCAAAGCCGCCGTCAAAGAGAGAGCATCTAGAGGGTTCGCAGAGATCGCAGAGAAAGAGCATCCAGAGATACATTCGAGTTAGACACAAGAGAAAGGCGACACCGGAGGCCTCATCGTCCCTCGGCGCCGCTGCAAGTTGGAGGACAGCAAGGGATCCATCCCTTGCCGGAGATTTCGTCACCATGATCGACTACGCTTCGCTTAGCTTCATGGGGTAAAGTCATTGTTTGTTCATGGGGTTGTAAGGAGATCTTGAGTTGTAATTGCCGAATCCTTTATGAGATTGATCTATCACGATTCTTGTTGATGATGCTTTGATGCTTAATAGTTCGCGACTTGGCTTTGGGTTTGCTTTCCTCTTGCATGGTTTACTTAGATTACATCAACTATTGTGTTCTTGTTGATTCGTTACCGATTATCCTCGTGTAGTGACAGTATGCGGGAGGGAAAGGTTTTGATCTTGGAACACACCTTTGGTAGATTAGATCAGTTCTTTGTTGCTCGGCGATTACATCTCTAGTGATCCTAGACCCTATGGACAAATGATCTTCATATCTTGTGCACACATCTATCATTGCTCACTAGTCTAGATTAGATTAGATTGGTTAGATTAGATCTATTTCATACTCATACACTCAATATAGATCTTTTACTAACATCATTAGTGCTTAGTTAAGCATAGTAATACACTTGTTCCATTGATTGATAAACCTTGGGGGAATACTCTAAGGGAAAAGCTACATGATCCGTGTACTTGCGGTACGTAAATTGGCGCTTTAAGAAGCGTCAACAAGCTTTTCTGGCGCCGTTGCCGGGGAACAAGCGATTTTGCTACATTTAACTTTGTATTAATTTTGTTGGTTACTAACACCTAACCTTTTCTCTAGAAAATTTTTGGTTTTTGTTTTTGTTTTGATTGTCTAGATGGGCCATCTCATTCAACACATGGAGGAAGGAGAAAAATCACTAAGGGATTATGCAAGCCCGCGATCGGAGGACTTCGACATGCAAAAATCAGATTCGGTGTTGCGAGCCACCGAGTATGAGATCAAGCCTCAAATCATCAAGATGGCGGCGGCAAACCCCTTTAGAGGAGATGAGACGGACAACCCATATAGACATATCAAGTGGTTCACAATGATATGAAACACGGTACAACAAGACGGAGTTCCTCTAGCTTGGTTTAGATGGAATCTTTTCCCATACTCACTTGCGGAAGAAGCGAGAAGATGGTTTGCACTTGCATCCTTCGAGGTAAAAGGAAATTGGGATGACTTGATGAAGAAATTTTGCGAGCGGTTCTTTCCGTTAAGCAAGGTTCAACATAATCGGAAGCAAGTGATCAACTTCGCGCAAGGAGAAGAAGAAGGCATAGATCAAGCATGGGATAGATTCAATGGATTGATTGAACAAGGACCGAAGCTCGGATTTTCCGGTGAAGTACTCTTGCATACTTTTTATTTTTCCCTAACCCTCGAGTGCATGCAATTTGTTCAAATGTGTACAGGAGGAGATCTCATGGAGAAAACACTCACAGAAGCCGCCCAACTCCTACAAAAAATCAGTAAGGGTGCGGCCATGCGAAGAGATTGGGAAAAACGATGTTCGGCAAGCTCCGAGGAAGAATCTCAAGTGCGGGTGCTTGCTGGAATTTTCAGAAAAGAAGCATCAGAAGTGAGGGATGAACAACCGAAGCATGTGAAAGTCATAGATACAAACCACGATGAAGAAGCATCGATTCGGAGTGCAACGAAAGACGACCCAGAAAAGAAAGGAAGAACCATGGGCACCGCCAAATCGCTAAGGGAATTCGAGCAAATGGATTGGATACCAATTGATTTCGGAAGATTGTTCGACAAAGCAAGACCGCATCCAAATCAGCGAGGAATGGCAAAGGTGATAGCGGAAGACTTCCCACCGGATTATCACACGGGATATACATTTGGCAAGGAATCGGCCGGTGATATTATTCGGAAACTTTTTGAAGAAAAAGAGGAAGAGATTGAGTTAGACGAAGTGCTGGAGATCAAAAGGACCCTAGGAGTGAACTCGGAATCGTCACCCTACGCGCACATAGCACAAGTATATGCGATTGGAAGCGATCAAGGTGAAGGTAACCCATCACCCACACCTCGTGTTGATTGCATAATAGAAGGAATAAAATGTTGCAATGTTTTATGTGACGTTGGCGCCCATGTTAGTGTGATGAGTTCCAAAGTTTATGTTGAGCTTTTTAACAAAACATCAAATCTAGATGCCACAATCATTAAATTGATCATGGGAGATGGTAGATTAATCAAACCGCTAGGAGTGCTTAGATATCTAAATGTTGCTATAGCGGGTAAAAAAATTCCTACCGACTTTTTCGTGATTAATGCTAGTGATGATGAGCATGAAGGCATAATCCTTGGAAAACCCTTTCTCAAATTAGTAAATGTTGTTCTAGATGTTGGAAAAGGGATTGTCACTTTTGATCTAGATGGAGAGAAGCGCACATTCGAATTTCATTCAAAACCGTCTTTTGCTTCACCTCTACCTCTTGATAACGAAGAGGTAGAGAGCATTCGTTCCATTGATTCTTTCAGGGATCCTCTCCAACGCGCTTTGGAGAATGAAGACGCTCAAGATGATCAAGACGGAGAACTAGTGGAAACAATGGAAGAGTTGAAGCTGCAACACGGGAATTTGGAGGGAGAAAAATTTGAAGACATTGGAGAGTTAGATCAAGAAGAGGATGGTGCGCCCGATGTTGAGATGAAGCCACTCCCCAAGGGATTGAAATATGAATTTTTGGGAGATGGCAAGACTTTTCCGGTGATTATTAGCGACGAATTGAGCCCGGAAGAGACAGAGAAGTTGCTGAATTTATTGAAGAAGCACAAAAAGGTGATCGGCTACTCGATTAACGACTTGAAAGGTATTAGCCCCACTTTTTGCACGCATCGTATACAACTCGAGGGGCAATACAAGCCGGTCGTAGAGCATCAAAGAAGGTTGAGCCATGCTATGCGTGATGTGGTGAAGAAGGAGGTTATCAAATTGTTGAATGCCGGAATAATATACCCCGTGCCACATAGTGAATGGGTAAGCCCCGTGCATTGCGTTCTGAAGAAAGGAGGACTCACGGTTGTGAAAAATGAGAAGGAGCAATTGATACCGCAAAGAACCATCACGGGATGGAGGATGTGCATCGATTATAGAAAATTGAATAAGGCAACGAGGAAGGATCATTTTCCATTACCATTCATCGACGAGATGCTAGAAAGGTTGGCAAAGCATTCACACTTTTGTTACCTTGATGGATACTCGGGATTCTTCCAAATACCTATTCATCCGGATGATCAACATAAGACCATGTTTACTTGCCCGTATGGAACTTTTGCATATCGGAGAATGCCTTTTGGATTGTGCAATGCGCCCGCTTCTTTTCAAAGGTGCATGATGGCTATATTTTCAGATTTCATAGAGGAGATTATGGAGGTATTCATGGATGATTTCTCGGTGCATGGTACTAGCTTTGATAATTGTTTGGCAAATTTGGAGAAAGTTCTTAAAAGATGTGGAGAGGTTGATCTTGTGCTTAATTGGGAGAAGTGTCATTTCATGGTGAAAGAAGGAATTGTTCTCGGTCATGTTATCTCTGAGAGAGGGATAGAGGTGGACAGAGCAAAAATAGAAACCGTGGAGAAGTTGCCACCACCTACGGACATCAAATCTTTGAGGAGCTTCCTCGGTCATGCCAGATTCTATAGGAGGTTCATAAAGGATTTTTCAAAAATCACCAAGCCATTGACACAACTTCTCCAAAAAGATGTGGAATACATCTTCGATAGTGATTGTCTTCACGCATTTCAAACACTCAAGCAATCCCTCATAAGTGCTCCTATCATGCAACCTCCGGATTGGAATCTACCTTTTGAAATCATGTGTGATGCAAGCGACTACGCTGTAGGAGCCGTTCTTGGACAAAGGAAAGAGGGAAAGGTAAATGCTATCTACTAAGCAAGCAAGACTCTCAATGAAGCCCAATTTAATTATGCAACAACGGAGAAAGAATTGCTTGCCGTGGTATTCGCCTTCGAAAAATTCAGATCATACATAGTAAATTCAAAGGTGATAGTTTATACCGACCATGCGGCAATCAAGTATCTCTTGTCCAAGAAAGATGCTAAACCATGTTTGATTCGATGGATCCTATTGCTACAAGAATTCGATGTGGAGATAAGGGACAAGAAAGGAGCAGAAAATGTTGTGGCCGACCACCTATCAAGGATGAACCATGGAGATGATGGAAAAGAACCTATCGAGGATCAAATGAGAGATGATCACCTATATAGAATTCTCGACAAAGATAGTTGGATGAATGAAATAATAAGGGCAATAAAAGGGATGCCCTTGGATCACTTGGACAAGAATGCAAAGAGAAGAGTGATCACAGAAAGAAGAAAATACTATTGGGATCCACCATACTTATATAGATACGGAGAAGATGGAGTCCTAAGAAGATGCATACCGAGAGAGGAACGTGAAGAAGTTCTAAGAAAGTGTCACTCGTCGGGATATGGAGGACACTATGGGCACTTTAGAACTCAAGCTAAGGTATGGGCTAGTGGATTCTATTGGCCCGAGATGCATGAAGATGCGAAAAGATTTGTTTCGACTTGTCCGGAATGCCAAAGGATGGGGAATATCTCGCAAAGGAATGCCATGCCATTGAACTACAATTTGCAAATAGATCTATTTGATGTCTGGGGAATCGATTTCATGGGACCATTTGTGAACTCACATGGGTTTGAGCATATATTGGTGATGGTGGATTATGTTTCTAAGTGGGTTGAAACTATGCCGTGTCGGAAGGCATCAATGGAGGACTCCACACACATGATTAAATCGGTAATCTTCCCTCGATATGGCGTCCCGAGAATCTTGATAAGCGATGGAGGAACACACTTCACGAGCAAAGACTTTGGTAAATGCTTGAAGAAATTGGGAATTGAACATAGAGTGTCCACGGCTTATCACCCCCAAACAAACGGACAAGTGGAAACTTTGAACAAGCAATTAAAGGACATTTTAAAGAAGACCGTGGTAAAAGGAGGAAAAGATTGGTCGAAGAGACTAGATGATGCACTATGGGCATATCGTACGGCACACAAAACCCCGATTGGTATGACTCCTTATCAATTTATTTATGGAAAAACATGCCACTTGCAGGTTGAGCTAGAACATAAGGTGTATTGGGCGATGAAGGAGATGAACTTTGATGCGGAAGCCACTAGAATTAAAAGGAGAATTCAAATAAGAGAATTGGAGGAGTTAAGATTGAAAGCGTACAATAGTGCATCAATTTACAAAGAAAGGATGAAGAGGTGGTACGACAAGCGATTACAAAACAAAGAATTCAAAGAAGGAGACAAGGTTCTACTCTACAATTCAAGATTCAAACTTTTTGGCAAAGGAAAATTGCAAAGCAAATGGGATGGACCATACGTCGTACACTCGGTTCCACCCACGGGAGCGGTGACAATCATGGATGCGAAAGGCAACCAATATGTGGTGAACGGACAGCGACTAAAGGTATTCTTGGAGCCCGACGTCGTGCCCCTTCATTACATTGACATATACACCATGGATGAGAAACCAGAACGTCAAGCCTAACGACGTTAAGCAAGGTAAGTTTGTAAATATTCTCTTTTAGATTTTATTTTCTTAGTTTTATTTCTATTCTGGACGAACTTTGAGTAAAACATAGGCTTCTAATTTATTGGTGAGCACCTCGGAAAAAGTTGGAGTCCAGGGGGCTGAAAAACCCCCTGGGCCGGCCGGCCCAACACCCCTAGGCTGGCCGGCCTAAGCCTCCTCGTGTGCGAATCGGTCTCAATTTTTGGTAGGTACGAGATAAGGAAATTTCAAACCTGTGCCTTATAGATTTCACATACCAAAACCGAAGAGATATTGGACTTCTCGTCCAAGTCTTTTCGGGACTTAAATAGAGGCGCGGGTTAGATCTTTTCTCTCATACTTTTCAATCTACACCACCACCTCGTGAGAGACTTCGACAATGGCCGGTCCAGCGAGCGCAAGAACCATGATTGCAACAATGGAGATTGAGGAGAGGGGTTGGACGCCCGACACCCCCATGCCAAAGACGCCTAGCCCCATCTCGGCAACTGGTGCGCAGCCCCTCCTTGTCGAAGCAAAGTGATGTGAAGCGACAGCCCCTCCGAAGAAATTCAATACTCAGGCAAGGATGAGCGTCGGAGGGAAGGGCCTTCAATGGTACAATGAGAAGTTAGCTCAAGCCCAAAGGGTGGTTGTCGTCATCAGCAGCGACGAAGACGAAGGCGAGAAGCGACAAGACAAAAAGCCACCCGCACTTAGGCGTTCCTTGCGCCTCCTCGGAGTCAAAAGAAAGAACTACATCGAGCACACCCCGGAGCCGAAGGACTATGCTGGAGACAGCGATTGGGAGAGCATCATGAGCCCTAGTTCATGGGGTGCCACCGGTCGTGACTACGATGATGATTGGCCGGGGTGGGCCGAAGAGGAGAGGAAAGAGGAAGACGACCCCTCCGGAGGTGATAGCGGCAAGAAGAAGAAGGACGACGACGAGCCCGAGGATGACAGCCCCAACCGCGGCGGGCATCACTTCGGGTGCTGTTTCAAGTGCCGCAATGAAATCGCGGATCTCCGCACCACCATCGATAGGTGTCACGATCGAATCGTGGCAATGGATCGAAGGATGGACGACATCGAGAGCTTGGTTGAGAGAGACTACAACTTCCTTGACCGCAACATAAGGAAGTTATTCGAGATGGTCGGAAATCTACAAAAGCAAGAAAGAGGAGGGCGTCCAAGATGCAATTGCCCGAGGTGCCGTTGAGAACACCGACGAGTGTCACACCCGTCTTTTATATCATTGCGACAAGAACGCCGCATAATCTAAGCATGGGGGGGAAGGTGTGACGACTCGTAGATTGAATTTTGGTCTTTGTTTACTCGAAAGTTCGTCGTGTGAGTGTGCTTTATTTTTCGCATGTGTGAGAGTCATAGTCTAGCGTTGTGTGCTTTATTTTTCGCATGTGTGAGAGTGAGTCTTAAATTAGCGTTGAGTCATGAAAACAAAATAAAAAGAGTCTTTGTTTTTGTTGGATCGTGCAATTTTATTTATGCATTCAGTTTTACTTTATTTTCTTTAAAGCAATTGTTCACGAGCGTTGTCATGAAAATTATTTTGTATTTGTGGAGCTTAGTAAATTATTCGTCCATGTTAATACCCACACTTGAGCTTTAATCTAGCACTTGGTTTTGATTACGCTTGCGAGTAAGGCATGATTTGGAGGACTTTAATTTCATAAAAATAATAAAACCCCTACAAGCATAAGGTTGATCAAGTTCTTGGCAAGTTGAGAGTAAAAATCCTATCATCCACAAGCTATATTCGTTCCACCATAAGTATTGGATGTACATTAAGTTGAGTTAGGATTTCTTTCTCTTGGGAGTTTTAATTTCGAGAAATGATCATGTCTGTATTTTTCATCTCTGAATTGCTAGCCACGTCAATATTCAGTAATGAGAATTCCTCATTGGAACAACTCATGAAATCTACCGGATTCCAAAACCCGAACCCGAGATTATCTTGTTTATTATCGTCTTCCTTGACCACAACCCAATTGAGAGGATACGTTCTGTCTTTGCGCATGATTTGTATAAAACATAACTTTGGGATGAAGAAAGGAAGGAGTACTGGAAAGATGGACCGAATCCGACCTGGGAAAGCCCCAGGCCGGCCGGCCTACACCTCTTGAGCCGGCCGGCCTAGGCCTCTCTGGTCTCGGTTCGGGCTCTAAAAATTTAGGGAGACACTTTGGAGATTTACCTATCTATGTTTTATAGAAAGTGTCCCATGAAAAGGGTCGGAACAAAGAGAGAAAATTCGGAAGAGAAAAAAAAAGAGAAGAAAGAGAAAAGAAAAATGTATCAGAAGAGAAGAAAAAAAATAAATGAAGGGATTCTATGGTTAGAGAAGTGCAAAGAGATATCACCTTGTTGTTTGAGAACAATATCCTCAATTCCAACCATGTGCAATCCAACAACGAGGACGATGCTTGTGCCTTGAAGTCAATCTTTTTGTATGCCTTTGCACATGTCCACCATTCTAAATCTTCTTACCCTTGAACCCTTTACACTATGGAGAAACTCTCATGATCATTGGCTCGGAAGGTAAGCAATCATTAGAAGGTTTTCTAAATTTGACAATATATGTATATACTTTGCTAAGCCTCACCTATAGCCCCACTTTATACTTGAGAGACTTTCGGGAGATGAGAGCTTGCAAATAAAAATAGGATAGCCACTTATATTGAGAGACATGAAAGGACTTGTGCAAGAATTTTTGGTCTAACCTTTGTTGCAGGGTATTTTGTTTGTTAAATAAAAAAAAAGAGAAAAAAACCTCCAAGGATGGGAAGAAAAGCAAGTGTTGTCGATATTCGAGTTGCCGGCTAAAGGTAAGAGTTGTGGAGTAATATTGGATGAGTTTTTAAACGCCCATGATATGATTATCCTCGCTGCTCCTCTAACCTTTGTTTGAAGAAATATTGTTAGACTTGTTTGCATAAGTGAATTTTGCAGTTCGAGAACTCTTGAGCAACCCTTGGAAGGATTTGATGATTTGATTTGCTCGAGGACGAGCAAAAGCTAAGCATGGGGGGAATGTTGGCGCTCCTTAAGTACCCATTTTACTATATGATTAAGAGTTGTTTTGGTAAATTCTTCGGGATGATTCATCTACTAACCCGCCACTTGGCACCCGAACTTGACTGTTTTCGATTTTGTCCTGGATTTTGGAGCATGTTGCATTTTGACAGGAAATTGGACATTTTCGGAGATGTTTTGACGCATGGTTACAACTGGGCTAAGATGAGGAATAAGAGGAAGATTCAACACGCGA
This sequence comes from Panicum virgatum, assembly GCF_016808335.1. NCBI lineage: Eukaryota > Viridiplantae > Streptophyta > Magnoliopsida > Poales > Poaceae > Panicum > Panicum virgatum. The sequence goes on along the minus strand of NC_053150.1, from coordinate 24,891,247 downwards.
AAGATGGGACCGAAAGGGGCCAGAAAAGGCCCAGGCCGGATGGCCTGGAGTCCTTGGGCCGGCCGACCTAGCCCTTTTCGGAGCCCAATCGGTCTCGGTTTTCTTCAGCACGAAGTATGCGTCAACCCTAATCTATGTTTTACTAAAACCACCGACTATATCTGCCTATAAATACCCCGAAGCTGCTGTCAAAGAGAGAGCATCTAGAGGGTTCGCAGAGATCACAGAGAAAGAGCATCCAGAGATACATTCGAGTTAGACACAAGAGAAAGGTGACACCGGAGGCCTCATCATCCCTCGGTGCCGCTGCAAGTTGGAGGACAGCAAGGGATCCATCCCTTGCCGGAGATTTCGTCACCATGATCGACTACGCTTCGCTTAGCTTCATGGGGGTAAAGTCCTCGTTTGTTCATGGGGTTGTAAGGAGATCTTGAGTTGTAATTGCCGAATCCTTTATGAGATTGATCTATCACAATTCTTGTTGATGATGCTTTGATGCTTAATAGTTTGTGACTTGGCTTTGGGTTTGCTTTGCTCTTGCATGGTTTACTTAGATTACATCAACTATCGTGTTCTTGTTGATTCGTTACCGATTATCCACGTGTAGTGACAGTATGCGGGAGGGAAAGGTTTTGATCTTCGAACACACCTTTGGTAGATTAGATCAGTTCTTTGTTGCTCGGCGATTACACCTCTAGTGATCCTAGACCCTATGGACAAATGCTCTTCATATCTTGTGCACACATCTATCATTGCTCACTAGTCTAGATTAGATTAGATTGGTTAGATTAGATCTATTTCATACTCATACACTCAATATAGATCTTTTACTAACATCATTAGTGCTTAGTTAAGCATAGTAATACACTTGTTCCATGGATTGATAAACCTTGGGGGAATACTCTAAGGGAAAAGCTACACGATCCGTGCGCTTGCGGTACGTAAATTGGCGCTTTAAGAAGCGTCAACAGTAAGCAAGAGCCAGGCAAAGCAATCAGGTCCTAAGTCAAGCGCTTCTTCGACACAAAGGCAACCATCACCAATGTCTCTGATGACGGCATCCACTACTTCCACGACGGCATCACCACCCAATTACTTTATCATGATTTTGGGCGTAACCATCCCAAAATGGTGGTGGATCTACGTGACATGATGCAGTGCTGGGCAGATGAAGAGGAACAAGAGTGTAGCCATTTTCCTCACTGTAACAATGACAACAATGGGAAGCGCAATAATGACCATAGAGGCCCCAGTAACCAGCGGGATCCTGCGCACAAACGCAAGCCAGACGATACCATCGGAACTATGGATCGCACAGAAAAGCCTCAGGATCAATTTGACAAGATCCTGCACTACAAGAGGTGCCCGATCCACCCCAAGAGTAACCACTGGATGTTCGAGTGTTCAATCATACGCAAGTCCTTCTGGATCACAGCCGGATGTACCTAAGAAGAAGCATAACAAGGAGGACGACAATGAGGACAAGAAAGACCCTGGCCGGTTCCAGAAACCCGAAAACATGGTCAATGTCATATTTGGAGGAGATCCAAGTTTCTCCAAACATGCCCAAAAGTTACTACTCAGGGAGATCCTCTCAGTTGAGCCCACAATTCAGAGACCCTTAATGTACAGCGAGGTCCCCATCACCTTCTCCAGGGAGGATCAGTGGACCAGCTTCTCTGAACCAAGAAAGTTCCCACTAGTACTCGACCCTGTCGTCCAAGGATCCAAGCCCACTCGAGTACTTGTTGATGGTGGAATGGCTCAACCTGATCTTTGCAAGCACACTGATGAAGATGGGCCTTAACTACATGAGCTTGCTCACACCGAGCAAAGCTCCCTTCTACGGCATCGTTCCAGGATATATCAAGTTCGAAGTAGCTGACTTCGAATCTTCTTACCATGCCATCTTGGGAAGACCGGCACTGGCCAAGTTCATGGCTGTGCCCCACTACGACTACTTACTTCTCAAGATGCTGGGCAACTGTAACACCCTAATTTAAATTTCAGCATTTTATAATAAATTTAATTGGCTTTATTTAATTTTCTAAGGTTTATTGTGTTAGACTTGCAGTTAATCTAAAATGTTGTTCCTCAAGTAATTAATTTTTTTCCTAGGTTTACTTTTAATGTTGCATTCATGCTGGAGCATTGATTTATTTGTTTGAGTGTTAGAGTTGAATTCAAATTCAATTTTGAATTCAAATAGATTTGGTTGAGTTAGTTTGAATAGGAAAAGAAATAGAAGAAGTAATAGAAATAGAAACCCATAACCTCAGTCCAGCCCAACCCCGAAACCAGCCCAACCCTTTCCTCCTATTCCTCTCCCAGCGCGGCCCACACCCCCCTGGCCCAGCAGGCGCCGTGTAGCCCGCTGCCCCTCCACGCGTGGCCCAGCCCATCGTCCTTTTCCCCGGCCTGCCCCGTGCCATGCGTCCGGCCCACCTCTGGCCTCCTCCCCACCGTAGCCCAGCGTCCCTCTCAGCCCCGCGCCGCGCGCATGCGTCCCCGACTGACAAGGCGGGCCAGCCTGTCAGCGCCCGCTCACCCGCGTCGCCCGCACGCGCTCCCCGCCCCGCCATTGACCGCCCGGGCCCGCGCCTCAGCGCCTTCCCTCTCCTCCCGCATCCACCGCACACACACCGACTGCCCCGCAATCCCCGCCGGGATCACGACGGGCGCCCCCCCCCAAGATCCCCGGCGCCTTCTTAAACACCCCAGCCCGCACCCCCGGAACCCTATCTCCACCTCTGCGGCTGCCCCTAAACCTAGTTGCCGCCGCACCGCCCCACTCCGCCGTGCCGCCGCTCTGCGCCACCGCGGCTACGCTGCTCCGCCACACCGGAGCCCTGGCCGAGCAGCGCACCAGCTCCGCCTCGGCGCCAGGAGCCTCCTCGGGCCTTACTTCTCCGACCCCGACCCCTGCGACAGCCTCCTCCGGGTGCGCAAGGTCAACCTCGCCGCCGGAGCTCGACGTCAGCGCCCGCACGACCTCCCCATTTGAAATCCAAGCCTAGGTGAGCTTCGTTCTGCCTTGCCCTTCGTTTTAGACTAGAGTTCGTAGCTTGTAGTTGCTCCAGTGAGGGAAGCGCCGCCGCGCCGGTGAACCCTGCTACGCAGAACCGCCGCTGTAGATTCGCTCGCCGTTGCAGGCCTCCACATGCCCAAATAATACCCTAGATCGATCACGCATGGCATGTAGTTCACCCCTGACCCTGGTGCGGGTCGAATTGACCCCCGGAGTGCCGGATTTGGCAAACTCCGGCGACCCCCATCGTGCGCCGCCGCGGAACAGAGAATTCCGGCGCGTTCCACCGCCGCCGTCGCCCACAAGTCACCCTGGCCGTCCGATCCTAGATCTACGGTCCGGATTAGATAGGCCCGGAGTCAAACCAGCAGATACCGGTCAGCGCCTGGCTCTTTTGCTAAAGACCCCCCCAGCTTTCTTAGATTCAACCCGCGGTCCACAGCCATTCAAAAATAATTACAGATTAGGCCTGTTTTATTCACTTAAGCCCCTGAGCTTTCCCAAATTAGTACCCGCCGTCCAGCGCTTGTTCTTTTACGAGTTAGACCCTGGAGTTAACGGTTAATTACATTTAGGCCCTCGGTTTTTGCATAAAACCCCCTGGAACTTAGTTTTTCTCGCAGATAAGCCCCTAGAACTTGTTTTTGGCCTAGATTATGCGTTTTAGCTCCGTTTTAGGCATTCTTTATGTCCACGCGATCGTTGCAATGCATAGAATAGTTTTAGACTAGTTTAGTGTGCTGTTTCTATGTATTGATGTACTGTTTCTATGTATTGATGTACTGTTTCTTAGTTTTTGTTAGTGTTTGCTTGTATGCTTATTATTGTGCATTGTTTTGGCCATGTGTTCGTGAGTTGACGTTGAGCTACCGGAGGAGCCCCAGTACCAGTACCCGGAGTAGCCGTCTTCCGAGCACTTTGAGCAGCAGCAGGAGCAGTACGAGGAAGGCAAGTGTAACATGAACAACCTATCACTTTTAAATACAATTTCATACTGCATTTTAATATTGTATGCCTATAAGGATTTCCTAGCCACTTTATATCCTTTATATATATCCTTTGGGTTGCATTTTGGTTAGTTGTGCTAGGTGCCGCGCTTTAACACACTTGGTCCTTTTTAATTAATTTGATTAATGGTATATGCAACTTAATTCTGAGAGTGGCCCTCTGTGTGGCTTGAGTGGCTCACGTCTCGTTAAAATTGGTTTTGTTAGAAACATGGTTTAGGGGGCCAGCACGGTGCTTACTGCTGGGTTGGCCACTCTCCATAAGGATCGATTCATAGAGCAACAACCTGGGACAACAGCGCTACCACAAGACTAGAATGAGACGGTCTTGGCGTAATAATTAGCTCTTTTTGGTTTGGAGTAACTTACCTGCGGGGCAGGGGCGGTAAGCTTCTATGGCCCTCATACTGAGTGGCCTCATCTGTGCTTGGTCTGCGTACCTGTGTCTTGACGCCCACTAGACCTGCTCCATAGTCGCCGATCCACCCTCGCGGTTACTCCTTACCAACGAAATTCTTTGTAAAGGCCTCGTAGTGAGTTTGCTAGTCATCTCACCCAAGGAAGTGTGATGAACAACTAGCATAGCTCACGACTTGTGGGTAAAGATGTGCAACCTCTGCAGAGTGTAAAAAACTGGTATACTAGCCGTGCTCACGGTCATGAGCGGCCCAGATCCTCCTTTTGATTAGTGGGGTTATCTCCTTCCGACGAGGGAGGTGCCTCTCGGGGTTACCTTGGTGGTTTTGGTTTGGTTCTCAGTAGTAACATGTTTAATCTTGATTAATTACTATGTAACTGGGTTTATGGTAAATCATCAACTCGTAGTAAATAGCTTTAATAAAATTTTTCCAAGACTTAAAAGCTAATGCAGATGAGTCAGCCAACCTTAGAGCCTCATAGTTTGTGTTATACTTGTTGAGTACAAGTTGTGTACTCACTCTTGCCTCTTCTCTATTTTTTTGCTCTTGGCTACGCTACTGCTGCTCAGTTCCTGCCGACACGAGGGAGTTCGCTCAGCGCTACCAGGACTACGAGGACTTCTCGGCGTTCGTCTCCCAGTCGACGTCCCTGTGGCGCCCTGCTCAGCTTCGGAGGGTTTTTATCGTATTTGTACTTCGCTTCCGCTGTATCAGACATTTTTGTCATTTATGTAATAAATACATTCGTATTCGCTTTATTATGTCTTATTCGTGATATGTGCTGTGATATACTGTTCATTCTGTTGTATATACGTGTGACTTGATCCTGGCACATATATGATTGCTCGGTTTATGTTCTTTTATAAATCGGGTGTTACAATGTGGTATCAGAGCCGTATCGACTGTAGGACGAAAGCCTAGATAGAACTGGTCGAGTTTTAGGGCTTCTTCTCTCCAATCCTTGTCTACTGAAACTATTTTGCTATTATACCCCTTGAATTCTATTCCTTTTACTCGTCTTGTCTTGATTTCTCTCTCTAAAGAATAGTTTTCGTAGATTTTAGCCTGAATCAGTCATTTGACCAGCATGAGTATTAGCTAGGTGACCCTTTTATAATAATACGATAGCACGTTCTGCGACATGTTGTGTTAGTCGGATCGGATGTTAAACTCGGCTAAGTTGTGAAAATTGTCTGCCTGTTATTATGCTACATGCTTGATTTGGATTTTTGAATGATTGTATAGTTTAGTAGTTAAATTTTTTTAATGAAAATCAGATTTAAGTTAAAGTTAATTAAATAATAGAATGAGTTAGACCGTTGGGGGTAAAACAATCCACTCTATCCTCTCTACCTTATCATGCCTTGGGTTTCTGTCTTGTTGATAAGAAGGATAGCGCGAAGAGGATGTGATATCCAGGGGTTCACCGACGAGGACGTCACCGACGAGGACGTCGGTTTCTGTCAGGGGGTAGGGATGTGACATCCCGATCCACAGATAGTACAGAAGAATTCGAGAATCTCTCAGACAAGACAGAAGAGTTATGCTATAGTTCCTTTTCTCGGATTTATGTAACACCTATCTGGAGTTATCAGCAGTGGTGCCTGTGCAGTGTTGTCTAAATAAGATAGAACCTTAATTAATGGGGTCTTTTCTCTCTTCCTTGACCTTACCAATCTGTATTTTCTTTTATCCCAGCTCAGATGTCGGCAGAACAAAAAGACCTTGGAGATAGTGCAATGGGTGATGGTGAGAAAACTTGCCCGTGTTGCCAATTCTATGGCGTTCCTTGTCGTCAAGTTCGTGCGACTGAAGATGAAGCCGCAACTAGGAGGAACCAGAGGTTGTTCTCCAGTACAAAGAGGAAGAGGTCTCATCAAGAGCAGCTAGCAGAGGATTCCCTTTTCCTTGACTGTTCATCGGTCGACGAGCTACAGACCATCCAGAAGAGAAAGGATTCTGAGTGATCTAGAGATACACAAGTCAAGAACCAAGCACTCTATGATTATGTTGATGGGTTGACTATCACTATGAAGGTGATTCAGCCACGCAGTCACAAGGAGTCCAAAGAGCAAGCAGCAGAAATAATGCAAGATGTGATGTTAAGTTCACAGGGAGGTCAACCAAGTAACGCCTTTCACCGCCGCCGCCTATGCTACCAATGCAGGCAAGAAGGTCATTATTCCAAAAGTTGTCCTCAGAATCAGCTGTCACTAGTAGCACCAGTCCAGGACCTTTCCCCAATCCCGCATACTAGTGGTGACGAGACCCACCTTATTTCTGGGAACTGCTCCAAGCAAGATGCCCAGAATGATCAGGATCAGCAGCAAGCGAGACCAGTGTGCAGTGATCGTACAAAGCGTGAGCAATCCAAGAAGGGACCAAAAGAGTACCTCCAGGGTAGAGTTCACCATGTGTCAGCAGAAACCATTCGGGATGATAGTCTAGTCATTCTTGGTATGCTTCTAGCTAACTCATATCCAGCTATGGTGCTTTTCGATACTGGTACTACGCATTCCTTTATTGCACAGTCTTTTGTCGAGCATCATAGTATTCGTACTAACACATTAAAGAAGTGCATGTTAGTATCTTCACCTGGAGGACAAATGAGGTCTCATATCTCCTGCCCCAGAGTCAGTGTTTCCATAGGGAGAGTAAAGTTCAGTACAAATCTGATGGTGATAGACACCAAGGGTATTGATGTGATTCTGGGAATGGATACTCTTGCCAAGTGGGGAGTCAGAATTGATTGTGCTCAGCGGTCAGTTCACTTGTTAGCATCTAATGGCCAAGAGGTGACAGTCAGTGCTACAGAGCCTTCTGGTTTTCTTCATCAGATGGAGGCTAGACCCACGGATGGTATTCGCGTGATGTCTGAATTCCCGGATGTCTTTCCGGAAGACTTGCCAGAAGAAGGAAAAGGAGTTGATGAAGACATATCCTAATCTCTTTGCTAACTAGCTGTAACACCCTAATTTAAATCTCAGCATTTGTTAATAAATTTAATTGGCTTTATTTATTTTCTTAAGGTTTATTGTGCTTAGTAGGGCATTTAATTCAATTTTGTTCCTTAATGATTAAAATTTATCATAGGTTTAATTTTTGTGTTGCATTCATGCTGGAGCATCTTTTCTATTGTTGTGTGGTTAGGTTTTGAATTCAAATTAGTTTGAATTCAATTAGTTGTATTTGGTTAGAATTTAGAAAGGAAAAGGAAAAACAAACCCACAACCAAACCCAACCGGACCCAAACTCAACCCAAACCCAGCCCAAACCACCCCAGCACTCAGCCCAGCCAGCCTGGCCCGGTCCAGCACCCTTTGCCGCGGCCCACTCCCCTCCATCACTTGCGCTCGGCCCATTTCATCCCCCTCCTCCGGATCCCGCTCGCGCAACTACCGCCGGGCATCTCGTCGGAGATCTCGCCCGCGCGCCCCGTGGCACGGACGCCCAGGACCCTAGCCCCTTCCTTTTAAACCGCCCTGAGATCCCCCTGCGACCCATCCCCACCTCTGCAGCCGCCTCTAACCCAAGCCGCCGCTGCCGCCGAACTCAGAGTAGAGCAGAGCGCTGCACCACCGTGGGCCGGTCGCTCCACTGCCTCCTAGCCCCGGCTAACCACCGCATTAGCTCCGCCCTGGCCCCAGAAAACTTCCTGCGGCCCCTGCATCGGCCCTAGGCCATTGCCTCGCCGGAATCGTGCCCGAGCTCCAACTCCGGTGAGTTCAGTCCGCGCCGTGATTTCTTGCCGCCGACGAAGCCCAGGCCGTTCTGACCCCTTGTGTACCCTCACAGGGCCCGTGCGCACCTCCTCCGTGGGTCAGCAGGCCCGGCGCACCCCTTCAGCGGCCACCTCCGCGAGCGCCGCCCGCGACCCGCCGCTCGACGTCGTCGCCGTCCGCCCTGCACGGCCGCACCAGCCCGTTCCGACCCTCGGTAAGCCTCCCCAAAGCCCCTCTGTCGTCTTGGCGTTAGTTTGGATGGGCCGTAGGCACTGGAACCCCCGGAACGCCTCACACCGGCAAGCGCCGCCGCGTAGAACCGCCACCAGTGCCGCCCACCCCGCTCCGGCCATCCCCGAGCTCAGCAGAAGCCCTAGGTGGATCACGCATGTCGCGGTGATCATTCCAGGGCTAAATCCGAGGCAAAACGACCACTGGAACACCGGAAAGGCCGAGCTCCGGCGAACCCCAGGCCGCGCCGCCGCGGGAACTCCCGCTCCGGCGAGCTCCGCCGCCACCCGCGAGCCCAAGCGCCCTGAACCCTCCGATCTGAGCCCAACGGTGTAGATTAGATCTAGAACCAAGCCGCTTCGAGCCATTAGATCAAGATCTGACGATCCACATGCGAAGATACCGGTTCGCTGGCCTTTTTGCTAAAGAGCCCTCCAACTTTCTTCAATTTAACCCGCCATCCAGTATAGTTCAAAAATATTTCCAGTTAGGTCCGGTTTTTAACGAATAGGACCCTGAGCTTTTCCCTATTAGAACCCGCGGTCCAGAGTTGTAGTTTTTGCACGTTGGACCCTAGATCTTTAGTTTAATTATGTTTTAGCCCTCGGTTTTAGCAGAAAAGTCCCTGGAACTTCAGTTTTCTTACAAATAAGCCCCTAGAACTTGTTTTTAGCCTAGATTATGCGCCTTAGCTCCGTTTTTAGCGTTCTTTATATCCACGCGATCGTTGTAACGCATAGAACAGTATTAGAGTAGTTTAGTGTGCTGTTTTTATGTATTGATGTACTGTTTCTTAGTTTTTGTTAATGTTTGTTTGTATGCTTATTTTCGTGCATTGCTTTGGCCATGTGTTCGTGAGTAGACGCTGAGTTACCGGAGGAGCCCCAGTACCAGTACCCGGAGCAGCCATCTTCTGAGCAGTTTGAGCAGCAGCCAGAGCAGTACGAGGAAGGCAAGTATAACATGAACAACCCATCACTTTTAAATATATTTTCATACTGCATTTTAATACTGTATGCCTTTAAGGATTTCCTAGCCAGTTTATATCCTTTAAATATACCTTTGGGTTGCATTTTGGTTAGTTGTGCTAGGTTGCTGCGCTATAACACACTCTGGTCCTTTTTAATTAATTTGATTAATGGTTTACTTGAACTTAATTCTGAGAGAGGCCCTCTATGTGGATGAGTGGCTCACGTCTCGTTAAAAGATGGTTTTTGTAGAAACATGGTTTAGGGGGCCAGCACGGTGCTTAGTGCTTGGTTGGCCACTCTCCATAAGGACCGGTTCATAGAGCGACAACCTGGGACAACAGCGCTACCACAAGGCTAGAATGGGATAGACTTGGCTTACTAATTAGGTCTTTTTGGTTTGGAGTAACTTACCTGCGGGGCAAGAGTAGTAAGCTTCAATGGTCCCTGCTCCTCCGGCTGGTCTGTGCTTGGATTGCGCTCCTGTGCTTGTACCCCCGTGAGGTGGGCCCCATCGTCGCTGACCTATCTCTCGCGGTTACGCCTTACCAACGAGATTCTTTGTAACGGCCTCGTAGTGAGTCGCTAGTCATCTCACCTAAGGAAGTGTGATGAACCTCTAGCGTAGCTCACGACTTGTGGGTAAAGATGTGCAACCTCTGCAGAGTGTAAAACTGGTATACTAGCCGTGCTCACGGTCATGAGCGGCCCAGATCCTCCTTTTGATTAGTGGAGTTATCTCCTTCCGACGAGGGAGGTGCTTCTCGGGGTTACCTTGGTGGCTCGGTTTTGGTTTGGTTTTTCAGTAGATACATGATTAAACTTGATTAATTACTATGTAACTGGGTTAATGGTAATTCATCAACTTGTAGTAAGCAGTTTTAATAAAATTTTGCCAACACTTAAAAGCTAATGCAGTTGAGTCAGCCAGCCTAGAGCCTCATAGTTTGTGTTATACTTGTTGAGTACAAGTTGTGTACTCACCCTTGCCTCTTCTCTACTTTTTTCTCCTCTTGGCTACGCTACTGCTGCTCAGTTCCTGCCGACACGAGGGAGTTCGTCCAGCGCTACCAGGATTACGAGGACTTCTAGGTGTTCGTCTCCCAGTCGACGTCCCTGTGGCGCCCTGCTTCAGCTTCGGAGAGCTTTATTCGTATTTTGTACCTCGCTTCCGCTGTATCAGACATTTTTGTCATTAATGTAATAAATAACATTCGTATTCGCTTTATTATATCTTTTTACGTGATATGTGCTATGATATACTGTTCATTCTATTGTATATACGTGTGACTTGATCCTGGCACGTATATGATTGCTCGGTTTATGTTCTTTTATAAACCGGGTGTTACAGAGTGGTATCAGAGCCGTATCGACTGTAGGACGAAGCCTAGATAGAACTGGTCGAGTTTTAGGACTTCTTCCCTCCAATCCTTGTCTGCTGAAACTATTTTACTATTATACCCCTTGACTTCTATGACTTTTTACCCTCCTTGCCTTGAGTTCTCTCTGAAAAATAGTTTTCGTAGACTTTGGCCTGAATCAGTCATCTGACCACCATGAGTAAGCTAGGTGACCCTTATATAATAATACGATAGCACGTTCTGCGACGCGTTGTGTTAGTCGAGTCGTATGTTAAACTCGGCTAAGTTGTGAAAATTGTCTGCTTGTTATTATGCTACATGTTTGATTTGGATTTTTGAATGATTGTATAGCTTAGTAGTTTAAAATTGTTTAAAGAAAATCACTTAGATGTTAAAGTTAACTAATTAATAAAATGAGTTAGATCGTTGGGGGTAAAACAGTCAACTCTATTCTGTCTACTTTATCATGGCTGAGTCTTTTTCCGCAAAGAGTTATCATATCCATCTGAATTTATTCCTACAATATCCTTACTCGTGAAATCTTTTGTTCAAATCAGATGGTGAACACCAGGAGCACCGGTTCCGGTTCTGGCCAGCAGCAGGGTCAGAACAACCAGGGTACCGGGATCCCGATGCCGCCGCCTTTGACTCCGGAGCAGTACTTCCAGCTCCAGATGCAGATGATGGCTACCCTGAACAACACGGTTCAGGCTCTTCAGCAGGCTCACACTCAGCCTCCGCCTCCTCCACCACCACAGCCTCGCGACAGGCGTGCAGAGTTCCTGAGGGGTCACCCGCCGACGTTTTCTCACACGTCCGACCCTCTTCAGGCTGACGACTGGCTCCGTGCAGTGGAGCGTCAGCTGGACATCGCCCAGTGCGATGATCGTGAGCGTGTCTTGTACGCAGCAGGACAGCTGCGAGGGGCAGCTTTGGACTGGTGGGAATCCCACCCAGTTCATGACCGCGAGTCTCTCACTTGGCTACAGTTCAGGGAGCGCTTCCGCAGCCACAACGTCCCCGCGGGCGTTATGAAGATGAAACAGAAGGAGTTCCTTGCACTGAAGCAGGTAATCTTAAATATAATCATTCAGCAGTTTCTTTTGAGCTAATGCCCTTGTTCCATCCTTATGAAATCTTGAGTTAATCTTCCGATATCTATCTGTCTTTGTGAATTCAGGGGACTATGTCGGTCACGGAGTATCGTGATCGCTTTCTGCAGCTTGCTCGCTACGCCCCTGCCGATGTTGCGGATGACCGCAAGAAGCAGGAGCACTTCATGGAGGGCCTTGAGGACTACCTCCAGTACGCGCTGCTCAACCTCCGCTTCGACGACTTCAACCATCTGGTTGACAGCGCGCTCAACACTGAGCGCAAGCACCTAGAGATGGAGGACAAGAAGAGGAAGGTTGTCCCCGTTGCTTCCGGCAGCAACACTCGTCCACGCCTCCAGCCGCCCCAGCAGTACCAGCAGTAGTACCGGCCTCCTCAGCAGTACCAGCAGAGGCCACCACAGCAGTACCCGCCTCGACAGCAGCAGCAGGCAGGTCACGGCCAGAGGTTACCGGCACCTCCGGCTCGTACTGCTCTACCAGCTCCACCGGCACCGCAGGCTCCACGTCCGGCAGCTCCTACCGGACAGCAGGCTCAGGGACCTCCTCGCACCTGCTTTCACTGCGGCCAGCCGGGGCACTACGCCAACGCTTGCCCCCGGAAGGCGCAGGCGGGACAGCAGGGGCGCCCAGCTCAGCCCAGGGCGCCACATCAGGGCAGAGTGAACCACGTGACGGCCAAGTCAGCGGCCGAGGCTTCCAACGTGGTTATTAGTACGTTCATGGTTAATTCATATCCAGCTACAGTGCTTTTTGATACTGGTGCTACGCATTCCTTCATTACTCAGTCTTTTGTCGAGCATCATGGTATTCATACTAGCACATTAAAGAGGTGCCTGTTAGTATCTTCACCGGGAGGACAGTTGAGGTCTCACACTTACTGCCCGAGAGTCAGCGTTTCTTTGAGGGGAGTAGAGTTCTGTACTGATCTGATGGTGCTAGACACCAAGGGCATTGATGTCATTCTAGGAATGGAGACTCTGGCCAAATGGGGAGTTCGGATAGATTGTGCTTAGAGGACAGTCTTGCTATCAGCTTCCAGTGGCCAAGAGGTTGTCATCAGTGCAGTAGAGCCTTCTGGATTTCTTCATCAGATGGAGGCTAGACCCACGGATGGTATTCGCGTGGTGTCTGAATTCCCGGATGTCTTTCCGGATGATCTGCCAGGTATGCCGCCTAAATGCGCCATTGAGTTTTGTATTGATCTCTTGCCTGGCAAAGCTCCTATTGCAAAGCGGCCCTACCGTATGGCACCTATAGAGCATGAAGAAGTTAAGAAGACTATTGATGAGTTGCTAGCCAAGGGCTATATCCGTCGCAGCTTCTCTCCTTGGGCTTTTCCATTATTGCTGGTAGATAAGAAGGATGGCTCGAAGAGGATGTGTGTCGATTATCGGGAGCTGAATGCAGTTACTATCAAGAACAAGCATCCACTGCCCCGTATTGAGGATCTCTTCGACCTGCTTCGAGGTGCTCGTATATTCTCGAAGATTGATCTTCGTTCGGGATATTTTCAGCTGAGGATCCGTCCTGGGGATATTCCGAAGACGGCATTCACCTGCAAGTACGGGCTATATGAGTATACAGTCATGTCCTTCGGCTTGACTAATGCCCCGGCTTACTTCATGCATCTGATGAACATGGTCTTCATGGATTATCTGGATGTCTTCGTGGTGATCTTTATTGATGATATTCTGATCTTCTCCAAGACAGAGGAAGAGCATGAAGAGCATCTGAGGCTCGTGTTGCAAAGATTGAGAGAGCATCAGTTGTATGCCAAGTTCAGCAAGTGCGAGTTCTGGATTGACGAGGTTCCATTCCTTGGTCATGTTATCTCTCAGGGAGGCATTGCTGTTGATCCGAGCAAGGTGAAGGATGTGCTAGAGTGGGAGACACCGCAGACAGTAAAGGAAGTCAGGTCTTTCTTGGGCTTAGCTGGATATTATCGGAGGTTCATTGAGAATTTCTCCAAGATCGCGAAGCCTTTGACTTCTTTGCTAGAGAAAAATGTGGCTTTCGTATGGACTGATGAGCGTCAGAGGGCCTTTTATGAGCTGAAAAAGAGGTTGACTACAGCGCCAGTCCTGACTCTGCCAGACCAGACGAAGAGGTTCACGGTATATTGTGATGCTTCGAAGGATGGTCTTGGGTGTGTTCTGATGCAGGAGGGCAGAGTGATTGCTTATGCTTCACGGCAGTTACGTCGGCATGAGCTGAACTATCCTACTCATGATCTTGAGTTAGCCGCAGTTGTACATGCTCTGAAGATTTGGAGGCATTACTTGTATGGGCAGCGGTGTGATATCTACACTGATCACAAGAGCCTCAAGTACATTTTCACGCAGAATGAGCTGAACATGCGGCAGAGAAGATGGCTAGAGTTAGTCAAGGATTATGACCTGGAGATTCACTACCATCCGGGCAAGGCCAATGTTGTAGCAGATGCTCTGAGCAGGAGAAGTTATGTCAACATGGCTGTGGCTTTCCAGATGCCTCCAGAGTTATGCGAGGAGTTCGAGCAGTTGAGTCTGGGCTTCTTGCATCATACTTCCAGTGCAGCATTTGAGGCAGTACCGACTCTAGAGTCAGAGATCAGGCAGCATCAGAAAGATGATGAGAAGCTGTAGGAGATTCGTGAGTTGCTCAGAAAGGGCAAGGCTCCTCATTTCAGAGAGGATGATCAGGGTACCTTGTGGTACAAGAACCGGATCTGTGTTCCAGATGTGAAGGATCTTCGGAAGTTGATTCTGAGTGAGGCCCATGATACAGCTTACTCTATTCATCCGGGCAGCACGAAGATGTATTATGATCTGAAGGAATGTTTCTGGTGGTATGGTATGAAGCGTTCAGTGGCTGAGTACGTGGCTATTTGTGACACTTGTCAGCGTGTCAAGGCTGAGCATCAGAGGCCAGCAGGTCTGTTACAGCCTTTGAAGATTCCAGAGTGGAAATGGGAGGAAATCACGATGGACTTCATTGTTGGATTGCCTCGTACTCAGAAAGGGTACAACTCTATATGGCTAGTAGTGGATCGATTGACGAAGGTTGCTCACTTCATTCCGGTGAACACTACTTACTCCGGCGCTAGACTTGCAGAGTTGTACATCTCTCGGATTGTCTGCTTGCATGGTGTGCCCAAGAAGATTATATCTGACAGAGGGTCTCAGTTCACTTCTCGATTCTGGGAGCAGCTCCATGATTCGTTGGATACGAAGCTGCGTTTCAGTACAGCTTATCACCCTCAGACAGATGGGCAGACAGAGAGAACCAACCAAGTGTTGGAGGATATGCTGAGAGCTTGTGCTATTCAGTACGGTACTAGTTGGGATAAGTGCCTGTCATATGCTGAGTTCTCATATAACAACATCTATCAGGCCAGTCTGAAGAAGTCTCCCTTTGAGGCATTGTATGGCAGAAAGTGCAGGACTCCTCTCTATTGGGATCAGGTTGGTGAGAAGCAGCTCTTTGGCCCTGAGATCATAGATGATGCAGAGCAGATGGTCCAGGCTGTGCGAGAAAATCTGAGGATTGCACAGAGCAGACAGAAGAGCTATGCTGATGGCAAACGGAGGGACCTGACTTTCAGTGTCGGTGATTATGTGTACCTGAAGGTGTCTCCGATGAGAGGAATCCGCAGATTTAATGTCAAGGGGAAGTTAGCACCTCGGTATGTTGGTCCATTCAAGGTGCTGGAGCGGAAAGGCGAAGTTGCTTATCGCCTGGAGTTACCTCTCAGCCTCTCAGGAGTTCATGATGTCTTCCATATATCTCAGCTGAAGAGGTGTTTACGAGTACCCGAGGAGCAGGCACCACTGGATGGAGTAGATGTGCAGGAAGACCTGACTTATACTGAGCATCCGGTGAAGATTTTGGAGACATCGGAGAGGGTTACTCGGAACAAGCGCATCAAGATGTGCAGAGTTCAGTGGAGTCATCACAGTGAAGCTGAGGCTACATGGGAGCGAGAAGATGAGTTGAAGAAGACATATCCAGATCTCTTTGCTAGCCAGCCCAGCTAAATCTCGGGGACGAGATTTCTTTAAGGGGGTAGGGTCTGTAACACCCTAATTTAAATCTCAGCATTTGTTAATAAATTTAATTGGCTTTATTTATTTTCTTAAGGTTTATTGTGCTTAGTAGGGCATTTAATTCAATTTTGTTCCTTAATGATTAAAATTTATCATAGGTTTAATTTTTGTGTTGCATTCATGCTGGAGCATCTTTTCTATTGTTGTGTGGTTAGGTTTTGAATTCAAATTAGTTTGAATTCAATTAGTTGTATTTGGTTAGAATTTAGAAAGGAAAAGGAAAAACAAACCCACAACCAAACCCAACCGGACCCAAACTCAACCCAAACCCAGCCCAAACCACCCCAGCACTCAGCCCAGCCAGCCTGGCCCGGTCCAGCACCCTTTGCCGCGGCCCACTCCCCTCCATCACTTGCGCCCGGCCCGTTTCATCCCCCTCCTCCGGATCCCGCTCGCGCAACTACAGCCGGGCATCTCGTCGGAGATCTCGCCCGCGCGCCCCGTGGCACGGACGCCCAGGACCCCAGCCCCTTCCTTTTAAACCGCCCTGAGATCCCCCTGCGACCCATCCCCACCTCTGCAGCCGCCTCAAACCCTAGCCGCCGCTGCAGCCGAACTCAGAGCAGAGCGCCGCACCGCCGCGGGCCGGTCGCTCCACTGCCTCCTAGCCCCGGCCAACCACCGCATTAGCTCCGCCCTGGCCCTAGAAAACTTCCTGCGGCCCCTGCATCGGCCCTAGGCCATTGCCTCGCCGGAATCGTGCCCGAGCTCCAACTCCGGTGAGTTCAGTCCGCGCCGTGATTTCTTGCCGCCGACGAAGCCCAGGCCGTTCAGACCCCTTGTGTACCCTCACAGGGCCCGTGCGCACCTCCTCCGTGGGTCAGCAGGCCCGGCGCACCCCTTCAGCGGCCACCTCCGCGAGCGCCGCCCGCGACCCGCCGCTCGACGTCGTCGCCGTCCGCCCTGCACGGCCGCACCAGCCCGTTCCGACCCTCGGTAAGCCCCCCCAAAGCCCCTCTGTCGTCTTGGCGTTAGTTTGGATGGGCCGTAGGCACTGGAACCCCCGGAGCGCCTCACACCGGCGAGCGCCGCCGCGTAGAACCGCCACCAGTGCCGCCCACCCCGCTCCGGCCATCCCCGAGCTCAGCAGAAGCCCTAGGTGGATCACGCATGTCGCGGTGATCATTCCAGGGCTAAATCCGAGGCAAAACGACCACTGGAACACCGGAAAGGCCGAGCTCCGGCGAACCCCAGGCCGCGCCGCCGCGGGAACTCCCGCTCCGGCGAGCTCCGCCGCCACCCGCGAGCCCAAGCGCCCTGAACCCTCCGATCTGAGCCCAACGGTCTAGATTAGATCTAGAACCAAGCCGCTTCGAGCCATTAGATCAAGATCTGACGATCCACATGCGAAGATACCGGTTCGCTGGCCTTTTTGCTAAAGCGCCCTCCAACTTTCTTCAATTTAACCCGCCATCCAGTATAGTTCAAAAATATTTCCAGTTTGGTCCGGTTTTTAACGAATAGGACCCTGAGCTTTTCCCTATTAGAACCCGCGGTCCAGAGTTGTAGTTTTTGCACGTTGGACCCTAGATTTTTAGTTTAATTATGTTTTAGCCCTCGGTTTTAGTAGAAAAGTCCCTGGAACTTCAGTTTTCTTAGAAATAAGCCCCTAGAACTTGTTTTTAGCCTAGATTATGCGTCTTAGCTCCGTTTTTAGCGTTCTTTATATCCACGCGATCGTTGTAACACGTAGAACAGTATTAGAGTAGTTTAGTGTGCTGTTTTTATGTATTGATGTACTGTTTCTTAGTTTTTGTTAATGTTTGTTTGTATGCTTATTTTCGTGCAATGCTTTGGCCATGTGTTCGTGAGTAGACGCTGAGTTACCGGAGGAGCCCCAGTACCAGTACCCGGAGCAGCCGTCTTCCGAGCAGTTTGAGCAGCAGCCAGAGCAGTACGAGGAAGGCAAGTATAACATGAACAACCCATCACTTTTAAATACATTTTCATACTGCATTTTAATACTGTATGCCTTTAAGGATTTCCTAGCCAGTTTATATCCTTTAAATATACCTTTGGGTTGCATTTTGGTTAGTTGTGCTAGGTTGCTGCGCTATAACACACTCTGGTCCTTTTTAATTAATTTGATTAATGGTTTACTTGAACTTAATTCTGAGAGTGGCCCTCTGTGTGGATGAGTGGCTCACGTCTCGTTAAAAGATGGTTTTTGTAGAAACATGGTTTAGGGGGCCAGCACGGTGCTTAGTGCTTGGTTGGCCACTCTCCATAAGGACCGGTTCATAGAGCGACAACCTGGGACAATAGCGCTACCACAAGGCTAGAATGGGATAGACTTGGCTTACTAATTAGGTCTTTTTGGTTTGGAGTAACTTACCTGCGGGGCAAGAGTAGTAAGCTTCAATGGTCCCTGCTCCTCCGGCTGGTCTGTGCTTGGATTGCGCTCCTGTGCTTGTACCCCCGTGAGGTGGGCCCCATCGTCGCTGACCTATCTCTCGCGGTTACGCCTTACCAACGAGATTCTTTGTAACGGCCTCGTAGTGAGTCGCTAGTCATCTCACCTAAGGAAGTGTGATGAACCTCTAGCGTAGCTCACGACTTGTGGGTAAAGATGTGCAACCTCTGCAGAGTGTAAAACTGGTATACTAGCCGTGCTCACAGTCATGAGCGGCCCAGATCCTCCTTTTGATTAGTGGAGTTATCTCCTTCCGACGAGGGAGGTGCTTCTCGGGGTTACCTTGGTGGCTCGGTTTTGGTTTGGTTTTTCAGTAGATACATGATTAAACTTGATTAATTACTATGTAACTGGGTTAATGGTAATTCATCAACTTGTAGTAAGCAGTTTTAATAAAATTTTGCCAACACTTAAAAGCTAATGCAGTTGAGTCAGCCAGCCTAGAGCCTCATAGTTTGTGTTATACTTGTTGAGTACAAGTTGTGTACTCACCCTTGCCTCTTCTCTACTTTTTTCTCCTCTTGGCTACGCTACTGCTGCTCAGTTCCTGCCGACACGAGGGAGTTCGTCCAGCGCTACCAGGACTACGAGGACTTCTAGGTGTTCGTCTCCCAGTCGACGTCCCTGTGGCGCCCTGCTTCAGCTTCGGAGAGCTTTATTCGTATTTTGTACCTCGCTTCCGCTGTATCAGACATTTTTGTCATTAATGTAATAAATAACATTCGTATTCGCTTTATTATATCTTTTTACGTGATATGTGCTATGATATATTGTTCATTCTGTTGTATATACGTGTGACTTGATCCTGGCACGTATATGATTGCTCGGTTTATGTTCTTTTATAAACCGGGTGTTACACTAGCCCAGAATCTCGGGACGAGATTCCTGTAAGGGGGTAGGATCTGTAACACCTAATTTAAATTTTAGCATTTTACAATAAATTTAATTGGCTTTATTTAATTTTCTAAGGTTTATTGTGTTAGACTTGCATTTAATCTAAAATGTTGTTCCTCAAGTAATTAATTTTTTTCCTAGGGTTACTTTTAATGTTGCATTCATGTTGGAGCATTGATTTATTTGTTTGAGTGTTAGAGTTGAATTCAAATTCAATTTTGAATTCAAATAGATTTGGTTGAGTTAGTTTGAATAGGAAAAGAAATAGAAGAAGTAATAGAAATAGAAACCCATAACCTCAGTCCAGCCCAACCCCAAAACCAGCCCAGCCCTTTCCTCCTTTTCCTCTCCCAGCACAGCCCACACCCCCCCTGGCCCAGCAGGCGCCGTGTAGCCCGCTGCCCCTCCACGCGTGGCCCAGCCCAGCGTCCTTCTCCCCGGCCTGCCCCGCGCCATGCGTCCGGCCCACCTCTGGCCTCCTCCCCACCGCAGCCCAGCGTCCCTCTCAGCCCCGCGCCGTGCGCGTGCGTCCCCGACTGACAAGGCGGGCCAGCCTGTCAGCGCCCGCTCACCTGCGTTGCCCGCACGCGCTCCCCGCCCCGCCACTAACTGCCCAGGCCCGCGCGTCAGTGCCTTCCCTCTCCTCCCGCATCCGCCGCTCATGCACCGGCTGCCCCGCAATCCCCGCCGGGATCACGACGGGCGCGCCCCCCCAAGATCCCCGATGCCTTCTTAAACGCCCCAGCCCGCACCCCCAGGAACCCTATCTCCACCTCTGCGGCCGCCCCTAAACCTAGCTGCCGCCACACCGCCCCACTCCGCCGTGCCGCCGCTCTGCGCCGCCGCGGCTACGCCACTCCGCCACACCGGAGCCCCGGCCAAGCAGCGCACCAGCTCCGTCTCGGCGCTAGGAGCCTCCTCGGGCCTTACTTCTCCGACCTCGACCCCTACGACAGCCTCCTCCGCGTGCGCAAGGTCAACCTCGCCGCCGGACCTCGACGTCAGCGCCCGCACGACCTCCCCGTTTGAAATCCAAGCCTAGGTGAGCTTCATTCTGCCTTGCTCTTCGTTTTAGACTAGAGTTCGTAGCTTGTAGTTGCTCCAGTGAGGGAACGCCGCCGCGCCGGTGAACCCTGCTACGCAGAACCGCCGCTGTAGATTCGCTCGCCGTTGCAGGCCTCCACATGCCCAAATAATACCCTAGATCGATCACGCATGGCGTGTATTTCACCCCTGACCCTGGAGCGGGTCGAATTGACCCCCGGAGTGTCGGATTTGGCAAACTCCGGCGACCCCCATCGTGCGCCGCCGCGGAACAGAGAATTCCGGCGCGTTCCACCGCCGCCGTCGCCCACAAGTCACCCTGGCCGTCCGATCCTAAATCTACGGTCCGGATTAGATCGGCCCAGAGTCAAACCAGCAGATACCGGTCAGCGCTTGGCTCTTTTGCTAAAGACCCCCCCAGCTTTCTTAGATTCAACCCGCGGTCCACAGCCATTCAAAAATAATTACAGATTAGGCCTGTTTTATTCACTTAAGCCCCTGAGCTTTCCCAAATTAGTACCCGCCGTCCAGCGCTTGTTCTTTTACGAGTTAGACCCTGGAGTTAATGGTTAATTATGTTTAGGCCCTCGGTTTTTGCAGAAAACCCCCTGGAACTTAGTTTTTCTCGCAGATAAGCCCCTAGAACTTGTTTTTGGCCTAGATTATGCGTTTTAGCTCCGTTTTAGGCGTTCTTTATGTCGACGCGATCATTGCAACGCGTAGAATAGTTTTAGACTAGTTTAGTGTGCTGTTTCTATGTATTGATGTATTGTTTCTTAGTTTTTGTTAGTGTTTGCTTGTATGCTTATTATTGTGCATTGTTTTGGCCATGTGTTCGTGAGTTGACGTTGAGCTACCGGAGGAGCCCCAGTACCAGTACCCGGAGTAGCCGTTTTCCGAGCACTTTGAACAGCAGCAGGAGCAGTACGAGGAAGGCAAGTGTAACATGAACAACCTATCACTTTTAAATACAATTTCATACTGCATTTTAATACTGTATGCCTATAAGGATTTCCTAGCCACTTTATATCCTTTATATATATCCTTTGGGTTGCATTTTGGTTTGTTGTGCTAGGTGCCGTGCTTTAACACACTTGGTCCTTTTTAATTAATTTGATTAATGGTATATGCAACTTAATTCTGAGAGTGGCCCTCTGTGTGGCTTGAGTGGCTCATGTCTCGTTAAAATTGGTTTTGTTAGAAACATGGTTTAGGGGGCCAGCACGGTGCTTACTGCTGGGTTGGCCACTCTCCATAAGGACCGGTTCATAGAGCGACAACCTGGGACAACAGCGCTACCACAAGACTGGAATGGGACGGTCTTGGCGTAATAATTAGGTCTTTTTGGTTTGGAGTAACTTACCTGGGGGGCAGGGGCGGTAAGCTTCTATGGCCCTCGTACTGAGTGGCCTCGTCTATGCTTGGTCTGCGTACCTGTGTCTTGACGCCCACTAGACCTGCTCCATAGTCGCCGATCCACCCTCGCGGTTACTCCTTACCAACGAGATTCTTTGTAAAGGCCTCGTAGTGAGTTTGCTAGTCATCTCACCCAAGGAAGTGTGATGAACAACTAGCATAGCTCACAACTTGTGGGTAAAGATGTGCAACCTCTGCAGAGTGTAAAAAACTGGTATACTAGCTGTGCTCACGGTCATGAGCGGCCCAGATCCTCCTTTTGATTAGTGGGGTTATCTCCTTCCGACGAGGGAGGTGCCTCTCGGGGTTACCTTGGTGGTTTTGGTTTGGTTCTCAGTAGTAACATGTTTAATCTTGATTAATTACTATGTAACTGGGTTTATGGTAAACCATCAACTCGTAGTAAATAGCTTTAATAAAATTTTGCCAAGACTTAAAAGCTAATGCAGTTGAGTCAGCCAACCTTAGAGCCTCATAGTTTGTGTTATACTTGTTGAGTACAAGTTGTGTACTCACTCTTGCCTCTTCTCTATTTTTTTCCTCTTGGCTACGCTACTGCTGCTCAGTTCCTGCCGACACGAGGGAGTTCGCTCAGCGCTACCAGGACTACGAGGACTTCTAGGCATTCGTCTCCCAGTCGACGTCCCTGTGGCGCCCTGCTCAGCTTCGGAGAGTTTTTATCGTATTTGTACTTCGCTTCCGCTGTATCAGACATTTTTGTCATTTATGTAATAAATACATTCGTATTCGCTTTATTATGTCTTATTCGTGATATGTGTTGTGATATACTGTTCATTCTGTTGTATATACGTGTGACTTGATCCTGGCACGTATATGATTGCTCGGTTTATGTTCTTTTATAAACCGGGTGTTACAGCAATACAAGAGTCCTTTCTCTGCGTGGGGACCTTCTCAAGTCCTTTGGGTGTGACAAGGAGGCAATTGTTCATGCCTCTAGCATTCTGGTACCCATCTCCATAAGTGAAATACTCACCGCTGCTAAGGAGCTATCACTCAACAAGGACTCGATGCCTTCAAAGAAATCAAGCTAGTCGTCGGTAAAACCAGCCAGGGACGTCGGCACTAAGACCATCCAGCTACAAGAGGGAGATGACTCCAAAACTGCTATCATCGGAGCTGGCTTGAGCGACAAATAGGAACTCGTGCTCGTCAGCTTCCTTAGGGCTAACCGTGATGTATTCGCGTGGAAACCAGCAGATATGCCAGGGGTGCCCAAGGAGTTGATCGAGCATGCATTAAAAGTCAACTCAAAGGCCTTTCCAAGAAGCAACAACTACGGCATTTCTCCCCGGACAAGCGAGAATCCATCAAGAAAGAGCTGGCAAAACTACTCACCGCATGGTTCATCAAAGAGGTTTACCACCCCGAGTGGTTGGCCAACCCTGTACTCGTCCAAAAGAAGAACAATAATGAGTGGAGGATGTGTTTCGACTACACTGATCTGAATAAGTACTGCCCAAAGGATCCTTTCGGGCTACCTCGCATTGATCAAGTAATCGACTCAACAGCAGGATGCGTCCTACTATCCTTCCTCGTCTTCTATTCAGGCTATCACCAGATTGCCTTGAAAGAAGAAGATCAAATCAAGATGGCATTCATCACCCCATACGGGGCATATGCCTACAAGACCTTGTCCTTTGGGTTGAAGAACACTGGTGCTACTTACCAGCATGTGATACGGCTGTATTTCGCTGATCAGCTAGATCACAATATTGAAGCTTATGTTGACGACGTCGTTTCAAGACCAAGAGCCAGGATCAGTTCATAGCCGACCTGGAAGAAACCTTCAACAGCCTCCGAAAGTTTCGTTGGAAACTCAACCCAACAAAATGTGTCTTCAGCGTACCCTCTGGAAAATTACTTGGATTCATCGTCAGTCATAGAGAAATCGAAGCTAACCCAGAGAAGATCAATACCATCATGGCCATGGATGCTCCAGCTACCGTTAAGGACGTCCAGAAGTTGACAGGCTGCATGGCAGTCTTAAACCAGTTCTTGTCTAGGCTTGGCAAATGGGGCCTACCCTTCTTCAAGCTCCTCAAATGACAAGACAAGTTCGAGTTGACTACAGAAGCCGTGGAAGCACTCAAGAACCTTAAGCATCATCTCCAGTCACCGCCAATTCTTACAGCTCTACTACCAAGAGAGGAACTACTCCTCTATATTGCTACGACTACTCACGTAGTTAGCACGGCGATAGCAATCGAGCGCTCGGAGGAAGGCCATGCTTACGGCGTCCAGAGACCAGTTTACTTCATTAGTGAAGTACTCTCTGAATCAAAGGTTAGATACCCATCAATTCAAAAAATTCTCTATGGAATTCTAATCACCACCAGGAAGCTTCGCCACTACTTCGACGAGTACAAGATCTCAGTTATCATTGACTTCCTATTAGCGGATATACTCCCCAATCGGGATGCCACTGGAAGAATTTCAAAGTGAGTAGTAGAACTGGGGGCCTTGGAAATCAAGTTCAAGCCAAGAACAGCAATCAAGTCGCAGGCACTAGTTGACTTCTTAGCTGAATGGTGTGAAAATCAAATCCCAGCACCTCACAACATTCTAGAGCCTTGGGTAATGTACTTTGACAGCTCATTTAAGCTCGACGGAGACGGCGCGGGAGTCTTGTTCATATCTCCCAAAGGAGAACAACTCAAGTACGTGTTCTAGATCCTGTTCAAAGTCTCCAACAATGAAGCTGTTGACACCGAATTTTGGTAAATTCGATGTACTCCGAATTACGAAGCAATCGGCTCTTTGTGTCAATAGGAAAGCTGATAGTTAGCAGCGGTTACCGATGAAGCCGAAAGCCTGGTAGCTGGGGATTCACGCATGAAAACAATTGAAGGAAAAGGCTAATGGGAATTTGCATGCGGATATGTGAAGTCACGTGGGAAGGAGAAGAAAGCAAACATGATTAGTACCCTGGCCAGTTTATTTTATTTTTTGATAATGAAGCATGCAAGACAAAATAAAGGAGGCTTCACATATGAGAAGATTAGGGGCAGCCCGTGCATGGCAAGTTGATTAAAATAAAGAAAGAAAGGGTGCCGCATGGGAAGGAATTCAGAAATATGTACCCTTGTCCATTGTAAAAGGTTTGTCACACGACCAATACAAAATAATTTACTTTCTCAAGTACTTTTACCTTTCTACCCTAGGAGTAGGAGTAATGTAGATTTTTGATGAGTTTTTCAGCAAGCTGGGCTGCATCGTTTCGATCTCCAGTTTCGCCGCGGTCTTTTTCTACCAGGAGTTCTAGGCTTTAACCATCGGGCGCATCGCTGTGGTTTCGTCTAGATTCGCCTACAAGTTACCGGGTATCCTAGATCTCAACTTCCGGGCGCATCGCTGTCGTTGAATCTGGTTCTTATCCACCAGTTATCGAGTACCTTGGATCTTCGGCCGACGGCACATTCGCTTCTGTCTGGATCTACGGTGCTCACCAGATATCGATTTTGCCCTATCTTGTGAGCATTATCTCTTGCTAGATGTGGTAGAATCACAATTATCCTAGTCTTGAGTAAGATCACATCGGCTAATTTATTTTTAATCTATCATCTTGTTGTTTAGATTGAGTTAATTAGTTTTATCTTGATAAAATAGACGATAGATTGTTCAACAGCCTGTTGCATCTTAATCTTGGCTGCTTCTCAAGTGTTGTCGGGAATAAGTTCTATTGTGGATAGATCTATTGGCTGGTGCGATTAGGTTAATCTTTTGCTAGTAGTATTTCTAGACTGCAACTTCTGGGCAAATTGCTGTCGTTTCATCTAGAAATACTGGTGGTATTCTTAATCGAAGCATCATTGTTTTATGGTCCTGTTCATGGTGGATCAAAAGTCCAATGGCACTGTATTTTCTATCGGCTTCCTAGCTGATAGCTCCTGAGCTTTATTATTATTAATTGCATAAATGTAATTCGGAGAACCAATGAGTTCAACATCATGAAGAACTGTGCTGTTATTCATTTATCATGTTTTATTCTGCTGTGTTGTTATCGCTACTGGTGCCAGGATGAAATCGGCCTGATTGGCTGATCCCCTTTGACCTTTGAAGAATTATCTTCACCTTGTCAGTTGAATGGTCAAACTGACTGGCACGCTTGGTTTGCATTCTGAAGCTTGGCGAACAGTGCCTTCAGATTCCAGTGTGTTGATTTTTGCGTCAACACATCTTTTGGCACGCCCGGTGGGACCAGAAGAATCAAGATGTCTGACGAGAAGGACAAGGTTTCAACTGGCAACCAGATCCTGATCGACAAGGACAAGCTGAAGGAGTAGCCAAATGCACAATTGGTGATGGCTCAACTGTCACTTTTTGGGATGATCTTTGGGCTGATGAGATACTGTCAATAAAATACCCCAATATTTCTTGCTTTGCAAAAAATAGAAACATTTCAGTAAATGAAATCTTGAGAGCAGATGATCTTGATTCACTCTTTCAACTCCCACTTTCTACTGATGCTCTGGAAGAATTAACCTCCCTACAGAATTACATATCCTCCATACCTTATAATGCAGAGGTTTTAGACACTTGGGTTTTTATCTAGGGAAACCAAGTTTATACTTCTTGCCAAAATTATCAATCTGTCTATCAGAACTTACAGACTTCCCCAGTCTTCAAGCTTATGTGGAAATCCAAATGCACCCCACGAGTCAAATTCTTTACTTGGCTCTTGCTTGTGGATAGACTTAATACAACGAGTATGCTGGTCAGAAGAAACTTCCACGTGCAGCCTAATGTTTTTTGTGTCATGTGCAACTTTGCAACTCAGGAAGATTTTGACCATCTGTTCTTTACTTGTCCTTTTGCCTCTACCTGCTGGAACAAGTTGGGAATTCAATGGCCGAACCTTCCTGATGTCTGTGAAAGGTTACTCATTGCAAGATAAACACACTTGTTTCCTTTCTTCATGGAGATTTTCATTATAGCATCTTGGGAACTGTGGAATCTGATAAATGCAAAAAAATTCGATAATGCAAGACCTTCGGTACACCAATGGCTCCAGAATTTCAAGCAACAAGTTCATCTCCAACTCTTGAGGGTTAGAGAAATAGATAGACCTCCAATTGTCCAATGGATAGACACAATCATGTAACACATTTTTTGTAACCTCTCCCCCCCTCTGTTTCTCCCTCTGTAAGTATTCCGTACACTTGTACAATTTTATTTTAATGCATTTTCTGTGGGGAACTCCCCCACAGTTTCAGTCAAAAAAAAGGACAAGTTGAAGGAAGAGCATAAAGCAGAACTCAAGGCAGCTATTGAAGCTTACGAGCAGAGGTGCCTTGTATCCTTCAGTACAAACAGGAGTGGAGAGGTAATCAAGAAGTATGATTTTCCTACTCTTCCACCCTATGATGAAGCACAGAAAGAGGACAGGATGGGGCATATGGTGAATCAAGCGGTCGGGCAGGCTTTCATAAACCATGCCTCGATCATTGCCAATTCTGTTCACAATGTTGTGCTCAAGACGCTGCAAGAAAGGGGATCGCTTGGTTTCATGGGACCAGCGTATCAGCAAGTCAGATGGTTTTTGCCCTACCGGGTCGGCTATTGCAACACCTCCGATTGACCCTCAAGCTCAAGCAGAAGCGGGTATTGGAGCACACAGCCGATTGGTACTACAACATCGTCTCAGTTTGCTCCTGTGTATACAAATTCTACACCAATGGCTACACATGCAAAGGGAGGATACATGATAGGGTTCCCGGTTGGATGGGATCCTGCTACTGGTTATGGTATGCCACCAGAATACATGATGTCATCTGTGGCAGGGCAACCAAGCTCATCGGCTTCACATCCGATGAATCAACAAGCTAATGCGTCGGCTCCACAGCTGACCCAGTCTCAAGACACCGCGCTGGCTCCACAGCCATTGGTTACAACTGCGTCAATACCATCGCCATCAAGTCCAACCAACATGTCGACTTCTGGGTTGACACCTCAATAGCAGAATCTGGCGATGATGATACAGCTCAACTCTCCTACAGAGGTCCTTGTGCCCAGACTACCTCATGCTAATGGAGCTACTTTGATATTCCATGATCATGCGACCAGCTACGTACGTCATGTGAATGTGCCCAACGTACATCTTGTGGCACAACAACAACCTAATCAGGGGTCAGCACAGGTCAATCTTGGCAATGAGATGGTCCTTTACCAACGACCATCCAATCGAGTTATTCAGCATGTAGCACAGGCAGCGTTGGCTGCTCAGCCGATGGCTACAACCAGTCCGTAGCCAGCATCGGTAGCCCTGCCGATAGCTTCACCAGCGTCACAATCAACAACATCTGCTGGTCAACAGATTGACTGGGCATCCAAGATTGCTGAAGTGATGAGAGATCAGTTTGGCTTAAGGCCAAAGCAGAAGAATCTAGTGTACAGGACACCATACCCAGCTGCGTATGATCAGCTCCCTTTACCCCACAAATACAAGCTTCCAGATTTCACCAAGTTTTCTGGACAAGGGGAGGTCTCCACAGTAGAGCACATCAACAGATTCATCATGCAGTGTGGGGAAGCAGCACAGAATGATGCATTGAGGGTGCGTCTGTTCTCCATGTCTCTCTCAGGATTGGCCTTTACATGGTTCACAATGTTACCAGCCAATTACATAATATTTTGGGCTGATCAGGAGAAGCGGTTTCACCAGTTCTTCTACTCTGGCGTACATGAGATGAAGCTGACCAATTTGACCAACTTGAGGCAAAGGAATGATGAATCGGTTGCTGCTTTTATTCAGAGGTTCAAAGATGTCAAGAACTAGTGCTTCAGTTTGGTTCTGTCTGATCAGCTTGTAGAGGTTGCTTTCCAAAGACTCTTGCCACACATCAAGGAGAAATATGCTTCCCAGGAGTTCTACAGCATTAGTCAGATAGCCCATAGGATGACCGGGGAGGTCAAACCTTATGAGCAGAAGAGAAGTAACTTTCAGAAGAAAGTTAATTTTGCTGATTGCTCAGATTTCTCCAATTCCGATGATGACCAGATGGTGGGATCAGCTAAGTGGGTTCAGAACAATAAGAAGCCGATCTCATGCCCGTTTGGCAAAAAGGAACCTGAGAAGTATGGGTTCGACATTACAAAGACTGACAAGATCTTCGATCTGTTGCTGTCAGAGGGTCAGATTAAGCTGAAGCCGTATCACAAGATCCCAACGGATCAGGAGCTGAAG
This sequence comes from Panicum virgatum, assembly GCF_016808335.1. Taxonomy (NCBI): domain Eukaryota; kingdom Viridiplantae; phylum Streptophyta; class Magnoliopsida; order Poales; family Poaceae; genus Panicum; species Panicum virgatum. The sequence goes on along the minus strand of NC_053150.1, from coordinate 24,862,340 downwards.
AATATCAAGTACTGCAAGTGGCACAATGCAACGTATCATGACACGAACGAGTGCAAAGTGTTCCGTTAGCAGATACAATCGGCTATAGAGCAGGGGAGGCTCAAGTTCGAGGCACCAAAGAAGCCGATCAAGATAGATGGGCATCCATTGCCTACCAACATGGTAGATGTTGGAGGCAAGGTTTTTTCCCGACCGGTTAACCTAAACCGCCGGCCACCAGTTCCGATTTACCAGACCGGTTGGACCAGTAACTGGTGGAAACCGGTTGAATTCAAATCCAAATTCAAATAAATTCAAAAGCTCCCGTGCAACCGGTTCCGACCGGTTTACCGGCCGGTTTGACCGGTTTACCGGCCGGTTTTACCGGTTTACCAGTCGGTTTAACCGGTTTGAATTCAAATCCAAATTCAAAAGCTCCCGTGCAACTGGTTTACCGGCCGGTTTGACCGGTTTGACTGGTGGGCCTTAATGGGCCGGCCCATTTTTTTTCTTTTTCTTTTTTGATTTAACTTTAAATCCCCGCAAACTATACTAAATGAACGAATTTTTGAGAAAATTTGATACCATTAGATTCATCGCAACTTGAAGTATTTTTAGGAATTTTTTTGGGAATTTTTCATTTTTCGAATTTAAATTTAAATTTTGAATTTTGGCCGGTTGGGTACCGGCCGAAACTGGAACCGGTCCGGACCGGTTTGACCGGTAACCGGTCAAACCGGACCGGTTCCCACCGGTTTGGTGAACTCTGGTTGGGGGAGAAAGAAATGCACTGCAAACCAAGGTGCCCACGTTGTAATCGGCCAAGAAATCTGGAGCTGTTGACCCTAAAGCTCAGATAACGACCGATGAAGGCAAGGGCAAGGAGCCACAGGAGAAGGCTGAAGAGTCTGCGGCACCAAAGAAGAAGGTCATGTCCCAGATGTTGCTGAACAAGTTCTAGCGTGACTTGGAGAGGCGATAGTACAGGGAGGAAGCTGCACGACATCATGAAGGGCATTGGAGATGTCCTTTCTTCGTGTACTGTTGGGAGGAAGGCTTGATTCTACCGACAGTGGGTAACTGTCCAGAGTGCAACGGTTTCTATCGTGAATACCGACCGCACAAGAAGCCACGATTCGACCAGAGACCTCGTGGGCCAATCATCAGAGAAAGGAGTGATGACAGACGCATCCCTGTACATGATCGGCTTGGGGGCAGGGTTTCAGTGCATGATCGGCTGGGGGCAGGACCATGCTACATTATCCTATAGGAGGAAGGTTTTCTGCTAATGAACGGGTCGAGCAGACTGCTAATGCTCGAGATTCAGACGAGTACCCACATCATATGGATCCAGAAAGAGAGCCTATTCATGATAATATTGATCGGCCTCGATGGTGTCCAGCGATGTTGACACAATTCTAGTCAACACACGAATGCGCTAGCACGCGCGGATCACAAACGATCCTCACCAGCGAGGTCATGCGCAGACCGGTCAGACCGGTTCTTCAGACCAGTCAGACCGCTTGAGGCAGAGACACCGCAAAAACCTAAAACCACAAGCTCTGGAGAGACCCCGTTGGAGCTCACAGATCTAGGGTTGTCCTGGAGTCGGCAGGCCACCCAGAACGCCCTCGAACACCATAGAGACGAGCAAAGAACAGCAAGGGGTTGGAAAAGCTAGGGTTCGGAGATAAAAAAGTAAAGGGTAAATGTGTTGATTCGATTGGGATTACCTCAATCGGCCGTGGCCCTTCATATATATAGGGTGGGGAGGTCTGTACACGTTAGGAGTCATAATACTAACAAATCCCGTGTCAAAATATAACTCCTAACTCGGATTGGCTATTTCGGACTGCTCTGGACCGGTCTGACCGGTCAGACCGGGGTGCAGGTCTTCCGGAAGGCAAAACTCCCTCATCCGGACTCCGAATTGGACGATCTATATATACGTTTCGATCGTCTCGATAAGATCTACGCAATGGTGTCCAATTGGCATTTTGACAATGTTATCCAAACGGTCTGACCGGTTCGCCCAGATTGTCCAGCAAATTCGGTATTTGCCGATTTTGGATGTCAACATGTGCCCCCCTGTTTTTTGGTAAAGCTTGCGTACCAAGAAACATCTCTCAAAGCTCAAAATTGCATTGAAACAATGAGAAGCACCTGCGCCAATCATATCTTGTTTTCAAGGGCGATACTATATATCGGCCATATCAATTGATTCTGCCCAATATCTTTACTTCAGTCCTGCTCCATGCCATTAATGCATCTTGTGTGAGTGAACCAAGCCTGCGTACATATTAACTCGGCTGTGGACTGTTGAGACACCAATTAAAATCACTCTCACACTTGTAAGCTGTTGTGGACGTATAACATGGCCGAATTGCTATAAAGTCAATCGGTCACCACAATATCTTGATTGGATGATGACCAGATTACTCTTGAACCCCTCCAATTTGTTTTCATGTTGTCTTCCAATATGTCTTGGATTATGCAAATGTCCAACAACAAGCTTTTTAACTACCAACCTCGGCCTCAATAAGTCATGAAACCTCAATAGTCGAAGTAGCAACCCAACCGGTCAGATTAGTGTCAATGGTATTTAGACCGGTTGGTTCATGATATGCCCCTACGCATAAATAAACATCAGTCTTAGCATGAAAAAAATACTTTGAGCATGATGACTGTTAGCGCCTACCAACGTCACCTAGCGATGACGCCCGCAGATGCCAATTTGGGATGGCAGTATTTCATGAACCACGAATAAATCCGCAAGCGCACGGAATACCGCTGTAGCATTTTACACGAGAGTATACCGGGGTGTCATTTATATTTTCGCAGGGAAGGCGATGAGTGAGAGAATATATAGATCAGTTGGTGAGCTTTATCTAGATTGGATATTCTCATGCATAAACAGGGGTAAGATAATAACATGGTAGGAGGTAGTGTGACACACACACACAAACTACTCTCTTGGATAAAAGAATAAAGGTTACTTTAGGCCGGGTGCAAGGTAAAAGTCAGAGCTCGAGTCAGCTGTGCTAGGCTAGCTATACCTACACTTTCTCATTAGTTATCTCGTCAGATATTAAACTACACAACAGGGAGATCGCTATCAAAGTAACGGGAGGAGCCCGTACACCCCGGCGACTTTATGTACCTCCTACCCCCCATACCAATCGTGGAGGATTACTAAAAGGCACGGACAGGGCTGTCGCCACCTGCTGGCTACCTCTACAAACCGTGGGTATAGTTGACATCCAGCAACTCTTAGCTAATCTGGATACCATGTCTACACTAGTAAGGGATACTCTAGTGTCCTGCGCGGAGCCCCCAACCTCCGGATGGACAGACATCACACTAGAGCAATCATATGAATACTGGAGCAGTTGATAGAGTCCTAAGAACAAAAGACTAACCATCTCCAGCACAGGGCGATCATGCAATGCAAGCATTGAATAATAACGCAACCATGACAAGAAGCATGTACTTGATAACTCAGAATATACTTCAAGCAGATATCGGTAACCATAGTCTAATTCTATTACAAACGACCGAATATTACAAGAGAGAGCTAGAGATGAACCCATACCAGACTCTCGAGCAACTCCGGCGACTCGATGACTCCTAGACTTCTCCTAAACTCCACTAAGCCTAAAGACTATGCAAGAAATGCAAGAGAGGAAGAGGTTTGTGGTGTGTGTGTTCTATTCTCTACCCCCCTTGTATTTATAGCAGGGAGCCATGGACTGCAGCACCCCAAACCGACGTTGTGAACCAACAGGGAAGCGCCACGTGCCTTGGTTGAGGCGGTGGGGCCCACGGGATGGATATATGGATGAATATGGCTTACTCCTTGAGGTAATGGCTTTTCTCTCTCGAATCATCCCTGTCTCTCTCTCTCTCTCTCTCTCTTTCTTTTTCTTTTTTGAGACATGGTTACCCCCTTTTTCTCTCCTTTTTTTGGTCATGCTTCTTTGGCATGCCATCTTTTCTCTTCTTTTTAGGGCAACCATAATCTAACTTTATTTTATTTCAGGAATGTTCTACGAGAGAGATCACCAAGACATGGAGCATTTATAGATGTGAAGTGGATGGTGGTGCTAATTCTAGTGTAGGAATATAACAAATGGATGGGACGTGTACGTGCTTATGATCGAGAAAGCATGAAGAGCATCTTAGTAGGGTCACCCAATTTGACAAAACTCAACAGAATATCAAGCACCATATGTATAAGGGGTTTTTCATGGAATATGACATATGGCTCTAGTAGGACATTGCATATTGCTGGGAAACTTGCCTTTTAATTTTTTTTTCTTTTTTTGAAAACAACTCCAGACTTCAAGCATCAATAGAACAAGCTTGCATAACCTTATTTACCATATCTAAACTCACAACAACTTCGACTTGGATCAAGCATATGCAACCCACGGAACTTTCAGGTTTATTGGCAACATATTTGTATAACCAACGAATATAAACTCAACAGAACTCTTATTTTCAAACTAGGCACAACAGACATGACAGAGCAAAGCAAAACTCATCCTTTCAACTTATCAAAAGGGAGTTAAAGCATTCTTACCGCGCATCATGGAAAAGGGAAATAAAGCAGTAATTTTTTATTTTGTTTTTGGTAGCTTTTATTAAATTTTATTGAAAGCAAATAAAGGGATACAGTTGACTTAGGGGAGGGAACCTCCCCCAAGCTAGCTCTTAGTTTAGGGTCAAAAAGCAGGACCTTTCTCCATACCTGATCAGGTTGAGGTCATTTCGTTTGTACCTGGAGAAGTAGTAGCGGTCGATGACGTCTTGTTCTTCTTGCGCCCCACCTTCTCGGTCCTCTTTGGTGGCGTAGGCGGTGCAGGAACAGGATCCTCGGATGTTGGATAGACGATGTCCACATCTTCCCATACTGTATTGGTGATGAAATCAGGGATCTTCTAATCATCTTCCACTGGCTCGGTTGGTGGAGTATGAATTTCCCAATCCTCCCAAGCTGGCTTGGAAGAGGGGTGATAGTCTTGATCATCCCAACCGGGCTCTGCCCATAGCCCTTGTTTCTTACTATCCTTATGAATCAGGAATACCTCTTTCTTGTTTTGGAATTTAAATTTCATGGTCTTCCCATGATACGGAGGCTGATTCTTCCTCTCCCCACATCAATTCTGGCATTTGCATCCTTGAGGAATGGTCGCTCAAGTATGAGCGGAATTCCAAGATCTCCTTCCATATCAAGGACTACGAAGTCCACCAATATGTAGGTATTCTTGGCTTTTACCATTAACCTTTCCACAACTCCTTCTGGATATCTTATCGTGGAATCTGCCAGCTGAACACACATAGTGGTAGGGGAAATTGATGGATAGCCTAGCTTCTCGAAAGTCACCTTGGGCATGATGTTAACGTGGCTCCAAGGTCACAAAGGGCGTGATCAAATTCATAATCAAAGATTGAGCAGCTGATCACTAGGGTTCCGGGATCTTCTCTTATTGTGGCTGCCAACTCGCCCCATGCACCTCTTCTTGGGCGTGTGAGCTTCTCTGCATAGCTGAGGGATGTCCTGCTAAGGGGCTCTTTCCACATAGCATTGATGATATTCAAGCTTTCTAGAGTTGATTCGGGTTGCCCCAAAATCTTCCCTAGTTTAGCAGCATGTGTAGCAGCAGCTAGTTGAGATAATTGAGTTTCTAGCGCCTTATAGAAACTCAGCTGGTTTTTCATAGCAGTGGAGAATCTGTCCATCTTGGCATGGATGGTCTCCATAGATTTGTCTATAGCGGCCAACTTCTTCTGAAGGGGCTCATTGATCTTCGCTTGGCCGTAGACAAGATCTCTCAAGGTAGGCTGGTTAGGACCAAAAGAATTCGAATTCCCATTACCTACTTGGTAATATGGGCATGGTTGATTCCACCCCTGACCTCCTTGTGGACGAAACCCATTGCTGCCATTGAGGAATAGAGCTTCTTCTTGGGTTTCTGGGTAATTGTCGCCCAAATGTCCAACATTCCCGCAGACCTCGCACATCATGCGAGTTTCCAAGGCTTGAAGTGTTTGCAAATGAGCCTTATCTTGGGAATAATCCACAAATTTCTTGAGGAGGAGATCAATCTTCATAGCGAGCATGTCGGCCTCCTTGACGGAGTGCATACCTCGCTGGCGCAGTTGGAGGCGATCATCGCTCCAACCTTGGTTGGAAACCATCTTCTCGATCAATGATGTAGCTCTTTCAATGGTCAGCGAGAAGAAAGCTCCACCCATAGCGGCATCCGCATGATCACGGGATGACTGTGTCAACCCATTGTAGAAGTTCTGTAGAATGAGCAAATTATCCATTCCATGGTGAAAGCATCTAGGCCCCTAATTCGAGTTTTGGTAATTAATGACAACGGTTTGTGGATTAACGATTTCATTTGAGATAATGAGTATAGGTTGATCCATGGATGAAAGAGATTTGGTTATGAACGTATGGAGTTTTGGAGATGATGAGCAAAGCTCGGGCTCAAGGCAAAGGTATAAAATAGGGCTTTTGTACTTTACCGGTCACAAGGCGTTTAGTGGATGAAAAGTGACCGGATTTGTTGGATAGGTAGCCGTACTATCAAGAGGGGTTGTGTACTCATGCTTGACGGGTCTTTAGTGCCATTTTGCTCAAAATGTCTAGTTGCATGCATGAGGGCTAATGGCGTTTTGAAAAGATTTGAAAAAGCCTAAGTATTGAGAGCTGACTGAGTAACGGCGGACAGTCCGCACCTGAGGGGCGGACGGTCCGCGACCGTTCCAGAGAGTTGCAGAGGCTCTGGTGGGCTTGCGGACAGTCCGGCCCAGGTGGGCGGACGGTCCGCCACTATATTTCAAAATTATAACAGAAAGGATGTCTCTCTGGTGGGCTTCAAAGTTGAATGGCGGACAGTCCACCCATGGGGCGCGAACGGTCCGCCAGCTAATCTTAGATTTGTACCAGAGAGGTTGTTTCTCTGGTTTGGGCTGAAAAGTGAACTGCGGACGGTCCGCCCTTGGGGCGCGGATGGTCCGCAGGCTAATTCGATTTTGTACCAGAGAGCATGTTTGTCTCTGGTGAGTTAGATCTCAAAACCGCGGACTGTCCGCCCCTGGGGTGCGGACGGTCCGCCAGGGCTTAACGGCTAGTTCTGACACGCATTAAATGCACTCTGACTCACTGGTTTATAACGGCGGACGGTCCGGTTTTTAAAACACGGACGGTCCGCGACTTCGCAGAAAAGAGTGTAATGGCTAGTTTTTGAAGGGATGTCTATATATACCCAATGCCCGGCCATTGGGTGTCTCTCTTGTCCATTTGAACTGCATTCTTGACATCATAGAGCTAAGGCATCCCTCTCTCACACACACTTGCTTAGAGATTGCATTCTTGAGAGTGTGAGGGCTTCCTAGTGCATTGCATCAAGAGTTTGAGCTTTGTGGCATTAGGGAAACTTCAAGCAAGCGTCATCAACTTGTTACTCTTGGGAGTTGCCGCTCCCTAGACGGCTTGGAGAAGAGGATTTTGTGGAGCTCCTCCAAGGAGATTATTGAGGAGCCCCAATTTCGGTTGTGAGAGGTCTTGTGCTCACCTCACCGGAGTGGTGAAGAGCAACTCTAGTGGAATCGAGGTGTGGAGCGGTTCCTTGATTCAAGCCGGCTCAAGATCAAGAGGTTCTTGATAGAGGAGCGGTTGATTCTTGGAATCCACCTCAACGTGGATTAGGGGTGACCGGCAAGTCATCGACACCACGGGATAAATTCTTGTGTCAAGCTTGGTTACTTCTCTTGCTCACTTTAATTCTTGTTTTTACTTTGAGCAATTTACTTTACTAGAGCTTGATTTGTATCTTGTCACCCTAGGTTGCAAACCCATCTAGAGATAGTAATAGCATGACATAGGGCTTTCCTTTGTTACTAATTAAATTTCTCTAGTGTTGTTGGCTTTAGATTTTAAACCGCCTATTCACCCCCCCTCTAGTCGGTGTTCTTGATCCTACAAGTGGTACCAGAGCTAAGTACTCCATTAATTGCGGATTTAACCATCTTGGAGTAGAACAATGACTAGTGATCATGGGATTCATGTTGGCAAGCCACCATTCTTTGATGGGAACAATTATGATTATTGGAAGACTAGGATGTCGGCTCATCTCAAAGCCATGAGTAGAAAGCTATGGAGAGTAGTAAGTGATGGATATGTCATTTTGGACCCAAAGAGTTTGACACCCTTAGATGAGGAAAATGAGACACTAAATGATCAAGGGGTTAATGTGCTCTTTAGTGCTCTTGATGTAAATGAATTTAATAGACTCAAGAGCCTCACAAATGCAAATGACATATGGAAGAAGCTCATGGAAATTCATGAGGGCACATCAACTGTGAAGGAGGCCAAGTTATATTTGCTTAAAGGGAATTTTAGTGAATTTACCATGAAAAAGGATGAGAGTATAGCCGAGATGTTCAACCGGCTAAATGACATTGTGAATGACCTCAAGGGACATGGATTTGAGGTACCGGATGAGGATTTCAACCACAAGTTTCTTAGATGTCTTCCGGAAAGATATGACACAATTGTGACCTTACTTGTAAGGTCAAATGTGAAGACCGCAACTCCCACACAAATATTGGGAGAAATTCTCACCCATGACATGTTCAAGAAATCTCAAGATGAAGCTCATGGTGGAGAGATTGATGTGAAAAAGAAAAGTGTGGCATTCAAAGCTCAAGATAGCAAAAATGAAGAAGAAAGTGGGTGCCAAGAAGAAGAATCGGATGAGGAGATGGCTCTCTTTGTCAACAGATTCAATAGAATGATGAGCAAGAAGAACTTTGGCAAGAGAGGTCAATCATCATGAAAAAAATCCTTTTGTGGACAAGACTTGCTTCCAATGTGGTGAAGTAGGTCATATCATTGTCAATTGTCCAAACAAGAAAAAGGACAAGAAAAATGATGAAAAGAAGAAGAAGAAGTTCATCAAGAAGAAGAAGAATGGCCAAGCTTACTTTGTTGAATGGGATTCCGATGCAAGCTCCGATGATGATGATGATGATGATGACAAGCCATCTAAGGGAGTTACCGGGATGCCATCAAGGAGGCTCCATCACTCTTCTCTACACCACATTGTCTTATGGCAAAGGGTGGTGCAAAGGTACAACAAGATGGTGAACTTGATGAACTTTCATATGATGATCTTGTTGAAATGCTTAATGATGCCAATGAATTCATGACAAAAGAAAAGGCTAAGTTAAAGGACTTGAAGTTGAAGTTTACTTCTCTTCAAGATTCCTATGAGGAGCTAAAGACTTCTCATGAGAATCTCAAATAAACTCATGAGAAGCTTGAGGAAGCTCACAATACCTTGCTTAATCATGAAAGAAAAGCAACTTTGAGCATTGGTGTTAGTTGTGATTTAATTGATGATCAATCTTGTGGCTCTAGCTCCACTAGTTCTTTTTGCACCAAAATTGATAACCCATCTTGCAATGAATCTCTCATTATGGAAAATGAATTGTTAAAGAAAGAGATTACTTGCTTGACTAATGATTTGAGAAAGTGCTATGATAGTAGAGCCAAGTTTAATCATTGTTGGGCAAGCCAAAAGTTCACCTTGAACAAGCAAGGGTTTGGATACATTCCTAAGAAAGGGAAGAAGGCTTTTGTGCAAACCAAAACTACTTTTGTGAAGAGTAGTGGCAAGCCATATTGTGAAAAATGCAAGAAGGTCGGTCATGTTGAGAAGAATTGCACCAACAAGAATGTCATATCCTTTGATTCAAGTTACATGCTTATGAAAAATTCAAATGGCAATGTTAGTGCAAAATTTGTTGGGATACCTATAAATGGTGCTAAAAAGAATGCCATTTGGGTGCCAAAAGTCTTGGTCACTAACGTGGTCACTAACGTTCAAGGACCCAAGAAAGTTTGGGTACCTAAAAGAGTTACTTCCTCTTTGTAGGTGAATTACAAGTCCGGAGGAAGACATTGGGTGCTTGATAGTGGATGCACTCAACACATGACCGGAGATCCAATGTTGTTTTCCTCTCTAGATGAGAATGTTGGTGGCTATAGTGACATCATCTTTGGTGACAATAGCCGGGGCAAAGTCAAAGGAGTTGGTACAATTCCTATCTCAAGTGATCATTCTCTTTCAAAAGTTTTGTTGGTTGATTCTCTCAAGTTTAATCTCTTAGCGGTCACTCAACTTTGTGATTTTGGATATAAGTGTAGTTTCACTAAAGATGATGTTGTAGTGACTAGCTTGGATGGAAAAGATCACATTTTTACGGGATTTAGACATGAGGATGTATATCTTGTGGATTTTGCTACTAAAGAGGCAAACTTGTCCACTTGCTTATTCACTCAATCATCTATGGGTTAGTTATGGCATAGAAGGCTTGGTCATGTTGGCATGAAGCAACTCAACCGACTTCTGAAGCATGACTTAGTAGTTGGGTTGAAGAATGTGAAGTTTGAAAAGGATAAGTTATGTAGTGCATGTCAAGCCGGAAAGCAAGTTGCAAATACTCATCCCACTAAGAGTGTCATGTCAACCGAGAGACCATTGGAATTATTGCATATGGATTTATTTGGTCCTACAACATATAGAAGTATTGGTGGAAATTGCTATTGTCTTGTGGTAGTAGATGATTACTCAAGATATACATGGGTTTTCTTTCTTCATGACAAGGCCAATACATATGACACATTCAAGAAATTCTTTACAAGGGCCGAAAATGAATTTGAGCTCAAGGTGAAGAAAGTGAGGAGTGACAATGGAAGTGAGTTTAGAAACACAAGAGTTGAGAAATGGTGTAATGAGAAAGGAATCAAGCAAGAATTCTCAACCAAGTACACTCCGGAACAAAATGGTCTTGTTGAGAGGAAAAATAGAACCTTAATTGATATGGCAAGATCAATGCTCTCCGAATACAATGTTTCGGATAGCTTTTGGGCCGAAGCAATCAACACGGCTTGTCATGCCTCTAATAGATTGTATTGCCATAGATTTCATAACAAGACCCCATATGAGTTGCTCATTGGAAGGAAGCCAAATATATCATATTTTAGGGTGTTTGATTGCAAATGCTATATTCTCAAGAAGGGAACTTGGTTATCAAAATTTCAAAGAAAATGTGATGAGGGTTTTCTTCTTGGATATTCATCTTGTAGCAAGGCTTATCGGGTCTACAACAAAACACATGGCATTGTTGAAGAGGCATATGATGTTGAGTTTGATGAAACAAATGGTTCTCATAATGAACAAGAAAATCTTAATGATGTGAGAAGTGATGGTTTGAGAAATGCAATGAAAAATATGTCAATTGGTGATGTTAGACCAAGGGTTTGAGAAATGCAATGAAAAATATGTCAATTGGTGATGTTAGACCAAGAGAAGAAGATGAAGATGGTCCTTCTATCTCTATTAGAGTTAATCCTTCAACTTCTATCTCAAATGATCAAGCACAACAAATTGTACAAGATTCAAGTAATGACGATTCTCAAGTACAAGATCAAGTTGGTTCATATAGTGCACCTTCTCCATCAACTCAAGAACCCATTGTTCCTCAAAGAATGCATCATGTTCTTGCAAAGGATCACCCAGTGGATCAAATCATGGGTGATATTAGTAAGGGTGTCCAAACTCGATCTCACATTGCTTCATTTTGTGAACATTATTCTTTTGTATCTTTTCTTGAACCTAACCGTGTAGATGAAACATTGAGAGATCCGGATTGGGTGAATGCTATGCATGAAGAATTAAATAATTTCACCCGGAATCAAGTTTGGGATCTAGTTGAGAGGCCCAAGAATTATAATGTTATTGGCACTAAATGGGTCTTTAGAAACAAGCAAAATGATGATGGAATGGTTGTGAGAAACAAGGCAAGATTGGTAGCTCAAGGCTTCACTCAAGTCGAAGGTTTGGATTTCGGTGAAACTTTCGCTCCCGTTGCTAGATTAGAAGCTATTAGAATTTTATTAGCTTATGCTTGCTCTCACAACATAAAACTTTTTCAAATGGATGTGAAAAGTGCTTTCTTGAATAGCAAGATTAGTGAACTTGTTTTTGTTGAGCAACCTCCCGGTTTTGAAGATCCCAAGAAGCCAAATCATGTATACAAGCTCTCTAAAGCTCTTTATGGTCTTAAGCAAGCTCCACGAGCTTGGTATGAAAGATTGAGGGACTTTCTTATCTCTAAGGGCTTCAAAATTGGTAAGGTTGACACTACTTTGTTCACTAAAGCAATTGGTAAGGATTTGTTTGTTTGTCAAATTTATGTTGATGATATTATCTTTGGTTCAACTAACCCAAGTTTTTGTGAGGAATTTGGTGAAATGATGTCTAGGGAATTTGAGATGTCCATGATTGGTGAATTGAGTTTCTTTCTTGGACTTCAAATCAAGCAACTCAAGGAAGGCACCTTTGTGTGTCAATCAAAATATGTGAATGATATCTTGAAGAAATTTGGTATGGAAGATGCAAAACCAATCAAGACTCCTATGGCCACCAATGGGCATCTCGACCTAGATGAGGGAGGTAACCCGGTTGACCAAAAGCTTTACCGTTCTATGATTAGTAGTTTGCTTTATTTGACCGCATCTAGGCCCGACATCATGTTTAGTGTTTGCATGTGTGCACGATTTCAAGCCGCACCTAGAGAATGTCATTTGACCGCCGTCAATAGGATCTTGAGATACTTGAAATATTCTCCTAATATTGGTTTGTGGTATCCCAAGGGTGCTCATTTTGATTTGGTTGGATTCTCGGATTCGGATTATGTGGGGTGCAAGGTTGATAGAAAAAGCACCTCCGGTGGTTGTCAATTTCTTGGAAGATCTCTTGTATCTTGGTCATCAAAGAAGCAAAATTCCGTGGCTCTTTCAACCGCCGAAGCGGAATATATCTCGGCCTGGAAGTTGTTGTGCACAATTATTATGGATGAAGCAAACTCTTCTCGATTATGGTGTGAAATTTGATGAAATTCTCTTGTTGTGTGATAATGAAAGTGCCGTGAAGATTGCTTCTAATCCGATTCAACATTCAAGAACCAAGCATATTGATATCCTGCCATCATTTTCTTAGAGATCATGTGAACAAGGGTGATATCAAGATTGATGGTATTGGCACAGATGATCAATTAGCCGATATATTTACCAAGCCTTTGGATGAATCTCGGTTTTGCAAGTTAAGAAATGAGTTAAATATCATTGACTTCTCAAATGTGGCTTGAAAACTAGCACATGTGGCATATGGTTCTTTCATGCACTCTTTGTTTTTTTTCTGAATTTTTGAGGTATTTTTGAGCCATTTATGAGTTTTCATGATTTTACTCGATTTATTTTTGAATTCTTGTTGTAACTTGCTCATATGAGTCTTTTGAAGGTTTTCATGCAAGATTTGAGATTTTTGGATTTTTATATGAGCAATGATCCCAAATTGAAGTTGGAATTGAGAATGTTGGCAAAATTCTGGACTCTCTGAAATTTGGTATAGGGGACGGTCCGCGGGTAATGGGTGGACAGTCCGCCATTCATGAGACTTGTTCACCAGAGGCTCTGTAGAAAAGTTCTCAACCTCAGAAATTCACTGCGGACAGTCTGCCAAAGGACCGCGGACGGTCCGCCTGTGCTGGGCAGAATTTACCAGAGGCAGTTTCAGTTGGTTGGCAGTGTAAAAAATTCAAAGGCGGACGGTCCGCCAGGATACCGCGGACAGTCCGCGAATGGACAGAAAGGTGGGGTCGGCCATACTTCTTATAAGGGGTGTCCCTCTCACAACCCCCCACCAAACCGCACTCATCACCAAAAAAGCTCTCTCTTTTTCTCTCTCAAGCACGTGGGGGAGACGACAAGGTCAAGGCTTTTTGGCGTGGTCCCCGGACGGTCCGAGAACATCCCCGGACTCTTCTCAAGTTTGTGCATCATGACTTCCTGGTATTTTGACGAATCCCTAACTCTTGTTCTTGGATTTCTTTATTGGAAAGAGTTAGGGTTAGATGCTCCGATCTGTTTTTGGACCATGGATTCTTGAAAATACTTGGGGGATCTTGTTCCTAGTGATGAGGAGATGCTATGGTTAAAATTTGGTTGGTGGATTTGAATCAAAACTCAAAATATGGATGAATCAAAGTTAAGGGCGATTTTGTATTCCTGCGCAGAACAGATGGGTCGCGGACAGTCCGCCTGCTGGACGCGGATAGTCCGCCGTGGTATTCATGAACCGCGGACGGTCCGCGTTCAGAAGTGCGGACGGTCCGCCAGTGTCAGATTTTTCAGATAAATGCTGAACTGACTTATATCATTATGGATTGGTTCTATTGCTTTAGTAATTGTTCTTATGGTTAAATCTTGATCTCAGGCCACCCCAGAAGATCATCAAGGTCACTGCTTCTAAAATCAAGAAGGCTATGTCTTCCAAAAGACAAAGAGACAGTGATGACTCCGATGATGTGGACTATGCTCCAAATCTTAGTGAGATGGCTGCAGCATCTTGGTAGGAGATGCAGGTGATGAATCTACAGAGGAAGAAACTGAAGGGGTTGAGGATGATGTTATAGATTTGATGGGGCTCGATCTACCTAGCCGACAGTGGACTGCAGAGAGCTATGCCAATGCAAGAGCAGTGGATCAGTTCAGTTTGCCTCGTGACACCAACATCCTCTTCTTCAAAACTGAGGTACAAAAAGATGTTTACTTTGGTCATCTAGTCAAGAAAAATGTATTCAAACATCAGACCATTGACCTAGGCTATATGAGACAACAACAAGTCATGTCTGATCTAGTAGATAGATTTCAGCAAATGGAGTTAGCAAATTTTCTGCAGCATAGGTGTGATTGGAATGAAACTGTGATACGTCAGTTCTATGCCACTCTAGAGATCAACATGGTTGAGGAAACATTTAGGTGGACAACTGGCAAGAGAACCTATTATGCTACATTTGCACAGTTTGTTGAGGCAAATCAATTGGATTATAATTTCACCACTAGTGAGCAAAGTATGAATGTTGTGTTAGAAAACCCTCTAGATGAAAATGACTACCCCATGTTTTATGAGCTTGCACATCTTGGAATTGCTAGAACCTTTGGGGGCACTCAGGGTCTGAGGCATCATCCTGCAGTGATCAATAAGATTGTCAGAGTCACATTCATGCCTAAGAGTGGCAACAAGGACAAGATTTGAGGGCACTATTGGAATGTGATATCTCATGTGAAAGCAAGCACACACCTTTCAGGCCATTCAAGAATGACAATGATTTTCTTTTGAGGCCTCTGACTCCTTTCCCTGGAGATGATATGGATGCTGAAGCACAGGGGTAAGATGGTGCTGATGATAGTGATGATGATGCTCACATGGGAGCAGCTGCAGCTCAGCATGCCATGCCACCACCGCATCCTCCAGCTCAGCAGCAGTGGGCTCCTCCAGCTGGCTACTTTGACCCTTATTTTGCATCCATGCAGGAGAGCATGTCCTCTCAGATTGCGGGGTTGGCTAGTTAGATGCAGAATCAGATGAACCTCAACTTCTAGAACATGCAGCAGCAGATGTTCTAGCCCATGATGGCTCGGATGCATGGGGTTCAGGAGAGCTTACACTCAGACATAGCAGCTCTTGACTCACGCTTTGAGGATTTGCCCTCTTCTGAGCAGTTTGAGCAGCTTGAGCAGAGGCAGGAGCAGCTAGAGCAGCATTTTGATACTTTCAGCACAACTTTCACCGGGTTTTCAGACCACTTCTACTCAGTATTTCCGGCTCCAGTGCTGCCTCCAGAGTTCTACCCGCACCAGCCGTTCTACCCACCACCACCTCCTCCACCGCCGATGGATTGACTTTCTTGGCAATTGATGCCAAAGGGGGAGAAGGAGCTTTGGAGTGCTTGGATCTAGGGGGAGCTCATGGACTTCTCATGGAGATCATTCAGTTTTCGGCTTCCGCTTGCCACTCATGTTTATTTGTGTTGAACTATTGCATTACATGTTTATGATTTGTGTCTTGCATGAACTCTGTTTGAGACTTGTGTTTGGATTTGAACATTTGGTTTGTAATGTGTGATGAACTATGTTGATTTGTGCTACTCTTATCTATTTATGTTCATCTTGTGGTTGTGAGGTTGTGCTAACCAAGCTAATATTCATATCATATATATCTTGTATCTTGTATGCCTCGATTTCCACTTGTAGGGAAAACTCCGTCAAAATTCTCAAATATATATGTGTACCTGGTATTCATGCAAATTTATATGCACATATCAAGGGGGAGTTCTATCTACTCATCGAACTTGGTGAATTTATTCATACCATATTCTGAAATTTTCAAGAAAATGAGTAAGTTCTTTCAAAGTTCAATTCCAAGTCCACCTTATGCCAAGTGTATAAAGTTGACTTGAACACTTTTATCACTCCAAAATTTAGTGTTGTCATCAATTACCAAAAAGGGGGAGATTGAAAGGATCTAGGCCCCTAATTCGAGTTTTGGTAATTAATGACAACGGTTTGTGGATTAACGATTTCATTTGAGATAATGAGTATAGGTTGATCCACAGATGAAAGAGATTTGGTTATGAACGTATGGAGTTTTGGAGATGATGAGCAAAGCTCGGGCTCAAGGCAAAGGTATAAAATAGGGCTTTTGTACTTTACCGGTCACAAGGCATTTAGTGGATAAAAGTGACCGGATTTGTTGGATAGGTAGCCGTACTATCAAGAGGGGTTGTGTACTCATGCTTGACGGGTCTTTAGTGCCATTTTGCTCAAAATGTCTAGTTGCATGCATGAGGGCTAACGACGTTTTGAAAAGATTTGAAAAAGCCTAAGTATTGAGAGCTGACTGAGTAACGGCGGACAGTCTGCACCAGAGGGGCGGACGGTCCGCGACCGTTCCAGAGAGCTTGCAGAGGCTCTGGTGGGCTTGCGGACAGTCCAACCCAGGTGGGCGGATGGTCCGCCACTATATTTCAAAATTGTAACAGAAAGGGTGTCTCTCTGGTGGGCTTCAAAGTTGAACGGCGGACAGTCCACCCATGGGGCGCGGACGGTCCGCCGGCTAATCTTAGATTTGTACCACAGAGGTTGTTTCTCTGGTTTGGGCTGAAAAGTGAACTGCGGACGGTCCGCCCTTGGGGCGCGGACGGTCCGCATGCTAATTCGATTTTGTACCAGAGAGCATGTTTGTCTCTGGTGAGTTAGATCTCATAACTGCGGACGGTCCGCCCTTGGGGCGCGGACGGTCCGCATGCTAATTCGATTTTGTACCAGAGAGCATGTTTGTCTCTGGTGAGTTAGATCTCATAACCGCGGACTGTCTGCCCCTGGAGTGCGAACGGTCCGCCAGGGCTTAACGGCTAGTTCTGACACGCATTAAATGCACTCTGACTCACTGGTTTATAACGGCGGACGGTCCGGTTTTTAAAACGCGGACGGACTACGACTTCGTAGAAAAGAGTGTAATGGCTAGTTTTTGAAGGGATGTCTATATATACCCAATGCCCGGCCATTGGGTGTCTCTCTTGGCCATTTGGACTGCATTCTTGACATCATAGAGCTAAGGCATCCCTCTCTCACACACACACTTGCTTAGAGATTGCATTCTTGAGAGTGTGAGGGCTTCCTAGTGCATTGCATCAAGAGTTTGAGCTTTGTGGCATTAGGGAAACTTCAAGCAAGCGTCATCAACTTGTTACTCTTGGGAGTTGCCGCTCCCTAGACGGCTTGGAGAATGAGGATTTCGTGGAGCTCCTCCAAGGAGATTGTTGAGGAGCCCCGATTTCGGTTGTGAGAGGTCTTGTACTCACCTCACCGGAGTGGTGAAGGGCAACTCTAGTGGAATCGAGGTGTGGAGCGGTTCCTTGATTCATGTTGGCTCAAGATCAAGAGGTTCTTGATAGAGGAGCGGTTGATTCTTGGAATTCACCTCAATGTGGATTAGGGGTGACCGGCAAGGCATCGACACCACGGGATAAATTCTTGTGTCAAGCTTGGTTACTTCTCTTGCTCACTTTAATTCTTGTTTTTACTTTGAGCAATTTACTTTACTAGAGCTTGATTTGTATCTTGTCACCCTAGGTTGCAAACCCATCTAGAGATAGTAATAGCATGACATAGGGCTTTCCTTTGTTACTAATTAAATTTCTCTTGTGTTGTTGGCTTTAGATTTTAAACTGCCTATTCACCCCCCCTCTAGTCGGTGTTCTTGATCCTACACATGGTGCGGACACGCCAGAATATACTCCTAAAGCCTCTCCCAAGCTTCCGAAATTGACTCATTTGATGCCTGCTGGAAGTTTGAAATCCAACCACGAAGAGCATTGGTATCGCCCGTTGGGAAGAACTTCAAGAGGAACGCCTTGGCACATTTGTCCCAAGTATCCACAACAGTCTTGTTAGCATAAAACCATTGCTTCGCTCTCTCCAAGAGAGAAAATGGAAACAGACGGAGCCGGATTGCATCTTGCGATACACCCTTTATAACAAAAGTACTGCAGAGCTCCAGGAACTGCTAGAGATGATCGCTGGCATCCTCATTGGCACTGCCACAAAATGGACTGGCCTGCACCATCGTAATGAGACCCGTCTTGATCTCGAAATTTTCTCCTCCGGTGTTAACCTCGGGTCCGCTCGGGATCTGGTTAGCAAACGGAGCAGAGTAATCACAGAGTGTCTTCTGGGCCATAGCTCTAGGAGCTGACGACGATGCGATGACTGGATCAACTGCCAAGAATGATCTCCGAGGTGATACGAGAAGAGCTCGCGTTCACCTCAAAAGTGACTCTATATCAGAATGAAAGTTTTGCGTCAAGTCGAAACCGGTCATACACAACCCTGTTTTCATATCAACGAAGATAAGAAAACAAAGCCAAGTTAACCTGTTTAGCAAGCGAATAACAATTTCGATTTTGTTCACAACTCTGTCTATATATTTCACTTTGTGCCTTCCCCGGCAACGGCGCCAAAAATGCTTGTTGGCGCCTACCAACGTCACCTAGCGATGACGCCCGTAGACGCCAATTTGGGACGGCAGTATTTCAAGAACCACGAATAGATCCGCAAGCAAACGGAATACCGCTGTAGCCTGTAGCATTTTACCCGGGAGTATACCGGGGTGTCATTTATATTTCCGCAGGGAAGGCAATGAGTGATAGAATATATAGATCAGTTGGTGAGCTTTATCTAGATTGGATATTCTCATGCATAAACAGGGGTAAGATAATAACATGGTAGGAGGTAGTGTGATACACACACAAACTACTCTCTTGGATAAAAGAATAAAGGTTACTTTAGGCCGGGAGCAAGGTAAAAGTTAGAACTCGAGTCAGCTGTGCTAGGCTAGCTATATCTACACAACAGAGAGATCGCTATCGAAGTAACGGGAGGAGCCCGTACACCCCGATGACTTTATGTACCTCCTACCCCCCATACCGAACGTGGAGGATTACTAAAAGGCACGGACAGGGCTGTCACCACCTGCCGGCTACCTCTACAAACCGTGGGTATAGTTGACATCCAACAACTCTTAGCTAATCTGGACACCATGTCTACACTAGTAATGGATACTCTAGTGTCCCGCGCGGAGTCCCCACCCTCCGGATGGACAGACATCACACTAGAGCAATCATATGAATACTGGAGTAGTTGATAGAGTTCTAAGAACAAAATACTAACCATCTCCAGCACAGGGCGATCATGCAATGCAAGCATTGAATAATAACGCAACCATGACAAGAAGCATATACTCGATAACTTAGAATATACTTCAAGCAGATATCAGTAACCATAGTCTAATTCTATTACAAATGACCGAATATTACAAGAGAGAGCTAGAGATGAACCCATACAGACTCTCGAGCAACTCCGGCGACTCGGTGACTACTAGACTTCTCCTAAACTCCACTAAGCCTAAAGACTATGCAAGGAATGCAAGAGAGGAAGAGGTGTGGTGTGTGTGTGTGTGTTCTATTCTCTACCCCCCCCCCCCTTGTATTTATAGCAGGGAGCCACTGACTGCAGCACCCCAAACCAACGTTGTGAGCCAACAGGGAAGCGCCACGTGCCTTGGTTGAGGTGGTGGGGCCCACGGGCTTGGCCGGCCGACCAGGTAGGTCAGTCGGCCTGCTCGGGCCGCCAACCGCCCCCAACTTCCTGGAGTGGGCTTGTCTTGGTCTCTCCTTGTCCTAAAGTTGAGGCACGGTCTGCCCCAGCTGGGTTTGTTTCAGTTCTTGGGCTTCACTTGGTCCATTTGAGCATGAATCGGTACTATGATATTTTCTGTGATTTTGTGTCGGGCCAAAGTGTGCTTGTAACCTGCATATTAGCTTGAAAATACAACTTGCATATTCTAAAAGGTAAAGCGTGGTTTAGGAACTTTATTGGATAAGAATGCGTGTAAGAAATGCAAACTCTCATGATTTTCTGATCAAGTTGACACCTGGAAATGGTCGTTAGTGAGCGTCAACAATGACCTGATGCTTATTGATTTAAAGTATCTCTATATTTTTCCTCATTGATAGTTTGCAAACTTTCTAGCTCGAATTGAAAAACTTCTAATTCGGCTTTATTTGCTAATATTAAATTTTTTAAACAAGTTCAAGACTTCATAATCAAAGACTTGAGAACCTTTTGCAAACTGATCTATTGAATTCAAACTTCATGAGGTAAATTACCATTTGCCGATTTCCTGCCACCCGAGCACTAAAGTCTCGTTGAGCTCCGCATTGCTGCATTCTTGGTGTAGCCTCATGATCCACTAGCTCCTCATCATCTTGTAGTGAAGGCGCCAGTAGTATTTTTTCATTGCAAGGAGCCGAAATGGGCATTTCTGATTCGGCTTTTTGCTCAACTGCAGGCTGGACCGGTCCGACCGAATTGTCAGAGCAGTCAAACCGGTCAGCTATACCAGTCAGACCGGTCGGTAAGGGCAGTCCGACCGGTCCTGCTAGCAGGTCAGCTGACTTGACCCGCCACACCTTGCTCCGAGGGATGATGGGCCTACATTTGTTAAATTGCCTAGCCTTCAGCTTTTCGACCTCCTATCCCTTCTTCTCCTGACATCGTAGACGTTGCAGCTTTCTCTTTTGAGTACGAGTCAACCCTGACAGACACCACCTTGGTTGAAAGTACTTCAATGTTGTAGTGCTGTTGCTGCTGGCCTCATGATCATCAGCCATGATCGGCCTCTGGACAGAAGTATCGACCGATTTATCAAGAACCATCGGTCTTGCGCCCGCCTCAGTGACAGCCACCTTGATGTTGACGATCTGCACAACAGCATCGGCTTTAATCTTCTCTGAATCAGCAGTGGACTGTACCTCTTTTTTATTCTCCTTGACACGGTACACCTGTCTTAGACAACGAGATTGACCTGGTCCCTGATGGGACCGGTCTGACTGGTCGGTGGTAACCGGTCTGACCGGTGCAGGCTGTTGCCTCTGTCCTGATCGGTGATATCCCGATTGGTCATGCACCGGTCATGCTAACCTGTCAAATACAGGTCTTTTAAATTTTCCTCCCCTCTGGTGAGATGGTAAATGCGGCATCGGATAGCATTGCATCCAAATCCCTTCGTGCTCCCATGTTGGGCAAGAAGAATCTGATGCCGGCGACACCCATGGCATAGTAGAATACACCTTCTAAGGAGGGAACAAGGTGGTGTCATCTCCTCTGCGCTTGCTGAATTCTCTTCTAGGATATGTAGGTTTGCCTTGATGCAGAGGAGACCTTGGTGTCTTTTTTAACAACTGATCTTTTGGAACGGCCTTTGCATACTTGTTCAGCAACCGATCAAAAGTGAGCTTCTGCTTCACAACCCCTTCTTGCACCTTTGATTCATTCACCTTCCAAGTATCCACTTCCGAGTGCTTGGGCTTGAATGTTTTGGGTCGGCCCTAGGGATGACCGGTCCGACTGGTCGAAGAGGCCGGTCTGACCGGTCACACCTGAGTGACAGGCCGACTCGAGTTCTGCAAGGAACTGGCTTGCCCCCCGGGTCTTGAAGCTTTCAAAGTAATTCTCAATGACTCCTTGCCATCTGGAGTCTTTTCTAGCACCACTTCTCTGGCTAGAATCTTGTCATTCACATTCTTCGGCCTTTCTTCGCCAATGATCACATTCTTTCCTTTAGCTC
The DNA here is from genome assembly GCF_016808335.1 of Panicum virgatum. NCBI lineage: Eukaryota > Viridiplantae > Streptophyta > Magnoliopsida > Poales > Poaceae > Panicum > Panicum virgatum. Next base: position 24,840,249 of record NC_053150.1, on the reverse strand, counting down.
CTTCGGCTTGTTCTAGCCGAATGAGTACCTTGGCGTTGTTCAGATCATTGGTATGAAGAGGGAACGACGCCTCATCAACTTGCGTCTCATGCAAAGCCAATCGTCCTTCATTAATGGCTGATTGTATCTGTCGACAAAAAACATTGCAATCATTGGTTGCATGAGAAGAAGAATCATGCCACTTGCAATATGCACGCCACTTTAACTCCTCAAGCGGCGGTATGGCATGAGACAATTTGATGTTTCCGTTTCTATGCAATTCATCAAATATGCGATCACACTTAGAAACATCAAAAGTAAAGCGAGCTTCTTCTTGCTGAATTTTTTGAATCGGCTTAAGTGATGAACAAGAATATGGTATAGCCTCAGAAGGCCATACAAGCTCAGCAACACAAACTCCCTTTCTCTCATCGTCTGAATTATCAGATTCACAATCAACATGTGTATTGGACTGATGAAATTCACAATTATTTGTAGATGCTTGCATGTTAGAAGCTAAACGATGTGTGATAGGATCAGTTTGTGTCATCGTCTGTACAGAACCAATGGGTGCACGCCTTAACAAATCATTATGCACATCATCCGAAATCAGCCCGTGATGGACACCCGATCCTTGTGGAAAAATAGGCGGTACACTGCATGCTACAGTAGTATATGAGGAATAAAAATTTGCCAATTCATTCGTTCGGCTAGGGCCAGCCAAACAATGACTTGATGCAAACAGTGTTGGTGTTGCCGGGCTGGCCACCGTCACACCGGTTTAACCGGTCGGTAGGACCGGTCTGACCGGTTCGGCCATGTTTGGTAGGGCTGAACGTGGTGGCGGTGACTGCCCAGCGAAATAGTTCGGTGGCATACTATTTAACAGTTGTGATATAAATGCAGATGCTGCCAATGAACTAGGGTTAAGGGTTTCAATAGAATAACTATGATCCAAGACTTCTCCCTCACCCAAACCTCGCACTTGATCGACAAGATTGCGCAATAGATCATTTGTATGGTCGCATGAATCAACAATCCTATCTCCTATGATGGATAGAAATTGTTCAACCAAATCAGGAGACGGAGTGCTTACTTCGCTTGTCACTGTAGATGCGAACGTCGGCATGATGAATTCTTCCTACTTGATCACGCCTTGCCGAGTCCTCTCGTAACATGCAACCAATCTCCTCGTGGCCTCTTCTTGCTCAATCCTGAGTTGGGCCTCAAATTGCTTGCGGCGCTCCTCGGGTATGTCATCATACTCAACATTGATGATGTCCTCGGGGTCGATCATAGATGCATCTACAATATCATCGGCCATGACTGCCGATAAAGATTTCTTCTTCCCCAGTGGAGTTGCCAAAATATGTTGACGCAATTCTGGTCAACACACAAATGTGCTAGCACACGCGGATCGCAAATGATCCTCACCAGCGAGGTCCTGCGTAGACCGGTCAGACTGGTTCTTCAGACGGGTCAGACCACTTGAGGCAGAGACACCGCAAAAACCTAAAACCACGAGCTCGGGAGAGACCCCGTCGGAGCTCGTAGATCTAGGGTTGTCCTGGAGTCGGCAGGCCACCCAGAACGCCCTCGAACGCCGTAGAGACGAGCAAAGAACAGCAAGGGGTTGCAAAAGCTAGGGTTTGGAGATAAAGAGTAAAGGGTAAATGTGTTGATTCGATTGGGATTACCTCAATCGGCCATGGCCCTTCATATATATAGGGTGGGGAGGTCTGTCCCCATTAGGAGTCATAACCCAAACAAATCCTGTGTCAAAATACAACTCCTAACTCGGATTGGCTGTTTCGGACTGGTCTGACCGTTCTCTGGACCGGTCTGACCGCTCTGGACCGGTCTGACCGGGGTGCAGGTCTTCCAGGAGGCATAACTCCCTCATCCGGACTCCGAATTGGACGATCTATATATGCATTTCGATCGTCTCGACAAGATCTACGCAATGCTGTCCAATTGGCATTTAGACAATGTTATCCAGACCGGTCTGACCAGTTTGTTGGACCGGTCTGATCGGTTCACCCAGATTGTCCAGCAAACTCGGTATTTGCCAATTTTGGGTGTCAACATATGCCCCCTGTTTCTTGGTAAAGTTTGCGTATCAAGAAACATTTCTCCAAGCCAAAACTGCACTTAAACAATGAGATGCACCGATGCGTCAATCACATCTTGTCTTCAACGACAAAGGAATTCGAGCAATCACATATTTTGATATGGCCCAACAATAGTTTCACCTTGCTGCTCATGTCCATGTATCTTTAGTGAGATGAAGAGCCTGAGAACACATCACCTCGGCTATAGGTATTTGAAATATCAATCAAATTCCTTCTCACATCCATGAATGCACAAATTGACCAAATTACGATCAAGAATAATTTGATCTTTTCAATGCCTCCCAGAATTAAGACTGAGATCAATAATGACTAAAGATAGTATCCACCAGCCTCACAACCATGAATCAAAAAATCTCTAGCCGAAATAAAAGAAACTTGTTCGGCTTGCTTCAGCAACTTAATGGCTTAACTCGGCTGCATCATAATTTTAGGCCACCATAGCCGATTTATTGCCTCCTGCAGGAAAAAAGGGTCAGACCGGTCTAGGAATCCGGTCAGATCGGTATCCTGAGCCGGTTGGATCGGTCTGTCTAGATAGCATACTTTGGCATCCACAAACATCGGCCTTGTGATATGAACTTGACCTTTTCTAATCTTATAGCCAGATGTTTGATTTGCCAAAATATCAGCTCCATTATTAACATGTCTAGATGTATGATAAATGATGAATTTATCAAAGTAAGATATCACATCTAGACACTCTCATAATAAAAGCATTTAGTGATCCAAATAAGCATTACTTCAACTTAGGTACTTACTGCACCTATTAATATTGAACCACCAAACATTTCTGAATATTTCACACCTATGGATTTCAAGATTTCAAGCTCGAATACAAAACTTCATATCCGGCTTAATTATTGGTGTAAAGTATTTGAACCGGCTATATGTCTCAAAATAGCATCACTTGATGAAACAAAAATAGCACCAATGCCTTGAGAACTATTTCAAGCCGATTCAACGAAGTATAAAATCCATAGGGAAAATACACAACTTATAAACATCTTGCCTCCCGAGCATTAAAGCCACATAAGTAAACTCTTATCGGGGAGCTTAACGCTTTTGGACGATGATCAAAGACACTCATCGGCCATATATGATGCCAAAGACGATATAAATTATCATCCATAGGGAATTCATCCATAGAACACATGTATAACCAAAATAATGTGTAGAGAGATACATAAACTCAAGAATTGAAACCATCTCTAGGAACTAAATATTTCGGCTTTTGAAATTAATCAATATGCATAGCAATTTGGTGATAACCCTCCATGATATAAAGACCCATATGTCATCCGAGGATCAAAATTAGAACAGGAGGGGTAACCAAACATATTATACGATGAATTCCAAGACATGGGCATATATGACATGGGTAAATCAAATGGATGATGTACTGACCAATAATTTTGAAGATCGTCTCTTGGACCTTCTCTTCTTCTTTAATTGCATTGCACTTTTTGCTGGACCATCATCCTTGTCTTGAATTTGAATACTTCCTTTAGGAACCTACGCCATGTCCCTTTGTTTCAACTCTTGGGCACTAAGTCTTTGGAGCTTCTCCTTTTGCCAATTTGATGAATCAAGTGGATGGCTTGGCTTTGCTTCAATTCTGGACAGCAATGATTTTTTCTTGATTTTGGGCTTCTTCAACTCACTTTGTTCAGATTTGGCATTAGGAATATCGAAAGTCAATTTTTCCCTTCCTTTGCCATCAATAGCCGAAGTCTCTAACACATTAATCGGCTTTTCATCAATTACATTCAGATCTTAACACTTATCTTTGTGGCCATCCCTTTTGATCACATAAATTTGCTTGACCGATCCTTTGGCTTGAAACGGTCATTATCAACATATGGTTGTCCTGCACGCATTGTTTCTCTTGGAGCTGCATACTCTACATGATATGGTCTCAAATATGAAGGAGTATGTGCCCATGAATCATTCCACCCCCATGATGAATAACGATGAAAATCAGTGGGACGTGGAGCATATGGAATTGGCATTGATGGTCCAAAAGGAGAATATGATGCTGCTGAATGGAAGTTTTTCTTTTGCCAATTCCAACTCCTGGATTTAAGTTTAGGAGGCAATCTTGATGATTTAACATCGTTCGACCGATTAGCACGCTTGGCCTCATTCTCTTTTAGATATTTAGCCAGAAGTTCATCAAAACTGAGCTTCGGCTTTCTGCCCTTGTGCCTATTACGGTCTTCACCTCCATTTGTTTTAGGATGCTCTGATTTTAGTTTTTCTGGGCGTCCTTGACCAGAACCAGTCTGACCGGTTGGAGCAACCGGTCTGACCTGTCTAGTATCGGTTTGACCGGCTGACCCAACCGGTCTGACCTGTGTCTCCAAGACAATGGGGGTAATTGGCTGTTGTTCCAATTGGGCAGCACTTGCTTGTCCTCCAGCGTCTCTCGAAGAATTACTAAGCTCATCGTCCTCGAGAATATCCTCAACTTGCAATTCATGGACGATGTCTTTCTCATTATTCAAGGAGTTAGATTCCTCCTTTTCACACAACATTTTTATTGTTACATGAATTGGCCGATGTTGGCCAATTTTGTAACCTTTTATCACCAAGACCAATTCATTTCAATTGGTCATTCTCTTGTGCATGAGCAAATCTCAATCGTCCGGAGTTAATGGCCGATTTTACAATTTGGCGAAACATATTGCAATTTTGAGTACTATGATGAAATGAATTATGCAGCTTGCAATATTCTTGCTCCTTTGCATCAAGAGATGGAATCAAGACTTTGTGATCTAAAGATTTAATAAAATTCTTCTCTTGCAATATATCAAATAACTCACCACACAAAGTCAAATCGAAAGTATATTTTATTTTCTCCAACCGATGCTTTTGTGGAGAAGGTTTTAAGGCTGAGCAAACGAACGGTTCAGATTTGCCATCCATCCATTCGGCTATACCTTTCCTTGTACTTCTCATATCTGATGTTTTAGAGCTTATCACTATATCATTATTGGATTTCACAATGCTTTTCGGTTTTGGTTTCTTGCTTTTAATTCCAGAATGACCACAAGTAAACCATGTAGAGAAAATTTTTGGCAATGATGATGGAGTGAGTATAAATGCCAAAACATTACTATTATCGGCCTTTCTAATTTTCACAATGCATTGACCGATACTATCTGGAATTATTTTGTTGCTAGCAATTAATTTACCTTCCTCAATTGATCTTCTAGGATTACTCACAATCAAGTCACAAGTAGATGTATCGACTGAAACTATACGATCTGATTTGAAATTGGGTAAATTACTTGCAAAGCGTACCTTGTTGAAAATATTGGAGAGGCGAGGAACCTTGATGTGGATGATATCATGATTCTCCTCTTGATGGCAGCCCACAATCACATTCTTTATGGACCGGTCAGACCGGTTTACAGATCCAGTCAGACCGGTCTTTCCAGAGCTGCTGGAAATCACCTTGTGCTGACATGCCAATGTTCCTTCCTTACCTCCATTATCATGTTTTCTAATAATTGAGTGCTCTTCACTGCTTAAACTCTTTTCAGCCCGAACATGTTGCTCAATAGCGAAATAATCACTATTAAAACATATAACACCCTCGGCTTTAGAAAAATCAACTATAGCTGTTTTATTGAATCTGCTATGATTTTGTACAGCTGGACTTGTTTCTTGTGATACAGTAGATTCGGAACAATCTTTATCTGATTCGGTTCTCAACACAACCGAATTATTATCCATATCCGAATTATTTTTTTTCCTCATCATCTGGTGTGTTGGATTCACAAGCAACATGTGTTTTGGACTGATGAGTTTCATCACTTTCTTTGGCCTTCTCATATTTATACTCTTGATTCCAAGCTCTAAATAATTGCTCAAAGAGTGGATAAAATTCGGAAAACATATTTGCTGCACTAGCGTTTGAAGTTGCATGCGAGGTTGCTGAATTTTCACTAACTCGGCTTGGGTCAGAAATAACACTTGGAGCCAAATTGTAAGAATTCAAATCTGCATGTGGTGCTGAAATTATAGATGCAACCTCCGCTCTAGTAACATGTTGTGCAGCATATGAAGTTTGAAAATAATTGGCCGGATAGCTAAAATCAGCATGGCCAAATTTCTCATTCATCGGCATGCTCTGAGATGGAGACAAATATTGTGAATTTGCTGCTGATGAATAAATATGTGAAACACCTTGCTGAATAGTACTAAAATTATTAGCACATGGTGTCTCATAAATATTGGCCGAATTTGCAATGTTAGTTTGGCCTTGATAATTGTTCATCGGTATGTGAACTTGTTCCGCTGCCGATGTACGAGGTGTATGTTGTATGTTACTAGTAGCATGAAAATTCGAAGTATGCATGTTATTTGACATAGGCTGTTGCATGTAATTTTCAGAATTATTATGATGTGCATAATAAAATCTATTATCTGAATAATGACTAGCCGATGCAACATGCACACTATCACTATATCTAGCAACATCAACATGAGAATTTGCGGTACTAGCACAATAATTATTAGTAATATGTTATGTATTTGTGTGCTATACCTCAGGTGTGGTGTAGTAATATCACTGTGGAGCATAAGAATAACCCGCCATGAGTACTCAATATAATCGGTCTTGATGCTTTTGGTCTTGTGATCAATAAATCTTGATAATCCAAGCAGTCAATGACCAACACTTTGCTTTTCTTTTGATCTTCGATATGCAACAGCAAGCAAAGTGAATTGCGATCGGCTTAGGCAGCCTGATGCAATAGCACGAGTATAGATGTAATCGGTCTAAAGACCAGATGCAATATTGATGACGAACCAAGATAGTAAAGCAATGACCACAAGGCTAGGGTAGAAAAATTCGGCTGCTTCAGTAACCAGAATTATCTTCCCCAGCGGAGTCACCAAAATTGTGTTGACGCAAGTTTCGGCCAACACACGAGAGCACTCGAGCGTGCGAGTCGCAAACGGACCGAAAGGCAGCAAGGCCGTTCAGACCGGTTAGACCGGATAAGCAGACCGGTCCGACCGGTTTCTAGGGTTTCGCCAGAATCGGTCGTATCGAGGGATAAATATCAAACTTACGTGGTGAAGAGCGGCAAGGTTTACGAGCAAACCAGCAAAGGATAACCAATGCGCTGACGTGATGATGAACGACTAGTTTACGAGCAAACTAGCAAAGGCTGTCGAAGCTCTCGCCCAGGAGGGACCCCGTCGGGGCATGAACATCGCCGGACGTGCCCTAGGTTGACCAGCAAGCCTTAGGACGCCATCTCTGGTCATGGAGATTAGAAGACGAACAGCATGGAGAGGTTGGAAGAGAATTAGGGTTTGTAGAGAGGTAAAAGTTGATTTGTTCGATTGGATGTGTATCAATCGGCCGTAACCCTTTATATTTATAGGGTGGGGTGGTCTGTACCCTTTATGAGTCAAAACCCTTACAAATCCCGCATCAAAATACAACTCCTAACTCGGACTAGACTTTTCAGACTGGTCTGACCGCCCCTGGACCGGTCTGACCGGTCAGACAGGGGTGCAGGTCTTCCGGGAGGCATAACTTCCTCATCCGGAGTCCGAATTAGACATTCTATATGTATTTCGATTGTCTCGACGAGATATACGCAATGGTAAAGTCCAATTGACAATTTGATAAAGTTATCCAGACTAGTCTGACTGGTTTACATGACCAGTCTGACCGGTTCACCCAGATTGTCCAGCAAACTCGGTATTTGCCAATTTTGGGTGTCAACAAGCAGGTCTGACTAGATCGCAAAAGAGGCGAGTTCAGAGGCTATGTCAGATAGAGGTGCTAGAAGAGGAAAGAAAGGAGGCTCCTAAGAAGAAAGGAGTTTGGCGTGTTAAGGAAAAGGATGATGATCGGCAAGGTCCGGGGTCATCGACTGCGCCTGTTTACATGGTTATCATGCTTCCACCGATCCAAGCAGTCAGTTTCCCAAACCGTTACTGATGGATGAGTTCCTTGATGATGAAGGGAAGTTGGAGCATGGGTTTACGTCGGCCGATGCTTTAGAAGAAGTGGATATTGGAAATGGAGAAAGATCAAGGCCGGCGTTCATAAGTGTAACACCCGGTTTATAAAAGGACATAAACTGAGCAATCATATAAGTGCCAGGATCAAGTCACACGTATATACAACTAGAATGAACAGTATATCATAGCACATATCACATAAAAAGATATAATAAAGCGAGTACGAATGTTATTTGTTACATAAATGACAAAATGTCTGATACAGCGGAAGCGTAAAAACATATACGTAAACTCTCGTCGAAGCTAGGCACCACAGGGACATCGACTGGGAGACGACCACCTAGAAGTCCTCGTCCTCCTGGTAGCTCTGGGTGAAATCCTCTGCGTCGCCAGGAACTGAGCAGCAGTAGGGTATCCCCAAAACCAAACCAAACCAACCACTGGGGGAACCCCCTAATCAAAGGAAGATAACCCCACTAATCAAAAGGAGAATCTGGGCCGCTCATAACCGTGAGCACGGCTAGTATACCAGTTCTACACTCTGCAGAGGTTGCACATCTTTACCCACAAGTCGTGAGACACTCTAGTTGTTCATCACACTTTCTTAGGTGAGATGACTAGCAAACTCACTACGAGGACGTTACAAAGAATCTCGTTGGTAAGGCATAACCGCGAAGAGTTAGATCGGCGACGATGGGGCCCACCTCACAGGGGAACAAGCACAAAAGCACAGACCAAGCCAGAGGAGCAGGGATCATTGAAGCTTACCACCCCTGCCCCGTCGGTAAGTTACTCCAAACCAAAAAGACCTAATTAGTAAGCCAAGACCGTCCCATTCCAGTCTTGTGGTAGCGCTATTGTCCCAGGTTGTCGCTCTATGAACCGGTCCTTTGGGAGAGTGGCCAACCAAGCACTAAGCACTGTGCTGGCCCCTAAACCATGTTTCTAGATAAACCAAAAAAATTTAACGAGACGTGAGCCACTCAAGCGGGCCACTGCCAGAATTAAGTTGCATATACCATTAATTAATTAAAAAGGACCAAGTGTGTTATAGCGCGGCACCTAACACAACTAACCAAAATGCAACCCAAGGGATTTATAAAGGATATAAAGTGGCTAGGAAAATCCTTATAGGCATACAGTATTAAGATGCAGTATGAAAATGTATTTAAAGGTGATAGGTGTTGTTCATGTTATACTTGCCTTCCTCAAACTGTTCCTGCTACTCAAACTGCTTTGAAGATGGTGGCTGCTCCGGGTACTGGTACTGATGCTCCTCCGGTAGTTCAATGTCTACTCACGAACACATGGCCAAAAACAAGTCCAGCACATACACATACATGCAAACAACGGCAAATACTAAGAAATAGTACAACAATACATAAAAACAGCAAACAAAACTAAGCTAAGACTATTCTACGCATTACAACGATCGCGTGGACATAAAGAACGCCTAAAATGGAGCTAGAACGCGAAAACTAGGCCTAAAACAAGATCTAGGGGCTTTTCTCCAAAAACCAGGGACCTATATATAAAAACTGGAAAGAACCGAGGGCTAACACGCAAAAACGCACGGGCTGGACGGCGAGCACAAAAACTAGAAATGTCAGGGGGCTAAACATTAAAAACAGGACTTAATTGGAATTATTTTTGAAAGCGCATGGACCGCAGGTTGATTCAGAGAAAAGCCAGGGACTCTTTAGCAAAGTTTCCAGGCCAAACCGGTATGTTTAGATCAGGACCGTTGGATCCAGAACTGGTGGCTTAGATCTAAACGGGGCACGATCTAATCGCGGGCGTCCGTGCGGGATCGGACGGCCTGGACCTACTCCGCGCGCGGGACGGTGGTGCAGGGTCATCGGAACAGGGTCCCCGCGGTGGCGCGCGGCTGGAACTCACCGGAGTTCGTAATTCCTGGCGTTCCAGAGCTCGGTTTGAGGTGCGGTTTGGCCGTGGATGCTCAGCATGACATGGCTAAACCACTTGGGCACTCAGGTTGGGGAAAAGGAGCTTGGGACAGAGTGCGTGGTGGGGAGGGCGGAACTGCACGGCGAGGCTCGCTGGCGTGTAGTGCTCGGGCGGTTCTGGTGCTGGGGCTCGAGCGCAAAAGGGCCAAGGAGTTTGCGCAAGGACAGGGCAAACCAGTGCAGGGGTTGTGCAGGGCTGGGGTGCACAGCAGGGCATCCGCAATGGCAGAGCAGGGGCATGCGCGGCGGCGGGAGCACCGGCGAGCGGTGCCAGGGCACCTAGATTGCGCCATAATCGAAGATATCTAGCGCAAAAGGTCGGTGGAGGCTTGGGGATGCTTACCGAGGCTCGAATCGAGCGGGGAAGTGGCGCAGGGCGGTCGGCGACGAGAACCCGCGGCGGCGCTGGGCGGAGCTTCGAGGACGGAGCCGCTGCTGGGCTGTGGTCGAGGAGGGCTAGCTTGGAGGCGATCCTGGGCTCAGGGTGACGCTGCTGCGGTGGCTCTCGGTGGGGCTGGGGTGCGGCAGAGCGGCAGAGTGGTGCGCCCGCGAAGGCGCAGAGCCTTGCGCGGCAATGGCGAGGACGGATGCGATGGGATTCGGGGCGGCGGCTGCGGTGTGGCGTCGTGGCTCGCAGGAGGGGGTCACGGGCCACTTAAGGAGGGGTCCGGAGATCTTGGGCGGCCGTGCCGGGCAGGGGCGCTGTGGTGATTGCGGCCGCGATCCGTGTGCGTGAGGAGCGGATTGCGCAATGGCCTCGCGTGATCCGGGCTCGGTGGGGGAGCTTCTAGAAGGTGAGGCTGGCCGGTAGGCCCTGCGGGGTCGGCGTGGCCCACGAGGCAGCATCGGGGCGAGCTGGGCGGGGCGGAGCAGAGAGCGCGACGAGATGGCTCAGCGCGGTGGAGGAAGAAAGGAAAGGGGAAGGGAAGGCGCTGACACGCGGGGTCGGGCTGTCAGGCGAGCCACGCCTGCGTGGGGAAATGGCTGACGTATGGGCCGGGTGCTGTCTGGTCGGTGGGGCTTGGTTGTCGGAGCTGCCAAGGCGCGGATGAGTGCACGGGGTGCAGGGGGGAAAGAGTGGCTGTCAGCGGGCCCAAGGTGTCGGACGGAGGATGGCACGCGCGAGCGGGTGCTGCTGAGCTGAGAGCTTCGCGGGGAGACGGGCCGTGCGTGGGGTTCTGCTGGGCCGAGCGGAGCTGGGTTGAGCACGGAGGCGGGAGAAGCAGGAGCTGGGCCGCGTGTTTGCACCGGGCACGGGGTTGAGGAAAGGAGGGGAAGGGCTGGGCCGCTTCGGGCTGCTGGGCTGGATTGCTTTTGGGGTTTGGGCTGGTTTGGGTTTTCTGTTTTCCTTCTCTTTTTTATTTTCCAACCACACTCAAACTATTTGAATTCAAATTTGAATTTGAATTCAACCCTAGCACTCAAACATGCACAAACAAGTTAGCCCTAAAATAAATTTTAATTACTTGTGAAGCAAAAATAAATTATAAATGCAAGGCTAAGCAAATTAAATCCTAGATAATTAAATAAAGCCAATTAAATTTATTATCAAATAGGAAATTTAAATTAGGGTGTTACAATAAGCGCGAAATTAAATCCTGAGTGTAAGCAAGAGCTATTGAAGTTGTTAAAGGAATATAAAGATTGTTTTGCTTGGGAGTATTATGAGATGCCTGGCTTGGAGCGATCTATTGTTGAGCATCGGTTGCCTATTAAACCTGGGTATCGGCTGTTTCAGCAGGATGCAAGACGATGCAATCCTAAAGTTTTGCCAGATATAAAGGCCGAGATCACAAGGTTAATAGAAATAAAGTTCATTAGGCAATGTAGATATGCTGAATGGATATCTAATGTGATTCCTGTACACAAGAAGAATGGAAAGTTGCATGTGTGCTTTAACTTCAGGGATCTCAACAAAGCTACGCCGATGGATGGTTACCCCATGCCAGTTGCCGATATGTTGGTAGATGCAGCTACGCGACATAAGGTGATAAGATTTATGGATGGGAATGCTAGATATAATTAGATATTTATGGCTGAGGAGGATGTCCATAAGACTACATTCAGATGCCCGGGGCATGTTGGTTTGTTCGAGTGGATTGTCATGACCTTTGGGTTGAAGAATGCCGGAGCTACATACCAGAGGGCCATGAATTAAATTTTCCATGAGATCATCGGCAAGATTGTGGAAATTTACATTGATGACGTTGTGGTAAAGTCCAAGGGACATAAAGAACATTTAGCCGACTTACGTAAAGCTTTAGAATGCACTAGAAAGCATGGATTAAAGATGAATCCTAACAGGTCTGCATTTGGTGTGTTGGCTGGTGTCGATGTTTACCGCCAAGCCTGCTCAGGGATACCCTTAGCAGTAGGATTGTAGGTAGGGATCGACTGCTCTGGAACTCGATGGTGCAAGGAACACAAGACTTGTACCAAGCTTAGATATTATTTATTATCGGCTGAGTGTGTTGTGGTGAGCAAAGATGATGTGATTAAATACATGCTCTCATTGCCGATTTTAAATGGGAGAATCGGAAAGTTGATTTTGGCCTTTTTTGAATTTGATCTGAAATATGAATTGGCCAAAGCAGTTAAGGGACAAGTCATGGCCGATTTTATTGTTCAGCATTGTGGGCCAGAACTGGGAATTGTTGATCTGGTTCCGTGGACATTGTTCTTCGATGGTTCATCGTGTGGAGCTGGATCTGGTATTGGCATTGTTTTAGTGTCGCCTCGGGGGGCAACATTTGAATTTTCTTTTCCGATAGAAGCAACTGCTACTAACAATTAGGCTGAATATCAAGCTTTCCTCAAAGGAATACGGCTATTGCAAGAGGTTGGGGCCAATGCAGTAGAGATATTTGGGGATTCCATGCTAGTGGTCAATCAGTTAATCAGTATATATGAATGTAAAAATGATATTCTACGAGTTTATCATGTAGAGTGTTGCCGATTGCAGAAAGAGTTTAAGAAGGTAACTATAGAGCATGTCCCCAAGTTTTGCAATAGTGATGCCAATCGGCTAGCGCAACATGCCTCTGGTTATCGGCCGATAGAAGGTGTAATGGTTCTAAAATTACCTGCTGATGATTGGAGGAAGGAGATCGTTGATTATTTGGATGATCCCTCAAAGAATGTAAGCCGGAGGGTCAGATTTCAAGCGACTAAATATGTGTTGCTTGAATGAGAATTGTATTACCGGACAATTAATGGTGTTTTGCTCAAATGCCTTGATAAGGAGGAAGCTAAAGTCTTGATGGGGGAAATACATGTAGGTGTCTGTGGGTCGCATCAATCGGCATATAAGATGAAGTGGATGATTAGAAGGAATGGATACTTTTGGCCGACCATGTTAGAAGATTGCTTCACTTATTATAAAGGGTGTCAAGAGTGTCAGATATTTGGTAACGTACAGTGGGCACCAGCATCTGCTATGAATCCCATTATTAAGTCATGGTCATTTGGAGGATAGGGAATTGATTTGATTAGACAGATTTATCCACCATCTAGAAAGAATCATAAATTCATACTGGTGGCAACAGATTATTTCACCAAGTGGGTTGAAGCAATTCCTCTGAAAATCGTAACATCCAAAGAAATGATTGAGTTCGTAAAGGAGCATATTATCTATCGGTTTGGTACCTCACAGACTATTACAACTGATCAGGGTAGTATGTTTATTTATGAGGAGTTTGTCGCAAATATGGGAATTAAATTGTTGAATTCTTCTCCATATTACGCCCAAGCCAATGGTCAGGCAGAAGCTTCCAATAAAGGAATTATTAAGTTGATTAAGAGGAAGATTGACGAGTAGCCAAAGAAGTGGCATACCACCCTTAATGAAGCTTTGTGGGCCTACAGAATGGCTTGTCATGAGGCTACTAAACTATCTCCGTATGAGTTAGTATACGGGCATGAGGATGTTCTTCCTTGGTAGACAAAGCTTGGTTCCAGACGCGTTACTTTCCAAGATCAGTTAACAGCCGATTACAATGTTGCATTGATGAAAGACGAGTTGGAAGATCTGGCTGGTCATCGGCTAAATGCTCTCATAAATATCGAAGCTAATAAAGTTAGAGTGGTATGATAAGAAGGTCAAAGCCAAAACTTTTGACCAGGGAGACTTGGTGTGGAAATTGGTTCTGCCGATAGGAACCAAGGATCCCAAATTCGGCAAATGGTCCCCAACATGGGAGGGGCCGTATAAGATTAGCAGATGTGTTCCTGGAAATGCATATATTTTGGAAACATTGGAAGGAGAAGAATTTTTCAGTGCGCTTAATGGAAAATATCTGAAGAAATATTACCCAAGTGTATGGGTGGATGCATAGCCGATTACACCAAAGATCGGTTGGTTTTGGGTATAGCCGATACAAGGAAGTATCGCCTTCAGCCCAAAAGATGAAGAAAGGTTTGATCGTAATACGAGAACATTCAAATGCTTTCGTGGCCGATATGATGTATATCGCCCTTAGATCAAAAATACACTCCATACACATGAGTTTGGATTTGAATCAAGATTGCATGATGTTTTCTTGGAATTATCGGGTTTCTTTGTGGTTGAGTTTATCTTAATCGAATTGAAATGCGTGGGTTCGTTTGTTATGGCAATCGAAGATCAATGTGAGGAAAATTAAGGAAAAATCGGGACAACACAGAAGCAAAAGCGAAAGGGGGAGGAGGCCCATCCATTGATTACATTTACAAGAAGCCAGATAGGCTATTACATACTACAACCTAATCTGACTCCTCGCCGAACAGGTTGCTGACGACCCCATCCAAGCTCACATAGTCGACAATGGCGTTGGCGACGAAGCGGAGATCGTCAACCATCTCATCGAAGTCCTCCCGCGCCGCACCCCACTCGGGGAAGACCGGCTCCCATTGCCGGAAGTCTGCCCCGGACATGGTGGACACCATGGCAATGGCCCTGGCGGCGCCTGTGTGAACTTCGTGGACGGTGACCTCCTTGATGCAAGTGGGGATGTTTTGCAGGCGTGCAGCGATGGTGCTCCCCCGACTGTTCAACGAGTCTATGGCGACTCGGGAAGCATCGAGGAGGCCCTAGACCTGCGCCTCCAAGTCTGGAAGAAGCAAGGGTTAGAACAAGAAGCTGGAGCTAATCATGAAAAGAGGCATGGCAGAAGAACTTACTGGCGACCTTGGTGTCAGCATTGGAGAGTTGACCGTGGATGATGACCTGATCCATCTGCGCTGCGTCAAGTTGGCGGAGAGCCTCATCCCGCTGATGGAGGAGGTTGTAGATGAGCCCTTGGGTGCCCTCGTCTAGGGCCTGGAAGTTCGCCGGGAGCTCGGCGTCGACGCCCCTACAAAGATCAAGAACTAGTCAAATGCAATCTATAATGCAGCATTGGTGAAAGAGGAGAGATGCATTACCCATAACGGGGATGGAGCGGCGGAGGAGCACCGGAAGAGCCCTCGCCGGCGCACTTGTTGTTCGCCATTTACTTGAGGAAGGAAAGAAAGACTGGGGTTTTGGGGAGGCTAGAGGAAGAGGAAGGCGAGGAAAGCTATGGCCGATGGAGAAGCTATGGTGCCGGTGGGGTTATTTATAGCCCAAAGTGGGGGAGGTGAATCGGCTGCGGTGCACTGGTACGGCTTTTACTCCTAGATTTAATTGAGAGGAGCGTATGGGTAAAAAGACGGAAGATGAGTCGGTAGATTCCCGTTGTGTGGAACGGGAAGGTGAAAGGTGAAGGGTAAAGAGGAGATTTTGGTTCACCACCCGCATAGGAAGCGAGATGGAAGTGATGAGAAGACCGTTCGACAGCGTAATCATGACAATGATTAATTTCAAAGTAAAAATGACATTTTACTCCGAAATTGGGGGGCATGTGTTGACACCACATTTTAACACGTGTCAAGGAAGAGTGTTGCAGAGGAGAAAAGGTTCTGTCTAGCGCGAATGGTGGATTTGGATGGGTGATCGTACATCACCAATGGAGATCATGTTGACCGGAGGAAGGCAAAGTTGACCACATATTTTGGCTTCGGTTTGGTAGGAGAAATCTTGTTTTAGAATTAGTTTTGTTTTCTAGATTAGAATCGTGCTTTGCCATGATCGGCTAGGATTGTGTTGGCGTGGGGTATAAATATGAGCCCCCGGCCATTGTAGAAGATTGATGCACATCCACAAAACAAAACTTTACTCTACTTGCAATTTACTTTTCTGTCAGCGGCTTCGCCATCTTTTTCTTTTTCGCGAGTTCTTTCGAGCTGATCAAGGATGCCTCACATTCGAGCGACTTGGTTTGCTGGTAAGTTTTTGTTTACCGAGTAAATATGAGCTTTAGCTTCCGAGCGTATCGCTGTGGCTTCGTTCAGATCTATTCAAAAGTTACCGAATTTATCTAAGCTTTGATCTCGGACGCATCGCTGTTTTCTTGTTTAGATTTATTCACAATTTACCTGGCTTAGTAATCTGTTTAATCGGTAGATTAGATCTTGAAAAGCTGATTAGATCGGTTACAAGCTTAGCTTTGTTTAGATCCATACATTCATGAGTCTGCACATTTTTTTCTAGCACGTGTCGGCTTTAGATCTAGCCGTTTAGTTGCATACCAGTATCGGTAGCTTCTTGCCGATCCCTTGTAGATCGCTTTTATTACATGCTCTTTATACCCGATCTGTTGTCGTTTCTTGTATCGGCAGAACCTTGCCGATACGCTGCGTAAGAGCGATTCGGAAATCCAGCCAATACGCTCTTTTATTTGATGGTTTGCAGTTTCCTTGTTAATTTACAGGTCAAATTGACTGGCACGCCTTGCTTTGAATCAAGTGCAGTCCGAGCTTGGCGTACGGGGCTCTCGGGCTTTGGTGTGTGATCGTTTCGCGTCAATAGAAGCAGAATACGAGGTACTGCTGCACGGGCTTCGCCTAGCAGTTTCTCTCGTCATCAAGCGACTACTGGTTTACAGCAACTATGTACTCGTCATTCAACAAGTCAACAAAGAGTGGGACATCAACAAGGACATAATGGATGCGTACGTGGAAGAAATCAGAAAGCTCGAGAACAAGTTCTCAGGATTGGAAATCCACCACGTAGACCGTGCCAACAACGTGAGAGCCGATGTCCTCTCCAAACTTGGATCTACTCGAGCAGCTGTCCCACCTGGAGTTTTTTTCATGAATTACATCATCCATCAGTCAAGGTTCAAAATCAACAAACTACAGACGCGGAGGCCTCGGCCACAGTCAGGGAGGTAATGATGATTGAAGAAGACTGGTGGACACGATTCATCGACTTCATCAGGGAATTCAAGCTTCCACCACATGTCGAAGCCAAAAGCGCTGAAGCAGCGCGCATCATCAGGCGAAGCAAAGGTTTCATCCTTGTTGACGTCAACCTGTACAAGCGCTCCGCCTCTGCCATCCTCATGAAGTGTGTTACCCTTGAGGAAGGCAAGGATATCCTCAGGGAAATACATGAAGGAGTCTGCGGCAATCATGCTGCATCAAGGACACTAGTTGGCAAGCTTACAGATTAGGTTTCTTCTGGCCAACTACCATATCTGATGGAGAAGACCTTGTGAGAAGATTTCCTGGCTGTCAATTCTTTGGCAAGAAGACTCATGTCCCAGCACACAACTTGATTACAATCCCTCCATCATGGACGTTCGCCTACTAGAGTCAGGACATGATCTGACCCCTCACCGTAGCTCTAGGAGGATTCAATCATGTGCTGGTAGCAGTCGACAAGTTTACCAAGTGGATCGAGTACAAGCCCATTGTCAAAATCTCATCAGATAGAGCAGTGGATTCATCTCCGACATCATACATCGGTTTGGCTTCCCTCACACCATCACTACAGATCTGGGTTCTAACTTTACCTCACAATCATATTTGGATTTCTGTGAGAATTCTTGCATAGAGGTCAAATACGCTTCAGTGGCTCACCCACGGGAAAATGGTCAAGTAGAATGACTCGATGGCTTAAAAAAGAGACTCTACGATGCCAACTCTAAGAAAGGTGGCAAGTGGATTCAAGAACTACACCATGTGGTTCGGGGGGCTGCGAACGCAGCCCAATAAAGCAACTGGACAATCTCCTTTCTTGCTCACCTATGGATCAGAAGCTATACTACCCACAGACATCGTGTGAAAATCTCCAAGAGTAGAGGCCTATCAAGAAGGAGAAGCAAATGAAGCTCGACAACTTGAGTTAGATACAGTCGAAGAAGCTAGGATCAACGCTTTGACCCAGTCGATGAGATATCTTTAAAGAGTCAGACGCTATCATGATCGCAATGTCCAGCAAAGATCGTTCAACGTAGGAGATCTAGTTTTACGATGAATCCAAGATGAAACAAGACTGCACAAGTTAAATTCCAGATGGGAGGGACCTTTCATTGTGTCTAAAATTACAAGACCAGGATCATATAAAATTACCGATGCTGATGGTAATGAGGTACCAAACTCTTGGAATATCGAGCACTTGCGCAAGTTTTATCCTTGATTCAGTTATGTGATGGTGTCAGTCAATCTCTTTAATAAAGCAATGGTTTCTTCTACCTCTCGACTACATTAGAGGCAACAATCAACCTGATGTCATCAAGATCGACTGCTTTTTAAAGGGTTTTTCCAACCAGGGTAGTCCCATAATACTCATACAGACCTAGATAACCCAATCTGGTTAGACTACATAGTTTTTCCTACTGGGATAACCTATTAAGGTTCATCCGAACAGGATAACTATACAGGCCACATCCTTGTCCTTACAGGACACATCCTACTTGCTCACTCGAATAGCTTCTAGGATACCTTTACAAGTTTGTCCAACTTGGGTAACCCGTCAGGGTTCACCCTAACCGGCCAACTCTAAAGGTACTTCCAGCCTTGAGTTAAATGCACAACTACTTGCTCGCTCGAGTATGTTTCTGGATACTCTTAAAATTTGTCCTACTTGGGTAACCTGACGGGGTTCATCCTAACCGGTCAATCTTAAAAGTTACTCCAGTCTACAAGTTAAACACTCTACTCGCTCGCTCGGGTAGATTATGGATATATCTATACAGTTTTTTCTATGTGGATAATCCGACGAGATTCACCCTAGCTGATAAACTACAGAGGTTACTGTCAGATTATTGTTCCGACCAGTCCACCAGGGGTGTACCTGGTAGTAGAGTTTCAGGATGGGGATCTCAGGGCCAAGAGCTCGATGGTAACACGAAGATGCAGGGACTTAGACAGGTTTGGGCCGCGATGAGCGTATTACCCTACGTCTTGTGTTCGGGGTTGTATTAGGGTTTGTGGAATGCTGCGAAAAAGAAGAAGTCTCCTTTATATATACTAGGAGCCATAGGGGTACAAGGAAGGTATGCTCGGGTTGTTTTACAAGGAAGGAGGTCGGTTAAGTTCCCAAGATATCTGGGCTTCTAGCTGGAGCCTCTCATCCTGATCTACTGAAGATCCTTTGTGCCGAGCAGATTAGCCTCCTGGGTTCGGGGACCCCACTCAGCAGGGAGGTACATAGATCTACCTCCGTCAAGCCCCTGAGCGCCAGAGGGCCGAGTTGATCTTGTCGTACCGGAAGAAGTCCTTTGGTGCTCATCATAAATGTCCGTCGTTGTTGTAGATCCAGAATGGGATGCGCCCCTGGGCGCACCCATTGAGTGTAGCCCCCGAGCCTCGGAAGGTTTCGGAGAAGCATTTTGAGGGTCAAAGAACTGATCTTTAACTCTTGTTGGTCCGAATGCCTGAGCACTCAGCAAACATTTTTGATACACCGATCCCCTGAGGGTACCAGTCCTTAGCTAACTCGAGATAGCCATAGCATGTGAATACAACTCGATTCCCAGACCCTGAAGCCCTGGTTCGAGTCACTAAGACTTTTCGAGTGGTTCCGGCGCCGGCCCCTGAGGCCCTGGCTGGGTCACGGAGACACGCTGGGTTGTAAGTGGCGCCCAACCCCCGAGCAGGGTCGTTAGCGGAGTGACGAAGACACGCCGAGTTGTCACGGCGTCCGGGCCCTGAGGCCCTGGCTGGGTCGCGGAGACTCACCGGGTCATCAGTGGCGCCCAGCCCCCGAGCAGGGTCGCTGGCGGAGTCACGGAGACGCAGCGAGTAGTCACGGAGTCCGTGCCCTGAGGCCCTAGCTAGGTTGCGGAGACACACTGTAACACCCTAATTTAAATTCCAGCATTTAATAATAAATTTAATTGGCTTTATTTATTTTTTTCTAAGGTTTTATATGTCTAGTCTTGCATTTAATCTAATTTTTGTTCCATAAGTAATTAAAATTTATCATAGGGTTAAAAATGTTTGTTGCATTCATGCTGGAGCATCTTTTTTTAAGATTAAAAGCTAATGCAGTTGAGTCAGCCAACATTAGAGCCTCATAGTTTGTGTTATACTTGTTGAGTACAAGTTGTGTACTCACACTTGCCTTCTCTACTTTTTTTTTTCTCTTGTCCTTTTTGGGGATACTCTACTGCTGCTCAGTTCCTGCCGACGCGAGGGAGTTCACTCAGCGCTACCAGGACGACGAGAACTTCTAGGCGTTCGTCTCCCAGTCGACGTCCCTGTGGTGCCAAGCTTCCGAGAGGCTTCGTTTATGTATTACGCTTCCGCATTACTCTGTACCAGACTTTTGTCATTATTGTAATAAATAACATTCGTACTCGCTTTATTACATCTTTTTACGTGATATGTGCTGTGATATATTGTTCATTCTGTTGTATATACGTGTGACTTGATCCTGGCACGTATATGATTGCTCGGTTTATGTCCTTTTATAAACCGGGTGTTACAGAGTGGTATCAGAGCCGTATCAACTGTAGGACAAAAGCCTAGATAGAACAGGTCGAGTTTTAAGTCTTCTTATCTCTCAGCCTTGTCTGCTGAAACTATTTTGCTATTATACTCCTTGAACTATAAGATTTTTACTCGTCCTGCCTTGATTTCTCTCTATAGGATAGTTTCCGTAGATTCTGGCCTGAAGAAAATCATCTAACCATCATAGGTGTAAGCTAAATGACCCCTTTATAATAATACGATAGCACGTTCTGCGATGCGTTGTGATTAGTCGAGTCGTATGTTAAACTCGGCTAAGTTGTGAACTTTGTATGCTTGTTATTATGCTACAAGTTTGATTTGGATTTTTGGTTGATTCCATAGCTTAGTAGTTAAATTTGTTTAATGAAAATCAGTATTAAGTTAAAGTTAATTAATTAATAAAACTGAGTTAGATCGTTGGGGGTAAAACCGTCCACTCTATCCTGTCTACTTTATCATGTCTAAGTCTTTCTTGCAGAAAAATATCGTATCCATCTGAATTTATTTCTGCAATATCCTTACTCATGAAATCTTTTGTCCAAAAAATCAGATGGTGAATACCAGGCATGGTTCTGACCAGTAGGGGCAAAACAACCAGGGGCAGAATAACCAGGGTACTGGGATCCCGATGCCTCCGCCTCTGACCCCGGAGCAGTACTTCCAGCTCCAGATGCAGATGATGGCTACCCTGAACAACACCGTTAAGGCACTTCAGCAGGCTCACACTCAGCCTCCGCCTCCTCCACCGCCACAGACCCGTGACAGGCGTGCTGAGTTCCTGAGGGGTCACCCGCTGACGTTCTCTCACACGTCTGACCCACTCCAGGCGGACGACTGGCTCCGTGCAGTGGAGCGCTAGTTGGACGTCGCCCAGTGCGATGATCGGGAGCGAGTCTTGTACACAGCGGGACAGCTGCGAGGGGCAGCTTTGGACTGGTGGGAGTCCCACCCAGTTCAGGACCGCGAGGCTTTCACCTGGATCCAGTTCCGGGAGCGGTTCCGCAGCCACAACGTCCCCGCGGGCGTTATGAAGACCAAGAAGAAGGAGTTCCTTGCGCTTAAAAGCAGGTAAAACTCAGATATGTCATTCAGCATTCCCTTTTGAGTTAGTATTCCCCCTTGTTCTATCTTTCTGAAGCATGAGATAATCATTCGATATACATCTGTCCTTTTCACTTCAGGGAACCATGACGGTCACGGAGTATCGTGATCGTTTCCTTCAGCTCGCTCGCTACGCCCCTGCCGAGGTCGCGGATGACCGCGAGAAGCAGGAGCACTTCATGGAGGGACTGGAGGACTACATCCAGTACGCGCTGCTCGACCTCCGCTTCGACGACTTCAACCATCTGGTTGACAGCGCACTCAACATGGAGCGCAAGCACTTGGAGATGGAGGACAAGAAGAGGAAGATTGTTCCCGTTGCTTCCAGCAGCAACACTTGTCCTCGCCTCCAGCCGCCCCAGCAGTACCAGTAGCAGCAGTACCGGCCACCCCAGCAGTACCAGCAGAGGCCGCAGCAGTACCCGCCTCGACAGTAGCAGTAGGCAGGTCAGGGCCTGAGGTTACTGGCACCTCCGGCTCGTGCTGCTCCACCAGCTTCACCAGCACCTTAGGCTCCACGGTAGGCAGCTCCTCCTGCCGGACAGCAGGCTCAGGGACCCCTTCGCACCTGCTATCACTGCGGCCAGCCGGGGCACTACGCCAACTCTTGCCCTCGGAAGGCGCAGACGGGACAGCAGGGGCGCCCAGCTCAGCCTAGGGCGCCACTTTAGGGGAGAGTGAACCACGTGACGGCCGAGTCAGCGGCCGAGGCTCCCAACGTGGTTATTGGTACGTTCATGGTCAATTCATATCCAGCTACAGTGCTTTTTGATACTAGTGCTACGCATTCCTTCATTACATAGTCTTTTGTCGAGCATCATGGTATTCGTACTAGCACATTAAAGAGGTGCCAGTTAGTATCTTCACCGAGAGGACAGTTGAGATCTCATACTTTCTGCCCCAGAGTTAGTGTATCCTTGAGGGGAGTAGAGTTTAGTACAGATCTGATGGTGCTAGACACCAAGGGCATCGATGTCATTCTGGGGATGGAGACTCTTGCTAAGTGGGGAGTCCGGATAGATTGTGCTCAGAGGACAGTCTTATTATCGGTTTCCAGTGGTCAGGAGGTTACGATCAGTGCAGTGAAACCTTCTGGATTTCTTCATCAGATGGAGGCTAGACCCACGGACGGTATTCGCGTGGTGTCTGAATTCCCGGATGATTTGCCAGGTATGCCGCCAGAACGCGACATCGAGTTTTCTATTGATCTCTTGCCTGGCACTGCTCCTATTGCAAAGCGGCCCTACCGCATGGCACCAATACAGCATGAGGAAGTCAAGAAGACTATTGATGAGTTGCTAGCCAAGGGCTATATCCGTCGCAGCTTCTCTCCTTGGGCTTTTCCATTGTTGCTAGTAGATAAGAAGGATGGCTCGAAGAGAATGTGTGTCGATTATCGGGAGCGGAATGCAGTTACCATCAAGAACAAGCATCCAGTGCCCCGTATTGAGGATCTCTTTGATCTGCTTCGAGGTGCTCGCATATTCTCGAAGATTGATCTGAGTTCGGGTTATTTTCAGCTGAGGATCCGTCCTGGGGATATTCCGAAGACGGCATTCACCTGCAAGTACGGGCTATATGAGTACACGGTCATGTCTTTTGGCTTGACTAATGCCCCGGCTTTCTTCATGCACTTGATGAACATTGTTTTCATGGATTATCTGGATGTCTTCGTGGTGATCTTCATTGACGATATTCTGATCTTCTCCAAGACAGAGGAAGAGCATGAAGAGCATCTGAGGCTCGTGTTGCAGAGATTGAGAGAGCATCAGCTGTATGCTAAGTTCAGCAAGTGCGAGTTCTGGATTGACGAGGTTCCATTCCTCGGTCATTGTGACACCCTAGGTGTCTGCACATTAGTGTTGCATACCTTTTGTACACCATGTGCTTGTTTTTGCTTGAAAAAGGACCTTTTTGTAATTATTTTAGGTTATATGTGTAATTATGATTTTATGCAAGGTCCTTTCTGCAGTTATATTTGAATTGGGTGTTCAATTATAGCTTTTGTGGTGCAATCATTACATGGCAGGAAACTTTTCAAATCAGCCCAAGTTTGAAGTGAAATTTCATTGAAAAAGACAAGTTCCTTTGAATTCAAATTCCTTTCCTTGTTTTCAAAATTAGATCTCTATCCTTTAATCAAATAAATTTTTGCACAACATCAAAGTTGTAGATTTTGAAAAGTTGAACAACTTTCATGTTGGGCACTTTTTCATCTGAGCCCTATTTTAAAAGTTATCTCTGGTTTACAGACTAGTCCCTGGAATTTTCAGAAATTGCAAAATGATCCTTTCTTCCACCTCCAGCTCCCTGCTCTGTTTTCCCCCGCCGCCGCTGTGCAGTGCCGTCACCGGCGCAGTGGAGAGCCTGCCCGGCCATGTTCTAAGTCGCGCTGGCACCCACGCGTCGAGCTGCCCTTCCTCCACCGCCCTTGGCTGCGCGCTGGAGCCTCCCCTGCAGTGCCACGCCGCCCAGAGCCGCCGCCCCTCTCCTAGCGAGCGCTCAAGCACTACATAAGCCCCAGAATGCGACCGGCGCAGTGGAGAGCCTGCCCGGCCATGTCTAAGTCGCGCTGGCACCCAGCGTCGAGCTGCCCTTCCTCCACCGCCCTTGGCTGCGCGCTGGAGCCCCTGCAGTGCCACGCCGCCCAGAGCCGAGCAATGGTCGCCACCTCGCCGTCGCCGTGGCCGGCCAAGGCAGAGGCCAATGCCCTCTCCTAGCGAGCGCTCGGGCACTACATAAGCCCCAGAATGCGATTCCTCTCACCCTTTTGCTCTCTCCTCTCTTCCACGCCTCAGAACGCCGCCGTTCCGCAGCACGCCGGCAAGCTCATCTCGCGGTCTTCCCAGAGCCGCTCCGCTCACACTGAGCACTCCACCAGCTCTGCCTCACCCTCGCACACCTTCCTGGCTACTTCCCGTCGACCAATTTCCACCGGAGCCCCCTCGCCGTCGTAGCCCGAGCTCCGCCGCCGCCTGCTATGGAACTCGTAGCTCCGCCCCTCCTCCGCCCGCGCTGACCCTGCCACTAGATCCGCCTCACCCTCGAGCAGCTGGTCGACCACCTTCCCTCGCCAAATCCTCACCGGAGTCACCTGCCGCCGTTAAACCTTCGCCGCCGACCCGCCCTGCTCCGACGAGCCACCGCCTCCGAGCTCCTCTCCGCACCCCAATACCACCCAGAGGTGCGCCTTGGACCCCTATAGCTCCCACGCCTTGTTCCCCTCGCCGCCGGTGAGCCCCTCGTCGGGAAACGGCCGGTCAAACCTTGCCTCCCCTCTCTGACCATAGCCCAGGGACTTCGTGTTTGAATTTGAAAAACCCCAGGGGGCTATCTGCGTTGTCAGTGACTCAGTGGAATAGTGCTATAGGGACTTCTTTGCTATGTTTTTCTGTGAACTTTGAAATTCAATATCAATTCGTATAAAATTCGTAAAATAGCAAATCTTGATGTTTTTGAATCCTCTTGAAGAGATCTATGCAGTAGAATCATAATATGTTAGTATTTAGTTGCATGTTTTTGCTGTAGAATTTGATTTGTGTTACTAGTGCATAAATATTAGTTGATTTTATCTTTTTCTTAACAACTGTTTGAAGCCTTATCTAGCAATGAAATTTTTATGGTGATTTACTCATATGTATATAGTGTTTCTATAAAAATTTCTTGCTCAGTTCTATAAAAATGAATCTTGCTAATCTGTTGTTCTGTTTTGTTTATTTTCTCATAATTATTTATTTGCAGATAAAATCATGAAAAATTCACAGTACCTATTTCATTTCTGTGTCGACCTCCTGTTAAATTTTGAGCTTCTGTTTTGCTATAGTTTGACCTGTATAATTCACGTTTGTTCTAGGTGTTGTCTGAATGAATGGTTTGTTGTGAATAAATGGCTACATGTTTTGGCATGATTCTTACTGGGTAGCTTAACCTGTTCATGTTCTGTTTAGGGTAATTTTTGCTAAAATTATTTCTGTTTGTACTTTGAGTTGTTTATTTATTAGCAAACCATAACTTACTTGTTATAGGAAATCACCCCCGCTTGTTTATGAAGTTAGTAAACTTCATTTGTGCTGTTGATCATGATGCCGTGTGTAGTTAGAATTGTTATTTAACTACTTTATAAACGATTGCCCATGTGTGTTTATAATTCTGTTCTTGCATTACATATAGATACGACTGCTTTGTCGGACGGGATGTACGAGCTGATCCCGGAGTCTGACGGAGGTGATCCAGAAGTCCAGGTGAACGCCGCTGAACTAACTGAAGCCCCGAACCAAAGTTCAGAAGAGCCTAGAGCTGAAATAGTTAGCGACTACCGAGAAGGCAAGCCCCGGACATAACCTATATTTCAAATTATTATCATTTACTGTTATTATTTACTTGTGCATTTACAGTTCTTAGGATTTGAATTGAAACCCTAGATGCATGATCCTAGGAACCTATGTACTGAACACTAGACTTGAGTTCGACTACTTGCTAAGCTTATAGGACCGGTAAAAGTCGAGTGATTGCCTGTCACTCGCGAGCTTTATAGGAATTGCGTGTTTACTTTCTGTTATCAATATAAGGACGACGGACGGGGTCGTGTTCGATATCATGACCTTTGGTGAGACCCCGTCTGTGTTGATGAACTTGCTAAGGTCGCGGTGTGTGGTAGTGCTGGTTAAGTTTTTGAACGTACTAGCCACATGCCGTAAATATGGTACGCGGTAAGCCTAGTCACCGATTGGACCGGGGAGTGGATATACCTTTCACTCTCTCTTAGAGATAGGTTTTATTTATGTTTATGTTGCGCAACACCGCGGCTGCAGGGAGGAAGTTGGTGCCCTGTAGTCGGGGAGAGTGACCCTATCCACAAGCTGGAAAGAAAGGTAAACGGTTGTTTGGAAATGACCCCACGGTGTTCCAGACGTGTGTGTTAGGTTTGCCTGGACAGGTTAAGAAATTCGATTCGAATCGTCTGCTTCTCACAGTTTGGGACTGCTTGATCTCTTTGCCACACAGAGTAATAAGAGCAACATTACTATGTGTTAATCTTGATGCTTGCTTAAAAGATCTACCATGGTTGATTAGTAGTTTCTTACCTAGAATGGTTAATCTACTAGAATCATGAAAGCTAAAATTTAAAAGTAAGGACCTACTCTTTATTGCTTTTCAGCAAAAAGGAAACCAAAGCCTCACAAACCTTGCATGGTCTAGCTACAGTGGGTTTAGTATACCCGTTGACGGTTAAGTCTTGCTGAGTATTAGAATACTCAGCCTTGCTGTTGAACTTTCTTTCAAGTATGAGTTTCGAAGAGCAGGTCGCTAGTTTGACCTACCCGTGCTCTTTGCCTCATGGCTGGTCCGTCGAGTGGGATACGTCCTCGGCCGGCAATGACTTTGATGAGTGATACCATGCTTGGGCTAGCCTGGTATCCTTTTGCGACGTGTTGTAGCCGTCGTGTTTTATCTTCCGCTGTCTAAACTCTGAACTTATGTTATGGTTTGTATAACTGCTTTACTTAAGTTGGTTTTGTAATAATGGTTTGAACTGGTTTGTAATCTTTACTATGCCTGTGTTGTAAAATGGTGGTTGTAATATCTCTGGACTCGCCTTCATGCGGGGTATGCTTGTTCGATCCGAGAACCGGTGGTTGTATCGGGACGTTACCTGACAGACCAAGAATTGTTCCGTTTGAAGTGCGTTTGAGCTAGTGTTGCCTTTATGGTGATGCCCTGCGCACTTGAGCTGGGATAATTCAGGTGGTTCTGCCACAGCTGGCATCAGAGCTGCAAGCATACACCAGAGGTGTTGGAACCTTAAAAATCATTTTCCGTATAAAATGGAACAACAAAGAATTTTGAAAAAGTACGTTGGATTCGTTAAGGGTTGTGCATAGAACGTAAAGTCCTAGCGAATTTACGGGAATTACTAGGTGGTTATTTATGTATGGTTTATGTTATCTGACTTCCATCACTTTACATTTTTGTTAAACCATACTCACAAGCAACTCTTAATTCTTGTAACGACGCACCTACGTTGAGGTAAGAAGGTAAGGATCCTCAGTCAGCTGAGGGAGTCTGACCTTCCCGTCGGTGATGCGAGCCGAACGCTGCCCTCAAGCAGTGGCTAACTTGAGGTGCTTCCAATATACCGACTATTAGTTGACTATATTGGAAGTAAAGTGTGCTCAGTCAGCTGAGGGAGTCTGACCTTCCCGTCGGCGATGCGAACCGAACGCTGCGCTCAAGCAGTGACCTACTTGAGCTACTGCCAATATACCGATTTCGGTCGACTATATTGGGAGTAAAGGAACTCGTGAATACGCCACTGAGTAGCGTATATTAACGTTGGCCATACGGCGGAAATTGTATGGCTGCCGCTTCTATAGTGAGCGGTAATGTTTGGGGACGCTTTCATGAGTGCTGGCATGAAAGGTTCATTGGATATATATATATGTTCTGTCAATCTTCTGCAGGTACACTAACCGCGATTTGATAAGTTAAGAACGGTTAGAATGTATCGACTAGCTATATAGGGAGAGCCGTATTTATGTATGCCACCATGCTAACCACATAAGCCCAACGATAGTTGGTAATTGTTTATCTTGTGAGGAACGAACAGGACGTGCATGCATATTGATTGATGTTACTTTGGTTCCTAGTGTTTAAAGTTGTTACATGAGCTTTTTAAGGAATTTCTAGTATGAATCCTCATAGATAAGTGTTAGTGTGCTTAAATCATGAATAAGTTAAATTTTGATTTTTGGAGCATGCTTGTTAAAATGCTTAGATTTTCTTGGATGAGAAAGATGGTTTTGAGTCTTGTTTTCATCCTAAGCCCCATCTTGTTGTTATAAGGATCTTTTTATTCCTTAGAATCTCAAATGATGAACCAGTACCAATTGTGGTTTATTATTTTCTGAGTTTGGAACCATATCATCTTTTGAATTAGAATCATATTTGCTTTTCTGCAGTCTTCTTAAAGCTTTATTTGAGAAGTCTTGAGATAATTACATTACTCACATTTGAATCTTTTTGATTCAGATGGCGGACTGTTACCATATCCGTTGGGATGAGGAGGGAACTGCTCATACCGACTGTCTGTACTGGGAGGGTTTTTCGAGGATTCTTTGGGATTCACTTCGTATCTTCCACTACCCAGATCCACCCCAGTACACGGGACGCCAGTTTTCTGAGGATGGAATTCAGAAGAACCGAGTTACCATGACCATTCCCCAGCACCCCACCTTGGATTGGCCACCTATTGATATTGAGGTGGTGGGATATCGTTTGGTGGATGCTTTTGAGACGGCAGCTCTCAGAGCTATTACTACTTTTTGTGAGCACCATCCTGAGGAGGTAGTTGCGTATCCTATTGGTTTGTTTCTAGCAGTCAATGCTGGTAATGCAGAGTGGCTCTTCAGGACCACACACTTTGGGCACTTAATTGGAGATATAGCTGAGGAGACTATTCAGGCAGTAGTCATATATATGAATGCGCAGTCTCACTACCAGATACTTCAGCAGCGACACATGGAGCAGGTGATAGACTTAGCTCAATCCTTCCAGCGAGGTCTTCGTTTGAGGGATACTCAGATTCAGGGACTTCAGGATGCCGTTGCTGGTAGGGATCAGGCCATTGCACAGTTTGAGCATCAGGCTATGGAGCATGGTGCTGAGATAGAGCAGCGCAACACAGTTATTGGTTTTCTTCAGGGGCAGGTGCATGAGCTTCAGGTAGATTGGGCTGATGCTTTGGCCCATATTGGTGTGCTCCAAGAGCAACTAGATGTTCCAGCCGCGCCTGCAGCAGCAGAAGAGGATCCAGAGCAGATGGAGGGAGTTTCAGAGATTGCTTCAGAGCACGCGCTTGCTGAGCCTAACCCTCAGCCGGACGACTCTTCTTCTGGCAGTGCCTCTTCTGTGGGCAACCTCGATGACTTCTAGGCGCCTTAGACTTGTTCTAGATAGTTAGTGTTTTCTCTTGTTGTAGCATATGTACATAGGGAAGAGATGTTGTAAAATAGCCTTAGGGAGGAGTACCACTTGTTGTATTATATGTGGTAAGCGTGTGTGATGTAGGTTGTATGAAAAATGCTACTTTGGATGTAATATAAGTAGCAACTACCAGTTTGGAAATCATGATCTTCCTACTTGCCAAATCTCTTCATTTGTGCATTTCCACGCTGTTTGATGAATATTAAGATGTTGCAAATTTTGTGGCATGTGTGCTCATCAAATTTAGCCTATTGAATCTAGGAGACTCTATTTTAGTCCAATCACTTCTATGATCTCTGTTGATTAGCAGCGTAGCATAGAACAGTGAAGAGTGAATTGCTAGATTATCTTCTTTAAACTTTTTGCTCTCAGCGTTGAGTATCAATACGATGGAGCATGAGGCTATCTAACAGCTGACTAGTTCTGAGTTATGAGTTGCACAAATATGTGTGGTGCATATTGTGCTACACCGCATTTAGTTAAATTCTGCTGATTTAATTTTGATATCCAGTGTTTGATCATTGCACTTACCATTGATTTTGGGAGCAAGAGAAATGTATCTAATAGATGTCTTCCATAATTAAAGATGGTTGGTCAAACTCGTGGAACGCCTGAAGGCTTCGACCGTGAGACTGGCAGTGGATCTCAGCAGCCACTGCCACCACCATTGAATCTGGCCGACTTAATGGCCATGCAGACTGAGCTGCTACCCCAGTTGGTCCAGGGGCAACAGAATCAGCCACGCCAACAGCATGGAGGACGGGATGCTCAACCCGGGGGTTACCAGGAGTTCTTTGGTACCCAACCTCCACTTTTCAGCCGAGCTGATGACCCACTGGATGCTGATGCTTGGCTCCGTACAATCAATTCCAAGTTTGCTCTGTTAGCGGTACCGTGTGCTGATGCAAACAAGGCCCACTTTGCCGCCCAACAACTTCGTGGTCTTGCACGTATATGGTGGGATCATTATTGTGAGATGCAGCCTGCTGAACATGTCATCTCTTGGGAGGAATTCCGAACTGCCTTCAGATCACATCATATTCCTGAGGGACTGATAGAGAGAAAGTTGAATGAGTTCTTGGCTCTAAATCAAGGAACCCGCACTGTTCTACAATATGCACAGACTTTCAATCACCTGTGCCAATATACGGGCCATCATGCTGATACTGATGCCAAGAAATGTGATCGTTTTAGTCGTGGCCTCACTACCAAGCTCAAGGAACGCCTGAACCTTATTCAGCCCAACACCTACAATGAGCTGGTCAACCTGGCCATTACTCAAGAGGACTGTATTGCTGCACATCGTGCCGAGAAGAAACGAAAGGCACCAACGGGACCCTCGAGTGCTCAGCCACCGAGGTATCGTTTGGTGCAGAACACTCCACCAAGGCCTCCACAAAGAAATGCCCCAGTGGGTAGGCTTGTCTTTAGGCCGCCTCAGCAGTAGGGAGGATTCAGACCTCCAGTGCCTCAGCAGCAGCAATAGCAGCAGTTTGGCCCAAGGCCAAATGCCCCACAGTTCAATAGTGGGAATGGTAATAATCGATGCTTCAACTGCGGCAGTACTTCTCACTATGCCAAGAATTGTCCGCAACCCAGAAAGAATAATTCAGGGCAAAACTCCAACCAGAACAACAACAAGAGCAAGGGCAAGAGGCAAATGGTGCAAGTCCGGCAAGGGCGAGTTAACTTCACTACTCTTGCAGACCTTCCAGAAGGAGCACCAGTCATGACGGGTACTTTCTCTATCCATAATAAACCCGCAGTCATATTATTTGATTCTGGTGCAACTCATAGTTTTATAAGTGCCAAATTTGGAGCAAGAATAGGGTTGGACTTTTGTCATACTAAGGGATCTTTTATGATAACAACCTCTGGTGGGAAGATAGCTTCCAATCAAATCACTAGACATGTGCCAATTAAGCTGGGTAGTAGTTTGATCAAGACAGATTTGATCTTGTTGAATTTAGAAGGCATGGATCTTATTTTGGGCATGGATTGGATGACTAAACATAAAGTACTGTTAGATATCTCTTCCCGAGCCATCGAGATAGATTCACCACATCAAGGAGCCACCATACTCTATCTTCCACAACGAGAGTGCTTCAACTCTTGTGCTTATGCCACAAAAGAAATTAAACTTGAAGATATCCCTATTGTGTGGGAGTATGCGGATGTATTTCCAGATGATTTGCCTGGAATGCCCCCTGATAGAGATATCGAGTTTGTTATTGAACTTCAACTCGGTACCGCCCCTATATCTAAGAGGTCGTACCGAATGCCTCCTAATGAGTTAGCAGAATTGAAAGTCCAACTCCAAGACCTTCTTGACAAGGGCTTTATTCGTCCAAGTTCTTCACCCTGGGGATGTCCAGCCCTGTTTGTAAAGAAGAAGGACAACAGCTTGAGGCTATGTGTTGATTATCGACCACTCAATGCGGTTACTATTAAAAATAAGTATCCTCTTCCCCGCATTGATATTCTGTTTGATCAGTTAGCTGGAGCCAAGGTTTTCTCAAAAATTGATCTTCGTTCTGGCTACCATCAAATTAAGATCAAGCCATGTGATATTCCAAAGACTGCTTTCTCGACCAGATATGGACTCTATGAATATCTGGTTATGTCTTTTGGTCTTACCAATGCCCCATCATATTTTATGTACTTGATGAATTCAGTCTTCATGCCGGAGCTGGATAAATTTGTCGT
This sequence comes from Panicum virgatum, assembly GCF_016808335.1. Taxonomy (NCBI): domain Eukaryota; kingdom Viridiplantae; phylum Streptophyta; class Magnoliopsida; order Poales; family Poaceae; genus Panicum; species Panicum virgatum. The sequence goes on along the minus strand of NC_053150.1, from coordinate 24,807,596 downwards.
TGTATTCATTGACGATATTTTGATCTACTCCAAAAATGAAGAAGAGAACGAGCAACATTTGCGTATCGTTCTTCAACGATTACGAGATCATCATCTTTATGCCAAATTCTCCAAGTGTGAATTTTGGCTGGATAGTGTGAAATTCTTAGGCCATACTATCTCCAGTGATGGTATATCAGTTGATCCAACTAAAGTACAAGAAGTAATGGATTGGGAATCTCCAACTTCAGTTCATCAAATTCGCAGTTTTCTTGGTTTAGCTGGATACTATCGTCGATTCATCCCTGATTTCTCCAGAATAGCCAAGCCTATGACGGAGTTATTGAAGAAGGGAGAGAAATTTGTTTGGACTGACAAATGTGAAGAAGCCTTTCAAACTCTCAAAGCTCGACTCACTACTGCTCCAGTGTTGGCTACACCGGACAGTACCAAACCTTTTGATGTTTATTGTGATGCTTCTGGTACAGGACTTGGTTGTGTGCTTATGCAAGACAACCGGGTTATTGCTTATGCATCAAGAGCCCTCCGGAATCATGAGAAGAATTATCCAACACATGATCTGGAGTTAGCAGCTGTTATACACGCTCTCAAGCTTTGGAGACATCATCTTATGGGGACTCATTGTAATATTTACACTGACCATAAGAGTCTCAAATATATCTTCACCCAAGCTGATCTCAACATGAGGCAGAGACGCTGGCTAGAGTTGATAAAGGACTATGATCTAGAAGTGCACTATCATCCAGAAAAGGCTAATGTGGTTGCGGATGCACTCAGCCGCAAGTCACAATGTCATTGTCTATCTATAGAGCCATTCAATGAGACTCTATGCCAAGAAATGATGAAGTTGAACCTAGAAATGGTACCTCAAGGAAGTTTGAACCATATATCTATTGAGCCTACACTTCATGATAGCATCATCATGGCACAATTACATGATGAGGGTATCAAAATCATTAAGGAAAAGTTATCCCAAGGTGAAGCAAAGTACAAATGTTTCCGTGTGGATCATAGAGGAGTTTTATGGTTTGAATCTCGACTTGTTGTACCCAAGAATCATCAGCTTAGAAAGCAAATTCTTGACGAAGCACATCTATCGAAGTTTTCGATTCATCCCGGTAGTACCAAGATGTATCAAGATCTTAAACAAGATTTCTGGTGGACTCGAATGAAAAGAGAGATCGCCAGATATGTTTCTGAGTGTGATGTCTGTCAAATAGTTAAGGCTAGTCACTTGAAAGTAGCTGGTACTCTCCAACCTTTACCCATTCCATCCTGGAAATGGGAGGACATCAGTATGGATTTTATTGTCGGTTTACCCAACACTTCGCAGAAGCATGATTCTATTTGGGTAATCATTGATAGACTCACCAAGACCGCCCATTTTATTCCGGTTCATACTACTTATTATGCCAAGAAGTATGCAGAGATTTATCTCGATCAAATTGTCCGTTTGCATGGAGTTCCAAAGACGATCATTTCTGATTGTGGGGCTTAGTTTATTGCATCTTTCTGGGAGCAATTGCAAGAATCCCTTGGAACAAAATTGATTCGTAGTTCAGCTTATCATCAACAAACTGATGGGCAAACTGAACGAATCAATCAAATCCTTGAAGACATGTTGAGGGCATGTGCTATTCAATATGGCAAGAACTGGGACAAATGCCTAGCACTAGCTGAATTCTCATATAATAACAGTTATCAATCCAGCTTGCAAATGGCACCATTTGAAGCATTATACGGTCGAAGGTGCCGAACTCCTTTGAGTTGGTCACAAGCTGGAGAACGCAAAATTTTTGGGCCATATTTAGTCTCTGAGGCAGAGGAGAAAGTTAAAGTTGTCCAGACTAATCTTAAAGCAGCCCAATCAAGACAGAAAAGTTATGCAGACAAAAGAAGAGATCCTTTACAATTCAAGGTAGGGGATTGCGTATATTTGCGAGTATCTCCTACTAGAGGTGTACAATGCTTTGGCGTAAAAGGGAAATTAGCACCCCGATACATCGGACCATTTGAAATTAATGAAACTTATGGACCAGTTGCCTACCGACTTCGTCTTCCTTCTCAGTTGGCCGCCATTCATGATGTCTTCCATGTATCACAACTCTGGAAGTGCACCAGGGTACCTACTGAGATCCTTGAACCACAAGATATCGAAATTGAATCTGATCTATCTTATACGGAGTATCCAATCAAGATTCTTGACACCAAGGAAAGAAGTACTAGAAGGGAGAAGATTAAAATGTACAAGATCCAATGGAATCATCATACTAAAGATGAAGCTACTTGGGAGACTGAAAATTTTCTCCAAAGAAACTTTCCTGACTTTCTAAGAACAAATTCAGGTATCAAATCTTTCCATTCCTTTTCTTCCTGTAATCTCGGGGCGAGATTCCTTTTAGGGGGGAAGGCTGTGATACCCTAGGTGTCTGCACATTAGTGTTGCATACCTTTTGTACATCATGTGCTTGTGTTTGCTTGAAAAAGGACATTTTTGTAATTATTAAAGGTTATATGTGTAATTATGATTTTATGCAAGGTCCTTTCTGCAGTTATATTTGAATTGGGTGTGCAATTATAGCTTTTGTGGAGGGTGTTTTTGCAAAATGTGGTGTAATCATTACATGGCAGGAAACTTTTCAAATCAGCCCAAGTTTGAAGTGAAATTTCATTGAAAAAGACAAGTTCCTTTGAATTCAAATTCCTTTCTTTGTTTTCAAAATTAGCTCTCTATCCTTTGATCAAATAAATTTTTGCACAACATCAAAGTTGTAGATCTTGAAAAGTTGAACAACTTTCATGTTGGGCACTTTTTCATCTGAGCCCTATTTTAAAAGTTATCTCTGGTTTACAGACTAGTCCCTGGAATTTTCAAAAATTGCAAAATGATCCTTTCTTCCACCTCCAGCTCCCTGCTCTGTTTTCCCCCGCCGCCGCTGTGCAGTGCCGTCGCCGGCGCAGTGGAGAGCCTGCCCGGCCATGTTCTGAGACGCGCTAGCACCCACGCGTCGAGCTGCCCCTCCTCCACCGCCCTTGGCTGCACGCTGGAGCCTCCCCTGCAGTGCCACGCCGCCCAGAGCCGCCGCATGGTCGCCACCTCGCCGTCGCTGTGGCCCGGCCAAGGCAGAGGCCACCGCCCTCTCCTAGCGAGCGCCCGGGCACTACAAAAGCCCCAGAATGCGATTCCTCTCACCCTTTTGCTCTCTCCTCGCTTCCACGCCTTAGAACGCCGCCGCTCCGCAGCACGCCGGCGAGTTCATCTCGCGGTCGACCCGGCTTCCCAGAGCCGCTCCGCTCACGCTGAGCACTCCACCTGCTCCGCCTCACCCTCGCACACCTTCCTGGCTACTTCCCGTCGACCAATTTCCACCGGAGCCCCCTCGCCGTCGTAGCCCGAGCTCCGCCGCCGCCTGCCCACAGTGGAACTCGTAGCTCCGCCCCTCCTCCACCCGTGCTGACCCCGCCACTAGATCCGCCTCGCCCTCGAGCAGCTGGTCGACCACCTCCCCTCGCCCAATCCTCACCGGAGTCACCCGCCACCGTTAAACCTTCACCGCCGACCTGCCCTGCTCCGATAAGCCGCCGCCTCCGAGCTCCTCTCCGCACTCCAATACCACCCAAAGGTGCGCCTTGGACCCCTATAGCTCCCACGCCTTGTGCCCCTCGCCGCCGGTGAGCCCCTCGCCAGGAAACGGCCGGTCAAACCTCACCTCCCCTCTCTGACCATAGCCCAGGGACTTCATGTTTGAATTTGAAAAACCCCAGGGGGCTATCTGCGTTGTCAGTGACTCAGTGGAATAGTGCTATAGGGACTTCTTTGCTATGTTTTTCTGTGAACTTTGAAATTCAATATCAATTCATAGAAAATTCGTAAAATAGCAAATCTTGATGTTTTGGAATCCTCTTGAAGAGATATATGCAGTAGAATCATAATATGTTGTATTGTTGTACTTTTTCTTAGTTTTTGCTATTGTTTGCATGTATGTTTATGTTTTGTATTGTTTTTGGCCATGTGTTCGTGAGTAGACGTTGATCCATCTGAGGAGCCCCAGTACCAGTACCAGGAGCCATCTTCTGAGCAGTTCGAGCAGCAGGAACAGTTTGAGGAAGGCAAGTATAACATGAACACCACCTATCACTTTTAAATACATTTTCATACTGCATTTTAATATTGTATGCCTATAAGGACTTTCCTAGCCACTTTATATCCTTTATATATATCCTGTGGGTTGCATTTTGGTTAGTTGTGCTAGGTGCCATGCTACAACACACTTGGTCTTTTTAATTAATTTGATTAATGGTTTATGCAACTTAATTCTGGGAGTGGCCCTCTGTGCTCCGTTCTTGAGTGGCTCACGTCTCGTTAAAATATGTTTTGTTAGAAACATGGTTTAGGGGGGCCAGCACGGTGCTTAGTGCTTGGTTGGCCACTCTCCATAAGGACCGGATCATAGAGCGACAACCTGGGACAACAGTGCTACCACAAGACTGGAATGGGACGATCTTGGCTTACTAATTAGGTCTTTTTGGTTTGGAGTAACTTACCTACGAGGCAAAGGGTGGTAAGCTTCAATGGTCCCTGCTCCTCCGGCTTGGTCTGTGCTTGGTTTGCGCAGCTGTGCTTGTACCCCCGTGAGGTGGGCCCCATCGTCGCCGATCCAACTCTTCGCGGTTACGCCTTACCAACGAGATTCTTTGTAAAGGCCTCGTAGTGAGTTTGCTAGTCATCTCACCTAAGAAAGTGTGATGAACAACTAGCATAGCTCACGACTTGTGGGTAAAGATGTGCAACCTCTGCAGAGTGTAAAACTGTAACACCCTAATTTAAATTCCAGCATTTTATAATAAATTTAATTGGCTTTATTTAATTTTCTAAGGTTTATTGTATTTAGACCCACATTTAATCTAATTTTTGCTCCCTAAGTAATTAAAATTTATCATAGGGTTAAAATGTTTGTGCATTCATGCTGGTGTATACTTTTATGTGGTTGTGTGCATAGGAGTTTGAATTCAAATTTCATTTGAATTCAAATAGTTTGTGTGGAGTTTGAAAGAGAAAAGAAATAGAAAGGAGAATAGAAAAGGAAAATAGAAAACCAAACATCAGCTCAGCCCAAACTCAAGCTGGCCCAGCCAGCACTCCTTCCCTTTCCCTCCCGCGCCAGCAGCCCGGCCCTCTCCCAGCGCAGCCCAGCCCAGCGCTCGGGCCCAATATCCTTTTCCCCCGCTCAGTGCCCCGGCCTACCCCGCGCTCCGATCGGCCCGAACCAGCGCACGCGTCCCGCTCGGCCTTCTCCCATCTGCCCAGCGCGCCCTGACGCGAGCGCGTCGCCCCGCCTCTGATGCCACTGGCCCACCGGTCATCCCCCTCCTCCCGTCTTCCTCGCCGCGCAATGGCCGCGCTGTCGCCCCGCAAATCTCGGCGAGGCTTCCATCCCGAGCACTCACGCCCAGGTCACCCCGCTGCCCTACAAATAGCACCCCGCGACCCCACCTAGAGACCTACCTCGCCACCGCATCCAGCCACAAACCCTAGTCGCTGCCCTCCGAGCTCCGAGCGGAGTAGAGCCCCGCGCCACCACGGTTACGCCGCTTCGCCGCGCCGGAGTCCCGGGCAAGCAGCGCTTCGACTCCGCCATGTCGCCAGGAAACGCTCTGAGCCCGCCTCAAATCCGCCCGTGCCACGGCCAAAATTTTCGACCCGAGACCCTCGCCGGTAAGATGCGTCGCCCGCTCTTTTTCCTCGCCGCTGGTGACGATCAAGTCGCCCTGACCCCACAGCACTCTCGCAGGCCTCTACCGAGTTGATCCAAGGAGTCCCGGAGCCCGGACTCCCTCTGCTTCGACCCCTCCCCGAGAGCCGCCCGGCCTCAACGCCGGCGTTGCTGCACGACTACACCGCCCGCTCCGAGCCCCCGGTAAGCACCCCAGACCCTCTCTTGTTCTTTAGCGTTAGGTTGCTCGGCCCGTAGGCCGTTACCAGTGTTGGAATGCCGCACGCCGGCGAGCCCCGCCGCGTAGGGCCGCCACCCGCACAGTAACCGCCGCCCAGAGCGTCCCCGCCCTCCGCTCTTGGCCCAGGTGAACCACGCATGCCATGTGGACGCTCCCTGACCCAAAACCCGCTCAAATCCCAGCCCGGATGGCCGATTTTTGCCACCTCCGGTCGAGCGCCGCCGCGGAACAGAGCTCCGGCGGGCCGCGACGCCATCTCACGCGCCCAAACCGCTAGATCCGTCTGATCAGGAGTGTGCGGCCATGATTAGATTCAAAGCCCATCAAATCCAAGCCATCCGATCCAGATCCAAGCGCCCAGATTCAAAGATACCCCTTCGACTGGAAGTTTTTCTAAAGAGACCCCCGACTTTCCCGATATCAACCCGCAGTCCACCTCTATTCAAAAGAAATTGCAGTTTAGTCCAGAAATTAGCGCCCAGCCCCCTGAACTCTTTAGAATTTGAACCCGCCGCCTTGGCTTCTGTTTTTGCAAGTTAGACCCTAGAGTTGTTGTTTAATTACGTTTAGGTCCTCGGTTTTTGCACAGAACCCCTAGAACTTTCAGTTTTCTCACAGTTTAGCCCCAGGACCTTGTTTTAGCTCTAGATTTCACGTTCTAGCTCCGTTTTAGGCGTTCTTTTTGACCACGCGATCGTTGTAATGCGTAGAATAGTTTTAGACTAATTTAGTGTGTTGTTTTCATGTATTGATGTACTGTTTCTTAGCTTTTGTTAGTGTTTGCTTGTATGCTTATTGTGTGCCTTGCTTTTGGCCATGTGTTCGTGAGTAGACAGTGATCCATCTGAGGAGCCCCAGTACCAGTACCCGGAGCAGCCATCTTCCGACTAGTTTGAGCAGCAGCAGGAGCAGTACGAGGAAGGCAAGTATAACATGAACAACACCTATCACTTTTAAATACATTTTCATACTGCATTCTAATATTGTATGCCTATAAGGACTTTCCTAGCCACTTTATATCCTTTATATATATCCTTTGGGTTGCATTTTGGTTAGTTGTGCTAGGTGCCGTGCTATAACACACTTGGTCCTTTTTAATTAATTTGATTAATGGTTTATGCAACTTAATTCTGGGAGTGGCCCTCTTTTCTCCGTGCTTGGGTGGCTCACGTCTCGTTAAAATATGTTTTGTTAGAAACATGGTTTAGGGGGCCAGCACGGTGCTTAGTGCTTGGTTGGCCACTCTCCATAAGGACCGGTTCATAGAGCGACAACCTAGGACAACAGCGCTACCACAAGACTGGAATGGGACGGTCTTGGCGTAAGAATCAGGTCTTTTTGGTTTGGAGTAACTTACCTGCGGGGCAGGGGCGGTAAGCTTCTATGGCCCTCGTGCTGAGTGGCCTCGTCTGTGCTTCGTGTCTTGACGCCCACTAGACCTGCTCCATAGTCGCCGATCCACCCTCGCGGTTACTCCTTACCAACGAGATTCTTTGTAAAGGCCTCGTAGTGAGTTTGCTAGTCATCTCACCTAAGGAAGTGTGATGAACAACTAGCGTAGCTCACGACTTGTGGGTAAATATGTGCAACCTCTGCAGAGTGTAAAACTGGTATACTAGCCGTGCTCACGGTCATGAGTGGCCCAGATCCTCCTTTTAATTAGTGGGGTTATCTTCCTTTGACGAGGCAGGTTTCCCCGGGTGGCTTGGTTTGGTTTGGTTCTCAGTAGTAACATGATTAATTTTGATTAATTACTATGTAACTGGGTTTATGGTAATTCATCAACTTGTAGTAAATAGCTTTAATAAAATTTTGCCAAGACTTAAAAGCTAATGCAGTTGAATCAGCCAACCTTAGAGCCTCATAGTTTGTGTTATACTTGTTGAGTACAAGTTGTGTACTCACTCTTGCCTACTCTACTCTTTTTCCTCATGGGACACTCTACTGCTGCTCAGTTCCTGCCGACGCGAGGGAGTTTGCTCAGCGCTACCAGGACTACGAGGACTTCTAGGGGTTCGTCTCCCAGTCGACGTCCCTGTGGTGCCCAGCTTCCGAGAGGCTTCGTTTATGTTTTATGCTTCCGCATACTCTGTATCAGACATTTTGTCATTATTGTAATAAATAACATTCGTACTCGTTTTGTTATATCTTTTTACGTGATATGTGATGTGATATATTGTTCATTCTGGTGTATATACGTGTGACTTGATCCTGGCACGTATATGATTGGTCGGTTTATGTCCTTTTATAAACCGGGTGTTACAAAAACTGGTATACTAGCCGTGCTCACGGTCATGAGCGACCCAGATCCTCCTTTTGATTAGTGGGGTTATCTTCCTTTGATTAGGAGGGTTTCCCCGGGTGTCTTGGTTTGGTATGGTTCTCAGTAGTAACATGGTTAATTTTGATTAATTACTATGTAACTGGGTTTTATGGTAATTCATCAACTTGTAGTAAATAGCTTTAATAAAATTTTGCCAAGATTAAAAGCTAATGCAGTTGAGTCAGCCAACCTTAGAGCCTTATAGTTTGTGTTATACTTGTTGAGTACAAGTTGTGTACTCACACTTGCCTTCTCTACTTTTTTTTCCTCTTGTCCTTTTTGGGGATACTCTACTGCTGCTCAGTTCCTGCCGACGCGAGGGAGTTCACTCAACGCTACCAGGACTACGAGGACTTCTAGGCATTCATCTCCCAGTCGACGTCCCTGTGGTGCCCAGCTTCTGAGAGGCTTCGTTTATGTATTATGCTTCCGCATTACTCTGTACCAGACTTTTGTCATTATTGTAATAAATAACATTCGTACTCGCTTTATTACATCTTTTTACGTGATATGTGCTGTGATATATTGTTCATTCTGTTGTATATATGTGTGACTTGATCCTGGCACGTATATGATTGATTGGTTTATGTCCTTTTATAAACTGGGTGTTACACACGCCGGGTCGTCAGTGGCGCCCAGCCCCCGAGCAGGGTCGCTGGCGGAGTCACGGAGATGCGCCGAGTAGTCACGGCGTCCGGGCCCTATGGCCTTGGCTGAGTCGCGGAGACACACCGGGTCGTTTCAGATATATTCGAAGCATATTCTCATTATGGTAAAAATCCAACCGTTATCTCCACGTGCGGATCTGACGCGCCTGACAGAGGAGCGGGGCTGTCAGGGGCAACGGTAAAAAGAAAGTTACCGTTTATCCCGCTCCGCCCGCCATAAGATTCCTGGCCCGATCCGATCCAGCCGTTGATTTTGGATCTGCCTGTTGTGCAGCCTCAGATATTTCAACAGGGGAGGCGGTGCAGAGCGGCCACCCTGTTCCCTAGCGCTCCAGAGCTTTCCGCCGCCTTGCCGACACGGCGAGTTTCCAGAGCTCTTTGCTTCCTAGTTCCTCACGATTTCCACCCCCTCTCCCGAGCTTCACCGCCATCGCAATGGCCGCCACTCCTGCTGCGTCGTCATCCTCGACCTCGGGGAGCGCCGGAGAGACTCCGCCTCCATCGTCATCTTGGTAGAAGTGCACGCTCCAAGAGAGCAACATCCAGGACATGGTGGAGCGCAGCATCCTCCCGGAGAAGCAGATCTCCGGGTGGCGGTGCTGCTACAGGGAGGAGTTCCCATCAAAGGACACGGACCAGACGGTCGTGTTCAAGTCCTTCTATGAGAAGGGCTTCGCGCTGCCCGTGGGAGCCTTCTTCCGCGGGCTTCTTCACTTCTACGGGGTCCAGGTAACACATCTCAAGCTCAGCTCGATCGCCCAAATTGCCATCTTCATCCACCTCTGCGAGGGGTACTTGGGCATCGCTCCCCACTTCAACTTGTGGCGGGCTCTGTACTGCCTCAAGGGGCACCTGTCCAACATTCGCCAAAACGTTGTGGGCGGGGCCACCTTCTCGCTGCGCCAGGGGAGCATCTACCCCGACTTTGTGCTCCGCGACACCAACAAGGGGTGGGCGCGGGAATGGTTCGTAGTGTCGAACCCGGCGCCCTGCCTCCCGGCCCGCATCGGCCGCGCGCCGGAGTACAAGGCATGCTGGGAAGAGCCGCCGACCACCGAGGAGATGGCGCAGGTGGAGCGCATCCTCAAGGAGATCGCCGACTTGTCGGTGCAAGGTCTGACAGGGGCCGTGGTGGCCCTCTCCTTCTGCAAGCGGCTCACGCGGCCCATCCAGGAGAGGGTCCACCCGGCCTTTGAGTACTGGGGTCGTCATGACCCTGTCGGCCCAAAACCAGGAGAGTTGGCCCAACCAGGCGCACACCCGAAAGAAGTCCTGCTACACCCCAAAAGCTAGCCCAAGAGGTGAGAGACTCCCCCCCCCACTTTTATGTTAGTTCACCTCTCCCGCCACAACCAATGTGGGACTAATCCCAACAATCTCCCCCGTCACACATTGGTGGCCCTTAGCACTGATCGGGCCCACACTACAGTCCACCAGTGACCGGCTCCACACACGAGCACATATGGGCCTCACACCCGCAGTCCACCACTGACCGGCTCGACACACGAGCACACACGGGTCTCACACCCACGGTTCACTGGGCTTCAGGTCTACACCACCCAAGTGTGCACGGGCACAGGAGATTGCGGAACCAGCTCTGATATCAATTGTCGGCCCAAAACCAAGAGAGTTGGCCCAACCAGGCGCACACCCGAAGGAAGTCCTACTACACCCCAAAAGCTAGCCCAAGAGGTGAGAGACTCCCCCCACTTTTATGTTGGTTCAACTCTCCCCCCACAACCAATGTGGGACTAATCCCAACAGACCCAACCCGGGGACAGGAGTGCAAGGTCCCCCGGGAAGAGATTGCGAACCGGGTCGGCCGCATCATGGTGGGGCAGATCTGGGACAAGGGCTGCCCAAAAGCCCTCTGCCAGAAGCAACCGACCGACGCCGTATGTCTTCTCGATTCTTCTGAGTGGTTTAGTTCATTTTCGAGTTGTTTCCTCTGTTTTTGTTCTATTTTTCCGACTGCACCCGTTGGGTTGTGACACAACTCGGATTCTCTACAGGCCAAGGTCATGGAGTACTGGTCCCCCGCTCCTCTACTTGACGGGGACCCTGGCAAGGATGCCGCTGCCCCCACCGAGCTGCGCCAGTCAGCGGAGGAGGAGATAGAGTTCTCCTCCGACTCCTCCGTGGGGAGCGAGTCGGAGGTTGAGATCACCGGAGCCTCGGGGGTGCCCTCATCGGTCACCCCAAGAAGGAAGATGTTCCGCGCCGTGAAGAAGATCCCGCTGTGAAAGACAGGATTGAAGATGGCACAGAGGTCGCTGAGGAGCTCGACCCCTAAGGGGACAAGCAAGGTCCGGGGAGCGTCGGCGCCCCCCGGTTGTTGCTGCAATGGGGTCGGCATCTGCTGGCCAACAAGCCGAGAAGGAAGTGGCCCAGGGACTGCACCAGCTGTGCGGGGAAGTGATGCCCCCGCGTCCCAGTTCCGGGGCTCAGCTGGCCGTGCCGCTAAAGCTCAAATTCGCGCTGCGCCGTAGCGGCGGGTAAGTTTCTGGATCTGAGTAGTGATTCTTGCTTGATTTTTCTTTCCTGGAACTATGCTAAGCGCCTTTTTCGTTGATGTAGGAGGGCGTCGCTCAACGTCGCCAAGAGGAAGGCGGAGGGGTCGTCCACCGGGGGCGGCTCCAGTGGTGCCGCGCTACTGACCTCGTCGTGGGCGAGTTCGGCGAAAAGCTGCGCTCGCCGCGAGGAGGAGAAGAAGAAGGAGGAGGAGGAGGCTAGCAACAGGGTCTCCCCTCCTCTCCAGGATGTGTAAATGCAGGACCCGTCCCGTAACGAAGGGGCGGCGCACGTGGTGGTCGAGGCCCTCTATGTCCCGGCCATTGAGGTGGCAAGGACCGAGGATGTCCCAGCCATCGAGGTGGAGAGGACCCAGGCCGAGCCCTTCGAAGGGGCCAAGACCCCACCGGTGAAGGAGGAGGCCGAGGAGGACGAATCACTCTGCAGCCATTTAGTCGAGTGCGCCAAGGTGACCCATGAGTGTGTCGAGTTAAATCTCCTGCCTCACTCTTTTGTATAGCCGACTTGTTCTTGTAGGTGTCATCTGGTAATGCCAAGTTGTTCTCCAGGCTCTGGTGGAGCTGTCGGAGCAGGCCGCCCAGGAGTTGGTCGAGGGGAGCACCGCCATCGGCCGAGTGGCAGAGCTCGAGGCCAGGGTGGCCGAACTAGAGAAACTGGGCCACTAGCTGGAGGCCGAGAGGATGAAGGCCGAGGAAGCTCTGCGCAAGGAGTAGCGCGGCAAGGAGTCGGGTCAATGCCTGCCGAGTCCTTTTTGCACTGTTTGGTCTCTAACTTCCTTTTTGTATAGAGCTGGAGTCCTGCACCAAGGCCAACGAGGATCTTCAGAAGCTCCGAGAGGTAGCTGAGGCCAAGGAGGCCGCCACGGAGGAGAAGCTCGCCAGGAGCAGCAGGCTTGACGAGGTACGATTCGAAAATCATACGGCTGGTTGTTGTCTGTCGTTGTTGCAGCTTGGGCTGACCCAGCCGAGTGCTTTTTCTGCAGAAGTGGAGGATCAGGCGGCGCAGGGCCGGGCGACACTGGATCGCCTGAGCAGGCCATTGGAGGCTCTGCTTGGGGCGTTCGAGCCCGAGGGCATGGCGGCAGTCGAGGGCCTATCTGAGAGGCTGGAGGCATCCCGTGGCCGACTGGAGGCCTTCATCTGGGGAGCTGCCAGGGATGCCGTGCAGCACACACTAGGACTGGTGAAGTCCCATCTCCCGGAGGCGGATCTGGATCCGGTGGGAGACGGCGTTCCTGAAGACTGCTCTGTGGCAGATTGGGAGGCCAACCACGCAGCTGTCCTAGAGATCGCCGAGCGCATCATCGCCGAGCTGTAGGCTGCTGGTCTCGAGGAATTTCTATTGTTTATTTGGCTGCAAGAAGAGTTGGTCAAGATGGACCGACTTAGAAATAATATTTATGTAAATAATATTTATTTTTATTTGCTTTTAAGTTATGCCCACGGTCCGAGTTCTTTTCTGAATTTGTCGAGTAGGTGGGGGCAGACTCTGAGCCCTTGATAGCACTTGAGAGCTGATCATCAATGTGCGTGATGAATTAGGGTGACACAGAGTGGCTCCAGGATGTACTCGGCTGTCTTCATTAAGAGCAGGCCGGGTTGTTCTTGTCTGACTGGTCGGACTCTGAGTCACAGCCCCCGGGCATGTTAAGAACGACTCGGTAAAGAACGAAAGCAGATAGAATGTGATGTATAGAATGCGACAAACTTTATTAAATGAGTAGATGGGTACATAGCTTTGCATTTTCTATGCTTCTACGGATAGAAGCGGCGTAGGTGCTCTATATTCCATGGGTTGCCCACATCTGTACCGTCTTGCCTTTGTAGGTGGTAGGTTCCAGGAACTACTATCCCACTGACTACAAAGGGCCCTTCCCATGGGGAAGACAGCTTGTGAGCGCCAGTAGTCGATTGGATTCGTCGCAGAACCAGGTCGCCGACATTGAAGTTGTGGCAGAACCGCCTAAATTATCCCGGCTCAAGTGCGCAGGCCATCACCATAAAGGCATGACTCAAAACCATCGTTTTCAACCAAGAAAATCTAAGCATTTAACAAGCATGCTTCTAAAATCAAAATCCAACCCACTTATGGTTTAAGCACACTAATACTTATCTATGAGGATTCATTCTATGAACAAAATCAAACATCAACCAAATATGCATGCACGTCCTGACCATTCTAACAAGATAAACAATTGCCAACTATAGTTGGGCTTACGTGGTTAGCACGGTGGCATACATAGATACGGCTCTCCCTATATAACTAGTCGATACACTCTAACCGTTCTTAACTTATCAAATCACGGTTAGTGTACCTGCAGAAGGTTGACAGAACATATATATATATATCCAATGAACCTTTCATGCCAGCACTCATGAAAGCGTCCCCATACATTACCGCTCACTATAGAAGCGGCAGCCATACAATTTCCGCCATATGGCCAACGTTAACATACGCTACTCAGAGGCGTATTCACAAGTTCCTTTACTCCCAATATTGTCGACCGAGATCGGTATATTGGCAGCAGCTCAAGTAGGTCACTGCTTGAGCGCAGCATTCGGTTCGCATCACCGATGGAAAGGTCAGACTCCCTCAGCTGACTGAGCACACTTTACTTCCAATATAGTCAACCAATCGTCGATATATTGGAAGCACCTCAAGTAAGCCACTGCTTGAGGGCAGCGTTCGGCTCGCATCACTGACGGGAAGGTCAGACTCCCTCAGCTGACTGAGGATCCTTACCTTCTTACCTCAACGTAGGTGCGTCGTTACAAAAATTAAGAGTTGCTTGTGAGTATGGTTTAACAAAATGTAAAGTGCTGGAAGTCAGATAACATAAACCATACACAAATAACCACCTAGTAATTCCCATAAATTCCCTAGGACTTTACGTTCTACGCACAACCCTTAACGATTCCAACGTAGTTTTCCGAAATACCTTGTGGGTCAAATTTTATACGGAAAATGATTTTTAGGGTTCCAGCACCTCTGGTGTACGCTTGCAGCTCTGATACCAGCTGTGGCAGAACCGCCTAAATTATCCTGGCTCAAGTGCACAGGCCATCACCATAAAGGCAACATTAGCTCAAACGCACTTCAAACGGAACAATTCTTGGTCTATCGGGTAACGTCCTGATACAACCACCGGTTCTTGGATCGAACAAGCATACCCCGCACGAAGGCGAGTCCAGAGATATTACAACCACAATTTTACAACACAGGCATAGTAATGATTACAAACCAGTTAAAACCATTATTACAAAGCCAACTTAAGTAAAACAGTTATATAGACCACAACTATAAGTTCAGAGTTTGAAAGCAGCGGAAAATAAAACACGACGGCTATAACACATCGCCAAAGGATACCAGGCTAGCCCAAGCATGGTATCACTCGTCAAGGTCATTGCCGGTCGAAGACGTATCCCATTCTACGGACCAGCCAGGAGGCAAAGAGAAAGGGTAGGTCAAGCTAGCGATCTGATCCTCAAAACTCATACCTGAAAAAGGGTTTCAACAGCAAGGCTGAGTATTCTAATACTCAGCAAGACTTAACCGCCAACGGGTATAAGTAGCCCACTTTAGCTAGACTATGCAAGGTTTTGTGAGGCTCTGGTTTTCCTTTGCTGAAAAGCAATAAAGAGTATGTCCTTACTTTCAAGTTTTAGCTTTCAAGATTCTAGTTGATTAACCATTCTATGTAAGCAGCTACTAATCAACCATGGTAGAAAATTAAGCAAACATCAAGATTGATAAATAATAATATTGCTCTTATTACTCTGTGTGGCAAAGAGATCAAGCAGTCTCATTTCATCGTGAGAGGCAGACGATTCTGAATCGAAATTCAACCTTGCAAGGATAACCTAGCACACACGTCTGGAACACCGTCGGGTCATTCCCAAACAACCGTTGACCTTTCTTTCCGGCTTGTGGATAGTGCCACTCTCCCCGACTACAGGGCTCCAAGGCCGAACCTTGTCCCTAGAAGTCGTAGTGTTGCGCAACATAAAATAAAACCTATTTCTAAGAGAGAGTGGGAGGTATATCCACTCCCCGGTCCAATCGGCTACTAGGCTTGCCGCGTACCATATTTACGGCATGTGGCTAGTACTTTCAAAAACTTAACCACCGCTACCACACACCGCGACCTTAGCAAGTTCATCAACACAGACGGGGTCTCACATAAAGTCATGATGTCGAACATAACCCCGTCCATTGTCCTTATATTGATAACAGAAAGTAAACAAGCAATTCCTATAAAGCTCGCGAGTGACAGGCAATCACTCGACTTTTACCGGTCCTATAAGCTTAGCAATTATTCGAACTCAGGTCTAGTGTTCAGTACATAGGTTCCTAGGATCATGCATCTAGGGTTTCAATTCAAATCCTATGAACTGTAAATGCACAAGTAAATAACAGCAGTGATAATAATTTGAAGTATAGGTTATATCCGGGGCTTGCCTTCTCGGTAGTCGCTAACTATTTCAGCTCTAGGCTCTTCCGAACTTTGGTTCGGGGCTTCAGTTAGTTCAGCGGCGTTCACCTGGACTTCTGGATCACCTCCGTCAGACTCTGGGATCAGCGCGTATGTCCCGTCCGACAAAGTAGTCGTATCTATATGTAATGCAAGAACAACATTATAAACATACATGGGCAATCGTTTATAGAGTAGTTAAATAACAAATTTAACTACACAAGGCATCATGATCAACAGCACAAGCACGTTATACTAACTTCATAAAATGAGTGGTGGTTGATTCCTATAGCAATTAATTCCATGTTTGCTAATAAGAAAAACTCAAAGCACAAACAGTAATAAATTCTGCCAAAATTACACTAAACAGAACATGAACAAAGTAATCTACCCTGTAAAAATCATGCCATAACATCTAACCATTTAATCAGAACTAAACAATCATTCAGACAGCACATAGAACAAAATTGAATTATACAAGTCAAATTAGAGCAAAGAAGAACCTCAAAATTTAAAAGGAGGTTGACACAGAAAAGAACTAACTACAGTGAATTTTTCATGATTTTATATACACAGAAATAAATATGAGAAAAAAAACAAAACAGACAACAGATTAGCAAGATTTTGCTCCTGATCTTGCCATGAACTGAAGCTCAAACTTCCTGGACAAGCTAAGATACTCAAAAAGAACATGCAGAAATAAATTCATGATTTATTAAGAACAGAAACTATTTACCATAAATAAAGTCTACTAAACAAGGATTAAATCAAATAAATAGCTACACCAAAGAACTGATCATGAAATTTTTATAGCAAAACAAGTGTTACATGTGTAAACTACCATAAAAGTTTCACTGCAAGACATGGCTTTATTCAGCAGTTAAGAAAAAGATAACATCAACCAATAATTATGCACTAGCAACACAAATCCAAATCTACAGCAAAAACTTGTAACTAAAGACTAACATATTATGGTTCTATTGCATAGAGCTCTTCAAGAGGATTCCAAAACATCAATATTTGCTATTTTACGAATTTTCTACGAATTGATATTGAATTTCAAAGTTCACTGAAAATCATTACAAAGAAGTCCCTAAGGCACTATTCATCTGAGTCTAGGCCTATTCAAATAACCCCCCGGGTTCTCTGGAATTTCAAACCCGAGGTCCTCGGGTCGGGTCAGAGGGGGAGCGCGGGTTTGACCGGCGGTTTCCCGGCGAGGGGCTCACCGGCGGCGAGGGTGGAGGGGTGCGTGAGCTTCACGGGTTCAAGGCGCACCTCTAGGTGGTCTAGGGTTGCGGGGAGGGGCTCGGAGGTGGCGGCTCGACGGAGCAGGGCGGCTCGGCGGCGGAGGCAAGCGACGGCGAGAGTGCTCCGGTGAGGATTGGGCGAGGGGAGGCGGTCTGGGAGTTGCGCGAGGACGAGGCGCGGCTTATGGTGGGGGCTATTGGGGTGGAGCGGGTTTGGAATGGCGGCTCCGCGTCGGGGTGAGCTCGCCGGGGTTCGGGGTGGTGCGGCGGCGGCGTTCCGAGGCGTGGGAGTGAGGGGGAAGCAAAAGAGAGAGAGAGGAATCGCATTTTGGGGGGTTTTGTAGGGCTCGGGCGCTCGCTAGAAGGGTGCGGCGGGCGCTGCCCGGGGCTGTCCACGGCGACGGCGAGGTGGCGGCCGCCTGGGCGGCTCTGGAAGTGGCGGGGCGCGTGGCTCGGCCAGGAATGCTCCAGCGCGAGGCAACAGGCGGGGGAGGAGGAGCGGCGCGACGCGTGGGGGCCAGCGCGAGGCGAATTAATGGCTGGGAAGCCTCTCCACGACGCTGGCGGCGGCGCTGTCGGTGGACGGCGGCGAGAAACAGAGCAGGGGGGGTGGAGGTGGAAGACAAGGGCAGTTTTGCAATTTCAAAAATTCCAGGGACCACTCTGTAAACAAGCAATAACTTTTAAACCAAAGCTCAAGTGGAAAAGTGCCCAACATGAAAGTTGTTCAACTTTTCAAGATCTACAACTTTGATGTTGTGCAAAAATTTATTTGACCAAAGATTCAAGAGCTAAAATTAAAAACATTGTAGGGATTTTGAATTCTAGGAATTTTGTCTTTTTCAAAGCAAATTCACTTCAAACATAGACTTAAAAGTAAATTTTGCTGCCATGCATTAAATGCACTGAATTTTTGCAAAAACACCCTCCACAAAAGCAATATTCAGAAATAACTAAAGAATGGACCCTGCATAAAATTATAATTACACATATAGCCTTTTATAATTACAAAAAGACCCTTTTTAAGCAATTCAAGCACATGATGCATAGCAAACATACACAATTACTGTGCAGACACCTTTTTAATTACTGTGCAGACACCCAGGGTGTTACAGCCTTCCCCCCTAAAAGGAATCTCGTCCCGAGATTACAGGAAGAAAAAGATGCAAGGACTTGGTACCTGGATTGGTTCTAAGAAAGTCAGGAAAGTTTCTTTGGAGAAAATTTTCAGTCTCCCAAGTAGCTTCTTCTACAGTATGCTGATTCCACTGGATTTTGTACATTTTAACTTTCTCCCTTCTAGTACTTCTTTCTTTGGTGTCAAGAATCTTGATTGGATACTCCTTATAAGATAGATCGGATTCAAACTCGATATTCTGTGGTTCAAGGATCTCAGTAGGTACCCTGGTACACTTCCGGAGTTGTGATACATGAAAGACATCATGAATGGCAGCCAACTGAGATGGAAGACGAAGTCGGTAGGCAACGGGTCCACAAGTTTCGATAATTTCAAATGGTCCGATGTATCGGGGCGCTAATTTCCCTTTTACGCCAAAGCGTTGAACACCTTTAGTAGGAGATACTCGCAAATATACGAAGTCCCCTACCTCGAATTGTAAAGGATCTCTTCTTTTGTCTGCATAACTTTTCTGTCTTGATTGAGCCGCTTTAAGATTAACCTGGATAACTTTGACTTTCTCCTCTGCCTCAGAGACTAAATCTGGCCCAAAAATTTTGCGTTCTCCAGCTTGTGACCAATTCAAAGGAGTTCGACACCTTCGACCGTATAATGCTTCAAATGGTGCCATTCGCAAGCTGGATTGATAACTGTTATTATATGAAAACTCTGCCAGTGCTAGGCATTTAACCCAATTCTTGCCATATTGAATAGTACATGCCCTCAACATGTCTTCAAGGATTTGATTGATTCGTTCAATTTGCCCATTTGTTTGTGGATGATAAGCTGAACTACGAATCAGTTTTGTTCCAAGGGATTCTTGCATTTGCTCCCAGAAACGTGCAATAAACTGAGGCCCACGATCAGAAATAATTGTCTTAGGAATTCCATGCAAACGAACAATCTGATCGAGATAAATTTCTGCATATCTCTTGGCAGAATAAGTTGTGTGTACGGGAATAAAATGAGCGGTCTTGGTGAGTCTATCAACGATTACCCAAACAGAATCATGCTTATGAGGAGTAGTGGGTAGGCCAACGATAAAATCCATACTGATGTCCTCCCATTTCCAGGATGGAATGGGTAAAGGTTGGAGAGTACCAGCTACTTTCAAGTGACTAGCCTTAACTCTTTGACAAACATCACATTCAGAAACATATCTGGCAATCTCTCTTTTCATTCGAGTCCACCAGAAGTTTTGTTTAAGATCGTGGTACATCTTGGTACCACCAGGATGAATCGAAAACTTTGATAGATGTGCTTCATCAAGGATTTGCTTTCTAAGCTGATGATCCTTGGGTACAACCAGTCGAGATTCAAACCATAGAACTCCTCTATGATCCACCCGAAAACATTTGTACTTTTCTTCTCCTTGTGATAACTTTTCCTTGATGATCTAGATACCTTCATCATGTAATTGTGCCATGATGATGCTATCATGAAGTGTAGGCTCAAGGGATATATGGTTCAAACTTCCTTGAGGTACCATTTCTAGGTTTAACTTCATCATTTCCTGGCATAGAGTTTCATTGAATGGTTCTACAGATAGACAATGGCATTGTGACTTGCGGCTGAGGGCATCCGTAACCACATTAGCCTTCCCTGGATGATAGTGCACTTCTAGATCATAATCCTTTATCAACTCTAGCCAGCGTCTCTGTCTCATGTTGAGATCAGCTTGAGTGAAGATATATTTGAGGCTCTTATGGTCAGTGTAAATATTACAGTGAGTTCCCATAAGATGATGTCTCCAAATCTTAAGAGCGTGAATGACAGCTGCCAACTCCAGATCATGTGTTGGATAATTCTTTTCATGATTCCGGAGAGCTCTTGATGCATAAGCAATAACCCGGTTATCTTGCATAAGCACACAACCAAGTCCCGTACCAGAAGCATCACAATAGACATCAAAAGGTTTGGTACTGTCCGGTGTAGCCAATACTGGAGCAGTAGTTAATCGTGCTTTGAGAGTTTGGAAGGCTTCTTCACACTTATCATTCCAAACAAACTTCACTCCCTTCTTTAATAACTCCGTCATAGGCTTGGCTATTCTAGAGAAATCAGTAATGAATCGACGATAATATCCAGCTAAACCAAGAAAACTGCGAATTTGATGAACTGAAATAGGAGATTCCCAATCCATCACTTCTTGTACTTTAGTTGGATCAACAGATATACCATCACTGGAGATAGTGTGGCCTAAGAATTTCACACTGTCTAACCAAAAGTCACATTTGGAGAATTTGGCATAAAGATGGTGATCTCGTAATCGTTGAAGAACGATACGCAAATGCTCAGCATGATCTTCTTCATTCTTGGAGTAGATCAAAATATCGTCAATGAATACCACGACGAATTTATCCAGCTCCGGCATGAAGACTGAATTCATCAAGTACATAAAATATGCTGGGGCGTTGGTAAGACCAAAAGACATGACCAGATACTCATAGAGTCCATATCTGGTCGAGAAAGTAGTCTTTGGAATATCACAAGGCCTGATCTTTATTTGGTGGTAGCCAGAACGAAGATCGATTTTAGAGAAAACCTTGGCTCCAGCTAACTGATCAAACAGTATATCAATGCGGGGAAGAGGATACTTGTTTTTAATAGTGACCGCATTGAGTGGTCGATAATCAACACATAGCCTCAAGCTGTTGTCCTTCTTTTTCACAAACAGGGCTGGACATCCCCAGGGTGACAAACTTGGACGTATAAAGCCCTTGTCAAGAAGGTCTTGGAGTTGGACTTTCAATTCTGCTAACTCATTTGGAGGCATTCGGTATGACCTCTTAGAAATAGGGGCGGTACCGGGTTGAAGCTCAATAACAAACTCAATATCTCTATCAGGGGGCATTCCAGGCAAATCATCTGGAAATACATCCGCATACTCCCACACAATAGGGATATCTTCAAGTTTAATTTCTTTTGTGGTATAGGCACAAGAGTTGAAGCACTCTTGTTGTGGTAGATAGAGTATGGTGACTCCTTGATGGGGTGAATCTATCTCGATAGCTCGGGAAGAGATATCTAATAGTACTTTATGTGTAGTCATCCAATTCATGCCCAGAATAACATCCATGCCTTCTAAGTTCAACAAGATCAAATCTTTCTTTATCAATTTGCTACCCAGCTTAATTGGCACACATCTAGTGATTTGATTGGAAGCTATCTTCCCACCAGGAGTTGTTATCATAAAAGATCCCTTAGTATGACAAAAGTCCAATCCTAATCTTGCTCCAAATTTGGCACTTATAAAACTATGCGTTGCACCAGAATCAAATAATATGACTGCGGGTTTATTGTGGATAGAGAAAGTACCCGTCATTACTGGTGCTCCTTCTGGAAGGTCTGCAAGAGTAGTGAAGTTAACTCGCCCTTGCCGGACTTGCACCATTTGCCTCTTGCCCTTGCCCTTGTTGTTGTTCTGGTTGGAGTTTTGCCCTGGATTATTCCTTCTGGGTTGCGGACAATTCTTGGCAAAGTGAGAAGTACTGCCGCAGTTGAAGCATTGATTATTACCATTCCCACTATTGAACTGTGGGGCATTCGACCTTGGGCTAAATTGCTGCTGCTGCTGCTGTTGCTGTTGCTGCTGTTGAGGCACTGGAGGTCTGAATCCTCCTTGCTGCTGAGGCGGCCTAAAGACAAACCTGCCCACTGGGGCATTTCTTTGCGGAGGCCTGGGTGGAGTATTCTGCACTAGACGATACCTCGGTGGCTGAGCACTCAAGGGTCCTGTGGGTGCCTTCCGCTTCTTCTCAGCACGATGGGCAGTAATACAGTCCTCCTGTGTAATGGCCAGGTTGACCAGCTCATTATAGGTGTTGGGCTGAACAAGGTTCAGGCATTCCTTGAGCTTGGTATTGAGGCCACGATGGAAACAATCACGTCTCCTGGCATCAGTATCAGCATGATGGCCCGCATACTGGCACAGATGATTGAAGGTCTGTGCATATTGTAGAACAGTGCGGGTTCCCTGATCTAGAGCCAAGAACTCATTCAACTTTCTTTCAATTAGTCCCTCAGGAATATGATGTGATCTGAAGGCAGTTCTGAATTCCTCCCAAGATATAATATGTTCAGCAGGCTGCATTGCACAATAATTATCCCACCATATACGTGCAGGACCACGAAGTTGCTGAGCGGCAAAGTGGGCCTTGTTTGCATCAACACACGGTACTGCTAACAAAGCAAACTTGGAATTGATTGTACGGAACCAAGCATCGGCGTCCAGTGGGTCATCAGCTTTGCTGAAAAGCGGTTGTTGGGTACCAAAGAATTCCTGGTAACCCGCTGGTTGTGCCTCACGTCCTCCATACTGTTGGCGTGGCTGATTTTGTTGCCCTTGGACTAGTTGGCGAAGTAATTCTGTTTGCATGGCCATTAACTCGGCCAGATTCGACGGGGGTGGCGGTGGCTGCTGAGATCCACTGCCAGCTTTACAACCGAAGCCATCAGGCGTTCCACGAGTATGACCTACCATCTCTAATTATGGAAGACATCCATTAGATACATATTTCTTGCTTCCAAAATCAATGGTACATGCAATGATCATACATTGGATATCAAAATAAAATCAGCAGAATTTGACTAAATGCGGTGTAGCACAATATGCATAACACATATTTGTGCAACCCATAAAACTCAGAACAGGTCAGCTGTCAGATAACTTCATGCTCCATCGTATTGATACTCAACGCTGAGAGCAAAAGGGTAAAGGAGATAATCTAGCAATTCACTCTTCATCGCTATGTGCTATGCTGCTAATCAACAGAGATCATAGAAGTTATTGGACTAAAAATTTAGTCTCACAAATTCAATAGGCTAAAATTTGATGAGCACACATGCCACAAAACTTGCAACATCTTTAGTATTCATCAAACAGCCTAGAAATGCACAAACGAAGAGAATTGGTAGGTAGGAAGATCATGATTTTCAAACTGGTAGTCGCTACTTATATTACACTCAAAGTAGCATTTTTCTTACAACCTAACATCACTCACCCTTACCACATATAATACAACAAGTGGTACTGTTCCCTAGGGCTATTTTACAACATCTCTTCCCTATGTACATAAGCTACCACAAGAGAAAACACGAACTATCTAGGACTAGTCTAAGGCGCCTAGAAGTCGTCGAGGTTGCCCACAGAAGAGGCACTGCCAGAAAAAGAGTCATCCGGCTGAGGGTTAGGCTCAGCAAGTATGTGCTCTGAATCTAAATCAGAAACTCCTTCAATCTCCTCGGGGTCCTCATCTGCTGCTGCAGGCTCAGCTGGGGCATCTAGTTGCTCCTGGAGCATACCAACATGTGCTAAAGCATCAGCCCAATCTGCTTGAAGCTCATTCACCTGCCCCTGAAGAAAACCAATAACTATGTTGCGCTGCTCTATCTCAGCACCATGCTCCATAGCCTGATGCTCAAACTGTGCAATGGCCAGATCCCTCCCAGCAACGGCATCCTGAAGTCCCTAAATCTGGGTATCTCTCAAACGAAGACCTCGCTGAAAGGTCTGGGCCAAGTCTATCACATGGTCCATGTGTCGCTGCTGAAGTATCTGGTAGTGCGACTGAGCATTCATTTATCTGACTACGGCCTCAATAGTCTCATCCGCTACATCTCCAATTAAGTGCCCGAAGTGGGTGACCCTGAACAGCCACTCTGCATTGCCAGCACTGACTGCTGGAAACAAACCAATAGGATATGCAGCTACCTCCTCGGGATGGTGCTCACAAAAAGTAGTAATTGCTTTGAGAGCTGCTGTCTCAAAAGCATCAACATGACGGTACCCAATCACCTCAATCTCAATCGGTGGCCACTCCAAGGTGGGGTGCTGAGGAATGGTCATTGTAACTCTGTTCTTCTTAATTCCATCCTCAGAAAACTGGCGTCCCGTGTACTGGGGTGGATCTGGGTAGTGGAAGATACGAAGTGAATCCCAAAGAATCCTTGGAAAACCCTCCCAGTACAGACAGTCGGTATGAGCATTTCCCTCCTCATCCCAAAAGATCTGGGAACAAGTCGCCATCTGAATCAAAAAGGATTCAAATGTGAGTAATACGATTATCTCAAGACTTCTCAAATAAAGCTTTAAGAAGACTGCGGTAAAACAAATGTGATTTTAATTCAAAAGATGATATGGTTCCAATTTCAGAGAATAATAAACCACAATCGGTACTGGTTCATCATTTGAGATTCAAAGGAATGAACAGATCCTTATAACAACAAGATGGGGCTTAGGATGAAGGCATGACTCAAAACCATCGTTTTCAACCAAGAAAATCTAAGCATTTAACAAGCATGCTTCTAAAATCAAAATCTAACCCACTTATGGTTTAAGCACACTAATACTTATCTATGAGGATTCATTCTATGAACAAAATCAAACATCAACCAAATATGCATGCACGTCCTGACCGTTCTCACAAGATAAACAATTGCCAACTATAGTTGGGCTTACGTGGTTAGCACGGTGGCATACATAGATACGGCTCTCCCTATATAACTAGTCGATACACTCTAACCGTTCTTAACTTATCAAATCGCGGTTAGTGTACCTGCAGAAGGTTGACATAACATATATATATATATATCCAATGAACCTTTCATGCCAGCACTCATGAAAGCGTCCCCATACATTACCGCTCACTATAGAAGCGGCAGCCATACAATTTCCACCGTATGGCCAACGTTAACATACGCTACTCAGAGGCGTATTCACAAGTTCCTTTACTCCCAATATTGTCGACCGAGATCGGTATATTGGCAGCAGCTCAAGTAGGTCACTGCTTGAGCGCAGCGTTCGGTTCGCATCACCGACGGAAAGGTCAGACTCCCTCAGCTGACTGAGCACACTTTACTTCCAATATAGTCAACCAATCGTCGATATATTGGAAGCACCTCAAGTAAGCCACTGCTTGAGGGCAGCGTTCGGCTCGCATCACCGACGGGAAGGTAAGACTCCCTCAGCTGACTGAGGATCCTTACCTTCTTACCTCAACGTAGGTGCGTCGTTACAAAAATTAAGAGTTGCTTGTGAGTATGGTTTAACAAAATGTAAAGTGCTGGAAGTCAGATAACATAAACCATACACAAATAACCACCTAGTAATTCCCATAAATTCCCTAGGACTTTACGTTCTATGCACAACCCTTAACGATTCCAACGTAGTTTTCCGAAATACCTTGTGGGTCAAATTTTATACGGAAAATGATTTTTAGGGTTCCAGCACCTCTGGTGTACGCTTGCAGCTCTGATACCAGCTGTGGCAGAACCGCCTAAATTATCCCGGCTCAAGTGCACAGGCCATCACCATAAAGGCAACATTAGCTCAAACGCACTTCAAACGGAACAATTCTTGGTCTGTCGGGTAACGTCCTGATACAACCACCGGTTCTTGGATCGAACAAGCATACCCCGCACGAAGGCGAGTCCAGAGATATTACAACCACAATTTTACAACACAGGCATAGTAATGATTACAAACCAGTTAAAACCATTATTACAAAGCCAACTTAAGTAAAACAGTTATACAGACCACAACTATAAGTTCAAAGTTTGAAAGCAGCGGAAAATAAAACACGACGGCTATAACACGTCGCCAAAGGATACCAGGCTAGCCCAAGCATGGTATCACTCATCAAGGTCATTGCCGGTCGAAGACGTATCCCATTCTACGGACCAGCCAGGAGGCAAAGAGCAAGGGTAGGTCAAGCTAGCGATCTGATCCTCAAAACTCATACCTGAAAAAGGGTTTCAACAGCAAGGCTGAGTATTCTAATACTCAGCAAGACTTAACCGCCAACGGGTATAAGTAGCCCACTTTAGCTAGACTATGCAAGGTTTTGTGAGGCTCTGGTTTTCCTTTGCTGAAAAGCAATAAAGAGTATGTCCTTACTTTCAAGTTTTAGCTTTCAAGATTCTAGTTGATTAACCATTCTATGTAAGCAGCTACTAATCAACCATGGTAGAAAATTAAGCAAACATCAAGATTGATAAATAATAATATTGCTCTTATTACTCTGTGTGGCAAAGAGATCAAGCAGTCTCATTTCATCGTGAGAGGCGGACGATTCTGAATCGAAATTCAACCTTGCAAGGATAACCTAGCACACACGTCTGGAACACCGTCGGGTCATTCCCAAACAACCGTTGACCTTTCTTTCCGGCTTGTGGATAGTGCCACTCTCCCCGACTACAGGGCTCCAAGGCCGAACCTTGTCCCTAGAAGTCGTAGTGTTGCGCAACATAAAATAAAACCTATTTCTAAGAGAGAGTGGGAGGTATATCCACTCCCCGGTCCAATCGGCTACTAGGCTTGCCGCGTACCATATTTACGGCATGTGGCTAGTACTTTCAAAAACTTAACCACCGCTACCACACACCGTGTAACACCCTAATTTAAATTTCAGCATTTATTAATAAATTAAATTTGGCTTTAGTTAAATTCTCTAAGGTTTATTGTGTTTAGTTGGCATTTAATCTAATTCTTGTTCCTTAATTAATTAAAATTTATCATAGGTTTAAATTTTTGTCGCATTCATGCTGGTGCATAATTTTATTTGAGTGTGGTTTGAATTCAAATTTTGATTTGAATTCAAACTTTGTTTGTAGTAGAAATAGAAAGGAAAACCCCAAAACAAAACCCAACCCGCAGCCCACCTCTCTCCCCAGTCCGGCCCAAACCCTTAGCCCAGCCCGCGGCCTCTTCTTTTCCCAGCTGGGCCCGCGTCCCCCCTCGCTCCCCCTCACCCCGCACGGCCCACACCTCAGCCCAGTGGAGCCAACCCCCCACAGCCCGCTTCGCTCCGCCTCGCGTCCGGCCCGCCCGCGCTCCCCGCCTCACCCGCTGCGCGCCCGACCCCACTTGCCAGACTCGTCACCTCCCTCCCCGCGCCGCTCGCAACGGAGCCTCATCTCCGCCGGGGATTTCGCGCGGCCATCCCTCGGGCACGCACGCCTAGACCCGCCCCGCCGCCCTATAAGTAGCACGCCACGACCCTCTGGGAACCCCATCCCCAAGCCCTGGCCGCCAACGAACCCTAACCCGCCGCCACCGCTCGCTCCGCCGCGCTGGTTCCCCTGCGCCGCCGCGGCGACGCCGTCCCACCGCTCTGCCGGGTTCGTGCACCCCTGGAGCTGCGCCCGAGCTCCACCCCGACGCCAGGAACTTCCCCGAGCAAGTTGTCGTCCACCCCGACCTCGGCAGAGTCTTCCCCGCGAGCTCCGGTCGAAATCCGCCGCCGGTCTTCTCCGCCGAGCACCCTGCGCGACGACTCTGACTAAACCCAAGGCTCGGTGAGAACCCTCTCCGCTCGCGCTCCCTTCTTGATGGGTTAGAGTAGCCGTAGCCATCTCTCGTGAGCCAAACATCCTACACCGGCGAAGTCCATCACCCCGAGCCGCCGCCGCCGCCGCGCATGGCGCCCCGCACCGCAATCCCGTCCCCTTTGTGGCTGGGTGGACTACGCGTGCGGCGGGCGTGCCCCACGGCGTTTTCCCGACCCAATCCGACCCCCCGGATCGCCGGTATGGCAAACTCCGGCGAGATCCCCTGAAGTGCCGCCGCGGACCCTTGCGCCGGTGACCTATCGCCGCCGCCCCCGCGCACCAAACCCCCCTCGGCCGTCAGATCCGCAACCTGTGGACGAGATTAGATTGGAGTTACCTTAGATCTTGGCCCTCAGATCCAGATCCGGCGGCCCCGATTCAAACGTAACGGTTCGGCCGGGCTCTTTTTCTAAAGAGACCCCCAGTTTTGCCGAAATTAACCCGCAGTCCTAGCGCGTTCAAAAATAATAGCGTTCAGGTCCTTTTCTTTTCAAATAACCCCCTGGCTTTTCCTGGAATTAGAACCCGCCGTCCCTAACTAGTGTTTTTGCGAATTAGCCCCTGGATCCTTAGTTTAATTGTGTTTTAGTCCTCGGTTTTTTGCAGAAAACCCCCCCTGGAACTCTGTTTTCTTTGCAAATAAGCCCCTAGGACTTGTTTTTGGCCTAGAAAATGCGTTTTAGCTCCGATTTAAGCGTTCTTTATATCCTCGGAATCGTTGTAACGCGTAGAATAGTTTTAGAGTAGTTTAGTGTGCTGTTTTTATGTATTGTTGTACTGTTTCTTAGTTTTTGTCAGTGTTTGCTTGTATGCTTATTATTGTGCATTGTTTTGGCCATGTGTTCGTGAGTAGACGTTGATCCATCTGAGGAGCCCCAGTACCAGTACCCGGAGCAGCCGTCTTCCGAGCACTTTGAGCAGCAGCCAGAGCAGTACGAGGAAGGCAAGTGTAACATGAACAACCCATCACTTTAAATACATTTTCATACTGCATTTTAATACTGTATGCCTTTAAGGATTTCCTAGCCAGTTTATATCCTTTATATATATCCATGGGTTGCATTTTGGTTAGTTGTGCTAGGTGCCGCGCTATAACACACTTGGTCCTTTTTAATTAAATTGATTAATGGTTTACTTGAATTTAATCCTGAGAGTGGCACTCTGTGTGGCTTGAGTGGCTCACTTCTCGTTAAAAGATGTTTTTTTAGAAACATGGTTTAGGGGGCCAGCACGGTGCTTAGTGCTTGGTTGGCCACTCTCCATAAGGACCGGTTCATAGAGCGACAACCTGGGACAACAGCGCTACCACAAGGCTAGAATGGGATAGACTTGGCGTAATAATTAGATCTTTTTGGTTTGGAGTAACTTACCTGCGGGGCAAGAGTAGTAAGCTTCAATGGTCCCTGCTCCTCCGGCTTGGTCTGTGCTTGGATTGCGCTCCTGTGCTTGTACCCCCGGAGGTGGGCCCCATCGTCGCCGACCTAACTCTCGCGGTTACGCCTTACCAACGAGATTCTTTTTAAAGGCCTCGTAGTGAGTCGCTGGCCATCTCACCTAAGGAAGTGTGATGAACAACTGGCGTAGCTCACGACTTGTGGGTAAAGATGTGCAACCTCTGCAGAGTGTAAAACTGGTATACTAGCCGTGCTCACGGTTATGAGCGGCCCAGATCCTCCTTTTGATTAGTGAAGTTATCTCCTTCCGACGAGGGAGGTGCTTCTCGGGGTTTACCTTGGTGGCTTGGTTTTGGTTTGGTTTCTCATTAGTGATATGATTAAACTTGATTAATTACTATGTAACTGGGTCAATGGTAATTCATCAACTCGTAGTAAATAGTTTTAATAAAATTTTGCCAACACTTAAAAGCTAATGCAGTTGAGTCAGCCAGCCTAGAGCCTCATAGATTGTGTTATACTTGTTGAGTACAAGTTGTGTACTCACTCTTGCCTCTTCTCTACTTTTTCCTCTTGGCTACGCTACTGCTGCTCAGTTCCTGCCGAGACGAGGGAGTTCGTCCAGCGCTACCAGGACTACGAGGACTTCTAGGTGCTTCGTCTCCCAGTCGACGTCCCTGTGGCGCCCTGCTTCAGCTTCGGAGAGCTTTATCGTATTTTGTACTTCGCTTCCGCTGTATCAGACATTTTGTCATTATTGTAATAAATAACATTCGTATTCGCTTTATTATATCTTTTTACGTGATATGTGCTATGATATACTGTTCATTCTGTTGTATATACGTGTGACTTGATCCTGGCACGTATATGATTGCTCGGTTTATGTTCTTTTATAAACCGGGTGTTACAGAGTGGTATCAGAGCCATATCGACTGTAGGACGAAGCCTAGATAGAACTGGTCGAGTTTTAGGACTTCTTCTCACCAATCCTTGTCTGCTGAAACTATTTTACTATTATACCCCTTGACTTCTTTGACTTTTTACCCTTCTTGCCTTGATTTCTCTCTCTGAAGAATAGTTTCGTAGATTTTGGCCTGAATCAGTCATCTGACCACCATGAGCATAGCTAGGTGACCTTTTTATAATAATACGATAGCACGTTCTGCGACGCGTTGTGTTAGTCGAGTCTATTGCTAAACTCGGCTAAGTTGTGAAAATTGTCTGCTTGTTATTATGCTACATGTTTGATTTGGATTTTTGACTGATTGCATAGCTTAGTAGTTTAGATTTGTTTAAAGAAAATCACTCAGATGTTAAAGTTAACTAATTAATGAAATGAGTTAGATCGTTGGGGGGTAAAACAGTCAACTCTATCCTGTCTACTTTATCATGGCTGAGTCTTTTTCTGCAAAGAGTTATCATATCCATCTGAGTTTATTCTTGCAATATCCTTACTCGTGAAATCTTTTGTTCAAATCAGATGGTGAACACCAGGAGCACCGGTTCCGGTTCTGGCCAGCAGCAGGGTCAGAACAACTAGGGTACTGGGATCCCGATGCCGCCGCCTTTGACTCCGGAGCAGTACTTCCAGCTCCAGATGCAGATGATGGCTACCCTGAACAACACTGTTCAGGCTCTTCAGCACGCTCACACTCAGCCTCCGCCTCCTCCACCGCCGCAGCCTCGCGACAGACGTGCTGAGTTCCTGAGGGGTCACCCGCCGACGTTCTCTCACACGTCCGACCCTCTTCAGGCTGACGACTGGCTCCGTGCAGTGGAGCGTCAGCTGGACATCGCCCAGTGCGATGACCGTGAGCGCGTCTTGTACGCAGCAGGACAGCTGCGAGGGGCAGCTTTGGACTGGTGGGAGTCCCACCCAGTTCACGACCGCGAGGCTCTCACTTGGCTCCAGTTCAGGGAGCGTTTCCGCAGCCACAACGTCCCCGCGGGCGTTATGAAGATGAAGCAGAAGGAGTTCCTTGCACTGAAGCAGGTAATCTTAAGTATAATCATTCAGCGGTTTCTTTTGAGCAAATGCCCCTTGTTCTATCCTGATGAATCTTGAGTTAATCTTCCGATGTCTATCTGTCTTTGTGAATTCAGGGGACTATGTCGGTCACGGAGTATCGTGATCGCTTTCTTCAGCTGGCTCGCTACGCCCCTGCCGAGGTTGCGGATGACCGCAAGAAGCAGGAGCACTTCATGGAGGGTCTTGAGGACTACCTCCAGTACGCGCTGCTCAACCTCCGCTTCGACGACTTCAACCATCTGGTTGATAGTGCGCTCAACACTGAGCGTAAGCACTTGGAGATGGAGGACAAGAAGAGGAAGGTTGTCCCCGTTGCTTCCGGCAGCAACACTCGTCCACGACTCCAGCAGCCTCAGCCGTACCAGCAGCAGTACCGACCTCCTCAGCAGTACCAGCAGAGGCCACCGCAGCAGTACCCGCCTCGACAGCAGGCAGGTCAGGGCCCGAGGTTACCGGCACCTCCGGCTCGTGCTGCTCCACCAGCTCCACCGGCACTGCAGGCTCCACGTCCGGCAGCTCCTACCGGACAGCAGGCTCAGGGACCTCCTCGCACCTGCTTTCACTGCGGCCAGCCGGGGCACTACGCCAACGCTTGCCCCCGGAAGGCGCAGGCGGGACAGCAGGGGCGCCCAGCTCAACCCAGGGCGCCAGCACAGGGCAGGGTGAACCACGTGACGGCCGAGTCAGCGGCTGAGGCTCCCAACGTGGTTATTGGTACGTTCATGGTTAATTCATATCCAGCTACAGTGCTTTTTGATACTGGTGCTACGCATTCCTTCATTACTCAGGCTTTTGTCGAGCATCATGGTATTCATACTAGCACATTAAAGAGGTGCCTGTTAGTATCTTCACCGGGAGGACAGTTGAGGTCTCATACTTACTGCCCGAGAGTCAGTGTTTCTTTGAGGGGAGTAGAGTTCTGTACTGATCTGATGGTGCTAGACACCAAGGGCATTGATGTCATTCTGGGAATGGAGACTCTGGCCAAGTGGGGAGTTCGGATAGATTGTGCTCAGCGGACAGTCTTGTTATCAGCTTCCAGTGGCCAAGAGGTTGTTATCAGTGCAGTAGAGCCTTCTGGATTTCTTCATTAGATGGAGGCTAGACCCACGGACGGTATTCGCGTGGTGTCTGAATTCCCGGATGTCTTTCCGGATGATCTGCCAGGTATGCCGCCTGAACGCGCCATTGAGTTTTGTATTGATCTCTTGCCTGGCACAGCTCCTATTGCAAAGCGGCCCTACCGTATGGCGCCTATAGAGCATGAAGAAGTTAAGAAGA
This sequence comes from Panicum virgatum, assembly GCF_016808335.1. NCBI lineage: Eukaryota > Viridiplantae > Streptophyta > Magnoliopsida > Poales > Poaceae > Panicum > Panicum virgatum. Next base: position 24,775,186 of record NC_053150.1, on the reverse strand, counting down.
CTATTGATGAGTTGCTAGCCAAGGGCTATATCCGTCGCAGCTTCTCTCCTTGGGCTTTTCCATTATTGCTGGTAGATAAGAAGGATGGCTCGAAGAGGATGTGTGTCGATTATCGGGAGCTGAATGCAGTCACTATCAAGAACAAGCATCCGCTGCCCCGTATTGAGGATCTCTTCGATCTGCTTCGAGGTGCTCGTATATTCTCGAAGATTGATCTTCGTTCGGGTTATTTTCAGCTGAGGATCCGTCCTGGGGATATTCCGAAGACGGCATTCACCTGCAAGTACGGGCTATATGAGTATACAGTCATGTCCTTCGGCCTGACTAATGCCCCGGCTTACTTCATGCATCTGATGAACATGGTCTTCATGGATTATCTGGATGTCTTCGTGGTGATTTTCATTGATGATATTCTGATCTTCTCCAAGACAGAAGAAGAGCATGAGGAGCATTTGAGGCTCGTGTTGCAGAGATTGAGAGAGCATCAGCTGTATGCCAAGTTCAGCAAGTGCGAGTTCTGGATTGACGAGGTTCCATTCCTCGGTCATGTTATCTCTCAGGGAGGCATTGCTGTTGATCCGAGCAAGGTGAAAGATGTGCTCGAGTGGGAGACACCGCAGACAGTGAAGGAAGTCAGATCTTTCTTGGGCTTAGCTGGATATTATCGGAGGTTCATTGAGAATTTCTCCAAGATCGCGAAGCCTTTGACTTCTTTGCTGGAGAAGAATGTGGCTTTTGTATGGACTGATGAGCGTCAGATGGCCTTTGATGAGATGAAGAAGAGGTTGACTACGGCGCCAGTCCTGACTCTGCCAGACCAGACGAAGAGGTTCACGGTATATTGTGATGCTTCGAAGGATGGTCTTGGGTGTGTTCTGATGCAGGAGGGCAGAGTGATAGCTTATGCTTCACGGCAGCTACGTCGCCATGAGCTGAATTATCCTACTCATGATCTTGAGTTAGCCGCAGTTGTGCATGCGCTGAAGATTTGGAGGCACTACTTGTATGGGCAGCGTTGTGATATCTATACTGATCACAAGAGCCTCAAGTATATTTTCACGCAGAATGAGCTGAACATGCGGCAGAGAAGATGGCTAGAGTTGGTCAAGGATTATGATCTAGAGATTCACTATCATCCTGGCAAGGCCAATGTTGTAGCAGATGCTCTGAGCAGAAGAAGTTATGTCAACATGGCCGTGGCTTTCCAGATGCCTCCAGAGTTATGCGAGGAGTTCGAGCAGTTGAGTCTGGGCTTCTTGCATCATACTTCCAGTGCAGCATTTGAGGCAGTACCGACTCTAGAGTCAGAGATCAGGCAGCATCAGAAAGATGACGAGAAGCTGCAGGAGATTCGTGAGTTGCTCAGAAAGGGCAAGGCTCCTCATTTTAGAGAGGATGATCAGGGTACCTTGTGGTACAAGAACCGGATCTGTGTTCCAGATGTGAAGGATCTTCGGAAGTTGATTCTGAGTGAGGCCCATGATACAGCTTATTCTATTCATCCGGGCAGCACGAAGATGTACTATGATCTGAAGGAACGTTTCTGGTGGTATGGGATGAAGCGTTCAGTAGCAGAGTATGTGGCTATATGTGACACCTGTCAGCGTGTCAAGGCTGAGCATCAGAGGCCAGCAGGTTTATTACAGCCTTTGAAGATTCCAGAGTGGAAATGGGAGGAAATCACTATGGACTTCATTGTTGGATTGCCCCGTACTCAGAAAGGGTACAACTCCATTTGGGTAGTAGTGGATCGTCTGACGAAGGTTGCTCACTTCATTCCAGTGAACACTACTTACTCCGGTGCTAGACTTGCAGAGTTGTACATCTCTCGGATTGTCTGCTTGCATGGTGTGCCGAAGAAGATTATATCTGACAAAGGGTCTCAGTTCACTTCTCGTTTCTGGGAGCAGCTCCATGACAAATTAGATACGAAGCTGCGTTTCAGTACGGCTTATCACCCTCAGACAGATGGGCAGACAGAGAGAACCAACCAAGTGTTGGAGGATATGCTGAGAGCTTGTGCCATTCAGTACGGCACTAGTTGGGATAAGTGCCTGTCATTTGCTGAGTTATCATATAACAACAGCTATCAGGCTAGTCTAAAGAAGTCTCCCTTCGAGGCATTGTATGGCAGAAAGTGCAGGACTCCTCTCTATTGGGATCAGATTGGTGAGAAGCAGCTCTTTGGCCCTGAGATCATAGATGATGCAGAGCAGATGGTTCAGGCTGTGCGAGAAAATCTGAGGATTGCACAGAGCAGACAGAAGAGCTATGCTGATGGCAAGCGGAGAGACCTGACTTTCAGTATCGGTGATTATGTGTATCTGAAGGTGTCTCCGATGAGAGGAATCCGCAGATTTAATGTCAAAGGGAAGTTAGCACCTCGTTATGTGGGGCCATTCAAGGTGCTAGAGCGGAAAGGCGAAGTTGCTTATCGCCTGGAGTTACCTCTCAGTCTCTCAGGAGTTTATGATGTCTTCCATATATCTCAGCTGAAGAGGTGTCTGCGAGTACCCGAGGAGCAGGCACCCCTGGATGGAGTCGATGTCCAGGAGGATCTGACTTATATTGAGCATCCGGTGAAGATTCTGGAAACATCAGAGAGGGTTACTCGTAACAAGCGCATCAAGATGTGCAGAGTTCAGTGGAGTCACCACAGTGAAGCAGAAGCCACTTGGGAGCGAGAAGATGAGTTGAAGAAGACCTATCCAGATCTCTTTGCTAGCCAGCCCAGCTAAATCTCGGGACGAGATTTCTTTAAGGGGGTAGGGTATGTAACACCCTAATTTAAATTTCAGCATTTATTAATAAATTAAATTTGGCTTTAGTTAAATTCTCTAAGGTTTATTGTGTTTAGTTGGCATTTAATCTAATTCTTGTTCCTTAATTAATTAAAATTTATCATAGGTTTAAATTTTTGTCGCATTCATGCTGGTGCATAATTTTATTTGAGTGTGGTTTGAATTCAAATTTTGATTTGAATTCAAACTTTGTTTGTAGTAGAAATAGAAAGGAAAAACCCAAAACAAAACCCAACCCGCAGCCCACCTCTCTCCCCAGTCCGGCCCAAACCCTTAGCCCAGCCCGCGGCCTCTTCTTTTCCCAGCTGGGCCCGCGTCCCCCCTCGCTCCCCCTCACCCCGCACGGCCCACACCTCAGCCCAGTGGAGCCAACCCCCCACAGCCCGCTTCGCTCCGCCTCGCGTCCGGCCCGCCCGCGCTCCCCGCCTCACCCGCTGCGCGCCCGACCCCACTTGCCAGACTCGTCACCTCCCTCCCCGCGCCGCTCGCAACGGAGCCTCATCTCCGCCGGGGATTTCGCGCGGCCATCCCTCGGGCACGCACGCCTAGACCCACCCCGCTGCCCTATAAGTAGCACGCCACGACCCTCTGGGAACCCCATCCCCAAGCCCTGGCCGCCAACGAACCCTAACCCGCCGCCACCGCTCGCTCCGCCGAGCTGGTTCCCCTGCGCCGCCGCGGCGACGCCGTCCCGCCGCTCTGCCGGGTTCGTGCACCCCTAGAGCTGCGCCCGAGCTCCACCCCGACGCCAGGAACTTCCCCGAGCAAGTTGTCGTCCACCCCGACCTCGGCAGAGTCTTCCCCGCGAGCTCCGGTCGAAATCCGCCGCCGGTCTTCTCCGCCGAGCACCCTGCGCGACGACTCTGACTAAACCCAAGGCTCGGTGAGAACCCTCTCCGCTCGCGCTCCCTTCTTGATGGGTTAGAGTAGCCGTAGCCATCTCTCGTGAGCCAAACATCCTACACCGGCGAAGTCCGTCACCCCGAGCCGCCGCCGCCGCCGCGCATGGCGCCCCGCACCGCAATCCCGTCCCCTTTGTGGCTGGGTGGACTACGCGTGCGGCGGGCGTGCCCCACGGCGTTTTCCCGACCCAATCCGACCCCCCGGATCGCCGGTATGGCAAACTCCGGCGAGATCCCCTGAAGCGCCGCCGCGGACCCTTGCGCCGGTGACCTATCGCCGCCGCCCCCGCGCACCAAACCCCCCTCGGCCGTCAGATCCGCAACCTGTGGACGAGATTAGATTGGAGTTACCTTAGATCTTGGCCCTCAGATCCAGATCCGGCGGCCCCGATTCAAACGTAACGGTTCGGCCGGGCTCTTTTTCTAAAGAGACCCCCAGTTTTGCCGAAATTAACCCGCAGTCCTAGCGCGTTCAAAAATAATAGCGTTCAGGTCCTTTTCTTTTCAAATAACCCCCTGGCTTTTCCTGGAATTAGAACCCGCCGTCCCTAACTAGTGTTTTTGTGAATTAGCCCCTGGATACTTAGTTTAATTGTGTTTTAGTCCTCGGTTTTTTGCAGAAAACCCCCCCTGGAACTCTGTTTTCTTTGCAAATAAGCCCCTAGGACTTGTTTTTGGCCTAGAAAATGCGTTTTAGCTCCGATTTTAGCGTTCTTTATATCCTCGGAATCATTGTAACGCGTAGAATAGTTTTAGAGTAGTTTAGTGTGCTGTTTTTATGTATTGTTGTACTGTTTCTTAGTTTTTGTCAGTGTTTGCTTGTATGCTTATTATTGTGCATTGTTTTGGCCATGTGTTCGTGAGTAGACGTTGATCCATCTGAGGAGCCCCAGTACCAGTACCCGGAGCAGCCATCTTCCGAGCACTTTGAGCAGCAGCCAGAGCAGTACGAGGAAGGCAAGTGTAACATGAACAACCCATCACTTTAAATACATTTTCATACTGCATTTTAATACTGTATGCCTTTAAGGATTTCCTAGCCAGTTTATATCCTTTATATATATCCATGGGTTGCATTTTGGTTAGTTGTGCTAGGTGCCGCGCTATAACACACTTGGTCCTTTTTAATTAAATTGATTAATGGTTTACTTGAATTTAATCCTGAGAGTGGCACTCTGTGTGGCTTGAGTGGCTCACTTCTCGTTAAAAGATGTTTTTTTAGAAACATGGTTTAGGGGGCCAGCACGGTGCTTAGTGCTTGGTTGGCCACTCTCCATAAGGACCGGTTCATAGAGCGACAACCTGGGACAACAGCGCTACCACAAGGCTAGAATGGGATAGACTTGGCGTAATAATTAGATCTTTTTGGTTTGGAGTAACTTACCTGCGGGGCAAGAGTAGTAAGCTTCAATGGTCCCTGCTCCTCCGGCTTGGTCTGTGCTTGGATTGCGCTCCTGTGCTTGTACCCCCGGAGGTGGGCCCCATCGTCGCCGACCTAACTCTCGCGGTTACGCCTTACCAACGAGATTCTTTTTAAAGGCCTCGTAGTGAGTCGCTGGCCATCTCACCTAAGGAAGTGTGATGAACAACTGGCGTAGCTCACGACTTGTGGGTAAAGATGTGCAACCTCTGCAGAGTGTAAAACTGGTATACTAGCCGTGCTCACGGTTATGAGCGGCCCAGATCCTCCTTTTGATTAGTGAAGTTATCTCCTTCCGACGAGGGAGGTGCTTCTCGGGGTTTACCTTGGTGGCTTGGTTTTGGTTTGGTTTCTCATTAGTGATATGATTAAACTTGATTAATTACTATGTAACTGGGTCAATGGTAATTCATCAACTCGTAGTAAATAGTTTTAATAAAATTTTGCCAACACTTAAAAGCTAATGCAGTTGAGTCAGCCAGCCTAGAGCCTCATAGATTGTGTTATACTTGTTGAGTACAAGTTGTGTACTCACTCTTGCCTCTTCTCTACTTTTTCCTCTTGGCTACGCTACTGCTGCTCAGTTCCTGCCGAGACGAGGGAGTTCGTCCAGCGCTACCAGGACTACGAGGACTTCTAGGTGCTTCGTCTCCCAGTCGACGTCCCTGTGGCGCCCTGCTTCAGCTTCGGAGAGCTTTATCGTATTTTGTACTTCGCTTCCGCTGTATCAGACATTTTGTCATTATTGTAATAAATAACATTCGTATTCGCTTTATTATATCTTTTTACGTGATATGTGCTATGATATACTGTTCATTCTGTTGTATATACGTGTGACTTGATCCTGGCACGTATATGATTGCTCGGTTTATGTTCTTTTATAAACCGGGTGTTACAGTGCCAGCGCGAGGCGAATTAATGGCTGGGAAGCCTCTCCACGACGCCGGCGGCGGCGCTGTCGGTGGACGGCGGCGAGAAACAGAGCAGGGGGGTGGAGGTGGAAGACAAGGGCAGTTTTGCAAATTCAAAAATTCCAGGGACCACTCTGTAAACAAGCAATAACTTTTAAACCAAAGCTCAAATGGAAAAGTGCCCAACATGAAAGTTGTTCAACTTTTCAAGATCTACAACTTTGATGTTGTGCAAAAATTTATTTGACCAAAGATTCAAGAGCTAAAATTAAAAAAATTGTAGGGATTTTGAATTCTAGGAATTTTGTCTTTTTCAAAGCAAATTCACTTCAAACATAGACTTAAAAGTAAATTTTGCTGCCATGCATTAAATGCACTGAATTTTTGTAAAAACACCCTCCACAAAAGCTATATTCAGAAATAACTAAAGAAAGGTCCCTGCATAAAATCATAATTACACATATAGCCTTTTATAATTACAAAAAGACCCTTTTTAAGCAATTCAAGCACATGATGCATAGCAATCATACACAATTACTGTGCAGACACCTTTTTAATTACTGTGCAGACACCCAGGGTGTTACAGAAGTCTTGCTCATGGACGTGGTGATCATGATAGCGCTGGAGCTGTTGCTCATACCTCGCGTGTTGTATGGAGGCCGTCGGGCGGTGCTCCTCTGTCGAGTTGATGTCAGTACATCAAGTTGATTCGGCTTTGAATTCATGGTAGTTCTGGATGCGCGGAGCACCAAAAGCTATGTCCGATGGCAAGACTGCTTCAGAACCGTACGCCATGAAGAATGGCGAATAACCGGTAGCCCTGCTTCTCTATGTGCGGAGCCCCTATACTACTCTGGGTAGTTCTTGGAGCCACTTTGCACCGTACTTTTCGATCGGATCAATAATTCTGGCCTTGAGCCCCTGGAGGATCAAACCTTTGGCCCTTTCGACTTGGCCATTGCACCTGGGGTGCGCTACGGAGGCATAGTAGATGTCGATGCAGCTCTCTTGGCAGTAATCCCAGAACTCAGAGCCCGTGAATGAAGTACCCAGATCGGTAATGATCCAATTAGGCACTCCGAAATGGTGTGATATCTCCTCGATGAACTCGACTGCCTTGGCTAATGTAGTGGTTGTCACTGGCTTGACTTCGATCAATTTTGTGAACTTGTCAATCGCCATGAATATGTGGTTGTATCCACCGACTGCCGTCTTTAAGGGTCCCACCGAGTCGAGTCCCCAACAAGCGAATCACCAAGAAGGTGGTATAGTCCGTAGGACCTGAGCCGGGACGTGCTGCTGCTTGGAGAAGAACTGGCACCCGGGACATCGCCTGATGATGTTTTGGGCGTCGGCCAGGGCCGTGGGCATGTAGAACCCTGATCGGAAGGTCTTCCCCACGAGGGTAGAGGCTCTCGCATGGTTGCCGCAGATACCCAAGTGGATATAGCTAAGGAGTCGGACTCCTTCATCCTGTGTGATGCATTTGCATAGGGTTCCTAAGGATGCTGAGTGCCTGAACAACTCGGTTCCTATAACAACATAGTTGCTGGATCGCCGTGCAATCTTCTCATGCTCCTTTCCCTTTGGGTAGCTTTTGTTGTTCTTGATGAAGTCGATGATGGGGGAGCGCCAGTCGGTGTCAAGAGTAAGAACCTGCTGCCCTATGGCTGGGACCAAGTCGGGCTTTGTGGGAGGTTCCTCTTCCATCTTGACCGTAGGGCCATTGAGTGCTTGAACGAACACGCCGAGTGGTACGATGGACCACTTGGATCCGAGCTTGGACAGAACGTCTGCCGCCACGTTATCATCCCTGGGGACGTGGTGGAATTCCAGACCATAGAACTTAGCTTCGAGCTTCCTGATCTCCCGCCAGTAGGCATCCATCTTCTCCTTGGTTGTAACACCCTAATTTAATTTTCCTATTTAATAATAAATTTAATTGGCTTTATTTAATTTTCTAGGATTTAATTTGCTTAGCATTGCATTTATAATTTATTTTTGCTTCATAAAGTAATTAAAATTTATTTTAGGGCTAACATGTTTGTGCATTCGTGCTGGTGCATTATTTTATTTGTTTGAGTGCTAGGGTTGAATTCAAATTCAAGTTTGAATTCAAATAAGTTTAGTTTGGTTTGAATTAGAAATAGAAATAGAAAAGGAGAAAGAAACTAGGAAACCAAACTAGCCCAACACCCTAACCAACCCAACCCACTGCAGCCCACCAGCTCCCGCATCGGCCCAGCCCAACTCCCCTTTTTCTTTTTCCCCGCGGCCTAGCAGCCCAGCCCGCTCACCCTTCTCCTTTTCCCAACCGCATCGGCCCAGCAGGCACCGCTCAGCCCAGCTCACCAGCGCCTCCTCACCCGCGCACGTAACCCCGCCTCCGACCGCTCAGCCTCGGCCCTTTCCGCGCGCACGGCCCGCTCTAGCTTGCACCCATGACCGCACGCACGCTCCCCCCCATGCGGATCGCCTGGGCCGCTTGTCAGCCGCCCCCGCACTCGCTCAACCGCACCCATCTGTCAGCGCTCCCTCCTCCCCCTTCCTTTCTTCCTCCCCGTACCCAAGCTCCTCTGCACCGTCCCGCTGCCGATCACCTCGCCTGCCCATGGACCGTCCCGCCTGTTCTGCCCGACCATGAGACCCAACTGCAGCCTCCCAGTCCCGCTCCTTGCGCGCACAGCCCGCACTCTGAACGAACCCACACCCGATTCGAATCGCGCACGAGTCTGCTGCCCTCACAGAGCGCCCGCGCCGTGATTTCCGCGGCTCGCATGCCGAGGATCACCCCCACTGCCTTTTTAACGCGCCTCACACCCCCCTAAACCCTATCCCCATTCCAATTCCCCGCAAACCCTAGCCCAGCATCGCCCTCGCCGTGGATCTCCGCCTGAGCATGGTGAGCTCACCAAACCCTGCGCCATCGGTGTGCCTCCCCTCTCTGACCCGCACTCTCGCTTCGCAGAGCGACCACACATTGAGCAACGCCCGATCCAAGCGCTAGGGGGGTCCTGCACGGTCGTTCCCCGTGCGTCACCGCCGTGGCCGAGCTCGGGACTCACCTCTCCGCCACGAACCACTGCTCCGCTACCTTTCTCCTACACCTGCACGCTCCCTGGTCTACACACCATGGTATGGAACGCTCTAGCACCCTTTCCCCTCCGTTTCTATCCCTTGTATCATGCTTAATGGCTCGCCGGAGTAGCTATGCCTGCTCCGCCGTTGCCGGCCGCTCCACCACGCTACACCCCTGTGCTGTGCTCGCAGTGGTGTTCGCGAGGCTGTGCGCATCACTCCGGATCAAAACCCCGGTCGAATGGGGCCCTGGATAGCTGTTCTGGTGAACTCCGGTGAAGCGCCGCCGCCACCGCTTACCGCCGGCGCGGTCCAGCGCCGCCGCCGCTCGGTCCTTTTCCCCGTGCCGTCCGATCTCGATTGGACGATCCAGAGCCGAGCTAGCCTGAGTCAAACAGAGAAGTAACGGTCAGCGCCTGCAAACTTGCAAAATTGACCCTCGCCTTTCCCAATATCAACCCGTAGTCCATGACTGTGAAAAAATATTTCCAGTTTGGCCCTGTTTTTAGTACTGAGACCCCCTGAACTTTTCCCTTTTTGAACCCGCGGTCCAGCTAGCATAGTTTTGCGCGTTAGCCCCTAGATCTACCCGTTAATTAAATTTAAGTCCCTAGTTTTTGCCCAGAACCCCCCTGTAGCTCAGTTTTTCTCGCAGATAGGTCCCTGGATCTTGTTTTAAGCGTAGTTTTCACGTTCTAGCGCCGTTTTAGGTGTTCTTTATGTCCACGCAATCGTTGTAACACGTTGAATAGTTCTAGCTTGGTTTTGCTTGCTGTTTTTATGTATTATTGTACTGTTTCTAAGTGTTTGCTCTTGTTTGGTTGTATGTTTATGTTGTTGCCTTGTTTTTGGCCATGTGTTCGTGAGTAGACGTTGAGCTACTGGAGGAGCATCAGCACTAGTACATGGAGCAGCCACCTTCCTTTGAGCAGTTTGAGCAGCAGGAACAATTTGATGAAGGCAAGTATAACATGAACACCACCTATCACCTTTAAATACATTTTCATACTGCATTTTAATACTATATGCCTATAAGGATTTTCCTAGCCACTTTATATCCTTTATATATTTACCTTGGGTAGCATTTTGGTTAGTTGTGCTAGGTTGCTGCGCTCTCACACACTTGGTCCTTTTTAATTAATTTCATTAGTGGTATATGCAACTTAATTCTGGGAGTGGCCCGCTTGAGTGGCTCATGTCTTGTTAAAAATTGGTTTTTCTAGAAACATGGTTTAGGGGGGCCAGCACGGTGCTTAGTGCTGGGTTGGCCACTCTCCCTAAGTACCGGTTCATAGAGCGATAACCTGGGACAACAGCGCTACCACAAGTCTGGAATGAGACGGTCTTGGCTTACTAATTAGGTCTTTTTGGTTTGGAGTAACTTACCTGTGGGGCAAGGGTGGTAAGCTTCTATGGCCCTCGTGCTGAGTGGCCTCGTCTGTGCTTCTGTGTCTTGACGCCCACTAGACCTGCTCCATCATCGCCGATCCAACCCTCGCGGTTACTCCTTACCAACGAGATTCTTTGTAAAGGCCTCGTACTGAGTTTGCTAGTCATCTCACCTAAGGAAGTGTGATGAACAACTAGCGTAGCTCACGACTTGTGGGTAAAGATGTGCAACCTCTGCAGAGTGTAAAACTGGTATACTAGCCGTGCTCACGGTTATGAGCGGCCCAGGTCCTCCTTTTGATTAGTGGGGTCATCTTCCTTTGATTAGGGGGGTTTCCCCGGGTGGTTGGTTTGGTTTGGTTTGGTTCTCAGTAGTTCATAACTAATTTTGATTAAATACTATGTAACCGGGTTTATGGTAATTTCATCAACTTGTAGTAATTAGCTTTAATAAAATTTTGCCAAGATTAAAAGCTAATGCAGTTGAGTCAGCCAACCTTAGAGCCTCATAGTTTGTGTTATACTTGTTGAGTACAAGTTGTGTACTCACTCTTGCCTACTCTACTCTTTTCCTCTTGTTCTCATTGGGGACGCCCTGCTGCTGCTCAGTTCCCGGCGACGCGAAGGAGTTCATCCAGAGCTACTAGGAGTACGAGGACTTCTAGGCGGTCGTCTCCCAGTCGACGTCCCTGTGGTGCCCAGCTTCCGAGAGTTTTCGTATATGTATTTACGCTTCCGCTATATCAGACATTTTTGTCATTCATGTAATAAATAACATTCGTACTCACTTTATTATATCTTTTTACGTGATATGTGCTTTTATATACTATTCATGCTATTGTATATACGTGCGACTTGATCCTGACACGTATATGATTGCTCGGTTTATGTTCTTTTATAAACCGGGTGTTACATTGGTGTACTCCCAGACTTTGTTGACTTGCTGTATGATGACTTTGGAGTCACCATAAGCCAACAGACGCATTGGGGGAGATGAAGAGGACTCCAGCGCCGGCTCCGTCATGGTTGAGGGTGTCGTCAAAGTACATGATCCAGTGCTCGGATCTGGTGTCGGGTGGAGGATCTTGGATCTCGGTCCATTCAGTGACGAAGTTGGCCAATGCCTGAGATTTGATCGTGGATCGTGGCATAAACTCAATCGTGAAGGCGCCGAGTTCTACTGACCATTTGATGACTCGGCCATTGGCGTCCTTATTGTGTTGGATGTCGCCGAGTGGATAGGATGAGGCCACCTTGATCTTGTGGGCCTGGAAGTAGTGCCGGAGCTTTCTTGATGTGATGCGGATGGCATATAGCAGCTTCTGCACTTGAGGGTAGCGTGCCTTGGACTCACCGAGTACTTCACCGATGAAGTAATACAGTCGTTGCACCTTGTAGACGTGACCCGGCTCATCTCGTTCGACGACCAGGACGGTACTCACCATGTTGGTGGTGGCGGCGATGTACAGGAGAAGGACTTCCCCATCTTCTGGTGCTGTTAGAATAGGCGGCGAGGTGAGAAAATCTTTGAGCTCCTAGAATGCTTTGGAAGCATCATCGTTCCACTCGAACTTGTCGGACTTTCGGAGAAGTTTGAAGAAGGGTAGGCCTCTATCGCCGAGTCGGCTTATGAACCTACTCAAGGCGGCCATGCACCCTGTGAGCTTCATCAGGTCCTTTTTGCTCCTGGGAGGCTTCATGAACCTAATGGCATTGACCTTGGTGGGGTTGGCTTCGATGCCCTGGCTACTGACTATGAAGCCGAGTAGTTTTCCGGACGGGACACCGAACACACACTTGGTTGGGTTGAGCTTCTATTTGAATTTCTTGAGATTTTCAAATGTCTCGGAGAGATTTGTAATGAATTGATCATTACGTTTTGTCATGACGACGACATCGTTGACATAGGCCTCGGCGTTGCGCCCGATCTGCCCCTAGAGGCATCTTTGAATGGCCTTCTAGTACGTAGCACAGGCATTCTTGAGGCCGAATGTCATGGTGTTGTAGCAGTAGGCACCGAAGGGGGTGATGAAGGACGTCTTTTCTTGATCCGACTCCTTGAGGGCTATCTAGTGGTACCCTGAGTAACAGTCAAGAAAAGAGAGGAGAATACACCCGGCCGTCGAGTCGATGACCTAGTCGATGCGTGTTTGTTGAGATCGGTATAGTCAACACACATTCTCCATTCACTATTTTTCTTTTTTACAAGGACTGGGTTTGCCAGCCAATCTGGGTGTGCGACTTCTCTGATAAAACTGGCGGCAAGGAGCCGGGTTACTTCTACCCTAATAGCCTCCTTTCGATCCTGCGCGAAGCGGCAGAGCCGTTGCTTGACAGGTCTCGCCTTCGTGTCAAGGTCTAAGGAGTGCTCAGCCTCCTCCCTTGGGACTCCCGGCATGTCAGATGGCTTCCATGCGAAGATATCCCAATTCTCCCGGAGGAAGGAGGTGAGCGCGCCTTCCTATGCCGGGTCGAGGCTGGCCCCGATCACGGTGGTCTTGTGCGGCTCATCGTCCTGGAGGACGATCGTCTTGGTCGCCACGGCTGGCGCGAGCTGCGACTCGGAAGTCGACTCCTTGGCGAGGATCTGCTACTGGTCTGCCGGGAGGTTGTTTGCTGCCTTGCCAACAAGAACCGAGTTCCTGGATCATTCCAGGGTGTCGGAGAGCTCGATGTTCTTGGTCTCGCACGCGTATGAGGTTTGCAGACCTCCGTAGACCGAGAGAACCCCCTTTGGAGCTGGCATCTTCAGGAGAAGATATTTGTGGTTGGGGATCGCCATGAACTTGGTGAGGGAGGGTCTTCCCAGGATGGCGTGATAGCAGGTCTCGAACTCGGCGACCTCGAAGTTGATGTACTCGGTGCAGTAGTTGTCGCGGGTGCCGAAGATGACCAGCAAGGTGGCTCCGGGGATGATGCTATAGAAGGCCTGGTCGGATGGGACCAGGGAGGTCATGTCGTAGCCCATGCTCTCCAACATGCTGGGGAAGATGATGTCGAGGGCGCTGTCGCCGTCGAAGAGTACTTTAGCCAAGCGGACCTGGCTAACCACCGGGCTGACCATGAGGGGGTAGGCACCCGGCCTGGCAGGTGGATCCAGTGGATGTGGCAGGCGAAGGTGATCGGCGTCTCTAACCACCGCATTGGTTCAACCGGGTGTTTGAACACCAGGTTGACTTCGCGATCATCCAGCTTGAGCTTGCGCCGACATGATGGCTTGCTCGGGCCGCCGAATATGAAGTTTATGGCCCTGTCTTCTTCTTGCAAGTTCCCAGGGGAATCTTCCCTCTGCTCGACGTCATTTAGCCTGGGTGAGTTGCGCCTCCGTGGGCGCGCCCGGGTGGTTCTGGAACCATGCGGTCGTGCTTCTTCCCGTGACGAGGTGGATGGTCGTCGCGTTGGCGTTTCGGGTGGTTGTCCCGCTGAGAGGGACGCTCGGAGGAGTCGCTCTTGGTCTTGTGCCGGCGATGGGCTCGCTCAGCATCTTCCATGTCGGCGTGCTTGTTGACGACCGTCATCATGTCGCCCACGGTCTTGGGGTTGCTCTCGAATATCTTCCTCCATAGTTCGATGCTATGGAGGCCTTGGTGGAAGTGGTGGATAACATCCCTTTCATCAACCTCCGTAATGGTATTATGGTTAGCGAAGTACCTCTTGATGTAGTCGCGGAGGGACTCGTCGGGTTGTAGGATGACCATGGCCAGATCCCATCTAGTTTTGGGACCCGGGCAGGATGCCTGGTAGTACTGGATGAAGGCACTGCAGAGATCTTGCCAGCTGTTGATGGAACCGGCAGGGAGCGTGAGCCTTGACGATCTCGGGGGTCTCCTGGAGACCCGCAAGCACCTGGAACACCGCGGCGAGAGTGGCCGATGGTGTGGCGAAGATTTCTTGGCCGTTGTAGTCGAGGACAAAGTCGGCATCGAGGTTGCGTGGTCGGATCGGTTAGCGCCGATTCCTGGGGTTGCGATGGTCGGCGTTCTCCAAGTCGCGCTTGGCCCGGTGAATGGCCACGTCGTTGCGCCTCATGTCGGCGCGGACCTCGTTACGGTGGAGTCGTTGCGCCCTCTTCTCGTCGGTCTCGTTTTCACGAGTGTCGGAGTCGTCGGAGATGATGAAGATCCGGCGATGCTCTGTCGCCGAAGAGCGGTTGGGTGGGAGGGTGAACGAAGCGTCTTGGAACCCGAGTTCCGCTCCCAACGCCGAGTCAGATCGGATCTGACCCAGGGTAGCTGGGTCGGATAGTCGCACTCGGATCTGATCCGAGTACGTTGTAGCGGTGTTGCGGAGTCTGAAAGGGACCCGATCCGGGTTGTTGCGGTGTTGAAGCGCATCCTCGCCGAGCCTGATGCACTCGGCGATAGATCTGCCGACTCGATCTATCTGGGAGATAAGATCGTCAGCAGATCTGGCAAGGCGACGGGTCACCCTGGAAGGGGTGACCGTCCAATAGTCCGGCTCGGGTTCAGGAACTCGAGGTGTGACGGATCTCGGGGTGGCCAGATCGGATATGGTCTAGGCGGAGATGCTGCCGAGTCCGTGGAAGATTCGGTCAGGGTCATCTTGGCGATGAAGTGTGAGTTCACCGAGTTGGATACACTCGGCGATAGATCTGCCAACACGATCTATCTGGAGGAGTAGATCGTCAGCAGATTCGGTAGGGAGACGGGTCACCCTGGCTGGCATGGTCGCCATGTCAAAGTTCTCGGATTCGGGAATCCGAGAGGTGACGAAAGCCTGGGGGTTAGATTAGATCCAACCCCGGCGAAGACGTTGCCCCCGACGGTCGAGGGGCCGGAGGCGGGGTTGCTGGGAACCGTGACCTCCGGGAAGCTTCCGAAGGTGAAAGAGAAGCCGACTGTCGCCTCCATCTGCCGGTGTTGGCTGCCATTGAACTCGACGTATGAGTCCTGAGTCCCCTACCTGGCGCGCCAACTGTCGAATTGCTATTCCGGCCAGTCCACCAGGGGTGTACCCTGCGGTAGAGTTTCAGGATGGGGATCTTAGGACCAAGAGCTCGATGGTAACATGAAGACGCCGGGACTTAAACAGGTTCGGGCCACGATGAGAGTAATACCCTACGTCCTGTGTTCGAGGTTGTATTAGGGTTTGTGGAATGCTGCAAAAAAGAAGAAGTCTCCATGGGTCTTCCCACGTCTCCTTTATATAGACTAGGAGCCGTAAGGGTACAAAGAAGGTATGCTCGGATTGTTTTACAAGGAAGGAGGTCGGTTAAGATCCCTAGATATCTGGGTGTTGACAGCCATTATCTCACATTTTGACCGTCAACTTCTCGGGAATAAATTGAGTTTTGCACCATGTTTCATGCATATTTTATTTGATTCTAATAAGTTCCACAAGTTTTGGATGAGTTGTGCTTGCAAGAATCCACTATCCAAAGATGGTCGAAATCAGAGAAAATCCCGCCCGCCGGCACATTCCGTGTCGACCGGCCTGACACCTCCACATATATGGGTCCAATACTTTCACTGGAGCAATGTGACAAGTTCATAAGGTTCCAAAACAAGGCGAACATTTCATATCCTGTCAGTGGACCCGGAAGGCGCAAGGTTCAACTCAAAAGCCCACATGCCTGTGCCAAGATCGTCAAATGGGGAAACCACCCATTCTAGAAGCAATGTGGAGTGCTGTTGTGCAGCGTCGGCGAAGCGGAGGGCTGAGGGTCTCTGGAGCCAGGCCGCCCGGCCAAAGATGGAAGCATCCGAGGAAACCACCCAGAGAACCAACGTTCAGAAGAGATCAGGAGCCGTCCACGGGAGGTCGGTGGCCAGATGGCACACCCCTAGGTCGGACGGCCTAGGGAGGGCCGCCCGGCCCCACCTTGTAGAGACACGGCTCCCAGCTTCTTGTGGAAGTTAAGCACCGCCTCTACAGTTGCGTGCACCGGGCGCTACCTGAATTACCGGCCTCCTACCGACATTGGAAGCCTATAAATAGCACTCTCCCCCTCACTTGTAAACACACACTCAAAGGAGCAATTCTCTCTTCTCAAATCTAGAGTAGGTTAGTAGTTGGGAGTTAGAGTCGAGTCGAGCTTGTCTCGGGGATCCGGAGTTGTCATCGGAGCTCAGTAAAGCTCTTGTATCTTTCCCTTTGACTATTTTTAATATAAGTTATCTTCTTTGTTTACTTGAGTCAGCTTTACTTTCCGCAAGTTTTTCCAAGTACTAGTACTTGTCTGCGGGAGTAAGTTTTACCTCTAGTTTAGTTTAAGTTCCCTTTCTTGCTTGTCGGAGTTAGTCTTATAGGTGTTCTCGCCCGTACTAGTGTAACTGAAGTTAGTTCACTAGGTTGAGGGGGGTTTCTCTTGAAGACCTCAACAGAAATCCTAGTACTAAGAGCAAATGTGGTGCCTGACTCGGTGCTAGCTAGAAAGTGTGTTCCACCCCACGGTACCGCAGTGGTAGGCGGCAAGTGGTGACAGACTTATCCGTCCCTCGTAGTCCACCACGGTCGGGTGTATTCATAGCAGTAGGATTGCCAAAAGTATGTTGGGTCCCTTCTCACCTGTGACAACGCTGATAGATAAGTCCACGCAAGAACCACCATACCCTACAGATGCAAGATCTCGGCAGAAAGCCGTACCCACTAGCAATACCTCTGCTGCAGACGAAGACCAGGAGGAGGCAGAAGAGTCCAACACAACTGCTGCCTAGGAGGAAACCGTGGAACCCCCTAGAACTTCACGGGAGTTTCATGACACTACTGCCTTACCATTCCCGGAACAGTTAAGGAAGCCGATGGCCGACGAGCAATTCGGCAAGTTCGTCGAGGTAATACGGAAGTTGTATGTCAATATACCACTTCTTGACGCTATGCAGGTCCCAACCTACGCCAAGTATATCAAGGATATACTTGGTAACAAGAGAAGTCTGCCCACCACTGAGGTCGTGCAACTCACAGAGGAGTGTAGCGCAGCTATACTCGATCCTCTCCTGGAGAAGAAGAAAGATCCAGGATGCCCCACAATCACATGTTCAATCGGGAGTCAACACTTCTCACACACTCTGTGTGATTTGGGAGCAAGCGTCAGCGTCATGCCCAAGGTAGTTTACGATAAACTAAACTATCATGAGCTTGCCCCTACTGCTATGTGCTTGTAGCTAGCGGACCAGACAGTCCGCTACCCCGTGGGAATTGCAGAGAACGTTCCGGTTAAAATCCAGAACTTCTTCATTCTCGTTGATTTCGTCGTCCTCGACATGGAAGTCGACACTAAGACACCTCTCATTTTGGGAAGGCCGTTCTTGAGTACCGCAAATGCACACATTGACGTTGGAGCCGAAGAAATTCAGCTCAATATCAATGGGCAGACAGAGAGGTTCGCCTTCCGACCGAAGGTCGAACAGTGTTCCCAGGTCAAAACATTCAACCGGAAGAAATTCGAGAAAGAGCAGGAGAAGCCATCAACACCCAAAATCTATATCCTTGCCGAGCTCTTGGAACGACTAAGAATCGACAGGGAAATCAGAGTGCATAACTACAGGAACGCAAGACGATGAATCCTTCACAGAGAATTTGAGGAATCGGAGGTGAAAGCGATCAGAACGAAACCCACCACCAAAAAGGAATGGCGGAGAAAAGTGTCTTCGTCTGGAACTCCATACGATGATGACAACAGAACCCGAGGTATGGAGAGTCCCGCTCCGGACTCAAAACCCGAGCTATCGCCATGAGAACCATGGCACGTATCCATTCTTGCATTTGCATATAGGAGTTTAATTTTTTCTTGCATAATCTTTCTTTTCAAAAGTCATGGCATGTTTACAATTATAAACCAAAGTTTAAATTTTTGTTTTGCATCAAATATTATTACATTGCATATAAAAAAAATTTGGGCAAAGTGTAGGCGGCCGGCCCCACCTTGTCTCCTTTGGTCAGGGGGCATTAGGAACCGAAGAACCTTGAGTGCATGCGAAGCAAAGGAAAAGAGGGAAAGATAGAATGAATGGTGCGGGATCGAGTGGCACTCATCACAGCCGGCCGGCCTGCCTCCACCACTCGTGTCACGTCCTCGCCCACTCAAGCAAGATCACCAGCAACTCTAGAGGAAGTAGACCGAGACCGTGGCGCGCCTGCCGCCGTGTCCAGGCCGGCTGGCCTGCCCCACGCCGCCTGGCCTACCTCCTGCGCCCGCCTATAAAAGCCGACGAAGGTGAGTCACTCCCTACACCCTCAGCTGGAGTACACTGAAAACTCCCCCGTACTCGAGTTCTCTCTTCGCTCTTCCAAGTTTTCTTGCTTAATGAAGCTTTTAGAAGTTAATTAAGCCAAGTAACTCAAGTGCTAAGCCCCACAAGAATAGTAGTAGTGCTGAGATTAGCTCAGTACTAATCCAATAAAATTAGTAGTAACCCTCTCTTAAAATGAAAATCACAAAAACATGTCTCGTTGAATAATCAAGCTCTGAACGAAGAATGTTTGTGGTGGACTGATCCCCACAAGAACGACTAACCACTGATCCCTCCTATTATTATTTTCCTTGCATATTCTCTGTACTAATCTTTTGTAGGAGTCATGTCTCTGTGGGGGAATATCAAAGGCAAGGTGAAGAAGTTGGGCTCGTCATCCTGATCCCGGAGTTCGCGAGCATCATTAGGCTCCCGGGATGACATGTCGGTGGACTCTGTCCGCCGACCATCACGATCCCAGGAAGAAGAGGAGGAAGCCCTTGCCTCTCCAGCAGTCCCGAGGCCCCATCTCAAAATCAGAGTTCTGACGTTGGTCGATCAGATCGTTGTCTGAACTAATTATGAGCGGGATGCCCTCGAGCTGTTGAAGAAGCAGTCGTACGGCCACGCCAAGCAGTTCGATACAAAATTCCTCATGATTACGGGACTCCTCAAGGACATGAACCGCGCATTCACCGCCGTGGGATGGTCAAGCTTCGCCAACATCACCGAACCAGGTTTGCACCTTCTCACCATGGAATTCTTGTCAACACTTCATGTTGAAACCGTTGGAAAAGAAACTAAAATCCACTTCCGCTTTTTCAACGAGTTCTTTGAAATGCTACCCAGAGATTTTAGTAATGCACTAGGCTTAAGTAAGAAATGTGTAACACCCTAATTTAAATCTTAGCATTTATCAATAAATTTAATTGGCTTTATTTAGTTTTCTAAGGCTTATTGTGCTTAGTATGGCATTTAATCCAATTTTGTTCCTCAAGAAATTAAAATTTTATCATAGTTTTAAACTTCTAATGTTGCATTCATGCTGGTGCATACTTTTAATTGATTGTGGTTTGAATTCAAATTCATATTTGAATTCAACCCTTGTTTGACTTAGTTTTGAAATGAGAGAGTAAATAGAAATAGAAAGGAAAATAGAAAACAAACCCAAACCCACAACCAAAACCCGGCCCTTTCCTTCTCCCGCATGGGCCCAGCACGCTGGCCCAGCCTCTCCCCCACCCCGGCCCAATCCCACGCGTCTCCCAGGCCAGCTCGCCTCTCCTCCTCGCCCGGCCCAGGCAGCCCGGGTCACTTCCCGGCCCAAAACCCCGCTTCCCCGCGAGTGCGCGTCACCAGGCCCACACCCCGCTCCGCGCATCACCCCGCTCCTCTCCCCGCGGCCCAAGTCTCCGCTCGGCTCGCCCGCTCGCCCAGCGCAGGCCGCGCGCGCGCCCAGCGCAGCCGTCTACCTCGCGCAGCTGAACCCCGCGATCTCCGGCGGAGTCCGCGCCGGTCTTCCAAACCCGGGCGCGCACGCCTAGGGTGGCCGCCGCCTTATAAATGCCCCTGCGCCCTCCCATTCCGCAGCACAAGCCCTAGCCGCCGCCTTCCTTTGCACCGCCGCGCATCCGCTCTGCGCCGGTGCGGCCACACTGCTCCGTGAAGCCCCGTGCCCCGTAGACCCCCGCATCGGCTCCGTTTTGGCACCCGGAGTTTCACCGAGAGCGTGCTCCCCGAGTCCAGCTCCGCCGCGCCGGAATTTCTCCCGTACCCCGCCATCGCTGGTGAGTTGAATTCGGGGAAATTACTCGCCGCCGCCGCATCTCAGGCCGCCTGACCTCTCCTCTAACTTCACAGGACGCTCGTACACCGACCCGCGGACCAGGACGACCGGAGCTGCAGTCCAGTGACCCCGCCGTCTAGCTCCGCCCAGAGAAGCCGCCGGTCCTCGTCGTCGACGCGTCTGTGTTGCGACCCCGAACTCGCCGCACCCTCGGTAAACATCCCCAGGCCTTACCGCCCCTGATTCCCTAGTTTTTCTAGCACTTGGCTCACTCTAGGTGCCCTGGCATAGCACGACGGCGATGCGCCGCCACCCACCGCCGCGCACCTTGCCCCGCCCCCCCTCGCAGCACCTGCTATCCACTCCAGTGGATTACGCGTGACTCGCTAGAGCTTCACGGCCCAGCTGCAGGCCAAATGAGCCGCTGTAGCCCCAGGCAGCCTACTCTGGCCGAGCGCCGCCGTGGAGCTGTGCTCCGGCGGGCAGCGCCGCCGCTCCCTCACCATCCCGACCCTGGGCCGTCCGATCAAGAAGGGACGCGCCAGATTAGATCGACTCCCCATTAGATCTGGAGCGCTGGATCTCGATCCTACGGCCAGAAACCGCGCGTAATGGTTCGCCCTGGCGTTTTTGTTAAAGAGACCTCCACCTTCCTTGAAATCAACCCGCGGTCCATCGGTATAGAAAAATTTTTACGTACAGGTCCTGTTTTTAATGTTTAGGCCCCTGCCCTTCCCGGAAATAGTGCCCGCCGTCCCTGTCCTTGTGTTTTTGCACGTTAGCCCCTATAGCTATGCTTTAATTACGTTTTAGCCCTCGGTTTTAGCAGAAAAGCCCCTGAAACTTCAGTTTTCTTACAATTAAGCCCCTAGGACTTGTTTTTGGCCTAGAAAATGCGTTTTAGCTCCGTTTTTAGCGTTCTTTATGTCCACGCGATCGTTGTATCGAGTAGAATAGTTTTAGCTTAGTTTTTCTTGCTGTTTTTATGTATTGATGTACTGTTCTTTAGCTTTTTGTTAGAGTTTGCTTGTATGCTTATTTTCATGCTTTGTTTTGGCCATGTGTTCGTGAGTAGACGCTGAGCTACCTGAGGAGCCCCAGTACCAGTACCCGGAGCAGCCGTCTTCCGAGCACTTTGAGCAGCAGCTAGAGCAGTACGAGGAAGGCAAGTGTAACATGAACAACCCATCACTTTTAAATACATTTTCATACTGCATTTTAATACTGTATGCCTTTAAGGATTTCCTAGCCACTTTATATCCTTTATATATATCCTTTGGGTTTGCATTATGGTTAGTTGTGCTAGGTTGCTGCGCTATAACACACCTTTGTCCTTTTTAATTAAATTGATTAATGGTTTACTTGAACTTAATTCTGAGAGTGGCACTCTGTGTGGCTTGAGTGGCTCACGTCTCGTTAAAAGATGTTTTTGTAGAAACATGGTTTAGGGGGCCAGCACGGTGCTTAGTGCTTGGTTGGCCACTCTCCATAAGGACCGGTTCATAGAGCGACAACCTGGGACAACAGCGCTACCACAAGGCTAGAATGGGATAGACTTGGCGTAATAATTAGATCTTTTTGGTTTGGAGTAACTTACCTGCGGGGCAAGAGTAGTAAGCTTCAATGGTCCCTGCTCCTCCGGCTGGTCTGTGCTTGGATTGCGCTCCTGTGCTTGTACCCCCGTGAGGTGGGCCCCATCGTCGCCGACCTAACTCTCGCGGTTACGCCTTACCAACGAGATTCTTTTTAAAGGCCTCGTAGTGAGTCGCTAGTCATCTCACCTAAGGAAGTGTGATGAACCCCTGGCGTAGCTCACAACTTGTGGGTAAAGATGTGCAACCTCTGCAGAGTGTAAAACTGGTATACTAGCCGTGCTCACGGTTATGAGCGGCCCAGATCCTCCTTTTGATTAGTGAAGTTATCTCCTTCCGACGAGGGGGGTGCTTCTCGGGGTTTCCTTGGTGGTTTGGTTTTGGTATGGTCCTCAGTAGTTTCATAATTAATTCTGATTAATTACTATGTAACTGGGTTAATGGTAATTCATCAACTCGTAGTAAATAGCTTTAATAAAATTTTGCCAACACTTAAAAGCTAATGCAGTTGAGTCAGCCAACCTTAGAGCCTCATAGTTTGTGTTATACTTGTTGAGTACAAGTTGTGTACTCACTCTTGCTTCTTCTCTACTTTTTCCTCTTGGCTACGCTACTGCTGCTCAGTTCCTGCCGACACGAGGGAGTTCGTCCAGTGCTACCAGGACTACGAGGACTTCTAGGTGCTTCGTCTCCCAGTCGACATCCCTGTGGCGCCCTGCTTCAGCTCCGGAGAGCTTTTCTCGTATTTTTTGTACTTCGCTTCCGCTGTATCAGACATTTTGTCATTATTGTAATAAATAACATTCGTATTCGCTTTATTATGTCTTTTTACGTGATATGTGCTATGATATACTGTTCATTCTGTTGTATATACGTGTGACTTGATCCTGGCACGTATATGATTGCTCGGTTTATGTTCTTTTATAAACCGGGTGTTACAGAGTGGTATCAAAGCCGTATCGACTGTAGGACGAAGCCTAGATAGAACTGGTCGAGTTTTAGGACTTCTTCTCACCAATCCTTGTCTGCTGAAACTATTTTACTATTATACCCCTTGACTTCTTTGACTTTTTACCCCTCTTGCCTTGATTTTTCTCTCTGAAGAATAGTTTCGTAGATTTTGGCCTGAATCAGTCATCTGACCACCATGAGCATAGCTAGGAGACCTTTTTATAATAACACGATAGCACGTTCTGCGACGCGTTGCGTTAGTCGAGTCTATTGCTAAACTCGGCTAAGTTGTGAAAATTGTCTGCTTGTTATTATGCTACATGCTTGATTTGGATTTTTGACTGATTGCAAAGCTTAGTAGTTTAAATTTGCTTAAAGAAAATCACTCAGATGTTAAAGTTAACTAATTAATAAAATGAGTTAGATCGTTGGGGGTAAAACAGTCAACTCTATCCTGTCTACTTTATCATGGCTGAGTCTTTTTCCGCAAAGAGTATTCATATCCATCTGAATTTATTCCTGCAATATCCTTACTCGTGAAATCTTTTGTTCAAATCAGATGGTGAACACCAGGAGCACCGGTTCCGGTTCTGGCCAGCAGCAGGGTCAGAACAACCAGGGTACCGGGATCCCGATGCCTCCACCCTTGACTCCGGAGCAGTACTTCCAGCTCCAGATGCAGATGATGGCTACCCTGAACAACACCGTTCAGGCTCTTCAGCACGCTCACACTCAGCCTCCGCCTCCTCCACCGCCGCAGCCACGCGACAGGCGTGCAGAGTTCCTGAGGGGTCACCCGCCGACGTTTTCTCACACGTCCGACCCTCTTCAGGCCGACGACTGGCTCCGTGCAGTGGAGCGTCAGCTGGACATCGCCCAGTGCGATGACCGTGAGCGCGTCTTGTACGCAGCAGGACAGCTGCGAGGGGCAGCTTTGGACTGGTGGGAGTCCCACCCAGTTCACGACCGCGAGACTCTCACCTGGCTCCAGTTCAGGGAGCGTTTCCGTAGCCACAACGTCCCCGCGGGCGTTATGAAGATGAAGCAGAAGGAGTTCCTTGCACTGAAGCAGGTAATCTTAAATATAATCATTCAGCGGTTTCTTTTGAGCTAATGCCCGTTGTTCTATCCTTATGAATCTTGAGTTAATCTTCCGATATCTATCTGTCTTTGTGAATTCAGGGGACTATGTCGGTCACGGAGTATCGCGATCGCTTTCTGCAGCTTGCTCGCTACGCCCCTGCCGAGGTTGCGGATGACCGCAAGAAGCAGGAGCACTTCATGGAGGGTCTTGAGGACTACCTCCAGTACACGCTGCTCAACCTCCGCTTCGACGACTTCAACCATCTGGTTGACAGTGCGCTCAACACCGAGCGCAAGCACCTGGAGATGGAGGACAAGAAGAGGAAGGTTGTCCCCGTTGCTTCCGGCAGCAACACTCATCCTCGACTCCAGCAGCCCCAGCAGTACCAGCAGCAGTACCGGCCTCCTCAGCAGTACCAGCAGAGGCCACCGCAGCAGTACCCGCCTCGACAGCAGGCAGGTCAGGGCCCGAGGTTACCGGCACCTCCGGCTCGTGCTCCACCGGCTCCACCGGCACCGCAGGCTCCACGTCTGGCAGCTCCTACCGGACAGCAGGCTCAGGGACCTCCTCGCACCTGCTTTCACTGCGGCCAGCCGGGGCACTACGCCAATGCTTGTCCCCGGAAGGCGCAGGCGGGACAGCAGGAGCGCCCAGCTCAGCCCAGGACGCCAGCACAGGGTCGAGTGAACCACGTGACGGCCGAGTCAGCGGCCGAGGCTCCCAACGTGGTTATTGGTACGTTCATGGTTAATTCATATCCAGCTACAGTGCTTTTTGATACTGGTGCTACGCATTCCTTCATTACTCAGTCTTTTGTCGAGCATCATGGTATTCATACTAGCACATTAAAGAGGTGCCTGTTAGTATCTTCACCGGGAGGACAGTTGAGGTCTCACACTTACTGCCCGAGAGTCAGTGTTTCTTTGAGGGGAGTAGAGTTCTGCACTGATCTGATGGTGATAGACACCAAGGGCATTGATGTCATTCTGGGAATGGAGACTCTGGCCAAGTGGGGAGTTCGGATAGATTGTGCTCAGAGGACAGTCTTGCTATCAGCTTCCAGTGGCCAAGAGGTTGTTATCAGTGCAGTAGAGCTTTCGGGATTTCTTCATCAGATGGAGGCTAGACCCACGGACGGTATTCGCGTGGTGTCGGAATTCCCGGATGTCTTTCCGGATGATTTGCCAGGTATGCCGCCTGAACGCGCCATTGAGTTTTGTATTGATCTCTTGCCTGGCACAGCTCCTATTGCAAAGCGGCCCTACCGTATGGCACCTATAGAGCATGAAGAAGTAAAGAAGACTATTGATGAGTTGCTAGCCAAGGGCTATATCCGTCGCAGCTTCTCTCCTTGGGCTTTTCCATTGTTGCTGGTAGATAAGAAGGATGGCTCGAAGAGGATGTGTGTGGATTATCGGGAGCTGAATGCTGTCACTATCAAGAATAAGCATCCACTGCCCCGTATTGAGGATATCTTTGATCTGCTTCGAGGTGCTCGTATATTCTCGAAGATTGATCTTCGTTCTGGTTATTTTCAGCTGAGGATCCGTCCTGGGGATATTCCGAAGACGGTATTCACCTGCAAGTACGGGCTATATGAGTATACAGTCATGTCCTTCGGCCTGACTAATGCCCCGGCTTACTTCATGCATCTGATGAACATGGTCTTCATGGATTATCTGGATGTCTTTGTGGTGATTTTCATTGATGATATTCTGATCTTCTCCAAGACAGAGGAAGAGCATGAGGAACATTTGAGGCTCGTATTGCAGAGATTGAGAGAGCATCAGCTGTATGCCAAGTTCAGCAAGTGCGAGTTCTGGATTGACGAGGTTCCATTCCTCGGTCATGTTATCTCTCAGGGAGGCATTGCTGTTGATCCGAGCAAGGTGAAGGATGTGCTAGAGTGGGAGACACCACAGACAGTAAAGGAAGTCAGGTCTTTCTTGGGCTTAGCAGGATATTATCGGAGGTTCATTGGGAATTTCTCCAAGATTGCGAAGCCTTTGACTTCTTTGCTGGAGAAAAATGTGGCTTTCGTATGGACTGATGATCGTCAGAGGGCCTTTGATGAGCTGAAGAAGAGGTTGACTACGGCGCCAGTCCTGACTCTGCCAGACCAGACGAAGAGGTTCACGGTGTATTGTGATGCTTCGAAGGATGGTCTTGGGTGTGTTCTGATGCAGGAGGGCAGAGTGATAGCTTATGCTTCACGGCAGTTACGTCGGCATGAGCTGAATTATCCTACTCATGATCTTGAGTTAGCCGCAGTTGTGCATGCTCTGAAGATTTGGAGGCATTACTTGTATGGGCAGCGGTGTGATATCTACACTGATCACAAGAGCCTCAAGTATATTTTCACGCAGAATGAGCTGAACATGCGGCAGAGAAGATGGTTAGAGTTGGTCAAGGACTATGACCTGGAGATTCACTATCATCCGGGCAAGGCCAATGTTGTAGCAGATGCTTTGAGCAGGAGAAGTTATGTCAACATGGCCGTGGCTTTCCAGATGCCTCCAGAGTTATGCGAGGAGTTCGAGCAGATGAGTCTGGGCTTCTTGCATCATACCTCCAGTGCAGCATTTGAGGCAGTACCGACTCTAGAGTCAGAGATCAGGCAGCATCAGAAAGATGATGAGAAGCTGCAGGAGATTCGTGAGTTGCTCAGAAAGGGCAAGGCTCCTCATTTCAGAGAGGATGATCAGGGTACTTTGTGGTACAAGAACCGGATCTGTGTGCCAGATGTGAAGGATCTCCGGAAGTTGATTCTGAGTGAGGCCCATGATACAGCTTACTCTATTCATCCGGGCAGCACGAAGATGTACTATGATCTGAAGGAACGTTTCTGGTGGTATGGGATGAAGCGTTCAGTGGCAGAGTACGTGGCTATTTGTGACACCTGTCAGCGTGTCAAGGCTGAGCATTAGAGGCCAGCAGGTCTGTTACAGCCTTTGAAGATTCCAGAGTGGAAATGGGAGGAAATCACGATGGACTTCATTGTTGGATTGCCTCGTACTCAGAAAGGGTACAACTCTATATGGGTAGTAGTGGATCGATTGACGAAGGTTGCTCACTTCATTTCGGTGAACACTACTTACTCCGGTGCTAGACTTGCAGAGTTGTACATCTCTCGGATTGTCTGCTTACATGGTGTGCCCAAGAAGATTATATCTGACAGAGGGTCTCAGTTCACTTCTCGGTTCTGGGAGCAGCTCCATGACTCGTTGGATACGAAGCTGCGTTTCAGTACGGCTTATCACCCTCAGACAGATGGGCAGACAGAGAGGACCAACCAAGTGTTGGAGGATATGCTGAGAGCTTGTGCTATTCAGTATGGTACTAGTTGGGATAAGTGCCTGTCATATGCTGAGTTCTCATATAACAACAGCTATCAGGCCAGTCTGAAGAAGTCTCCCTTTGAGGCATTGTATGGCAGAAAGTGCAGGACTCCTCTCTATTGGGATCAGAATGGAGAGAAGCAGCTCTTTGGCCCTGAGATCATAGATGATGCAGAACAGATGGTCCAGGCTGTGCGAGAAAATCTGAGGATTGCACAGAGCAGGCAGAAGAGCTATGCAGATGGCAAACGGAGAGACCTGAATTTCAGTGTCGGTGATTATGTATACCTGAAGGTGTCTCCGATGAGAGGAATCCGCAGATTTAATGTCAAAGGGAAGTTAGCACCTCGTTATGTGGGGCCATTCAAGGTGCTAGAGCAGAAAGGCGAAGTTGCTTATCGCCTGGAGTTACCTCTCAGCCTCTCAGGAGTTCATGATGTTTTCCATATATCTCAGCTGAAGAGATGTCTGCGAGTACCCGAGGAGCAGGCACCCCTGGATGGAGTTGATGTGCAGGAAGATCTGACTTATACTGAGCATCCGGTGAAGATTCTGGAAACATCAGAAAGGGTTACTCGGAACAAGCGCATCAAGATGTGCAGAGTTCAGTGGAGTCACCACAGTGAAGCTGAGGCTACTTGGGAGCGAGAAGATGAGTTGAAGAAGACATATCCAGATCTCCTTGCTAGCCAGCCCAGCTAAATCTCGGGGACGAGATTTCTTTAAGGGGGTAGGGTCTGTAACACCCTAATTTAAATCTTAGCATTTATCAATAAATTTAATTGGCTTTATTTAGTTTTCTAAGGCTTATTGTGCTTAGTATGGCATTTAATCCAATTTTGTTCCTCAAGAAATTAAAATTTTATCATAGTTTTAAACTTCTAATGTTGCATTCATGCTGGTGCATACTTTTAATTGATTGTGGTTTGAATTCAAATTCATATTTGAGTTCAACCCTTGTTTGACTTAGTTTTGAAATGAGAGAGTAAATAGAAATAGAAAGGAAAATAGAAAACAAACCCAAACCCACAACCAAAACCCGGCCCTTTCCTTCTCCCGCATGGGCCCAGCACGCTGGCCCAGCCTCTCCCCCACCCCGGCCCAATCCCACGCGTCTCCCAGGCCAGCTCGCCTCTCCTCCTCGCCCGGCCCAGGCAGCCCGGGTCACTTCCCGGCCCAAAACCCCGCTTCCCCGCGCGTGCGCGTCACCAGGCCCACACCCCGCTCCGCGCGTCACCCCGCTCCTCTCCCCGCGGCCCAAGTCTCCGCTCGGCTCGCCCGCTCGCCCAGCGCAGGCCGCGCGCGCGCCCAGCCGCTGACAGGCCGACCCCAGCGGTCAGGCTCGCCGTCTACCTCGCGCAGCTGAACCCCACGATCTCCGGCGGAGTCCACGCCGGTCTTCCAAACCCGGGCGCGCACGCCTAGGGTGGCCGCCGCCTTATAAATGCCCCTGCGCCCTCCCATTCCGCAGCACAAGCCCTAGCCGCCGCCTTCCTTTGCACCGCCGCGCATCCGCTCTGCGCCGGTGCGGCCACACTGCTCCGTGAAGCCCCGTGCCCCGTAGACCCCCGCATCGGCTCCGTTTTGGCACCCGGAGTTTCACCGAGTCCAGCTCCGCCGCGCCGGAATTTCTCCCGTACCCCGCCATCGCTGGTGAGTTGAATTCGGGGAAATTACTCGCCGCCGCCGCATCTCAGGCCGCCTGACCTCTCCTCTAACTTCACAGGACGCTCGCACACCGACCCGCGGACCAGGACGACCGGAGCTGCAGTCCAGTGACCCCGCCGTCTAGCTCCGCCCAGAGAAGCCGCCGGTCCTCGTCGTCGACGTGTCTGTGTTGCGACCCCGAACTCGCCGCACCCTCAGTAAACATCCCCAGGCCTTACCGCCCCTGATTCCCTAGTTTTTCTAGCACTTGGCTCACTCTAGGTGCCCTGGCATAGCACGACGGCGATGCGCCGCCACCCACCGCCGCGCACCTTGCCCCGCCCCCCCTCGCAGCACCTGCTATCCACTCC
Source organism: Panicum virgatum (assembly GCF_016808335.1). Lineage (NCBI taxonomy): Eukaryota > Viridiplantae > Streptophyta > Magnoliopsida > Poales > Poaceae > Panicum > Panicum virgatum. The sequence goes on along the minus strand of NC_053150.1, from coordinate 24,745,724 downwards.
AGTGGATTACGCGTGTCTCGCTAGAGCTTCACGGCCCAGCTGCAGGCCAAATGAGCCGCTGTAGCCCCAGGTAGCCTACTCTGGCCGAGCGCCGCCGTGGAGCTGTGCTCCGGCGGGCAGCGCCGCCGCTCCCTCACCATCCCGACCCTGGGCCGTCCGATCAAGAAGGGACGCGCCAGATTAGATCGACTCGCCATTAGATCTGGAGCGCTGGATCTCGATCCTACGGCCAGAAACCGCGCGTAATGGTTCGCCCTGGCGTTTTTGTTAAAGAGACCTCCACCTTCCTTGAAATCAACCCGCGGTCCATCGGTATAGAAAAATTTTTACGTACAGGTCCTGTTTTTAATGTTTAGGCCCCTGCCCTTCCCGGAAATAGTGCCCGCCGTCCCTGTCCTTGTGTTTTTGCACGTTAGCCCCTATAGCTATGCTTTAATTATGTTTTAGCCCTCGGTTTTAGCAGAAAAGCCCCTGAAACTTCAGTTTTCTTACAATTAAGCCCCTAGGACTTTTTTTTGGCCTAGAAAATGCGTTTTAGCTCCGTTTTTAGCGTTCTTTATGTCCACGCGATCGTTGTATCGAGTAGAATAGTTTTAGCTTAGTTTTTCTTGCTGTTTTTATGTATTGATGTACTGTTCTTTAGCTTTTTGTTAGAGTTTGCTTGTATGCTTATTTTCATGCTTTGTTTTGGCCATGTGTTCGTGAGTAGACGCTGAGCTACCTGAGGAGCCCCAGTACCAGTACCCGGAGCAGCCGTCTTCCGAGCACTTTGAGCAGCAGCTAGAGCAGTACGAGGAAGGCAAGTGTAACATGAACAACCCATCACTTTTAAATACATTTTCATACTGCATTTTAATACTGTATGCCTTTAAGGATTTCCTAGCCACTTTATATCCTTTATATATATCCTTTGGGTTTGTATTATGGTTAGTTGTGCTAGGTTGCTGCGCTATAACACACCTTTGTCCTTTTTAATTAAATTGATTAATGGTTTACTTGAACTTAATTCTGAGAGTGGCACTCTGTGTGGCTTGAGTGGCTCACGTCTCGTTAAAAGATGTTTTTGTAGAAACATGGTTTAGGGGGCCAGCACGGTGCTTAGTGCTTGGTTGGCCACTCTCCATAAGGACCGGTTCATAGAGCGACAACCTGGGACAACAGCGCTACCACAAGGCTAGAATGGGATAGACTTGGCGTAATAATTAGATCTTTTTGGTTTGGAGTAACTTACCTGCGGGGCAAGAGTAGTAAGCTTCAATGGTCCCTGCTCCTCCGGCTGGTCTGTGCTTGGATTGCGCTCCTGTGCTTGTACCCCCGTGAGGTGGGCCCCATCGTCGCCGACCTAACTCTCGCGGTTACGCCTTACCAACGAGATTCTTTTTAAAGGCCTCGTAGTGAGTCGCTAGTCATCTCACCTAAGGAAGTGTGATGAACCCCTGGCGTAGCTCACGACTTGTGGGTAAAGATGTGCAACCTCTGCAGAGTGTAAAACTGGTATACTAGCCGTGCTCACGGTTATGAGCGGCCCAGATCCTCCTTTTGATTAGTGAAGTTATCTCCTTCCGACGAGGGGGGTGCTTCTCGGGGTTTCCTTGGTGGTTTGGTTTTGGTATGGTCCTCAGTAGTTTCATAATTAATTCTGATTAATTACTATGTAACTGGGTTAATGGTAATTCATCAACTCGTAGTAAATAGCTTTAATAAAATTTTGCCAACACTTAAAAGCTAATGCAGTTGAGTCAGCCAACCTTAGAGCCTCATAGTTTGTGTTATACTTGTTGAGTACAAGTTGTGTACTCACTCTTGCTTCTTCTCTACTTTTTCCTCTTGGCTACGCTACTGCTGCTCAGTTCCTGCCGACACGAGGGAGTTCGTCCAGCGCTACTAGGACTACGAGGACTTCTAGGTGCTTCGTCTCCCAGTCGACATCCCTGTGGCGCCCTGCTTCAGCTCCGGAGAGCTTTTCTCGTATTTTTTGTACTTCGCTTCCGCTGTATCAGACATTTTGTCATTATTGTAATAAATAACATTCGTATTCGCTTTATTATGTCTTTTTACGTGATATGTGCTATGATATACTGTTCATTCTGTTGTATATACGTGTGACTTGATCCTGGCACGTATATGATTGCTCGGTTTATGTTCTTTTATAAACCGGGTGTTACAAAATGCCTATTAGAAGCTAATGCATTAACAGATGATCTTGAATATGACCATAATGCATGGTGGAATGAAATCTCAGATGAACAAGTAAGTAGTAAAAACATCATAGTCTCTATCCATAATCCAACTCTGAGAGTTTTAGCCAAGTATCTAGCTATGGTAGTATTTTCCTGAGCAGACCTTAGGCTATGTAGCTCCTCGGAGCTCATGTGCCTCTATGTTATGGCAAAGAAGATTTGCTACTCACCTGTCATGGGCATGGTCGCACATTGGCAGAAGATGATCACGTGCAAATCTCCCATCGACATAACCTCACTGGTCACCCGCATTGCGTGGTATGTCGGTGTTTTGGAGAATGCACAAGTCACATATCTGCCCGCAATGGATGAGTACCGAACCTTCATTGGTCTGGACCACTTTGTTCACGCGCACATGATGCGTGAAGGTCCCGGGAACTCAGTCTTTATGTGCTATCTGGGGTATGAGAAGGAGTTCGAGCTGCCATGCCCGAAACTCTCGCTCTACTCCGTGAAACGTCTGACCCTCCAGATGGAAAAGAAAGAGCCAGCACGCCACAGCATAGCTGGTCCTATGACATGTGGCAGAACTCGGCGTGACGCACAGTTGGCCGAGGGTAGCACATCATGGCTGGCAGGAGTTTCCCGTCAGGAAGGCATATCCCGCCAGGCAAGAATTTCTCGCCAACCAGGAGCTTCACGGCAGGCCCGTGCTTCTCAGGAAGCCAGACCATCACACGCTGCACCCTCGCCAGATGCCTCAGCACAGCCTCACCCAGACACCACTCACATGAGCTTCGAGGAGGCCTACGGGTTTTACAACCAAGGTGGCCAGCCCTCGTACCAGCCTGAGGGTAGCACGGGGTATGGGCACGACTAGGGGTTTTACTATCCTCGGGTATGGGGACCTCCCATGGCCCACAGGTTGACCCATCTGCATCAGCACGCTTCGAGTATGACAACCCGCTCACACGAGAGTTGTCAGGCCTCACTGCCCGAATGGGCGCCTTAGAGTTACATCAGGAGGAGTTGGGACACAGCCTCGATCACAACACCAGTCTCACACAGGAGAGTTGAGGGATGTTATCCTCCTTGTCCTATGATTGGCACCATGGTGCATACTACCCCCGCCACATCCAGACCAGTAGCCCTGAGCTTCGTTGAAGCTTGGGGGAGAGATCGTCAGTACCCAGATAAGTCGTCATACCCGCTCGTTCAGTCCAGCTTAGTTAAAAAAAAAAGAGAATTGCCATGCTTAGAATAAATGTGTGGAAATCCGTGCAAACTCTTATCTTGGAAATGATGAATAGTTGCTCTGTTTAAGCATTGCATGTGCCCTGTTTACAGCTTTTTACCCATCTAGTGCCAGAGCTAGTTGGCACATAATAGACACAATTTAAATCTGCTTGTGTGGGAGCATTAACATGATTTCTAAGTCTAAGTTGTTGTGGGATTCGAGATGGCCTACATTGGAATTAAAGCTGTTTACCTCAGTAAGGGAAATTCTCGGAGTAATATTAAAATATGATAAAAGGTTTCCCTGTTGGTTTATATGTCCCATCCAGAGCCATAATGATATTTCATGCATGAGCTACCACAGGCTATCTTGATTTACTTTGAGCTTTGTCGAATGGTGAGTTCGCTTGAGAAAAGGTACTTGTCATCTGCCGGTCTTTCTCCTTTGCATACCCATCTCTTTGCTAGCCTCAAAAAGTATAGTACGACAATTACCTACTCTGGGTATTGTCATCCACTTTCATCCAGACAATTCCACCACAACTCAGCCCAAAATCTCCATTGTGTGCCTATCCACTTCAAAAAGGGTCAAAACAATTCTTCAAAAGCTCCCTCTGAAAATACTAAATTCAGGAAGGACATGGGGTGATCTTCTTTAAAAAAAAAGAAGAAGAAGAAGTGCCCATGATACTTAGCAAAAATGGTCCAAAAGAGGAGTTCAATAAAATGACCCAAAAACATTTCAAAAGTGTGAGTCCATTTCTCCCTCTCCCCTGAACATTTGTGATTCCATAAGATCGGAATTTGATCAAGTACCTACCTCTTGCGAACCACTCTTCGGCTTGGCAACATAGGTAATCAAGGTAAGTCACAATCTTCCAACCCATAGCTCCAGATATCAGCCTTAGATTAGGAAGAAGTTGGTCAAGTTCTTGACCTTGGTGAGGAATCATACACCTCGAGAAATTGAGAGTACCTCCAGGGAACCTTAATCATATGCATACTCAAGAAATATTCCAAGAATAAACCTGAACAGGGAAGACAGGAAAATATTCCGGTGAAGGTTGTTCAGTCCTCCAACCGCTCAAGACAAGGGATGAAATGTGAAATAAGCCCCATCATCCAGAACATATAGGTATGAGCCAACTTACTCAATGTACATACGGATAGAGTAATATGTTGTGCACAGGGTACTTGTAGAGGGCAAACATCAACGCAACTCCTGATCCACCGAGCCTCAGCATTAAGCTTTGCTCCAGGACGAGCAAAAGTTTAAGCTTGGGGGGGTGTTGACGGCCATTATCTCACGTTTTGACCGTCAACTTCTCGGGAATAAATTGAGTTTTGCACCATGTTCCATGCATATTTTATTTGATTCTAATAAGTTTCACAAGTTTTGGATGAGTTGCACTTGCAGGAATCCACTGTCCAAAGATGGTCAAAATTAGAGAAAATCCCGGCCGCCCGGCACATTCTGTGCCGACCGGCCTGACACCTCCACATACATGGGTCCAATACTTTCACTGGAGCAATGTGACACGTTCATAAGGTTCCAGAACAAGGCAAACATTTCATATCCTATCAGTGGACCTGGAAGGCACAAGGTTCAACTCAAAAGCCCATATGCTAGTGCCAAGATCATCAAATGGTGAAACCACCCATTCTAGAAGCAATGTGGAGTGCTGTTGTGCAACGTCGGCGAAGCGGAGGGCTGAGGGGCTCCGGAGGCAGGCCACCCAGCCCAAGATGGAAGCATCCGAGGAAACCACCCAGAGAACAGACGTTCAGGAGAGATCAGGAGGCGTCCACGGGAGGTCAGTGGCCAGATGGCACACCCCTAGGCCGGCTGGCCTAGGGAGGGCCGTCCGGCCCCACCTTGCAGAGACACAGCTCCCGACTTCGTGTGGATGTTAAGCACCACCTCTACAGTTGCGAGCACCAGCCGCTACCTGAATTACCGGCCTCCTACCGACCTTGGAAGCCTATAAATATTACTCTCCCCCTCACTTGTAAACACACACTCAAAGGAGCAATTCTCTCTTCTCAAGTCTAGAGTAGGTTAGTAGTTGGGAGTTAGAGTCGAGTCGAGCTTGTCTCGGAGATCCGGAGTCGTCATCGAAGCTCGGTAAAGCTCTTGTATCTTTTCCTTTGACTATTTTTAATATAAGTTATCTTCTTTATTTACTTGAGTCAGCTTTACTTTTCGCAAGTTTTTCCAAGTACTAGTACCTGTCTGTGGGAGTAAGTTTTACCTCTAGTTCAGTTTAAGTTCCCTTTCTTGCTTGTCGGAGTTAGTCTTTTGGATTTTCTCGCCCGTACTAGTGTAACTCAAGTTAATTCACTAGGTTGAGGGGGATTTCTCTTGAAGGCCTCTAGAGAAATCCTAGTACCGAGAGCAGACGTGGTGTCTGACTCAGTGGTAGTTAGAAAGTATTTTCCACCCCACAGTACCGCAGTGGTAGGCAGCAAGTGGTGACAGCCTTGTTCGTCCCTCGTAGTCCACCACGTTCGTGTGTTTTCATCGCAGTAGGATTGCCAAAAGTATGTTGGCCCCCTTCTCACCCCTGTATGCGCCCTTCGCTTAGGTCGCCGAAGTAAGCTCCTGGTTCCGACATCAAGATAAAAACTTAGATTAGTTCTAGTGAGGCAAGCTCAGTAGTTTAGATGTGTTTTAGGAGTCCTTTCTCGCTCGTTGTCCTCCCATCTGCTACCTCTCTAAGATATAGAATCTCCTGTGTGTCGCGCGGTCATAGTTTGGCCATTTATCTCATCAGTTATCTGGCTTTCCCCTGCTGAATTAGTCGGTCGATAATTTCAGTAAAGGTTGACACTACAATTTATGATACACTTTACCATAGTGCTTCCCTGAGGATTTCACGATATCCTGGAATACTCCAAGGTGAAGTGCTGCACTGGTGAATTCTGTGCGCTTGCAGAATACCTATTCAGATTAAGCATAAGAGACACCAACATCGGGCTTCTAGCTGGAGCCTCTCATCCTGATCTACTGAAGATCCTTTCTGCGCACAGCCGAATCCTGCGCGCCGAGTAGTCGTAGCCGAGTCACCAACCAGGGTAGTCTCCCGGGTTCGGGGACCCCACTCGGCAGGGAGGTACATAGATCTACCTCCGTCAGTTACTCCAAAGAAACACCCTACTCACTCGCTTGAGTAGTTTGTATATCGACTGCTTATCCTATGATTTCATATCAAGTTTCTTAAGATGCATCAACAGGATAAAACAGTGATTTATACAACAAAAACAAGACCGTAAAGATCTAAGGAGCTATTACAGGCAGATCATTCTACCAGGTTCTTCAGGATCTCCTCAGTAATTGTTTCTATTTCCTTACAATAGCCAAGGAAATCCTGATCTGAGCAATCAGCGGCAATTCCTTTTGCTATTGGAGCTAAATTATGCTGAGGCCAGTAAGACTTCACAACTGCAAGCATGTGTGACAGATAGTTCTTGGATGTCGCCGTCATGAAGTCAATAATCTTTCTGGAAGCTTCTTCTAAGTGCTCGACTAGAGATCTACTATTCGACGCTTCTCCTTCTTGAGGATCGACCACGTCCACAATCGCTTAAGCTGCGGCTACCAGCCGAACTTGTTCACTTGAGGGACCTGCCAATGGGCATTCTAGTGATTTTGCAAATAATGAGTAAAGACAATCAAGTGCAGTTCAAGTACTTACAGGCCTGGGCAGATTGCAGTTGCTCCTGAAGATTGGTTTTCTCTTCTTCAAGACTCTTGATCTGTTGTTTCATTTCATAAATTTCTCGCGTGTGCTTTCGGTTAGCTTCATAAATCTTGTTCCGAGCAGCGAGAGCTTGATCAAGACATTTGGCAATTTCGGCATTCTTTTGAGCCAAGGTGTTCCTGTTGTCCACGATCTTATACAAAGCATGAGACTTCAAGAAAGACCGGTTGGCAACATCCTATAAGACAAAATATGATATGTCAGAGCTCACAACTACTCGATATTGGGCAAGAACGCAAAGAAGAAGACTTACCTTGGTGAATTTGAAGCTCCACTACATGTAATCCGCAAGCTTTTGTACATTCTCCACAGTAAACAGAGGATCATCAAAGAGGATCTTGTGCCAGATTTACCCGACCCTCCAGCCTCTCCATCGCCAGTACCAGTAGCAGCAGTAGTGGCGACATCACTAGCAGCTGCAGATGGAGGAACTTGTTCAGCAAATGGGGAAGATTTCTCTACCCCAGGAGCATCTTCAGTTGATGTGCCAGAATTACCTACTTCCTGGCATGCTGCAGCTTCAGAGTTCTCGATCAACCCAATTATTGGTGAATGTTGGTGTCTCTTATGCTCAATCTGAATAGGTATTCTGCAAGCGCACAGAATTCACCGGTGTAGCACTTCACCTTGGAGTATTCCAGGGTATTGTGAAATCCTCAGGGAAGCACTATGGTAAAGTGTATGGTAAATTGTAGTGACAACCTTTACTGAAGTTATTGACCGACTAATTCAGTAGGGATAAGCCAGATAACTAATGAGGTAAATGGCCAGTCTATGACCGCATGACACACAGGAGATTCTATACCTTAGAGAGGTAGCAGCTGGGAGGACAATGAGCGAGAAAGGACACCTGAAACACTTCTAAACTACTGAACTAGCCTCACTAGAACTAATTTAAGCTTCTATCTTGAAGTCGGAACCAGGATGTAACACCCTAATTTTAAATTTCAGCATTTATTAATAAATTTAATTGGCTTTATTTAATTTTCTAAGGGTTATTGTGTTTAGTATGGCATTTAATTCAATTTTGTTCCTTAAGTAATTAAAATCTTATCATAGGTTTAAATTTTGGTGTTGCATTCATGCTGGTGCATTTTTCTTTTTTTACTCATTTGAGTGTGGTTTGAATTCAAATTTTATTTGAATTCAAATGTGTTTGATTGTTTTAGAATTAGAAAGAGAGAAATAGGAAACAAACCCAAAACCAAACTCAACCCAGCACCAGCCCAAACCTGGCGGCCCGATCTCTCCCCACGCCGGCCCAGTCTTCTCCCCGCACGGCCCACACCACAACCCGGCCTGCTCCCGCGCACCCTCTCTCCTGGGCCGACTCCACCCGCACACACTCGGCCCGCCCAGCGCGCAGCGGCCTAAACGCGCCCCGCCCCTGCCAACTGGGCCCCGCACATCAGCGCCTGCAGCCGCCCGCCTCGCGTCGCCCTCGCGCCCCTGACAAGCCGGCCCCCCTCGTCAGCGCCCCACCCCGCCTTCCTTTCTTCAACCTCCAGCCGCGATCTCCGCCCAAAGATATCGCCGGCCATCCCTATCGTGTGCGCATGCCGAGATCCCCGGTGCCGCCTTTAATTAGCCACCTCGCGGACCCCTGCACCCTCACTCTCACGCCAAAGGCTGCCCAAACCCTAGCACGCCGCTCCGTCACGCCATCGCCGCGCAGAGCCCCTGCGCCGCCGTGCCAGCGGTGCTCCGCCGCTCCACAGCCAGCCCGAGCCGCCGCAGAAGTTTCGCCTGTGCGCCAGGAACCCCCCCCCCCCCCCCCCCCCCCCCCCCCCCCCCCCCCCGAGGCCGCCATCTCCAACATCGGGCCCCACCTCACCGGATTTTCGCCCGGACGTTTTCCAGGTGCGTTCGGCCCGCCGCCTCATTTGCTCGCCGCCGGTGCGGATCGGCCCGAGCTGACCCCGAGTTTTGCTTCGTAGGGACATCGCTCGGCGACCCGTTCCCCCCCCCCCCCACGCGGCCCAGCCACTCCCTCTCTCCCCAACGGCCCACACCAGCCCAGCGCGGGCTCGTTCTCTCCCCTGCGGCCCACAGCAGCACGCGCCCGGCCCAGTCCAGCGCTCCGCTCCACCCCGGCCTGCCTCGCGTCGCTCTCCCCGCTCAGCCCGCGCCACGCGCGTGCGTCCCCGACCGACAAGGTGGGCCAACCCGTAAGCCACTCCGCCCGCGCCGCGCGCGCTCCGCCTGCTGATAGCCCGGGCCCGCATGGCAGTCCCGTCCCCTTCCTCCGCCTTCCCCGCGCTGCAACGGCCGCGCCGTGTCTCCCCGCGATCCCCGCCGTGATTCCGCCCGGGCTCGCACGCCGAAACCCCCGGACCCCTCCTATAATTGGCCCTCTCCAGCGCCCCACATCCCCCCACGCGCCGCCATAAACCCTAACAGCCGCCTCCACCAGCCCGCCCCACGCCGCTCCTCTGCGCCGCCGTGACCACGCCGCCCCGTTGCTCCAGAGCCCCGGCCAAACGGCGCGATAACTCCGCCTCGACGCCTGGAAACTCCCCGTAGTCTCCTTGCTCGACCTCGACCGGTGCAGCGCTGTAATTCCACCCCGACTCGCCGAGCCCCGCCGCCGCAGGTGAGGCCGCCTCCGAGCAATAGCTTGCCTCCGGTGATGCTCTGGCCCTCCTGACCCCATGTCCGCCTCCGCAGCACCTTCCGGAGTCAGCCCATGGGTCCAGGACGCAGGAACCGCACGTTTTCGACCGCGCCACCACCTCCGACCGGCCACCACCTTCGGGCTGCCTTTTTTGCTAAAGAGACCCCGTGGTTCTCTGAAATAAACCCGCCGTCCCTTGTAGTTCAAAAGTATTTCCAAATCCGCCCCTGATTTTATCGTTTTGGCCCCTGAGCTTTTCCCAATTAGCACCCGCGGTCCAGGCCCTGTGTTTTTGCACGCTAGCCCTTAGATTTAATGGTTAATTATGTTTAGGCCCTCGGTTTTTGCAGGAAACCCCCTAGAACTTAGTTTTTATCGCAGATAGGTCCCTGGAACTTGTTTTTAGCCTAGAAAATGCGTTTTAGCTCCGTTTTAAGCGTTCTTTATGTCCACGCGATCGTTGTAACGCGTAGAATAGTTTTAGACTAGTTTAGTGTGCTATTTTTATGTATTGATGTACTATTTCTTAGTTTTTGTTAGTATTTGCTTGTATGCTTATTGTTGTGCACTGTTTTGGCCATGTGTTCGTGAGTAGACGCTGATCCATCTGAGGAGCCCCAGTACCAGTACCCGGAGCAGCCGTCTTCTGACCACTTTGAGCAGGAGTAGTACGAGGAAGGCAAGTGTAACATGAACAACCTATCACTTTAAATACAATTTCATACTGCATTTTAATACTGTATGCCTATAAGGATTTCCTAGCCACTTTATATCCTTTTTATATACCTTTGGGTTGCATTTTGGTTAGTTGTGCTAGGTGCCGCGCTATAACACACTCTGGTCCTTTTTAATTAATTTGATTAATGGTTTACTTGAACTTAATTCTGAGAGTGGCCCTCTGTGTGGATGAGTGGCTCACGTCTCGTTAAAAGATGGTTTTTGTAGAAACATGGTTTAGGGGGCCAGCACGGTGCTTAGTGCTTGGTTGGCCACTCTCCATAAGGACCGGTTCATAGAGCGACAACCTGGGACAACAACGCTACCACAAGGCTAGAATGGGATAGACTTGGCTTACTAATTAGGTCTTTTGGTTTGGAGTAACTTACCTGCGGGGCAAGAGTAGTAAGCTTCAATGGTTCCTGCTCCTCTGGCTGGTCTGTGCTTGGTTTGCGCACCTGTGCTTGTACCCCCGTGAGGTGGGCCCCATCGTCGCTGACCTAACTCTCACGGTTACGCCTTACCAACGAGATTCTTTGTAACGGCCTCGTAGTGAGTCGCTAGCCATCTCACCTAAGGAAGTGTGATGAACCTCTAGCGTAACTCACGACTTGTGGGTAAAGATGTGCAACCTCTGCAGAGTGTAAAACTGGTATACTAGCCGTGCTCACGGTCATGAGCGGCCCAGATCCTCCTTTTGATTAGTGGGGTTATCTCCTTCCGACGAGGGAGGTGCCCCTCGGGGTTACCTTGGTGGTTTTGGTTTGGTTCTCAGTAGTAACATGTTTAATTTTGATTAATTGCTATGTAACTGGGTTTATGGTAATTCATCAACTTGTAGTAAATAGCTTTAATAAAATTTTGCCAAGACTTAAAAGCTAATGCAGTCGAGTCAGCCAACCTTAGAGCCTCATAGTTTGTGTTATACTTGTTGAGTACAAGTTGTGTACTCACTCTTGCCTCTTCTCTACTTTTTCCTCTTGGCTATGCTACTGCTGCTCAGTCCCTGCCGATGCGAGGGAGTTCGCTCTGCGCTTCCAGGACTACGAGGACTTCTAGGCGTTCGTCTCCCAGTCGACGTCCCTGTGGCGCCCTGCTCAGCTTCAGAGAGTTTTTATCGTATTTGTACTTCGCTTCCGCTGTATCAGACATTTATGTCATTAATGTAATAAATAACATTCGTAATTCGATTTATTATGTCTTATTCGTGATATGTGCTGTGATATACTGTTCATTCTGTTGTATATACGTGTGACTTGATCCTGGCACGTATATGATTGCTCGGTTTATGTTCTTTTATAAACCGGGTGTTACACAGGAGCTTATTTCGGCGGCCTAAGCGAAGTGCGCAGACAGGGTGAGAAGGAGCCCAATATACTTTTGGCAATCCTACTGCTTTGAAAACATCCGAACGTGGTGGACTACGAGGGACGGACAAGGTTGTCACCACTTGCCGTCTACCGCTACGGTACCGTGGCGTGGAACACACTTTCTAGCTAGCACTGAGTCTGACACCATGTCTGCTCTCAGTAGTAGGATTTCTCTTGAGGCCTTCAAGAGGAATCCCCCTCAACCTAGTGAACTAACTTGAGTTACACTAGTACGGGCGAGAAAACCCGTAATATTGACTCCGACAAGCAAGAAAGAGAACTTAAACTGAACTAGAGGTAAAACTTACTAACGCAGAGAAGTACTAGTACTTGGAAAGATAAATACTTGCAGAAAGTAAAGCTGACTCAAGTAAATAAATAAAATAACTTATATTAAAATAGTCAAAGGAAAAGATACAAGAGCTTATACCGAACTCCGATGACGACTCCGGATCCCCGAGACAAGCTCGACTCGACTCTAACTCCCAACTACTAACCTACTCCAGACTTGAGAAGAGAGAATTGCTCCTTTCAGATTGTGTTTACAAGTGAGGGGGAGAGTGCTATTTATAGGCTTCCAAAGTCGGTAGAAGGCCGGTAATTCAGGTAGCGCCCGATGTACGCAACTGTAGAGGCGGTGCATAACTTTCACGTGAAGCCGGGAGCCGAGTCTTTGCAACATGGGGCCGGGCGGCCCTTCCTAGGCCGGCCGGCCTAGGGGTGTGCCATCTGGCCACCGACCTACCGTGGACGGCTCCTGATTGCTCCTGGACATCGGTTCCCTGGTTAGTTTCCTTGGATGCCTCTTTCTTGGGCTGGGCGGCCTGAGGTAGGCTAGGCGTCCTGTCTCCGGGGGCCCTGAGTCCTCCGCTCCACCGACGTTGCATATCAACGCTCCACACTTCCTCTGGAATGGGTGGTTTCCCTATTTGACGATCTTGGCACTGGCATGTGGATCTTTGGGTTGAACCTTGTGCCTTCCGAGTCCACTGATAGGTCATGAGAGGTTCGCCTTGTTCTGGAACCTTATGAATGTGTCACATTGCTCCAGTAAAATTATTGGAACCATGTATGTGGAGGTGTCAGGCCGGTCGGCACGGAATGTGCCAGGCGGCCGGGATTTTCTCTGATTTCGACCATCCTTGGACAGTGAATTCCTGCAAGCACAACTCATCCAAAACTTGTGGAACTTATTAGAATCAAATAAAATATGCATGGAACATGGTGCAAAACTCAATTTATTTGCGAGAAGTTGACGGTCAAAATGTGAGATAATGGCCGTCAACAGTGAATCAGGGGCTGATCGATGAGTTGACTCTGCGTCGCTCTCCACCCAGTTATGGAAGTCTTGGAGCTGAGCCTTCTCGTGCTCAGGAAGGTATTGTATCCTAAACAAGTCGGAATCAGCACAAGATAATTAAAGATTAAAATGGATCTGATGGGGAAAGCAAGGCACATACTGGCCACTGTCGAGACGATATATTTTCCTCTGCAACAATGATCTAGGGGATGCCTTCTGCTTCTTATCATTATCGCCACTAGACTGGGCAGCATCAGTTGGAGATGGAGGCATACAGTACCATGTTTTGTAATTCTTTTGCAAAAGAGTGGTTTCATCAGAAAAGCAAAGTGAATTATGCGTACAAGTACTCGAATAGGCTTACTGAAACTTACCCAGAAATTCTCGGGCGGGTTGCCTGCCTAGAATAGCAATGGAAGAGTAAAAGACTTGTTGAAGTTGTCAAGTACTTTGCAACATCTTTTTATCACCTCAGAATGAGCAATTGGGTCAGGGGAGAATCTGGATGGATCTTTTGTGCCTTCATATCTGAAGGCAGGATGTGTCCGATGTTGAAGGAGTTGTACTCGACGACTCACAAAGGAAAATACTACATGATCTCCAGTGACTCCATTCTTCTTCAATCATGCAAGAGCACTGAGTAAGGTATCTACTTGCTTTCCACCAGGCCCTGCACTCATCCAATTTGCCTGGGCCTTGGGGGTGCCAGGAGTTCACTCAGGAAGTGGAGGTTCAAAGCTCCCGACATGAAACCAAAAACTTTTCCACTCGGCTCCTTTACCAGATGGCTGGTAGGATATGTACTCGTCTCAGTTTTCAGGACAGAGTACTAACTCACATCCACCGACGACGGTAGGCTTGCTAGCATCAGGGATTGGTACAAGGAAGAAGAAATGTTGGAAAAGATGAAAATGAGGGAGGATGCCAAGGAATGCTTCACACAAATTTGTGAATATAGAAAGATGCAAGATAGATTGTAGGGTCAAATGATGCAATTGGATTCCCTAGAATTGAAGGAGGGTGTGGAAGAATTCTGAGACAGGCACTGCAAGACCGCGTTCTACGAAATCGCGGAACATGACAGTCTCTAAAGTACCTTCGTATGGGCGACCTTCTCCTTCGGCTGCACGCCACTGAATCACAGCTTGACTCTGGAGCAGCTTCATGTTCTCCAATTCTTGCACGGCTGCTTCGGACATTTTACTCTTCCTCCATCCCGTGGCAAGATAAGGAATTTCCTCGACATCAAGCTTGGACTTGTTCTTCTTGGGAGCCATCTCAGCGTCACGAGAAAAAATCTTTGCTCGGGGGCTATGAGAGGGGCTAATGGAAGGCAAACTGAGCGAGAAAAAGCTTGAAAAAGTTTGGATCTAAAAATGGCGGCGGCCAGGAATCAAATGGGTAAAAACCCTAGAAGTTACTGCACGGTTAAATAAGATTGCGAATGGCAATTTTGTGAATACCTGGAAGTCCAACGGTCCTTATCTATTTTGAGCGGTTTCCAAAAATCATTAGAATATGGTCGTTTGTCACGAGTTTTGGATCCTTAAATCCAAATTGAAAGATTTAAATTCAAGGCTCGGGGGCTGCGGGATATGTGGCATCAGAGATTTATTTTTCAATTTTTTTGGAAAATAAAAGAAGAAAAAGACTGAAGTGACCCTCAGCCTGATTCTACGATTCAACAACCTAAGGCTCAGGGGCAACTCCATATGGAGCGCGAGTACTTCGCACACAATATATGATCAAGATTTCGGGGTTTGAGTACCTCATAGCCTCGGAACAACCGGAAGTACATGGAAGACTACTCGACATACCAAGGAAGGTCCGGAAGTAACCATGAGGGTATTGTCTACTTGAAGTACTCAAAGATGCCTCGCCAAGTACTCGACGCCTGCAGGACTCGGCTATGAAGAGCTCGGGGGCTTGTCAGAGCCGGGGCAACGAGACTGCTTATAGAATAGAATGTTCTAGAGTAAGGGATAGCACATGGATGTACCTTACCTCTCTTGTAACTACCCGAATAGGCATAGAACTAGCTGCAGTACAATGAAACTATCCGATCGTGTTGTAGTAGGACTCCAATTGTATTCGGCTAGGACTTTCCATGTAACCCTGTCCCCCCGGAATATATAAGGGCGGGCAGGGACCCCCTCAAAACACATCAACACCTAAGGCAATACAAGCAACCACACAAGACGTTGGGTATTACGCACCTCGCGGCCCGAACCTGTCTAAATCCTTGTTCCTTGCACCATCGAGTTCCAGAGCAGTCAATCCCTACCTACAATCCTACTGCTAAGGGTATCCCTGAGCAGGCTTGGCGGTAAACACCGACAGTGATGAAGGAGTACGGTATTGGTCCGAATGGTGCCATCCTCATCTCACTTAAAGTCATCGGTTCTTAACATCTCTCAAATCCATTCATAAATAAAAAAATCATGCTCATCCTCACTATTTCTAAAAATCACAATTTTCTCTTACTGTGGAGCATGAAACGAGGTATTAAGACCATCAAAGAAGAGAGGATGAAGTTGCAAACCTTTGGCGCACTTAGATGAGTGGAATCACCACAAAACTTGAAAAAATGGTGGTAGTTCCTCTCTAAAACGCCATGGTGAAGAAGAGGCCCGAGCTCTGTCAAATGTTTGGCTCGAGCTCGTGGAGGAAAAAGGTATGCTGATTTATAGTAAGAGTATTAGTACCAGCTGGTGGCTCCAACTAGTACTAAATCTCTATGTTTTGTACCAGCTGGAGCCTCTGGCCGATACTAAATGAACTCGGCACCATTTACTACCGGCTAGTGGCTCCAGCTGGTACGAAATGGTCGCTAGCCGTTGCAAGCCGGTGTTGGTGGCACTCTTTAGTGCTAGCTGGTGGCTCCAGCCGATACTAATCAGCTCCGAGGAGAACTGTAGCTTTAGCACGATACTAAATGGGCACATTAGTATTGAGCCAAAGCATGTCCGATACTAACAATCGCAGACGAATGAGCCGTCTTCTAGCAGTGGTTGTTATTTTCTGGGATGCAATTAGTTGGTCTTAAAGTGGTTATGTGCAACATTTTTTAAACAGTTCACAATATGTGCTCTAGTTCACTTTGGACTGCCAAATGGTTTGGATTGAGAATGCTGTGTTTGTGTCGCATGTGGTTGAAGGTCAATCACAAGTTGAAACATCCCAACATGGTTTGAGTTCAAAAGTCAATATGCCTAATTTGGCAAGAAACAAGGTAAATATGCCTTGCCATTCTTCACTAAATAATTAAACAAATTGTTACAAAATGGTTTGTTGGGTGGGCTCCCCCCCCCTAAAACATAGTACACATGCAAATATCCAAAAGCACGGACAGGACTCCCACTTGTGGGGCACACGTCAATGACCCAACTACAGTGAGAAGTATTGCAAAGGATGTGTGTCCGCATGCATAATCATTCCTATCCCTAGCCCAATTAAGTACTTATGAGATATTGCACATCTTGATTGATGATGAGCTCCTCGCTATCCATGAGCATATTATCTATCACCAAAACTTACGATGTTAATTTGTAAATGAGTGCGTCAAAATAAGAGTCTTTAACCTGTATGTCCTTATGTAAAGTGCATTTGACTTCCATACCCCTAAAAAACTAACTCGCACATTTATGCCCAAACGCCAAGTTTTCTTTATCTCTGTACCCTTTTGGAAGGAATGAGCACTAATGGTGGCTAACAAAGTTGGAAAAAGACAATTTTACCCTTATGTGGAGGAGGTGATTCCCTAGAGAGTTTTTAACCTGTATCCTCTTAAGAAAATTGATGTTAACCTGTATACTGATGAGGACATGATACCTTTGGATACGACCATTGCTTATAAGGTGAGCTTGCTCCTACTTTTCCATAGTGATTTTTGGCACAATTCACTTGGTTCCACATGTATATGTCATTATTTGCTTGTAGGTGCAAATGTTTCTCAAAGTGCAAGTCCATCAAAGTTGCTATGTCATCGTCACGGGCTTGTTATTCACAATTGGGACCCTGGCCCAAGTTGGAGCACACCCCATGAAGATGGAGAACACATCAAGAAAGTCTTTGGATGTCCTCCACCTTGGCCACCACCTTAGAAGACAAGCAAAGGTGTACAAGTCGAGTTGGAGGCCCAATCCAAGACGAGGTCGAGTCTGTTTGGGACTCCAGGAACAGCCCGCACTAAAATGGACGCCCAAGCCAAGACGCTTCCAATGGCACCGATATCAGGCCTAAATTACATCTGGAATAACAGGAATCGTCGAAACAAGATGACATCCAGAATCTATCTCGGTGTTGCATCACCATTTTTCGGTCTTTGGGCCATGTATCGAATTGAGCCCATTAGGGGTACGACTAGGGGCGTCTTGCATGACCTAAACCCTTTATTAGTTGCCACTGCTGCCATCATTAGACTTTGGGTTTTGCTTAGATTCATTCTGTCAAGAACAGGTGTCGCCGTTCATCAGTTTGTGAGACCCCAACATTGAGATTAATCATTCATCCGCAGAGTCACTTCATCTGAGCAGCGTTCTTTCAAGTTCTTGCTTGTGTTCTTCATTTTGCTTGCAAGGATTAGCCTTCTTGGCGAGGTCAACCGAGTTGTGACACAGTTGATAACCAGAGGAATTGTGGTGCTAAGATTGCTGGATTCGGATCTTAGGATCTGAAGCCGGATCGGTGTGTCGCGCTCCGCCTACAACGAGAATTATCCAGAACCTGACGGAAGATCGGGAACCCACGTCCCCATTATTTGGTATCAGAGCTTCAGGTATACCGTTAGGTTTACATCTATCCTTTAGTTTGAGTGTTTTCGCCTTCGTCCCATAGTCCACCGCCATATTTGTTTCCTACCTAAAACCATCCGCGCCATAGCCTTTGCATATTTCAGTTTCAGAGTTCGTAATATTGAGTTTTTGTCCTAGGTCAAGGTCTTGTTGCTGGTTTAGATCGTGCTTCAGTCTAATTTGTGTGATTCCCCTTTGTTTTCCATCAACCCTTGCCATCACCATCCACTAGATCCAGATCTTTTGTCCATATAACATCCTAATTCGAATGCCTTCCATTAAACAGTCATAACTTTTGCGTCCAAAATCGAAAAGGTACAAATTTTATATGTACAGAGAACTACAAAAAATCTTAGATCTATTTCATCCTAGACTTGCTAGGTTCAGAAAAATTAGAATTGCAAAATTCGATTAGGAAAACTGAGTTTCAGGGCCGACAAGTTTGACATGCATTTGAGAGCACAATTCTGATTCTGTATAGACCACATTTTTTATCCAACATATTTTTTTGTGGTTTGTTCTTGTGTGCGCCTTGCTGAAAAAAAATATATATCAAAATTATAAGAGCAAAAAAAAGGTTGAGACAAAAAGAAGAATAGTGAATGAAAGACAAGAAAAGAGGAGCACATAAGCAACAGCCAATAGCTCTATTTGTTTGTGGTGCCTTTTGCCTTGTCCTTGTTCATTGCTACCTTTCATACTTGTTTCCCTCTCTTGTTTATCACAAATTGGTGCTAGGAACTCGTATAGGCCAGCAACTAGGACAAGTGGTTTGGACATTTATTCAATATTGCTATCTGTGACTGACTTGTGTGCCACATACAAATATTCTTGTTCCTTTGTGTACCTTCCAAGCTCCACATATACACTTCAGATCAGTACACCCAGAGGATCTTACAATCTTAGTACCACTTCCTCACAGGTATCATAAACTAGCCACCGGTTGTACCATCCACTGCTCGCGCTAGTAAGAACTTTGTAAGAGCTTTGTAAGACACTTGAGAGTGTGTGTCTTTTGCATAACCACATCCTTGTAGATTATAGGAAAATATACATTTGTGAGTTTTCTTGTCTTCCACTAACAATTTATAGAAGGAAGAAAGATGACGACTCAAGGCCCTTCAAACATTACAACACCAAACCATGTAAAACGAGGTACAATTGATATTTCTATTCCTTCTTTTGATGGCGATTGCAATTATTTTGAATATGCTAAGTGGGAGCTTGAGGTAGAGAAGAAATTTCTTTCAACCAATAATGTTTCTGAACATGAACAAATTAGAGTCGTCACTAGTGCTTTCACAAGATATGCTTTAACGTGGTGGCATTTTCGTTGTGAAAATTATGAGACACCTAAAACATGGATGATGTTGAAACAACTTTTAAGATATGACTATGTGCCTATATACCACTCTATTTTGTGTGAAGAACTTCAGTTTCTCCAACAAGGTAGCAAATCAGTGAAGTAATATTAAGAAAAAATGCAATCATTAATGTTATGATGTGAAATAGATGAATGTGTAGAAGCAACTGAGAATATTTTTTGCATGGGTTTTAACCTGAGATTCAGAATGTTCTTATTGATCAGTATTACACTTCTCTTTCACAATTACTTGAACTTGCTTGTTTGACTGAGAAACAACTTTTAGGTGATGCTATAATACCATCTTCAAAATCTGAATTGTTACGAGACGAGCACTCTATTGCACCTCTGGTTGTGCCTAATATTTTGCAGGAGGGTGATGCCCAACAGGATAAAGAAAAGGTTAAAATTATAGAGAAAGATGAGATCACCGATGTTCCTTGCGAAGACGAAGAAGGTAATGATCACATTGAACAAGAAGATACTACTGAAAATGAGAAGAAAGGTAATGAATATCACCCTATATCCACAAAAGTTGAGAATCTTATTGATGGATTAAATCATTCTAGCAATCCTGCTATTGTAGAAAAACAATTTGTGGATCCTTTTGTTAGTTTACCTTTGTCACAAGATGATTTGTTTGCTGCTCCTTGTGATAAATATGAGTTGTATGATAATGCTTCAGTTATATCTTTGCCGCAATAAACGAATGAGATTTATGTTCCCAATTTTGATTCATATGTTAGTGCTGAAATTAAGCATTTGTTGCCCATTACTTTTTGAAAATGATGAGCTGAAATTGTTATCTTCCTTAAATACTTTGGGTTATATCGAATTTGATACTCTATGTGATCTCAGTAGTTTTCAAGAGAAATTTAAATGTGCTGAATTGCCTTGGTTGTCTAGATGTACATATTACTTTATTGGCAAATATAATTGTAAAGGAGACTACATGGTACACCGAGTTTATATGTGTTCAAATCTGAATTCTCCTTTTGGTGTGCATCAATATGACCAAATAGTGGGATGCAATATCGACAATAATGTCATGTGGAGATTCCCTAGTTTTGCTTTACATAAACAAGTTAAGTTTCAAGAAGGGGACCATTGTTGGCTACTACCCACAACATGTCCTCCAACTAAGCTCAAACCGAGGAAGGTTTGCTATCAAGAAGGGGAGGATGATGGGGACATGACACCTTTGGATACGACCATTGCTTATAAGGTGAGCTTGCTCCTACTTTTCCATAGTGATTTTTGGCACAATTCACTTGGTTCCACATGTACATGTCATTATTTGCTTGTAGGTGCAAATGTTTCTCAAAGTGAAAGTCCATCAAAGTTGTTATGTCATCGTCACGGGCTTGTTATTCACAATTAGGACCCTGGCTCAAGTTGGAGCACACCCCATGAAGATGGAGAACACATCAAAAAAGTCTTTGGACATCCTCCACCTTGGCCACCACCTTAGGAGACAAGCAAAGGCGTACAAGTCGAGTTGGAGGCCCAATCCAAGATGAGGTCGAGTCTGTTTCGGACTCCAGGAACAACCTGCACTAAAACAGATGCCCAGGCCGCATATGGAGGCGGATTTGGGCGCATTTGCTATGGCTGGAAAGATAATTTCAAGTCGCTTCCAATGGAACCAATATGAGGCCTAAATAACATCTGGATCAACAGGAATAGTCAAAACAAGATGACATCCAGAATCTATCTCGGTGTTGCATCACCGTTTTTCGGTCTTTGGGCCATGTATCGAGTTGAGCCCATTAGGGGTGTGACCAGGGGGTATTGCACGACCTAAACCCTTTATTAGCTGTCACCACCGCCATCGTTAGACTTTGGGTTTTGCTTAGATTCATTCTGTCAAGAACAGATATCGCCGTTCATCAGTTTGTGAGACCTTAACTTTGAGATTAATCATTCATCTGCAGAGTCACTTCATCTGAGCTGCGTTCTTTCGAATTCTTGCTTGTGTTCTTCGTTGCGCTTGCAGGGATTAGCCTTCTTGGCGAGGTCAACCGAGTTGTGACACGGTTGATAACCAGAGGAATTGTGGTGCTAAGATTGCTGGATTCGGGTCTTAGGATCTGAAGCCGGATCGGTGTGTCGCGCTCCGCCTACAACGAGAATTATACAGAACCTGACGGAAGATCGGAACCCACATCCCCATTATGTACCCTTGGGAGTCTTTAACCATTTGGAGGACCAGTTGGAGGTGCTGAAAAGATAGGCGTCCACCCGTGTATCCTTTTATTGTTTTTAGTTTCAGACACCTGGCAAGGTGGCCGGACAGTTTCAGTTTGGCCTGGGCTCATTACTGTGTAGTATCCCCCACCATGCCAGTCCTTTTCTGGATCATAATAATTCTGTTTTTACGAAGTTCATAACACAGAGCAATTCGTATGCTATCCAGATTGCATAGAATGAAAACATCATGCTAGCGATCCAAATCCAACATAAGTAGCCAAGAGGAGCCCGCTCATTGGGTACCAAAATTTGACATACCAAAATATGAATCTATCAATATCTTTTCATCGATACCTTAGCAATTTTATAATTAGGAACGTTATTCTTTAGATTCCAACTAAATGGGTAGTAAAATTTATGGATTTTTGGCTGGGCAGTTTTGAGTACCAACCGCTCAAAATATTTTCTTCTTGCTTACAAAAAAAAGAAAGAAAACTGAGTGTGGAGATCACGATAAATAGAATCATCTCTGTTAATGCCTTGCCTGTACAACCCGTGGTCTCAATCAGCGGCGACTGCCGAAAGAATTAGCAACAACTCAACACACGCACGCACGCAATCACACGCGCCGATCGACAGACGATCATCGATCGGCGAATCACCACCGTCGTCGTAGGCTGTGTAGGAGCCTTGCAGGATGGCGGAAAGAATGGTCACGCAGCCAATTACTGGCGGCGCCTCACCTCCGCGCACAGGGGGTGAGTGTAACACCCGGTTTATAAAAAGACATAAACCGAGCAATTATATACATGCCAGGATCAAGTCACACATATATACAACAGAATGAACAGTATATCAAAGCACATATCACGTAAAAAGATATAATAAAGCGAGTACGAAAGTTATTTTTTATATTAATGACAAAATGTCTGATACAGAGTATGCGGAAGCGTAGAATACATATATGAAGTCTCTCGGAAGCTGGGCGCCACAGGGACGTCGACTGGGAGACGAAACGCCTAGAAGTCCTCGTAGTCCTATTAGCTCCAGGTGAACTCCCTCGCGTCGGCAGGAACTGAGCAGCAGTAGAGTATCCCCAAGAGGAAAAAGAGTAGAGTAGGCAAGAGTGAGTACACAACTTATACTCAACAAGTATAACACAAACTATGAGGCTCTAAGGTTGGCTGACTCAACTGCATTAGCTTTTAAGACTTGGCAAAATTTTATTAAAGCTATTTACTACAAGTTGATGAATTACCGTAAACCCAGTTACATAGTAATTAATCAAAATTAATCATGTTACTACTGAGAACCATACCAAACCAAGCCACCCGGGGAAACCTGCCTTGTCAAAGGAAGATAACCCCACTAATCAAAAGGAGGATCTGGGCCGCTCATGACCATGAGCACGGCTAGTATACCAGTTTTACACTCTGCAGAGGTTGCACATCTTTACCCATAAGTCGTGAGCTACGCTAGTTGTTCATCACACTTCCTTAGGTGAGATGACTAGCAACCACACAACGAGGCCTTTACAAAGAATCTCGTTGGTAAGGAATAACTACGAGGGTTGGATCGGCAACTGTGGAGTAGGTCTAGTGGGCGTCAAGAATACCCCAGACGAGGCCACTCAGTACGAGGGCCATAGAAGCTTACCACCCTTGCCCCGCAGGTAAGTTAGTCCAAACCAAAAAGACCTAATTATTACGCCAAGACCGTCCCATTCCAGTCTTGTGGTAGCGCTGTTGTCCCAGGTTGTCGCTCTATGAACCGGTCCTTATGGAGAGTGGCCAACCCAGCAGTAAGCACCGTGCTGGCCCCCCTAAACCATGTTTCTAATAAAAACCAATTTAACGAGACGTGAACCCCTCAAACGGGCCACTCTCAGAATTAAGTTGCATATACCATTAATCAAATTAATTAAAAAGGACCAAGTGTCTTATAGCGCGGCACCTAGCATAACTAACTAAAATGCAACCCAAGGATATATATAAAAGATATAAAGGGGCTAGGAAAGTCCTTATAGGCATACAGTATTAAAATGCAGTATGAAATTGTAATTAAAGGTGATAGGTAGTGTTCATATTATACTTGCCTTCCTCAAACTGCTCCTGCTGCTGCTCAAACTGATCTGAAGATGGCTGCTCCGGGTACTGGTACTGGGGCTCCTCAGATGGATCAACGTCTACTCACGAACACATGGCCAGAAACAAGGCAACAACATAAACATACAAGCAAACAAGTGAAAATACTAAAAAACAGTACAACAATACATCAAAACCGCAAACTAAACTAAGCTAGAACTATTCTACGCATTACAACAATCGCGTGAGTGCAAGAACCAATAAAAACGGAGCTATAAATAAAAAGATATAAGCATTATAAGATACAAGGGTTTATCTGAAATACTGCGCAAATAACAGGGATTAAACTGTAATGTGCGTTCTGTAGCACGAAAAGTACCCGAAAATTAAACAAAACATGTACTGGGGTGTCTTGCATACAAGGTTTAGGGTCAAAACAGTGATTAACAAGGTATTCAGGGGCTAGAAGGCAATATTAGCATGACACAGAAAAGTTGTGCCACAATAACAACTAAGGGCAGGGACTGAAACGCAAAAGTGGCATGTGTACAGCAGCCTTCACGTGGGGATATGGTTGTGTACTGTGCTGTGAACTCGGTCTACGGAATCTATGGACCAAAGAGCTATAACTGCAGTCTACGGTGAACCGGGTCCACACGAAGGGGTATGAAACACATCTATTATGGACCATAGATTTCAGATCCAAGGGCTCATAGCCCTTCTACCTCTGGTCATCAGAACGTGATGAACAGGCGCATACTCCATGAACATGTGTACAGAGCTCCTTGCTACAACCCTAGATCGCTCTACGCTCCACAGAAAACGCCCGAAAGCGGCAAAACGAAAAGCTCTCGGCACAGGGATCTCACCTAGGGCACTGGGGAGAGCTGCGACGGCGCGGGCTGATCTCGGGACGTGGAGAGCTCGAACTGGGAACTTTCTGGAACGGCGACAATGAGCGACGTCGAGCAGCGGGGTTCCTTCTGGTGGCAAGGTCGACGCAGAGCTCGCGGAGGTGGTCGCTGCAGAGGCTTTCCTTTGTTGGCATTCAAGAGCACGAGAGATCATGGTGAGATGGGGAAAACAGAGAGGATGATGGGGGAAACTCGTTTTCGGGGCTAACCGGCGGCGGGGGTCCTCGGGATGGCCGGGATCGAGGCCGATGGCAGCGGTGGCGATCTGTTCCGTTGGCGACGACGTTCCGACACGGCACGACTGGTGATGGCTTCTGTTCCTGCTCCTGGGCGGTGGCGCTTGCTTTGGCGAGGTGTTGTACCGGTGGCCGGGATGGCTTGTTTCTGTTCGTGGTCATGCAAACAGGACTGGGCGGCGGTAGTGATCTGATCGGCAACGTGAGGCATCGAGAAGCCAGCAATAGGCGGAGTGCATGCAAGGCCAAGGGCACGCAGGGCTTGCCGGCCTCGGGTAGATGGGGGCGCAGGTCTGTATTGGCGGTTCCTGGGGGCGTTTAAAGAGGTGGTGCCGGAATCTCGGCGTGCGTGATTAGCGGGCTGCAGTGGAGATCACGGCGGCGAGTTCGAACTGGGCCGGTGCAAGGGGAGCGCGTCCACGCAGGGCTTGCTGGCTGCCAGGTGGGGTTAGGCCGGCTGGGTAAAGGGCGCGCGCGGTGGCCAAGCCGCTGGCAGGTGGGCCTGGTCGGTTGGGTGAAGGGTGCGCTCGCTGGTTTCTGGTGCTCGTCGACTACCGGTGGACCAAGGGTGCGTGGGACACTGAGTTGTGGGGCCAAAAGGGACGCGGGTAGTGAAGTTCGCGTGCGGTTGCTGCTGCGTCCGCGGGGAGGGGCGCTAACAGGTGGAGCCACTCGGTCAGGGAAGCAGGGCGCGCTGCGCGGGGGAAAGAAAGTGAGTAGCTGCAATTGGGACCGGCCGTAGGGAGGAGGGCGCTGCGCGTGCGCTTGCTGGGCTGGCACCAGGGAGTGGAACGGGCCGCGGGGAGAGAGAGTGAGCTGGGCCCGCGTCGTCTGCTGGTGGACTTGCGCCGACGAGTGGGCCTGGAATGCACGGGGTCGGTCGCTGGAGCGTGGGCCTCTGAGTGCGGGGCGCGGGCGCTGAGGTGAGTGGGGGAGCGACGCGCGAGCGGAGCCACTGGCGTGCGGGACCGGGCAGGGAAACAGGGCGCGGGGCCGCAGGCTGAGGCGGGAGCTGGGCCTGGGCCGGCCTGGGCTGAGGGCGCGGAGGAAGAAGGTGGGCCATGGGCCGATGCGGGATTAGGGCTGGATTGGTTTTGCCCTTTTCCTTCTTCTATTTCCTTTCCTTTTCTAAACTCACTCAAATCTAAATGAATTCAAATCAAATTTGAATTCAAGCCCTATGCACTCAACCAAATAAAACTTATGCACCAGCATGAATGCACAAACAAGTTTGCCCTAAACTAAATTTTAATTACTTTATGAAGCAAAAATAAATTATAAATGCGAGGCTAAGTAAATTAATTCCTAGAAAATTAAATAAAGCCAATTAAATTTATTATTAATTACTGAAATTTGAATTAGGGTGTTACAAATCCTACCCCCTTACAGGAATCTCGTCCCGAGATTATGGTGGGATGGCTAGCAAAGAGACCAGGATAGGTCTTCCGCAGCTCACCTTCTCGGTATGGTGACTCCATTGCATTCTGCACATCTTTGTCTTCTTGTCCTGAGTAACTCTCTCAGATGTCTCCAAAAAAAATTTCACCGGGTGCTCGTTGTAAGTCAGATCTGCTTGCGCATCCAACCCTTTCAACGGTGCTTGTTCTTCTGGCACTCTCAAGCACTTGTTCAACTCAGATCTACATAACTCTTCCGCCTCGTCCGAGTAATCCTCAAATTCTCATGTACTATCTTTATGCCGGGGTGTCACATTGAGGGAGAGCTAGTGTGACACAATGGTCTTGAAGCAGACGATCCTATCGACTGGAGCTGCGGCTCGGCGCTTGGGAGGCCGCGCCAGCCCCTGCCCCGCCGCTTGGGTGGCCACGGGCCCATGCAGCCCAGTGCTTGGGTGGCTGCGCTGCCCCTGTGGCCCGGCGATCGGATGGCCGCGCGCCCCTGTGGCAGCTGCCCGGCACGCGGGTGGCTGGAGATCTGCTACCGGCGGCGGTGGCCAGAGAACCGATGGCCGGCGGGGGTAGGGTTTCGGCGGCAGGCGGTGGAGCAGAGGAGAGGTTAGGGGCGGTCGGTGGGGAGGAGGAACTGGTCACAGATGAGGGGTGAGGAACGAGAGTTGGGATGGATGGATAAAGGGCAAAACGGTCATTTTCGATCCTAGAACCCACCCGTCAGAGCTCCTCCACCGTTAACTAATAGATTGTGAATGGTAGGATATTGAGGTAAACAAAACTTGGTGTTTGGAACTTGACCCGAATGGGAAGGTCAACTAGCCAAACAACAATAAATTTGTTTTTGACTCATGCCTTTGATTATTAACATTTCTGTATCTATTACGTATGTATATGCCACGCTATGCACAATAATGCTAGCACAGTTGCGTGATTATGAAGAGTCACTTGATAGATATTTGGCTGAGTTTGGTGCCAAAAAATAACTGGTGATAGATTGTGTTGACACAAAATTGCGCCAATCACACTTGAATGGGCTAGAACGCGCGAACGATCGTCAAAACGATCAACACCAGCAAAACCCTGGGGAACCGGTCTGATCGGTTGTGCCGACCGGTCTGACTGGTCTGTGCAGAGCTTCACATCGAACCTAGAAACACAAGCTCGGGAGGGACCCCGTCAGAGCTCGCGTAGCTAGGGTTGCTCTGAGGTCGGCAGGCCACTCAGAACGCCTTCAAACGTCGTCGACACGCAGGAAGGACAGCAAATTAGGGTTTTGGAAAGCTCGGGTTTTAGAGAACAAAAAGTAGATGTAAATTGTATTGATTTGATTGGGAATAACCTCAATAGGCCTTAGCCTTTATACTTATAGGCCGGGGAAGTCGTACCCCTTCCAAATCGGTTTACACAAGGATTCCAAAAATAAAACAAATCCTACTCGGATTACAATTGGGTAGACTGGCCTGACCGTTCGGCCTGACCGGTTAGACCAGTCGGCCTCTGACTCTGCCAAATTTGGCTGTCAACATATGCCCCCCTGCTTTTTGTTGAGTTTCGCAATCCAAAAAGCAAGTATCAAAATCTAGGCTGATATACATGCTTTACACAGATTACATAGGCCTAAAAACAAAACTAAGGGCGATATTCAATACCGGCCGTCTTCGTCTTCATGCATTTTCCCACACGCTGGGATAAAATTTCTTCAAGTATCTCCCATTGATAGCTCTAGGTAGACGCTCCTCTTGCACCATCTCCACCATATATGAATTTCCAGAGATAACCTTGATAATCTTGTATGGACCCTCCCAACTTGGCGACCATTTGCCAAACTTATTGCTTTTCATCCCAAGAGGCAGAATTGTCTTCCAAACCAGATCTCCAACCTGAAAAGATTTAATCTTTGCATTCTTGTTGTAAGCTTTGGCCACCCGAAGCTTGTCCTTCTCAATCTCCATTAGAGCCCTCAAACACTTGTTGGTTAGATCATCAATATTTTCTATCATCAAGTCATAATAATCAACAGCGGAGAGATCATTTTGTTTAGCCAATCTATAAGCGTCCAGATTTACCTCAACGGGTAAAACAGCCTTTTAACCACACACAAGCTCAAAAGGAGTAACTTTAGTAGCACCATGTTGAAATATACGATGTGCCCATAATGCTTCGAATACCACTTCATGCCACCTCCTAGGATTTTCTTCTATCTTTTTCTTGATAAGATTGATCAAAATCTTATTACTTGACTCGGTCTGCCCATTGGCCTGAGCATAATATGGAAATGAATTGAGCAATTTAATCTAGTAAGATTTAGTTAAAAAACACACCTCCTTTGATATAAAT
The DNA here is from genome assembly GCF_016808335.1 of Panicum virgatum. NCBI lineage: Eukaryota > Viridiplantae > Streptophyta > Magnoliopsida > Poales > Poaceae > Panicum > Panicum virgatum. The sequence goes on along the minus strand of NC_053150.1, from coordinate 24,717,217 downwards.
GAAGAACCTTGATCCGTTGTCAAAGTTTGTGTAATGCCGAATCTATGAATAATATTCTCAGTAACACCCCTTATAATATTTGAAGCAATCGAACATCATAGTGGGCCAATAGAAACCGGCCCTTCTAAGTAACCACTTCATCTTGGGAGCCGATTGATGAGTACCACAAATGACTTCATGAACTTCACCCATAGCAACTTTGGCCTGATCCGAGTCTAAACATTTGAGAAGTAAATCTTCGGCAGTTCAACGATAAAGTTCATCGTCAATCAAAACACATTTGAAAGCCAAACGCCAAATACTTCTCTCTACACCACAACCAGGATCTTTTAAATAAGTTATAAGAGGAACTCTCCAATCCTGGTCTTCGGCATTGATTACTGAACCATCTCCTATAGCCGAATTGGTGTCATCATCAATGCTACCGGTCAGACCGGTGTTGCCAACCGGTCAAACCGGCTCGTCTTGAATGAAGAACTCGGCTTTTGCTTGCATCAGCATGCGAATGTTAAAATATTATTTTCGTAACATTATAGCAAGATGCTTGCTGAGCCAGAGAATTTGCCTTTTCATTCTCTTTCCTCGGGATATGTTTTATAACAAATTCATCAAAGGAAGAAATAATATCAAGGCACTTATCAAGATATACATTTAAGGAACAATTATAGCATTGGCATACCTTGGATACTTGCTGCAGCACCAAAAGAGAATCTCCAAAAGCTTCGACATACCAAAAGAGAATCTCCAAAAGCTTCGACATACTTCACGCTCATGGATTGCAAGAATTCCAAGCCAAATAGAAGTGCTTCATACTCAACTTGGTTATTCGTGCACTCTTCCTCTAATCGGTTTCTAAACTCCAAAACAGCACCATTCGACTTAATAAGAACAGCACCAATTCCTTGAACATCATCACACACTGATCCATCAAACTACAACTTTCATGGTGTGCGAGTAACATAGCCGACTTCTAGATTATGCTCATCATTAATCGGATGTTCCACAATGAAATATGCTACAATTTGACCTCTCATAGATTTTAAAGGTTCACAAGCCAAATCAAGTTCAACTAAAGCATAAGCCCACATTCTGATCCTACCACTCAAAATCGGATTTTGAAACATATGCTTGATCACATCAGTTTGGCACACCACTATGCAAGTACTAGATAATAGATAATGCCACAACTTGGTACAAGCATAGTAGAGAGACAAGCACAACTTCTCAATGAAAGTATACCTTGTCTCCGCATCAATAAGTCGTTGGCTTAAATATGTAATGATGTACTCCTTGCCTTCGGTCTCTTGAGTCAAAACAACCCCAATAACCTTGTCTTCAGCAGCCACATATAAAGCCTGAAAGGTACTCCTCTCCTAGGCGCCTTAAGTATAGGTGGTGAAGACAAATAAATCTTGATCTTCTCAAACGCTTCTTGCTATTTTGCCCACCAAGTAAATTTGGTTTCATCTTTTAACTAAAGAATAGGGGTGAAAGCATCGATCTTCCCAGACAAGTTGGATATAAATCTTAAGAAATTTACCTTCCCCAAGAACTTCTGCAAGTCCTTCTTGTAAGTAGGAGCCTCAACTTTCTTCATGGCTTCAATTCTTTTAAGATCAATCTCTATGCCCTTCTCATGAATAATGAATCCAAGGAACTTCTCAGCCGATACATCAAAAGTACACTTGAGTGGATTCATCTTCAAATCATACCGACGCATCCTTTCAAGAGCAAGTCTCAAATCGGTTAAATGATGATCCAAACCAGCCGATTTAATGACAATATAATTAGTGTACACTTCCAAGATGACACCAAGTAAATCATGGAAGATTAAATTCATAGCTCTTTGATAAGTTGCACCCACATTCTTCAAACCAAAAGTCATGACAACCCACTCAAACAAACCAACAACTCCAGGACATCTAAAAGCCGTTTTAGACGTATCTTCTTCGGCCATAAATATTTGATTATAACCGGTGTTACCATCAAGAAAGCTAATAACACATTGCCTGGAAGCCTCGTTAATCAACATATCGACTATAGGCACAGGATATTCATCTTTGGGAGTAGCTTTATTAAGATCTCTAAAATCAGTACACACTCTAATTTTCCCAGAATCCTTTTCTCAACGGGCACAATATTAGAGATCCAATTAGCATAATAACAAGACCGAATAAATCCAGCACAATTTAAGTTTTAATTCAGTCATACATAATAGGATTGAAATGAATAGCCGGTTGCTTATAAGGTATAAAACCGGCTTTTATCGGTAAACGATACTCAACAAGATCACGACTCAAACCAGGAATTTCATGATACTCCCAAGTAAAGCAATCAATATATTCTTTCAATAAATTAATCAAATCGGCTTTATATTTAACTGATAAATTTTTGTTTACAAAAGTCGGCCTAGGAATAGTCCCATCACAAATATCTAACTTTTCTAAAGGATCAGCCGATGTAAACCCTTGGCCCAGCTTGTCTAGATCATCAAAATCTTCAATGGCTTCACACATATCGTTCGTACGCGCCCGATATTGATCTAGCCTTCGCTGCAGCCACTCTGAACTGGACCAGTCTGACCGGTCGGGGTATCTGGTCTGACCAGTTGCCTCTGTGCGCCGACCTGGGTTAGACTAGTCTGACCGGTCGGTGCTGGCGGTCTGACAGATCGCCACTGATGCTACTACTGAGCTCATTTGATTCACATTAAATGATTTAGGTGATTGTCCATCGGCTTTAGCACAGCAGAAACAAAACCATCCTTGGTGCAGCTGATCAAATCATAATCGGACAGATCCACGCCCGATAAACACTTGACATTGTCATACGCACCAATAGAATCGGAATCGGCCATAGCAACAAAAGATGAAGTGTCTCCATGGACCACCTCAACCTCGTCGCCGATCCACTGAATAAGAAGCTGATGCAAGGTAGAGGGAACACACTTGTTTGCATGAATCCAATCTCTCTCAATAATTAAATTGAAGTTACCTTGCACTTCTGAGATGAAGAAATCTATAGCAAGCGTCTTACTCTCGATGGTAACCTCCATGGAAGCAACTCCTTTGGCACCAATGGGCTCACTCCCACCAATGCCACTGATCCTCGTATTTGTCTTGATCAGTTCTTCATCTTGGCCACCAAGCTTCTTATACAAAGAGTAGGGCATAAGATTTACAATGGCCACACAATCCACCAACATGCCAGTAACCGGCTTCCCGTTGATATGTCCCCTCATGTAGAGAGCATTCAGATGGTTATCTTTCTCACTAGGCTTCTAGAACACAGCCTCACGGGGTCCAAACTGAAGATGAACCATGTCCTCCTCCGGAACCACAAAGTAATCTGAAGACAAATGCACCACATTGATTTCCATGTTGGTGCGTGTTGGCAGTCCTTAGCCTAATAGAATTAATCCGCAAGCATACGGATACCGATGTAGCTTTCACCTTGGAGTATTCCAGGGTATCGAATCCACGAGGAACGAGAAGTGTACGAACTAGTGAATCTTGTTTATCCAGGGGATATGACAGGAGTGAAGAGGTCCAGATAAGACAGATTGAGGTGTTCTAACGTCGTCTTGCTAACTACTCCTATCAAAATACTTGACTTATACTCTAGTTGCTTCGGCAGTCTATGAGAAGGACTTAGACTGGGGTGAGAAGGGAGTCCAATGTCTGTCGGCAACTACTGCTATGAAAGCACCCGAACGTGGTGGACTACGAAGGACAGACAGGGCTGTCACCACCTGCCGCCTACCACTACGGTTCTGTGGGGTGGAACAAAACCCAAGGTAACTAACCAAGCCTAGGCATCGCGCCTACACTATCAAGTTACTGACTTCTGCCACACGCTAAGGCTAGAAGAAACCCCAAATGGATAGAACTTGCTACCCACGACAAGGGATAACTTTTCCGTTCGGACTCCAAATTGGATGATCCAAGTGTCCATTTTGATCATCTCGATGAGCTCTTCAACATGGTGCTGTCTAATTTGGCATTTGAGAATGTTTGCATTGGTGTCATATTATATTCATGTTTCACCATAATTGCATATGCTCCATTTAGTGATGTTTCTTGCATATTTTCAGCATAGTCCTGCAAAATATCTCAAACCACCAAAACTCGTGGAACTCATTAGTTTAAATAAACTTTATATCTCAAATACTTCAAGTTCCTTCATTATTTGCAATGGTTGATGGCCATAATGGCGGTATAATGGCCGTCAATAGTGCACTCTAGAGATGCTTCATAATTCACCAATTCCTCATCCTCTGGCACTGGAGGAACTGTTGGGGCTTCATCAACAGAAGGGACCGAAACAGGCACTATTGATTCGGCCATTGGCTCTGCACTGGGCTCGACCGGTCTGACCGGTTGCTTAGGGCGGTCAGACCAGTCTGACTCACCGGTCTGATCGGTCGGTGGTAGCGGTCCGACTGGTCCTGCTGGATGGTCATCTAACTTGACCTGCCAAACTTTGCCTTGAGGGATCATAGGTCTGTACTTGTTGAAGTGCTCATCCCTCATCTTTTCTGTCTCCTGTTCCTTCTTCTCCTTGTTACGAAGGCGCTACAACTTCCTCTTTTGTGTGAGTTAAACCTGGAGGACACCACCTAGGTTGGTGATACTTGTCCGCTACACTCTTGCTGCTACCGGCCTCATGATCATTAGCCTTGACCAGCCTTTGCATAGGAACATCAACTGACGTTTCAATAACCATCAGTTCTTTGCCCACATCCTTTGTACCAACCTTGATATCGTCGATCTGAGCAATAGTATCGGCTTTACGCTTCTCTGCATCAACAGTGGGCTTCAGCTCTTCCTTTTTTTCCTTCATGCGTTACTCCATCCTCAAAACAGGGGCTTTGTCCGGCCTCTAATGAGACCTATCTGACCGGTCGGCGGTGACTGGTCTGACCGGTGCTGCCTGTTGCACTGGACCTGATTGGTGCGGTCCCAATCGGTCATGCACGGGTCTCTTGGAACTTTCCCCTTGATGGTGTGGAGAATAAGGCATGGGGAAACACTGCATCCAAATCCCTTCATGCTCCCATATAGGGTTTATAGCATTCGACACTGGAGGCACCCATGGCAGGGTAGCATACACCATCTGGGGAGGAAACAGTGTGGCAACCTTTGGCAGAACCGCCTGAATTAATCTGGCTCAAATGCGCTAACCATCACCATAAAGGTAATCCCGGCTAACACGCACTTCAAACGGAGTAATCCGACAGTCCAGTCAGGTAGAGTCCCGATAAAACCACCTGAGCTGCATTCGAAACCCAAAGCTTACATGCAACTCACACGAAGGTGAGTCCGGAGAGTACAACATTTCACAAATTCTTACATCACAGAGTCTTAACTTAAATATTACAAACCGAGTTTTAAATCTTAAAAAGGTACTTGAAATTCAAATTGAAAGTAGTTCAGAGTTCAACTGCAGCGGAAATAAAGCAAGTTCTAAACGACGATACAAGATGTCATGATGAAGCCCGTACATGACATCACTCGGCATTGTCATCGTCGGCCGGAGTCGGATCCCACTCCACCGACCAATTAGGAGGTAAAGTACATGGCCAAGTCAAGCTAGCTATTTGATCTTCAAACGTATCACCTGAAAACAAAGTTGAGCCACAAGCAAGGCTGAGTATACTAATACTCAGCAAGGCTGACCCAACTATGGATATAATTAGCCCACTACCTAGACATACAAGGCTTTTGGCTGGAGGGGTTTGTTTCGCCGAAAGCAACTAAGAGTAAATCCTTAATTTCCAATTTTAGCTTCAAAATTCTAGTTCAATTAATACTTATAAGTGAGCATCTATCCAATAGCATACATGGTGGAAAACAATTATTTTTCATCATTCAACCATATTCATCATCATCATCATTGTTCCACTTCTTACTCTATGTGGCAAAAGGTTAAGTAGTCTCAATAACTGCGAGAAATGGACGATTCGAATCGAGTTTGTTAACCTGGCCAAGCAGACCTAAACACACGCATGGGAATAGAGTCACCCACGCAACAGTTCCCTTCAATTCCCGCTTCACGGAACAGGCCCACCGCCCTCAAGTACAGCAGTACGATGACTCTGTACTCACCATTAGCTAGATGTGAACGAGTTCAAGACAGTGGGGAGTATGTTCCGGCCTCGGTTCAATCCAGTACTTAAGCTTACCGATTATCATATTCTCGGCATGTGGTTAGTACGTTCAAACGCTTAACCACCACTACCACACACTGCGACCTTAGCCATTTTCACTACCCAGACGGGGCCTCAACCAGTAACATGAATATCGTATCACAGCCCCACCCGTCGACCTTATGGTTTCAACATAAAATTAAACAATCAACTCCTAATTTTCTCGCGAGTGACAGGGAATCACTCGACTTCTACCGAACCCTTAAGCATAGCCAACTAGCGACCTACACATACTAGTGTTCAAACATAGGTACCTAGAATCATGCAACTAAGGTTTCAATCAACTCCTGTAAACTTAAATGCACAAGTATATAGAAACAATAAGTTGTATAAAGTTGAAAGTAATAGGTCATGCTCCGGGGCTTGCCTTCCTGAGTGTAGCTAGCCTTGGGCTCTTCCGAAACTTGGTTCGGGTCTTTAGTGGCATCAGTTAGATTCACTTGAGCTTCACGCTGCTCACTCTCGGACTCGGGCACCAGCTCGTATGTACCATCGGCGAGAGTAGTCGAATCTACACGAGATGCATATGCATGAGTTTACGTGATGATCTCAATTCATGATTTAATTCACTATAAAGTTGTAAACCAACACAACTCCAGTTAAGTTGGAGATTATGTTCTCTTTATTGGGCAATCGTTTATAGAGTACTATCTAATATGATTTTATTCATAAAAGGACTAGGAGTTTGTTGTCTTTCATTTTCTTGACATGTAGAAATGGTATTTTTCTTAATTAACACTATACTAACCTATAACACCATAACTAGGGTTACATATAGTTTCTGGTACTGAAATTTTTATGCAAGGTACATATCTGAGTAACATGCCTACTGTGAAATTTTTAGCTAATTTCATTGAGCATATTAATTATTAAAAAGACATTAAACAGCTACTACTAGGATCAAGATTCATTTATACAGAACAAACCATACAAGTAAAGATGCTACAATTTTTACTGAGACTTCCTACTCTTATGTGGCGTCTACTTTTAAATTTCTTCAGATTTTATGGAGCAGTAAACAGAGAATGAAAAATAGAGAAACATATAGTTGTATGGATTAAAACTAATTTCCATAGACTGTTATACTAATTTCTAGAGGCTCAAACTTTACCAGAAGGATTTAGTACTCTAATAAAAGCTCTAGTAAAAATATGAGATTTTTCTATACAGAGAAACTATTTGTCTTTATTTAGTACATTTCTTCCTACCATAAATTATTTGGATCAGTTTGACTTAATTAAAAATTTCCAAACTTTTTCTGAGGAATACATGAATCACAATAGAGCAACTATAAAAGTTTCAGCTAATTAATATTAGCATAACAATTTGTATAAATAAAACTATTTATCCTAGGCATAAAGCAAGGTCTATTAAAATGTATAGCTAGATTTGTCCTATGGTCATGAAACTTTTACACCGAGCTACACTATCTCTTACTATACTACTATCCAAAAATCAGAATCAGAACATGCATACAACATGAGATACAAATAAAAGCTTCTTATTTTTGTATTTTAAATAGAGCAAAAAAATATTGAGAAAATGAAAAAGTACATGTAACAAAAGTTGTATATCTAGTCAGAAGGATTCCAGAATAGTTGAGTTTGCATTTTTCCAATTTTTCTACGAATTTATATCGATTTTACAAGTTCGCTGTTTTTAAAACAAAAAGAAAAAGAAAACGAGATCTTGCATCTAGGCCCCTGGAAAGATTTGGGCGATTACATATAGGTCCCTGGCCGGACTTGGAGCAGGGGAGACGTCAGGGTGCCGGATTCCGGCGAGGAAACTCGCCGGCACCGTGGGGTAGGTGGGGGAAAAGGAAGAGGGCGTCGAGGCGCACCTGTGGGTGGCCTCGGAACTCGCGGGGATGGCCGGACAGGGCTCGCCAGCGGCACAGTGGAGGGGCGGCGGTGGCTAGCGGCGGCAGCGGCGCTCCGGCGAGAGAAAGGGGGTGAGCTTGAGCCAGTGAGCACCAGTGGAGGGTGGAGATGCCGTTCCCGGGCTCGGCTGGGGCGGAGGGAGGCCGGAGGGTGGGGTTCACCGTGGAGGGGTGGCGGCCATGGCGGGCACCGGTGGTGGTGCTCGTGTTCCGGCGAGGGGAGGGGCCTGAGTGGCTGTCCAGCGGCTTGGGAAGGTAGATTGTGTGGTGGCCAACACACCTAGGTGGTTGTTCGGGGTCGAAGCGGTGCGAGAGTGGGGCTCAGCATGGAGGGCGAGCTCGGCGGCGTTAATGGCGGCGGCTGTGGCTCGCGGGCGCGTGAGTAGAGGCTGGCGTTGGATTTTATAGGCGGCATGGTGAAGGAGGAGGGGATTGGCACGGGCAGGGAGGCCGGTAGCTCGGGCAGCGGCCGCGGCGCTCGGCCGGACGCAGCTGTCGCTGAGCGGCCGTCGGAGCGTGGCGTGCGCGGGCGGAGTGGAGCGTCAGCGATGGCAATGGCGCGGCGCGTGCTCGAGTGGGGTGGTGATGGCGCTCAGCAGGGCAGCAGCAGGGCGGCAGCAAGGCGGCAGCACGGGCGGTGCAGCAGCGCAGCGAGCGCGGGCGTTCGAGTGCTCTGCCGCGCGCAGGGAGGAAAGGGGGAGAGAGAGTAAGGGTTGAAAAGTCAACTGTTTGACTCGAATCAAATTCAAAATTTTCAATTTAAACTCGAAAAACTTTGAATACGAAAGTTGTTCAAAATGTCGAAATCTACAACTTTTGTTTCAGGCATTTTCCCATTTGAAGTTTCGTTTGAAAGTTACAATTTCAAATTTAAATGCAAAAGAAATTACCCTATACACATTGTTTTTCGAATTTTTCTCCAAATTTTGTGTGCTAACTTGAAAAACTTTGAACATGAAAGTTGTTTGTTATATGAAACTCTACAACTTTTGTTTTGGGCAAAAATTAATTTAAGCTATGGTTTGTACTTTGTATTTTCGGATCTTTTCAGCATTTTCTGAAATTAATTATGGGAGAAAAATGTAATGTGGATCGACTTATCATTTCATGTGCAAAAACTCACTTTCTTCCCATGGCTTCAACTAGACTTTGGTTTATTATGATTTTAGTGAGGTGCCTATGAAATTTCATAAGCAAACTTGCATCAGTTTAAAAACTATTTAAAGTTTTCGACCTATGCACATATACACCTGGACACACAGACATTCAGGCATTTGTTTCAAAGTTTTCTGATTAATAAAGCATGATTTGGTGCTAACACCCTTAGATTAGCTAATTAGAAACCTGGGCTATCACAGCCTACCCCCCTAAATAGAATCTCGTCCCGAGATTCGGGTGAGTAAAATTAGAGGGGAACGTGCGTGTGCCTGGGAGTGAGATTGGGGAAACACGAAAATTTTGGTTTAGATAACTTTCGGTGTCCCACGTGACTTCAACTTCGGTATGGTGACTCCTAAGGATCTTATACGTATATAATCGAATAGTTGCACTGGCACATGCGTAGCATGGAAAACAACAGGATCAACTCTAGTACTATTTGAGGCATTTTTAACCCGAGATCTTATTATGTGGCATAAGCAAGGTTTTCTCAAGACATTCTTGCTCAAAGTTGCTTTTATTTTAATGGAGTTGATATTTATTTTGAGAAAAATAATGTATTATGGAAATGCCAACATGCCAGGAGATCGATGATACAATGCATGGATGCGATGACCGAAGCATTTATGAAATTATGCACATGGCGTGTTGCATTGGTTATGATGTGCCGGTCATGATGCATGACTGATGGTGCACGTGTTGGAATGCATGTTAGCAACCGTGGGAGTCATGCCGGTACTCCTTATTATTTTTATTTTGACCCGAATTAGAACCCAAGTCATCACATTATGCAGGTTGCGAAAAATAGTATGTCGCGGAGTTGCTATCGCGGACTATGATACCAGCGCGCACCTAGTGACACAAGCGTATGGCTGTAGCGCATACGAGGCCCTAGGTTCTGTCGCGGCACCATATGTCAGTGACAAACACCACGACAAGATGAAAATATAGCAACCCAAATAATGTGCATGGCTAGGAAGGAAGATAGAGCTAGGTGATAATCAGAAGTCCTTCCTAGATGCATATGATGTTAATGGAGACGGAGCCCCAAAAATACAGGTGATTTGGCATTGGCAATGCCACAACCATGCATGTAATGATCCTATATGATATTCTCGTATTTGTATGCACCATTTTTAGTTTTCAACAGAATTATATGAGCAAGAAGAGCAACTGAGATTTCCTGTAACTCATCCGAGGGAAGCACCTTTACTCATCTTCGAAATACTAACTAAGGAGCTAGGTGGGTTGGATAGGAGAACGTACCCTTCCTTTCTGGTGTACCTTCAGGAAGATCGGCAAGTGTGGTGACTTTGACCCTTCGTTGTAGAATAGTCTGTCTCATGTCCTTATTCTTGTTGCTCTGTATAGAATCTTGACCCTGTTTTGGTCGTCTGGGCTGGGAGCAGTCTCGAGCAAAGTGGTTAGGATTCCCACAATTGAAGCAACATTTCATCTTGCTTGAATCACCAGGCGGTTTGTTAACTAAGGATGTACTGGCAGGCACACCTACTGAACCTTTCTTGGGCGTAGTGCACCTGGCAAGGTCCATCGTTTCCCGGACAGGCGAGCGAGTTCTTGCTCTTAGGACGGTGTTGGCGTTAATAGTGTTGCTAGTCTGCCGTCTACCACGTGGAACGAATTCTATGCATGTAATTTCCCATCCAGCCAAGTCTATGTCGCTTGGGCCATGCTTGAGAGTCCGACACGTTAGTTGGTGATCCTTAAGCTTCATCGGAAGTCATGATGGTGGCATTAGAGAGTCGGAGAAAACATCCTTTGTCTCTGTTATCTCCTCATTGAGCTCTTGATAGCCTACAACCTGAGGTTGGTGGACATTGTGCTCATCCGGTTGAAAGTGTTGTTGCAGCAGGAATTGACCAATTGCTACCTGTCCCTGGACAAGCTGTCAAAGCAGAATAGTCTGGACATCCATGAATTCAGCCAGGTTGCACGGTGGTGGTGGCGGTGTGGGCTGTTCACTACCACTAGCACTTCCTAAGCCTTCATGGGTATCGTGTATCCCTGGATCTATCTGCAATGTGCAAATTTTTCCTTTAATTTGGGATCCACAATAATTCCATGCTGAATAGGATAAGTGTGGAAAAATGTCGAACTCAAACGGTCACAGACACACTGGGGGCAGAATACTGGTCTTTACCAAAAAATTCATATCTCCCGCTCTCTTCCCCAAAAATTCTCAAATTTCACCCGAACATGCCTAAGATAGTTGTGCACAACTTTGCTAGTCAACCCTTGGGCTATATCAGACTCTAAGATGGTCATATCTTTAGGTTTTCCAGTGACTGTCCACCCAGAAATTCCAGCAAATAAGGAGCTAGTGAACTGAGTGTGGTAAGCCAAAAATTACCAAATTTTAACAGTAGCTAGATGAGTAAATTTGCTACAAGTTTGGTGTTGAACATTTCTGCAAAATACTTCTCTCGGATGGCCTAAAAATTTTGCAACCGAAGTGCTCAAAACTAACAGAAAATAGGGTGTCAAAGTTTCTAGTGTACCCCTCTGTATACTAGTCGAAAAATTCTCAAATTTTAACAACAGGTAGTAGAAAAATTTTGGAGTAAATTTCTCCTTGTGCACTTCAGCATATAAGGTCCTTGATATATCCAATAAGTCCCATCTCTCTAGTTACGGCAGAAAAGACAGATTTCTAAATAGACCTTGATCGAGAGAAATGAACCGTGCTCAGGTGCAAGCCTTAATATTCCCAACTAACCCACATCCATTTTTATTGGCTTTCAATTTATGATCATGATGCATGCAGGTCCTATTCGTCCTCACAAACTAAAACAATTGCCAAATAATTTTGGACTTACGGGGTTAGCACCGGTGGCATGGCACAATTCACGGCTCTCCCTATATATATCTAGTCGCATATCTAACCGTTTCTTAACTTACGTAATCGTGGTTAGTGTACCTGCAAAAAATTGACAGATATATATTCATTGAACCTTTCATGCCAGGACCCATGAAAGCGTTCCCATACATTACCGCTCACTATAGAAGCGGCATCCATGCGTCCAACACTGCATGGACAGCTCTCATACGCTACCGAGGTGACGTATTCACGGTTTCTTTTACTCCCAATATGATCGACCGATGGTTGGTATATTGGCAGCAGCTCCAGTAGGCCACTGCTTGAGCGCAGCGTTCGGTTCGCATCACCGACGGGAAGGTCAGACTCCCTCAGCTGACTGAGTATACTTTACTACCAATATAGTCAACTAATAGTAGGTATATTGGCAGCACCTCAAGTAAGCCACTGCTTGAGGGCAGCGTTCGGCTCGCATCACCGACGGGAAGGTCAAGCTCTCTCAGTTGACTGAGGATCCTTACCGTCTTACCTTAGCGTAGGCGCGTCGTTACATAATGTAAAGTACTGAATTTAAAGTACAGAAAGAAATGTGCTGGAAGTCAGTCATAAATAAACCAAAAGTTAGATAGCCACCTAGTAACTCCCATAATTTTCCCTAGGGCTTTACGTACTATGCACGATCCTTAGCGAACCAACGTATTTTCCAAACGCGATTGTGTGGCTAAGTTTTAAGGAAAACTTTTGAAATCTTGTCGCACTATCAGGTGTGCGCTTTGTTCGGCTCTGATACCAGCTGTGGCAGAACCGCCCGAATTAATCTGGCTCAAGTGCGCTAACCATCACCATAAAGGTAATCCCGGCTAACACGCACTTCAAACGGAGTAATCCGACAGTCCAGTTGGGTAGAGTCCCGATAAAACCACCTGAGCTGCATTCGAAACCCAAATCTTACATGCAACTCACACGAAGGTGAGTCTGGAGAGTACAACATTTCACAAATTCTTACATCACAGAGTCTTAACTTAAATATTACAAACCGAGTTTGAAATCTTAAAAAGGTACTTGAAATTCAAATTGAAAGTAGTTCAGAGTTCAACTGCAGCGGAAATAAAGCAAGTTCTAAACGACGATACAAGATGTCATGACGAAGCCCGTACATGACATCACTCGGCATTGTCATCATCGGCCGGAGTCGGATCCCACTCCACCGACCAATCAGGAGGTAAAGTACACGGCCAAGTCAAGCTAGCTATCTGATCTTCAAACGTATCACCTGAAAACAAAGTTGAGCCACAAGCAAGGCTGAGTATACTAATACTCAGCAAGGCTGACCCGACTATGGGTATATTTAGCCCACTACCTAGACATACAAGGCTTTTGGCTGGAGGGGTTTGTTTCGCCGAAAGCAACTAAGAGTAAATCCTTAATTTCCAATTTTAGCTTCAAAATTCTAGTTCAATTAATCCTTCTAAGTGAGCATCTATCCAATAGCATACATGGTGGAAAACAATTATTTTTCATCATTCAACCATATTCATCATCATCATCATTGTTCCACTTCTTACTCTATGTGGCAAAAGGTTAAGTAGTCTCAATAACCTTATGGTTTCAACATAAAATTAAACAATCAACTCCTAATTTTCTCGCGAGTGATAGGGAATCACTCGACTTCTACCGAACCCTTAAGCATAGCCAACTAGAGACCTACACATACTAGTGTTCAAACATAGGTACCTAGAATCATGCAACTAAGGTTTCAATCAACTCCTGTAAACTTAAATGCACAAGTATATAGAAACAATAAGTTGTATAAAGTTGAAAGTAATAGGTCATGCTCCGGGGCTTGCCTTCCTGAGTGTAGCTAGCCTTGGGCTCTTCCGAAACTTGGTTCTGGTCTTTAGTGGCTTCAGTTAGATTCACTTGAGCTTCACGCTGCTTACTCTCGGACTCGGGCACCAGCTCGTACGTACCGTCGGCGAGAGTAGTCGAATCTACACGAGATGCATATGCATGAGTTTACGTGATGATCTCAATTCATGATTTAATTCACTATAAAGTTGTAAACCAACACAACTCCAGTTAATTTGGAGATTATGTTCTCTTTATTGGGCAATCATTTATAAAGTACTATCTAACATGATTTTATTCATAAAAGGACTAGGAGTTTGTTGTCTTTCATTTTCTTGACATGTAGAAATGGTATTTTTCTTAATTAACACTATACTAACCTGTAACGCCATAACTAGGGTTACATATACTTTCTGGTACTGAAATTTTTATGCAAGGTACATATCCGAGTAACATGCCTACTGTGAAATTTTTAGCTAATTTCATTGAGCATATTAATTATTAAAAAGACATTAAACAGCTATTACTAGGAGCAAGATTCATTTATACAGAACAAACCATACAAGTAAAGATGCTACAATTTTTACTGAGGCTTCCTACTCTTATGTGGCGTCTACTGTTAAAATTTTTTAGATTTTATGGAGTAGTAAACAGAGCATGAAAAATAGAGAAACATATAGTTGTATGGATCAAAACTAATTTCCCTAGACTGTTACACTAATTTCTAGAGGCTCAAACTTTACCAGAAGGATGTAGTAATCTAATAAAATCTCTAGCAAAAATATGAGATTTTTCTATATAGATAAACTATTTGTCTTTATTTAGTACATTTCTTTGTACCATAAATTATTTGGATCAGTTTGACTTAACTAAAAATTTCCATACTTTTTCTGAGGAATACATGAATCACAATAGAGAAACTGTAAAACTTTCAGTTATTAAATATTAGCAAAATAATTTGTATAAATAAAACTATTTATCCTAGGCATAAAGCAAGGTCTATTAAAATCTATAGCTAGATTTGTCCTATGGTCATGAAACTTTTACACCGAGCTACGCTATTTGCTACTATACCACTATCCAAAAAACAGAATCAGAACATGCATACAACATGAGATACAAATAAAAGCTACTTATTTTTGTATTTTAAATAGAGCAAAAAATATTGAGAAAATGAAAAAGTGCATGTAACAAAAATTGTAGATCTAGTCAGAAGGATTCCAGAACAGTTGAGTTTGCATTTTTATGATTTTTCTACGAATTTATATCGATTTTACAAGTTTGCTGTTTTTGAAAAGAAAAAGAAAAAGAAAACAAGATCTTACATCTAGGCCCCTGGAAAGATTTGGGCGATTACAAATAGGTCCCTGGCCGGACTTGGAGCAGGGGAGACGTCGGTGTGCCGGATTCCGGCGAGGAAACTCGCCGGCGGCGTGGAGTAGGTGGGGGAAAAGGAAGAGGGTGTCGAGGCGCACCTGTGGGTGGTCTCGGGGCTCGCGGGGATGGTCGGGCGGGGCTCGCTGGCGGCACAGTGGAGGGGGAGGCGGTGGCTAGCAGTGGCGGCGGCGCTCCGGCGAGAGAAAGGGGGCGAGCTTGAACCGGTGAGCACCAGTGGAGGGTGGAGATGCCATTCCCGGGCTCAGCTGGGGCGGAGGGAGGCCGGAGGGTGGGGTTCACCGTGGAGGGGTGGCGGCCATGGTGGGCACCGGTGGTGGTGCTCGTGTTCCGGCGAGGGGAGGGGCCTGAGTGGCTGTCCAGCGGCTTGGGAAGGTAGATTGGGTGGTGGCCAACACACCTAGGTGGTTGTTCGGGGTCGAGGCGGTGCGAGAGTGGGGCTCAGCGTGGAGGGCGAGCTCAGCGGCGTTAATGGCGGCGGCTGTGGCTCGCGGGCGCGCGAGCAGAGGCTGGCGTTGGCTTTTATAGGCGGCATGGTGAAGGAGGAGAGGATGGGCGCGGGCAGGGAGGCCGGTAGCTCGGGCAGCTCGGGCAGCGGCCGCAGCGCTCGGCCGGACACAGCTGTCGCCGAGCGGCCATCGGAGCGTGGCGTGCGCGGGCGGAGCAGAGCGTCAGCGACGGCAAGGGTGCGGTGCGTGCTCGAGTGGGGTGGTGGTGGCGCTCGGCAGGGCAGCAGCAGGGCAGCAAGCGCGGGCGCTCGAATGCTCTGCCGCGCGCGCAGGGAGGAGGAAAGGGGGAGAGAGAGTAAGGGTTGAAAAGTCAACTGTTTGACTCGAATCAAATTCAAAATTTTCAATTGAAACTCGAAAAACTTTGAATACGAAAGTTGTTCAAAATTTTCGAAATCTACAACTTTTGTTTCAGGCATTTTCCCATTTGGGGTTTCATTTGAAAGTTACAATTTCAAATTTAAATGCAAAAGAAATTACCCTATACACATTGTTTTTCGAATTTTTCTCCAAATTTTGTGTGCTAACTTGAAAAACTTTGAACATGAAAGTTGTTTGTTATATGAAACTCTACAACTTTTGTTTTGGGCAAAAATTAATTTAAGCTATGGTTTGCACTTTGTATTTTCGGATCTTTTCAGCATTTTCTGAAATTAATTATGGGAGAAAAATATAATGTGGATCGACTTATCATTTCATGTGCAAAAACTCACTTTCTTCCCATGGCTTCAACTAGACTTTGGTTTATTATGATTTTAGTGAGGTGCCTATGAAATTTCATAAGCAAACTTGCATTAGTTTAAAAACTATTTAAAGTTTTCGACCTATGCACATATACACCTGGACACACAGACATTCAGGCATTTGTTTCAAAGTTTTCTGATTAATAAAGCATGATTTGGTGCTAACAACCTTGGAAATATTGGCCTACCTTGGCGCGGTGGTGATCGCGGTCTCTTTTTTAACGGCCGATCCTTCTGAATGACCTTTGTGTACTTGCTCAACAACTGGTTAAACGTGGGCTTCTAATTAGCAGCTCTTCCCTGCACCTTTGCCTCGTTGGTTTTCCAAGTACCAACTTCCGAACACTTTGGCTTGAAAGTTCGGGGACGGTCACTGGACCGGTCTGATCGGCTCGAGGAACTGGTCTGACGGGTCGGACCGGTCTGACCGGTCGGAGGAACTGGTCTGACCCGTCGTGCCTGGGCGGCAGACCGACTGTCTGGTGGAGATCTCCCTTGCCCCCCAAGCCTTGGAGCTCTAGAGGTGATCTTTAGAGTGTCTTTGACATCATCAGTTTTGTCCTTAACAACCTCTCTGGCCAAAATTTTGTCATTAGCACATCGGCCTTGGATCACCAATGACAACGTTCTTCCCCTTCGCTCCTTCGGCTTTTTCTGGCTGAATGAGTACCTTTGGATTGTTCAATTCCAACGTATAAACAGGGAAAGGAGCCTTGTCAATCTGTATCTCAGAAAGTACCAATCGTCCTTCATTAATGGCCGATTGTACCTATCGACGAAAAACATTACAATCATTAGTCGCAGGAGATGTAGAGTTGTGCCACTTACAATATGCATGTCGTCTAAGCTCCTCAGGCGACGGTATAGCATGTGATAATCAGATGTTCCCATTTTTAAGCAATTCATCAAAAATCCAATCACACTTAGAAACATCAAAATTAAATTTCAGCTCCTCGTGCCAATTCTTTTGAATTGGCTTGAGAGACAGAACTAAACCGGGTTGGCTTTGATGGCCAAACAAATGCAGCTGCATATACTTCCTGCTCTCATCATCCGAACTATCAGAATCATGATCAAGAAGATGAGTGTTGGACCGATGAGGCTTGTAAGTGTCTTTGGCATTCTTAAGCATAAACTCCAAACACAAGACTTTCATTTGCAAATAATTGACGGTATGATATTCAAAGCCTTCGAGTTTTTCTTTCAAATAAGAACGTAAGCCATTAAACGCCAAATCCGCCAAATCTTTTTTAGAAATTGTCAAACTAAAACATCAGTTTTTAATTTCTTTAAATCTTTTGAAATAATCAGAGGCAGGCTCATCCCGGCCTTGCCTAACCGATGTCAAGTCCGACAATTTTGCTTCAGTTTCCCCACTAAAGAAGTGCTCATGAAACTTATGCTCCAACTCATTCCAATTGCGAATAGAATTTGGAGCAAGCGAGGAAAACCAAGAGAAAGTTGTTACAGTCAAAAATAAGAAAAACAAACACACGCGCAAAGCATCATTGAAACCAGCTTCTCCCAATTGCAAAATATATTGACTCACATGTTCCCAAGTCGTGCGAGAATCATCACCATTAAACTTAGTAAACTCAGGAACATGCCAAATAGCATGATAAGAAACAAAATAAAATTCAGGAGGATAAGGCTTTTGATACAAACGTGAACAACCCATATCCACCACAAGTTTACTTTTAATCACATTAGCCAGATCCTCTTTGAACTTAAGGAGATCGGCTTGATAATGAGCATGGTATAAAAGTCAGAATAAGGATGATGTGCATTAGTATTTGTATGTGTCATCGTCTGTGTAGAGGTCGGGAACGGTCCTTGGTAAGGCCCAGATCCTCGTGGCGCGCCCGCTACAGTGGTGGTGCGAGGCGGTGTGTACATAGACAACTCATTGGTTTGGCTAGAGGCAGCCGAACCTGGAATCATCTCGTGTGATGTGGGTGACGGTGTCATCCATGCGTCACCGGTCTGACCGGTTGGGTAACCGGTCGGATCGGTCTGACCGGTCGATGAGACCAATCCAATCGGTGTTGCATACACGGACGACGGTGGTGGAGTTTGCCCTGGAAACGAGTTCGGCGGCATGTCATAGATCGGCTCAGATGTGAACTCAGGAGTAGCCGAACTTGACGATTGAGATTCAACCACGGGTTTTTTTACCTTTAAGTGCATCAATCTCACTATTCATCTTAGCAAATATATTGCCCACAGCATGTTGTGCAGCAACAAGTTTTTGATCTACCATGAGCAATAATTTTTCAAACATGTCAGAGGAAGAGGTGCTTACATTGGGGATCTCCTCAATCTTAGCTTTGTTAAACTTGTGAGATGCCAGTACGAACTCCTCAACCCTCTTGACAAGGCCACCACGATCCTTCTTGAAGCCCTTCAAAAATTGCTCCTTGACGTGCTCCTCAACCCTCTTGACAAGGCCACCACGATCCTTCTTGAAGCCCTTCAAAAATTGCTCCTTGACGTGTTCTTCAAGAAGCAAGTACGCCTTGCGCTCCTCCTCGCTGAGCTCCTTGATTGTAGCCGTGATGATGTTGTCCTTGTTGATCTCGGAAGAGCCCATCTTCTTTGAGAACTAGATTATATCGGTTAAAAACCAGATTAATCTGTCCCCAGCGGAGCCGCCAAAAAGTGTGTTGACACAGAATTGAGCCAATCACACTTGAATGCGCTAGAACGCGCGAACGATCGTCAAAACGATCAACACCAGCAAAACCCTGGGTGAACCGATCTGATCGGTTGTGCCGACCGGTCTGTGCAGAGCTTCACGTCGAACCTAGAAACACGAGCTCGGGAGGGACCCCGTCGGAGCTCGCGCAGGTAGGGTTGCTCTGAGGTCGGCAGGCCACTCAGAACGCCTTCAAACGCCGTCGAGATGGAGGAAGAACAGCAAATTAGGGTTTGGAAAAGGTAGGATTTGAGAGAATAAAAAGTAGATGTTAATTGTATTGATTCGATTGGGAATAATCTCAATCGGCTTTAGCCTTTATATTTATAGGCCGAGAAAGTCGTACCCCTTCCAAATCGCTTTACACAAGGATTCCAAAAATAAAACAAAGTCTACTCGGATTATAACTGGGCAGACCGGCCTGACCGGTCGGCCTCTGACTCTGCCAAATTTGGCTGTCAACAGATTGCAAAAGGTCAACTCGCGCATGATGTCTGATTGTACATGTACTATCTGGGCGTGGAGTAATTCAATATCATTACTCAATTTGTGCATATTTTTCAAGATTAGGAACTTGGTGCAAAAAAAATTATCATTATTATACACCTATACAGCTAACAGAAGGTCAAGCACAACCTACATAAGATAAGTTAGTTTTTGCAACGTATATTCGGTATATATGGATACGGAAACCACCTCTTAGCGATGTGATGGAGACGGTGATGATAGACCATCTACTAAGAGTCAAAATTCTTATTTAGCGCACGCTACTCACGACTGGTAGTTATCCATAGTTTCCACACAAGCCTCTCAGCTCAGCAGTTCGAAAGGTGGTGCCACCTCGTTTCGTTCATAAGCAAGGTGGAAATGCCAAATGTATAAAATTACACAAATATCGGTGCACAGTATCATCACATAGTTTCAAAAATTACCACATCAGCTTGACACTGGAATAAAACCTTCCCTTCAATGTATAATCATTGCATAGTTTCATAGATAAGTTATCACATTTAATTGTTGGTGTTGTGATCAAATATGCTATGTGACTGATAGAAGTTGATTAATGTGTGTAGATTAAACTCAAAACCTCTCAATGGAGTTTCATTCTAATTTTATGGCTCTCAATGTAGCTTATTTCTAATTTTATGGCTGTTGCTTGACACTAGAATGAACCCCTCATTGTGTAATCATTGCACAGTTTCATATATAAGTTATCAAATTTAATTGTTGGTGTTGTGATTAAATATGCTATGTGACTAATAGAAGTTGCTGAATGTGTAGATGAAATTCAAAACCTCACAATGGAGTTTCGTTCTAATTTTATTGCTATTAGTGTAGTTTCATTCTATTTCATGGCTGTTGGTAACTGTATACCCTAAGTTTCATCAGTATGAAACTCTATTTTTCTTTTTTTTCATAAATTGTTTGTTATATCATCACTTTTACCCATATAGCATGTCATTTAATGAGAATGAAATTAGCATCGAGAATAACCTTAGAAATTGACAATTAATGGATCAGCAACATGCAAGTGCGTTTCACGGCTGTCTGTAAACGCTGAAGCTCTTTAGTGGAAAAAGCAACATGATAATGTTCACTATCTGCAGGCACGCTTTAAACCTTTTGGGGACTTTGATGAAGGCAGTTCTCTCAAGACACGAGAATAAAAGCAAGACTAATGGCTACGCCAGCTGCTGGCTACAAGCAGTTGCAGACCCTACAGCTATTTATTGCACAACAGAGAATCCAGCCATTAGCAATCGTCGCAGCAGCGTTTCGCCAGCTGGAGCGAGCGTTTCGCTAGACGTCGCTCCACTCTCCTATTCTCTCTCCACCCCATATGATTTCGCCAGCTTCTTACCTCCTTATAATACTTGCTCTAACTATTTAAAAGACAGTGAAAAGGTCCACATGCAATTTTTGCCACTTGCAAGACTTCATAAAGCCCGTAAGTTTACAAAACGGTGACACAATACAGTGGAATCGAACATGATGAAGTCGGACCTCGCCAAGATAATAAATAAGAGGTGTATACCGTATATAGACTACCATAGCAAATAAGATCGTCACAAATGTTGAAAAGCAGGAACCCAGAAACAAGCATTCGGTACTGATTTTCATTCTGACATCAAATCAACAGGATAGCCCAAATTGAAATTCTGTACAACCAGACCAGGGATTGATCTCATGATGCTCATTTATAAGGAACAAGAAGTCTCCACTATGAAATGCAGGCACAAACCAAACCAAACCATATCATACGAATTTTACAACAATGTTTATGTTAGGTCATCCTCATCGTCTTCCTTTTTCTTCAGCTCATTCTTTGCCCTGAGAAGCAGGGTGGTTTTCCAAGGATCCTGAGACAATATATTATACATTAGAGGCAGGGTAGAAAGGATCAAATGAAGTAAACATGTTGTGCAACAATCCCTTTTGGAGCATTTTCTAAGTTAACAATGTTATCGCAGAAAGATCTGTGACACCATGTGTTGCAGGAGCAGCTCATGATCTAGCAAGTTCAAAGGTTGAAAATCCTACAAAACCCTGGCCCCAAAAATTGCTGAGCTAGGCTGACCAGCCAGGGCAAGTGAAAACTACCACAAAAAATTGTCATTCTTCAGCTGCTGGTGATCAGGGGAACAGTAGAATTAATATGTGGTAGAGACATTTCCATGTTTGCTGCTATTTTTCCACCAAAATTAAGATACAATTTATATGGCCAAAATTGTACACTTTAGTTAACCCACCTTACATACAATACAATTACAAAGCATAAAGTTACAGATACACAGGTTACCAACAAAGACTTGTAAAAACACCCACTAACAGCTTGAAGTTACAGAATAAAACTTAGGGGTCAGACTTAACATACCAGACGTGTCATGCTATCAAATTCTTTGATGGCATCAGTGAATTTGACAATATCTCCTTCATCCATTGATGCAGCAAGATCCTGAAATAAAAATACCTGACTGTATAAGCTCCATTGGAAACATCCTAGAATTGGATGATCAATTTTGACTAAACAGTTTAAAATTTAGGGCTCGCACTAGAGAAAATGTTATATTCAAGGCAGGCATGCATAGAAGAAGAATCAAGAATAAAGGGTAAATAAGTATTCGTACAGCTAAAAGCTTGTATTCACGTGTCCCAGAGAAAGTTGGGTCAATTTCCTGCAAAAGAGCAACAGAAAATCTTAATAAAGATGACAACGAACACTAACTCTTTAGGATCTGAATAGAATAGTACACACCTGGTATCGCTCCAATGAATTTGTGATAGCAACAGGATCACCTCTACATAGTTGGCAAATGCCAGCGTTAAGGAGAATGCCTCTGACACCATACTTAAGAAGATTATTATTGATTGACTGACGGGCAATCCCTTCAAAAATCTCAGTTGCCTTTGGGTACCTAGAAAATAAATTTGTATGAGAAATATCAGAGTTGTAATGATGTAATTCTGCAATTACTATGATAATGTATGCATGACCCACATAAGTCAATAATGATGGAAACAATTAGATAGACGATGCTACCACCTTGAACAAGGATATAACATGTTGACTACATAATGCCAGTTTGAACAGGAAATAGGTAGAATAGAGAAGAACAAAAACAAAGCAACCGAAATCAAAGCACGATAATTGGCAAATCAATAGGGCTGAATTACTTCTGAGCCCACTAGCAACAGCACTTGCTTCAAGATTTGAAATTTTTTTATTCTGGATACATAAAGTAGCTGATAGATAATCTCTGTAACTGAAGCAAGTATATGAAATTAATGAACGAACGAATTACTGAGGCAAGTGAATATCACCTTCAAAAGCACTGAAATAATCTTAATAGGAATTCTTGTAGCTCAGATGTCAGAACACATTTTGCTGCAACCCATTATCTAATTTAACTATTGAATATAACATATACATTCTCCAGTAAGAATAATATTGATATTATAGTCACCAACAAAAAGGAACACATAAAAAATAAAAGTATAACAACAACAACAACAACAACAACAACAACAACAATAATAATAATAATAATAATAATAATAATAATATAATAATAATAATAATAATAATAATAATAATGATGATGATGATGATGTTACTAGGGGAGGGGTGCACCAAGTTCATGCACAGTGACATGGATTGCTGATGCCATGCAAGTAAAGACCCCAACAAAATACTACTACCTCCAATTCCAAATGCAGGATCATAGATTGTTTAACATTTTTAACTTAACCCATCAACTTATAAAAGCATTACATAGACTGACAGCACATGGTTGATGTTACATTCATCGTGAAAAGACTGTCATATTATATAATTCTCTATTTAGAAATAGTAACTGCTACAGAGTGCAAGCCAAGGTATCATATTGGAGACCAGTCAATGACATAAATGACTTACATATGGGACCAAAGGGAGTAAGAGATAATCTTACTGTTCCAACTGAGCAGCAATTTCTGCTACTTTCTGCTTGATGGTGTTTGCTTGGGATGACTGCCCCTCGCTGTCAAAAAGGTCAGCCGCTCTTTCCAGGTAGTCTGTAGCCTTCTCTAAATCTTGTTCTTGCTGATATATCTCACCAATGTCCTGGAAATACATCAAATTTGCACCAATATAAATAAATATTTCCTTTTGAAACAAATCATCCTTCTTTTTGAACATGACATCATTCAAAGATACTGATAAGTTGCATTGTAACAAAAGACAAAGAAAAAGGGTGCTGGTTAGTATCTCAATCATCAATCAAAATGCCTGAGATAAAAATAAGACAGTAGCATGTAGTAACATTTTTTAGAACAAAAAAAAACTTTATTCACCTTACTGTATCTTGCGGCCATGTTCAACCTACCAATTTCCAAGAAAAGATTAACAGCTTGATTTAGTGCCTGCGCAGCTTCTGCATTAAAGCGGGTAGTGTACACAATGAGTTAGCTACTTAACCAAACATGTTCAGAAAAAGAAATTAAGAATAAAATCGTAGAGAAGAGTGAGAGGCTATGCATGGTAAATTATATGTGATAATAATAAACTTCACGGATAAATGCACATGTAAAAATCTACTACCTCTGTTTCAAAATATAAGACATTTTAGTTTGTCCTAAAACAAACTTCTTTAACTTTGACAAAGTTCATTCTAAGATCTACACTATAAAATGAATGTACTATCAAGGCATATTTTATGGTGGATTTAATGGAACTAATTTGTATAAACTTGAGCAAAGTTAAAGGAGTCTGACTTAGGACAAAACTAAAATGTCTTACATTTTGGAACAGAGCAAGTAATGAATGATAAGTTCTTAACATTTGAGATTTCAATACAAATTCCTGGTTGTTTAGAACTAAGATAGTAACAAAAGTGGAAGAAGATTATTGATCACAGATATAGAGTACGTAGTCCTAATGAATTTGATTCCCAGCTGCACACGAATCACAGTTTTGGATGAGGGTCAGATGGGCCAGTAAAACATCTAAAATGGATATAAATGGCCGGAAATTTAATTTTGGGGCAGACAAATTGGTAAGGAACTCAAGTTTAGCTATTGTGTTTAGGACTTGTAGGTGGATTGTCAATAAACAAAATGCTGAATTGCAGACTTTTAGTATAGTGTGAATTTAATGTGTACATTTAGAGTAGATGTCTGAATCCTTCACTCAAATGTACGCAGTTATTGATGGAAATATGCCAGATAGCTCTGATGACCAGGACTGCTTAGTTGGCAAAAAAATTTTGGTATTCACAGTTCTTACATTTTAGTTGCATATTTAATCATGATGAAGGGGGTTATTCCCTCCTCCCATCACATTTTCCGATATCAGGACATTGTTTCCATGTTTGAAAATTTTTGGCAATGTAAAGGAATTAGCAGCAATGTTTCTGCTACTACTTCTAAAACTCAAAAACAACAAGTTCCTGGAGAAATTACAGAGACAGGAATTCTAGCACATTTCCAAGGTAATCAGGATGATTCACATTGAATGAAACTTCAAGTCAGTGGTTTTGTTTTCAATGTTAGTAGAGACTTAGATGATGGTAACAAAATACAGAAGTAGAATGCTTAAAGAACCAATAGGTGACCAACAATGGAGAAAAAAAACAGTCAACATTAAGCAAGCAGAAGTGCAGCACAAAATACCAGAATTACTTATTTCCTGGTTGCCACAAGACAACTCACAAAACAGGTGCATTATACGAATTATAGCGAATAGAGAATTACAAATTGACAGACAATTAGTGGTGGAGTATGCATGATGCTCAGAAAGTGGATGTACCCTGAGGTGAGAATTTTTTGTAACAATTTGCAGCCTCAACGTATGCTGAGGCAGCCTCATGCTTGCTATCTCCCTGTTCAGAAAAGTGATATGCACAATAAGCATCATACCATTTCAACAGCATGATTTGTCAAGATGACAAAATAATAATTCCAAAGATAAGCAAAGCAATGAACCAACCTTTAAATGGCAGTTAGCAATCTTGATGTACACTGATGCAGCTCTGCTCCCTGAACACCAAATTAATTATTTTAGTGAAAACAATAAAATCATGGCACACTGACATATCTAGGTCAGTTTACTATCAATCTCTTGAACAGAACTTTATTCTACTATAATGATGAAATTCAGCGAGTACACCCAACAAAATAAAATGAAACCTCTCTCTCCCATTCAACCATATGGGTCAACAAAACCCTCATCAAAGAACATAATTGGATCCAATACACAGGATACGCAGATGAAACAACCTGATCTGGCATAGAACGAGGGGGCGGGATACGACAGGCACACAACTCTATTTCAGAAGAAGCCACTTAGACAAGACGCCAAAGGTTGAGTATCCTTCTACAGCAGTCGGAAACAAACAAGCACAATCTTTGTGCTCATGGAATCAATTCATGCAGCACTAGCTAGCATCCTCAGACGAAACCTAGCGCATCTAAGATCAGGCGGCGCGGCCGTAGATCCGCGGCCCAAGATCCCACTTCCCGTCCTAACCGCTCCGCTACTGCGCCAAACCAAACACCGCGGCAGCGATCCCGGGCCCCGATCGGGCGGCAGATCTAGCGGCTGGAGGCAGCAGCGACAATCGAAACGAACAGATTGGAGGCTGAAGTAAATTGGGGAGAGGGCGAGGCGAGAGGGGGATCTGCGCAGCCAGGAGCGCTCACAGTTCTTGGCGAGCTTTAAGGAGTTAGCAGCCTTGTCGAAGAGGTCGGCGGCGTCCTCGTACTTGGAGCCGAAAATGCCCCAGCCCGTGAGCTTCTTCTCCGCCTTCTTCTCGAAGTCGTCCCCACGAGCCTCGTGGTCGCCCATCGTCGCCGCCGCCGCGACCGGTGTTTCTGCCCCGCCTACTCCTCCGCGGCGGTCGCCGGCGAGGGGAGAGGCCGGAAGAGGAAAAAGGGGAGGGGAGGGGAGGGGAACGGCGCACACCCACGCGGAGGGGTGGGATGTGTGTAGTCTGTTGGGGGGTCGGGCGTCTCTGTTTGCTTCGTCGTGCGGTCTGTTGACGGGGTCGGGGTGCTGGGCCTAGGGATGGATCTAAACATCCGAATTTTTAGAACAAATTTGATATTTTAAAATAGATATACTTAAAATTTTATGCTAATCTTTTTTTATATTATCAAGTATATTATTACACATAAGAATAAAATTTTGTATAAATTTTTTTATGTATTATTTGCTCCCTACAATTAAAAAGGTGAAAAAAGATTCGTATCCGTATCCGATCCGTATTCGAATTTTTATATCTATTATTTGAGAATATATATGATGAATTTAAGGTTTAGTTTTTATGAATCTTTACAAGATCAATGTTAAATACAAGGCTATGAATTTACTATGTAAATTCTATATCTTATTTGTCCATAATCGAAGAAAAATGACAAAAAATCTGAGATTCGAATAGACATCCGAATCCATCCTTAGCTGGGCCGCTCGGGTGTGTGCTGGGTGCCCTCGGTGGGGCCCGCCGCGCAGTCGAGTTTTCTGCATGTGACACGGCGACAGAGGGATACACGCGGCGGATGAACAGCGTCATGTTTGGTTTGGTTCTTCCGCCGTGTTGAACGTGGATTTCGCTACTACAATCTATATCTATATCTATACTATAAATCTATAGCGCCCGGCCTTACCCGCCCGCTTGTACCCGCCGGCGCTTTCTTTTTTTTGTCCTTCGTCCTTCCTCTTGCGCCGTCCTCCCGTGTGCCTCAGGACGCCACAATCTTCCGCCCTGTCTTCCTCCTTCCGCCGCGGCCACAATCTCCGCGGCGACGGGGTGCCGCGCCGGCGCACGCCCACCGCCACCAGCCCTGCCTCCCTATTTCTCCCTCCCTTCCTCCACCCCATCTGAGTTGAGTCCACGCCACCAACCCCAACCGAGCCAGACCAACCCTCTCCGGCCCCTCCCCGCGCGCCACCTACCCACCACCCGTCCCGCCAATGGCGACCATGGCGTCCAGGGCAGCGACCACCGTCTCGCTCGACCTCTCGAGCCTCACGATCTGCGAGATCTCCGCCGCGATCGGGGGTGCCGCGCCACGCCGCCCGCCGCCGTACCGAACCACGCCGCCTGCCGCATCTCCACGACGCCACGCCGCCCGCCGCCCGCCGCCGTGCCACGATCCCACGCCGGTGCGCCACCCCCACGATGACGCACACTCTGACATCCCAGGTGGGCCACGGATGCCGGCCCCGCCTCCTCGTCAACGCCACGTGGGGCGACTGTCTGCTGCTCCGCGCGAGGACGCGACCGCCTGCAGCCTGCCAGGCAGGCCGCCATGCCGCCCCCGCCTGTTCGCGCTTCCTCGTCGGCGTCGCGTGAGGCCACAGTCCGGCGAGGACGCGGCCGCCGACGGCCTCCTCGGCAGGCCGCGGGCGCCACCCCCGCTACACGGCCGCCTCCCACTCCGGCATCCCAGGTCTGCACCGTTCACAGTTTATTGCAGTTTGTTTGATTGATCACTGATCAGGCATCAAAAGCTGTTAAAAAGACATAATTTTGTTGGAAAGCTGGGTGCTTATTATAGATGTGTCAATTGTCAATCTGCTGTAGAGATCTATATATCTCTGGTCTTACTATTCAGAGATGTTTTGCAGGTTGCATTTTTGGCCTCTGAAGTAGGACAGGGTTGCAGCAGCATGTGCAAGTGCTGTGTTATTGGTTTTGATAAGAGATGATTCCAGGTGAGCCATCCGTTCATCAATAAAGGGTTGTCCAGTGTTATCCGTTTTTTTATGTACGATAGAATTTCTCTGGTTCTTTTCATAGGTCAATACAGAATTGTTTTTTTTTTGAATTCTTGGTGCATAAGGCAAATTAGATGATTGTGGTTGCATTGTTTAATGTTTGGAACTAATCATTCAAATTAATCTTGGGGTGGCTTCTGCAGTAGAGAATGATTGAATAGCCGTCCATTCAACAATAGAAAGGCTTTGCATTTTAAAAAAAGCATATGTTCTACTTCCTGTGATACATGGGTAAAACACATCCATGTGGTTTTCAGCAAATATATCCTCATCTTGATCTCAGATTTCTTGTGCTGACATAGTTTTAACATAAACTCCTATTCAGAAGAACATAATGATTAGTTTTTTCACTGGCAGCTCAAGATATTATTTCATTCTCAAATAGTCCGTCATGTCATCACCTTGATCAGGCGTGGGTTCCCCTTGTGATTGATTGTTGGTAAGGATGCAATCACTAGCCTCGACTCATACAGATACCAAACTTACTTACTGGTTCTGCTACAATATAAAAGGTATATATATATATGTATATATATGTATATATATGTATATATACATACACACACACACACACACACATATATATATATATATATATATATATATATATATATATATATATATATATATATATATATATATATATATATATATATATATGCTACAACAGCTAGCTTGTGGTTGCAGTGGTAGCCTACTGTGCCCTTACTCACATGGCTCTTGTTATGCTTGCTGACGGTACTTGCATCTGCTGTCTGATGTGAATCAAAATGATCTTCTCTTGCCTGGCCTAATCACCCAACTGTTTGCTCAAATTTTATCTCGGCAATGCATATTTGTTTGGGATTGAGACGTGTTGTCTGGCCTTGGGTATTCTAACAGTAGGTATGAGGGTTTCAGCCTCTCAGGAAGGCATTATGGGCCTCTGCATTTTATTCAAATGCATTTGACATTTGCCATTCTCAGTTTCTGCTCATAACCTCTTTTCAACGACCTCAGTTTCTCCCTTCTGTAAATAACAAAGAATAGCTATGAACTGGTGATATATGGAAGATTGTTCTTTGCGATTAGCTTGCTGAAAGAACAAAATAATCATTCAGTTTCAGATTGTGGTTTATATGATTTTTTTCTCTACAGATTAATTTGAGATATGCATTGAAAATTAGGATGTTCTGTATCATTGCTAAACTGAATTGGGGAACTGTTGTTTTTCCGCACAGATTTGCAAATATCCTGGTGCCATTTTGGGACAGTCACTACAAAAGGTTTTCTGCAGGATCTTGTCAATGTGTTATTAGAACCTACAACTCACATCCTCAAAACATATTTCAAGTAGAGAAGAGCTCGTCAAGGATAAGGTGAGTCACTCCTTTTCTCTTGATGCTTTTTAAGTGAGATTCTTTTGAGTTTTAGATATCGATAGACAAGCTCAGTACTTTCATGATAAATGTAATGTATTATTTGCCTACACTGAATAGTGTTAGATCAGTTGGAAAGAAAAATGAATGCTGATCCTTTGAGAATATGTAGAATTATCTTTCCTCTTATTTTTTTGGGCTATGAGAATCTCTTATATCCACTTCTTCTGAATTATGGAAATTTGTTATTTTTACTTCCTACCTTCAAATGCAGATGGATTCTCACTTGAGGTGTATCTGCTGCATTAGAGATGCTTGCTGACAAGGTATACACAAAAGTCTTTTTTTGCAAGTAGTGATACTAGGATCTGTGTGGAATGCATGAACTTAGTAGTCACATAGATTTGATTGTCATTTAAAAACAAATGGTAATTTAAATAACCACTTTTTCCTGAAGCTTGCTTTCTCAGAATGTGTAGCAAATTTGATGAGGCCATGTAGAGGTTTCAATAAGAGTCCAGAAGACATTCTCCCTTTTCCTTTTATTTCCGAATCCAATGCTTGTTTGATGTGAAACTGTACATGCATGGCTAAAGCAGTGTTCAGTGTTGCGAACACCTTGATCACAGTTATGGAGTGCCATAATTTAGATTGCATCATTATATTTCACTGTGCCATCTCTACCAACAAATACCTCTGAGGGAAGCAAATATCAGAGCAAAAGGTAAAAATGATATAGCTTTCAATGAACAATTTGTTGGTGTCATGTTAACCAATATATCGGTTGTTTAGTTTTCTTTGCATCATGTGAGTGCATTGGTCTATAGATATGCTACACACTCATGTTAGATCATAGTTAACAAGCGCTTTATATAAAAGTTATCTGTGTTGTATTTTTACTGTTTGTTGAATTCAATGATGGACAAAAAATCGTACAATTGGATTGCAGTTATAACAAACTAGGAACATCGTGTTGACGCACTTCTATCAGAAATTCGACGAGAAGGTAAGTTGTGTTCAATCGAGGCTATATAGATCACATGACTATGGAATCTAACCATCTATACTTAAATCCTGTCCTAAACACTAGCTGAGGCCAAAAAGAGCAGCTCGAGGCCAACTCGCTCTGGAAGCCAGTCAAAGCAGGAAGCTGAACCACAGCCGATGCTCTGGAGAACAGTGGACGGTCATTCTCCTCTTGGTGACATCACAAACACATACGACAGTCGGAAGCAATTTAATCATTTATGGTCTAATATCCTAGATAACAAATATATGTTATGCCATCAACAGTTTTGGTTTTCTATTACAGATATCACAGTTGGCATATCTACAGACCCTATTTTGCGTGATGGTATCAAATGTGCTGTTCTCGCTCGAGCTGAAAAGATAAAGGGTGCTAAAGGCTATAAATCCGCATTGAAATATGTGTACGAGTACGTGAAATGCCGTGAGAATCATCAAGAATTCGAAACTGAAGAAACTTTTTACGAGAACCTAGATTATATTAGATTTAGAATGGAGTCGATTGTTACATTTTTTATAAAAAATAATTTAGTTGTTTTAGCAGAATTTAATTGTTTTAGTAGTCGTTCGATTCGATGTAATCCAACTTTAATTTATTATATCAATTTTGAATCTCATGTTATTTTTTAAATATAATTATTCTTTAAACATGTGATATGTTTAAATATAAATATTTTTTAAACACGTACTTGTGGCACGTGCATCTCCACTTTTATACTATAAATGATAAAAGAATTAAATACAATTCTCACCCACTCTAACCCACCTATCTTCTCACAAAATACCTCTTTTAGACCCATGTGGAAGAGGTTAGTGCTCGACCAAATTAGGTAAGAGGCAAAAACACCATCAAAGAAAATGTTTACCTAAAATGAATTTTTTTTTGTTACCGTGATCTCCTCTACCCACGCGCGTAAACCCACTCTCACCATCCGCGCCTCACTCCATCGCCCACGGATTGCATTCATTTCTCACCCGCGTCAGTCACGGTTTCCTTCCTTCCTCTACATCGCTGCGCCGCCTTCCCGCCCGTCGCGCCTCCCTGCCCCCGTCGCACCTACCCCGCCGCACCACGCCTCCCCCGCCTCCGACGCCGCCTCCCCCCCCCCCCCCACACCCCCGACGTGGCGCCTGCCTCCGACGCCACCGTGGTGCGCGACTGCGTGTGGAGGGAAGGGACCTCGCAGTGCTGGCTCCGCCCGCCAACATCGCCGCCACGCCTCCCCCGCCAGTGCGCCTCCGACGCCGCCTCCCCCCCCCCCCCACATACCCCCGACGTGGCACCTGCCTCCGACGCCGCCGTGGTGCGCGACTGCGTGTGGAGGGAAGGGACCTCGCCGTGCTGGCTCCGCCCGCCAACATCGCCTCCACGCCTCCCCCGCAGGCACGCCTCCGACGCCCCCCCCCCCCCCCCCCCCCCGACGTGGCACCTGCCTCCGACGCCGCCGTAGTGCGCGACTGCACCCTCACTGGTTCGTCGCGTGCTTGACGGCGCATCGCCGCCGCCGCTCGGCTGACCGGGGCAGGACGACTCACTGGCGACGGCGCCGCTGCCTCTGCTCGGCTGACCAGGGCAGGACGACTCCTTCCCCTCCGGCGACCTCACCCTCCACCGCACCTCAACTTCGCCCGGTCCCTGCTCACCCGTCGCCTGTTCCCTTTGGTGAGTCTGCTTCGCTTTCCTCGCTGATGCTTCTTCCTCTTGCCATTTGGTGAGTCTTGCCGGATTCAATTTGTCAGCCAAGCGGGGTCGCCTCTCCTTTGCCCTGGCAGTCGCCGCCAAATGGCTCCTTGAGTACAAACTCAGTCCATGAGAGGTGATATAATCAAATTTGTTTGGGTATATTGATTGGTCTATTGAAATATCAAAAAATAGGAGAATGTCATGTTACCTAGCTTGAGTGAATATATAGGTTATTGTCCTCAGAAATACTGGCACCCATCTGGAATATTGGTTCAGTTATCTCAGAGACCCAGAAGCACCTAAAGATGCAATAAAAGCTCTTATTTTGTACCCCCTAGAATTGTGAAATAATCTCCCTAAACCTAGAGCTTGTGTGATGAGCCTTCACTCCTGTCTTAACATCATCACGATTAGGCAACACAAGGTGCTTCTTTGGTGTTACATAACAAAGAAGTGCAGTGCCAAGAGCTACAATGTTGGCAGCACCAATAGGTGAGGTAATGTGATCATAACAGGTGCAATATCAGCACCAATTAGAAGACAATGCTCTGCATGTTTAGAAGACCATGTGGCCGCCGGTGTGCTCCACTGGGACGCAGTGTCGTGGGCTCTTGCGGCCACGACGCTCCTCGCCTCTGCATCGGCCGCTGTGCGTCTCTCTGCCTCCCCGATTCCTCCCAGCCCTTCCTTCGTGATGTTTCATCTTACCCCGTTCTTCTGTTCCTCGGCGTAGGGAGAGGGGGACTGGGCCATCACCTCCGTCCTGCACGACGCCATCACCATTCACCGTGGTAACCACGGGATCCCTCCCTCCCTCTCTTGATGTGCTGATTAGATCCCTCCCCGCCATGCCGCTGCCGCCCACCACACGCGCGGCGGTCACCAGGGCTACATCCTCTTCGCTCGCGCCACCGGACCCCTGTTGGTCTGTATTTCTTCAAATAAATTTCACCTTGTGTTTTATTTGGCTCATTAATTTCATTTTTTATGGCCTTGTAAATTTCCTGTATATGCAGCTTGGGATTATTCTTCATGGGTTCGCACATACGGTTTGTTTTTTGAGGAAAAACTTGAATGGTTGAGGGTCTTGAAGTATGACATTCAAGCTGAGCGTTTGCCCAAACAAGGTCAAGGACCTGAAAAAGGTCTGGACACTAACATGGCCATTTGGTATTTTTATTTTTGCTACCACGAATTAAATTAGCGAAACAGATGTATTCTATAAACATCTTCATATTTTCTGGTTCGTATTTATCTTAACAAAGGCAAAGTGGCACTGATCCCCCCCCCCCCCCCCAGCCAGAAGGAGCCGCAAATAACAATTATCTGGTGCAATATGCTCTAGCTCTGGTAAGCTTTAATCTTGAATCATTTTTTCCTTCAACGTTTTCAAGGTGATCTCTATATTTTTTTAAACAGCAACCTGATCATTTGTGAATCTGTTTGGTTTTGCCTTGCATTTTATTACCCATTCAGTGGAGGGTTATTTTTGTTGTTACCATTGTCGAGCAGTTCAATTCCTCATATGGACTGGTTTTCTCTTAGAATTGGACATGTTTTATGCAATTTGAGTGGATCTCCTGGTTCTGTACAGGTTCTTAAAGAGAGCTTCAAAATTTACTGTACAATAAATGATGGAATTATCAACCTTGTTGATAAGGTATATTAATTTTCAATTTTTTTAAGGCAGTAGTGATTTTTTTTCTATGTTGCATTTAGCTATGTTCACTTATGCTCCTTGTTTCCTGTTAGTTTTTCGAGATGCCAAGGCACGAAGCACTCAAAGTGTTGACATTTACAAGAGGACTGAGCAGCAGGTAAACTCTACAGAGATAGCATATTTTAACATTATTTTCTGGTAATTATGTCTTCAGTTTGAATGTCGCATGTTTTTTTGGGAGATAAATAATTATCAAATTTGTACCACTTAAGCATTCTACTGGTTGTAGAATGGATTCTTAGACACAGGCTATCCTTCTTATCTCATCAGGAGCTTCCTGAGCGACTTCTTCTGACATATAAAACAGAAGAAGCAGAAAAAGGTCCTGAGCCTGTTCAAATTGTAGAGGAAAAAGAAAAACCACAATCTGTTGAAGAACCGCGCGAGAAGAAGCTGCTCGCGGTCGCCGGCTCGCTCTGCTGCTTCTTGCAAAGTCTGTTTCCCTTCACGTCATTTGTTTACTTGAGTGTTGGTATTCCATTGCTTGGATTTACTGCCGGATTTAAAATTTGCCTCAGATTTAGATGATTAATTATTTTTGTCATCAGATTCCTGCGGTAAAAGTGTCGCTGGCATTGATGCTTTGTGATTAAGCAAATTGCCATGGTCAGTACTCTGTTGCAGCCTTTCTGGGTGGTTTTTCTTACTTTTTAGCCATGTCTCTTCACTTTTACGCTTTGTGCTCTTGTCATTGACTCCACAAACGGACAGTTCATAAAGACAGTACATGGTAAATTACCTGGTTGGTTAAGTTGTTAGCTCCAACACTTTTCAGAGCATCTTCTTGCTGCGTAAGATCATGGGTTTACATCTGGTAAGCTTACTCCATTTCGATTTTCAATAGCATAGCACTTTCAAGCTTTTAATTGTTGCTTTTATAAAATAGGTGATGCAAGTCCTCTAGCAAATCAAGGCTTGGAGGAAAGTCGTTCCTTTTCAGGCATACTTAATAGTTCTTTCTCATCTTTGCATAACGATAATTTTCAGTAACGAAACTTGGTACTTGGTTTTTTTAGTGCACGTTCAAAGTTTCTGGTAGCAATTGGTTTATTCTAGAAAAATAGGTGGCAGCACTATGTAGGATGTGTGGTTCTTGGAAAAAAGTTCGAGTATCTGATTAGCTTTGCATTTGTTTTTTATCAGTAGACCTATAAAGCTACTGATTTATCATTCCAAGTAATTCCACCTTTGCTCATGTTAGTAGTCTAAATTTTATTAGAATGTGCTTATGTTCGAGTTCACAACAGATCGAGGTGCTTGCTTGTTCAAATTTCTCATACATGAACTACTACTGACAATGTTTCCATGTGTGTTGAGTCACCATTTTATTGCCACCCTGCATATTTGAGTACCGGAACATCTATGGTCTAAGCTGGTCAATTGTTGGTTCTGTTACAACCAACAGCGATGCCCCCCTCCTCCTCATCCATTTTGCCTAGCTTCATCCAGGTACTTCATTTTGGCACATAATCGTCTTTGCTAATTTTCCATACTATAAAAGTTGGAGTGGAGGTGCTTGGTGGGTTGTCCTAATCCAGAAGCTGGTTACAGGTATGATGGTTTCTGTTAAGAATTTGAGTTGCCGCTTAGACTTCTCAGTGCCATTTATGCGAGTGTGTCCTAGAAAAGCACTAGGAGTTTCGGCAATTGGGCATGAGAGGGAAGTGTCTGTGTGGCTGGCACACCCATGTAGTAAGCTTGTTTCAAGAAACTAAAAGAGAAAGTTGGTGTGCCTGAGCAATTACTGCATACGCCTTAATATTGGTGGAACATAGAGGTGGTAGCCTGATAGGTAAAATTTAAAAATCCAATAGCTGCATGGACGGCAAGGACTTTGTATCTATAATGGCTTGCACTTTGAAGGCATCTGCTGGTTATCCTCTTGTCTAACCTCCAGTTTTTGTTTCAGAGGTGACAATGCAATTGTTTAATTAGACTATGGCTATAATAGTACATCGATGAATTTGTTTTACCATTCTTCCCTACATTATTTTTTTAAGTGATCACCAGGTCTTAATATTCCTTTTTTAAGTGATGGACATGTTCTGTTTGAAGCAACAAATCCCACTATCATGGTTGTTGCGCAACACACATCGCCTACATTTTCTTGAAATCAATATTGCACCAGCAATGTTGGTTCCGGATTTGGCTCCTGCAAGATCATTAAGAGAGGCTATACAAGAAGTCAAAATGGTCCAGGTATGTTTCCTTCTTTCATGAATAATGAGTTTAATTCATGGCATTTCCAGCTTGTCTGCAACCTGCACACAATTTCCCTGATATTGTTCTTGAATCTCTATTTTTCTCAGACCCTGATATGCTGGAGGTAGGGAATGGTGGCATGGCTTTTTCAGAGTATCGCTCACATTTTAGCATCTAGGCTCTCATGAAGTGTTCATGAAGATTGGATCAATTTTGTCAGTCACATTCGGTTACTACTTCATCAGTCATTAATGGGGTATACTTGGGTAGAGCCGTAGAGGAATAAACTGAGCAGTCTTGTAAAATAAAAAAAACACTAATTTTATTGCTCAAAATCTGTCTTTTTATATCTGATTGATGACTAATGTCTTGTGTGACTGCTCTCCTGAATCAATGTACATTTATTGTAAACTTGCTTATGACCCATGTTTTTAGTGCTCAAACCACAGCATTGGTAATACAACAACAACAACAAAGCCTTTTGTCCCAAGCGAGTTGGGGTAGGCTAGAGATGAAACCCAAAATACACAAAGGTCATGGTTTAGGCACGTTAATAGCTAGTCTCCAAGCGCTCCTATCCAAAGCTAACTCCTCAGAGATATCCCAATCTTTAAGGTCCCTATTAACCGTCTCGTCCTAAGTCAGCTTAGGTCTACCTCTACCCCTCTTTACCTTATCAACATGCTTTAGCACCCCACTACGCACCGGCGTCTCCGGAGGCCTCCGTTGGACATGTCCAAACCATCTCAACCGATGTTGGATAAGTTTCTCCTCAATTGGTGCCACCCCTACCCTTTCCCGAATAGCTTCGTTCCAGACTCTATCCCTCCTTGTGTGCCCGTAAAACCACCGTAACATCCGCATCTCTGCTACACTCAGTTGCTGGACATGTCGACTTTTTGTAGGCCAACATTCAGCACCGTATAACATCGCTGGGCGAATCGCTGTCCTATAGAACTTACCTTTTATCTTTTGTGGCACCCTCCTGTCACAGAAGACACCAGAAGCTTGACGCCATTTCAACCAACCAGCTGAGATTCTATGCCTAACATCTTCATCAATATCGCCATCCTTTTGTAGCATCGAAACTAAATACCGAAAAGTGTCTTTATAGGCCACCACTTGCCCATCGAGACTAACATCACCACCCTCATGCCTAGATGCGTTGAAATCGCACATCATGTACTCGGTCTTGGTCCTACTAAGTCTGAACCCTTTTGACTCTAACGTGCGTCTCCACAGCTCTAACTTCCTATTTACCCATGCTCTACTCTCATCCACTAGCACCACATCATCAGCAAAAGAGCATACACCAAGGGATATCACCTTATATGTCCCTTGTGACCTCATCCATCACCAAAGCAAATAAATAAGGGCTCAATGCCGACCCCTGATGAAGGCCTCTGTTAATAGGAAAGTCAGTGGTGTCGCCACCACACGTCCGGACAAACGTCATCGCATTCTTGTACATATCTTTGATAAGGGTAATGTACTTAGTTGGGACTTTGTGCTTCTCCAAGGCCCACCACATGACATTTCTCGGTACTTTGTCATACGCCTTCTCGAGGTCAATAAAGACCATGTGCAAGTCCTTCTTCTGCTCCCTATATCTCTCCATCAATTGTCGTATTAGGAAAATCGCCTCCATGGTCGACCTTCCAGGCATGAACCCAAATTGGTTTTGGGTCACACTTGTCACTCTTCTTATGCGGTGCTCGATAACCCTCTCCCAGAGCTTCATCGTATGGCTCATCAGCTTAATCCCACAGTAGTTAGTACAACTCTGAACATCTCCCTTGTTTTTGAAGATCGGTACTAATATACTTCTTCTCCATTCTTCAGGCATCTTGTTTGACCGAAAAATAAGGTTAAAAAGCTTAGTTAACCATACTATCACTCTGTCACCTAGTCATCTCCACACCTCAATGGGGATACTATCGGGGCCCATCGTTTTACCGCCCTTCATCCTCTTCAAAGCCTCCCCGATCTCTGCCTCCTGAAATCTCCTCACAAAACGTCTGTTGGTATCGTCAAAAGAGTCATCTAGCTCAAAGGTAGTGCTCTCATTCTCCCCATTAAACAGCTTGTCGAAGTACTCTCTCCATCTGCCATTGATCTCGTCATCCTTCACTAGAAGTCGATCTGTCCCATCCTTGATGCATTTGATTTGGTTGATGTCCCGTGTCTTCCGCTCGCGGATCCTAGCCATCCTATAAATGTCATTCTCCCCTTCCTTCGTGCCTAGTCGCTGATACAGGTCATCGTACGCTTTACCATTTGCTACACTCACCGCTCGTTTTGCAGCACTTTTCGCTAATTTATAGCCCTCGATCTAACAAATTATGATAAAGATAATAAATGCTATATAAGTCTTTAAGAAAAACTAGATCAGAGGGAGAAGAGCCTCTCTGGGACTAGAAGAGTCCTGAAGTTCGGCTTGACACCCGTGAAAGTTTTAAATACCTTTTCTTTAAACACATCTGTAGCACGTGAATCACCATTCTATTTATTAACAGAAAATAATATAGATCAAATGAACCTAGAGGACTATGGACCGGATGGTATATAAGACGACGAAGCACGTGTATTTCATCACTGTGTTGGCTGCTAATCCATTTGAACTGACTAACAGTAATAACTTTTGCTTCATAAATAATTAATTCTGTTCAGTATGATTGTATGAATATGCTGGAGATCCAGATATTGGCTCCAAACATGTACAAGGATCCCATTGGTGCGATGGATATGAACACATGCAGTGCGTGGAGCCAGATGTATATATGGGCCATATTCGCTGGAGTGGTGTTGCGTTCATGGGCCGGTGAACGAACAACCCAATTTTTTCTTTTTATTTACTTGCATTTTATAATGTTTTTCTTAGTGGAGTTCAGTGATGTAGCATGTTTGGATTCTAAAGGAGCCAAATCTACAGTGAAGTACTTGTATGACTACGATGGGCGGCTCGAGTCATTACGAAATGCAGTCTGCAAATTCTTACAAGTTGCTCAATTAGGTTTTATTTATATTGCATTGCTATGATGTACTAATAAATAAAGTAAATGTTAGTAGTACTGATGCAATTCAATCATTTTTAAATAATTGGTCTTTTAAACACGTGTCTGTGCCACGAGCAGTCGAGGCAGACCCGAGCGCCCGACCCGACCCGAGCAGAAAGCAACCGTAGCTTCCTATCGCCGGCGGCAAAGCATCGCTGCGTCCGCGCCGATGAGCTTCGCCACAACACCGGCGCCTAGGGAGTGGGGACTTCGCCCCATCCCTAAGCTTCCGTCCTTCATCGGCACACGAGAGGTCCTGGTGCCTGGAGCGAACCGCGGTGGATAGCTGCTTTCATCGTTGGTCGGCTTCGGCAGCTTCTTGGCCAGTAACGCCCGCGCTGCTCGGAGGTCGAGATGGCCGTGAATGACAGCACGAGCAGGTGCCAATGTAATAATGTTGGGTTACAGGTCCTTGAGGGCAAATACAATGGTGAGACGACCCCGTAGACATGCAGAACTTTTTTTGCAAAAAAACCCCAGCAGCAAGCAATCAGTGAAGAGAGAGAACGGTGCCATCGTCTCGTTTGTCGCTGGCTCCCTCGAGTGCTCCGAGGCGAATCAACTACGAGTACCACTGTTATATGTGATCCAAATTCATGGTACAAGAAAAAGACCAACTTCCGACGGAGCGGAGGCCCGTCGCCGGGAGGCTTGGGCCGGAGCGCAGCGGTTTTGCTTGCTGATTAGGGTTTTGCTCCACAGTTCATTTATTTCTCTTGTAAGCCGCCTCTAGGCGTTGTAAACACACACCCGATATAGTGAAGTTCTCGCTGGCTGGCGCCCGTGGTTTTTACCCTTCGCATTGGAGGGGTTTTCCACGTAAAATCCTCGTGTCTTCCTGCGGTTTGATTCCTTTGTTCTTCATCGATTTCTCGCCGTCGCTTCCAACAACCACCGCTGTACGACTTGTTGTGGCTTGTCGACAGAGGGGGTGGATCCGCTGTGCGCGTGGGGGAATCCGTTCACGCCATCTCCCTCCTCCTCCCTTGATAAAATGTCTCCACGCTCTGCTTTCTCTCCTACTTGTGACGGCCACCATGTCGCGGCAAGCAAAGGAGGCGGCGGCGGCGACGGCGCGAGATCTGCTCAAGCAGAGGGCTCGTGCCCCCTCACTCCCCCTCTTTTCTTTACCCCCGGCCCCTGGCAGAGCAGCAATAGCAGGCGGGCAGGCGGACGGCCAAGAGCAGCATCAGCACTGGCGGATGGCGGGGGCACCGTGGCCGCAGAGGCTGGAGTAGATCTGGTGTTGCGGGCGAGGCTATGGAGATGGATAGGGGTCCTAGCTCGGATGCCACTACGGGACACAGGCTATTTGCCATGTGCCTAAAACACAC
Organism: Panicum virgatum; assembly: GCF_016808335.1. Lineage (NCBI taxonomy): Eukaryota > Viridiplantae > Streptophyta > Magnoliopsida > Poales > Poaceae > Panicum > Panicum virgatum. Next base: position 24,676,307 of record NC_053150.1, on the reverse strand, counting down.
GGCAAAGCCCGGTTTGCACACGGCAAAGGCTTTGCCGTGTGTAGCACACGGCAAAAGCCTCACGGCAACCATGCATCGGCAAAGCCGTGTGCAATACTCGACACTCGGCAAAAAAAAAAAAAGGCGACGACGACAGCTGACGGTGGCACGGCGCCTTTGCCGTGTGCCAACACACGGCAAAGAATGGATCCTTTGCCGTGTGCCCTGGATTTAGCACACGGCAAAGGTGTTTTCCAGCCAGGCCCATGGCCATTCTTTGCCGTGTGCTTTGGTTTTTGCACACGACAAAAAATGGTTTTTTTTGTCTGTTTTTTTTGTTTTATCGTGAATATGGAACCCATAAGATTTTAGCAAAGTATATATATCAAAGTATTCATAACACACATTTTATATAACACAACTAGAACATATATATAACACAATCAAGCGCGAATCCAAATACAGTGGGAATATCGTTCGTCCACAACCACAACTACACCACAAATAGTGCATACAAGTTTCTGAATATGTCCATAGAAGTCAATACAGTAAAGGTAGCATAGAGAGACAAATTAGAACCACTCAAGGGGCTGGCGGTGGGGGTGGCGGCGGGGGCACGTGCGGCCACGAGTGCTGCTGCGCGTACAGCTGCATGTAAGCCACCCAGTGAGGAGGTGGCCACACCGAAGGCTGAGACGTCGGGGGAGGCGATGCATGCGTCGGGGGAGGCGATATGTCTGGATTGACTGACCCGTCACTGGATGCCGCCGATTGATTCTGCACATAAGTGACGATATTGCATTTGCGAGGATGTATTATATCAGAAATCAAATTCTGAGCATTATCCTAAGTTCAGAGTCGTAGTTGGTTGTATTCTAAGTCATTCAATGTGCTAAGTCTCTATGTTAAATGAAAAAGCATTGATTGTTAAGTTTCTCACCGGAATAAGCTGAACTGGCATAGGTGGTGCTGGAGTCGGAATCACTACTGGCGGCGAAAGACCTATCGCCGAGCCCACAGTTCACATGTAGCCAAGAGCCGTATCCAATGAAGCTTGCAAGTGGTCACGCTCGGTCCGCCACCTCGCCTCCTGGGGCTCCTGCCGTGCTTGGAAGTCTGCTTCCATCTGGGCCTGCAAAATTTGATTCCAAGGTTATAATACATAACATAGCGTACGTAAAAATCAAGGAACGCTAGATGAAACGGAAAATAACCCTGAGTGCCGCCATCCGAACGTTTGTACTGTCTGGGCGGGAGCGTATCGCCGGGATGGAGCTGGTGCTTCTAGCTCGAATCTGCGATAGACTGGGAGTGGTGGTCGGATTGATTGAGCTATCGGCTATGTAGTAGCGGCCATGCTTCTTGCCTCCTCCAACCCTCATGACGACTTCTGCATCAATGGGCGCCGTGTATGGATCGAAATCGAGCCCGTTGACCTCCCTTGCCATCGAGGTGTAGTCATTGAGGCGGCTGTGATGCTCTGGTTGCTGTACGCACTGGGCGGGTCCTTCGGGTTGAAGGTGACATCTGATGTCGCCCTCCCCTTATGGGACAAAGCGTACGCCTGTAGCTGGGATAAAAGCTAGCCACCATGTGACGCCGACTGCGAAAAAGAGCAAGGTGATTTGAAATTAGAAATATCGAAAGCTAGAGTAAAATAACAAATTCACGTACCCATCTAGACGAAAACTCGCCAAGGTGACGGTTGCCCTGATGGTGCGGTGCACCTGGCATCCTCAGACGCCGCTCCCGGGCAGCTTCGTTGGCCTCATGTCTAGGTTTGGTCTATCGCATAATGTTTCTTGGTCCACTCTTGCCTTAACATTGTCCTTTGTCTTATCTGATATGTCCATGATTGTTCCAAACAGTGCCTCGGCGATATTCTTTTCCGAGTGCATCATATCAATGTTATGTGGAAGAAGAAGATCCTGCATATAGGGTAGTCTCCATAAGCCCGACTTCTGTGCCCATGAGTGTAACTCACCATATCCGACAAAACCACCACCTTCCGCATTGACCACGAGACCATCTAACTGAGCACGAATCTCGGCACCAGTCATCATATGCGGTGGAGAGTCTCTTACTTCAACACCTTAAAGTTCTTCTTATCTCGTCAGAATGGATGGTCAAGAGGGAGGAATTGTCGATACTTGTCAAACAAAGAATACTTGCCACCCTTTTCGCAACCAAATGAACATCAGAGCTGCCTTGTACACTGGGCAAGGAAACTTCCCGTGAACACACCAGCCACAGAATAGCCCATACGCCGGCATGTCATGCAGGGAGTAGTGGTACCAAACATACATTCTGAAGTTTGTCTTTGTAGCTCGGTCGTATGTCCATACCCCTTCCTCCCAAGCACGGAGCAAATCATCGATCAGAGGCTCCATGTACACACTCATATTGTTACCCGGGTGTCCAGGAATTATCAACGACAAGAATATGTTCTGTCATTGGAAGATGACGCGGGATAACGAAAACGGGCCAACAAGTGTAGGGGGCACTCGACATTCCATATGGATTGAAGCCATCTGTAGCCAGCGCAACACGTACTTTACGAGCCTCCTCAGCTTTCTGACGATGAATCCCGTCGAAATGGGTCCACAATTCAGCATCAGATGGATGTACAAGATTCTGAGGATTGTATCGAGTACCCATTTTGTGCCATGTCATCTGTTTCGCGGATTCCTCAGTCATGAACAGCCGTTGGATCCTCGGAATCGGCAGAAGGTATCATAGAATTTTCACGGGGACCGCGAGCTGCCTCTTCTGCCCATCACCAGAGTCTACTTCCACGAACCGAGAGGCTTCACACTTTGGACAGTACTTTGCTTCTGCATATTCTTTCCTATATAAGATGCATCCGTTGGGACACGCATGTATCATCTCATATGGCATCTTCAGTGCCCGAAGGAGTTTCTTTGCCTCATACAAGTTCTTTGGAAGAATGTGACCTTCCGGAAGCAGACTGCCAATAACTGTCAACATAACGTCGAAGGCATCTCGACTTAGGGAAAACTGGGACTTCACTGCCATTAGACGCGCAATGGCATCCAGTTTTGAAACCTTGGTATGCCCGTGAAGGGGTTCCTGTGCTGCAGCCAACATGTCGTATGCCTTCGCGGTTGCCTCTGGCTCCTCCTCCGTGCGTCCTTCGTCGAAGTGTGCCTCATGAAAATCATCTAACATTTCTACGACCCCGGCATCAGAATCAAGATCATCGATGCGTTGCCTAACGACCTCATCTCTCATACGATTGGCTTCACCATGGTAGGTCCGCCGGGTATAGTCTCTCGTAAATCCATGATTTAAAAGATGACGTGTCATCTCTCCCCGTGTCTGTCTACGTGTGTTTCCACATCTACTACAGGGACACCAGGTGCTTTTTCCTCCTTTGAGCTTTGAAAATGCCCTATTCAAGAATGTCTCGGTCTTCTCAATCCAATCTGCAGTCACGTCACCCCCATGATTCCATCCCATGTACATCCACGCACGGTCATCCATTCTCTATCATGTCAATGAGTTTTATAATATAAAATACCCGAGTGCATCTACACGGTGTATATAGTTTCTAATAGGTAAAGATAAGTCCTAATCTGGGCCAGAATTTCGACAGCACCTCCCCACTGTTCTCCAAATATACGTCTCGAAAGGGAGATTGTGTATCCGGAGAACAATTGGGACGTGCTGCCAAAAGTCTGTCCTCGATCGGAGTACAGCATGGAAATCGACCCCATTACGCATCCTCGGGCTGTCCAAAGAACGAGGACAATTCGAAACAGATACGGTTATAGATATGCACCGATTTGTATATCTCCATCCGTATTTGTTCCGGACGGGAGATGCCTAACTGGTTTAAGTTAACTAAACTAAACTTACTAATTGAGTAAACTAAACTAAATTAACAAACAAACTAAACAATTAAACTAATTTAACTGATAACTAATTAACAAACTAAGTAAGTAATTAAACTAAATAACATACTAACCAATTAAACTAACCATTTAAACTAAACAATAAATCTAACTAATTAAACAAAACACTTAAACTAACTAATTCATTAAAGTAGCTACAATAACTAAGTAACTAAAAAAAATTACCGAAAGGCCGCGGCACTGCAGCCGTGGGGGAGTGGGGGTGGGGGGGGGGGGGGGCTCGGCCGCAAGATGGCCGCCGCAGCGCCGGAGCTCGGGCCGAGCCGCTGCCGCCGCTCGGGCCGGCGCCGCGGCGGTGGGGGAAGCAAGGAGGCGGCGCCGAGCTCGGGACCGGCGGTCGGGCGGTCGGGAGCGGGCTTCGGGGAGGTCGGCGAGGCGCGCGGCGGTCGGGGCGACGAGGTGCGCGGTGCGGCGATCGGGGCGGCGAGGAGCGCGGCGCGACGGCCTGGGTGGGCGGTGCGGGCAGGCGGGCAGCCCGCGATGACTGACGAGTGAGTGCTGAGAGTGAGTGAGAGGCGCAGCGTTTTTGGATAAGGCCCGGGTCAGGCCTTTGCTGTGTGCACTGGATCTGGGCACACGACAAACGGCAAAGCCAGTCTTTGCCGTGTGCCGTCGAGTTGGCCCACGGCAAAGTATTTTTCCACACTTTTTTAAAAACCAATAACTCTAATGTAACAATTACACATATTGATGTTAGTATAAATTGTCAGTTTACGTAACATTTCCAAAATGACTACCCAAACAAAAAAACTATTATTTTATGCGATTCAAATGTTAATTTGATTAAGATCAACAAATAAATCGTTTCCTTTTAGGTTGTTCCAATATTTCATGTTATTTAACTTTTTCAAATTTTGTACAAACCGTGGTCATCTGACTAAACACTTTTTGATTGTATTGGAAAAGAACTATTATTTTATGCAGTTAAAGCTCAAGTTCAATAGATATGTGATATTGATTACTTGAAAAAAAATTATAATTAGCAAAATGATCCAAAAATTAACCAAATTAGGGCATGAAACAACATAAGCTGTGTTTTGCAGATAGAAAAAGTTTCGAAGTGAACCGCCAATTTGTTCGTAACATTGAGTAGAAACCTGTACGACTCCTTCTCAACTCTACGGATCTTCTCTGTAGATGTTTCGATTCATAACGACTGTACGGGCAAACTTGTGCGAAACATTCCAATTTTTTTTCATAGTATCCACACATGAAATAATGACATCACAACATATTTCATGATTTTCGGAATTTGTCTGCTTTTATTAGAATTTTAAAATGATTCGGGGAAACGTTCCGGATCATGGTTTGTTACCATGATCTCCAAAATTTACTTCTGTTTCTGCCACACATGCTCACATTGGACTCGCTATTATGTCTGTCAATTTTATATACATTGCACTCCACTAATAAAAAACTTCTAGTACAAGCATCAGAAATTCGATTACTGACATTAAATGTCTAAATATAGCAAGTATATCGAAAAAATTACCAAATTTAAGCATTGAGCAAAATGTGTTGTATTATTATACCAGAAAATTTACGGAGTCCAAATTCAACTGTTTTGGTACACCTTTGATGTGTGCTCAAAATAAAACACACGACAAATAGAATCTTTGCCGTGTGCTTTATTGAGGCACACGGCAAAGGGGACGGTCAGCCAAACGACATCACTGGCCGCCATCTTTGCCGTGTGTCTTATTTTAGGCACACGGCAAAGATCATGGTTTGCCGTGTGTCCAGTGTTTGCCGTGGGCCGCTTGGCCAGGCGCACGGCATAGGTTTTGTTTGCCGTGTGCTGGAGCTTTGCCGTGTGCCTGTTCTTGTAGCACACGGCAAACCTTGTCTTTGCCGTGTGCCCGACGTTTGGCCCACGGCAAATATTTCGGCACACGACAAACATTTCGGCTCACGACAAACGCAGGGTTTCCGGTAGTTTGCGGAGGCAGGCGGCGTGGTGGGAGGGGAGGAGGCGTTGGGGCAGGCGGAGGAAGGCAGTAGGAGTCGCCAGCGAGCCTCCGAGCTCTGCAGGAACTCCAGGTGTAGGCCGCAGAGCTTCCCGAGTGCCAAAGCTGATTTTTTTTTTACTTTGGCATAGATTCGGTTGGTTCCACCTGCGTTTGGGATTTTTCTCTACACATGCCAGAGTGCTTCTGATGAGTTCAGTTCACTGTCTCATGCTCTTATGCTTTAAGTTGCAATGATGGGTGTAGTAGACTGTGGAATCGTTGAGTTATGTAAACAAAATTTGGGATTATGAAGAGAGTATGTTTATGTATGCAACAAAATGACTGCAAAGATCAACTATGTACTAGATCACCATGAGTTTGTTTGTCAAAAGATGAATTAATCGTCTTGCAGACAGCCAAACAGACAGACCATTGTACAAGCTGTCTGTTCAGCTATCTGTTTGTGACAAAAGGACAGCAGCCGTCTACACTGTTGTACTTGCCCTGATGCCACCAGCTGGACGCCAAACCAGTGATGAGCATGCTGAGTTTCTTGGTCTGTTGAAAAATTAATGGCGGCTTGCTTGCTGATTACAGTACTTTGTCAGGTCACGGACTGTAGGGAAACGGGTAGGCTACGCTAGCATCACTACCGCATAAACCCAAGATACTTGCGAGTAGAAGATCATAGATCGTTACCACTAGACGCGCAGCGCAGCGGAAGAAGTCGCGCGTCGATGTAGAGGAAGTAGTCGATCACGTCCCACGAACCGAGCTCCTCGTACTTGATCCCAGCAGCCGATCAGCGCAGCAGTCGCAGCAGCGCCTCCACGGAGTCCACACGTACGGGGATGAAACGCCGGGCGTCGGTGTGCTAGCACCGCACGCACGGCAAGGGCGGCGGCCGAGAGAGAGGGAGGGGCGGCGGCTAGGGAGGTGGCGCGGCTCAGGTCCTCACCCCCCTAGCCCCTCCCTCATATATATAGGGCGTACTAATGGGCTTCTATCTCATAGGCCCATTAGTAACCCTAATCCCTCTTGGATCAATATCCACTTGGGCCTTTAAACCGTATTGTGATGATGGGCTCTTGGGCATATCACCAACAATCTCCCACTTGCACTAGAGACAATCATACATGCAAGCTTTCCAACATTCCAAACCCCTTAAGTGTGTGACCCGTTAGGTTCATGTGTAGGTGGTCGTGATCAGAAATCATTTCCGAATCACAAGTCAATAGCGGCACCTAGCAGGGCATAGTGACTCACAAATACACATAAAGATCATATCGGCCGAACCATAGATATACTCATACACCGATCCCTTTGCCACACGATACCAGTCAAGCTCAAAGCGAGATGCGTGCCACCTTTGTGATAGCTCGACCATTCTCTCGATCTAATAGTGGATTCTATTCATAACTAACCTTTAGTCATCATGATTAACTCTTTAATCACTTTGGCATGGCCATGCACTTTCAAATCCAACTATCTCGAGGGGCCCAGAGATATCTCTCCCGTTATCTAGGAGGGGCAAATTCCATCTTGATCCGCTCACATCCCATTCCATGTTTCATGACATACCTGTAAGCTGATTTTGTAACTACCCAGTCACGGAGTAGCGTTTAGCAGCCCCAAGATGCACCACTACACACAGTGAGAAACAATGGCGATCTCAGGTCTAAGGATTCAGTAGGTATAACACTCAAGAACAACTGATGGCACATACAAAATAACAATCCCAACATTGTCTTGGAGTGGGTCAATCCAACACCATGTTCACCAACATGTGTCCACATCATTAATCCGATATCTCCATATCCATGATCCATGAAACATGATCATCAATTAATGCATGTGCTAGTCTCAACGTCGTTGTTGTCCCACACAACGACATAAACTAGGGATAATTTAGAATCATATCATTTTCAACAAAGAGTTTCACGAACAAGTCACATACTTGATAATCAATGTAAAATAATCATCCATGGAACAAATAACAATTATTTATCATTACATAAACATACTCATGACACAAAATCTCCCACGCACACTAGAATTACTGATGTAAGTATCTAATACCCATAGATCTCATGAGCGCCTCATGCTTTGATTGTGGGAGAGGCTTCGTCAACGGATCAGCAACGTTTGAATCCGTGTGCACCTTGCAAACCTTCACATCACCTCTCTCAACAAAGTTACGAATGAGGTGATACTTTCGCAGTATATGTCTGGACTTCTTAGTTGTTCTAGGCTTCTTTGCTAGTGCAACGGCACCACTATTATCACAATAGAGGTCCACTGGACTGGACGCACTAGGAACAACACCCAAGTCAGAAACAAACTTTCTGATCCAAACAGCTTCTTTTGCAGCTTCGGAAGCTGCAATATACTCGGCCTCTGTCGTCGAATCAGCCACCGTATCTTGCTTGGAACTCTTCCAGCTCACTGCCCCACCACGTGTCTTGGCTCAATCCAATTAGCCTTTTTGATCTATCTCTATAGATCCTAATACCCAGAATATAAGCCGCCTCTCCTAAATCCTTCATTGAAAAACTCTTTTTCAATGAGGTTTTAACGGCTTCAAGCATTGGAATATCATTTCCGATCAGTAATATGTCATCCACATATAGGACCAGAAACACAAGTGTGCTCCCACTAGCCTTTTTGTAAACACAAGGCTCATCTTCATTCTTGATGAAGCCAAACCCTTTGACTACTTCATCAAAACGAATATTCCAACTCCGAGATGCTTGCTTCAATCCATAGATGGACCTCTGAAGCTTACATATTTTCCCAGCATTTTTAGGATCGACAAAACCTTCAGGCTGTGTCATATACACATCCTCACTTAGATGTCCATTAAGGAAAGCGGTTTTGACATCCATTTTCCATATCTCATAGTCATAATATGCGGCAATTGCTAGGAGAATCCGAACAGACTTTAGCATTGCGACGGGCGAAAAGGTTTCCTCATAGTCAACACCTTGAATTTGTCGGAAACCTTTCGCCACCAATCGTGCCTTATAGATGTGAACATTTCCATCCATGTCTAATTTTTTCTTAAAAATCCACTTACAGTCGACAGGTCTTACACTGTCAATCTGATCGACCAAGTTCCAAACTTGATTATCATGCGTGGATTTTAACTCGGATTCCATGGCTTCAAGCCATTTGTCGAAGTCGGGTCCCATCATTGCTTCTTTGTAGGTCAAGGGCTCATCATTTTCCATCAATAATACATGGCGCTCCTCCGTAATAAGGAGGTTGATCTTGTCAGTAGCGCGACGTGCCCTTATAGACCTTCGTGGGGCTGGTGCCTCAACTACGGGTTGTGCAACATCTTGCACATCCCGTGGATCTTCAGTGGGTGCTGAAACAGTTTCGGGTGTTTCCTGAATTTCTTCAAGTTGCACCTTGCTCCCACTAAATCCTTTTGAGAGAAACTCCTTTTCTAAGAAAACACCATTGCGAGCGACAAACACTTTGCCTTCCGCCTTATTGTAAAAATAATATCCTTTGGTTTCCCTAGGATACCCCACAAAGAAACATTTGTCTGACTTTGGAGTGAGCTTATCTGACATCAAACGTTTGACATAAGCCTCACATCCCCAAACTTTGAGAAAAGATAATCCGGGACGCTTCCCAGTCCATATCTCATATGGTGTCTTCTCAACAGACTTACTTGGAACCCTATTAAGTGTGAACGCAGCAGTTTCAAGAGCATAACCCCAAAATGACAATGGAAGATCAGCTTGGCTCATCATGGACCTAACCATGTCCAACAAGGTTCGGTTCCTCCGTTCGGAAACCCCATTCCATTGAGGCGTTCCGGGCGGAGTTAGCTGCGGAATAATTCCACATTGCTTCAAATGATCACCAAATTCAAGGCTCAAATATTCTCCTCCACGATCAGATCGCAGAAATTTAATTGTCTTGCCTAATTGATTTTGTACTTCATTCTGAAATTCTTTGAACTTTTCAAACAATTCAGACTTGTGCCTCATTAAGTAGATATAGCCATATCTACTAAAGTCATCAGTGAAAGTAATGAAGTACTGAAAACCACCTCTGGCTATTGAGCTCATTGGTCCACATACATCGGTATGTACAAGTCCCAACAAGTCACTCGCCCTCTCACTCTGACCAGTGAAAGGTGCTTTGGTCATCTTTCCAAGCAAACAAGACTCACATGTGTCAAATGATTCAAAATCAAATGAGCTTAACAATCCATCTTTATGGAGTTGTTCAATGCGCTTCTCATTTATATGACCTAAGCGACAATGCCAAATAAAAGTGGGATTCAAATCATTTGGTCTAAGCCTCTTAGTATTAATGTTACAGACAGATTTATCCTCAAGATCAAGAACATATAATCCATTCACCAATGGACAATGAGCATAAAAAATACCATTGCAAAAGATAGAACAACGTTTGTTCTCAATTACAATATTAAAATCACCAACTTCTTCCAAACATGAAGAAGAAATAATGTTCTTGCTCAAAGCAGGAATGCAATAACAATTATTTAATTCCAAAACTAATCCGGAGGGTAGAGACAAGTGGTAGGTGCCGACCGCCAACACCGCAACCTTTGCGCCATTGCCGACCCGAACGTCCAACTCGCCTCTTGCAAATCTTCTAGTCTCACTTAGACCCTGCAACGATTTGCAAGTGTGAATCATCGATCCAGTATCAAATACCCATGATTCACTAGAAGATAATGCAATATTTATTTCTATAACATTTATACCTGAAGTGGAAGTCTCACTTCCCTTCTTCTTCTTCTTTTCTTCCAAGTACTTCTTGCAGTTCCTAGACCAATGTCCCTTTTCATGACAGTGGAAGCATTCATCTTCAGAAGTAGGGCCAGATTTGGCCTTAGGTGCTGGCTTTAGCTTAGAGCCCGAGGACTCACCACCGGAACTCTTTTCCTTGCCTTTACCTTTGGGATTAGGAGGCGTCCAACGCTTCCTCTTTTTGTTCCCCTTCTGAATCATCATCACATGATTGGGATTCTTCTTAATGCTCTCCTCTGCTGTTTTTAGCATCCCATGCAACTCACTCAATGTTTTATCCAAGCCATTCATCTGAAAGTTCATGATAAAAGGCTCATAGCTCGCCGGGAGCGACTGGAGAATAACATCAGTAGCCAAGTCTTGGTGAAGTTCAGAACCAAGTCTATCCAAAGTCTCAATGTAACCAATCATTTTGATCACATGAGGACTGACTGGGCTACCTTCTGCCAGCTTGCACGCAAACAAGGACTTTGAGATATTGAACCTCTCAGTCCTGGCTTGGTTCTGAAACATCCCATGCAGCCCCTCGATCATGGTATGAGCATCTGCAAGCTCATACTGCTTCTGCAGATCAGGGGACATGGTGGCGAGCATCAGACAGCTGACATCAAGTGAGTCATTGCAGTGCTTCTCATAAGCTCTGCGATCAGCAGCAGTTGCATTGTCAGGGAGATCATCAGGATATGGCTGCTCAAGAACATACTCCTTTTTCTCTTGTCTGAGAACAATTCTCAGATTGCGGTACCAATCAATAAAGTTTGTTCCATTCAACTTTTCTTTCTCAAGAAGAGAACGCAAATTGAAAGCGGAATTGTTACTGGCAGACATGATCTACAACATTAAAGTAAAGCAAGATTTCAGCACTAAGTTTATGTAAAGACTTTCATTAACTGATTTAACAAAAGACAACCTACTATATCAAAGTCATCTTCCCTCTAATGACATATAGTAGTTCAAGATCCATAATCACTAAAATTCTAGTGAGCTTTAGCATCACGGCTAGAAAAGTAGTGATACAGGTAAGTAACAAATTACTAATCACATCTCTATGCGACTCTTGTTTGTTGGGTGGCATCCAATGCCCCGGCCCCAACCCTATGCCTTAAAGCCCAAAACTGTTTTGATAGCTTTGCTGAGTAAACCAATACTATGCTTGTGAATGTCCGACATCCACCCTATACAAAAGTGATAGCTGAGGGTACTCTACTTTGGTAAACCTACCACACAACGATCAAAATTTATAGGTGCAGCTATTGGTAAAAGGCATCAAAAACTCAAACTTTTCTGAGGGAAGCTATTCTATCATGATTAAAGCATCCACCATATGTAAAAGCATGAAAGAATAGTATGACAGGAAAATAAACATCACAGGCATATAATCATATTATATTGTGAATAGTATGGCCTCTTGCATCACAATGGGCTCCATCGCCATGGCTCCAAGGTGACCTCCATTGCCATCCGTCCTGTCTTGTGGTGATCATCATCGCCATCATGATTGAAACCTCCATGAAAAGATACTAAGCTACTACATCTAATAGCTAGTGAAATAATTACATGAGGATTCAAACATCACAAGTCGACACGCAGGTCATTTATACAATAATGGTGCAACCTCAACCCGGTTGTGTTAACTTGCGACACGCAGGCCGCACAAATCATCACATACATCATCACATGACATTGAGGCCATACCATTCACATCACACCCTGCAAAAACAAGTTAGGCGTACGACGTGTTCTACCAAAGTAGCGCTTGGGAAGCCGCTACAGCGAGAAAGCAACGGCGGTCCCGCATCTATGGAATCCCTATGAAAATCTCATCAGAGTGATCGCATCACCTCAAATCCAAGCCATTCATAATGCCTCAATTTTCACTAGGTCAATCACCTTGACCGTGCAAACTTTGCACTTGAGAAGACTGCATCTACACATGACCTTGATCTGTTGGTTCAATCTGCTGACTATGCACACAGTTAGTCCCGATGGTGATTCCAGCCAGTAGGGACATGTCGTATGCATAACAGAGAAAGAACACAAACTAATCTTTTGTCACATGCCGCGCAATCAACTTGCTCCAGTTTTAACCCCTTATGACCAATTGATCTAATCAAATCGTGCAAAAGTAATAGATCCAATCTACTACAACAACATATCACCTATATGCAAAAGATCCAGACCAAAAACTACGCAAGATGGCTTTGGTACCACTGTAGGGAAACGGGTAGGCTACGCTAGCATCACTACCGCATAAACCCAAGATACTTGCGAGTAGAAGATCATAGATCGTTACCACTAGACGCGCAGCGCAGCGGAAGAAGTCGCGCGTCGATGTAGAGGAAGTAGTCGATCACGTCCCACGAACCGAGCTCCTCGTACTTGATCCCAGCAGCCGATCAGCGCAGCAGTCGCAGCAGCGCCTCCACGGAGTCCACACGTACGGGGATGAAACGCCGGGCGTCGGTGTGCTAGCACCGCACGCACGGCAAGGGCGGCGGCCGAGAGAGAGGGAGGGGCGGCGGCTAGGGAGGTGGCGCGGCTCAGGTCCTCACCCCCCTAGCCCCTCCCTCATATATATAGGGCGTACTAATGGGCTTCTATCTCATAGGCCCATTAGTAACCCTAATCCCTCTTGGATCAATATCCACTTGGGCCTTTAAACCGTATTGTGATGATGGGCTCTTGGGCATATCACCAACACGGACATCCCGTGGAGGGGGAGGATGAGACCCGCGCCGTAAAGCTCGAGCTCTGTGGTGAACATGGTCAGGATTCGGTGACGAGGAGAAGAATAAACGAGCAAGAAAAGATCAGAAATCAATAAAACTAGAACATTCGGTGCACTATGCCCTACCATTTGAACAATCAAACATCTGTAACTATAAGACAATAAAAAATAATTAAGTGAGAATACTTGAAATATATGCATGGTAATACGAAACTACTACATCCAGTACCAAGCATATCATCATGTTAATATAAGTGTCTATCAAATAATGAACATTACAACACATCCGAGCATCATGCTCTCCTATGCATTAGGTGTCTAACCAGCATCTCAATCATGATCATCACAGTACATCCATCACCATAATTACATCCGAGCACCAATTTACCCTATCATCAGGTGTTTGTCCGGCATTTGGAGCATCAATATTACGCCATATCGGAGCTCCATAAATCTACATGCAACAAGTATGCCTAGCTACCAAATAATCTAGCTTTGCACGTCCAATCATGACAGTAGCAATAGAAATTGTGAATCGGAACGTGAGATAGTTATGTCTTTAATTCAACACTATTCACTTGTTCAGGTTGGGTATATACACCGATAACTAGCATATCAACTCCTGTGAGCGGGTAAATCTAGCATACATAGATAGGTCGAGATGAACTCAACTTGTGTGGCCACGCGCAATTCTTCATGACTTTGCTAGCTTTAGAACATGCGTGAGTGCCGATGGGCATAATGCATCAATATTTGCTACAAAGAATAGAGTAACATAAAGTAATTCAAGTGTCACTTAGTTATACATATTCATCAGAAGGTTAGTTCGCTTCTATGTATGTAATAAGAAAATACTTATCATAAACCAACAAGCATACTGAAAATAATTATTTGTGTTGTGGCTAGTTATAAGCTATGTAGATTTCAGCGTAGGTGAATCTGAGATAACGCAAAGCTAAATTTGATGTGTTGCCTATTTCATTGAAACAGTTGCAGGCAAGGACTTCGTTAACATCCTAAAACATGAGTAATCTGAATCACAAATGCATAGAAATAATATACATATAAGCAGTTTATATATGAGTGTAGAAGCTTACATGTATTTTATTGGAGTAATGCTCTCTAATCAGAAAAGGTTCAGACTGCTTCTTCTCTTTAACATAAGAGCTTGTTATAAGTCAGAGTCTTTAAATGTTAACCGCTTCTTAAGGATAAGAAAAACTATAATTAATCTTTGACCACTGAACCATCAAACAGCTGAATTCTATTTCTACCCATGGAATAAGAAAGCTTTGACTGGCATAATTAATTTCTGCAGTTGGGTATTCTATCTTGTCATGAATGGGTATCCTCAGCAATTGGCACAATTAAATAGAGTATCACAAATGGCAATACTGATTCAACAAATATATTACCTCCTTCTAAAATATTGTTTCTCATGCATAAGTTCAAATGGGCCAGTACAGTATGCAGACAATGGATGGCATCACTGCAGATGCCAACCTTAGTTTATAAATAAATAGGAGAATTGAATATCAAAGTCAGAATGATCATATTCACTGCATATGCCAAATGACTCAGTTGAGTAACAAGAGATAGAGAGATAAAAAAAGAAATGATAATCATAGCTGCATATGCCAAGCAAATGCATCAGATCATTAAGAAGAGAGTAGAGAGATCAAAGGAATGGCAATCATCATTGCTTATACCATGCCTCATATCAGTAACAAAATAATAGACATATAGATTGTAGCCGCATATGCCCAAATGCCTCATTGCAAAAACAATGATGGTCTCAAACTTGCCCTGCAACTGGGGTTCCAGCGAGTGGTGGTTGAGACCGATCGCCTATAGGTATTGCAACTCTGGAATAAGTTGGGAGACCCAGCGCTCGATCATCGACCCTGTTCTTCGAGAGATCGGTGATCTCAGGATTGCCTTTTAAGAGTTTTCGTTCTCTTTTGTTATAAAAAAATTGTAATAAGGTAGCTTATTTTCTAGCTAAGCAGGGTTCAACCTCCCATGTTTGGGAGACGTGGCATGTAACTCCTTCATGTGTGTATGACCTGATTGGTTTTTTAGGCTTCGGCCAGCTGATAATAAAAGGCAAGCAAGTCAAAAAAGAAAAAGATAACGAATAACATCAGAGCACCAGAGAACGTAATATATGGATCATAGTAAGAAGATTAAGGGGATTATTTCTTGTTACTGCAGCAGCAACACAACATATTCAGGGATGAGGAATGGAGCAGTGCACAGATCTAGGCCTACAATATAATGCACACAAGCACCCACGGCAAAGCCCCAATAAATCTCATGAGATTTACATCCAATGTCTACCAAATTAACTGAGAGGTGGGGACTGGGGGTAATCACTCACCAATTTCTTGCGCATGGCACTGATCGATCAACACCTACACAGAAGAGAGAGAGAGAGAGAGAGAGAGAGAGAGAGAGAGAGAGAGAGTAGATGAGGCCATAAAAGGGGAAGATTAAGAGAGAGATACGAATGAGCTTGGCCTCACCAGCGAGAACAACAAACGGACCCAAAGGAGTTGCAACGGCGATGACCTACATGCTATCTGCGAGCGCCTTCTTCGATGGGGACGACCTCGGCACGCAGTGGCAGTGGGGAGGGGGCGATGGAGGCAGATGGGGAGGAAGGAGAGAGAGAGAGAGAGAGAGAGAGAGAGAGAGAGTGGCGAGGGAAGCAAGAGACACCAGCCGGTACCGACCCACGCACCGCCCTCTCGCTACAAGTCGGGACCGACCCACCGCGACGCAACCCCATGGCCTTGCCTGCCTTTCCGCTCCAAGATGCAATGGCCCATGCTGCGTCCGAGCTAGGGTGTTGTGCCTGCCCAAGCACTGGCATCGGCCGAATCGTGCTGCAGCTATGTCCAAGCTCGAGGTGGTGCAGGAGATCCTAGACGTCGACGCCTGGGATCTAGCTCAGGAGCGCTAGGGTGAGGTCGGGCGGAGGAGGTTCGGCATGGTGGATCTCCAGGGCAGTGTTACAAAACGGATGATAAGTAAACGAGGAAGAAAAGCAAAACCAATCACATAGGACATGGGATTTAGCGTGGAAAACCCTCCCAAGGTGGAAGGGAAAAAACATGGCGCCAGCCAGCAAATTCCTTCTTGTAGCATAAACCAAAACCGTCACCCTGAACACAACAAAGAAAATACTTTCGGCGCCGAATAGCCTCTTGGGCTAAATCATTATACCAACTAAGCTTGAGCAGAGCTCAAACTTGGCAACAGGAACTGGCTTTGTCATCATATCAGCAGGATTATCATGAGTGCTGATCTTGCATACCTTTACCTTCCCTTGTGTGATTACATCACGAACATAATAGTACTTGATATTAATGTGCTTTCTCATCTCATGAAACATCTGATCTTTAGTGAGGTATATGGCACTTTAACTATCACATAATAGGTTAATGGAAGAATCATCTCCACATAGCTCAGCAAACAATCCTTTCAGCCAAATTGACTCCTTGCATGCTTCAGCAATAGCCATATATTCTGCTTCAGTGATAGACATGGCAACAACAGGCTGCAATGTTGCCTTCCAACTCACAGCACAACTACCAATAGTGAACACATAACCTGTGAGTGACCTTCGTCTATCCAAATCAGCAGCAAAATCTGAATCCACATAGCCAATAAGTCCCTTATCCGTCCTCCCAAATTTCAAACAAGCATTTGTTGTGCCTCGGAGGTACCTGAAAATCCACTGAACAGCCTTCCAGTGTTCTTTACTAGGATTAGACATGTATCTACTAACCAAACTCATAGCATAGGATAAATCTGGTCAAGAATAAATCATGGCATACATCAATGCACCAACAACAATAGAATATGGAACTCTTGACATGTATTCAATATCCTCATCAGTACTAGTACACTGTATAGCTGATAATTTAAAGTGAGGTGCAATAGGAGTACTAACAGGCTTT
Organism: Panicum virgatum; assembly: GCF_016808335.1. Lineage (NCBI taxonomy): Eukaryota > Viridiplantae > Streptophyta > Magnoliopsida > Poales > Poaceae > Panicum > Panicum virgatum. Next base: position 24,658,955 of record NC_053150.1, on the reverse strand, counting down.
GCATCATGCATGTTGAAACGATGAAGAACTGAGGGAGGGAGGGAGAGAGAGAGATGCTCAAGTGAGGGAGAGAGAAAGAGAGAGCCCTTTGACCCCTTGGACCAACTATATAGATGGGGAGGGGGCGGCGATTTTCCCCCGACTCCCTGGTGGGTACAATATTTACACATAGGTCCTTGGGCCGCCACGTTTGGCCCATTTACAATATGGGCTGGGCCATTCCCCCAACAGTAGCCCCTTAGCTACTTTGTTTTGATGGGTACAACAAAACATTGTAGTTGAATACATAGGAAGTGGCCCATCTCAATCTACGACCTTGGCCACGAGGACTGTCCTCATGACCGCCCGCTCATACGCCTCGCTTAAAACTCCATCCAATAACCCAGCGGGACAAAACAGATGGAGAAAAGAGCACGCACACCTAGCGGGCTCACATATACATGATGATAACTCTCCTGCTGGTGATTGACTTTGGTCCTAATGATGTTGAATGTCTTCGGCGGTGATGAAGGTCTTCGACGACGATGAAGGCGGAATCTTCGTCTCCTAACTTCATCGCATTGGCCTCAGCTCCTTATTTCTCGGGCGCTCGTACCCTTGGTATTGGTTGGACCTCATCGTCTCCTCGGATCCCTCTTCGTCGTAGCTGGTGTAGTCGAAGTAGGGGATGCAGCGTCTTTGGCTCTCCGCTCTCGAGCACCGGTCAAGGCTTGATGCACAAAGTGATGCTTGTCCACCCTGTCTCCAGCCCCTCTTGGCTGGGGTTCGTAGCAGAGGGTGCGAAGATTCTTCAGGAGGCGTAGTCGAAAAAGTTGATGTCGTGGAAGAGGACGGAGGTGAAATAGTCGAGCCGCATCGGCGAAGGCGATGATCGAAGCACTATGGTAAAGTGTATCGTAAACTGTAGTGGCAACCTTTACTGAGTTTATCAACCGACTAATTCAGGAGGGGTAAGCCAGATAACGGGTAGAATAAATAGCCAGTCTATGACCACTTGACACACATGAGATTCTATACCTTAGAGAGGTAGCAGCTGGGAGGACAACGAGCGAGAAAGGACTCCTGATACACTCCTAAACTACTGAGCTAGACTCACTAGAACTAATCTAAGCTTCTATCTTGATGTCGGAACCAGGAGCTTACTTCGGCGGCCTAAGAGAAGGGCTCAGACAGGGGTGAGAAGGGGCCCAACATTCCTTCAGCAACTACTGCTATGAAATCACCCGAACATGGTGGAGTACGAGGGACAGACAAGGCTGTCACCACTTGCCACCTACCACTACGGTGCCGTGGGGTGGAAAACACTTTCCAGCTAGCACTGAGTCAGACACTACATCTGCTCTCAGTACTAGGATTTTTCTTGAGGCCTTCAAGAGAAATCCCCCTCAACCTAGTGAACTAACTTGAGTTACACTAGTACGGGCGAGAAAACCTGTAAGACTAACTCCGACAAAGCAAGAAAGAGACTTAAACTGGACTAGAGGTAAAACTTACTCCCGTAGACAAGCACTAGTACTTGGAAAGATAAATACTTGCGGAAAGTAAAGCTGACTCGAGTAAATAAAGAAGATTACTTATATTAAAATAGTCAAAGGAAAAGATACAAGAGCTTATACCGAGCTCCAATGACGACTCCGGATCCGCGAGACAAGCTCGTCTCGACTCTACTCCCAACTACTAACCTACTCTAGACTTGAGAAGAAAGAATTGCTCCTTTGAGTGTGTGTTTACAAGTGAGGGTGAGAGTGCTATTTATAGGCTTCCAAGGTCGGCAGAAGGCCGGTAATTTAGGTAGCGCCCGGTGCACACAACTTTAGAGGCGGTGCTTAATTTTCACGCGAAGCCGGGAGCCGAATCTCTGCAAGGTGGGGTCGGGCGGCCCTCCCTAGGCCGACCGGCCTAGGGGTGTGCCATCTGGCCACCGACCTCCCATGGACGGCTCCTGATTGCTCCTGGATGTCGGTTCCCTAGGTAGTTTCCTCGGATGCCTCTTTCTTGGGCTGGGTGGCCTGCCTCCGGGGCCCCTTGGTCCTCCGCTTCACCGACGTTGCACAACCACATTCCACATTACCTCTAGAATGGGTGGTTTCCCCATTTGACGATCTTGGCACTAGCATGTGGGCCTTTGGGTTGAACCTTGTGCCTTCCAGGTCCACCGACAGGATATGAGATGTTCACCTTGTTCTATAACCTTATGAACGTGTCACATTGCTCCAGTAAAATTATTGGACCCATGTATGTAGAGGTGTCAGGCCGGTCGGCACGGAATGTGCTGGGCGGCCGGTATTTTCTCTGATTTCGACCATCTTTAGACAGTGAAAGCTCAACTCATCCAAAACTTGTGGAACTTACTAGAATTAAATAAAATATGCATGGAACATGGTGCAAAACTCAACTTATTTCCGAGAAGTTGATGGTCAAAACATGAGATAAGGCCGTCAACACCCCCCAAGCTTAAACTTGTGCTCGTCCTCGAGCAGAGCTTAATACTGAGGCTCGGTGGATCAGGAGTTACGTCGATGTTTGCCCTCTGCAGGTACCCTGCGCACAGCATATTACTCTATCCGTATGTACGTCGAGTAAGTTGGCTCATACCTATTTGTTCTGAATGATGGGGCTTATTTCACATTTCATCCCTTGTCTTGAGCGGTTGGAGGACTGAACAACCTTCATTGGAATATTTTCCTGTTCTCCCTGTTCAGGTTCATTCTCGGAATATTTCTCAAGTAAGCATAAGATTAAGGTTCCCTGAAGGTGCTCTCAATCGCTCAAGGTGTATGATCCTCACCAAGGTCGAAACTTGACCAACTTCTTCCTATTCTAAGGCTGATATCTGGAGTTTTGGGCAGGAAGAGTGTGACATACCTTTGATTACCTGTGTTGCCGAGTCAAAGAGTGGTTCGCAAGGGGTAGGTACTTGATCAAATTCTGATCTTATGGAATTGCAAATGTCCAGGGGAGACGAAGAAATGGACTCACACTCTTGGAAATATTTTTGGGTCATCTTATTGAACTCCTCTTTTGAACTATTTTTGCTGAGGATCATTGGCACTTCTTTTCATCAATTCCCCTTTTTTTAAAGAAGATTACTCCATGTCCTTCCTGAATTGAATATTTTCATAGGGAAATTTTGAAGAATTTTGACCCTTTCTGGAGTGGATGGGCACACAGTGGAGATTTTAGGCTAGAGTTGTGGTGGAATTGTCTGGTGAAAGTGGATGACAATACCTGGAGTAGGTAATTGTCATACCAGACATTTTAAGGTTCTTGAGTGGTTCCGCAGCTTCTGTAGTCCACTCGAATTTGTTTTGTCGTTTGAGGAGCTTGAAGAAGGGTAGTCCCCGTTCGCCAAGCCTTGACAAGAACTGATTCAATGCTGCCATGCAGCCTGTCAGCTTCTGGACGTCCTTAATAGTGATTGGTGCATTGATCTTTTCCGGGTTTGCTTCGATTCCTCGATGGCTGATGATGAACCCAAGTAATTTTCCAGAGGGTACGCCGAAGACACATTTTGTTGGGTTGAGTTTCCAACGAAACTTTCGGAGGCCGTTGAAGGTTTCTTCTAGGTCTGCTATGAAATGATCCTGGGTCTTGGTCTTGACAACAACGTCATCAACATAAGCCTCCACATTGCGATGTAGCTGATCAGCGAAACATAGTCGTATCGCACGCTGGTAAGAAGCACCTGCCTTCTTCAACCCAAAAGACATGGTCTTGTAGGCATATGCCCCATATGGGGTGATGAATGCCGTGTTGACTTGATCTTCTGCTTTCAGGGCAATCCGTTGATAGCCTGAATAGCAGTCGAGGAAGGATAGTAGGATGAATCCTGCTGTTGAGTCGATTATTTGATCAATGCGAGAAAGCCCGAAAGGATCCTTTGGGCAGTGCTTGTTCAGATCAGTGTAGTCGACACACATCCTCCACTCATTATTGTTCTTCTTTTGGACAAGTACAGTGTTGGCAAACCACTCGGGGTGGTAAACTTCTTTAATGAACCCTGTTGCGAGTAGTTTCGCCAGCTCTTTCTTGATGGCTTCTCGCTTATCCGGGGAGAAACGTCGTAGTCGTTGCTTCTTTGGAATGACATTTGGGTTGACTTTTAATGCATGCTCGATAAACTCCTTGGGCACCCCTGACAAATCTGCTGGTTTCCATGCGAATATGTCTCGGTTGGCCCTAAGGAAGTTGACGAGCTTGAGTTCCTATTTGTCGCCCAAGCCAGCTCTGATGATAGCAGTTTTGGAGTCATCTCCCTCTTGTAGCTGGATGGTCTTGGTGCCCGCGTCTCCGGTTGGATTGACCGACGACTGGCTCAACTTCTTGTTGGGCATCGAGTCCTTGTTGAGTGAGAGCTCCTTAGCAACAGCTAGTGTCTCGCTGACAAAACTAGGAAATCGAATAGTAGAGGCATGATTTATTGCCTCCTAGTCGCACTCGAAGGACTTGAGGAGGTCCCCTCGCAAAGAAAGAACTCTTGTGTTGCCCAGCATCTTGAGGAGTAGGTAGACGTAGTGTGGCACTGCCATGAATTTGGCTACCGCCGGTCTTCCCAGTATGGCATGGTAGGAAGATTCGAAGTCGGCTACTTCGAACTTGATCGAGTAGTCTGTATATTGATTACTTATCCTACAGTGTCAGACCAAGTTTCTGAAGACATATCAACAGGATAAAGCAACATATACAAAACAAGTCTTTACAAGATCACAAGAGCTATTACAAGCAGATCATTCTGCTAAGTTCTTCAAGATCTCCTTAGCAATCACCTCTGTTTCTTTACAATAGCCCTGGAAAGATTCTTCAGAGCAATCAACGGCTATTCCCTTGGCTATGGGAGCTAAGTTATGCCGAGGCCAGTAAGACTTTACAATCTCAAGCATATGTGTAAGATAATTCTTGGAGGTTGCCGTCATGAAGTCGAAAATCTTTTTGGGAGCTTCTTCTAAGCGCTCCACCAGAGATTTATTACTCAACGCCTCTCCTTCAGAATCTACCATGTCCACAATGACTTGAGCTGTAGCCACCAGTCGAGCTTGATCACTTGAAGAACCTGATACAAGGATATTTCGGTGATTATGTAATTATCGGCGAAATATTATCAGGTGAAGATTCAAGTACTTACAGGCCTGGGCATTTTGCAGTTGTTCTTGGAGCTTGGTTTTCTCTTCTTCAAGGCTCTTGATCTGCTGTTTCATCTTATAAAGTTCTCGCGTATGTTCACGGTTAGCTTCATAAAGCTTGTTCCGAGCAGCGAGAGCTTCATCAAGACGCTTGGCAATTTCTGCATTTTTCTGAGCCAAGGTTTTCCGATTGTCAACGGTTTGATACAGAGCTTGAGACTTTAAGAAGGACTGATTGGCAACATCCTACAAGTACAATAGTTGATGTGTCAGATATCATAAACTACTCGATACTGGGAAAGACTTGATAGCAGAAGCATTACCTTGGTAAATTTGAAGCTCCATTGCATATAATCTGCAAGCTTCTTTACATTTTCCACAGACAGCAGTGGATCATCAAAGAGTTCTTTTCCCAACTCCTCCTGGGCAGACTGAGGGAGTGACTGGAAGGGTACTACTCGAACATTAGGTTCCCCTAACCCTCCAGCCTTATCACCACCAATACCAGCAGAAGTAGCGGCGGTCTCTCTGGCAGCCGCAGTTGGAGAAGATTTTGTTGATTTGGGAGTTAACTCTTTTGATGTCCCAGACATGCCTGCTTCTTGACAAATTGCAGCGGCAGAGTTCTCGATCAACCCGATTATTGGAGATTCGGGGGCTGATCGAGTAGCTGAATCTGGGTCGCTCTGCACCCAGTTATGGAAATCTTGAACTTGAGCCTTCTAATGCTCAGGAATGTATTGAATCCTAAACAAGCCAAATTTAGTATTAGGAAGCTGAGGCTAATCGGCTCTAGTGGAGAAAGTAAGATTCTTGCTGGCCACTGTCGGGTCGGTATGCTTTCCTCCGCAACAGTGATCCAGGAGCCGCTTTACGCTTCTCATCGCCACCGGAATGGGCGGCATCATCTGACGATGGAGGCATGCAGTACCATGTCTTATAATTCTTCTGCAAAAAAGAAGATTCATCAGAATAGCAAAAGGCTTGGTTACAAGTACTCGAGGATGCTTATTGACACTTACCCAGGTATTCTCGGGTGGATTGACTGCCGAGAAGAGTGCTGGTAGCATCAAGGAATTGTTGAAGTTGTCGAGTACTTTGCAGCACCTTCTGACTACCTCAGGATGAGACATTGCCTCTGAAGTAAATCTAGTAGGATCTTTTACGCCTTCATACCTAAACGCAGGATGCTTCCGACGCTGCAGAGGCTGAATCCGACGGCTCACGAAGGAAAATACTACATGGTCTCCAGTGATTCCTTTCTTCTTCAATTTTGCAATGGCATCAAGAAGGCATGTTACTTGGCCGCCACCAGGTCCAGTACTCGACCAGCATGCTCGGACTTGGGGGGTGCCAGGAGTTCTCTCTGGAAGTGGAGATTCAAAGTTCCCGACATGAAACCAGAAACTTTTCCACTCGACTCCTTTACCAACCGGTTTATAAGATAAGTACTCGTCTCAGGTCTCAGGACGGAGTACTAACTCACATCCACCGACGACGGCAGGCTTGCTAGCGTTCGGAATGGGTAGAAAGATGAAGAAATGCTGAAAAAGATGGAAATGAGGGAGGATGTCAAGGAATGCTTCGCAAAAATGGGTGAATATGGAAAGATGCAAGATGGATTGTGGGGTAAGATGATGCAATTGATTTCCCAAGAATTGTAGAAGAGCATGTAATAATTCTGAGACAGGCATTGCAAGACCACGTTCTGCGAAAACGCGGAACATGACGGTTTCCAATGTACCTTCGAATGGGTAGTCTTCCCCTTCAGCAGGACTCCACAAGATCACAGCTTGACTTTGGCGCAGCTTCATATTCTCCAACTCCCGTACAGCCGCTTCGGACATCTTGCTCTTTTGCCAGCCCGTGGAGAGATCAGCAACCTCCTCGTCATCGAGCTTGGACTTGTTCTTCTTGGGAGCCATCTCAGCGTCACAAGCTATGATCTTAGTTCGGGATCTATGAGAGAGGCTAATGAAAGGTGAACTGGGAAGGAAAAGGCTTGGGAAGTTTTGGATCTGCCAGTGATGGCGGCTTGGAATTAATGGGGTAAAAACCCTAAAAGTTACCTCATGGGTTAATAAGGCTCCGAATGGCAATTTTGTGAATACCTGGAAGATCAACGGTTGTTGACTTTTCAGAGCAGTTTTCGGGATATAATGATTTGTCTCAAGTTTTGGATCCTTAAATCTAAATTGAATGTTTTGAAATTCAAGGATCGAGGGCTGCGGAATATATGCACCAGATATTTATTTTTCAATTTTTTTGGAAAATAAAAGAAAGGAAAAAGACTGAAGTGACCCTCAGCCTGATTCTGCGATTCAACATAAGGCTCGGGGGCTACTCCATATGGAGCGCGGGTACTTCGCGCACCATATATGATCAAGATTTCAGGGCATGAGCACCTCACAACCTCGGAGCAACTGGAAGTACTTGGAGGACTACTCGACATACCAGAAGGAAGGACTAGAACCAACCAGAAGGACGTTCTGACTACTTGAAGAAATCGAAGACGCCCTGCCAAGTACTCGACGCCTATAGGACTCGGCTACGAAGAGCTCGGGGGCTTGTCAGACCCGGGACAGTGGGACTGCTTATAGGCATAGAATGTTTTAGAATAAGGGATAGCTCATGGATGTACCTTACCTCTCTTGTAACTACTCGAATAGGCGTAGAACTAGCCGTAGTACAAAGGAAACTACCCGATCGTGTTGTTGTAGGACTCCAACTATACTCAGCTAGGACTTTCCATGTAACCTTGTCCCCCTGAATATATAAGGGTGGGCAGGGACCCCCTCGAAAGACATCAACACCTAAGGAAATACAAACAATCACACAGGATGTAGGGTATTACGCAACTTGCGGCCCGAACCTGTCTAAATCTTTGTGTTCCTTGCACCATCGAGTTCTAGAGTAGTCGATCCCTACCTACAACGCTATTGCTAAGGGTATCTCTGAGCAGGCTTGGCGGTAAACACCGACATACTCCATCCGGAAGTTTTGTTCTGTACCAAATGTGATCGGGAGGGTAACCGAGCTAATTGGTGTAGAAGAGTTTCCAGGGACGATGCCATAGAAGAGAGCTTTGCTCGGTGTGAGCAAGCTCATGTAGTTAAGGCCCATCTTCATCAGTGTGCTTGAAAAGATCAGGTTGAGCCCACTTCTGCCATCAATAAGTACTCGAGTGAGCTTGGATCCTTGGACGACAGGGTCAGGTACTAGTGGGACTTTTCTTAGTTTAGAGAAGCTGGACCATTGATCTTCCCTGGAGAAGGTGATGGGGACCTCGCTGTACATTAAGGGTCTCTAAATTGCGGGCTCGGCTGAGAGGATTTCTCTGAGCAGTAGCTTCAGGGCACGCTTGAAGAAGCTTGGATCTCCTTTGAATATGACGTTGACCATGTTTCCTTGTTTTTGGAACCCGTCAGGGTCTTTCTTGTCATCGTCATCCTCCTTGTTCTGCTTTTTCTTAGGTGCGTCTGGAAGCAGAGACTGGATGAACATTCCTATGATTAAGCACTCGAACATCGAGTGGTTGCTCTTGGGGTGGATTGGGCACCTCTTATTGTGGAGGATCTTGTCGAATTGATCTTGAGGCTTTTCAGTCTTCCTACCACGCTGAGTGCGATCCATGGTGCCGACGGTGTCATCTGGCTTGCGTTTGCACGTAGGATCCCGCTGGTTACTAGGGCCTCCACGGTCATTATTGCGCTTCCCATTGTTGTCGTTGTTACGGCGTGGAAAGTGTCTGCGCTCTTGTTCCTCCTCGTCTGCCCAGCGCTGCATCATGTTGCGTAGTTCGACCACCGTTTTGGGGCGGTTGCGCCCAAAATCACGGTAGAGTGATTGGGTGGTAATGCCATCATGGAAGTAGTCGATGACGTCGTCGTCGACGACATTGGCGATGGTGGCTCTTGTGTCGAAGAAGCACTTGACATAAGATCTGATGGCTTCTCTTTGCTCTTGCTTACACATTGCAAGAGCATGTCGAGTTGCTACTCAGCGTAGGGACCCCTGGAAGTTGTCGATGAAGACCTTCTTGAGATCCTCCCACGAGTGTATGGAGTCGCGCGTCAAGCTCTCCAACTAGGTGAGAGGTGCAGACTCCAGGGCAATCGGGAAGTAGAAGACCTTGGTGTAGGTGTCTCCTCCTGCAACATTTATAGCGGTCGAGTATAAACGTAACCATTGAGTAAGGTCTTGCTTACCATCGCACTTCTGGATGTTTGTGGGTTTGAAATCCTTTGGGTACTCGATGTTGTCAAAGACACTGCTCAGGGCTGGGAAGCAATTGGAGTTGTCTGCAAGATGCGCTTGGTGTCTTGCATTGATGATGTCCCGTGCATCCATCCCGGAATCGGCTACTTCTTCACGGTTGCGGCCACGGTTGTTGTTGCGGTTTGGTTGAGGCTTTGGAGCTTGGTTTGCTGCGGGTTGTCCACCCCTGGGGCGATGACTTCCTGCTCCTCTTGGTTTCTTTGATTTTGCTGCTATAGTTGACGTTGATGGCCTCCTGGGGTACGGCTTGCTTGAGGTATTACTGTTGCGGTAGCCCTGGATCGGGTGCCATGGAGTGAAGACAAGGGGTTTTGCCTTTCGAGTTGTTCCACAGCGTGGAGGGTAAGCTGTATGATGCTCTCAGTTTGTGGATTTTGATGCTTCTGCATGAGGCGCAAGGTGGCTTCTGTCAGAGCGGCAATGGGAGTGGTGAAGACTGGTTCTGCGACATTCTTGAATTCTTGTTTAAGATCGCACGGGCGGATGCGAGCGCGCTCAGCAGCTCGGGCTCTGCGCTCTCCCCTACGTTGATTTCTTGCTCTGCGGGCTATTGGAGTAGCTTCGTCTTCATCTTGCGGGGCGTCTTGGGTCAGATCATTATCTGAAATCTGATCCAGAGTTTCTGTCAAACCCGGGGCAGCGGGACTGCTTATAGGCATAGAATGTTCTAGAACAAGGGATATCTCATGGATGTACCTTACTTCTCTTGTAACTACTCGAATAGGCGTAGAACTTTCCGTGTAACCCTGTCCCCCCGGATATATAAGGGCGGGCAGGGACCCCCTCAAAACATTATCAACACCTAAGGCAATACAAACAACCACACAGAACGCAGGGTATTACGCAACTCATGGCCCGAACCTGTCTAAATCTTTGTGTTCCTTACACCATCGAGTTCCAGAGCATTCGATCCCCACCTATAAACCTTACTGCTAAGGGTATCCCCAAGCAGGCTTGGCGGTAAACACCGACAGCTGGCGCGCCAAGTAGGGGATTTGGCGAGTTCATCGGTGAATTCGATGGTCGGATCAAGCGACGCCAACAACGTGCCTGAGGGCACAACCCTCGTTTTCGGTTCCTGGGCCTGCACGACAGACGGATCGGGTGGCTTCTCCAGCCACCTCGTCACGCCCAACTCGCCCAAACCGAAAACAATCCTCCAACCCACCGAAGTCTTCGGGACTGCTGATCTCGATGAGAAAAGAGCTCTACTCGAGCTCAGTTCGGATGCTACAGAAAACGTGCCAACTCCAACTCAAACTCTCAGGTCAGTCGAGTTCAACACAAGCTCTGACTCCGAAAAACCTCACTTTTCCGATACCCTCGGAAAATACCTGACTTATCTCAAGTCAATCAAATGCCCTATGATCGACAACTCGGAACTACTTGGTGGAGTAAATCAAGTTTCATGATGAATAGAGGGATGCATTAAGTTTCCCTTGGCTCATATAAATCACAGAAGAACCCAGAAGCATTGAACCCACTACAGGAACGGTCGGGTGATATACTCTCAGGGATCGATCGAGTAGATTCCAAGCTCGCCGACTGCATTAAGATAGCTGAAAGAACTCTGCAGAACAAGAAGCAGAAGTCGGGAGGAGGAATCAGCGAGAGATCTGGAATGACAAACCCCTGACTTGTTCGGATGGGACCGTCTTTCTCCAGGAAACCTCAGAATCCTTCACCGAAACCTGCTCACACTCGGACTCCTGAACCAGCTGATTCCTTGTTCGACCAGAATTTCGACCAATTCATGAACAGCCTCGACAACATTGAACCATTCAATGATCTTGAAGACTGGTCTAACAACGTCGACTTGTTCATGGATGCTATGGCCCATCCACCCCAGAATGCGGACGCCCTCTGGGAACTGGCCAAACTTAAAAAGGGAAAATCCAAAGCTCCAGAACAATCTAGAAAGTCGATTCTTTACAGACCCTGGATTATGGAGCCTGAAGGACTAACTCCCACGCAATCATGGCTACATTGAATGAATGAGAACACGCTCCGCATAGAGATGGGCATTCCGCTGCTCACTCACCCAAAGCACACATACTCTATGATCGGCAGATTAACCGATTCTGACTCTGAGTACTCTTCCAACTCGAAAAATGACCTGGATGACCTAATCAAGTACAACAACGAAGTCGAGTCTAACTCAACTAAGAAGTTCAAGTCCGACCAGGACCCCCTCCCAAACTTGGTCATATATGCAACACCGCAAGGACGGACAGTGCGCCTGAAGGAGACACAAGATCCTAACGCCTCTAGTTCTCAGCCAACAAATCTTCCCTTCCGGCAGAGCACTCCACTAGACCCGCCCTCAAGCAAACAAGACCAAGAAATTCAAGATCTTTGCCGAGAAATCCTCACGGTTCACATCTCTGATGTCCATGAACCTTAGGATGACTCCACGGAGCATCTCAACCCCGACGACTACAATTTTGATGATTTCGACGAGTGTCTTTCCAACAACATGGAAACTGCTCCTCCCACGATCACAGAAGCCCAAGCTACTACCAAGCAAGATCTGCCGGCACCTCCTCCAGCAGTAACAGTCACTGTGCAATTGAAAGAGCAGCACCCAGCAGAAGATCTTTATGAGCGTCGTCGTCTGCTTAACCAGAAGAGGGAGTTTAGGTGCCAGCGCCTCGCCAACCGCCAGTAGGAACAGCAAGGCGACAACTACGACTACTCCAATTGCGACATCCACAACGTGATCAACATTGGTCGTGATGCATGCAACATCACCATCTCAAGGAGGAAGGAGCGTGAGGAAATAGAGGCTTACTGCCCTTCTTCCAACTACTGCATCCCAGCACACGCTTCTTCGTCCTTCAAGAAGCGCAAGCCGACAAATACCCTCCCCCAGGGTAAAGCGCGCACCCAACACCATGGAGAAACATCTCTCGGTGGAGATAGGATCAACAAAACGCTCCTACGCAAGTGCTTTGTGCACCCAAAGAGCTCTCATACCACTGATAAAGGAGACTTTACCAATAATCTAGTCGACTACTATATCGATTAGTTTACCTCCGAATACTTTTTTAGTTATGTAAACCATTGCTCACGCATAACGGGCAAGGGGTAGGTATTAAGAGTCAGAGTCTATCATTTTACAATCCCTGTAATCGTGACAAATCTCCAATAAAAGTTGATTCCTTCATAAATTGACTACTTGGCTCTCGCTCATCTGACCCATACCCCATCACAAATACCATTATGAAAAGGCATGCTCAACATAGAGTAGCAATCGAGTAGTCTTTGTGGTTTACCTCAAGTACTCTTACGACATTTTTGTCTTGGGTAACCTGACGGGGTTCATCCTAACAGACTTGTCCTAAGAGTTACTCCAGTCCTTGGGTAGAACACCTTACTCGCTGGCTCGAGTAAGTTTTGGATATCCTTTTGACATTTTCATCTTGGGAAACCTGACGGGGTTCACCCTAACAGACTTGTCTTAAGGATTACTCTAGTCCTTGGTTAGCACACCCTACTCACTAGCTCGAGTAGGTTTTGGATACTCTTACGACATTTTCATCTTGGGTAACCCGACGGGGTTCACCCTAACAGACCTGTCCTAAGAGTTACTCCAGTCCTTGGTTAGGAAACCCTACTCGCTAGCTCGAGTAGGTTTTGGATATCCTTTTGATATTTTCGTCTTGGGTAACTATAACTAACATGGCCCCATTTAGGCCATTTCGAGTGATTTTGGTGATCGTGTGGCAACGCAATCAATGGGACTAACGAGTTTGCAAGATTATATTTGTAGGATTCTTTAGGTCCCTTGGATAGAGTCCAATGCACCGTCGAGACGAGGCATCCAATGTACCGTTGAGACGAGGCGTCCAATGTACCATCGAGACGAGGCGTCCAATGCACCGTCGAGACGAGACGTCCAATGCACTGTCGAGACGAGATGTCCATTGAACCATCGAGACAAGATGTCCAATGCACCATCGAGACGAGGTGTCCAACCCACCATAGAGATAACAAGTCGCAGTGAAAAAGTAGAGATAACAAGACGAGGTGTCCAAATGATAGCTGCGATGAGTTGGACAAGTGGAACAAGAAACAGGAAATTTCCAGTGGGGTCGGATAACCCGAAATGCCTATGGTCGGATGAACACATCAACGCACCCGGATTATCCGATGCAGTAAATGCAGGATCGGATTATGAGTGGTAGTATTACTCAGAGAGCATGTTTTCAGGGACTGAAAACATGCCTATGGGGTCGGAATATCCGACGCTAGGCAAACTGAAGGTCAGACAAAGGCTCGGGTGATTCTGCAGAGAGCCTGTTTTCTTGAGATGGAAAATATCCTTCAGGGTCGGATAATCCGACGTGGCATTTATGGAGCGTCGAACTAATTGGCGGGAGTAATGATCATGGCCGTTATTATGGAATTCAAATTGACCGTTGCACTGGATGATTCGACACAGGACTCAGAACACGTCGGACTAACACGTCGGATAAATGACGTCAGCAGCAAAGTTTAAACTGCAATAGGCTACGATGGAAAACTCAGTGGGGTCGGATGATCCGACGCCCTGGTCAGGATAGGGTCGGATTATCCGACGGCTACGCAGAAAAAGCAGTAACAGTTCAAAACGGCTAGTTCGACTTGGTGGGCTATTTAAGCGCCTCACCCCGTCCATTTTGGAGTTGCTGGAGTTTAGAGAGACCCTAGACACATTGAAGAACATCTCCAAGCAAACCAAAGAGAAAATTGATCACATCTTTAGGTTTAGCACTAGTTTAGCTCTTGAGTGAGTGAGTGAGCAAGGTTTGTTCCTTGTGCTTTGGTTCTAGGAGAGAACCACCACTTGTACTCGGTGAGCCGGCCATCCTTGGTGTCTTGGTGACTCTCCGGCAACGTCAATGATCCTCCGGCTTGGTGTGGAGTGGCGTCGACAAGCTTTGTGCGGGGGACGTGGAGACCCCCTTCCTTGGTGGAGAAGCTCCTTAGTGGAACCCGGGACAAAGGTAACCGTGATTGTGTGCACGGAAGAGACTTGGTGGCCAAGAAGCAATACTCTTTGTGAGTGCTTCAATAACGTGGATGTAGGTGTGCCTTTGTGGCTAACCGAACCACGGGATAAATCCTCCTGTTAAAGAGTTTGCTTTCTCTCCTCCCTCCTTTAAGCTTCCGCATTTATTTATTGCAATCTTTGTATGCCTTTACTTTCATGGAGTAGAATCTTGATAGGATTGTCCATAGGTTGCATAACTCTTTTGGGATTAGGGTTTTCACACTAGAAGAACACTAGTTGCACATCTAGATAGCTTGTCTTAGTTTATTTTATGTGCAAATAGTTGGAGCTTGAGGTTAAGGTTTTTAGTTTGCCTAATTCACTCCCTCCCCCTCTTAGGTTGCGAGCACCCGATTCCTTTCATAACCTGACGGGGTTCACCCTAACAGACCTGTCTTAAGGATTACTCCAGTCCTTGGTTAGGACACCCTACTCGCTAGCTTGAGTAGGTTTTGGATACTCTTAGGACATTTTCGTCTTGGGTAACCCGACGGGGTTCACCCTAACAGACCTGTCCCAAGAGTTACTCCAGTTCTTGGTTAGGACACCCTACTCGCTGGCTCGAGTAGGTTTTGGATATTCTTTCGACATTTTCGTCTTGGGTAACCTGACGAGGTTCACCCTAATAGACTTGTCCTTAGAATTACTCCAGTCCTTGGTTAGAACACCCTACTCTCTGGCTCGAGTAGGTTTTGGATATTTTAAAGATGGTTTTGTCTTGGGTAACTCGACGGGGTTCATCCTAAGAGATCTATCTTAGAAATTACTCCAGTCCTTAGGTAGGACACCTTACTCGCCTTGCTTGAGTAAGTTTGGGGTATTTCTAAAATATTTTCGTCTTGGTTAACTCGACGGAGTTCATCCTAGCAGGTCTATTTTAGAAATCATTCCAGTCCTGGTATTGGACATGCTACTCGCTGGATCGAGTAGTTTGGGATATCTTCAGAGTTGTATGCTACTTGGGTGACCAAACGAGGTCTATCCTAACTGGTCAACTATGAAAATTCCCCAAGGAGCATAAATAAGTTCTTGATACTCTGAAAAGGTCGACACGAGTCTCCCGCTTGCTTGTACTACTGAGGGGATTACACTACTTGTTGCCTCGAGTACTTGACGGGTTCTACTCGCTTGCTCGAAACACCAAAAGTGTTTTGTTTCCCCTTGGTACCCTGAGTAGTTGTCGAGAGTCTCCTGTTCACCTATGTATCGAAAAAGAACATCCAAAGCTCCCAACTCTCCAAATACTCGACAAAAGTTTCCCCCCGTTGGACAATAAAGTCCATAAGAGCATCGCTCTAACAAAACATATTTCTTTTTCAAAAAGAAATCTGGATTAAGCTACGGCTTAAGACACTCTAATAAAGTGCTTTTCCCACTTGGTTAATCTTGCGGGATTCAATCCTAACTGGCCAGCACTAGAGTTCTGATTAGAACCATACAAGTCGACCCTACTCGAAAATACTCTGCCTCTTAAGGCACCTACAGATACAACTCTTTGTATCCACCATCATGATATAGTAGGCGCGATGCTGCCAAAGCTCATGCTTTTCGAGCATAATTACTCAACACATCAAAGGATCGCATAATCCTACCATAAAGCAAGTACTTGACATTACACAAATATTCAACATTTGTCCAAAGTACTTGTGGCCACACGCCAAACAGTTTTACAAAGCAAACTCAAGGGGATTCCGGCTTGTTAAGGGACTCCACTATCTGATCTGGCACTGCAGAGGTTTCTTGCAGATACTGATTGAATTGTTCATCAGTGTAGTCAGCCTTTGCGCCTTTCCCAAGTGGATCAAGGGGAGTAAGTGGCCAGTAGGAATTCACCAACCCGAGTACATGTCCCACATACTATCGGGTGGTTGTGGAGACGAACCTTTCAAAGCACTCGGGTACTTTTTGAAGCTTCCCCGCTAAGGTGAGCGGTTCGTCCTCATTCCCCTCTGGAATCTCCATAAGTCCTGCCACATCCTGAGCAGCATCCCTGAGTTCTTCAAGTTCGCGCTGCATCAAGTCCCTGGACTCTAACAAGGTTTTGAGCTGTTGGAGCATTGTTGCCATCTCCCGGTCAGAATCCTCCATGATCTTCTTGAGCTTTTCAATTTCATCTGCATTTCGGTACATAAGAATCTTTAGATCCAGTACCAGGCTTTCCTCAATCTTTAAGGATTTTGAGCAAGCTGTGTACTCATTTAAAAGAAAAACCTTATAAACACCAGGCAGAATAATCTAGTCGACTGCATCATATATGCTAAAGACTAACCTTTCTTGGCCTTGAGAGATTCTTAATCCTCTCGTGAAGAGCAGCCTTCTCGGATGTGAGCATTTTTACTCGCTCTTTCAGAGCATCTAGCTCTGAGTCGTCTTGGGCTGGGCTACCCTCCTGCCCCAACACCCCCTGTCAAGAAGAAAATAACAAAAGGATCAGTTCACACTACTCGATCTATACTCAAATACTCGAGATACTCGATTACTTGCCCACAGCAGCTTGAACGCAAGCTTTAACTTTTCTTGCGGCATGACACTCCTTGATGAGACCTGGGAAGCACTCGCCCGCAAATCAGAGACTGCCTTCTCTAGCACATCCTTGATCCTCGCTACCCCCTGCCCTAACACATCCTGCCAAGAAAGCAAATAACATAAGGATCAGTACTCACTACTCGATCTATACTCAAGTACTCGAGGCATTCGATTACTTACCCCCAGCAGCTTGAATGCAAGCTTTAGCTTCTCTTGCGGCATGACACTTCCTGATGAAACCTAGGAAGCACTCGCCCGCACATCAGAAATTGCCTTCTCCAGCACAACTTCAATCCTCGCCACAATATTTCCTAGATTTTGGGAATCTAGAGGAAAAATGGGCTACTTATCCAAACTAAGAAAAAGGCAAGTACTTTTTCAGTACAAGGCATTACAAGTTTACCTATAGGGGTTTCTTTGGGAAGCTTCTCGCCACCTTCCTCTTCAGAAAGCTTCTCGCCTCCTTCTTCTGGAAGCTTGTCGCTTCCACCGCCCTCCGGGAGTCTTTCATCACTCCTCTCAGCATCTGCTAGTGGAGAATTTTGAAGCATGGCATCAGCCATGTCCTCTTCCTCGCGAGCACTCATTTTTGGAGTGCTTGGGGGCTTCTCTGCTGCTGACTTGGGGGCTGAATCGTCTTCAGCTTCTGTTGGCACTCCTAAGCCTATACGAATTACTCCGCAAGCGCACCGAGACCGATTGTAGCTTTCACCAGTGAGTATACTTGGTATTTCGAATCCAAAGAACTGCAAAGCTTCGACCAAACCTAGAACTAGTTCAACTGTACCCACCAGGGGAAGACAGATAAGTTGGTAGAGGGTCTAATGTCGGTTAGCCAACTCATTATCCAGAGGACTTGCAACTAAACTATCTTGATCTGCTTCGGCGGCTGGGAGAGGAAGGACTTCAGAAAGGGGTGAGAGGGGAGTCCAACGGCAATATGCAACTACTGCTATGAAAACACCCGAACATAGTGGACTACAAAGGACGAACATGGCTGTCACCACCTATCGCCTACCACAATGGTTCCATGGAGTGGAACACAACCCTATGTAACTAACCAAGTCTAGGCACCACGCCGAACACTATCGAGTTACGTACTCCTGCCTCCCGGCAAGACAGAAAGCACTCTCAGATAAGTAGAACTTGCTACTTATGCAGACTAGGGATCCCGCAGATCAATGACAGAAAGTAAACAAGTAACTGAAGTAAAGAGAAAGACTAGCGACATACCGACGAGAGACGAGGAACTTCACTCCGAAGATATTCCATTCCTCTGAGGTGGCTTACAAAATGGAGTAAGGCCGAGAGAACTCAGCACCGCTCCTTTACAACTCTCACCTCACACTCTCCCTATTCTACTAAGTGGGACTACATCTTGCTTGAGCTCTTCTCTTCTCCAAATGGTGTGTGTTGAAATGAGGGGTGGGGGCTCCCTTTTATGGGCCTCCAAGGTGGGTTGCTTAGCTTGTAAGCAAGGCTAAGGTTGCTTAGCTTGTAAGCTAAGCCATGGTTGGCTTGACTTGTAAGCAAAGCTGTCCACGCATGCATGGCGGTTGTAACCTCCACTTGAGGGCTGCACACATGGCAGTTGTAGCCTCCTCTCGCAGGCTGCACACGTGGCGCACAAAGGCCAGGCCGGCCGGCCTCATGTCGTCCGTTTTGCGCCGCCTTTCTGCTAGACGTTCTGGATCACTTTTAGATGTCGGTTGCATTGGCTTGGTCTAAACCGAGGCAGTTAGGGGCCAAGCGGCCCGGTTTAGGCCGGACGACCTGGGGTTGTCCCCCCTCGGCCCTCCGTTCCACGACGTGTCCATCAACGCTTGTATTTTCCTTCTCAAGTCGGTTTGGGACTTGGTTCTGAGTTTGGTTGCTGTAGGTGGACCCAACTTGTCATGGCTCAAGCCATTCGGTCTTGGCTTGTGCATTTTGTATAAAACTGTAACACCCGGTTTATAAAAGGACATAAACCGAGCAATCATATACGTGCCAGGATCAAGTCACACGTATATACAACAGAATGAATAGTATATCACAGCACATATCACGTAAAAAGTTGTAATAAAGCGAGTACGAATGTTATTTATTACATTAATGACAAAATGTCTGATATAGTGGAAGCGTAAAACATATACGATAACTCTCGTCGGAAGCTGAGCAGGGCGCCACAGGGACATCTACTGGGAGACGAACGCCTAGAAGTCCTCGTACTCCTGGTAGCTCCGGGTGAACTCCCTCACGTCGGCAGGAACTAAGCAGCAGTAGAGTATCCCCAAGAGGAAAAAGAGTAGAGTAGGCAAGAGTGAGTACACAACTTGTACTCAACAAGTATAACACAAACTATGAGGCTCTAAAGTTGGCTGACTCAACTGCATTAGCTTTTAAGTCTTGGCAAAGTTTTATTACAGCTATTTACTAAAAGTTGGTGAATTACCATAAACCCAGTTTCATAGTAATTAATCAAAATTAATTATGAACTATTGAGAACCAAACCAAACCAAGCCACCCGGGGAAACCTCCCTATACAAAGGAAGATAACCCAACTAATCAAAAGGAGGATTTGGGCCGCTCATGACCATGAGCACGGCTAGTATACTAGTTTTACACTCTGCAGAGGTTGCACATCTTTACCCACAAGTCATGAGCTACGCTAGTTGTTCATCACACTTTCCGTAGGTGAGATGGCTAGCAAACTCACTACGAGGCCTTTACAAAGAATCTCGTTGGTAAGGAGTAACCGCGAGGGTGGATCAGTGACTATGGAGCAGGTCTAGTGGGCGTCAAGACACAGGTGCACAGACCAAGCACAGACGAGGCAATTCAGTACGAGGGCCATAGAAGCTTACCTCCCCTGCCCCACATGTAAGTTACTCCAAACCAAAAAGACCTAATTATTACGCCAAGACCATCCTATTCCAGTCTTGTGGTAGCGCTGTTGTCCCAGGTTGTCGCTCTATGAACCGGTCCTTATGGAGAGTGGCCAACCAAGCACTAAGCACCGTGCTGGCCCCCTAAATCATGTTTCTAACAAAAACCAATTTTAACGAGACGTGAGCCCCTCAAACGGGCCACTCTCAGAATTAAGTTGCATATACCATTAATCAAATTAATTAAAAAGGACCAAGTGTGTTATAGCGCAGCAACCTAGCACAACTAACCAAAATGCAACCCAAGGGATATATAAAGGATATAAAGTGGCTAGGAGAGTCCTTATAGGCATACAGTATTAAAATGCAGTATGAAAATTATTTAAAAGTGATAGGTGGTGTTCATGTTATACTTGTCTTCCTCAAACTGTTCCTGCTGCTCAAACTACTCAAAGGAAGGTGGCTGCTCCTGGTACTGATGCTCCTCTGGTAGCTCAACAGTCTACTCACGAACACATGGCCAAAAACAATACACAACATAAACATACAAGCAAACAAGAGCAAACACTAAGAAACGGTACAACAATACATAAAAACAGCAAGATAAACTAAGCTAGAACTATTCTATGCATTACAACAATCGCGTGGACATAAAGAACGCCTAAAACGGAGCTACAACGCGAAAACTATGCTTAAAACAAGATCCAGGGATCTATCTGCGAGAAAAAAAACTGAGCTACAGGGGGTTCTGGGCAAAAACCAGGGGTTTATGTGCAAAAACCAGAAAGTTCTAGGGGCTGAGGTGCAAAAAGACCTTAACTGGAAGGCGGGTTCTATTTTAAAGAAACTCAGGGGTTAAAACGCTAAAAATAGGACTAAACTGTAATTACTTTTACACTATTATGGACTGCGGGTTGATAAACAAGAAACCGAGGGGCTCTTATGAAAAAGTACCAGCGAACCGGTACGCTTGTTCTAATCTGGGCCATTCCCTCAGATCTGTCGGCCCAGGTCAGATCGGCGCGTGGGGCGGCGGCGGAAGGTCGCCGGAGACCAAGCTCCGCGGCGGTGCTGTACGGGGGCTTGCCGAACTTGGCCAAACTTGGCCGTCTGGGGGTCAAATCGACCCGTATTAGGGTCTGGTGTGCTCGGCGCGGTACGCGTAATTCACCTGGACGCTCGGTTGAGCTCGGCAGGGCTCTGGACGACGCGGGCACGGGCGGTGCTTGGGTCGGGTTGGAACGCTGCGCAGGGTCGTTGGCGTCGAGCCCTGCGGTGGTGCTGGGCGGTGCTCGCGGAGGAGGGCGCTGCAGAGGGAGTCCGGGCGCCTGGACTCCATGGATCGACGTGTGGTACTCCTGCGAAGCCAGTGGGGGGGTCAGCGTAACCGGAGCGGCACTGGCGGCGAGCAATCACGGTGGCGCAGCGAGCTCACCTGGGGGGTGGTCCCGGCACGATTCCGGCACTGCTCAGGGTTAGGGGCGAGGCCAAGAGCTCGGGAAGAGTCCTAGGGCTACGGCGAAGCAGTTGCGGGGTCTTGCAGGGGTGGAGGTGCAATGTGGTGGCGGTTCCACGGCGGCACAGAGCTTCGGCGTGGTGGCGCTAGGGTGCAAAGGCAGCGACGGCGTGGGGGATGGGGTTCCTGGGGGTCACGGGGTGGTTTAAAGGGGGCTGGCCGAGGATCTCGGCGTGCGGGCCAGGAAGGAAAGGCCGCGGGGATAATGGCCGGGGATCGCGGCCGGTTTCTGTTGTGCGGGTGAGGAACGCGGGAGGAGGAGGGCGAAGCTGACCGGTGGGGACGGGCTGTCGGTGGGAGCGCGGGTGAGAGCGGGCCGAGCGGGGTGACGCGCGCGTGTCGCGGCTGGCTTGCGGGCCCGGGCTGGAGCGATGCGTCGCGCGGAGTGGAGCTGGCCACGCGGGGTCTGTGGGAGGCTGGCACACTGGGCTGGGCCGACGCTAGGGTGAGGGAGGGAGGTCGCGGCTGGGCCCAGGGAGAGAAGGGAACTGGGCCGCGGGGAGAGGGAGAGGAAAGAGAGGAGGAGGGCCGGCTGGGCTGGGTCAGAGCGGGGTTTGCTGGGCTAGGAGGGGAGGGGGAAAGTTGGGCTGGATTGGGTTTTTCTATTTTTCTGGGTTTTCTCTTCTTTTCTTTTTCAAACATCACTCAAACTAATTGAATTCAAATTCAAATTTGAATACAAACCTAGCACTCAAACAAAAAGAACAATGCACCAGCATGAATGCAACAACAAATTTTAAACTTAGACAAATTTTAATTACTTGTGAATCAAAAATTAGATTAAATGCAAGAGTAAACATAATAAACCTTAGAAAATTAAACCAAGCCAATTAAATTTGTTATTAATTACTGAAATTTAAATTAGGGTGTTTCAAAAATCACATTGGATTTGCTTATATTTGCACTCATGAGCACTCTGACCAAAGATGACCCTGAATTGCAAGGTGGATAGGCCGACCGGCCGGCCAGCCTGGGTTTTCTCTCAATTTGGCCCAATTTTGTACATGTTGTTCCTGCATTCAAATACTCACCAAAACTTGTGGAACTCATTAATATAAGTGATTTTGGCAAGATTATGGCCTTTGTTTTATGAAATCAGGCAGAGCGTTGTCGGCAAAAATCACCGATATCGACCGCCAACACACCCCCACAGCTAGACTTTGCTCGCCCCGAGCAATAAGGTCGAAAAAGAGCGAAGCCTGGTTTCATGAACTCAAAGAATGCATAAAATTTATTTCTAAACTTTTCCTCATACCTTGGATTCCGGGTGGCTAACACCTTCACCTTCGAATATTGATCCCAGAACAACTCGATGGAGAACATGATTCACTTCCTTTTTTCTATACTTGAAGGTTTTGCAAGATTTTCAAAACAGGAGGCATGCTCTCATCTCTTTCGACTCACTCTTTGTCTCTCATTTTGTGTTTGAACCTCACTAAGGCCTGTCGAGAAGACCTCTCCTACATTTAAAAGGCTTTTGTGTGGCACAAGGTAGGGATAAACTTGCATATCTTTCTCATTTATTTTGCGAGATCAAAGATCTTGTCTTTGAGAGATCATGTCATCTTTAGAACTAGGTCATGTGCATGTGTGTGTGAGGGCTGAATGACCTTTTGAGTGGTGTTTAACTTTGGCTTCTCCTTCTTTCCCCTTTGTCCTCTGTTTTTTATTTTTATTTTTTTTGCTCGAGTAAGATTGTTGCTCACTCTCTTTTTTTCAGGGGGATGGAGAGCTTTTGGTGAACCACTTTTGATGGACTTTATTAAGAAACGTGTACAGTGGATGACCAAAGTACTCGATGATCATGACATCTCTCGAAAGGCAATGATGTTTGATCAAGCTCAAAGTGTCAAAAGATAGCTATGTGGGTTCAATTCTATTCATGTATGGCTCTGGATAGGACTTTTGTAATGAACATGGCACCCTTTATGCCATTTCGAGTGATTTTGGTGATCGAATGACAACGCAATCAATGAGATTAATGCTTTTGTTAAGTGAACATTTCTAGATCCCAGGGATGAAGTAGATAGGCGAAGTCAAAAGGATCAAAACAGAGGCATTTTGCTATCACCGGAAGAACCGACGCTACAGTCATTGGTGCATCCGTTGGTTGTCGGAAGATCCGACGCCATGGAATCTGGTGCAGAAAGGAATCGAAGCCTGTCAGCTTATAGGCACCGGATGAACCGATGGTTCAAAAAGGGGCATCGGTGCATTGGGCATATCTTGTACCAGAGACGATGTCAAGCGCCCAGAGAAAGATCCTTCAGCACCGGATGATCCGACGCCCCACCGGAGCATGGCATCGGTGCAATGACGTCAGCAGAAGAGAAGAAGGCCAACAGCTAGTTGAGTGCTGTGAGTGACCAGTTCAACCGACGGCTAAGCATCGGTTCAACCGGTGGTCACTGTGTCAGATGTCAGGAGTTCAACGGCTACTTCGGGTCTTAGAGTGACCGGATGAACCGACGCTACCCCTGCCAGAGGCATCGGTTCATCCGATGATACGCAGATTTTCTGCTGACCGTTGGAGCAACGGCTACCATACTTGGTGGCCTATATATACGCCTCACCCCGGCCATTTGAAGATTGCTGGAGTTGCTGGACATCCCACACACACCCAAGAACATCTCCAAGCCATACAAGAGCATCAAGATCATATCCTTAGCCCTTAGCACACTTTGAGAGTGTTGTGTAAAGGATTAGCTCTTAGTGAGTGAGATTGCAAGGCCTTGAGTCTTTGTGCTGTGGTTCTATAGTGAACCAAAAACAAGAGCTTGGTGTGCCGGCTCCTTGGAGCTGTGAAGCTCGCTGGCAACATCATCGACCCTCCGATTTGGTGTGGAGCGGCGACGAAACTTTGTGCGGGGGACGTGGAGACCCCCATCCTTTGTGGAGAAGCTCCTTAGTGGAACCCGGGGCCAAGGTGATCGTGATTGTGTTCACGGAATAGACTTGGTGGCCGAGTAGCAATACTCTTAGTGAGTGCTACAACAACGTGGATGTAGGTGTGCCTTTGTGGCTAATCGAACCATGGGATAAATACTTGCGTCAAGAGTTTGCTATCTCCTATCCCACTCTTTAAGCTTCCGCATTTCATACTAGCAATTTGTGTGCATTTACTTTCATAGAGTAGTTTCTTGATAGGAAAGGCTATAGGTTGCTAAACCTTTTTGGGATAGGGGTTTCACACTAGAACAACCTAGTTGCACATCTAGATATCATGTTTTAGTTTAAGTTTTGTGCAAACTAGTTGGAGCCAAAGGTCTAGGTTTTTGAATAGTGCCTAATTCACCCCCTCCCCCTCTTAGGCTAGAGCACCCGATCCTTTCAACTTTGTATGCCTGAAAGTGAATGAGAGTTGCCTCTTTTTAGCTTTTAAAAGAAACACTCCAAGACTTCAAATTAGAAAGAATATGTCTCTCATTTCGTTATATCATGAGGGTCAATAAGCAAAAGTTCAAGTGATCCTATCATGTAAGTTCCAAAGGTAACAAGTACTTGCATAAGAAATAAAACTTAGGCACCTTTGGAAGTCATATGTGAATTCATCTCTTCCATGAGTTTCATCCAAATTTTAGTTTATTTTATTTAGAACTGATTTGAATGAAAATCAGGAGGGAAAAGAAAGATGGGGTCGCAAAACCTCCGTGACGAGTCGTCATGTCGATGTTTTGGTTTAGCACGGGTTTGGGCTGGCTACCTGATCTTGAGTTGCATCAAATTTTGCTCAACTTTGCCATGGAGTCTGTCTCAGTATTGTTCATGATGTTCATCTGCGCACTTGATGAAAATATTAGAATAGGGGGGGTCGGTTGGCACACAAATGTGCGCCAACCAACTGAAAGCACAAGCGTGAAGCTTTTATTTCTTTTTATTTTAGTTTTTTTTTCAAACATAACTGGGCACTTCTAAAACAAAACTTGAGAAATAAAATTGCGCCCATTATCCTAGACTAGGGTAAGGCATGTTTAAGGTTTGGCGATGACCATAGACGGGGGCTCTGGCTCGGATAACTCGTAGACGTCTATTTCTTTGAGTTCCGGTAGCTCGGGCGCGAGGGACATGTTCAATATTCCCGTCATTGTCCTGGAGGATTCACTAGACAAGGCCCTTTCCACTTACTTCTAAGCTTACCAGACTGAGCAAACGAAGGCGGGGGATAGAGAAGAATACCTTATTTCCCACTTTGAAATGCTTGATCTTGGTCCGCTTATCGTGTCATCTTTCCATCCGCTCCCTTGTAGAGCTTGGAGCTGTGGTAAGCCTTCTTCCTCCATTCATCCAATTCAGCCCATTCGATTTCCCTTTTAACCCCGGCTGATTGGAGATCCGTTTTTCACCTCTTAATTGCCCCGTGGGATCTGAACTCAAGGTCAACTGGTGTATGGAAAGTTTTGCCATAGATCAGCTAGTGTGGCGTTTGTCCTATCGGCGTCTTGAAGGCTATTCAATAGGTCCAGAGTGCCTGGGGTATCATGCTATTCCATCCTTTCCCCATGGTATTCGCTATCTTCTGTAGAATGTTTCTGATCTTTGTGTTAGATGTTTTTGCCTGGCCATTGCTATAGGGATGGTATGGAGTAGCAGCCCGATGGTTTTACTCTCAATTCGCTGAGACACTTCATGTAGGTCTTGTCTTGTGATATGTGAGCCTTCACTACCAAACATGACTCTTGGAAATTCAAAGCAAGGAAATGTGATTCCTGAATCATCTTCTTTGAATTCTTCGAGATGGCCGCAACACAGGAAGTGCTTCATCCATTTGGACAAATAGTCCATTACCTCCAAGATGCAATTGCTCTGACATAGGGAAAGACTCACAAAGTGAACTCCCCATGTGTTGATTACATGCAACTGAAGGTTGCTCTTCAGTGGTGTAGCATCTGACATCTTGGGCACCGCATAGATTCTTTAGCGTGTCAAAACTTGATTGGCTAGAATTATGCATTCTGCCAAACCTTAGCGTAGATACGGAATACTCCGTAGTGTCAACCTTATTGTAAGGAGTAGCACGCTGAAGAATCTTGCGGGTCTCACATAGCGGGATGTAGCGGTTGGAGTAAACCAATAGCACAGACTTTGAATGGATAGGGGGTTCTCCCAAGGGTGGTATTTGCTGAGGTGTATATAACTTCTTCTTGTCTTCATGTAGAGATATATATCCAGTCTCCATAAAATTCACTTAGTTCTAATACCTTGGACTAGATATAGTGATCTCCAAAAGAGTATCATATCTCAATTGACTTCTTGAGAGATTAGCAGCCACACAATTTTTCTGCTCCTTCCTTATCTCTAATTTTCAGATCGAATTCTTGTAGGAGCAGAATCCAACGGATGAGTCATGGCTTGGCTTCCTTCTTGATCAACAGGTGCTTTAGTGTAGCATGATCCGTGTATACTATCACCTTAGCACCAACCAAGTAGGAGCTGAACTTAAGGCAAATACTAATGCCCGAAGTTCCTTCTCTGTTGTTGCATACTGAGCTCTGGTCAATGTCTTACTTGTATAAGATTTGGCATAATGCGGATTATCCTTGCATTGACCCGGCACTGCTCCGACGGCGTTGTCATTTACATCGCACGTAGTCTCGAAAGGAAATTTCCAATCGAGAGGATGCATGATGGGTGAAGAAACGAGTACCTCATGGCACTCAATGTCCAAGGACAATGTTTTCTCTGACCTTAAAGAGACACTTCTCCCAATTAAGGTCAAAGTGTGTTTCTTGGCATTTCTTGAGAACTTTGTCTGAATTCTCATGGTAATCTTTGCCAAAGACTGAGAAATCATCCATGAAACCCTTCATGATGCTCTCGATTTGGTCAGAGAAAGTCACCATCTTACACCTCTGAAGTAAAGCAAGTGCGTTGCAAAGACCAATGACATTCACCGGTAGGTGAATTTGCCGTAGGGACAGGTGAAGGTAGCCTTACTTGGTCATACGAATTTGGTGATGACCAGAATATCTGTCAAGGTATTGGAAGAATGAGTGCTTAGCCAGCCGTTCAAGCATCTCGTCAAAGAAGGAGAGAGGATAGTGGTCATTTCGGATAGTCTTATTGACTATTGATACACGTCCTTGATGACTTCCCTCTGGGATATGAGCGTTCTACTCTCAAAGGTGATTGCTCCCTTCTTTGGGACCGCTTGAACTAGCCTGACCAAAACAATGTCTTACACGGGCATGATGACGCCCGCGTGCAGTAGTATCAATACCTCTTGGTTCATACCTTCCTCATCACATTGTTCAGCCATCACTGGTGCTCTCAGGATGACTTATGGTCTGGTTCCATAAAAATGCGATGGCTGCACAAGTCGGTGCTGATCCCCTTTCTAGTCCTAGAGAGAATACCAGATGACGGACCAGTACTCTAGGACTGCAATCAGTAGGCAAGTCTCACTCTCTGTCAGCTTGTCGCTGGTGAAGACTGGCATGCTACTGTTGTTATTGGAGAAAGGTGTTCTTCAGCCTAGGAGGCAGCGGTTTCAGCTCAAGAGGATGATGTTGCGGTTTTTCTTCTTCGTTGAGCTTGAGGTGGCCGCCCGGATCTGTTTCCTAGGTGAATTGAAAGGCATCTTCTTCAGAGATATTTATTGCCTTCTCCATTGTGTCTTGCTCCGGTCTAGTCTTTTGCATTGCCTGAAAAGACTAGATTGACCGGGATCTTTTCTTTGTCAACCTCGAGCTATGAAGAGTAGCTCGGTATCCATTGGGGTTGACAAGTGGCTCTATTGGCTCATCGATCAAGAGAACTTATCACCTTCAAAGATATCGAAGATGTGGAGATCCAGAAAGATCTTGTTACGCCCCATCTTCAGGGACATAACATGGAAAAATCTCCTTACTCTCCATCATCTGGCCGTCGATCCACTTTGGATGCTTACGGGAGAAGGACACGATTTCCTTCGGATTGTAGAAGTTCTCTTGTGGTGCAGCGTCCCCAATAGTGCAGAGGAGTTTTCAGGAATTGAATTCCGCTCCTCTATCCATTCCTTGCTAGTGTTCACAATAAGACCCTCAATCTGTGATGTAGCATCTGGAACGAATGCCTCAGATCTTGAGCAAATGCACTTATGCTCCTTCGGCATGTTTGAAACATGACCGAGGTCATGACGAGCATTGGCATATCATCAATGAGTGGCTCATAATCTATGGACTTGATTGGTTTGGTAATTTCCACTATATGTGGTGGAGGTGAGAGGATGCAGCTGATAGGGTGATCAGTAGGTGGAAAAAAAGGGCTCCAAAAATCAACGAAGTGTTGCTTTAGCATCTTCCGGAATACGATGAGGTGTCCTGGATTTTGCTGTTAGCAAAGATTCTTCCGATGCTATTCCAAGTGCGAACACTTTGGTAGCAGGGAAGCAAAATTCATCCTTCAACTTGATCAAATCTCCTTCGAATCTCCCTGCCGTCTGGTCATAACAAATTTTCGCTTCACCCGTCAGAGAGAACGGGTAGAGCTTCATCGTAAGGTGTTTTGGTTCGAACCGGGTATGGTTGAATTTCAGCAGGGATTCTTGTCCTTTCTCATAGAGAAGGGCTATGCGCGAACCATGGCTTACGAGACTGGGACTGATCTCGTAACCATTAGATAAACGGGGGGTATGGTAGGATGGTGGCCGTTCCAAATACTCGCGGGATGGAACTGCCGGATAACTAGGAGTAGAACTCCATGTGGATGGGCGGAAAGGTGTGTACAACTGAATGAATTCAAGACTAGTGTTGCTACCATTCCCCGGCAACGGAGCTGTTGGTATTTTGCAACATCATGAATAAAATCTGCAAGCGCACGGATACCGCTGTAGCTTTCACCCAAGAGTATTACAGGGTATCGTATCCACTGAGGAACATGAGTACACTATCTATAGGTTCAGGCTCATCCAAGGACACACGCGCTGGTGTGGAGAAGACAGAAGAGAGGACTTTCTATATCTAGAATCTATGCCTAGAAGAAGAGATCACGTCGCCGTTATACTTCGAGCTAAAGGTATCGACCGACTTATGCAAACTGGTAGTTCCAATATGTGCTCTATCTGATATCCGAATATGGAGGATTACTAAAAGGCTCGAACAGGGCTGTCACCACCTGCCGGCTACCTCTACAAACCATGGGACTAGCAGACAACTGAATGGTATAGTCCAGCCTTGACACCACGTCTACGCCTTTCCCTACTAACCTTAGCCCTGGCCAAGACTACCCTTTTCTATCCGGGGTCTTAAGCTAAGATCAAATGCTACTCGCTAGCATACACATCAACTAATATAAGGCAGAGATGATAACTTGCGATCTAAACTCTAATTCCATATAAACAAACAAAGAAAGTCTCGAACACTTACAACCGAATAAGCATCTAGGATGAGGTACAAGCGGAGAAGAGTGCCGACAGACCCGGCACTTCCCCCGACTCCTCCTCACTCTCCTCCTCTTCTTCTACACCTCCTAGTCTACCTAAGCATCTAGGATGAAGGCCTCAAGCTCCAAGGGAGAAAAGTGAGTTGAGAGGGTGAGATGTGTGTGTGTGTGTGTCCATTCCTCTACCCCCTCCCCTTGTATTTATAGGAGGGAGCCATGGGCTGAAGCACCTGGAACCGACTTAAGCAACCAGCAGAGAGGCACCACGTGTCGAAGCTGAGGCGGTGGGGCCCATGGGCCTGGTCGGCCGACTAGTAGGTCGGTCGGCCTGCCAAGTGGGCCAACCGCCCCCATCTTCGTCTAGCAGGCTGTCCTGGGCCTCCTTGTCTTAACCCAGTTGGGCTTGGCCTGTCTTGAGTGATCTGAACTGGGTTCTTGGGCTACACTTGGTCCATTTGAGCCTGAATCGGTGCTCTGATAATTTCTGTGATTTATGTCGGACCAAAGTGTACTTGAAACCTGCGAAATTAGTTCAAAACCACCTGCACACATTCTCAAGCACCATATGTGGAATTTGTTAATAAATAAACCCTAAGCTAGCATTTACTCCACTTTGTGGTTCCCTTTTGTGCAGGAGTTGACGGTCAAAATTGGTCGTTAATGACCGTCAACAAGATCCCCCACACTTGGCCCTTTGCTCGTCCGGAGTAAAGGTCAGGACTAAGGTGAGCCGATAGCTTCCTGATAGAATATCCTGCGCAAAAGTTATTTCATACCTTGCTCTTGCTTGTGAACTTGAATGTGTCTATCATGATATCTTGAGTTGTTGAAGAACAGAATGATCTTGGCTTCAAGTGTCATCCTGTCATGTTGCCAGACATGGAGATTTTGAAAAATATTATTATAAAATTGTTCAAGGTCTTACTCTCCTCCATGGGTCTCTCAGAGTCGCTCGTAGGCTCTTACCAGCATTTATCCTTATTTTACATCACCGGCTCTGATGGTATAGATGGAGTTTCGATGGATGAGGTAGAATGTCAGTCTGCTTGGCCCAAATCTGTTGCAAGATCAAAGATTGGATCCACAGGTGTATACTCATATTTACAACTGATCAGGTTAGTGCACAGATAAATATGTGCTCCTTTTCATGTCTGATTTTATTTGCTTGGTCTTGCTTCTTTGGCATGCCATCATTTCTCTCTCTCTCTCTCTCTCTCTCTCTCTCTCTGAGTCATGCTTCTTTGGCATGCCTTCTTTTCATCTCTCTCCCTTTTTTTTGATAACATTGTCAGACAGTGTTTAAGGAGCACAAGATTCATCTGAACATAAAACCTTAAATCAAGTGCGTAAATAGAGCAGAACCATGATGGGTCACAAAATTTGATCAAGCTCAATCATGTAGCCGAGAGACATAGCATGGGATTTTTATATGGCTCTGGTAGCATGGTGGATAAAGAGATAAGACCAAGAACTTAGTTTTTGTTTTTTTAACTAAAAATCCTAGACTAGTCAACATGAAAGAGACGAACAACTTTAACCAGACATGTCACGTTAGTCAACAACTAAGCATCACGGGTCCTATAAAATATGGTTCACAAACTTAAGCGCGGTATAAAAAACATTTATGCAAGGCATCTATCAAGAGCTCTTATTAGCAAATTTCTTAAACAGGTCCAAGGATTTGAAAAGATATGCTCATGTTTAGAAACGCTAAAGGGAGGAAACAAGTGAGGTAGTGCAAACTTATGAGTCAGAGCGGGAGGTGCACGTGACTTGTGAATGTGATCGTAGATGTGTAGCGTCATGGGATCTCCCCCACACTTGTTTTCGACCTGCTCTTCGATCATAGACAAAACAAACCAAATATAAAAGATAATGGGGCTCAGCCGGCATTAACACCGAGGAGCAAAAGTTCACAAATCTTGATGAAATAAAGACCTGGGCGCGACTAGATTGACCTAAACCTAAATGACTCGATTAAGACTAGTGCCCTAACTAAACCTATGATAATGACCTTTCTTAGGAAGTGACTCCTAATAAAGGTCCGTTTGACCCATAGCCTCAAACAAGCGCTTCATCTTAGCGCTCAACCCCATCCGCAGAAGACGTAAGTCATCTCGAAGCTCTTCCACCTCGATCTTCCTCTCCGCAAGTTGGTTCTCGAGACGCCTATTCTCCAGGCGTAGCTGCTGGAACATCGCGGTGAGGTCGGCGATGGTGGGTCCCTCTGAAGTCACGTCGTCCTTGGGCTTTGTAGGCGACGACTGAGATCTTGCAACCTTGAGAGGCGAAGGGGAATGTGCAGCGGAGTGGGGGCGCTGGATGTCATGCCCCCTGGTCGGCCGACCAGGCAGGTCGGCCGACCGAAGGGTGGCGTCCACCGGTCCTCCACTGTTCCCCTTGGCCGGGATCATGGCCAGGGGCTGCACAAAGCTCGCCACATCTTCCATCGATGCTTCAGTTGCAGGAGTTGGGGTGTTGATTGCTGGAAGAGTCGCTGGAGGAGTCATGGCCAGTGTGGTGGCTATAGTTTTGGATTCTCCCTTGCCGGCCATGGGTTGATAGTGATGAGATGCTGGTGGAACCGATGAAGATTTTGGGGAATAGATGGAAACAAGGTATGGAGTTTAGGGTTTTTGAAGAGAAGAAGAAGGGTACGAGACTCCTTTTCTCATCGCGAAACGCAGTCATGCCTCACATAGTTGGACTCTAAGTGGGTCAAGGAGGCCGTGCCCTGAAGCTGGGCCTCACTGGGGCTGGCCGAGATTCAGCCGACCTAAAGGTCGGCCGGCCCAGGCTAGGCCCTAGTGGGCCCCAGCTTGCGCAGGTCAACTATTGGGGTTATAAGTTTGAGATGTAGGATTGGCCCACCTACCCTTTTGGCCTATATTGCTCTTTTTGAATGTAAGTACGGGATCGACTAAGTCAATCACGTCTATCTCCTCATCAAGAGCTTTATTATGGTCTAGGAAAAGCTTGAGTCGTTGACCGTTTACCTTATAGGCGTTACCATCGTCATCTTGTATCGTGATGGCTCCATGTGGTGATGTGTCGATGACGTGATACGGTCCTTGCCATTTGCTTCGTAGTTTCTCATGACCAAATAACTTGACCTTGGAATTAAAGAGCAATACCTTGTCTCCGGGATTGAAGTTCTTAGGCTTCAACCGCTTATCGTGCCATCTCTTGGTTCTTTCTTTGTAAATCGAGGCACTATGATAAGCTTTGTCTCTCCATTCTTCCAATTCCGGGATTTGAAGCTTTCGGTATTCTCCAGCTATTTTAAGATCCATGTTCCACTTCCGAATAGCCCAATGCGCTCTGTGCTCCAGCTCTACGGGTAAATGGCAAGTTTTCCCGTAGACAAGCTGATTGGGTGACATTCCAATGGGTGTCTTGTATGTTGTACGGTATGCCCACAGTGCATCCGGTAATTTCAGCTTCCATCCCCTCCCCATCTCATTCACGGTCTTCTGCAAAATATTCTTGATTTGCTTGTTAGATGTTTCTTTTTGACCGCTGGTCTGAGGGTGATACGGAGTCGCAATGTTGTTCCTTGTCCCTAGTTCCTTGAGAAAGTTCCGGAATGCTAAGTTAATGAAGTGTGACCCTCCGTCACTGATTACCATCCGTGGTGTGCCAAACCTTGGAAAGATAATCTCATGGAACATCTTACGGGCATGCTTTGCATCAGCGGCTCTGCATGGCATGGCTTCAAACCATTTGGAGACGTAATCTACGGCGACCAGAATATACTTGCATCCTTGGGATCTTACAAAAGGTCCCATGTAATCAATACCCCAGACATCAAAAAGTTCGACCTGAAGATTGTAGTTCAGGGGCATTGAATCGCGAGCTGTGATCCCTCCATGCCTCTAGCAGTTTGGAAATCTTAGGATGAAGTTCTTTGTATCTTCATACATAGATGGCCAATAGAAACCACTCTGCCAGATTTTCGCTTGAGTTCGAAATACACCATAGTGGCCTCCATATGGTGCCGCATGGCATTTCTCTATGATCTTTTATCCTTCTGCCGTGGGTACACAACATCTGAGTAACCCATCTGCACAGACTCGGTACAGATATGGTGCATCCCATAGGTGGCGTCTGCTCTCGTGCACTAACTTTTTTTTCTTTCCCCCGGGGGTATATACCCCGAAACCATGAAGTTTACGATATTCGCATACCAGGGGTGCGAAGCTGTTACCTTGAGAAGCATATCATCCCTTAGGAAGTCATTTATCGGCGGGTCTTGGGTATTCGTATTGGTCATACGTGATAAATGATCCGCCACTGAATTCTCTACTCCTTTCTTATCTTTAATTTCCAAATCAAACTCTTGGAGTAGAAGAATGCATCTGATCAACCTCGGTTTAGCATCCTTTTTAGTGAAGAGGTACTTGAGTGCGGCATGGTCTGTATAGACGATGACCTTGGTACCCACTAAATAGGATCTAAACTTGCTGATAGCGAAGACAACTGCTAGGAGCTCTTTTTCTGTTGTGGCATAATTGAGCTGAGCTCCAGTAAGTGTCTTGCTTGCGTACGCGATCGCGTGATGCTTCTTTTCCTTGGTTTGACCAAGTACAGCCCCCACTGCATAATCACTAGCATCACACATGATCTCGAAAGAGAGCTTCCAATCTGGGGGTTGAATGATTGGAGCTGGGATGAGTGCCTTTTTGAGCGTGTCAAAGGCTTTATGGCACTCATCTGTGAATTGGAAAGGAGCATCCTTGCCTAGGAGACTTGTGAGGGTTCTAGCAATCTGGGAGAAGTTTGCGATGAACCTTCGATAGAATACGGCATGGTCAAGGAAGCTTCTGATTCCTTTCACATTAATGGGAGGCAGAAGTTGTTCAATGACTTCAACCTTCGCCTTATCCACCTCTATCCCTCTTTCGGACACTAAGTGTCCTAAAATGATGCCTTCACGGACCATGAACTGACATTTCTCCCAGTTCAGGATCAGGTCCTTCTCTTGGCATCTCTGCAAGACTCTGTCTAAATTTTCTAGACAATAATCGAAGGTCGTCCCATAGACCGAGAAGTCATCCATGAAAACTTTCATAATTTCTTCGATCATGTCGGAGAAAATGGACATCATGCATCTTTGGAATGACGCGGGTGCGTTACATAACCCAAACGACATTCATCGGTAGGCATATGTTCCATAGGGGCATGTGAACGTGGTCTTGCTCTAATCTTCGGGATGGATGGGTATTCGATGGTAACCAGAATAACCATCAAGGAAACAGAAGTAGGAGTGCTTCGCCAACCGCTCTAACATCTCATCAATGAAAGGTAGTGGGAAGTGATCCTTCTTAGTGGCCTTGTTGAGTTTCCTGCAATCTATACACATCCTCCATCCCGTGATGGTTCATTGGGGAATTAGCTCGTTCTTACTATTTTCCACCACCGTCATGCCTCCTTTCTTGGGCACAACTTGGACTGGGCTTACCCACTCACTATGCGGAACATGATAGATAATTCCGGCATCTAGGAGTTTAAGAACCTCTTTCTTTTCCACCTCCCTCATAGCATTGTACAACCTTCTTTGGGGTTCCCTAGAAGGTGCTATTGCAGGAACCAATGGGATTCGGTGGATGCAGAGGGCAGGACTGATGCCCTTGAGGTCTTGTAGGGTATGGCCTAAGACTGATCGATGCTGCTCTAAAATAGCGATGAGCTTATTCATCTCCTCTTCTAAGAGTTTGTTGCTGATGACTACGGGAGACTCTACATCGCTATTCAGGAAGGCGTATCTAAGCCCTGAAGGTAAAGGCTTTAGCTCAATCAGAGGTCGTGATGGCTTCTCAATCGCGAGCAGTTCAGAAGTTTCACCGGATTCTTCTTCTGCATCGCTGACTTCTTCCGGCATTTCCTCGATATCCTCCTCGAGGCCCAAGTCAACAAACTCGAAGGTGGAAGTGGCCATTATTTCCTCGATTGGGTCTGGAATAGGGAGATCCTCCACTGAGCATGTCAATGCTCGATCCACGGGGATGTGGAACATGTCCTTCCCTAACTTGATGCTTAAACATCCGTCCTTAGGAACATCCAAAAAGAGAGCTTTAAGGGGATGTCCTATCAAGAAGTCGAAGTTGAGATCTTCGAAGATATGGAAGTTCAGACGGATTTTAACATCATTGTGCCTTAATGGCACATCGGTGATTATCCCGTACCTGCTTGTAAGAGAACCTGAAGGTCCCTTGAGCTGTCTGTCTGTCGGAGTGAGTTTGTAATTACCTAGAAAAGCTAAGGCAAACTCATCTGACATGAGATTAGCTCCGACAGCGGGACTATAGAGAGCGTCCACATTTTGATTTTGGAGACAGCAACGGAATGATGTGGAGGGAGAGTTTAGATAAATTGGAGATACGGATGACTCTCCTTCCTGCAGCCATTCGTTGCTGATCAATGTTGTCAACTCTTGAACTGTCTCCCGAAGAAAATTCTCCTCTAAGGGATCCGTAGGAGTGACAGGGCTTGGTGGTCGCTTCTGGCAGAAGTATCTTGAGATGTTGCCAAAATCTTCAAAGACATCTGGCTCGATACTTCGGAGAAATTCCGGAGGTAGAGGGTCTTCTTCCTCCGATGTTTTGGATTTATGTTCAGGGACGGTCACATAGATTGAATCTACTGATTGGCTTTCAGGGGATTCTGATTCGATTTCTGAAGGCTCCGCTTGACGCATCTTGGGCTCTGTGGGGACTGGCTCGTGGATACAAACGAAAGAGGTTCTGTCCAAGATTTTGTCGAGGACTTCCCTACTTTCGGTTGGGGTAAGATGAGCGAAAGATCCTCCAGAGGCAAGATCAAGATGGTGTGCAGACTCCATGTCAAGACCAGCATAAAAATGCTGGAGCAATAAATGCTCGGGTAATGACAAGTCTGGGCCTGATTTTACCAATAAGGTAAATCTAGCCCAAGCTACACCGATTGATTCCTTATCATTCTGACGAAAAGTTAAAATTTCCGTTCGTAAGGCGCATATTCGTGAAAGTGGAAAGAATGCAGAATAGAATCTGTCCCGAAGTTCAATCCAACTTCCATTCACACCGCCTATGACACGAATGCACCATTGCTTCGCTTCTCCCGAAATGGAAAAAGGAAACTATTTCCATTCAAGAGTTTCGTGTGTCATGCCCGAAATTTTCTTGCATGAACATACTTGTTCGAACTCGCGCAGATGATGGTAGGGATTTTCACAATCCCTTACTAAAAAGGAATTTTCCTGAACAAATGCTATGTAGCCTGAGTCGAGT
Source organism: Panicum virgatum (assembly GCF_016808335.1). Lineage (NCBI taxonomy): Eukaryota > Viridiplantae > Streptophyta > Magnoliopsida > Poales > Poaceae > Panicum > Panicum virgatum. The sequence goes on along the minus strand of NC_053150.1, from coordinate 24,621,987 downwards.
TCATAGCTAGTAGAAAGAATTGGGTCAGCAGAGGGTGCTGGCTCGTAGAACTCGCTCTTGGGTGAAGAGAGCTGTAAAAGGGATAGCAGCTCCATGGGTAGTGGGGGTTGAGGTAGAATCAAGGAAAAAGAAAAAAGAGATACGAGGACGACTGAGTCCATAGATAATGTAGCTACCGTTCCCCAGCAACGGCGCCAGAAAGCTTGTTAGTATTTTGCAACGTCACGAATAAAATCCGCAAGCGCACGGATACCGCTGTAGCTTTCACCCAAGAGTATTCCAGGGTATCGTATCCACTGAGTAATGTGAGTACGCTATGTACAGGTCCAGGCTCATCTAAGGACACACGCGCCGGTGTGGAGAAGACAGAAGAGAGGACTTTCTATATCTAGAATCTATGCTTAGAAGACGAGATCATGTCGCCGTTATACTTCGAGCTAAAGGTATCGACTGACTTATGCAAACCGGTAGTTCCAATATGTGCTCTATCTGATATCTGAATGTGGAGGATTACTAAAAGGCTCGAACAGGGCTGTCACCACCTGCCGGCTACCTCTACAAACCGTGGGACTATCAGACAACTGAGTGGTATAGTCCAGCCTAGACACCACGTCTACGCCTTTCCCTACTAACCTTAGCCCTGGCCAGGACTACCCTTTTCTATCCAGGGTCTTAAGCTAAGATCAAATGCTACTCGCTAGCATACACATCAACTAATATAAGGCAGAGATGATAACTTGCGATCTAAACTCTAATTCCAAATAAACAAACAAAGAAAGTCTCGAACACTTACAACCGAATAAGCATCCGTCGAGGTACAAGCGGAGAAGAGTGCCGACAGACCTAGCACTTCCCGAGACTCCTCCTCACTCTCCTCCTCTTCTTGTACACCTCCTAGTCTACCTAAGCATCTAGGATGAAGGCCTCAAGCTCCAAGGGAGAAAGGTGAGATGAGTGGGTGTGATGTGTGAGTGTCCATTCCATTACCCCCTCCCCTTGTATTTATAGGAGGGAGCCACGGGCTGAAGCACCTAGAACCTACTTAAGCAACTAGCAGAGAGGCGCCACGTGTCGAAGCTGAGGCGGTGGGGCCCATGGGCTTGGTCGGCCGACCTGTAGGTCGGTCGGCCTGCCAGGTGGGCCAACCGCCCCCAGCTTCGTCCAGTAGGCTGTCCTGGGCCTCCTTGTCTTAACCCAGTTGGGCTTGGCCTGTCTTGAGTGGTCTGAACTGGGTTCTTGGGCTACACTTGGTCCATTTGAGCCTGAATCGATGCTCTGATAATTTATGCGATTTTTGTCGGGCCAAAGTGTACTTGAAACCTGCAAAATTAGTTCAAAACCACCTGCAGACATTCTCAAGCACCATATGTGGAATTTGTTAATAAATAAACCCTATGCTAGCATTTATTCCACTTTGTTGTCCCCTTTTGTGCAGGAGTTGATGGTTAAAATTGGTCGTTAATGACCGTCAACAGGCGCCAGAAAGCTTGTTGGCACTCCTAAGCCTATACGAATTACTCCGCAAGCGCACAAGACCGATTGTAGCTTTCACTAGGGAGTATACCTGGGATATCGAATCCCAAGAATGGCAAAGCTTCGACCAAACCTAGAACTAGTTCAACCGAACCCACCAGGGGAAGAGAGATAAGTGGGTAGAGGGTCTAATGTCGGTTAGCCAACTCATTATCTAGAGGACTTGCAACTAAACTATCTTGATCTGCTTCGGCGGTGTTGACGGCCATTATTTCCTATTTTGACCATCAACTTCTCGGGTATAACATGAGCTTTACACCATGTTCCATATATATTTTGCTTATTTCTAACAAGTGCAACATGTTTTGGATGAGTTGCGGTCGCAGGAACTAGTGTACCAAAAATCAGGAAAAATGGACAAAATACCAGGCCAACTGGCCTGCCCTAGGCCGGCCGGCCTGGCACCTCAACATACCGTGCCACGAAACTTTGCCAGAGTGATCATGAGCACAATTCCAAGCCAATCCAATTTGGTTCCGTCCAAAATTCACAAACAAAGACCAAAAGGCTTGAGCAATGGAAAGTTGGGTCCACTTTTAGTGTCTAAACGCAGTTTCAAGACCTAAACTGCCTTGAGCAAGAATGTGCAACCATTGATTGATGCGTCGGTGAAACAGAGGGCCGAGAGGAGCCAAACCTAGGCCGGCCGGCCTAAGGGAGGCCGGCCGGCCTAACAATCACGTGCTTTGGACCCAATCCTCTTTCACCGACTTCCAGGAGACAATCCAAGCCGTCCACAAAAAGTCGGTGGCCAAATGGTGGGATCCCAGGCTGGCCTGCCTAGGGCAGACCGGCCGGCCCCACTTTGCGGCGTCTCAAGCTCAGATTTGGCCTGGAAGTTAAGCACAACTGCCACTACTGCGTGCAACTGACGCTAGCCCAAATACCGACCTTGGAGCACTATAAATAGAGAGCAACACCCTCACTCTCAAGACACCAAAGGTGGTCTCTTCTCTCATTTTTAGTTTCTAGAGTAGGTTAGCTAGTCTGGGAGTTAGAGTCAAGTCGAGCTTGTCTCGGGATTCCGGAGTCATCATCGGAAGTCGGTATAAGCTCTTGTATCTTTTCCTTTGATATTCATCAATATAAGTAATCTTCTTTATCTTTTCAAGTTAGCTTTACTTTCCGCATTTATTTACCTTACCAAGATATCTTACTTGTGTGCGGAAGTAATTCTCTAGCTTAGGCTTTGTATCTTTCTTGTTTATCGGGATCTTACCGTACAGGTTTTCTCGCCCGGACTAGAGTATCTCAAGTTAGTGCTCTAGGTTGAGGGGGATTTCTCTTGTTCGTGACAAGAGAAATCCTAACACCGAGTACGGACGTGGTGTCTGGGCTTAGTGTTAGCTAGAAAGTGTGTTCCACCCCACGGAACCATTGTGGTAGTCGGTAAGTGGTGACAACCCTATCCGTCCTTTGTAGTAGACCACGTTCGGGTGTTTTCATAGCAGTAGTGCAGGTTGCCATCGGACTCCCCTCTCATCCCTTTCTGAAGTCCTTCCTCTTCCAGCCGCCGAAGTAAGCTCTAGGTTCCCGATAACTAGTTAGAAGCAAGGTTTGGTCTAGAGAGGCTAGCTCGATAGTTTAGAAATGTTTTAGGAGTCTTTCTCGCTCGTTGTTCTCCCAACTGCTTACCTCTCTAAGGATTAGAGTCTCCTGTGTCAAACGGTCACCGTTGGCCATTATCTTATCCTATCATATCAGGCTTACCCCCACTAAGTTAGTCGGTTGATATCCCTAGTAACGTTTGTCATTCGATTCTTTGATACTATTTAACCACAGTGCTTCCCTGAGGAAATATACGATACCCTAGAATACTCCAAGGTGAAGTGCTACAACGGTGATTCTGTGCGCTTGCGGAGTCCATATTCTATTGAGCGTAAGAAATGCCAACAAGCATTTCTGGCGCCGTTGCCGTGGAAGCAATTGGCTAAAGATATCATTGAATAGTTTGATAAAATTTACAAGTTTTTCACTGCTAATTTTAGCGGGATTACCATTGCTCTCGGTATCTTTGTGATTTTTGCAGAGCAGTGCAAGACCAATCGCGATCTACCATATCACTTCAACTCAGATCCAAAAAGAATTGGGTGAATTTTTTTCTTAGGATCAAGGTTTGACAACACCAGCTTCAATACCCATGGCTCAGAAGACACTCCGTCAATTCTCAGCCCCGTCCAATAGCCATATCCCTACCGGACTGAACAATTACCAAGGCACTGATGGCTTTGAGATAAAGACTGGCCTTGTCAACATGGTTCAAGCAAATCCCTTCTGTGGAAAGGCATCAGAGGATGCCCACGCTCATCTACAGAATTTTCTGGAAGTGAGCAGCATAATCAACCCAAGAGGCACTATGATGGATAATATTCGTCTTCGACTGTTCTCATTCTCTTTGGTTGGGAAAGCAAAGACGTGGTTTTACACCTACAAGGAAGGATTCAACACTTGGGATGTGTGCTCCAATGCGGGATGTGTGCTATAATGCTTTTCTGGTCAAGTACTTTCTGGTGGGTAAAACCAATGCCCTTCGAAATAGGATTTCTAGTTTTGAACAACTCCAGGATGAGACAGTCCCGGAAGCCTGGGAACGTCTTCAGGAATACATTGCAGCATGCCCACACCACAGCATGGAAGAGTGGCTTATCATTCAGAACTTATTCCATGGCCTGAACCAGCGATCGCAAGATCACATGGACGCAGCAGCGGGAGGAGCATTCCTCTCTCTCGATGTTGCAGGAGCTAAAGTGCTCATCGACAAGATTGCCTCCAACAAGAGTTGGACGGGAAATAGGCAGTCGGCCCATGCAATACATGAAATTGACAGTGTCAATGTGCTGGCAGCCAAGATGGATCTTCTCATAGAAAAGCTGGAATCTCCACACCAGATGGTTAACTAGACTATGGAGCCTCAGATGACATGTGAGAAATGTGGCAATATTGGACACTCGGGCAAATCTTGCCCATTCACTCAAGAGGACGAGAACTCCATTGGGAACAACACTCCCAATGACTCAGACTGTCATCCTCAACAAGGTTGGAATTCTAAGCCCGACCTCCCCTTCGGCCAACAGCAAGGTATCAATTTTAATAATAGTTTTCAGCCCTCGCTTAAAGACTTCATGTACGGCCAAAACAAATATTAGTGAGAAATTTCTTGCTAATGATAAAATTCTTGAGTCTTTGGCTATGCAACTAGAAGGGTTTAACTCTGTTATTAAACATCAGTTGAGTTTCAATGAATTGATAGGAACTAAAGTAACTCAGCTGGCCTAATCCTGCCTTAACCATGACACGGGGAAGCTATCTGGGCAACCGGATGTGAACCCGAAAAAAAGCATGAGTGCGGTAGCTGTGCGGGCAAGGCAATACACACAGAAACCACATCTTCCGCAGGATGCAGGTACACCATCCTGCCTTAACCATGACATGGGGAAGCTATCCGGGCAACTGGAAGTGACCCCAAAAGAAAGTGTGAATGCAGTAGCTGTGCGGGCAAGACAACCTGCACAGAAACCACATCTTCCGCAGGATGCAAGTACACGGTGGAAGACCGTAACCGCTAGGAATACCTATGCTGAAGATGGAGTGTTGGAGGAGGCCAAAGAATCCAACACCATTGCTACCTAGGAAGACCCCGTGGAACCCCCTAGATCTTCACGGGACTGTCACGATACAACCATATTACCATTTCTAGAGCGGAGAAGGAAGCCGGTGGCCGACGAGCAATTCGGCAAGTTCTCCAAGGTAACTAAGAAGTTTTATGGCAACATACCGCTTCTTTATACTATGCAGGTTCCCATGTACGCCAAGTATCTCAAGGATATCCTTGGCAATTAGAGGGTCCTGCCGACCACCGAGGTCGTGCAGCTTACGGATGAGTGTAGAACAGCTATACTCAATCCTCTCCTGGAGAAGAAGAAGAAACCAGGATGCCCCAACATCACATGTTCCATCAGATCTCAACAATTTAAGCACACTCTTTGCGATCTGCGAGCAAGCATCAGCGTCATGCCAAACGTAATCTATGATAAACTTAACCATCATGCGCTTGCTCCTACTGCCATGTGTTTGCAGCTAGCAGACCAATCAGTTCGTCATCTCGCGGGAATCGCCAAGGATATTCCGGTGAAATATGAAATTTCTTTATCACTGTTGATTTTGTCATTCTCGACATGAAAATCGACACTGGGATCCCTCTCATATTGGGGAGGCCATTCTTGAGCATGACAACCGCACACATTGATGCGGGAGTTGGAGTAATCCAACTCAACATCAATGGGCAGAAGGAGAGATTCGGTTTGAAACCGAAGGATGAAAGATGCTCACAGATCAAAAGTTTCAACCGAAAGGAATCCGTGAAAGAGCTGGAGAAGTCATATTCCCTCATCGATTTCGTGGAGAATCTTCGAACTCGAGAGGAGATTAAGGTGTATAACCAACGGAACGCAAAGCGGAATATCCAGCATAAGAATTTTCTGGAATTTGGGAAGAAAGAGATCGAAGTAACTCTACCTACACGAAAGGTGTAGCAGAAGAAAGCGTCACAACCAATGTCTCCATCAAGTGACGACGACCAAACCCAAGTTATGGATAGTCTCGCTCAGGACGAGAAACTCGAGCCCTTGCCATGAGGTACGTGGTAGTTATCCATTCCTGCATTTGCATATAGGATAGTTTATATTCTTGCATAGTCTTCCCTTTCTCATCATGGCATGTTTAAATTTTTGCAAATGCATTCTTTACATTGCATACAAAAAAAATCGACCAAGATGGAAGACCTACTGAGCTTCATTCAAGCTTGGGGGAGTGCCCATGTATCCAGGTAAGTCATCCGACCTATCCTTTCGTCTTGTGTCAAAACAAATTATAGTTAGTTTAAATCATTCAAAATCTCAAAAAAAATAAAAGTATAAAATAAAATAAAAATGAAAACAAAATAAATAAATTAAAGCAAAAAAAATGTGTTTCATGCTTTGAATAAAACTCCCAGCTTTTATGTGTGGAAATTCGTGTAAGCTCTTATCATGGAAATGATGAATAGTTGCTCTGTCCATGCTTTGCAAGTGCCTCGTATACAACTGTTTACTCTCCTAGTACTTGAACTAGTTGGCACATAAGTAGTTCCACTAAAATCTGGTTTGAGTGGGAGCATGAGCTTGATTTCCTAGTCTAAGTTGTTGTGAGATTTGAGATGGCTCGAATCGGAATAAAATTGCATGCTCTAGTAGGAAACCTCTCGGAATTTCTTTAAAATAAAACATGGTAAAGAATTCCCCTTTGGTTTACAGAGCCATAATGTTTTATCATATGAACCTATTTAAGCTATCTTGAGTTATTTTGAGCTTTGCCGAATGGTGAGTTCATTCGAGGAAGGTACTTGTCATCTATCGATCTTTCTCCTTTGTGTACCCATTGTTTTTCTAGCCTCAAAATGTCTGGCATGTCAATAACCTACTCTGGGTATTGATATCCACCATCGCTAGACAATTCCCTCACAACAAAACCCAATATCTCCATAGTGAACCTATCCATCTCGAATGGTCTATCCAAGCAATGCTCCCTTCCAATAACTCTATCCTCATGGAGTATGGGTCATCTTCTTAAAAAAAAGGAGCAGAAGCAATGAAAAAAAAACAAGACCCATACCTCCACTCAAAAGAGTTGAAATAAGGGGCTCAAAAGACACAGCTTGCTCAAAATTGTTAAAGATTGAGGAAAGCTTGGTACTGGATCTAAAGATTCTTTTGTACTGAAATACAGATGAAATTGAAAAGCTCAAGAGGATCAAGGACGACTCTGACCGAGAGGCTGTGAGAATTCTGAAGCAACTCAAGGAGCTGTCAGAGTCTCGGGACTTGATGCAGCAGGAGCTTGTAGAGCTAAGGCATGTGAGGGATGCTACTCAAGACGTGGCAGAGATTGTGGACCTCCCGGAAGGGAATGAAGACGAATCACTCACTTTGGCCGGGAACCTTCGAAAAGTACCCGAAAGTTTCGAAAGGTACGTCTCCACCACCACCCGACAGTACGTGGAACATGTACTCGGGTTGGTGAAGTCCTACTGGCCACAGACTCCTCTTGATGCACTTGGGAAGGGCGCAAAGTCTGATTGTACTAATGCACAGTTCAATCAGTATTTGCAAGAAGCCTTCGTGGTGGCTGACCAGATAGTGGAGGCTCTGAGCAAGCCTGAGTCTCCTTGAACTTTGTATGTGAGATTTATTTGGCGTCTGGGCCACTAGTACTTTGACAAATGTTGAATATTTGTGTAATATTAAGTACTTGCTTTATGGTAGAATTATGCTATCCTTTGATGTGTCGAATAATTGTACTCGAAAGTCATGAGTTCTGGCGGCACCACGCCTACTCAATCGTGATAGTGGATACGGAGAGATGTATCCATGCGTGCCTTAAGAGGCAAAGTATTCTCAAACAGGATCGAGTTATGAGGTTCTAATCAGAACTCCAGTGCTGCCCGGTTAGGATTGAATCCCGCCGGATTAACCAAGTGGGAAAAGCGCTTTATGAGAGGGTATTTTAAGCCGTAGCTTAACCCAAATTTCTTTGTAAGAAGAAATGCCCTAGAGCGATGCTCTTGTGGGTTTCATTATCCAGCGGGGGAAAACTCTTGTCGAGTATTTGGAGAGTTAGGAGCTTAGATGTTCTTTGATAGATAGGTGAACAGGAGGCTCTCGACAACTACTCGGAGTACTAAGGGAAAACATAACACTTTTTGTATCTCGAGCAAGCGAGTAACACTCATCAAGTACTCGAGGGAAAAAGGTTCTGTAGTTGAGACTCCATTAGTGGTCTGAGCAAGCTAGAGACTCATATTAACCTATTTTAGAGTATCAAGAACTTCATTTTATGCTCTTTAGGGAAATTTCATAGTTGACTAATTGGGATAGACCTCGTGTGGTCACCCAAGTAGCATTCAACTTTTATATCCCAAACTACTCGATACAGCGAGTAGTATGTCCTATACTAGGACTGGATTGATTTCTAAAATAGAACTGTTAGGATGAACTCCATCGAGTTAACCAAGACGTAAATATTTTAGAAATATCCAAAACTTACTCAAGTAGGGCGAGTAAGGTGTCCTATACAAGGACTGGAGTAATTCGAACGACTAGTCTGTTAGGGTAAACCTCGTCATGTTACCCAAGACAAAAATGTCGAAAGAATATCCAAAACCTACTCGAGTCAGCAAGTAGGGTGTCCTAACCAAGGACTGGAGTAATCCTTAAGACAAGTCTGTTAGGTATGAACCCCGTCGGGTTATCCAAGATGAAAATATCAAAAGGATATCCAAAACCTACTCGAGCCAGCAAGTAGGGTGTCCTAACCAAGGACTGGAGTAACTCTTAGGACAAGTCTGTTAGGTATGAACCCTGTCGGGTTATCCAAGACGAAAATGTTGGAAGAGTATCCAAAACCTACTCGAGCTAGCGAGTAGGGTGTCCTAACCAAGGACTGGAGTAATCCTTAAGACAAGTCTGTTAGGTATGAACCCCGTCGGGTTATCCAAGATGAAAATATCGAAAGGATATCCAAAACCTACTCGAGCCAGCAAGTAGGGTGTCCTAACCAAGGACTGGAGTAACTATTAGGACAAGTCTGTTAGGTATGAACCCTGTCGGGTTATCCAAGACGAAAATGTTGGAAGAGTATCCAAAACCTACTCGAGCCAGCGAGTAGGGTGTCCTATCCAAGGACTGGAGTAATCCTTAAGACAAGTCTCTTAGGTATGAACCCCGTCGGGTTATCCAAGACGAAAATGTCGAAAGGATATCCAAAACCTACTCGAGCCAGCGAGTAGGGCGTCCTAACCAAGGACTGGAGTAACTATTAGGACAAGTCTGTTAGGTATGAACCCCATCGGGTTATCCAAGACGAAAATATTAGAAGAGTATCCAAAACCTACTCGAGCCAGCGAGTAGGGTGTCCTAACCAAGGACTGGAGTAATCCTTAAGACAAGTCTGTTAGGTATGAACCCCGTCGGGTTATCCAAGAGGAAAATGTCGTAAGAACACTCGGGGTAAACCATAAAACTACTGGATTGCTGATCTAGTGCTGAGCATATCTTTCAGAGTGGTGTTTATGATGGGGTATTGGCCAGATGAGCGAGAGCCAAGTAGTCGATTTAGGAAGAAATCAACTTTTATTGAAATTTTGTCAAGATTACAGCAATTGTAAAATGATAGACTCTGACTCTTAAGACCTACCCCTTGCCCGTTAGACGTGAGCAATGGTTTACATAACTTAATAAAATTATTCGATGGTAAAACTAGTCGATATGGTAGTCAACTAGATTTTAGGTAAGGTCTCCTTTAGGAGTGGTGCCTTGCGGAGTGAATCGCACTCGAAGATCGTGTGAGAGCTCATTGGGTGCATGAAGCACTTGCATAGGAGTGTCTTGTTGATCCTGTCTCCGCCGAGAGATGTTTCTCCATGATGTTGGGTGCGCGGTTTACCCTGGGGACGGGTACTTGCCGGCTTGTGCTTCTTGAAGGATGCAGAAGCATTTGCTGGGATGCGGTAGTTGGAAGAAGGGTTGTAAGCCTCTATTTCCTCGCATTCCTTTTTCTCCATGAGATGATGACGTTGCGCGCGTCACGACCAATGTTGACCACGCTACGGAGGGCGCAATTGGAGTAGTCGTAGTTGTCGCCCTACTGCTCTTGCTAGCGGTTGGCGAGGCGCTGACGCCTGAACGCCCTCTTCTGGTTAAGCAGGCGACGACGCTCGTTAAGATCTTCTGCTGGCTGCTGCTCTTCCAATTGCACCGTGATTGTTACTGTTGGAGGAGGTGCAGGCGGATCTTGCTTGGTAGTGGCTTGGGCTTCTGTGATCGTGGGGGGAGTAGTTTTCATGTTGTCGGAAAGATACTCGTCGAAATCATCAGAATTATAGTTGTCGAGATTGAGACGCTCTGTGGAGTCATCCTAAGGTTTCTGGACTTCGGAGATGCGAACCATGAGGATTTCACGGCAAAGATCTTGAATCTCTTGGTTTTGTTTGCTTAAGGATGGGTCTAGTGGAGTGCTCTGCTGGAAGGGTAGATCTGTTGGCTGAGAGCCGGAGGCGTTATGATCTTGTGTCTCCTTCAGGTGCACTGTCCGTCCCTGCGGCGTTGCATATATGACCAAGTTTGGGAGGGAGTCCTGATCGGACTTGGAATTCTTAGGCGAGTTGGACTCGACTTGTTTGCTGTACTAGATTAGGTCATCCAGCTCGTCCTCTGAGTTGGAAGAGTACTCGGAGTCGGAATCGGTTAATCCACCGATTTTAGAGTATGTGTGCTTTGGGTGGGCTAGAAGCGGGATGCCTGTCTCTACGCGGAGGGCGTTCTTGTTCATCCAATGTAGCCATGATTGGGTGGGAGTCAGTCCTTCAGGCTCCTTAATCCAGGGTCTGTCAAAAATCGATTTGCTGGATTGTTCTAGAGCTTTGGCTTTTCCCTTTTTGAGTTTGGCCAATTCCTAAAGGATGTCGCCATGCTAGGGTGGGTTGGCCATAGTGTTCATGAACAAGTCGACGTTGTTGGACCAGTTTTCGAGATCATCGAATGGTTCAAAGTTGTCGAGGCTGTTCATGAATTGATCAAAATCTTGATCGAACAGGGACTTGGTTGGTTCAGGAGTCTGAATGTGAGCAGGTTTCGGTGAAGGGTTCTGAGGTTTCCTGGAGAATGACAGTCCCATCCGAACACGCCGGGGGTTTGTCTTTCTAGATCTCCCATAGATTCCTCCTCCCGATTTATGCTTGGTGTTTTGTAGAGTGCCTTCAGCCATCTTAATGCCATCAGCGAGCTTGGAATCTACTCGATCGATCCCTGAGAGTATATCACCCGACCGTTCCTGTGGTGGGTTCAACACTTCTGGGTTTTGCTAAGATGTAGATGAGCCAAGGGCAGATTATGTAATTTTAATGCATTCCTCTATTGACCGTGAAACTCCATCTACTCCATCGATGTAACGTCTCGCCTCCCCGAGGCCGGGCCCGCTTACATCTGACAGCTTTCTAGGACATAGACTGCCCTCACAGACCAACACAGGTCTTTTCTACACACTTTGTCCTCACTCGTGCGCACCCGGGAATAACTTCCGGGTCGGTCACCCATCCCCAAATTGCTCCGGGCCAAGCACGCTTAACCTCGGAGTTCTTTGGAGACCGGCTTCCGGAAAAGAAGTTGCAACTTGTTGGTATGAGTATCCTATTAATCCTATTAAGCCCTGGGCCGGGGTGTCACATGCTCACCCCATTAAGAGACCGACGTCCTCGTCGGTCAATCCCATGCCAGGAACGTCCTCTCTTGGCCACATCCCGTACGTCTAGTGCCAGCAGCCCATGTGCCACGTCCGTCCGTCCAGTGCCAACGGTCCCTGTGCCACATCCGTGCGTCCAGTGCCCACGGCGCATCCCAGATGCCCGCGCACTGACCCGCCACGCGACCGTGCACATGTCGGTGGCATCTAAGCCCCCACGCGCCCGTGCTCATGCCTCCGCACTTACGCCCGTACGTGCCCGTGAAACCGCGAGAGTCAGCTCTGATACCATTCTGGAACACCCGGTTTATTAAAGAACATAAACTGAGCAATCATATACGTGCCAGGATCAAGTCACACGTATATACAACAGAATGAACCGTATATCACAGAACATATCACATAAAAAGATATAATAAAGCGAATACGAATGTTATTTATTACATTAATGACAAAATGTCTGATACAGCAGAAGCGTAAAGTACAAGTACGAAACTCGGAAGCTGGGCGTCACAGGGACGTCGACCGGGAGACGAACGCCTAGAAGTCCTCGTACTCCTGGTAGCTCCGGATGAACTCCCTCGCGTCGGCAGGAACTGAGCAGCAGTAGAGTATCCCCAAAAAGGACAAGAGGAAAAAGAGTAGAGAAGGCAAGTGTGAGTACACAACTTGTACTCAACAAGTAGAACACAAACTATGAGGCTCTAAGGTTGGCTGACTCAACTGCATTAGCTTTTAATCTTGGCAAAATTTTATTAAAGCTATTTACTACAAGTTGATGAATTATCATAATCCCAGTTACATAGTAATTAATCAAAATTAATCATGATACTACTGAGAACCATACCAAACCAAGCCACCCAGGGAAACCCTCCTAACCAAAGGAAGATAACCCCACTAATCAAAAGGAGGATCTGGGCCGCTCATGACCGTGAGCACAGCTAGTATACCAGTTTTACACTCTGCAGAGGTTGCACATCTTTACCCACAAGTCGTGAGCTACGCCAGTTGTTCATCACACTTCCTTAGGTGAGATGACTAGCAAACTCACTACGAGGCCGTTACAAAGAATCTCGTTGGCAAGGCGTAACCGCGAAGAGTTGGATCGGCGACGATGGGGCCCACCTCATGGGGGTACAAGCATAGGTGCGCAAACCAAGCACAGACCAAGCCAGAGGAGCAGGGACCATTGAAGCTTACCACCCTTTGCCCCGCAGGTAAGTTATTCCAAACCAAAAAGACCTAATTAGTAAGCCAAGACCGTCCTATTCCAGTCTTGTGTTAGCGCTGTTGTCCCAGGTTGTCGCTCTATGAACCGGTCCTTATGGAGAGTGGCCAACCAAGCACTAAGCACCGTGCTGGCCCCCTAAACCATGTTTCTAACAAAAACCAATTTTAACGAGACGTGAACCCCTCAAACGGGCCACTCTCAGAATTAAGTTGCATATACCATTATTCAAATTAATTAAAAAGGACTAAGTGTGTTATAGCGCGGCACCTAGCACAACTTACCAAAATGCAACCCAAAGGATATATATAAAGCATATAAAGTGGCTAGGAAAGTCCTTATAGGCATACAGTATTAAAATGCAGTATGAAAATGTATTTAAAGTGATAGGTGTTGCTCATGTTATACTTGCCTTCCTCAAACTGCTCCTGCTACTGCTCAAACTGGTCTGAAGATGGCTGCTCCGGGTACTGGTACTGGGGCTCCTCAGATGGATCAACGTCTACTCACGTTCACATGGCCAAAAACAATACACAACTTAAACATACATGCAAACAAGAGCAAAAACTAAGAAACAGTACAACAATACATGAAAACAGCAAACAAAACTATGCTAGAACTATTCTACGCGTTACAAAAAGACCGCCTAAAACGGAGCTAAAACGCAAAATCTAGGCCAAAAACAAGTTCCAGGGACCTATTTGTAAGAAAACTAGAGTTTCAGGGGGTTTCTGGGCAAAACCGAGGACTAAAACATAAAAAACTAGAAAGGTCCGAGGGCTGACGCGCAAAAAGGCCCTTATTGGACGGCGGGTACTAATTTGGGAAAGCTCAGGGGTTAAAACGATAAAAAACAGGGCTTGGATTGAAATACTTTTGAGTAAGCCTGGACTGCGGGTTGATTTGGCAAAAGCCCGAGGGCTCTTTAACAAAATAGCCAGGCGCTGACCGGTATCCGGGTCCTTTGACTCGGCTCGGGTGGCTGTGCGCCATTGGATCTTGATCCAACGCTTGAGATCCACGGTACGCGGGGGAGGCGGCGCTGCTCACCAGAGCGGAAGCTCCCGCGGCGGGGCTTCGCCGGAGCGGGCCGATCTAGGTTGTCCGGGCTCGGTTCTGGACTAGGTTTGGCCTGGCAGCACGAGCGTGGCATGCGTAATCCACTGGAGTTGATAGCGCGGTGCTGCGGGGTGCGGAGAGGGGCGCGCGGCGGTGGGGGCGGCTCGGCGCAGTAGAGCTCGCCGGCATGCGCACGTTCCAGTGTTTCTGGTCTGGGTTCTGGGCGGGATCGAGTCAGTGAGGGCGTGTGTTGCAAGGGCAGTCCTGAGCGTGGCTTGCGCGGGTTCTACTGCACAGTAGCGCGCTCGCCATGGCGGAGTGGCGCTACGTGCGGCGGCGGCCCACCGTCGTGCGGTGCTCTGGCACCTAGGACGCGCTACGGGCGGAAATAACCAGCGCAAAGGGGTCAGGGGGCCCGGGTGGTGCTCACCATGCTCTAGATTGGAAGGAGACGCGGCGCAGGGTCCGTCGGCGTCGAGGTCGAGCGGCGGCGATGGGGCGGACCTCGCGGTCCGGGTGGTGCATGATGTGAATATTCCTACTCTTGCTGCTGCTAGTGAGTCAGTGATTCATGACAAGAGTGCAAAAAAGATTTCCGACATCAATCCTCAATTCAATGAGTCATTAGCCATCATGGGAAATTTTTCTGTGATTATTAATTATTTCGGTGAATCCTGTGATGCTAATAAATCTCCTATAAAGTTTGGCTCTTTTTCTAATTTCGTGGGGCACCACAGCAAGAAAGACGAAAATATAATAGATACAAAGATGAAGAAGCCAGTTGAGCATATGCCAAAGCCGAGGACGGCTTTGTTTCAAGGGGGAGAGGATGATGAGTCCATGGCTCCTCAAATCATTGCAGCTTGTGTCGATAAAAAGAAGTGCAATAATTCAAAAAATTCAGACGGTAATGATGTGAAAAATCTTTCAGTTATAAAGCTCGGTGCATTTTGTTTTGATGTGAACCAAAATATTATGAAGAAAGGCTTTCTATCTAGTACTGCAAGTATTGCACGCAAGGTAATATTTGGTGGAGCTAATAATTTGCGCAAGAAGAAAGAGATACAATCCGGAGGGATTATTCACATTGTTGGAAGTGTTCACGTGGAGATCAATCAAACGTGAATTGATTAGCATCCTTGCTGGATTATTTTATTGTTTTCTTCATGCATGGCGTTTGTTGGCTGCTCTACTCAATTCATACGTGTGGCTTGGTTTCAATTAGGAAGGCTAAGTTTTAATTAGGAAGGCTAAGTATGGTAATTCGCTTTGTTGCCGGATTATTATATTATTTCTATTCATCTTTGAGTCGGACTTGAGTCTGGTGCCTGCGTGCACTTTGGGTTTGTGCCTGTGCGCACATATAAGCCTAGGTGCTGGCCTGTAAGGAGTTTAGATTAGATTGTATTTTATTTGTGTCTCTTGTCTAGGGTTTCTCCTACAAACAGCGAGACGCCGTCCGATCTCATCTACCTTGCCGATCCTCCTCGGATTGCGTGGATACGTGAACAAGGAATTGAATTCTCTTGGGCTCGTATCGATTCCCGTCGGAATTCCCTCTCTGGATCGTGCTCTAATTGGAGTATGGGTCGGAGAACTTCTATCTGCTACGTGGATTGAATCTACTACTTGCAAGTATCTGACGTGATCCACCTTTGTAGTCATTTCCGTGAGGTATACTTTTATCAAGATTTAATTATTGGTTTGAAGCCATAGTGCTGTTACTCTGTCCGCTGCATTTTGCTATTGAGTTTTGGCATCGAGATTAATTTGTCAACTCCGTGACCTGCTGTCTGCCACTACCGTTGGTGGGATTTTTGTCTCGGATATTACCTGCTGCTGCTAGAGGTCGCTTGTTCATTGGCAAATATAAGCATATCTGAATATTGAATCAGCCTCACTAAAAATTCAGAGAAAGTATTTTCTTATTCTCTTGTACCGTGAAAGATTGGGATAAATTTTCGGGCATCGTAGGCGTGTCCTTATCAGTGCAGGGCTCCTCCGGGCTCCTGGGCTTCACGGTTCAACGCGTGGCGGCGCTGTGAAGGAGTACAAGGGGTCAGGGTGGTCCAGGACTCAACGGCGGTGAGCAATCCCAGCAGCGGGCCGTGTTACCTGTGATGGAGCTCCGGTGAAATTCTGGCACGGCCGTGGACCGAGGTTGGAGATGGTGGTTGCGGGGTCGTTCCTGGGCCCGAGGCGGAGCCGGTGCGCTGCTTGGCCGGGACTCCAGTGCGGCGGCGACGCGAGGTCACGGCGGCGCGGGGCTCTGCTCCGGCGGAGCTGCGGCGCAGGGGTGGCTAGGGTGCGGTGGCGGCCGTGGGGCGAGGATAGGGAAACAGGGAAGGCCCGGGGTGGCGATAAAGGGAGGAGCCGGGGATTTTGTGTGTGCGTGCCCGTGAGTGATCCCGGCGAGGATTGCGGAGGTTGGTTACTGCGCGAGCGCGGAGGTTGCGCTGCTCGGCGTAATCCCAAGCGGGGAACAGCTTCTAGAAGGTCGGGGGTGCTCGGTAGCTGGCAGATGGGGCTACGGGGTTGAGGAGGTCCATGGTCAGGGAGCTCGGGCGCGGCTGGTCCAGAGAGCAGGGAGGCGCGGCCGTCGCGAGGTTGAAGAAGGAAACTATCATGTGGGACCGGGAGGTCAGCGAGGGAGGGAAGAGGAAGGCGCGGCGTCCACTGGCAAGCGAGCGAGGCTGACTGGTGGGCCTGGTAGCGGGGAAACGGGGGCGCGCGCTGGGCTGCGCTGGCTTGCTGGGCTGTCAGCGCGCGCGTGGGCTGAGCGTGAGAGAGAGCTGGGCCGCTGCGGGTTGGGTTGGAGGAGAAGGTCGGACCGGGCCGGGCTGGGCTGGCGCTGGGGTTTGGGCCAGCTGGGCTGCTATGCTGTTGGGTTTTGGGTTTTCCTTTACTTTCTCTATTTCAAACCAAACTCAAATTTAGGTGAATTCAAATTCAAATTTGAATTCAAACCTAGCACTCAAACAAAATGGACAATGCACCAGCATAAATGCACAACCATGTTTATCCTAGAAAAAATTTAATTCCTTGTGAAACAAAATTAGATTAAATGCAGACTAAACATAATAAAACTTAGAAAATTAAATAAAGCTAATTAAATTTATTATTAAATTGCTGAAATTTAAATTAGGGTGTTACAATCGAGTAGTTCTGAGTTGTTGATCTTTGGGCATTTGATCGACTTGAGATAAGTCATATATTTTTCGAGGATTTCGAAAAAGTGAGGTTTTTCGGAATCAGAGTTTGCACTGAACTCCACTGACCCGAGAGTTCGAGTCGGAGTTGTCATATTTTCTGCATTGTCCGAACTGAGCTTAAGTAGAACTCTGTTTTCGTCGAGATCCACGGTCTCGCGGATGTCGGCGAGTTGGGTAGCTTTCGGTTTAGGCGAGTTAGGCATGACAAGGTGGCTAGAGAAGCCTCCCAATCCGTCAGTCGTGCAAGCCCAGGAACCGAAAACAAAGGTTGTGCCCTCAGACACGTTGTTGGCGTCGCTTGATCCAGCCATCGAATTCACCGATGAACTCGCCAAATCCCATACCTGGCGCACCAGCTGTCGGTGTTTACCGCCAAGCCTGCTCAGGGATACCCTTAGTAGTAAGGTTTGTAGGTAGGGATCGACTACTCTGGAACTCGATGGTACAAGGAACACAAAGATTTAGACAGGTTTAGGCCGCGAGTTACGTAATACCCTACGTCCTGTGTGGTTGTTTGTATTGCCTTAGGTGTTGTTGATGTTTTGAGGGCGTCCCTGCCCGCCCTTATATATCCGGGGGGACAGGGTTACATGGAAATTCCTAGCCGAGTACAGTTGGAGTCCTACTATAACACAGTCGGGTAGTTTCCTTTGTACTGCAGCTAGTTCTACGCCTATTCGGGTAGTTACAACAAAGGTAAGGTACATCCATGAGTTATCTCTTATTCTAGAATATTCTATACCTATAAGCAGTCCCGCTGCCCCGGGTCTGACACGTTCTATTTTATAATGGCGGTGGCAACATGGTAAAACACCCAAAAGGCCAACAGTCAGTTACCAATTACGGAAAAAATGGGATTTTCTGAGATATTTCCTTTCTTCTAAGATTACATTCTGGAAAAAAGAAAACACTCACATCCCTTGACAACTATTCGACTTTACCTCCTTCTTCTGGGATTACCTTCCAGGATAAAGAAAAAGTACTCGACACAGTACAACTACTCGATATTACAACTCGAGTACTTCTTTTTTACTAGCTTCACAATGACTCAAACTTGCATGCACACCTCCTGGATCTCCTAGAGATTCTAGTCGAAGCCTGCTGCAGCTAGATTGGCCCGAGGCCATGACAAAGTACAAACTTGTTATTCCTATCAAGGGAATAATGATACTCGTATTCTAGGAGAAAAGTTTCAAGAGTTTGGAGGCAAATTATAGTAATCGCCTCGCAAGATCTCTTGTAGCACCTTGCGGAGAAATTTCTCCTTCTCCCTGAATACGTTGTGACAAGATTAAGTCTCCTCACCAGAAATGTCAGTTTTTGGGCACCCACAACCTGGGAACCCCAAGAGTACGACACAATTACCTGCAACCAGTCCATAGAGAACTTGCCTCATTGGAATATGCAAGGACGTGATTTCCAAAATGGATCCGATGAGAGCATTGGGGTTGCATGATGAGGTAGAAGGGACTTCTTTTGTCACTCGTAAGTTCTCTTCTAGCATCTTTTGCTGGAAAGGACTACACAAACTTCAAGAGGGCGACTGCAAGAACACCAAACGCAAGCCATGGCTTTGAAATGTTGGTGCTTCTTATCAAAGGCCTCTCACCCACCTCTTATAGCCACAAGGGGCCTTACTGGGGGACAACCCGTGATGCTACAGTAGCAGCACTCATGGATGCAATAATGCAGATTCTCCATACATTACAGTCCCATGTGAGCACATAGTAAAGAGATATACATCCAGGGTTTTATTCCTAAAGATATTTCGGGTGCAATTAGTGTGCCGTATCCAATCGAATAATTTTTCTGGGATTTTTACTCGAAAAAGAGGTCTTTTCGGATACCGGATCTGATTAATCCTGTAGATATTCTAAAGAATAAAATCTGATGCCACGTCTTAGATCCTTAATTCCAAATCTTTGCTCGGGGGCTACCCGCAGAATAAGGGATTTTGATTTAAGACTCGGGGGTTGCGGGATATGTGCATTAGAGATTTATTTTTCAAATTTTTTGAAAAATAATGAAGGAAAAAGACTGAAGCGACCCTCAGCCTGATTCTGCGATTCAACCTAAGGCTCGGGGGCTACTCCATATGGAGCGCGAGTACTTCGCGCACCATATATGATTTGGGCATGAGCACCTCACAGCCTCAAAGCAACCGGAAGTACTTGGAGGACTACTCGACGTATCTGAAGGAAGACCCAGAAGCAACCAAAAGGATGTTCTGACTACTTGAAGTACTCGAAGACGCACAACCGAGTACTCGATGCCTGCAGGACTCGGCTACGAAGAGCTCGGGGGCTTGGCAGACCCGGGGCAGCGGGACTGCTTATAGGCATAGAATGTTCTAGAATAAGGTATAACTCATGGATGTACCTTATTTCTCTTGTAACTACCCGAATAGGTGTAGAACTAGCTGCAGTACAAAGGAAACTACCCGATTGTGTTGTAGTAGCACTCCAACTGTACTCGGTTAGGACTTTCCATGTAACCATGTCCCCCCGGATATATAAGGGCAGGCAGGGATCCCCTCGAAACATCATCAACACCTAAGGCAATACAAACAACCACAAAGGACGTACGGTATTACGCAACTCGCGGCCCGAACCTGTCTAAATCTTTGTGTTCCTTGTACCATCGAGTTCCAGAGCAGTCGTTCCCTACCTACAAACCTTACTGCTAAGGGTATCCCTGAGCAGCCTTGGCGGTAAACACCGATAGTTTCATTGGGATCATGCTGGCTGGGAGCACCCCCGTCTTGCTGGTTGATCACGGAGACCAGGCGTTCTGGAGTATAGCTTTCAAGGTCTGATCCGTAATCAGCTAGTTTAGTTCCCCCGGATCTAGTTTCCCGTACAGGTGTAAGGGGGGGTACCGTGTTCAAACAGGAGATCATCGATGCTGGCAACTTCTCGAAGGTTGTCGAGTAGTTCTACGAATGAGTAATCATGGCAGGACTTGAGTTGAGATTTGCCAGCGCATCGGTGATCAGATCTAGATTCTCATGGGATGACTCATCTGAATCCAAATACACATCGAAAACGGGTGCCCCCAGGCTAGCGGTGGCTGAAAAGTTCTCGATGCCCAGTGTTTTGTCCAAGCTATTTTCATAGGAAGGATAGATGGATTTGATCATCTGTTGGTAAGTAGATGATGCATTGCGCAACCCAAAGATGGGTCGGGCATGAAGAGTCTCAACCCGAGTAGAGTTTGGGCTGGAATCAATCCGAGTCCAAGTGGAACCCGAGTTGTCTTCGAGTTTCTGCTCGATCTCCTTGGCGAGGTCGGGAAGCAGCATGTCGCCATGATCATCTGATTCGGTGAGGTCATTGTAGCTTTCCGACGAGGTTGCCTTCAATGTGATAGGGTTGGCTAAGTGGCTATCAAAGCTTCATGAGCCATTGGTGATGCAAACCCATGAGCCAAAGACAAAGGTGGCGCCCTGAGGAAATGCCATGGTGCTGAAAGCGAAGGTGGCAATCGAAATCGCCGATGAACTCGCCGACTACCCTACCTGGCGCGCCAGCTGTTGGTGTTTACCGCCAAACCTGCTCAGGGATACCCTTAGCAGTAGGATTGTAGGTAGGGATCGACGGCTCTGGAACTCGATGGTGCAAGGAACACAAGGATTTAGACAGGTTCGGGCCGCGAGATGCATAATACCCTATGTCTTGTGTGGTTGCTTGTATTGCCTTAGGTGTTGATGTCTTTTGAGGGGGTCCCTGTGCGCCCTTATATATCCGGGGGGACAGGGTTACATGGAAAGTCCTAGCCGAGTACAGTTGAAGTCCTACTACATCACAGTCAAGTAGTTTCCTTGTACTGTAGCTAGTTCTACAACTATTCGGGTAGTTACAAAAAAGGTAATTCACATCCATGAGCTATCACTTACTCTACAACATTCCATGCCTATAAGTAGTCCGGCTGCCCCGGGTCTGACACAAGTTGTTCGACAGCGTTACGGTTAAGCTGAATTATGCATTCTGTCTCTGGATTCCTTGGCAGCTGCATGAGACGCATAGTAGCTTCTGCCATTACAGCGATAGGAGTGTTGAAGACTGCATCTGCTACATTGTCAAAGTCCTAATTGAGATCACGCGGGTTAATACGAGCGGGTTCAGCTACTCAGACCCTGCATTCTTCCCTTCGTTGGTTCTTCACTCTGCGAGTATTCGCTTAGCTTCATCCTCATCTTGTGGGGCGTTTGCCGTCAAATCATCCTCCGAGATCTGGTCTGGAGTTTCATTGGGGTCATGCTGACTAAGGGCGTCCGGATCTGGCGGATTATGCATGATCAAAGAGATCTGGCGCTCTGGAGTATGACTTTCGAGATCTGACCCATAATCAGCTAGTTCAGTTCCCACAGATCCAGTATCCCATATGGGTGTAACGGGAGTACCGTGCTGAAACGGTAGGTCATTGATGCTGGCAAATTCTCGAAGGCTATCGAGTAGTTATGCGGGTGAGTAACTGTGGCAAGACTTGACTTGAAGCTTTGCCAACACATCAATGATTAGGTCCAAATTGTCGTGCGATGACTCATCTGAATCTGAGTATACGTCGAAAACAGGTGCCTCCCGGCTGGCGGTGGCAGAAGAGTTCTTGACGTGTGCGTTTTGATCCAAGCTGGCTTCGTGAGAGGAGTAGATGGATTTGGTCATCTGCTGGTAAGCAGATGATGAGTTGCGCAACCTGAAGATAGGTTGAGCATAGAGAGTTCCAACCCAAGTAGAACTCGGGTCGAAATCAATCTGAGTCCGAGTAGAACTCGAGTTGACATCGAGTTTCTACTCGATCTCTTGAGCAAGATCGGGAAGCGGCATGTCGTCATGATCGTCCAATCCGGCGGTGGTGTTGCGACTTTCTGACGAGATCGCCTTCAGCTCCATGGGATTGGTTAGGTGGCTGTCAAAGCCGCCTAATCCGTTGGCGACACAGACCCATGAGCCGAAGACGAAGGTGGTGCCTTTAGGAGGCGCATGAGGTTGGACGTGAAGGTGGCCATCGAATTCGCCGATGAACTCGCCGAATCCTCTACTTGGAGCGCCAGCTGTCGGTGTTTAGCCGCCAAGCCTGCTCAGGGATACCCTTAGCAATAGGATTGTTGGCAAGCGATCGACTAGCTCTGGAACTCGATGGTGCAAGGAACATAAAGATTTAGACAGGTTCGGGCCGAAAGGTGCTTAATACCCTACATTCTATGTGGTTGCTTGTATTGCCTTAGGTGTTGATGTCTTTTGAGGGGGTCCCTGCCCACCCTTATATACTCTGGGCAGACAGGGTTACATGGAAAGTCCTAGCCGAGTACTGTTGGAGTCCTACTACAACCCGGTCTGGTAGTTTTCCTTGTACTGTAGCTAATTCTACACTTATTCAGGTAGTTACAAAAGAGGTAAGCTACATCCATACACTATCCCTTACTCTAGAACATTCTATGCCTATGAGCAGTGCTACTACCCCTGGTCTGACACCTTCCCCCTAGCGGAAAGCATGCCGAAAGAGGACAGGGGATCATCATCAACAAAAGGGGCCTTATACCCATAGCTAAGCGGGTGATCGTGAAAGTCATTCCTACCTTCCTTACCCACAGAGCCAGGAAGTGGAGGATCGCTTTCAAATATCCTCACATCGTCGTATGGGGAACACAATACAAGAATAAAGAATTATCCAACTGGAATAGTCAAACAGATGAAAAGCAGTCAGAAAGGAGAACAATATTACCTCCGCAGGAGGGTTTGTCGCTCGGAAAACCGTGGGCACATACGGACAGTGAGCTGGTCCGGAAAGATGCTTCAGATCACCCCAAGCCCAGCTTCATGTACGATCGATCGGCTCTGCAGACAACCGATCAACATCCTTAGTCCATTGGTATTGGAACCCAAAATGCACGCGCGTCTGGAGCGGCTGAATTTGGCACTAAACATAATTCCAAACAACTGAAGCAGCCGTCACACCCATCTTCTGGAAGCGAACAGCGCGATCCAGGAGTTCAGAAACATGCGCAGGACAACCAGTAATGGACCCGAGATACCAACCCTTCAGCCACTCGGCCGGCTCAGCACTGAACCGAGGAAGACCAGTCGAAGGATTCCTAATGTAAAACCAGTCGTATGGCCATTGGGGACGCTCAAGGCAATTTTGGGAAAAAAACCAAGTATTTCTCGGCTACTTTTTCCTGAAGCTCCAAATGAGTGCACCCGACTCTATCCAACCTCTTAGAAAAGGGGAGCAGCACAAGCTTGTATAGAGTACGAAAGAAATCGAAATGAGGTTCAATGCCAAGGGAAGCCTCACTGAAGTGCATGAAGACATAAATGTGCAGTACACACTGCGGAGTAAGGTGGTGGGTTGGATCTTATAGTGTAACACCCTAGTTTAAATTTCAGCATTTATTAATAAATTAATTGGCTTTAGTTAAATTTTCTAAGGTTTATTGTGTTTAGTTGGCATTTAATCTAATTTTTGTTCCTTAATTAATTAAAAATTATCATAGGTTTAAATTTTTGTTGCATTCATGCTGGTGCATAATTTTATTTGAGTGTGGTTTGAATTCAAATTCAAATTTGAATTCAAACTTTGTTTGGATTAGAAATAGAAAAGGAGAAATAGAAAGAAAACCCAAAACAAAAACTCAAAACCCAACCCGCAGCCCACCTCTCTCCCTCGTCCGGCCCAAACCCACACCTCCCCGGCCTGCCCAGCCGCGGCCCAGCGCGGCCACGCAGCAGCCCGCTCGGCCTGGCCCACCCGTCAGCCTGCGCCGCGCCCCCCGATCGCCCGCTCCCTCTCCTGGCTCCCTGCGCGCCCGACCCCACCAGTTAGCGCCCGCTGCCGCGCCTCGCCTTTCCCCTCACTGCAGCCCGGGCCCGCCTGTCGGACCCGTCCCCTTCACCCGCAAACGCCGCGCCTGCTCTGTTTTGTTTCCGTCCCGGACGCCGCTGCGCCGTGGACCGCCGGCCCCGTAGGACCCACTGTGCAGTCTCCCGTGCGCGTCCCCCTTCTAGAAGCTCCGCCCGAGCCTGAATCCCGCAGAACCGCGCCGTGATCCGATTTCTCCACGCGCACGGATCCGGGCGCAATCCCCGCGGTGTCCACGACGGGCACGCGTATCCAAGATCTCCGGACCCTTCTTAAGTGGCCGTGACCCTCTCCGGTGCCCCACCCTCATCCAGCAACCCTCGCCAAGCCCTAGAACGTCGCATCCACCCTTGCACCGCACCATCTTCCTGATTTTCGCCGGAGACCCATCGCCGGTGAGTGGAATTCTCGCCGCGATTCAGCCCCGCCGCTGGCCTCTTGACCTGACTGACAGCTTCTCTGGGACCACAGCCGACCAGCGCACCTGCTCGAGGGAATTGGAGGCCGGAGCTGCGTCTCATCGACCCCTCCCCGAACCCAGCGCCGACCCGCCGCCGTTTCACGCCGTCGACCTCCCCTGCGCCACGCTCTCTACTGCTCCGAGCCTCGGTGAGCACGCCCTTGCTTCCCTGTTTCTTTTGTACGGGCGATTAGAACCTGTAGCGCACCCTAGGTGCCCCGGCCGCGCTTGCCGGCGCTTCACCACCGCCGCCGAACCGCCCATGTCGGCGGGAGTCCCCTTCCCAGCCCTGCCGCGCTTCTTTAAGTTCCCCAGTGGTTTACGCATGAGGCGTACTACCTCCCAGGCCAAACCGCATGCCAAATCTAGCCCCAGAACGTCGGATCCGACGAACTCCGGCGAGCCCTATGCTGCGCCGCCGCGGAACAGGGCACGCCGGCGCGTTCCGCCGCCGCCCCACACCCAATCGCCTAAGAGCCGTCCGATCCGAAACCTAGGGCCCAGATTAGATCGCATCCCCGCTAGATCCGAATCGTCGGATCGAGATCCAACGGTCTGGGATCAAAGATACCGGTTCGGCCGGTACTTTTGCTAAAGAGTCCCTGGACTCTCTGCTAATCAACCCGCAGTCCAGGCGCTTTCAAAAATAATTACAGTTTGGCCCAAATTTTAGCGCTTAGCCCCCTGACCTTTCTATATTTAGTACCCGCCGTCCAGGGCAGTTGGTTTTGCACGTTAGCCCTTAGATTTAATAGTTATTTACGTTTCAGCCCTCGGTTTTAGCAGAAAAGCCCCTGAAACCTTAGTTTTCTTACAAATAAGCCCCTGAATCTTGTTTTAGGCCTAGTTTGTGCGTTTTAGCTCCGTTTTTAGCGTTCTTTATGTCCACGCGATCGTTGTAACGCGTAGAATAGTTCTAGAGTAGTTTTGTGCGCTGTTTTCATGTATTGTTGTTTTGTTTCTTAGTTTTTGTTAGTGTTTGCTTGTATGCTTATTTCGTGCATTGTTTTGGCCATGTGTTCGTGAGTAGACGCTGATCCAGTTGAGGAGCCCCAGTACCAGTACCCGGAGCAGCCGTCTTCGGAGCAGTTTGAGCAGCAGCCAGAGCAGTACGAGGAAGGCAAGTATAACATGAACAACCTATCATCTTTAAGTACAATTTCATACTGCATTTTAATACTGTATGCCTTTAAGGATTTCCTAGCCACTTTATATCCTTTATATATACCTTTGGGTTGCATTTTGGTTAGTTGTGCTAGGTTGCTGCGCTAAAACACACTCTGGTCCTTTTTAATTAATTTGATTAATGGTTTACTTGAACTTAATTCTGAGAGTGGCACTCTGTGTGGCTTGAGTGGCTCACGTCTCGTTAAAAGATGTTTTTGTAGAAACATGGTTTAGGGGGCCAGCACGGTGCTTAGTGCTTGGTTGGCCACTCTCCATAAGGACCGGTTCATAGAGCGACAACCTGGGACAACAGCGCTACCACAAGGCTAGAATGGGATAGACTTGGCGTAATAATTAGATCTTTTTGGTTTGGAGTAACTTACCTGCGGGGCAAGAGTAGTAAGCTTCAATGGTCCCTGCTCCTCCGGCTTGGTCTGTGCTTGGATTGCGCTCCTGTGCTTGTACCCCCGGAGGTGGGCCCCATCGTCGCCGACCTAACTCTCGCGGTTACGCCTTACCAACGAGATTCTTTTTAAAGGCCTCGTAGTGAGTCGCTGGCCATCTCACCTAAGGAAGTGTGATGAACAACTGGCGTAGCTCACGACTTGTGGGTAAAGATGTGCAACCTCTGCAGAGTGTAAAACTGGTATACTAGCCGTGCTCACGGTTATGAGCGGCCCAGATCCTCCTTTTGATTAGTGAAGTTATCTCCTTCCGACGAGGGAGGTGCTTCTCGGGGTTTACCTTGGTGGTTTGGTTTTGGTTTGGTTTCTCAATAGTATCATAATTAAATCTGATTAATTACTATGTAACTGGGTTAATGGTAATTCATCAACTCGTAGTAAATAGCTTTAATAAAATTTTGCCAACACTTAAAAGCTAATGCAGTTGAGTCAGCCAGCCTAGAGCCTCATAGTTTGTGTTATACTTGTTGAGTACAAGTTGTGTACTCACTCTTGCCTCTTCTCTACTTTTTCCTCTTGGCTACGCTACTGCTGCTCAGTTCCTGCCGACACGAGGGAGTTCGTCCAGCGCTACCAGGACTACGAGGACTTCTAGGTGCTTCGTCTCCCAGTCGACGTCCCTGTGGCGCCCTGCTTCAGCTTCGGAGAGCTTTATTCGTATTTTGTACTTCGCTTCCGCTGTATCAGACATTTTTGTCATTATTGTAATAAATAGCATTCGTATTTCGATTTATTACGTCTTATTCGTGATATGTGCTATGATATACTGTTCATTCTGTTGTATATACGTGTGACTTGATCCTGGCACGTATATGATTGCTCGGCTTATGTTCTTTTATAAACCGGGTGTTACAGAGTGGTATCAGAGCCATATCGACTGTAGGACGAAGCCTAGATAGAACTGGTCGAGTTTTAGGACTTCTTCTCTTCAATCCTTGCCTGCTGAAACTATTTTACTATTATACCCCTTGACTTCTATGACTTTTACCTTTCTTGCCTTGATTTCTCTCTCTGAAGAATAGTTTTCGTATATTTTGGCCTGAATCAGTCATCTAACCACCATGAGCATAGCTAGGTGACCTTTTTATAATAATACGATAGCACATTCCGCGACACGTTGTGTTAGTCGAGTCTTTTGCTAAACTCGGCTAAGTCGTGAAAATTGTCTGCTTGTTATTATGCTACATGTTTGATTTGGATTTTTGACTGATTGCATAGCTTAGTAGTTTAAATTTGCTTAAAGAAAATCACTCTGATGTTAAAGTTAACTAATTAATAAAATGAGTTAGATCGTTGGGGGTAAAACAGTCAACTCTATCCTGTCTACTTTATCATGGCTGAGTCTTTTTCCGCAAAGAGTTATCATATCCATCTGAGTTTATTCCTGCAATATCCTTACTCGTGGAATCTTTTATTCAAATCAGATGGTGAACACCAGGAGCACCGGTTCCGGTTCTGGCCAGCAGCAGGGTCAGAACAACCAGGGTACCGGGATCCCGATGCCTCCGCCCTTGACTCCGGAGCAGTACTTCCAGCTCCAGATGCAGATGATGGCTACCCTGAACAACACCGTTCAGGCTCTTCAGCACGCTCACACTCAGCCTCCGCCTCCTCCCCCGCCGCAGCCTCGCGACAGGCGTGCTGAGTTCCTGAGGGGTCACCCGCCGACGTTCTCTCACACGTCCGACCCTCTTCAGGCTGACGACTGGCTCCGTGCAGTGGAGCGTCAGCTGGACATCGCCCAGTGCGATGACCGTGAGCGCGTCTTGTACGCAGCAGGACAGCTGCGAGGGGCAGCTTTGGACTGGTGGGAGTCCCACCCAGTTCACGACCGCGAGGCTCTCACCTGGCTCCAGTTCAGGGAGCGTTTCCGTAGCCACAACGTCCCCGCGGGCGTTATGAAGATGAAACAGAAGGAGTTCCTTGCACTGAAGCAGGTAATCTTAAATATAATCATTCAGCGGTTTCTTTTGAACTAATGCCCCTTGATCTATCCTTATGAATCTTGAGTTAATCTTCCGATATCTATCTGTCTTTGTGAATTCAGGGAACTATGTCGGTCACGGAGTATCGTGATCGCTTTCTTCAGCTGGCTCGCTACGCCCCTGCCGAGGTTGCGGATGACCGCAAGAAGCAGGAGCACTTCATGGAGGGTCTTGAGGACTACCTCCAGTACGCGCTGCTCAACCTCCGCTTCGACGACTTCAACCATCTGGTTGACAGTGCGCTCAACACTGAGCGTAAGCACCTGGAGATGGAGGACAAGAAGAGGAAGGTTGTCCCCGTTGCTTCCGGCAGCAACACTCGTCCACGACTCCAGCAGCCCCAGCAGTACCAGCCTCAGTACCGGCCTCCTCAGCAGTACCAGCAGAGGCCACCGCAGTAGTACCCGCCTCGACAGCAGCAGGCAGGTCAGGGCCCGAGGTTACCGGCACCTCCGGCTCGTGCTCCACCAGCTCCACCGGCACCGCAGGCTCCACGTCCGGCAGCTCCTACCGGACAGCAGGCTCAGGGACCTCCTCGCACCTGCTTTCACTGCGGCCAGCCGGGGCACTACGCCAACGCTTGCCCCCGGAAGGCGCAGGCGGGACAGCAGGGATGCCCAGCTCAGCCCAGGGCGCCAGCACAGGGCAGGGTGAACCACGTGATGGCCGAGTCAGCGGCCGAGGCTCCCAACGTGGTTATTGGTACGTTCATGGTTAATTCATATCCAGCTACAGTGCTTTTTGATACTGGTGCTACGCATTCCTTCATTACTCAGTCTTTTGTCGAGCATCATGGTATTCATACTAGCACATTAAAGAGGTGCCTGTTAGTATCTTCACCGGGAGGACAGTTGAGGTCTCACACTTACTGCCCGAGAGTCAGTGTTTCTTTGAGGGGAGTAGAGTTCTGTACTGATCTGATGGTGCTAGACACCAAGGGCATTGATGTCATTCTGGGAATGGAGACTCTGGCCAAATGGGGAGTTCGGATAGATTGTGCTCAGAGGACAGTCTTGCTATCAGCTTCCAGTGGCCAAGAGGTTGTTATCAGTGCAGTAGAGCCTTCTGGATTTCTTCACCATATGGAGGCTAGACCCACGGACGGTATTCGCGTGGTGTCTGAATTCCCGGATGTCTTTCCGGATGATCTGCCAGGTATGCCGCCTGAACGCGCCATTGAGTTTTGTATTGATCTCTTGCCTGGCACAGCCCCTATTGCAAAGCGGCCCTACCGTATGGCCCCTATAGAGCATGAAGAAGTTAAGAAGACTATTGATGAGTTGCTAGCCAAGGGCTATATCCGTCGCAGCTTCTCTCCTTGGGCTTTTCCATTGCTGCTAGTAGATAAGAAGGATGGCTCGAAGAGGATGTGTGTGGATTATCGTGAGCTGAATGCAGTCACTATCAAGAACAAGCATCCACTGCCCCGTATTGAGGATCTCTTCGATTTGCTTCGAGGTGCTCGTATATTCTCGAAGATTGATCTTCGTTCGGGTTACTTTCAGCTGAGGATCCGTCCTGGGGATATTCCGAAGACGGCATTCACCTGCAAGTACGGGCTATATGAGTATACAGTCATGTCCTTCGGCTTGACTAATGCCCCGGCTTACTTCATGCACCTGATGAACATGGTCTTCATGGATTATCTGGATGTCTTTGTGGTGATTTTTATTGATGATATTCTGATCTTCTCCAAGACAGAAGAAGAGCATGAGGAGCATCTGAGACTCGTGTTGCAGAGACTGAGAGAGCATCAGTTGTATGCTAAGTTCAGCAAGTGCGAGTTCTGGATTGACGAGGTTCCATTCCTCGGTCATGTTATCTCTCAGGGAGGCATTGCTGTTGATCCGAGCAAGGTGAAGGATGTGCTCGAGTGGGAGACACCGCAGACAGTGAAGGAAGTCAGGTCTTTCTTGGGCTTAGCAGGATATTATCAGAGGTTCATTGAGAATTTCTCCAAGATCGCGAAGCCTTTGACTTCTTTGCTAGAGAAGAATGTGGCATTCATATGGACTGATGAGCGTCAGATGGCCTTTGATGAGCTGAAGAAGAGGTTGACTACGGCGCCAGTCCTGACTCTGCCAGACCAGACGAAGAGGTTCACGGTATATTGTGATGCTTCGAAGGATGGTCTTGGGTGTGTTCTGATGCAGGAGGGCAGAGTGATAGCTTATGCTTCACGGCAGGTACGCCGGCATGAGCTGAACTATCCTACTCATGATCTTGAGTTAGCCGCAGTTGTGCATGCTCTGAAGATTTGGAGGCATTACTTGTATGGGCAGCGGTGTGATATCTACACTGATCACAAGAGCCTCAAGTACATTTTCACGCAGAATGAGCTAAACATGCGGCAGAGAAGATGGCTAGAGTTAGTCAAGGACTATGATCTGGAGATTCACTATCATCCGGGTAAGGCCAATGTTGTAGCAGATGCTCTGAGCAGAAGAAGTTATGTCAACATGGCCGTGGCTTTCCAGATGCCTCCAGAGTTATGCGAGGAGTTCGAGCAGTTGAGTCTGGGTTTCTTGCATCATACCTCCAGTGCAGCGTTTGAGGCAGTACCGACTCTAGAGTCAGAGGTCAGGCAGCATCAGAAAGATGATGAGAAGCTGCAGGAGATTCGTGAGTTGCTCAAGAAGGGCAAGGCCCCACATTTCAGAGAGGATGATCATGGTACCTTGTGGTACAAGAACCGGATCTGTGTTCCAGATGTGAAGGATCTTCGGAAGTTGATTCTGAGTGAGGCCCATGATACAGCATACTCTATTCATCCGGGCAGCACGAAGATGTATTATGATCTGAAGGAACGTTTCTGGTGGTATGGGATGAAGCGTTCAGTGGCAGAGTACGTGGCTATTTGTGACACCTGTCAGCGTGTCAAGGCTAAGCATCAGAGGCCAGCAGGTCTGTTACAGCCTTTGAAGATTCCAGAGTGGAAATGGGAGGAAATCACTATGGACTTCATTGTTGGATTGCCTCGTACTCAGAAAGGGTACAACTCCATTTGGGTAGTAGTGGATCGTCTGACGAAGGTTGCTCACTTCATTCCAGTGAACACCACTTACTCCGGTGCTAGACTTGCAGAGTTGTACATCTCTCGGATTGTCTGCTTGCATGGTGTGCCCAAGAAGATCATATCTGACAGAGGGTCTCAGTTCACTTCCCGTTTCTGGGAGCAGCTCCATGATTCGTTGGATACGAAGCTGCGCTTCAGTACGGCTTATCACCCTCAGACAGATGGGCAGACAGAGAGAACCAACCAAGTGTTGGAAGATATGCTGAGAGCTTGTGCCATTCAGTACGGCACTAGTTGGGATAAGTGCCTGTCATTTGCTGAGTTCTCATATAACAACAGCTATCAGGCCAGTCTGAAGAAGTCACCCTTCGAGGCATTGTATGGCAGAAAGTGCAGGACTCCTCTCTATTGGGATCAGATCGGTGAGAAGCAGCTCTTTGGCCCTGAGATCATAGATGATGCAGAGCAGATGGTTCAGGCTGTGCGAGAGAATCTGAGGATTGCACAGAGCAGACAGAAGAGCTATGCTGATGGCAAACGGAGAGACCTGACTTTCAGTGTCGGTGATTATGTGTACCTGAAGGTGTCTCCGATGAGAGGAATCCGTAGATTCAATGTCAAAGGGAAGTTAGCACCTCGGTATGTGGGGCCATTCAAGGTGCTAGAGCGGAAAGGCGAAGTTGCTTATCGCCTGGAGTTACCTCTCAGCCTCTCAGGAGTTCATGATGTCTTCCATATATCTCAGCTGAAGAGGTGTCTGCGAGTACCCGAGGAGCAGGCACCCCTGGATGGAGTCGATGTCCTGGAGGATCTGACTTATACTGAGCATCCGGTGAAGATTCTGGAAACATCAGAGAGGGTTACTCGGAACAAGCGCATCAAGATGTGCAGAGTTCAGTGGAGTCATCACAGTGAAGCTGAGGCTACTTGGGAGCGAGAAGATGAGTTGAAGAAGACGTATCCAGATCTCTTTGCTAGCCAGCCCAGCTAAATCTCGGGGACGAGATTTCTTTAAGGGGGTAGGGTCTGTAACACCCTAGTTTAAATTTCAGCATTTATTAATAAATTAATTGGCTTTAGTTAAATTTTCTAAGGTTTATTGTGTTTAGTTGGCATTTAATCTAATTTTTGTTCCTTAATTAATTAAAATTTATCATAGGTTTAAATTTTTGTTGCATTCATGCTGGTGCATAATTTTATTTGAGTGTGGTTTGAATTCAAATTCAAATTTGAATTCAAACTTTGTTTGGATTAGAAATAGAAAAGGAGAAATAGAAAGAAAACCCAAAACAAAAACTCAAAACCCAACCCGCAGCCCACCTCTCTCCCTCGTCCGGCCCAAACCCACACCTCCCCGGCCTGCCCAGCCGCGGCCCAGCGCGGCCACGCAGCAGCCCGCTCGGCCTGGCCCACCCGTCAGCCTGCGCCGCGCCCCCCGATCGCCCGCTCCCTCTCCTGGCCCCCTGCGCGCCCGACCCCACCAGTTAGCGCCCGCTGCCGCGCCTCGCCTTTCCCCTCACTGCAGCCCGGGCCCGCCTGTCGGACCCGTCCCCTTCCTCCGCCCGCAAACGCCGCGCCTGCTCTGTTTTGTTTCCATCCCGGACGCCGCTGTGCCGTGGACCGCCGGCCCCGTAGGACCCACTGTGCAGTCTCCCGTGCGCGTCCCCCTTCTAGAAGCTCCGCCCGAGCCTGAATCCCGCAGAACCGCGCCGTGATCCGATTTCTCCGCGCGCACGGATCCGGGCGCAATCCCCGCGGTGTCCACGACGGGCACGCGTATCCAAGATCTCCGGACCCTTCTTAAGTGGCCGTGACCCTCTCCGGTGCCCCACCCTCATCCAGCAACCCTCGCCAAGCCCTAGAACGTCGCATCCACCCTTGCACCGCGCCATCTTCCTGATTTTCGCCGGAGACCCATCGCCGGTGAGTGGAATTCTCGCCGCGATTCAGCCCCGCCGCTGGCCTCTTGACCTCACTGACAGCTTCTCTGGGACCACAGCCGACCAGCGCACCTGCTCGAGGGAATTGGAGGCCGGAGCTGCGTCTCATCGACCCCTCCCCGAACCCAGCGCCGACCCGCCGCCGTTTCACGCCGTCGACCTCCCCTGCGCCACGCTCCCTACTGCTCCGAGCCTCGGTGAGCACGCCCTTGCTTCCCTGTTTCTTTTGTACGGGCGATTAGAACCTGTAG
Source organism: Panicum virgatum (assembly GCF_016808335.1). Classification (NCBI taxonomy): domain Eukaryota; kingdom Viridiplantae; phylum Streptophyta; class Magnoliopsida; order Poales; family Poaceae; genus Panicum; species Panicum virgatum. The sequence goes on along the minus strand of NC_053150.1, from coordinate 24,588,539 downwards.
CGCACCCTAGGTGCCCCGGCCGCGCTTGCCGGCGCTTCACCACCGCCGCCGAACCGCCCATGTCGGCGGGAGTCCCCTTCCCAGCCCTGCCGCGCTTCTTTAAGTTCCCTAGTAGTTTACGCATGAGGCGTACTACCTCCCAGGCCAAACCGCATGCCAAATCTAGCCCCAGAACGTCGGATCCGACGAACTCCGGCGAGCCCTATGCTGCGCCGCCGCGGAACAGGGCACGCCGGCGCGTTCCGCCGCCGCCCCACACCCAATCGCCTAAGAGCCGTCCGATCCGAAACCTAGGGCCCAGATTAGATCGCATCCCCGCTAGATCCGAATCGTCGGATCGAGATCCAACGGTCTGGGATCAAAGATACCGGTTCGGCCGGTACTTTTGCTAAAGAGTCCCTGGACTCTCTGCTAATCAACCCGCAGTCCAGGCGCTTTCAAAAATAATTACAGTTTGGCCCAAATTTTAGCGCTTAGCCCCCTGACCTTTCTAGATTTAGTACCCGCCGTCCAGGGCATTTGGTTTTGCACGTTAGCCCTTAGATTTAATAGTTATTTACGTTTCAGCCCTCGGTTTTAGCAGAAAAGCCCCTGAAACCTTAGTTTTCTTACAAATAAGCCCCTGAATCTTGTTTTAGGCCTAGTTTATGCGTTTTAGCTCCGTTTTTAGCGTTCTTTATGTCCACGCGATCGTTGTAACGCGTAGAATAGTTCTAGAGTAGTTTTGTGCGCTGTTTTCATGTATTGTTGTTTTGTTTCTTAGTTTTTGTTAGTGTTTGCTTGTATGCTTATTTCGTGCATTGTTTTGGCCATGTGTTCGTGAGTAGACGCTGATCCAGTTGAGGAGCCCCAGTACCAGTACCCGGAGCAGCCGTCTTCGGAGCAGTTTGAGCAGCAGCCAGAGCAGTACGAGGAAGGCAAGTATAACATGAACAACCTATCATCTTTAAGTACAATTTCATACTGCATTTTAATATTGTATGCCTTTAAGGATTTCCTAGCCACTTTATATCCTTTATATATACCTTTGGGTTGCATTTTGGTTAGTTGTGCTAGGTTGCTGCGCTAAAACACACTCTGGTCCTTTTTAATTAATTTGATTAATGGTTTACTTGAACTTAATTCTGAGAGTGGCACTCTGTGTGGCTTGAGTGGCTCACGTCTCATTAAAAGATGTTTTTGTAGAAACATGGTTTAGGGGGCCAGCACGGTGCTTAGTGCTTGGTTGGCCACTCTCCATAAGGACCGGTTCATAGAGCGACAACCTGGGACAACAGCGCTACCACAAGGCTAGAATGGGATAGACTTGGCGTAATAATTAGATCTTTTTGGTTTGGAGTAACTTACCTGCGGGGCAAGAGTAGTAAGCTTCAATGGTCCCTGCTCCTCCGGCTTGGTCTGTGCTTGGATTGCGCTCCTGTGCTTGTACCCCCGGAGGTGGGCCCCATCGTCGCCGACCTAACTCTCGCGGTTACGCCTTACCAACGAGATTCTTTTTAAAGGCCTCGTAGTGAGTCGCTGGCCATCTCACCTAAGGAAGTGTGATGAACAACTGGCGTAGCTCACGACTTGTGGGTAAAGATGTGCAACCTCTGCAGAGTGTAAAACTGGTATACTAGCCGTGCTCACGGTTATGAGCGGCCCAGATCCTCCTTTTGATTAGTGAAGTTATCTCCTTCCGACGAGGGAGGTGCTTCTCGGGGTTTACCTTGGTGGTTTGGTTTTGGTTTGGTTTCTCAATAGTATCATAATTAAATCTGATTAATTACTATGTAACTGGGTTAATGGTAATTCATCAACTCGTAGTAAATAGCTTTAATAAAATTTTGCCAACACTTAAAAGCTAATGCAGTTGAGTCAGCCAGCCTAGAGCCTCATAGTTTGTGTTATACTTGTTGAGTACAAGTTGTGTACTCACTCTTGCCTCTTCTCTACTTTTTCCTCTTGGCTACGCTACTGCTGCTCAGTTCCTGCCGACACGAGGGAGTTCATCCAGCGCTACCAGGACTACGAGGACTTCTAGGTGCTTCGTCTCCCAGTCGACGTCCCTGTGGCGCCCTGCTTCAGCTTCGGAGAGCTTTATTCGTATTTTGTACTTCGCTTCCGCTGTATCAGACATTTTTGTCATTATTGTAATAAATAGCATTCGTATTTCGATTTATTACGTCTTATTCGTGATATGTGCTATGATATACTGTTCATTCTATTGTATATACGTGTGACTTGATCCTGGCACGTATATGATTGCTCGGCTTATGTTCTTTTATAAACCGGGTGTTACATATAGTAATAAAGAAGCCCCTCCATAAACCCGCTAACTGGCATTAAAAGCCTGTGCTCAAGAACATAGGAAAACAAAATGACCTCAAAATCTTCGGGGGCTGGGAAACACTCGCCCACGGCACTCTGCCAGGGGCATTCCCCTTCCAACCGCAAGAAAAACCTTTTCTCCATGATTTCCAAATCTTCAGAAGAGCACTTACTTTACGGCCATGGTGCATTTTCCGACGATTCGCACTTGCATTTCCCTTCCTCCCCCTTCTTGGAGCCTGTGGATTTCCCCTTCTCGACCTCCTTCAGAATCTCTGATGCTCGGGGGATGCAGGCGCAGGCTCACAACCTCGCAGACAAGGTTGGAATACAAGGAGGCAACAGCGAAGGAAACGACGGCGGAGGAAAGTGAAGCCAGCGAAGGTAAAAACCAAGAGCCACCAGATTGGGATTTATAAGCCTAGTCAGGGGCAAGACCATAAATATAGGGAGCCCCAAAAGGTTGGACCCCTATTTAGACGCAATTAGGTCACAAAATTCGAGAGCCGTATCCTCAAACCGTTACCAAATATACCATGACGCTCGGAAACCTTATCCCAAAATCTCGGAACAAAGGCAAAGAGCTCGGTTGCTATCAATCTACTCGAAAATATTTTTTCTGAGATTACATTTCAAAAAAGAGGGCCCACAATAATAGGGTACAAATCAACTCGATCCTGGAAAACACGATAACTTACATGGAGTACATCGGCTATTAACCGTTACAAAGCTGTAAAGCTTGTCATTCCTAGATTGGGAATAAAAATATTCATATCCAAAAAGGAAAAATATCAAGTGCAAGGAGGCAAATTACAGTAAGAGCCTCGCAAGTCCTCTTCTTTCATCTTGACAAGGAGCCTTCCCTTCTCCCCTGGATATGTTGCAACAAGATTCAGCCCCTTTACCGAACATGCCATTTCATGGGAGCTTCCATCTTGGAAGACCCAAGAATATGACACAACCAGATCATTGAACTCCTTGAAGTTTCTTCCACCCTTGTCCCTACAGGTACAAGATGCCCAGAACAATGATGGTGGATGCTGTAATAGTAGAGATCTAGATAAACAAAACTATCCTTATCGCTCACGAGTCTTCTTCTAGCACCAGTTGCTGAGAAAAAAACTACTCGTATCATGTGGACCGGAGTTATTCAGAGTGGCATACCAACGTAGAGCCATGTTATCCACTGGATAATGACGCTAAAACAAGCCAAAAAAACTATTGATAGAGGCTGCAAGACTGACAGAACTTAGCCCGTGACACTAACAACACAAGGTTCCTGGGCACACTTGGGCAGATTCCGTTAAACAGTAATTGACATGTGACTCAACACAAGCATTACAAACCAACCATTAACTTACTTTGAGGAGGCGTTGTCAGGTCTAGTCGATGTAGTGTACCTATCTGAATCACATTTTTAGGGATTATTCCCAAAACATGGGATCATTTAGGTACTGGATTCGACTTGCTTGTTTATGCCACCGAAGTAAGAAAAATGCCATGAACTTAGATCCTTAATTCCAAATCATGGGATTTAGAGTCAAGTCTCGGGGGTTGCAGGATATGTGTCATAAATGATTTATTCTTTTCTATCCTTTTAAGGGTAAGCAAAATATTAGAGAGACCCTCAGCCTGATTCTTTGATTCAACCTAAGACTCGGGAGCTACTCCATAAGGAGTGCGACCACTTGGGCAAGAGCACCTCGCAGCCTCAGAGCAGCCCTTGAAGTACTCGGAGGAGATGATCCACGTGAAGTTCAAGAACTACTCGACGACGGTTCCAAAGTACTCGAAGACTTGCGACTACTCGGCTATGAAGAGCTCGGGGGCCTATCAAACCCCGGGCCACAGGATATCTCATGTGGCAGGGTACTGTGCGAGATGTAGGGTAGGAGATATTGTGTATAGCATGTAACCACCTGTATTTTATACCAGTCAGATTAGATGGAAACTACTAGGTATAAGCTCTAGGAGATAAACTGACTTAATATAAGGGCGGGCAGGGACCCCCTCTCATCTATCTAGGCATTAGCTAAAACCTCCAATGCATAGAGACTTCCTCTCTACGCGTCCCAGGCAATACAAACTGCACAGGACGTAGGGTATTACGCAACATCTGCGGCCCGAACCTGTCTAACCCTTATGTTGCTTGTACCATCGTGTTTTTTATCTCAGCGATCTCCCACGATCATCTCTCTACCTAAGTGTATCCCTAGGTAGACCCGGCTGTAAAACACTGACAGATAGGGTCGCCCATCCGATCAAGTTTGGCTTCTTGAGTTTGGCTTCCTGCCAAAGGACGTCGGCCATGTGGGGTGGATGGCACATTGCCTCCATAAACAAGTCAACGTCGTTCGACCAGTCTTCAAGATAATCATAGGGTTCAAGGTTATCAAGACTTTCCATGAACTCATCAAAGTCCAGATCAAACAGAGGATCAAAGAAATCAGTGGGTTCATGTGTCCAGTTGTGAGCGGTCTTTGACGAGGAAGCCTATGGGGTCCCTGAGAGAGGCAGTCACATTCGATCAAGTTGGGGGTTTGCTTTCTCGGGTTTCCCACAGGACTTTCCTGTCGAATCCTGTTTCATGGAATCTCCATGTTGGAGAGTACCCTCAGCCATGCTAATGCAGTCGAGAAGCATGGAATCGACTTGATCGATCCCAGAGAGCATGTCGCCCGTCCGAGCACATCGTGGGTTTGGGTTTTCTGGGTTCTGCTGCATCTTGGTTGGACCGAGGGCGGACTCTGCGAGCTTGATGCACCCCATGATGGATCGTGAAACTCGATCAACTCCGTCAAGTACTTCGGAGTTGTCGACCCTAGGACGCTTAATTGACTTGAGATAAGGTATTTTCTGAGTTTCGGAAAATTGAAAAATTTCAGAGCTGGGGGACTCATTGGGCTCAGTTGGCTCACCTAAGCGAGTTGGAGTCAAATAATTCCCAGCACCTTCCGAATTGGAGGCAGGTGAAACCTGATTTGATGGTTTCTCGCCGTTCAGTAGATGAATCGGTGAGTTGGACATCAATGTTTGTTTTTGGTTCCTTGGGGGCGATCAGGTAGCCAGTGAAGTCGCCTGACCCGTCGACCATACAAGCCCAGGAACTGAAGACGAAGGTCGTGCCCTTGGGCATGTTGTTGGCGTCCCTTGATTCAGCCATCGAATTCGCTATTGAACTCACCGACTCCCCTACCTGGCACGCCAGCTGTCGGTTTTTAGCCGCCAAGCCTACTCAGGGATACCCTTAGCAGTAGGATTGTAGGCAAGGAATCGACTAGCTCTAGAATCCGATGGTGCAAGGAACACAAAGATTTAGACAGGATCGGGCCGCGAGGTGCGTAATACCTTACGTCCTGTGTGATTGTTTGTATTGCCTTAGAGGTTGTATGGGGTTGATGTTTTTCGAGGGGATCCCTAACCATCCTTATATAGTTTGGGGGAACAGAGTTACATGAAAAGTCCTAGCCATGTACTGTTGGAGTCCTACCATAATTGAATCGGGTAGTTTCCTTATACTTTGACAAGTTCTACGCCTATTCGGGTAGTTATATTAGGATAAGGTACATATCATGCGCTATCCCTTATTCTAGAACATTCTTCGCCTGCGAGCAGTCTTGCTGCCCCGGGTCTGATAGGTGGTGTGTTAAAGGGTCATCCATGGGTTACTTCAAAAGAAAAATACCTCTCTTCCCATCACAAGTACTGTATATTTGAGATGGTAAGGGAGATACACGGAAGACAAGGAATCCTAAGTTTGAATTCTGACCGCTGCACGCACGCATATTTCGCGTGACTTTTGACATGGAACTGGCGCGTGTGTGGGCCTCTTCTATGATTTAATTTTTTTTTACCAAAAATTCTTTGGTACCGATTACCTTCACCCAATACCAAAGAGAGACTTTTGTACCATGTAATGTTTTCCCAATGGCGAAGGCTAAAACTTTTAATCTTGGTCCCCTAGTACCGGTTGGAAAACTAGTAAACTCATTTTCAACCGGCACTGATAGACCTTTTCTCCACCGGTGGCTCTAGGTGGCAAGGCAAATGGTCCTCCCCTGATCCCCACCCACCGTCCTACTGGATTCAGCACTTTTGCCCAGAGTTTCCATTGAGTGGCCGACGGTGATGTGTTGATTCATTCTCTGTCATCGGTAAAGGTTAGTCGGTCATTGATTTTTTAAAAATCAACTACACTCTCGAGCCCCAACCACTCTCGCACTACCGAATTCCTCTTATTTGCCGAGTGCCGCAGACACTCGGCAAAGCCAGCAATACATGGTTGCCATCAAATATATTTTTTGCCGAGTGTCATGCCTAAGGTACTCGGCAAATCATGGTTTTGCCGAGTGCCTCATTTTCGCCGAGTGTTTCACCCAGTGCACTCGGCAAATATGTCTTTTATTGAGTGCCCGTGTTAGTGCCCTCGGCAAACTCCTTTGCACTCGGCGTATAGTCGATTTCCGCTAGTGTCGTCCATTAGAGAAGATAAATATTAAACAAATTGATCCCTCTCGCCCACTCAACTCAAACTCTCGGTAAAACTGTTGAATCTTGTAGCGCGGGCGCCGGCCCCCAAAAGGTGTTTAATCCAACCGCTGGTGGTGTTTGCCTTGAGCTCCAAGGTCCCGTCATTGAACACGAGCTGCAGCTACCCGGCCGCCCAGCCCTGCATTCGTGAGTCTCTCTGAGTCTGTTGTTGACGTTGGATGGCAGATAGGACTGGCCATTCAATTTTTTGAAATTTAAAACTGATCGTTCTTCCAGAAAACCAAAAACTGACACCAAAAATATCACTTTCTTGGTTCGGTTTTTCGGTGGCACTGAACAAAACCGAAGCTCACTTTTGACAGAACAAAGACTTCTTTCTCTACGTCCACAGGCTGATGCTCATCTACCTTGTCTATATCTATCATCACTTCAGTTACTTGATTTGCCACGGTTTCTTTAGTATCCCCTATCTACAAATAAAAGAGGGGCATGACAGAATCAAACAACACTCCAAAGATGGAATTCGCGGAGTAGCAAGCATCCAGATCAAAGAAGTAGAAGATGACATACATCGGATGATTCCTCGGTTATTGCGGCCGGTGTTGCCGCTGCTTCCTCCTGCTGCTTGCTTCTGCTAGGTTGCCGTTCACGTCGTTTGCCCACGTGCCAACACCTGCCGCCTGCTCCTGCAGTGCTGCTGCCGGCGCCGGTTGGTGACGGCCCCGCACGCACGCGCTGCCTGACCAGGCTCTTGCGTGCGCATCCGCGCCGCCCAATCTCACACCGCACGCTCTGTGCTCGGAAAGAGTGTGGAGTATAGAGTGCCTGAGGGTTGAGGGCTCCACGAGATGCAGATGTGGGCAGTGCAGTCCAGCACTGAGGCCGCCCGCCACCGGCTGGTCAGTGCACGTGCGGTGGGGAGGAGGAGGATTGAAAGGATAAGGTTTAGGGATTGGAGACAAGTATATATTGTGCATGGTTCATTAACCTTAAGCCGCGGAGGGCTGCACTGGCTGATATTGGGGGCCCTAGAATTGGTAATTTCGGTTGTTCGGCTAGTTCGGTTCGGTGCGCACTGAAAACCAAACTCAAACCCAATCACCAAATTTCATAAAAAAGCAAATTAAAGTCAAACCGAAAAAAACTGAAAAACCAACAATTCAATTCGGTTCGGGTCAGTTGGGTTTGGTTCGGTAATTTTGGTGGAAAAATGTCCAGACCTAATACCAAATACCACCATGATTTGCTGCATGAAGTATGAAGTTCCCTCCACCGTTAAATGGCACGTCAAAAAACGATTTTACTATCTTTGAAGGATATGGTCCTCTGCTAGAGCTACCCGTTCCTTCCCCTCTCTCTCACTCAGCCCCGGTGTTACTGTGTTGCGGGCGCGACAGTGTGCGGCCCCGGCGATCGTACGGGTACACGGTCCTAGCAGCATGGCTCCGACAGCCGTGTGAGCCTTAAGGGTCATGTTTGGTACGGTTTTTTAGCACAGAGTACTGTAGCCAACTTTTACCACTAATTAGGGATATTAAATAAAAGAAACTAACAAAACTAACTCCACAACACTTGCGCTACTTCAGAGATGAATCTCATGAGACCTTTGACCGCATATTAAAGGATTGTTAGTGTAGCATTACTGTAACCAATTATGGATTAATTAGGCTCATTAGATTCATCGCACAAAGTTGCACCCATCTGTGAAAAGATTTGCAAATCTACTTCGTGTAGTACTTTATACATAATAGATTCTCATGTAGTGCTAGATGTGCTACTACGAGTCTAGGCTCGCGGGTCGTGGCACCGATGACCGTGCACTATTGGAGAAGCGCAAATTCGTCTGTGGCCGTTAGTACTAGTCACGGTTTCAGCCGGTACTAACGTGCAAATTAAGTACCGGGCCAAAAGAACAGTGCCCATGGGAGCCGATTAGTGCCCAGTCGGTACTAAAGTGTGCCACCGACAGCCCTCGACAGCCGCCTGCAACGGCTAGTGACAATTTAGTACCGGCTGGAGCCACCAGCCGATACTAAATGGCCGCCAGGAAACTTAGTACCGACTGGTGGCTCCAGCCGGTACTAAATGGGGAGCTTTAGTATCGGCTGGAGCCACCAGCCGATACTAATGCTTCCACTATAAATCGGGGCTTCTTCCTCCCCGAGCCGAGCCAGCGCCCATTTCACCAAAGAGCTAGCTCGAGCTCGGTTCTTCTCTCATATTAGAGTGGTGCCGCCATTTTATCCTTTTTTGTGATATTTGCACTCATCCAAGTGCGCCAAAGGTTTGCAACTTCATCCTCTCTTTTTTGATGGTCTTCAGCTTTGTTTTATGCTCCATAGATAGTTAGAGAAATTTAAAAAATTTAGAAATAGTGAGAATGAGCATTTCTTTGATTTATGCAATGATTTGAAATATATATGACCATGTGATTTAGAGAGTTTTTTTAGAATGAGTTTAGAGAGTTCATGTGATTTACTTGTATATATGTCCATATATGGAAAGTAATTTTTTTATAATGAATTATTGAAACAAGTATAATAGAATTTTTTGTATTATGGATGGATTATTTTGACACTCTAGTGATGTATTTATTCAGGCTCACATTGAAACCATATAGAAGCTTAAAAAACTTTATTTCGAAACAAGTATACGTCGTTAATCTCCATTCAACGGTGATGGCACTACATTTCGGGGATACACGATGCGCTATAAGGACGTCGCCAATAGATTGGTCGCAACACCAGCATTTTCGGTTAATGCGAACACAGCATTTGGCGCAGTCAGTGTGGTCGTTGTTGCACTGAGAGCATATCAATGAGCATGCTGCATGTGCCAAGTGCTGTGTTCGTATCAACCGTAAATGTTGGTGTTGCGACTGGCCTATTGGTGACCTACTTGTACCGCACCGTGTCCCCCCGAAAGGCAGTGTCATCACCGTAGGGTCGAGGTTGCTGACATATACATTTTCCGAAATAAAGTTTTTGTTCTTCTAGATGGTTTCTGCATATTGAAAAGAGTGTTCTCTTGAAACTGAAGGGTGTCAAAATAATTAGGAGTTATAGAGATTTATTTCAATTAATTAGAGATTTATTTCAAATGTCCTTTTTATATATGTATACTTGTTACCACCAAGTGTCAACTGTAAACGAATTAGTGTTGCTATTGGGGCATTAGTCATATCGTGCCGAACAAGGGTTTAGGCAGAGCTACGACATTGAAAGGCACACAATGATGACTAATGGCTCAATAGCAACTCTAATTTATCTACATTTTAGACTTGGTGGTAACAAGGGTACACTTTAATTGTTATTTTGAGAGCAATTATTGTTTTATTGTAATTGTAATTATTGTTTTATTGTTTTATTGTAATCGTGAGATCATAGACACTTACCAGCAAGTGTGAAATGTAAATGAATTAGTGTTTGCAGTTGGGTCATTAGTCACATCGTGCCTGCAATGTCGCAACTCTTTCTAGACCCTTCATTATTTAGATAGGGTGAGGCCACGAGCGACGAAGAATAAGGGCTTAGACAGAGTTGCGACATTGCACGGCACACAATGATGACTAATGCATCAATTGCAACTCTAATTTGTTTACATTTCAGATTTGATGGTAAGTGCTTGTGAAACTCCAATATGAGGATATTGTACATATTTTAATTGTAATTGTGAGAGTAATTCTTCGTCTTTTTATATGTTTTCATTGTTATTTGTAAGAGTAATTAATCTAATCATTGTAATTGTAATAGTAATTAATATTTGTATTGTAATTGTAAGAATTTATATTTAGTGAAAAATAAAAGTGTTTTCCAGTAAAATATGGCTACAGCAGCTGGAGGGAGTGGCGCCGGTGGGGGTGATCATTGTCTTTCTGGAGAGAAGGGCACAACTCCAGTAGGTCGTCGGTCCAAGAAACCTAGTGCTTTTCATAGGGCAGTGCTCCATTATTTGGAAAAAGAATATAGAGAATGTGTGGCAAGGGGCGAGGAACCTCCGTTTGATCTTGAGTATTTGTTGCGGCGTTACGGTTCGTCGCCACCAAACCCGGAGGTTCCAGCTCCGCCATCTTCAATTCTTCTGCGCCAGCAAGAAATCCGTCAGAGCATTATGCGTTCCCACAGTTGAAAACCTATGTGTTGTTGTGCGAATATTTAAGTTGCATGGTTGTTGGGATATTTGTGTTCGTTTTCGAATGCAAACTATGTATGTGTTGTTGACTAAATCATGCTACATGGTTGAAGACTTATGTGTTGTTGAATAAATTGTGTTGGATGTAATAAAAATGTTTGTTATTACAAAATTGCTTATCCAACGAAAATATATTATTTGTACATGGATCAACAATGGATGTAGGCCAACGGTGCACAATGGAGTGGATTAACGGTCTTAAAACTTTCCTCGATGCTGCTGAGGCCCACAAGTCGTCGAAAGGTTTCATGTTCTGTCCATGCCACATTTGCAAAAATCAAAAGGACTTCTCAAAACGACATACTCTATATGTCCAACTATTTGAAAAGGGTTTCATGGATAACTATACTCTTTGGACCAAGCACGGTGAACTTGGAGTTCCAATAGAAGACAATGAAGAAGATAATGACGATGATAACATCCTAGATTGGGGTCACTTGAATGAAGCGGGTGCCTTTGAAGATGAACCAATGCATGAGGCAGAAGCAAATGCTACACAAGAACAACAACCTGACGAACTAGGTCAGGTTTTAGTCGATGCACACACCCCTTGAGAACACCCCTTGATAAGGAAAGGGAAACATTTCAAAGGGGAACCGGAAACTCGAGCTAAGCCTATGTTCCGTGATGGAAAGCGTGTTTTCTCGATGATAAAGGATGTTCATGTACTGTTCGGAAAGGGTCGCGGCAGCCAACCAATTCTGAATAATGAAAACGGCCATGCACCGATGTGGAAGAAGAAGTCTATATTGTGGGAGCTATCTTATTGGGAAGTCTTGGAGGTCCGCAACGCAATTGACGTCATGCACCTGACAAAGAATTTTTGCGTGAATGTACTAGGTTTCCTTGGTACTTATGGTCAGGAAAAAGATACACTGGAAGCAAGACGTGACCTGAAAGAAATGAAACAACGAGAAGATCCTGAAAAAAGAGAGAAGGGACAACACTACTTACGTCCTGCTAGCTACACTCTCAGTAAAGAGAAGCAAAGCATGTTTGATTGCTTGAATAGTATAAAGATACCATCCGGGTACTCGTCGAATATACAAGGAAGATTAAACATGAAGGAGAAAAAGCTCACAAATTTAAAGTCTCATGACTGTCACGTCTTGATGACACAATTACTTCCAGTTGCGTTGAGGAGGTATTCTACCTGAGAATGTTAGATTGGCAATCGTGAAGTTATGTGCTATCCTCAACAAAATTTCACAGAAGGCAATAGATCCGGAGAAGCTCATACAACTATAGAATGACGTTGTGCAATGCCTTGTCAGCTTTGAGATGGTGTTTCCACCTTCGTTCTTTAATATTATGACACATCTCTTGGTTCATATTGTTAAAGAGATAAATATTCTGGGACCTGTATTCCTACACAATATGTTCCCTTTCGAGAGATACATGGCAGTTCTTAAGAAGTATGTTCGCAAACGTTCTCGGCCAGAAGGATGTGTTGACTTTATTGATGATCTTAATCCAATTGGGGTCCCCATGTCACGCCACGAGGGGAGACTGAAGGGAAAGGGCATATTAAGGAAGAAATCTAATATGCACATCCCAGAAAGTGAAATCCGCAAAGCAAATTTCACCGTTCTACAAAATTCATCCCTCATGGCTCCATATATGGATGAGCACATGAATAGCATACGGTCTAAAAACCCAGGGAAGTCTAAGGCCTGGATTACATGGCATCACATAGTTAACTTTGCTGTTTGGCTTAGAGCAAAATTGATGGGTGACGGCACGATTGTAGAGCAACTTCAATGGCTGCCAAGGGGCCTATCAATGACAATCATGCAGTACCAAACGTATGAGATTAATGGATATACATTTTACACAAGAGCTCAAGACAAAAAGGGCACGAACTAAAATAGTGGTGTGCTTATGGACGCAATAGGAAATGATAGAAATAAGGACAGCTACTTCGGAATCATAGAGGAGATATGGGAACTAGAATATGGTCCTTTGTTGATTCCTTTGTTTCGGTGCCAATGGGTGAACCGAGCTGGAGGCGGCGTAACGATAGACCGGTATGGAATGACAATTGTGGCTTCAAAAAGATTGGATACAAAGATGAACCATTCGTCCTAGCAAAGGATGTCGCACAGGTGTGTTCTACATGAAGGACATGTCAAGCAAGCCTAGGAAGAATACCTCCAAGTCTGACGACGAGCCAAAACGCCACATAGTTCTTCCAGAAAAATGAAAAATCATTGGAGTTGAGGATATTTTCGGACAAGTCAGAAGCCGTTCTCGGTTGATGTTGACCCAAGCATCTTGTTATCCAAAGAGGACGCTCCTTATTTACGCCACGATCACGACCAAGGGACATTCGTCAAAAGGAATATTGTAAATGTTCCATTAAATAATGTTGAGTCATAGTATCCATTATGTTTTATTTTATTGTTCATTTGATCAAGTGATTTATGTAATAATATATATTTTTTGTGGTCACTAATAATATCAATTAGTATTGTTTACCAATGTATTAATTGCTCGTTCTGTGTTTGCATCTTCAACATGATCCCCTTCATTGTCTACTCCACAATTACTATTTTTCTTGATCTAAATAACATATATTAGCATTTTCATTAATTTTTTTAAATATGTCACACACCAAAAACATTTAAAAGGAAAATAAAATAATTTTTATATGCATATACCTATATTCTACAAATTTTTCATAATGAAAAGTACTATACAATAATTTTGCAAGTTCAAAATATTATATCCTTATATTTTAAATGCATTTATCAATTTTTTACACATTAGAAAAGCATAATCCATTACCAAAATAATGACTGCAAAATATTATATTTTTTGTTTTAGTACCGGGCAAGGCCTTGTCCCGGTACTAAACTGCCTCCATGAAATTTTCCCGCCGGTGGAGGCGGTTTAGTATCGGGCAGAGCCTTGGCCCAGTACTAAAGTGTCCACTTTAGTACCGGGCCGTGGTAGCGCCCGGTACTAAATGTCCCAGGAGCAAGTTTAGTACCAGGCCGTCTGCCCTCCTATATATATACTCTAGGACTTAGATCGATTTCATTCTCCTCAATCCCCTCTCGTCGTCGTCGCCGGCCACCGTCCACCTCGCGCACCGCCGTCCCGCCCGACGCCACCACTGTCCAAGACCGCCACCGTGCCATCCCGCCCGTGTGCTCCCCGACCGACAACGCGCCGCGTCGGCTCGAGCGCTCCTCGACCGCTCCATCGCCGTCACGCTCGATCGTCCTCGACCTCGGCCCGTGAAGCGTCCCCTCATAAGAGGTGACTTAAATGTGATACAAATATCAATCCCAGGAGGCTGATAATATATTTATTACATCTGATGGTACATCACCGTACAACTCTGCGAGGTAATGGGCAATGAAGCGCCACTATCGCGAGGATAACAACTAAAACCCAAACAACGATATTAACTACGAAGAGGTCATCAGAGTCTTGTGCCATACGAAGCTTCCTGCGGGTGAACCTATCCACAGGCAAGGTTGGGTGCAGAACTAAACCCCTACTCAACATCCTCAGGAACAAAGTCTGGATCTTCCTCTGTAAAAATTAAGCAAGGGGTGAGTACAAACGTACTCAGCAAGTCCAACCACACCCACAGAGGGGGTATAAATAGAGTTCATGCACAGGATAAATCAAGGATAAGGTAGGGTTTAACTTGCGGAAAGCTAATTTTAACACATTCAAGGGTTTATTTTGAAACAGGTTTTTAAAACAATTCTTTTCTAACCGGTGGGGTTGATCCACACAGGATCCAAGATTTTAAAAGTTGCCACCGGACTCCTCATCCGCCGTAGCACACAGCACAGCTGCCGGACACCTTACCAAAACAACTCACGCCATCCCAACCATTCCAAGAAGAAACACTAGTTATGTGACCAAACCGTAACTTGCTCAGTACCGTGGGCACGGCTATTCAAATAAGTTTTTAACTCTGCAGAGGTGTGCAACTTTACCCACAAGCGGGGTACCACAGCACGATCACCTTAGTGTTGGTGCAGATCCCAACAAAGCCATTACCCGCCTTAGCTAGACCTGACTAGCCACCACGGGATCCACCAAGCGGTCATTGACATATCACTGAGGTTTAACCGGGGCATAAGTCACACAGAGCTTATCCCTTCTCCTTGATCACCCGTTGCTCTCAGCCCTCCTGATGGCTATCAAACTAACTAGTGGGGTTTATGCTGAGCCGTTGCCACACACAATGGTCGAGTGGTTTGCATGATAGTTGAGTCAGGCAAGATGACACATCAACTCGGTCCTTAATTGTGACAAGATGGATATCTCCCAACCTTGCTCAACCACACAGGTACGAGCACACCTTCTGGCAATTCACACAGAAATGCCATCCATCTCATCGAGATACGTCTTTCATTTATTTTCAACAAATCCACCATTTTCCCTTCCCATACGCTCACACATTTTCTTTTATAAATAATCACATTTGATGTGTAGTAGAACGAGTATAAGGTCCTAAGCAATTCTTGCAGTAATTAACATCCACACAGAACGAATCATATGTAGACATCAATCTGGGTGGTCAAGGAATGGTTAAAACAAATCAAGGGGTGGCTATCCCACCATGTTTTAGCACTAAAAGCATATGCAGTTTTATAAAACAGGCCAGTAGGTTGTGTTTATAAAATTGGGACAAAATATGCATCAAAGGATGAGATTGAACTTGCCGTTCACAAAACCTTCCGGAAAGTACTGTCCTTTGGGTTCGAGGTTGCGGTACTGGTCCTAGCACACTTGCTCATGGTACTGCTCGTCGACGGGTTCTCCCTCATTCACACCGTGATCTACGACGCACACAAACAGGCACACAATAAAGAAAAAGAAATAAAGGTTTTATCGTTGAGGTCGAATCGGAAAAAAAATTAAGATATGGAGATAGGAGTAATATTTTTGGGTGGTTTTCTAATGGCACGGCCGAAATCATGTTAGAAATAGCTTAGTAAAGTTTTGGGGCAAACGGAGGATTTTTGGCACATGAAATGATAGGTCGAAGAGGCATTTAGGAGCTAAATCGGGGTTCAGGGGCTTCTTTGTAAATATTTTTGAGGCTGGAAGGACTTGATTATAATTTTTGAAAATATTTGTGTTACTCCAGAAAGGGGCAGGGGTTTATTTAAAATTATGTTTATATGGTGGGAGGGCTAATTATCAAAAATAGAAAAAGGGAGGGCTTCTTTTGCAAAAGAATTAAAAGAGTGGAAGGGCTCTTCTAGAAAAAGAGGAAAAGGGGAGGGGCTCTGGGCAAAATCGCCCTTCTTCCTCCTCTCTCCCGAACAGAACAGAGGAGGGGGGGCGTACGGCGGCGGCCCTCGCCGGCGGCCCAGGGCGTGGCGGCGGCCGGGAGGTGGGGGAAAAGAACGAGGAGAGCGAGGGGGTTCTATTCCCCCTACTACCTCGGGCTGGGGTGGAGCGGGGAGGCGCGCCCACGGTGGCCGGCGGGAGGCGGCGGTGGAGCTTCGGGGCGATGGCGCTGGGAGGCCAGGGAGAGAGGTGCACGGTGGTGGGCGAGTCATGGGGATGGAGGGCTCGGTGGAGGGCCTACTTATCGGCCGGGTGGAGCAAGGAGGAGGGAGGAGAGCGGTGGCCGGCCGGTGAGCTCGAGGGCGGGCGATTAATGGTGGTGGGGCCATTTTAGCATCGCGGAGCGTGCGTGGTGGTGCTGAGGCGACAGCGTGTAGGGGTGATCGGTGGCGCGTAGCGGGGGGGCGGCGCCCAGGGGTGGTGCAGCGGCCAACGGCGAGGTGCCGCGTGGCGGCGTGCTGCACGAGAGCTCGGCTCCGTGCGAGCTCTGCTGATGCTTCTTGGGCGCGTGCGCGCGTCGAGGCAGGCAAGGGGGCACGGCGCACAGTGAGACGGGACGGGCGAGCAGGGAGAGGCCGCAAGTGGTGGCGGTGTGCGGCGAGGGCAGCTCGCCGGGGCGGGCACGGGCGATGAGGCGAGCAGGAAGGGCGGTGGCGCGTAGTGGTGGCGGAGTGATGGCACGGCAGAGGAAGGACGCGCAAGTGGTGCAAGTGGGGGCGGCGGTGGCCGGGGGGCTGGGCGCCGATGTCGAGAGCGCTCGGCGCGCCGCGCTTGCAGGAAAGGAGAGAAGAAGGAAGAAGCAGAAGAAAGGAGGAGGGAAAAAGAAAAAAGAAAAGGGAAAAGAAAATGGAGAAAAAGAAAAAGGAAAGAGAGAGAGAGAGAGGCGCGGCGGGATTCGCGGCGGCGGTTGGCCACGTGTGTGCCGCGGCGTTCGGCCGAATAGCAACATGCACGTAGATCGGGGAAGAACAGAGAGACAAGACAGCGATCGGTACTGGTGTCGGAACGGCGAAATGCCGGGAGAAAATTTCGGGAGGTTAGGAGCTCGGACAGAAAAAGATTTTGAAAGGATTTGAGCTCATCGACGAAAAAGATTTTGAAAATGATTTTTAGCGAGTGATTTAATTGGATGAATTTTTACGGATGTTACAAACCTACCCCACTTAAAATGAATCTCGCCCTCGAGATTCGGCTGGTTCTTAAAGAGATGGGGAACTCCTTCTTCAGAGCATCTTCGCGTTGCCACGTAGCTTCTTATATTCCGTGTCTGTTCCATTGCACTCTGCAAATCCGTACTTCTGAGTCCCTTGTTCTTTTTGTGAGAGTGTCCAGAATTTTGACCGGTACTTCCTGATATCGCAGGTCTGGCTGCAAATCTATCGCCTCTACTGGCACATGTTCTGTTTCGGGTACCTTCAAACACCTCCTTAATTGTGAAATATGGAACACCGGGTGTATGTCTGACATCCCTTCTGGTAGTTGGAGTCGGTAGGCTACTCTTCCGACTTTCTTTAGCACTTGGTACGGTCCAATGTACCGAGGGGCTAACTTTCCATGTACTTGAAACCTTCGGGTCCCTCGAATGGGTGAAACCTTGAGATAGACGAAGTCTCCTTGATTGAAACTTATTTCTCGTCTCTTCTTGTCCGCGTACTCTTTTGTCTAGACTGGGCTGCTTTCAACTTTTTGCGGATTTCTGCTACTCTTTCTTCTGCTTCCTTTTATGAGGGCTGGTCCAACTAATGAACGCTCTCCTACTTCTGACCACATTAGAGGGGTTTTGCACTTTCTCCCATAGAGAGCTTCAAATGGCAACATGCCTAAGCTGGCCTGATAACTGTTGTTGTATGAGAATTCTGCATAGGGTAAACTTTGTTCCCAATCTTTACCATAGGTCTATCCATCAGTCTATCCATCAATCTATGGGTGATAGGCCGAACTAAAATCCAATTTGGTCCCGATGGCCTTATGCAGACTTTTCCAAAACTTGGAGGTGAACTAGGTTCCTCGATCTGAGACGATTCTACTAGGTACACCATGCAGCTTTACTATATTATTCACATAGAGCTGGGCTAGCTTTTCTCCTCCATAGTTCGTCCGTACGGGTAGGAAGTGAGCAACTTTGGTGAGCTGGTCCACTATTACCCAAATGGAATTATAACCCTTCTGGGTCTTGGGCAATCCTACCACAAAATCCATTCCTATTTCATCCCATTTCCAAACTGGGATATGCAGGGGTTGTAGTAATCTTGCTGGCTTCTGGTGCTCAGCCTTGATCCTTTGACACGTATCGCAATGGGCCACGAACTAGGCAATGTTCGACTTCATTCCATTCCACCAATACTTTTGTTTTAAATCCAAATACATTTTGGTGGACCCTGGGTGGATGGAATATGCCGAGTTATGAGCCTCGTCCATGATCAATTGCCGGAAGTCCCCTTCTTTGGGCACACAAATTCTATCCTTATACCACAAGGTTCCCTTATCATCCACTCGGAAATCCAGTGCTTTGTTCTCTCCGTATGTTTGTGGATTTTCATTAAATCTTTGTCCGAATCTTGGGCTTTTTTATGCTGTCTGTTGGGGATGAGAGTCCGCCAAGCAGTAGAGGGAGAAAGTGTCAATATCTCAAGAGAGAGAGCCCCCCTTTTGACCCCTTGGGTCAGCTATATATATATAGGAGGGGGGAGGTGGCAATTTGCTCCCGGCCCCTTGACAAATACAACATTTACAAATAGGCCCTTGGGCCATCACATGAGGCCCATTTACAACATGGGTTGGGCCATTCCCCCAACAGTAGCCCCTCAGCTACTTTGGTTTGATAGGTACAACAAAGCATAGTAGCTGAATATACAAGAAGTGGCCCAAATCCATCTATGACTTCAGAGCCTTGGATCCCAGGTGCTCTCACCCTTCACGCCTGATGAATCTCATCGTATCTTCGGATCACACTTCGTCGTCGCCGAAATAGAAAAGCGAGCCGGAGTCGCCGTCGCGGAAGTCGAAGGCGAGCCCCCCGGGTCGAGCTCTGCCGACGCAAGTGAAGGCCGAAGTCGTTGTTGCCTAAGCAGAAGGCGAACCGCTCGAGCCAAACTCTGTCGGCGGAAGCGAAGTTGTCGTCGCCGAAGGTAGACGACGAGCCCCTCGAGCCAAACTCTGTCGATGAGGGCGAAGGCGACGTCATCAACGCCGAAGGTAGATGGCGAGCCCCTCGAGCCGAACTCTGTCGACGAGGGTGAAGCCGAAGTTGTCGTTGTCGTTGAAGCCGAAATGACGAGCACCGGGCAATACTTGTTCGCCAGGGGTGCTAGGCTCCTAGCCCCACTATAGCCCCTCTTGTCCGGGGTTCGTGGTGGAGGCAGCATAGAAGTGATAAAGCCCATTTTGGATGAAGATGCTTAAGCCTCTCAATTTCACGCAATAGGGTCTCTCTGCCTTTAGCTTTGCGCAGTGGATGACTTTAATGTACTGGAAGTGAAGCTAAGAGGAGCGGGACCCATTCAAGACGTGCAACTCATGCTTACTTCTTTCAAGCGTCATCACTTGTTACGCGCCGATGACTCCCCTTTTCGCTCGACGAAGAGGGATAGAGCTTCGGTGCATATTTGACAAGATACTCTTTCTTCGACGAAGATATTTTCAACCTTGACGTAGAATTCTGTAAAACCTTGACGTAGCCATTGCCATTTTGATGAATATATTTTCAACGAAGGCCAAATTGATGAAGCCCACTTCGACGAAGATAATTTCGACGAAGGCCATTTGGACAAAGGCCACTTCGACGAAGACCAAAGGGACGAAGACCATTTTGTCTTACGAGAAGACCATTGCGACGAAGATGGTTTTGTCGGGGACTATTGCGATGAAGACCACTTCGACGAAGACCAGTGCGACAAAGATGGTTTCGTCGAAGACTAATGCGACGAAGACCATTTTGACGAAGACCATTTTGTCTTTCAACGAAGATCATTGCGACGAAGATGGTTTCGTCGAATACGACGAAGACCATTTTGTCTTTCGACGAAGACCAGTGCGACGAAGATGGTTTCATCAGAGACTAATGCGACGAAGCCCATTTCGACGAAGATCATTTTGTCGTTCGATGAAGACCAGTGCGACGAAGATGGTTTCATCAGAGACTAATGCGACGAAGACCAGTTCGACGAAGACCATTTTGTCTTTCGACGAAGACCATTGCGACGAAGATGGTTTTGTCGAATGCGACGAAGACCATTTCGACGAAGGGCATTTTGTCTTTCTACGAAGACCAGTGCGACGAAGATGGTTTCGTCAGAGACTAATGCGACGAAGACCCTTGACCGAACAGGTCAATTTATGACGAAGACATTTCACCAAAGAGGTCAATTTATGATGAAGACCCTTGACCAAAGACACCAATTTCTAACCGAAGAGGTCAATTGTTAGGAAGACCCTGACCAAAGATCTCAACTTCTGACGAAGGCCTTTGACCAAAGACGCCAATTTCTGACCGAAGAGGTCAATGTATTCAACACTTTTGGCCTCTCGTATGCGAGGGCTTTTCTTGCCTTCGGCGTTTCGCACAACATGACTTTCCTTAGGGTGCCTTCGGCTCTTTAGCGCGAGAGGACCACACCTAGCCTTCGGCTTTCGCGCGACAGGACTTTCCTTAGGGTGCCTTCGGCTCTTTAGCGCGAGAGGAGCACACCTAGCATTCGGCTTTTCACGCGATAGGACTTTCCTTAGGGTGCCTTCGGCTCTTTAGCGCGATAGGACTTTCCTTAGGATGCCTTCGGCTCTTTAGCACGAGAGGACCACACCTAGCCTTCGGCTTTTCGCGCGACAGAACTTTCCTTGCCCTCGGCATTTTGCGCGGAAGGACTTCCCTGCCTTCGGCTTTTCGCGTGACAGGACTTTCCTTGCCCTCGGCATTTTGCGCCGAAGGACTTCTCTGCCTAAGGCTTTTCGCGCGACAGGACTTTCCTTGCCCTCGGCATTTTGCGCCAAAGGACTTCTCTGCTTCGGCTTTTCACGCGACAAGACTTTCGTTGCCCTCGGCATTTTGCGCCGAAGGACTTCCCTGCCTTCGGCTTTTCGCGCGACAGGACTTTCCTTGCCCTCGGCATTTTGCACCGAAGGACTTTTTTTTTGTGAACCCAAAAGCCCATGACTATTTCGACAGAGACCATTCTGACGACGAGAGGTTCGATGAAGAGGATTCCGACGAAGACCACTTTGAACTTTGACGAAGTCCAGTTATGATGAGAATTTCTACGAATGCCACTTTGAAATTCTAACGAAGATCATTTTGTCGGAGACAACTTTGACGAAGACCATTTTGTCGGAGAAAAACTTCGACAAAGATCATTTTCATTTTGGCTAAGATAACTTCGACGAAGATAATTTCGACGAAGACCTTGTCGACGAAGAGAATTTCGATGAAGACTTCTCGACGAAGACCATGTCGACGAAGATTCTTCGACGAAGACCCATTTTCACGAAGATAACTTCGATGAAGATAATTTCGACGAAGATTTTTCGACGAAGACCATATCGAAGAAGACTTTTCGACGAAGACCCATTTTCACGAAGACCGGTCTGATCTTTGACGAAGACCATTTTCAACGAAGACAATTCCGACGAAGACCACTTCCACGAAGACCCATTCGACGAAGACCACTTTTGATGAAGACCATTTTCAATGAAGACAAATTCGACGAAGACAATTTTGTCGGAGAGAAGTTCTGGCGAAGACAACTTCGCCGAAGACAACTTCGTCGAAGACCATGTTGTCGAAGACAACTGTGACGAAGACAATTTTTTCGGAGAGAATTTCTGACGAAGACAATTTTGTCGAAGACAACTTCAACGAAGACCATTTCGATGAAGCCAATTCGACAAAGGCCATTGTGACGAAGATAATTTCAGCGAAGACAACTCGACGAAGGCTATTTCAACGAAGCCAATTTGACGAAGGCAATTGTGACGAAGATAATTTTGACGAAGACCGTTCGACGAAGAGAATTTCGACAGGTAATTCCGACGAAAATATTTTTGGGTGATGGTCCTTGACCGACGAAGACCGACTGGGTCATGGGCTGGGGTGACCCATATAATAAATAGCCCGAAGATGGTATCTTTGATGAAGTGCCTGAATATGTCCATTCTCCATAAGAATTATATATAAATATGGCCGAGGGCCCATTATAAATATGACAAGAATTCTGAAGTCCCAATACGACAGATCGAAGGGGATGCCAACTTGCATGAGTGACAGCTCTGGCAATTTTTGTTAGACGTGAACATATGTTCGAAAATAAAATCGAGTAATTAAAATAGTATTGGTCACAAGTGGTTGCATCATTTATAAAGACTATAAGGTGAAAGCCGAAGGGTGCGAGGCAGTATAACGAAAAAGGCTTCGCTGTGTGATGAAGGTTGTTGGGCTGGAGGCCACTTGCGCCGCGGGCCGATGCCGCTGGGCCGAAGGAGGTGCGCGAAGCGAGGCTAGCCACTACAGGCCGCCGCACTTCTTGTCGCAGGCCGAAGGGGCGCTGAAGCAGGCCGCTCCAGCCGCAGGCCGCGCTTCGTATCGCGGCACGAAGGTGGGAGCCGGGCCGAATACTAGAGGCGCGGGCCGAAGACCTTGGACGCGTCGCACTAGGCCGCCGGTGGCCGCCTTTGCGGCAGGTCGAAGACCGGGAGCGCTGGGCCGCCGATGGTCGCCTTCGCCGCAAGCCGAAGACCAGAAGCGCTAGGCCACCTTCACCACAAGCCGAAGACCTGGAGCGTGCCGTGCTGGGCCGCTAGTGGCGGCGAGTGCGACATGGGCCAAAGGTTGCCGGTCACGATCTAACCTGTGCTGTGCCGAAGCTGCTGCTTGAATGAACCGAAGCTTGATCGAAGCCCGCAGCGGAAGAGCCAAAGCTGGTGCGCCTCTGAAGTAGCCGAAGGGATGGCATGGGCCCATGTCTTCGCGCTGTGCCGAAGAGGTCGTCGCTCGTCGTGGGCTGTGTCGAAGGCCGAAGAGAGGCGCGTCTGCTGCGAACTGAAGGTGTGGTAGTCTGATGTAACACCCTAATTTAAATTCAGCATTTTATTAATAAATTAATTGGCCTTAGTTAAATTTTCTAAGGTTTATTGTGTTTAGTTGGCATTTAATCTAATTTTTGTTCCTTAATTAATTAAAATTTATCATAGGCTTAAATTTTTGTTGCATTCATGCTGGTGCATATGTTGTTTATTTTGGTTGAGTGCTAGGGAGTTTGAATTCAAATTTGTTTGAATTCAAACTTTGTTTGTTTTGGAACATAAACCGAGCAATCATATACGTGCCAGGATCAAGTCACACGTATATACAACAGAATGAACAGTATATCATAGCACATATCACGTAAAAAGATATAATAAAGCGAATACGAATGTTATTTATTACAATAATGACATAAATGTCTGATACAGCGGAAGCGAAGTACAAAATATGATAAAGCTCTCCGAAGCTGAAGCAGGGCGCCACAGGGACGTCGACTGGGAGACGAACACCTAGAAGTCCTCGTAGTCCTGGTAGCGCTGGACGAACTCCCTCGTGTCGGCAGGAACTGAGCAGCAGTAGCGTAGCCAAGAGGAAAAAGTAGAGAAGAGGCAAGAGTGAGTACACAACTTGTACTCAACAAGTATAACACAAACTATGAGGCTCTAGGCTGGCTGACTCAACTGCATTAGCTTTTAAGTGTTGGCAAGATTTTATTACAAGCTATTTACTACGAGTTGATGAATTACCATTAACCCAGTTACATAGTAATTAATCAAGTTTAATCATGTAACTACTGAGAAACCAAACCAAAACCAAGCCACCAAGGTAACCCCGAGAAGCACCTCCCTCGTCGGAAAGAGATAACTTCACTAATCAAAAGGAGGATCTGGGCCGCTCATAACCGTGAGCACGGCTAGTATACCAGTTTTACACTCTGCAGAGCGGGATTCGGCCACTCCGCCGCACCAGGGCCCCGTCCAAGGAGAGCACCGGCTCTGCCTCGACCTCCGGAGCTTCCCCGGGCCCGCTGTACTCTACTCCAACCTCTGCAGCGACCCTCTCCGCGAGCGCCGCCCGCGACCACCGCCCAGACTTCGCCGGCGACCATCCTGCGCCGCAGCTCCGTCCACCGCTACCCCTCGGTGAGCTTTCCCGTGCCCCTACCTTGCCTGCGCATGAGTTATAGTCCGACTTAGACCCCGGTGCTCCCCTGTCCGCGCGAGGCGCCACTCGCCGGAGCACCGCCGGGCCAGCTCACCGTGGCGAGCCGTGTCCCGCTGCGCCATAGCCGTGCTAGAGTCTCCAGTAGCGGCGCCATGCTCTGCGTGTGTTCCCTGCTACCGTAGCACCCCAAATCGAGCCGGTAACGCGCGCCTATGCGAACTCCGATGAACCTCGCCGCCGCAGAGCCGCCCCCCTTCGAGGTGCGCACCACTACACCCATCGCAGACCCGCACAACCCACATGGGTGGATTACGCATGCCACGGGCATGCTCCAGCGCCAAACCGCGGCCTGAATCGGCCACGGGAACGCCGGGATTGCTTCCTCCGGTGAAGCTCCGTCGCGGAGCTCTGCTCCGGCGAGCAGCGCCGCCTCCCGCGCCCCCAATTGCCTGTGGCCGCCCGATCTGGAAGTAACGCTCAGGATTAGAACATGAGCTGATCAGATCTGAGCCACCGGATTGTGATCCAACGGCTGAGATTCACCCGTACCGCTTCGCCCTGGCAGTTTTTCTAAAGAGCTTTATCGTATTTTGTACTTCGCTTCTGCTGTATCAGACATTTATGTCATTATTGTAATAAATAACATTCGTATTCACTTTATTATATCTTTTTACGTGATATGTGCTATGATATACTGTTCATTCTGTTGTATATACGTGTGACTTGATCCTGGCACGTATATGATTGCTCGGTTTATGTTCTTTTATAAACCGGGTGTTACATCTGACGAAGTTTACAGGGTTGGCGTGGGGGCCTTCGTCTTGTGGTCGAAGTCGTAGCTGGCCGACGAAGCTCCGAAGTTGGGAGCCCAGGGTTAGATCCCTGGCACACCGTCAATTTTTGCAACAGCCAAGCGTACCCTGCGTTGGCCGAAGGCCACGTTTGGTGGGCCTGAGCTGGCCGAAGCTCGCTCTCCCTTGGTCAGAGCTGACTGAAAACTCTACAGCCGAAGCCTTCCTGGGCCGAAGAATGTATAGCCGAAACCTCTTTGAGCCAAATCCTGTTGTGAAGCCCATGCTGCGAGAAGCCCGTGCTCATTGGGCCGGAGCTATGGAGCTGACCGAAGCACATGCTGTCGGAGGCCATGTTCCTGTTCTGGAGCTGGAACTGACCGAAGACCCTCTTGGCAAAGCTGTTCTAGTCTGGCCGAAGCTGGTGTGGCACTGCCCGAATGATGGGATTTGCTTGCTGCTCCACTTAATGGTAGCCTCGTTTTTTGTGCCGAAGGGATCAACTGTCAACCGAAGAGTAATGCCTGTGCCGGAGCTGGCGCGCTCGCTGGGTGGTTGGAGTATTGTGGGCTGAGGCTGAAGCTGCCGTGTTCGCTGGGCCGAAGCTACGCCGAAGCTGAAAATGCGCCATGGACTGAAGTGCTGAAGCCCATGTGTGCTGAAAGAAGAGGCCTCGATCCTATATAGACTGAAGACACATGCAGGGCTGTTGGCCCTTGGCAAGTTTTACTGTTGTGGCCATGGTAAAATCCACCGAAGGGGCAACCTTTACTGTTGACCGTAGGTAATAAATTATTAAGAGAATAGGCTGTGGTTTAGAACCGAAGACTAAGAAATTAATGACCGAAGGCTTGCTATTAAGATCCGGAGCAGTGTTCCGATTTCGAAGCTCCACTATAAACGTGACCGAAGCCACCCAAGTCCAATTACAAAAATGCTGCAAAATCTGACGCCGAATACCGATTATGAGAATTCCAAAGCCCAACATGGCGCAACGTGCAAGCAGCTGGAGCTAGCCCATTTGAGACGAAGCCAATTTCGGCCGAAGACAATTTCAGACGATGATCCATGACGGACGAAGCTTATTTCTGACGAAGGTCCACTCCTGACGAAGACAATTTTTGACGAAGGTTTATGACCGACGAAGACAATTTCTAATGAAGGTCCATGACCGCTGAAGACCATTTCAGACGAAGACTTTCGGATGAAGACCATTTCTGACGGAGACCATTTCGGAAGAAGGTCCATAATAGACGAAGACCATTTCTGACGAAGGTCCAAGACCGACGAAGACAATTTTTGGCGAAGGTCCATGACAGCCGAAGACCATTTCGGACGAAGACTATTTCAGATGAAGACCATTTCTGACGAAGACCATTTCGGAGGAAGATCCATGACGGACGAAGACCATTTCTGACGAAGGTCCAAGACCGACGAAGATAATTTTTGGCGAAAAGTCCATGACCGCCGATGACCATTTGGGACGAAGACT
Source organism: Panicum virgatum (assembly GCF_016808335.1). NCBI lineage: Eukaryota > Viridiplantae > Streptophyta > Magnoliopsida > Poales > Poaceae > Panicum > Panicum virgatum. Next base: position 24,561,763 of record NC_053150.1, on the reverse strand, counting down.
ATTTCAAATGAAGACTATTTCTGACGAAGACCATTTCGGAAGAATGTCCATGACGGACGAAGACCATTTCTGACGAAGGTCCAAGGCTGACGAAGGCTGTTGCCTGACGAAGACCCATGGATGGTGTGGTGGGACGAACCGACGGGGGGGCGCCAAACTATTGGGGATGAGAGTCCGCCAAGCAAGTAGAGGGAGCAAGTGTCAATAGCTCAAGAGAGAGAGAGCAATCACATTTACAAATAGGCCCTTGGGCAATCACATGAGGCCCATTTACAACATGGGTTTGGCCATTCCCCCAACACTGTCCTCCAGGGTAGGTGGAATACTCAGCTTGTGGCTGGAACCTCAGGGGACAATGTGCACATTTAATCGTGTCATTTCCTCTTGCAGATGGGCATCCTTGAGTCCATAAGATTTCCGGCTTAAGGCATCGGCTACCAAGTTAGCTTTGCCAGGGTGGTAGTGGATTTCCACATTATAATCCTTGACCGGTTCTAAATATCTTCTCTACCTGAGGTTTAGATCTGGTTGGGTGAAGATATACTTTAGGCTCTTATGATCCGTATATATCTCACACTTGTTTCCAATTAGGTAGTGCCTCCAAATCTTGAGGGCATGCACTACGGCTGCAAACTCCAAATCATGTATTGGGTAATACTGCTCATGAGGCCTGAGTTGGCGGAAAGCATATGCAACAACTTTCCCGTCTTGCATCAATACTGAAACAGACCGGGTTCCCGAAAGGCGAACCCGACCCTTTGTATCATCGTGATAGTCCCTGGATCAGTAGCTATCACATACAGAACCCATTTCAATCGAATGTCACAGACATAACTCATGTTTACAACATCACACGGGTTTATTTATTACATAATCCTAAGGATTGTATTACGAATCTCAGAGTACAAGCCCCTTGGGCTAAAAGAAAACAAATAGAAAGCGGAAATGATATCTAGTCTTCTGGGCAACTCCATCTTCATGATTCCTCTCCACATGCAGCTCGGTGAGTAGCTCGGGCAATCCTTCACATCGTCTTCCGTTATCATCCTGTCGACTGCTTTACTCGGATCCTGCATCTATCAGGCTATCCCCAAGGACGGGATCGGTTCACGTCACCATCCGTATGCAAGCGTTATGGTGGATGCAATCGGTATAAAAGTAAAGCCAAGGATAGGCTATGGTTTCCTATGCAAGCAAAAATGTATAAGTCATCCAAAACACCAATCAACACGGGCAGCTCCGGCATCCCGGACTCCCGGTCTCCTATCTTCCGCTACAATTGTCTCAACCCTATTTCGGTGCGGGAACTCCCTCTCCCCGCTCCTCAGCTGCTATCCGAGTAAGAAAAGTGGTACTAGAGGGAGGTAGAAAAGTATATGTGGTTCTACCTACAATGTGGGGCCAGATACAGAGTTGTACATGACCGAGTACGCAGCTATACGTATAGTTTTCACCCTGCAGGGGTTGTACACCTATACCCACTCACCACGAATCCGGCCAGGAGCGACCCGACTTTCTCCGAGGCACCAATCAACGAAACTAACAGCTACGGCACCATCCTACTCCCGGTCTAGGGCGCGTCCTCCCGCATTAGGTCGCCAGGGACTGTGAAGCTATCTAGAATGGAATCTCCATGGATCCTGCGATCGGGGGCGATAGGGTCCTGCCCTCTCCCCCTGACACTGAAACACTATCCTCCTGCAGTAACGGTGCCGCGCATAGCTAGCTCGGGCTGGGTCCCCCTCATAAAGGATAAGTGGTGTGCACGTTTGACATAGTTCCGTCACTAGGGCCACAAAGTCAAGTCCTTCATCCAGCTGAGGCGAGCGTCTTCATCCAAGTTAGCATTCCGTCAACACAGTCTGCAATCGATACCCATTACAAGTATCTCCTCCATAACTACACCACTACTAAAGTTCCCACCGGAATATGTCTGGCACCCGCCACAGATGCTCGTCACCCATCACAGGTGCTCACAGGATCGTGCCCAACACACAATCCCCAGCTCTCGATTCGAAGATCAGAGAAAAAGGGTCTGCTCACCCCCACTGTAACCTAATCACCAACTCCCATATATGTGGAGGCAACTTCCAGCAAGCAAGGACTATCATAACGTATATTCCCATACCCCAAATCTCACTCATAGTAGCAATAGCATACAACAATTCACATCTAAGCATGGGAAACAAGGAATACGGTAAATAAATGGCCATGCAAGCTCATCTCATCACACTCAATTTGGGAGTGTAGCGTATATAGCAAGCAATGCCTAATAGGTATTCAATCTCGAATGGGCGTGAACCTGATAGGTCTTCGTAGTCTTCCTTGTCTTTCAAGGGCTTCTAGTCTCCGAGTACGTCCTTCGGGGTCCTTCGGGTGTCGGGGTAGTCCTTCTGGTTCTTCTGGTCGTCCGGGACGTCGATCAACTTCTTCTCATCAGGACCTATTCGTAATTATGTATGAATACAGGGGCCAAAGTGCAAGAATGCAGAAAACTGCTGAAATAAGATCCAACTCACAACAAAACATATTCTAACGCGTAGGTCATGATTTTAGAAGAATTATGAAACTTGTTTCATATTTTTCGGAGCTCCGGTTGAATTACTATGAATTTTCTACGGTTTAAAGCATTTTTTGGAAATAATAAATGATTATCGAAAAAGGAAAAACATAGAGGTGACACATGGCAGCACCAGAGCGTGCCACGTGTCCTGCTAATGTCAGCATGACATCGACACGGGGTCCGCCAATTGCTGACGTCATCATGGCCTTTGATGATGTCAGCATTGACTCGGTCAATGTTGACCAAGTCAACGGGTCAACGGGGTCCATGTACAGGGTCATCGGGTCTGCGGTCAGTGGGGCCCACCAGTCAGTCTCACAGGAGACACTGACATGCGAGTCCCGCGTGTCAGCAGGGTGGCCCACTAACTCGGCTCAGCAGGCTGGCTCGGGCTGCGGCTCGGTAGAGCGGCACGCGGACTGGGCCGACGGGGCACAGGTGGCCCATCACCACTTCTCCTCCTCTTCTTTTCTTCGCGGGCAGTTCTTGGGCCGACGGGGCACAGGCGGCCCATTTCTCCTCCCCTCTCTTGTTCTTTTCACTGGCGAGCCGGGCCCGCATGACAGCACATCCTTCTCCTCTTCTTGCTTCTCTCGCCTCCTCCGACGGGCTTGGCAGGGGCGCGCGGTCAAGGACGGGGACTGTGCGGTGGCGAGGTGAAGGCGGCCACGACGGCGCGTGCGCGGGGTAGCGTCTAAGCATGAGAACGACGGCAAGCCGGGGCAGGTCAAGGCGGCGGCCAACAGAGGCATGGTGCAGGGCCTAGCTTGGTTCTGGTGCTTCCGGCACCGGGGCTTGGGTCCGTGTGGTGGAAAGGCGGCGGGACAACGGCGTCACTAGCGGCGGCAGCTCGATCTCCAGGCTTCGGTGGCAGCGGTACAAGCTCCCTTCTTCATCGGTTCAGTCAGGGTGAGTCCATGGCGAGGTCGTGCGGCGTCGAGGTGGCTTGGCCGTGCGCGCGCGGGTTCCGAGCATCCTCGGCCCGCGGCGGTGGTCTGTCCAGGGCGGCCAAGGCATGGCCCGGTGGTGCTCCGGGTGCGCGTGCGTGCGGTGGTGCACGCTCAGAGCATGCAGGGGTATGCCCCCATGGCTCGAGGCACGACTAGTCTGCGATGTTGCGGCGTGGGCATGCCCACGACGCGACGGCGGCTGTGCAGGTCGTCAGCTAGGCGTGCCAAAGGACAAAAGTGTGGTCTTGACCATGACGGAGGCGAGGCTGGTGTGGCGTGTGCACGATCCGGGCATGGCCACGGCGAGGTCGCGTGTGTGCATGTGCGCATGGCGTTGGCTTGGCCTGGTAGGGCCCAAGACCTGTCCTTGCGGCTTGCACGGGCGAACGTGCGTGCGTGCAACGTGGAATGCGACGGTGGGTGCGGGTTTGGCACGTCGGCGGCCAAGAGGGTTCGGCGGCGGCAACAGCTCATGCCGGCAGCACAGAGAGGTCATGGACCGGGGACGGACGGTGGTACCTACCGGCGGCTTGAGGTTGAAGGGTGGCGCTGCAGTGACGATGTGAGGCCGTGGAGGGACGGAGCAGTGCAGGCCGCGTGGGTTCGTCGATGTCGTCGAACGGGGCACTGGCTTGATGGCGACGGTGCAGGTCCTTCCCTCTGGGTGCGGTGGCGGCTTCTTGCTCTGGTGGTGACGCTCCTCCTCGCGGCGGCGAGTCCCTCTTGGCGCTCAGCTGAGTCACCCTCTGGTGGCGGCACTCTGGCTTCCTCTTCTCTCCCTCCGCGCTTCCTCCACTCCTCACCCTCTCCTCTATTTTGCAGGTGCGGCGGCGGATTGGGAAAAGCAAGGCTAGGGTTTGTGAAGGGCGGTGGCCGCGGGTTTTATAGGCGACCAGCTAGGGTTTGGGGCTCAGCGCGGGGCGCTCCAAGGCACGGACGCCGAGGATTGTCGGCGGTAGCTTGGGGGTGCCCGCAGGGGTACGTGGCGCACATCGCACGGCTGCGTGGCGCGGAGCGCTAGGGTTCCATTCGCGCGCAAAGGCGGTCAAGAGCAGTGGCCGACAGCTGGAGGCGCGTGGTAGGCGGTGACACGAGCAGGCAGCACCGGTGTGAGAGGCGGTGAGGGGCGCGGCCAGTCAAAAGCAAAAAGCAGAGCAGAGCGGGTGGTGTTCGCGAGGGAGATTGGGGAGAGAGGGGACGCGCGCGGCGGGCAGGCAGCCTCCGCGCGTTGTCGCGGAGCGGTGCGGGCAGGTGACACGAGCGCGGGGCAGGCGGCACCGGCGCGAGGGGCGAAAGCAGAGCAGGCGGCGTTGCCGATTTGGGGGAGGAAGGGGAATCATTTCCCCTGGCAGGTGGGCCTGGGATGGCAGCGGCTGCTGGGTGACGGAGGCCGGCATCCACTCAGGCGCGCGCTAGCTGGGCTGGCGGAGCGGGCGCGTGCGCCGCGGGCGAGCTGGGCCAGAGCGGTTGGAAGCGGGCCGGTGGCGTGGCGGGTTGGCGGGCTGGCAAACTAGGCAGGCAATGCGCTAGTGTAGCAGGCCAAACGGGCTGGTCGAGGCGCTTGGTGGGCTGCGCGGTTGGGCAGGCCCATTGGCCAGCTGGGCTAGTTTGGGTTAGGTGGGTTTGATCTTGGGTTATGGTTAGAGATTGGGTCGGGGCTGAGGTTGGGTTTAGATCATCGAACTGGTCGCTATTTCGGGCTGGACTTGAGTCAACGGGTTGGAACCGGGCTAGGGTTAGGGTTTTGGATTTAATTTGAAAGGTTCGATTCAAATTAAACCCCACGCAGAAGTTAGTGTTTTGAAATTAAATTGAGGGGGCACACCTCAATTTAATTTTCACACAAATTTTCAATCAAGAAAATAAATCCAAATCAATTTCGTATAAACAAGGTAGGTCCAAATAAAAATCCAAGTAACTCCAAATATTTCACACTAGCAAACAATAACCTTAATTATAAACAAAGTTTTTAATTTCTAGGATTTTTGAGAAGGCAGAAATCCTACTTAGGGTGATAGTTACAGCATTGCCACGAAAAAAATTTGAAATTCACATTTTTCGACTTATAACATTCCGGAAAAATCCGGGATGTTACAAATACACACCCTAGTCCTTGTCGGGATACATCACAATAAATGACAAAATCCTGATGAATGTCCGGTAGGGTGAGTACCGGGGTGGTTGTCAATCTTCTCTTCAATTACTGGAAACTCCTTTCATAGGTTTCTGTCCAAATAAACTTCTTTTCCTTTTTAAGCAGCTTTGTCATGGGCCGGGCGATCTTGGAGAATCCTTCAATAAACCTCCGATAGTACCCAGCTAAGCCCAGAAAACTTCTAATCTCACTTACATTGGTTGGTTGCCTCCAATTGGAAACTACTTCAACCTTCTCAGGGTCCACTGTTACTCCGTCTGCGGTCAGAATATGACCAAGGAAAGTCACTTTCTCTAGCCAAAATTCACATTTGCTGAATTTAGCATAGAGTTTGTTTGTTCTCAACTTTTCCAGAACCACTCTTAGGTGTTGTTCATGCTCTTGAGCACTTTTGGAGTAGATGAGTATGTCGTCAAAAAAGACTATGATAAACTTATCTAACTCGTCGATAAACACCTTGTTCATGAGATTCATGAAATAAGAAGGTGCATTGGTGAGTCCAAAAGACATCATAGTGAACTCAAACTGCCCGTAACGGGTGACAAAAGATGTTTTTGGGATGTCACTTTTCTTAATCTTGAGCTGATAATATCCTGACCTCAGATCAATCTTGAAGAAGTACTTGGCTCCTTTTAGCTGATCAAAAAGATCATTAATCCTGGGGAGGTGGTACTTATTCTTGATGGTAATCTCATTTAGTGCACGGTAATCTACACACAACCTCATACTCCCATCCTTCTTCTTGACAAATAGGACTGGGGCTCCCCACGGGGATGAACTAGACCTGATAAAACCACTTCGTTGTAACTCTTCTAGTTGTTTCTTCAGCTCCGCTAGTTCTGAGGCTGCCATCCTATAGGGTCTCTTGGCAATAGGAGAGGTTCCGGGGATAAACTCTATGACAAACTCTATATCTCTGTTTGGTGGCATTCTGGGGAGCTCTTCCGGAAAAACATCAGGGTACTCATTCACAACTGGAACTCCATCTAGGGATTTCCGATCCATACTGAAAATCATTGGGTCTGGTCCACTTTCCCGAGTATGGCAGGTCACTTGCATCCCATCTGAGTTCGTTAGGTGTACTACCTTGTCAGCACAACTTATGAGGCCATTGTGTAGGCTTAACCAGTCCATTCCAAGGATCACGTCTATTTCCTTAGACTTAAGTACTACTAGGTCTGCTAGGAATTCTACCTCACTTAAATTGATCCTTACCCGTAAACAACCTAGTTGACACTTGATGTCACCTCCAGGCGTCCAGGTTAATAGGGGTGTTTTTAGTAGTACCGTAGGTATTTTATGCTTATCCACGAAGTTTGACGATATGAATGAGTGTGATGCTCCAGAATCAAATAATATTGTTGCCAGAGTTGAGCTGACTAGAAACTCACCAAGTACCACTCCTTGTGCACCCTGAGCCTCCTGCGCGTTGATGTGGTTGACACGGGCTCGTCCATAAGGCTACTGGCTGTTGTTGTTGCCCTTGTTGTTGCTGCCGACGGGGACACGGTTGGCTCCAGATATCGGTGGCCTAGGCCCATTCACCGAGATGGAGAAGGCTGATGCAGCAGGCTTGTTTTTGGCATATGGGTAGTTGGCAATGTAATGCCCTGTCTCATGGTAGTTGAAACAGGCCCTAGCATTGTTGTTGTTAGTGGTGACTTGGCTGGCATTGTTCTGCGGGGCTTTCATGGTGTTCTGGTTCCTGAACTGTGTGTTAGGGGCCTGGGGCCTGTCACTTGAGACTGGGTCCTATACTGCATTGGGGCCTGAGATCCTAGTGCAGTATAGCTGGAACTTCTTGGTTTCTGGAAGCGGTTCTGCTGGCGGGCCTTACTTTCCAGGAACTTATGCTTGTTTTTTTCCTTTCTTCAGTTTTTGCCCTTTCTGTGAGAATGGCCATGTTTATCAAAGTATTGAAGTCCGGGTATACCTGAGGGGTAAGCAAGGTCTGGAGTTCTGGGCTTAATCCCTTCTTGAACATGTCTTGCTTCTTTTCATCCTTATCCACTTCCTCTGGTGCATAGCGGGCAAGTTCCATGAACTGGTAGGTGTATTCTTCCACAGACATGCTCCCTTGCTATAGTGTGCAGAACTCATCTGCCTTGTGCTTCATGGTGGCTGCGAGGATATGGTAGCGGCGGAACTCTTTCACAAATTCGTTCCAAGTGATGGTGGTGGCATCTTCGGCAGCGGCACAGTAATTCTCCCACCAAGCTAAGGCAGTTCCGGTGAGTTGGTGAGCTGCCAGAAGAACTTTATTTCGGTCTTGGCATTCAAATGGCTCGAGCTTCCTTTCGATCACACGCAGCCAATCATCTGCCTCCAAGGGGTTGCTGGATCCGGCAAAGGTGGGTGGCTTGGTTCTCAGGAAAGCTGTCAGCTTGTCATTCATGGTTTGCTCTCGTGGCCGCTTATTGACGAGGGCATTGGCCAGGGCTTCCAATATGAGGGTCTGATTGTTTATCGCCTGTGCCAGGTCCCTGATGGGTGGAGTTGGTGGCAGTGGTACTTCTCCTTGGTTTCCTTCTCCTGGCTAGTTTACCTCCTGCTCTCTCTGAATAGGATCCTGTCCGTGCTCATTTTGCGGTCCTCCCGCGCCTGGGGTTGCAAAGGTCCGACTGTGGGAGGCTCTTGAACCATGTCGGGAAGCCATCTGTAGATTGGATAGAGTCTTTGTGAGACTGGGATTAGGATTTAGTGATGTTTAAGTTATTTATTTCGTATTTTTGAAAAGGCAGAATCCAACTAACAACAACCACACAGACTAGCAAGCAACAAGCACAAACAACTTCATTACTGCAAAGGGGGGGCTACAACACTGGGGCAAGGCCGAAACACGTACTACACGTCCGGGTACACAACTCCAAAAGAAGGGGGGCACAACTCTAACTTCGGAACACACAGCTTCATCCCTTGACGGCCACTAGCACTTAGGCAGACTCATTGGCTTGAGTGGGTTCTCCCCTTGGAGGAGAACACACATCCTCCAGGGGAATGAGCATTCCCTGCTCGCCGTTCTCTAGGTCTCCGTTTTCTAGGGGTTGCTCAGCAGCTTATCCTTCAACGGCGGCAGTAGGCCCTTCAGGGTTCTCGGGTGGGGCTTGTGGGGTCCCAAAAAGTGGTCCTCATCCAATGAAGGGCGTCCCAAGTAGGATATGGATTTCTCTAATTGCCGGGACTGGCATTCCACTTCTGGTCCATTCTTGTATACGCAGGTCCCGGGCCAGCCTGAGGCTCTCTTGGGCAACCGCTTCACTACTGACCGCGGCTACGGCTCTTGCCTCGGCTTGAGCCACCCGGATTTGATGCATTCTTATCGCGAGCTCTGTTTCCTCGACCCGATGGGTCTACTCCCTCGGGATGCTAGCTTGCTCGTCAAAGAGCTGATCCAAGGAGGCTAGGTAAGTAGCCACTTGGTACAGGGGGTCCTGTTCCTGGCATCGCCGTTCCAGGCTTCTCATGCGAGCCTCCCAAACTAGGGTTCTGATGGCCGGAGGAAAGATCCTCAATGGTGTGGGGGCGAGATGTCCCTCGAAAATCCGGCACAGATAACGGAGCACCTTCTTGACGACTAAGGGATAGGTGTCTTGGTACCTAAACCCGGTGTGGTCACTCGCCATGACTGGATGATGGGGTAGCGGTCACTTTTGGCGATGACCAGGATCACCCTGCAGCGGAGGGTACCATGGTGCTCGTACTCCCTGCTGTAGTACCTTGGGTGTTCCGACACACCAAGACTCTCCAGGGCATTGATCAAAAGGCTGGGGAAGCTGGGGGCAGCTTGGCAAATGCCCTGGGTCCATCCTTTCTCAGCCATCTGAAAACAAAGATAGGGTGAACAAGCCTTGCACAGATACTCGGGTACAAAGGAGATAGATGGTTCTTATTATTACAACAGAGTGTGGTACATTTTCCATGGATACATGATTATTAGGATAGAGACTCTAGCCTAGGTGTACTACTCTCCTATCAAGGGGATTCTTCCTCGATCTGGATAGGGCGCTTCTTTAGTGGAAGACACTGCTCCAACATCTCATCTTCGGTCTGAGTACCCTTATCCCAATGGGTTTTTTCGGGTTCTTCTTCTAACCATCCACCTGCTCCTCTGTGAGCCTCATGGTTTTGCCAATGGGTTTGGAGTGGCTAGGGAATTCTTGGATTGTACGGTTCTTATCCGTTGTGACTCCATCTCTTGGATTGCCTTTTCTGCCCTGCGGATTTGGTATTTCAGTTGTGCCGCTTGTTCGCGGTAGAGTTGGTCCAAGCCGGTGAGGTAGATGGATAGGTGGGAGACTGTATCCTCTAGTTCTTTTTCTTCCCTTCCAAGTCCTCTCATCCGGGCAATCCATGAGCATCCTCTTCCTTCAGTAGGCGGGAAAAATCTCATAGGAGTCCGCTGAAGATGATGTTTGTAAACCATACGCAGACGTCGTAGGGCTTTTTGGTAGGTGTCTGGGAAGCAAAAGCCAGTGGTGGAGATGAACCAGGGCTCCACATCAGGATAGCGGGTGCTCTTTCCCACGAAGATCATTATGTCACACCGACGGGTGCCCCTGGAGTCATACTCCCGGTATGTCCACAACTCCCGGTAGATGTACTCCGGTGTGTCCACAACTCCGACGCGTTCCAGGCTGAGTAGCAATAACTTAGGGAGGCCAGGCACTGCGAAAAAGATTCCGTTACTCCATCCGTTGTCAGCCATCTAGAACAAGCAAGAGTCAGTGGTGAGTGATTGTGTTGAAAAAGGGTTAAGCAAGGAAAGTTCTAATGTGGAAAAGCTTAGAAAAAGGGTCTCGATCCCAGGGGTCACGTCCTACGGCCAACTTACGGCTCTGATACCACGTAAAGCGTCCCCTCACAAGAGGTGACTTAAATGTGATACAAATATCAGTCCTAGGAGGCTGATAACACATTTATTACATCAGATGGTACATCACCGTACAACTCTACGCGGTAATGGGCAATGAAGCGCCACTATTGCAAGGATAACAACTAAAACCCAAACAATGATATTAACTACGAAGAGGTCATCAGAGTCTTGCGCCATACGAAGCTTCCTGCGGGTGATGCTATCCACAGGCAAGGTTGGGTGCAGAACGGAACCCCTACTCAACGTACTTGGGAACAAAGTCTGAATCTTCCTCTGTAAAAATTAAGGGGTGAGTACAAACGTACTCAGTAAGTCCAACCGCACCCACGGAGGGGGTATAAACAGAGTTCATGCACAGGATAAATCAAGGATAAGGCTAGGGTTTAATTTGCGGAAAGCTAATTTTAACACATGCAAGGGTTTTTTTGAAACAGGTTTTTAAAACAATTCTTTTCTAATCGGTGGGGTTGATCCACACAGGATCCAAGATTTTAAAAGTTGCCACCGGACTCCTCATCCGCCGTAGCACACGGCACAGTTGCCGGACACCTTACCAAAACAACTCACGCCATCCCAACAATTCCTAGAAGAAACACTAGTTATGTGACCAAACCGTAACTCGCTCAGTACTGTGGGCACGGCTATTCAAATAGGTTTTTAACTCTGCAGAGGTGTGCAACTTTACCCACAAGCGGGGTACCACAGCACGGTCACCATAGTGTCGGTGCAGATCCCGACAAAGCTATTACCCGCCTTAGCTAGACCTGACTAGCCACCACGGGATCCACCAAGGGGTCATTGACATATCACTGAGGTTTAACCGGGGCAGAAGTCACATAGAGCTTATCCCTTCTCCTTGATCACCCGTTGCTCTCAGTCCTCCTGATGACTATCAGACTAACTAGTGGGGTTTATGCTGAGCCATTGCCACACACAACGGTCGAGTGGTTTGCATGATAGTTGAGTCAGGCAAGATGACACATCAACTCGGTCCTTAATGGTGACAAGATGGATATCTCCCAATCTTACTCAACCACATAGGTACGAGCACAAATTCTGGCAATTCACACAGAAATGCCATCCATCTCATCGAGACACGTCTTTCATTCATTTTCAACAAATCCACCGTTTTCCCTTCCCACACGCTCACACATTTTCTTTTATAAATAATCACATTTGATGTGTAGTAGAACGAGTATAAGGTCCCAAGCAATTCTAGCAGTGATTCACATCCACATAGAACGAATCATATGTAGACATCAATCTGGATGGTCAAGGAATGGTTAAAACAAATCAAGGGGTGGCTATCCAACCATGTTTTAGTAGTAAAAGCATATGCAATTTTATAAAACAGGCCAGTAGGTTGTGTTTATAAAATTGGGACAAAATATGCATCAAAGGATGAGATTGAACTTGCCGTTCACAAAGCCTTCCTGGAAGTCCTGATCAAGGTACTGTCCTTCAGGTTCGGGTTCGCGGTACTGGTCCTCACACACTTGTCACGGTACTGCTCGTAGACGGGTTCTCCCTCGTTCACACCGTGATCTACGACGCACACAAACAGGCACACAATAAAGAAAAAGAAATAAAGGTTTTGTCGTTGAGCTCGAATCGGAAAAAAAAATTAAGATATGGAGATAGGAGTAATATTTTTGGGTGGTTTTCTAATGCCAAGGCTGAAATCATGTTAGAAATGGCGTAGTAAAGTTTCGGGGCAAACAGAGGATTTTTGGCGCATGAAATGATAGGTCGAAGAGGCGTCTAGGGGCTAAACCGGGGTTCAGGGGCTTCTTTGTAAATATTTTTGAGGGTGGAAAGACTTGATTATAATTTCTGAAAATATTTGTGTTACTCCAGAAAGGGGCAGGGGTCTATTTAAAATTATGTTTATATGGTGGGAGGGCTAATTATCAAAAATAGAAAAAGGGAGGGCTTCTTTTGCAAAAGAATTAAAAGAGTGGAAGGGCTCTTCTGGAAAAAGAGGAAAAGGGCAGGGGCTCAGGGCAAAATCGCCCTTCTTCCTCCTCTCTCCCGAACAGTAGAGAGGAGGGGGCGTACGGCGGCGGCCCTCGCCGGCGGCCTAGGCCGTGGCGGCGGCCGAGAGGTGGGGGAAAAGAACGAGGAGAGCGAGGGGGTTCTATTCCCCCTACTACCTCGGGCTGGGGTGGAGCGGGGAGGCGCGCCCACGGTGGCCGGATGGAGGCGGCGGTGGAGCTTCGGGGTGGCGGCGCTGGGAGGCCAGGGAGGGAGGTGCACGGTGGTTGGCGAGTCGTGGGGATGGAGGGCTCGATGGAGGGCCTACTTATAGGCCGGGTGGAGCAAGGAGGAGGGGGGAGAGCGGTGGCCGGCCGGTGAGCTCGAGGGCGGGCGATTAATGGCGGTGGGGGCCATTTCGGCATCGCGAAGCGGTGTGGTGGGGCTGAGGCGACGACGTGCAGGGGTAGTCGACTGGTCGGTGGCGCGTAGCGGGGGAGGCGGCGCCCAGGGGTGGTGCGGCGGCCAACGGCGAGGTGTCGCGCGGCGGCGTGCTGCACGAGAGCTCGGCTCCGTGCGAGCTCTGCTGCTGCTGCTTGGGCACACGTGTGTCGAGGCGGGCAAGGGGGCACGGCGCACAGCGAGACGGGACGGGCGAGCAGGGAGAGGCCGCAAGTGGGGGGGAGTGAGCAGAGAGGACGGCCGCGTGTGGTGGTGGCGGTGTGCGGCGAGGGCGGATCGCCGGGGCGGGCACGGGCGATGAAGCGAGCAGGAAGGGCGGTGGCGCGTAGTGGCGGCGGAGTGATGGTGCGGCAGAGGAAGGACGCGCAAGTGGTCCAAGTGGGGGCGGCGGTGGCCGGGAGGGCTGGGCGCTGGTGTCGAGCGCGCTCGGCGCACCGCGCGTGCGGGAAAGGAGAGAAGAAGGAAGAAGGAGAAGAAAGGAGGAGGGAAAAAGAAAAAAGAAAAGGGAAAAGAAAGTGGAGAAAAAGAAAAAAGGAAAAGAGAGAGAGAGACGCGGCGGGATTCGCGGCGGCGGTCGGCCACGCCTGTGCCGCGGCGTTCGGCCGGAAAGCGACATGCACGCAGATCGAGGAAGAACAGAGAGACGAGACAGCAATCGTTACTGGTGTCGAAACGGCGAAATGCTAGGAGAAAATTTCGGGAGATTGGGAGCTCGGACGGAAAAAGATTTTGAAACGATTTGAGCTCGTCGACGAAAAAGATTTTGAAAATGATTTTTAGCGAGTGATTTAGTTGGATGAATTTTTACGGATGTTACAGCAGCCGCCCCGGCCTCACCGCGCCGCCAGCGCCCGCTGCCCGCGCACAGCAGAGAGAGGGCTGACGTAAGCCCTCTGCTGACGTCAGCACAACCAGTACTGACATCAACATATGTATTTTTTAATAGAAAATGGTTAGAAATAGTTGGAAATTATAGAAAAAGGTGTAGAAAATAGTTGGATATTGTTGGAAATTATATGAAAATTGCAGAAATTAGTTGGAAATTATAGGAAACTTGTACAAAATTGTAGAAAATATTTGGATATTATAGGAAAATTTTAGAGACTTGTAGAAATTTATGTAAAAATTGTATGATTTTCTAAAAAATCATAAAAAATAGTTGAAAAATCGTAGAATCATGTACTTATTGTTGAAAATTGTTGGAGAATCATGGAAATCATAGAAAATAGTAGAATCATGTACTTATTGTTGAAAATTGTTGGAGAATCATGGAAAATCGTAGAAAATTGTTGGAGAATCATGTTATTATATATCTGAGTTTAATAATTTTCATATTGTTGCATTATGATGTATTTAACTTGTAAATTTAAATAGTTAATGGCATAGTTATATTATGTAAATTTTTTATTGTTGGATTGTGTGTCAATTCATGATGTATTCAGCTTGTAAATTTATATATAGTACTCTAGCTCTACTAATTATGTCTTTTCTCATCCTCTTTCTTCTTTTTTAATCGTGTAGGATGAAGGTTCAAGAATGCCAGAAAAAAAAGTACTATCACGTCGGCTTCATAGACCCATATAATATACATAAGGAGAGTGTCAGGAAATGGCCTAATCGGGCCGAGAACAACATACTCAGGGCCTTGCATAAGCAGAATACTTGTCCATACATTCTGTTACCATACAACTTCGAGTGAGTTCTTTATCTTTTTTTCTTGACTTGACTATATATATGTGTATATATATCCAACATTTCTTATACATATATGTGTATGAAATAGGTTCCACTGGATCCTTCTTATTATCGAGATCGATAAATGCCGAGTTCGGGTACGACTCCTTGAGGAAGCTAACATATTATTACCAAGACCTCATAAACATCATGCAAAGGGTATGGGCTCGCTTCCTCCAAAAACATATAAGAATCTCGTCACCACCAGCCCTGCTAGAATTGAACACTAACTGGACGGTACGAATACATATCGCACATCTACTGTCATTTCTTTAATCAACATAAATATTTCATAACCCATCTATATACATATATATATGTATATATAGATTATGAGACAGCAGCCAGGAAACAACCTATGTGGCTACTACGTATGTGAGTACATTATGGATTTTTGTTGCCGCAGCTCAATGTCACAACATGATTTCAATGTACGTAGAACAACATTACTAACAATTACTTGCATTTAGTTCCATCTAGGTACTAATTGAAAATATTGGTGTTTGCACTGACAGATTACTACTATGGCAGATGACCTCATCCAACCGGAAAGAATCAAAGCAATTTAAGAATCAATCTGTGCATTCCTCCTAGATGAGGTCATAAATCCAAATGGAGAATTTTATGCGGATCCTAAGATATGTGTGGGTCGAGTGGATCCGAATAAGGACATCAGCGATGATGAGACGCCTAAGAACACTTAGTATCTTGTACAAATTTTTTGGACAAAACTTATGTTCACGACGACTTGTAAATATATTATGAATCCCGAGTTCATTATTAACATATATATATTAGAAGTACATATAATATTTCAAGTTTATGTAATTATAATAAATGTATTCTATTGTATGCTAGATAAGAATATATATGAATACGCAGACGTACAAGAATACAAATATGCAGCCGTACACGAATACGCAAACATACACGAATACGAATTAGTTGAAACCTAAAAAATGAAAAAATAGAAAAAAAAACATTTAGTACCGGTTGGTATCACCGACCGGTACTAAATGGTTACACCTGCAGCGCCTGCGTTGCATGCACTTTAGTACCGGTTGGTAACACTGGCCGGCCTGACCGGTACTAAGTGACGACCCACTTAGTACCGGCCAGGCGACCTATAGGGTCAGGGTCGACCCGACACGATGCATAGGGTAGTGCCTGGGCCTGGACTCCGACCCATAGTGCTGACCAGGACGCGACACAACTAACGGGCCTAACCCGATCAGACACGACTTATTTTGTGTCTGGAACAATTTGGCCCATTAATAGCCCATATTCCCCCCCTCAACCCTAAAACCCCAATCCCTATCTCTCCCTCACTTCCATCCACTCAGCCGCCACACTCAACTCTCTCGATCCCTCTCTCTCTCGTGCACACCAAACTTGCAAGCGGCGGCGGCCGGCGCAGGGGAGGGCCGGAGGCGGTCGGCGGGCGCATAGCCACGGGCTGCGGACGGCCGGCGAGCGGCGCCAGGCGTGCGCGCGATGGGCCCGTGAGCGGCAGCGGCACGTGCAGGATGGGGCGGCCGGCGTGCGCAGGCCGGGGCAAGCGCGAGCTGGGACGCCCAGCGAGCAGCGGTGGCACACGCAGGCTGCAGCCGGCGAGCGGCGGCGACGCGTGCAGGCTGCGGCTGGCGAGCCGTGGCGGAGGCGTGCTGGATCGGCCGGCGGGTTGGCGTGTTGATGGGTTAGATGGGCCGGCCCAGCACGGTCCAGCGACCTTCAGGTCGTGCCTAGGCCGCTGCCTCGGCCCATGAATCAGCACGACACGACACAGTTAACTTAGCGTGTCTAAGTGGGCTGTGCCTAAAGCGGGTTAGTGTCATGTTGGGCTGGGCCACCCATTTGGTCATCTATAGCGGTGCGCGACTTTGGCGCTGTGCAGAGCGCGGCCCCGGCATCGGCTGCTGTTGCGCTGGCGACGCGAGGCTTCTACAGCTGCAGTGGCGGCGGCGTGTGGCTCTGCAGCTGCTACTGGTGGGAGCTCAATTGCAGCGGTCCAACCACGCTACTCTCAGCTGCTTGCTGCGCTGTCTTGATAAGATGGAGTGCCGACGACACGTCTTAGGTGAGGGAGGCTAGCCGAGGTCGACACCACCGTGTGGATGGAAGCTAGAGGTAGTTGCGGTGGGGCCCACATCTACAACGGAGGCAAAATAATGTTTAAGTGTTGTCAAATTGAGGAGCTTTGCCAAATAATTTGTCTTAACAAGTATGACTCAGAGTTACCTAAACTGGAAACTAAATAATTATGCTAGATGAGTTTTATGGTGATGAAACTCTCATCACATCCCATAAAACTCCATCATTCTCTCTCCTTACTATGTTAGAAAAGTTGAAAATATTTAAGGCAATGAAATTCTCCATAAATCCCCCCAGTGAAACTAGCTTAAGTGATATGTGCAATGCTTCGAAAATTGTTGTCAATAAATTGGTTTTATTCCTTTGAAAAAAATAAATAAACTAGATTTACTTTGACCACTGGATTAGTTCAGTCAAGGAAATGTCTGATTTCCCTTCGAGCATATCTGCTCGCCAGTGTCGCCGGCCCTAGAACCGAGCAGGGGCGAAGCCATATCAAAATGGCGTCGGGGTCTTTGTCCTCGACTACAGCATAGTATTTTCTATTGAGTTTGCACAAATTCATTGGATCGGCGGATTCCAAATTCATTGGAGTTGGTTGATCCAATAAAATTGTCTGCGCTCATCATATTCTAAATTCATCTTCTAAAATTAATATTCTTGTCTGGTCATTGAAATTCTCTCCTTTATATTCAGTTCTCTCACACTCATTCATACTATATATCTCCCCCTATACCAACTATCAGACGGTGGGTCCACACATCAGCATTTTTCTTTTTCCTCCTTCCAAAGGTAGCTTCTCTCTCCCTACCTTCGTTTCTCGTAGCAAGCAGGCCAGCACCCGTGGCAGCCCCTCCCCTGGGACGCCCGCCGGCTCCCATCCGCGCCCTGCTGCCCCTTTGGCTCCTTCCGTCCGCGTCACCGAATCGAAGCGGCGCGCGTGCAGCTGGGAGCAGGCGAGCGGAGTGAGGCGATTTGCGGCAGCACGGAGGCTCCTGTGTCCCTGTAGTGAAGGCACGACGGTCGGGCGGTACTGGCTGGAGATCCGGCGGCGCGCGGCCACCCTCGGCGTCCCTCCGTGGCACAGCAGCCGGCGGGGCCCGTGTGGGGTTTGGGGGTGGCTGCTCTGCTGCCTCCGGTGGGGGATTCTTGGTGGTGTTTCTGTGTTCAGGATCGGTTTGATCCAACTGTGTTGGGAACCAAGAAAAAGATGCAGGAATTGGATTGTGTGTTCCTTGTTTCTTTGCTTGTGAAATTGAAAAAAGCGATTTTAGCGAGTGGGGTGGGGCGGCAGCCGAGGCTTCCTTGCTCATTTCGTTGTTGCTAGTATATGAACTGCACAGACTAGTTTCGACAACTTGCACGCCTCCAATCAAGTGGCCAAGCACCAAACAACTTAAACTTTCTCGCCATGGACGACTACCTCGGCTCGTTGCAAAGGTATTAGATGCAAAGGCTCGTTGCAAAGGTTTGATGAAGATGAAGAGGAGGTCGCGACATACAACCAGCTGTTGCAAGCAGAGAGCTCTCGCACGCGTCGTTGATCCAATGCGCCACCAACGGTCATTCGGCCGAGGGACCTTCCTTCTGGTCACAAGAGGATCAAAGCTGACTACTTCATTCTAGATCGTGTTGACAATGATAAGCAGTTCTGTAGAAGGTAAAGTTGAGCATATTTCGAACATCGATCACTCTATGTTTGTAGTAGCTCATATGAGAAGTGCTATTGCAGATTTCAGGTGTGTAGCCATTTATTCAAGCACATAAAAGAGGCGGTGAAAAGTCGTGATAACTACTTCAAAAAGACGTGTGATGTCACTGGCAAGGAAGGACTATCGGCTCTTCAGAAGCACATAAATTAGTGAGTTATACAACATTCAGATACTTGGATGCTATTAAATTAGTTGGCTACTATCAACCAGTAAAGATTGTGTTGAAACAAAAAAGCAGAGACAAATATATAACATGCTTACCTTATCGGCATTCAACATCCCACTAGGATTCTCTCGAATGGCATCAGCATAGAATGATGAAAACTTCCCGACTTCTGCTTTGATAATGTCCCAGCGGCTCGGTAGAGACCTCACACTCCTTTCTGCATGTGATCCCCGCCTGAAGTTGTATCTCTGCATAATCCTTTCCCACATGCGATCTTTTTTTTTTTTTGTAGAGTACTTGCAACTGGGTCACAACTTATTTCAAGCTATGACTTATTTTTTTGAACGGAAACTGTGGGGAGTTCCCCACAGCAATTGCATTAAAAAGAACATTACAAGAAGAAATACTTACAAGAAAGAAAGAGGAGGGAGCAGAAGCTGAGAAAAAGAGTTACAATTTATTTCAAGCCATGACTTGACAAGGTTTACATCTTCTGGGTTGAAATTGCCTAACTTGGTCCTACTGATGCATTTCTTTGCGCTCTTTCCTGTAGGTGCTGGGCAGACTTGCTGTTGCTCCACATCTACCTCAACGCTTTGCATACGTGCTTCTGTGTTTTCAGCAAGAGAATACACTTGTGGGGCACTAGTACCAGGGTTCAACAAACCGGTGGGAACCGGTCCGGTTTGACCGGTTACCGGTCAAACCGGTCCGGACCGGTTCCGGTTTCGGCCGGTACCCAACCGGCCAAAATTCAAAATTTAAATTTAAATTCAAAAAATGAAAAATTCTCAAAAAATTCCTAAAAATACTTCAAGTTGCGATGAATCTAATGGTATCAAATTTTCTCAAAAATTCGTTCATTTAGTATAGTTTGCGGGGATTTAAAGTTAAATCAAAAAAGAAAAAGAAAAAAAATGGGCCGGCCCATTAAGGCCCACCAGTCAAACCGGTCAAACTGGCCGGTAAACCGGTCAAACCGGCCGGTAAACCGGTTGCACGGGAGCTTTTGAATTTGAATTTAAATTCAAACCGACCGGTAAACCGGTTGGAACCGGTTGCACGGGAGCTTTTGAATTTGGATTTGAATTCAACCGGTTCCCACCGGTTACCGGTCCAACCGGTCCGGTAAACCGGAACCGGTGGCTGGCGGTTTGGGTTAACCGGTTGGGAAAAAAACCTTGCTAGTACCTGGACACACCATTGAGACATTGGGTGGAACCTGCTGCTCTCCTTGGGGGAACCAGGACGGAGGAGCTTGGTACCCATACATGTACGGGTTCCAGGCAGCCTGGTAGGGAGGAATGTTGCCACCAGTAAAAGCTCCCTGTGACCCATCATTGGATTCGTTAGGGTCCATACTGAAATCAGAGTCAAAACACATATATCAATGAACATGTAAAATGTTAGAAGAATATATCCCATAACCATTAATTCCTTCTTCAGATATGCATGCACAACAAAATCCTGGATCCTAAACTGACCTCATTTGCTGGTTTAAATTCAAACGCATTTGCATCAAACCATGAAACATTGAAAATATACATGATGCAATTAGACAGAGCAAAGTAGGCACCATAGTTTTACCTCAATCTTGCTCTCAGTTCAACATAATTGCAGATAAGGGATATTCTTGAATCATAGGAAATATGGCGACATTTTTAGGCCACATTTTCATCAATAGCATTTGTCAGTTGGAGCTTGAAATAGTTTTTAAAAAATTAGGGTGTCAGTCAACAAGCCCAACATGCCCCACAATAACTCAGTGATCATGGAAATAAATTGTCTTCCCTAGGTCATGCACAAGATGGTGGTAAATATTCACCTTAGTTTCCGGTCAAAACGATAAATAGGGCCTTGTTTGGTTTGCTTGTGTTAAAAAGTAGCACAAAGTTTGACTATTAATTATGGATATTAAATGAATGCAGACCCCTACGCTACTTTGCGAGATGAATCTAATCAAGCATTTGACCGCACGATTAGAGGATGGTTACTGTAGCATTTTTTTTTATAGAAATACTTTAAGGGAAACCCCTAAAGCTTAATTAGGTGTGGCACCGAGGGTTTGAACCCTGGGCGGGTGGCCTTTGCCACTGCACCGTGTGCCCCTTCGCTAGTTACTATACCATTACTGTAGTCAATCATCAATTAATTACCGTCATTAGATTCGTCGCGCAAAGTTGCATCCATCTGCGAAAAAGTTTTGCAAATAAACTTCATTTAGTACTCCATGCACGCAAAATTCTTTTTGTAGCGCGAGTAGGGCAACAGAAACAAACGGGCCCCAGATTAGCCTGGAGAGCCATTAATATACGTGCATAGAAACAAGTGCTACACACAAGGGCCTTTTTTGAACATCTGAGTGACATTGTACTCATTGTATTTGTGAGCACAAAATAGCCAACACATTGCACAAGGCCAAAATAAGTTGTGTTGTTGAAAGATCAAAATCATATCATAGACACATCAGTCTTGAAATGTACTAGTATTTTTTAAGTCAACTTACAGGTTCAAGGACACACATATAGCAAGCTACTACTAGATATATTACTAACAGATAAAACAGTCTCCAAATCAGAGAGGAGTGATGGATGTGCATAAGAAGTGCTACACACAACCATGTCCAATATTTGCATGCCATCCTCCGGTATTTCAAACAAATCATGCATGGACACACATAGGAGTTTCATTCAAAGACCCACATTTGCCAAGATGCTAACAGATTCGACTCACAAGTTCCTATAGATAATCTATGCATTTGGAGTTCCTATAGATAATGTATGCATTTGACAAATGCAGGCACTTGTTTGCATTAGAGATTGACAGACGCAGGGCTACAAAAAGGTTCATGTATCTGAGTTTGGCACGACGCCGGTCGGAGCGCACGGTGGAGCTCTGCCCTGATGTGGCCGGCTGAACTGCTGCCCATCGCCGCAGCCACTTGCGCCCACGGCTGCTCAGACCCATCTTCTCCAGGATAGCCTCACAGTGCCGGACGGCCTCAAGGGCAGGGGTCGACGCGAGCACACTGACCGCTGGCAGCGCCGGCCCTAACTTCTCTTCAACGCCTAGATCAAATCTAGGAGGCGGCAGAGGCGAAGCAGTTCTGATCCGGCCGAGGTGGGCCCTCCCCCCAAGCGAATCCGCTCCTCCGTGCAGTGCCCGCCCTTGATTCGCCCAAGGTACTCGGTGGAGGCGGGGACAATCGGAACTCGACGGAGGCGAGAAAGGTGGCAGATCAGGCGCGGCTGGCCTCGATTCGGTGGAGGATCAGGCGCGGCCGGCCTCGATTCGACGACGGTAGTCGGCGGCGGAGCTCCGCTTCCTCAACCTCGAGCCGGTGGCGGCGCGTTGCACTTGCAGAAGGCGGCAGGGTCAGGGCATCGGCGGCGAGGGTAGGGAGGGGCACCCATGGAGGCAAGGTCGAGCGCGGGTAGCGGGTTGGGCGGTTGGGGAGGGCGGCATGAGGAGATGTCGTTCTCCTGGGAGGCCGATGATTAGTCGGAGCCAAAGGCTATTTTAGCTGAACGGACGTAGGGCTGGTTGGCAGGGTTCCGGCTCCTTCGAAAACAGCTCCGGCTCTGACTTTTTTTGGTGGAACGGTTTGTCTGATAGAAGTAGAGCTATTTTAAAAAACGTTGGGTAAAAGACTTCACTCGTTAAATAAAAGAGATAAAATGACCAATTTACCCTTGAGATTATCTTTTTCTATTCTTTTTCTCTTTTTCTTTTTTTTCTTCCTCCTATTTTTTTCTCCTTGATTTTTTTCTCTTTCGTCGTTATCCATTTCTTCCCCTGCTTCGGTGCTTCCCAACCTTCTCTTTCTTCGTTATCCATTTCTTTCTTCTCCTGCTTCCCAACCTCCTCCGTCGTCCGCTCCATCGGACAACGCCGCCAAGCGCCAACCCCTTCATCCTCGATTCCATCACCACCGGCCACCACATCAACGTCGCCCCTGCGCCGTGGCTGCCTGCTCATGCTGCCTTTGCTCGCGCCGCTATCGCCGCTTGGAGCTCGATCGGACAGTGCCGCTGCCTCTCTAGCTCCTTCCCGCCTCCGCGCGCCGCCGGTCACGCCGTCGGCCGCTCGGCTCCTGCCCGCTTACACGCGCCGCACCTCACTCCCTCCGCCCACTGCTCACTGCCTTGCGAGGACAAAGGGTATCCATGAACGGGAGGAGCCGCACGGAGCCACTATTTCTGGCTCCCGTACTCCCGAATAGCTCCAGAGAGCGGGATTTGGGGGGCTTCGATGCTGGAGCTGTGGTATGAGCACCGGTTTGGCAGGCCTTCGCGCGGAGCTGGTTTTAGAGCTGCAACCGGAGCCCCGCCAAAAAGGACCGCAGTACTCACTTCGGGAGCTCCAGTACCCGCTGCGAGTTTTTTAAGCTAAACTCATACCGCAGGGTCTGGCAGCGGACGGGTTACCGTTCCCACCGCGAACAGCCTAACAGGAACATATTAGATGCAAACTCTCCATCCAAACTATACAAACTCTAATTTAGTCAATTGGATTAACATCCATGGAGCACAGGAGTGGGAAGGAGAATTTGCAAAAGTGTGATTAGTCAATCCAAATGCGGGCGGTTAATTGTAAAATTACCTAATCCCCTCGTGTTCTTTTGATGCCGGTGGTCCAAATTGGAGTTTGCATGGTTTGCACGGAGAGATTATTTTGCACTTGATATGTCCTAGCCTAACAAAGCAAGAATTTTCATTATTTGAGACTCAATTCGCAAGTCTTTCAGAATTTGACATTCTTATCACAATGATATGTGGAGTCATTCTGAGTCATTGACATGTGGGTCAAAGTGTCAAATTCTGAAAGACTTGCGAATTGAGTTCCAAATAATGAAATTTAAGCATCTCCGCCCTAAAACCGTGACACAAAACCCTAAACCCCTCTCCTCTGCTTATGGCGCCGCCTCCGCCGCCGCCGAAACAGCTTGTGCTGGCTGCGTCCTCCGCGGACGCCGGCGTGGCCGCCTGGGACCTCCGCACCGGCGCGGAGGAAATCCGCCACCGCCCCTGCGCCTCCCGCCCTCGCGCGCTCACCTCGGTCGCCGACCGCTTCCTCGCCGCTGCACAGGCCCCTCCCGCTGGCGGCAACTCCGGCACCGTCCACTTCTACCACTGGGACAAGGTAAGCCCTTCGCGCAAAGCCCCGAACGGCGCCCTGGAACTCCGGTCCCTGACCCCGGGCCTGTTTATTGGCTTCGATTGCAGCCACAGGTGGCCGTCAAGAGCTTCCCCGCTGAGCCTATACGCGCGCTTCTTGCGGACCAGGAGGGGAGCTACCTCATTGGCGGTGGCAGCAACGGCAACTTATTCCTTTGGGAGGTGAGGGCATTCTGGTTTCTTGCTGATGGGGGGAAGAGTTCGTATTGTTGATTGCTATCTGCTCTTTCGTTTGAGGTTGATGTGAAATGTATGCTGTGTGCTTGGTTAGTGAGATGGTCTGAAATGGATACCTTTAGGTGGTGGATAGTTCCGGTTGTTCAACTTAGGAGTGTCTCCAATAAGATGAGTTTTATTTCTTGGAACCTCCCCCCCCCCCCCCCCCCCCCCCCCACACACACACACACACCAGAAACTATGTTATTAAAATACATGGCATTTGCATATATGCCAGTTTACAATTTTATGATTAATGAAATGCAACTAGGTGTTTTACCCACATGTCTCTCAATGACATTTTCCAAACAGTATGATGTATTTTTCCTTTCTTTCCTATTTTTTCTATTGGGCATTGATATTTAAGAGTAAGTTCAGATGAAACACAGCATAGTCCATGCTTTTGTTTCAAAGTTGTGTGAAATATTTGGCTTGTTTTCTCAGTGCGTTTCACATATATTAGGCGATAATTATTTCTTTTCCCTGTTTGCTGGTGTCTTATGTGCCCTATTTGTCGGGTTCTGTTGTAGTTTATGCTATGTGCCTGATCTATCCAGCATTTTTATAGTTAAAGTTCAACATTGTCTGTTCTATGTGTGTGATCAATAGAACACCTTTGTAGTTAATGTTGGGAACTCTTCCAGCTTAAATGACATTGTTGGGAACTCTTCCAGCTTAAATGACATTCTTTTGATGCTGATGTATAGGTGGCTAGTGGAGAGCTTCTCCAGACATGGCATGCACACTATCGTGCTGTTAGGTGCCTCGCGCTTTATGACTATCTGCTTGTCTCAGGATCAGAGGATGGAAGCATCAAAGTCTGGGATCTGATCACGTATGTATGTTTAATGTGGTAACATTGGGTAGCTATTTTTGTATAGTCCCTTACTGAGTTTAGTTCTGTTGTTTACAGGGTGCTTGATGAGCAGTCAAGGTTGGAGGCCCAGACACCATACCTCTACAGTTTCAATCAGCATGCACTGCCTGTAACTGATATTGCTTGTTTCCTTGGAGCAATTGCTGTATCTTCTTCAGAAGATCGAACCTGCAAAGTGCGTAAGCGACTCTATTGGCTTGAATTGAATGCTATGAAGGACTGTAGTCTATTTGTTCCTATTTCTAACTATTCTATGTACATTATTTACCTAGTAACATCCCGGGCTAATTATTCGCATCATTTAGGTCCAAAGTTGAACTTTAACTAGTAACATCCCGGGCTAATTATGCTATGCAAGACTGTTGTCTATTTGTTCCTATTTCTAACTATTCTATGTACATTATTTACCTAGTAACATCCGGGCTATTTGTTCCTAATTTCATTTTCTTTTCCCCAGATCTGGAGTTTATCTGAGGGTAGGATGCTAAGAAGCATTCCATTCCCTACTAGCATTGATTCTGTAGCACTAGACCCAAGAAGTCATGTTTTCTATGCTGGTGGTAGAGATGGAAAGATATATGTTACTGCAATGGGTGTTGATATCAGTTCTCATGGTAGTGATGAGTCAGCTATTCTTGGTGCTTTGGATGACCAAAGGTTTGCCTGCTTCTAGTTTTTCATCAGTAGTTACTCTCCTGTTACTCTGAACAAATTCATTATTTAGGTCCAAAGTGCTAAGACTTCGTTTATGGTTATGCTGGTTTGAAATTCTCATGTATGATTAACATTTAACCAATTGTTTGCGTACAAGTAGTCAAAGTAATACATTTCTGTTCTATATTTCTGATATTCATTTGACTGCTCGCAGATTATGATAATGCAATTTGTTTGCTGCACGTAAATGTGTAAGAAAACAGTTCGACCTGAGTTTACAGTTCCATCTAACAGTTTTAGATAATTTGTCAAAATGTTTTGAAGGTGAAAATGGTAATCGCTATTCCAAATTATAGGTCGTTTTGGCTTTTCTAGATACATAGTTTTTCCTATGTATCTAGGCAGAACATATATTTGGGTGCATAGCAAATGCTACGTATCTAGAAAAGCCAAAACGACTTATAATTTGGAATGGAGAGAGTATTTAACTAAAACACTTAACATCTTTTCAGTCACCCTCTCATTACCCAAGTTGAGCTGTATCTTCTTGACTTTTGCTAACATAAAAGGGATATTTTTCCCAATATTGTGGGCTTGTGGCCTGTGATCAATTCATTGTAGAGCCATGGATACCCAGACTAATGCCTGCATGGTTGCTTGCAGCTCCAAGCTTGTCATCGCAAGCCAAGCAGACAAATATGACCTGGGGCTAGAGCTGACTGACACATAACTGTAGCCTGTATATGGTATTTTGAAAATATGTGTTAGCGAGGTGTTTAGGGAGATGGTTAGCAGGCCCTATTAGGCCTTGGGTGGCTGGTGCCCAGCCTCCTTGGCTCTGTGCGCCGCCCCCTCCTGATTGATAGAGGTGCTCAATGGGTGTACATATAAAGGCAGGGAACCCTAGATGGCTTATAGAAACAGAACCATCAGGGGGATCCCTGCCGCCATCTACCAACCAGGAGGGGGCGGTGCACAGAGCCAAGGAGGCTGGGCGCCGGCCACCCAAGGCCCAACAGGGCCTGCTAACCATCATCTCCCTAAACACCTCGCTAACAATATGAAAGTTAAAAGGATTTTCTGGATGCCTTTATCGTGATATCATGTAGGTTTGCTGTCGGGATATTGTACATATAAATCTATCGATATGGCCATTTACTATAATACGTATCACTCGGAAATATTTGTTCTTGGAGATTAGCTGTGCTGTTGTACCACCCCCTATATGAAATTCCCTGAGATAATCAATAACCAGTTAAACCCATGAGATAATCATTGACCAGTTAAAAGAACATGGCCTCCTATATTTACCCATGGGAAGTACTTGGGTTGTGGGCATAGCTGTTAGTTGCGACAAGATTCCCTATCTTCAACCTTTGCATTAGAGTCGAGCGGACCAAAAAAATTCATTGTCGGGAACATCCAGGTTGTTACATTATTTACATTGATCCATAGAAGGAAATAGGCAATTCCAACTGTCTTAGAGTTTACCCTTTTTGCATATATTCTTATTAAAAAATTGGATACTGCCTATATATAATTACGCTGACAATAGCTATTAACCGCACTAATAAAAAATATTTTCTTGAGCTTTCAGATTCCATAAACGTATATAATACTTGCAATTAACTTCTAGCAAAAGGATTCCCCCTTCTCTGTTTGATCTGGTTCACTGTTGCTCCACTGCTTAGAAACTACATGTAGGCAGGAAGTTAGTCTTGACAGTTTTTTCTTAGGTAGTGATTGATCTTCATTACCTTTGTGCCTTGCTAAAGAAATTTGTTTGCAGTTACTTTCTCTGTTTAAATTGGGTTGCTACAATGTCAAATGCCTAGCATTTATGGAGCGAGATCTATTAAGTTAATTCTGGTAATTTGTTTAATTGATCCAGCAAGGCAGTAACAAGCTTGGCATCAAGCACAGATGGACTTTTACTAGTTTCTGGATCTGAGGATGGTAATGTTCGGGTATGGGATACTAGAAGTCAGCAAGTAACCCGAAAATTCAAACACTCCCAAGGTTCTACTCTTTAATTTTACATCATGAAGACTTTGTTCATACTGAAAACCTTCTGTCTTGAAGTTGTACCTAATGTACTTCCCTCATAAACTTAAGGATCACATATTTTCCTGGTACACTCAATAGGGAAAATATGTATTTTTGCCTGTCGCTAGTTTTCAGTCCAACCAGAAGGCATCTGCTGCATGATGTATGGTCCTTGTGTTGGGTGAATGGTGATACTTTGTCTAGGCTGCATACCATCAATCAATCCTAATCTCAAAGAATTCTGAAAGTAAAAATGTTAACTCTTAACTCTCTTGGGAGTCTTGACTATAACTGAAACATGAACTCTGGACTGCTAAAGTGACTACAGCCATGTGGAGAGGAAAAAACTACGTCCATGTTTTTTAGGATATCAAAATGTACTGAGACGGTACTTTTTTGTATTTATGTTTTACCATGTTTTCAGAAGGTACATACTATTGAGGTCTGATAGTGATAATATAATTGTTTGGCAGGTCCAGTAACCAATGTTCTGATAGTAACACCAAAACGTGTAATCCTGCCCCCACTACATCCATTGCGGAAAGTTTGCTCAGCAAATGGTGAAGTTGAACCACGTGCTGTAATTCTGCCTCGGCCTGAAAATGATGTTCCTATTCATGGAAATCGAACCTCAATTTTTATGGAGCACTACTTGGATGAACTTCAGGTTGGCTGATTTTGCTTTGTCTCTTATTTGATACTTCGATATTACCTTCTGTTGCATCTTATCATTCTATTTTGGTGCAGAAGTATGGTGGTACGTCTTTGATATTTGGTTCTGGTCTGCGTACTCAGAATTGCACACCTAACCAACAAGGGACAGAATGGAGAGATAGATACTTGGAGCTGCGGGATCTCTTTTTGCATGAGGTCCTAGATCAGATGCCGTCCTCTAGGAACCCATGATCCCCTGCAATTCCAACCGGATGCACTTTTGTAACTGAGATGAGTAAGTGCATCGTATTTTTAACCTTCTAGTTAATGACAGAGATCATTATGAAATCCCAGAGGTTCTCAGTGAATTTTGTGTACATTTCAATTATTGTAATTTCAGTAGTGTATGGTTGCATAATCATAGAGGCATTCATGTTTTCTCACTAATCCTGAAAGTGTATTGCACATCTAATGCATGCTGTGCTGCTTCTTTTTCAGCCATGGAAATATATATTTTTTTTCAAACACATAGCACAGGACCAAAGTGGTTGCTATTCAATTTCAAAAGCATGAAGTCGATGGATGTCAGTCTCACAGATGAGCTCTTTGGAGCAATGAATCTGGTAGCTGTGGGTGTAATTTTACTGTGATCCATGAATTGTTGGAATGTGGCTGATTATTAGAACAGTATTAGGCATATAAGTCATTAAATGGTGTGAAGATAGGCCAAATCTGAGTGTTATCCTGAAAGGGTGAATATAAAGTAAGACAGATCTGTAGTGTAAAATGATGCGGTAGTGAATCATTGGGAGCTGTTAGCACTCAGACTAAATCCATGGAACTATTGCATTGTACATCCCAGATCCAGTAGATGTAGAACCTTGTAAATCAGCCAGCCTAGTGCAAATACTGGTACATGAGTGCCCATGTTTACCTAAGGTACCAAACTAAAGTTTGTCATGTTTGAACAATTTTAGCCACCATTTGTTTAGATACCAAGCTTTGGCATGGTAGCCAGTCCTTTCGAATTAGTTTATTTTGGTGATTAAAACTGGCCAAAATGTGTGCGCGTGTGTGGTGGGGGGGTGGGGCGTTTAGATGCCAAGCTTTGGCATGGTAGCCAGGCTCTGGCTTGTTTCTGGTTGCGGGTTTGGAGGATCCGATTTTGCAGCTGTATGGAATATTTGGTGAAGCTGGAACCAAGGGCACAGATATTTTAGAAGACCTCCGCTCTCCCAAACGGCCGGCATTTGGATCACCTAGGACTATAATTTAGATAACTAAATATTAAGTGACCAAATTTTAGTCTATGCTTATTTGGATACATGGACTAAACTTTCGGTTGCACATATATAGAAATGCTATTTTTGCCTTTGGATGTTGCTGCTGTTGTGCCTCTATGTGATAGTGAAGGGTGGTTTGATCTTTTTGCAGTTCGTTGGTTGGTTTAGTCCGAATTAGATGGGTTTTGATGACTAATGGATTAAACCTTAGTTGGGGTTGAACTAAAGTCTACTATGTTTTAGCCCACCTATTTGGATCACCTGATGGACTAAACTTCAGGCCTAGTCTATGGATCCATATGGAGCTAACTTATTATCAATTCAAACAAGGCACGGAGTATCAGTTGGCTTGATTAACTTGTTTTAATTGAAACCTCGAGGCTGAAGGGATTCATGTTTGGTTGAGGCTCTGCATGAGCGCAACTGATGTGGTTTATAGGTATAAACGCCTTTTTATTATTGCCTGCCAATCGCAAAATGTCCTTGAAGCAACACACTGTAACACCCCAGAGGTTACTACGAAATTAGTAAAACTTAAACATGCTTAACCCAAAACTAATTGGCTTGACTCTCTGCTGCTCGTCGTCTCCATGGTCAAGTTGGCCACGAACGCCGCCCGCACGCGTTGCGCGCGACGTGTCCCGCGCCCATGCCGTGCCCATCCCGCCGCGCCCTTATCCCTTCGTCCAGGTGCCTCACTCCCTCCTCTCCTTCCCAGACCACGCCGGCCTCTCTTGCTTGCGCCTGAGCTCGCCACCGCAGCCTGCCATGGCCACTGAGATCCGCTCGGCGGTGAACTCCCACTTCCTGTCATCATCTTTGACAACCAAAGACTAGAATCGACTTTCCTCGACTCCCTGAAGCTCATGCTCTCCTTGTTCCAGCGCGTTCCGCGAGTTTCCGCGCTCGTTCTCGAGTCATGCCGCCGCCGGCATGCTGCTGCTCGCCGCGAGACGCGCGCACGTGCCTTTGTGCCGCGCCGCCAAGCGCCCACACTTCGTCCAGCCCTACTGAACCCTCCCATGGCCGCCCTGTCGCCGGCCACTCACCGGAGCGCCGCCACACGCCGCCACCATCGCCATCTGAAGTACTGCTCCCGTCGCCAGCCCTCCTCCGGCCACCCCGGCATCAACCGAGACCACCTAGAGGTAGCTCTCGAGTCCCTCTAGCTTTTCCCCAACTTCCCCCATGCCGCCGTTGAGCCCTGCCGCCGGAATCGGGCCAGAAATCGCCGCCCCTGCTCTGTTTCGCGACCAGGGACCTCGGGCAAGAATTTAAACAAGTTCAGGGGGTTATTTGCATAGCTATAGACTCAAATGAATAGTGCTGCGAAGGGTTGTTTTGCAATAATTGGGTGAAACTTTGAAAAATCATAGTAAATCATAGAAAAATCAGAAAAATGCAAACAAAAATTTGTTGGATTCCTTGTCCTAAGATATACAACTTTCCTTACAGGTTGATTTTCAGTTTCTAAATAGTTTTGCTCTAATTTAAATATTAGTTTAAGTGGCTGTAAACTTTGAAAATGCATAGTAAATCATGGAAAAATCATAAAATAGAAAATAAAGATGTTTTGGAATACTTGTGATTAGATCTATGCAATGAACCTATAATATGACATGTGTTGGTGGAAAAATATTGTCCTAGAATTTTATTCATGCTTGTTAGGGATAAAATCATATATGTAGTTATGTTGCTCTTTTTGCTGTGAAATTTTTATGGTAGATTAGTCATATGATGTATGTGATGTGGTAAAAGTTTTAGATTTATTAGTGCACGTGTGCATGAGTTATTAATTTAACTTGGTTAGTGTTTAATAAATAGTTTATGAGTAATAGGAATATGCATAAATAATTATGCTTGCTGATGAATCATGAAAACTTCATGCTAGGAATGTTTTCTATTGTTTTGTCACTAGTAAATATTTTATGTTAGGAACATATAGGTTGCTAATAAAAAATAATTCTTGTGGATAAAAATTATGCTACTTAGTCCAAATATTATGAAATCAATTGTGTTAGCTTACGGTTATCATTTATACTTTAGATCTGAAACTTGTATAGGTGGAATATAAAGTTGTTATACTATTTTTGATCTATTGCTTGTTTGTTGTCTTATTCTTGTAATTTTTATAATATATAGCAGAAAAAATGATAAAATATTGGAACCACTTCTGTTGGTTTAGGTTTTCTGGATAGGATCTTTGAAACATGATATCCATGTGCCTCTGGTGAATTATTGTGTTTTGTAGTAATTTATCTTGCTTAAAGTACATCTCATTAATGGTAATTACTTTTGATATAAATCCAACTCTTATAATCTTAATCTGTTGCCCTTTATCATGGAAAAAAAGGGAAATACATGATTGTTCGGAGTCTGTGAATTTTAATCTTACAATTCTTTGTGCACTTAATAATGAGTGTTGCATTCATATCATTAATGCATTGTGCATTTGCATACATGTAGATTTTGGTACATGCGAGCTCGTGACCGTGGAACAAGCGTAACCATGAAGCCCTGCGAGAGCTAGTAAAGCAGGCCCGGGAAGGAATTCGGGAAGACCCGGCCCAATGGTCGGAAGGGCCCAAGGCCTTACTAGTATTAACACTAACTTAGTGTTACCCTCAGGCAAGCCCCGGTGCACATCCTATTATTTGAAATTATGACACCTATATATGTATTTATTACTTGTGCATTACGTTTCAGGAGTTGATTGGAACTCTAGTTGCATGATCCCTAGGTTTCCCTGAATTATACTAGCATGTATAGGACGATAGAAATGCTATGCTTAATACTTCTCGATAGAAGTCGAGTGACTTTTTGCACTCGCGAGATATAGGATACTTCGAAGTCGAGTAATTTCCTGTTACTCGCGAGATATAAGTTATATACTTATATACAGTACCTGAGTTGTTGAAATTGACATGGAAATATGAGACCGGGCGGGGAATGATGATGATGTATAGGTATGGCAGCAAGACAGGGTTCCTGGGTATCTTAGCCCCTGTCCGAGTCGATTGAGGAACCGTAACCAGTTGTTGGCCCTGCTGATCATGTTTGAATTGTACTAACCGCATACCGGGAGTAGGAGGTAGTCGAAACCGGTAAGCCTAGTACTGCCTTGTTTCGAAAGTACAGAACTTCTACCCACCCCTTAGGGCAGTCGAGTGGCCGCGGAGAATTGGGATGCATATGTTTACTTTTGGTGGTCTCTCGTAGGTCTCGGTTGACTATATGCAGGTGGGGCGGTTCTGTAGTTCGAGGCGGGGAGAGGAATGGTTGGCTCGTATTGGCCGACGGGGCAAATATGTGCCGTGTTGATTAGGTCTACCTTGCAAGGTTAAATCGGATCGATTCGCCGTCAGTCGCTCTCGGACATGAGCACCTTGATCTCCGAGTCACATCGTAGTAATGAAATGAAACGAAATGATATGATACATGTTGATGTTATTTAATCAATTATGTTTTCACATTGATTGTTATAGATCTGCAAATCATAGATGTGTAGCAACTTTATAACTATAATTTAGAGCTAAAATTTTGAAATTAAGGATCTACCTTAGATGCTTTTCTGCAAATAAATCCACCAGCCAGAAAGTTTTGCATGTCTAGATATGTGGGCTAAGTATACCCAAAAGTCGGGTAAGTCTTGCTGAGTATTAGTATACTCAGGGTTTGTTGTTTACCTTGTTTCAGGTATAGAAGCTAACCAGGATTCGCATCAGTGGGCTCGATGTGACGTCCTCACGTGTTCATAGATATTTAGATATTGTTTTGTTTTATTGGTTCTCAATCAAATTTCCTTCTCTCAGGTCATATTCTCTTCCGCTGCTGTAATTTATTTTATGTAAATTCTAAATTTAAAGCTGTTTTGTAAATATTTATGTTATTATCTATTTTTGTGAAATTATATTATGCTGGTACCGTCTGTGCTCGCCGTCGCGCGAGACTTCTGGTGTGTTTCGATCGGCCTGTGGGTTGAAAATAGGCTGTCAGGTTACACTTAATTAAGCTAATGCGTCTGATGCGTTCAAATGATGGCAATTACGCTTAATTAAGCCGTTTAACTTGGCGGTTCTGTGACACACGGAACACACCTGGACAACGTTGTAGCCTAGAAAAACAACCCAGCAAAAACAGCCTAATCTCATTCCTAAATGTCACCTCGGCTGGATACCGCCCCTTGCCCTCAGCCTCTCCTTGGCGAACTCGCCGGAGACTGGCGCTCGTCTATGCCGCGGCACCGCCGCCGTCCCAAACACCTGCGCCTCGCCCTGGGCCCTGGACAGGCTAGGTTTTGCCGCCTGCTCTTCGCTGTGTACCTCATCGTCTGCTTCCGCTTCGTCTGCCGCAGCACCGCCTTCCTCTACCGTGCTGCTCCAGCCGAACTCCACCATGCGATGCTGGTACAGTTTCATGGCCACCACCAGCATGAAGACCGCCCAGACGCGCGCCACCGTTGAGGAGACGTTCCAGACGAGGGTGAAGACGGCCGCCACCACCGCCTTCTTGTGGGAGCACGACTCCCAGGCGTCCCTGAACCTATCCAGCCAAAACTTGCCTGCACGCCGAAGCATCCAAAGTTAGCACTAAACTACACAATGGCAACCAAAAAAGCTATGGTGTCCTATAACATTTTTTGTTGCTCTTATTGTTACGCAAAATATTATAAAACCCGTAGGATTATATTATGGTGGTCTGTCCTTCGTGGATGGATCAGCACTCCGCAGAGGTGCCAAATCATGCTGAACTGGTTACTGTTTGCTTCATGCCTGTCCAGAAGGGCTCCTGACGTGCTTTGCCCATGCTATCATGGCATGGGACTAGACACTATGAGGGCCGGACAAGTAGTAGCAGTAGGGTCCAGTTTAAGTGCTAGTGCCCTGTTACCATGAAAAAGAGAAGATAGACAAGGAATCAAGCATAAAGGTCCCTGCGTTGTTACTTTTTTCCGAACCTACTTTTTCATATTTTTTCTTGTTGATGGAGATAACAGCAAAGAAAGTTATGTTTGATTCTGCCATTAACATGAAACAGTATCATAGGATCAAATAGAATTAGGAGGAATAAACAGGATGCAATTATGGTTGCGGACGGTGACAAGCTAGCTAACATCTTCGCTCATTGAGGCCATCAGACTTCGATGACTGATAGATGACTACATGTGGCAGAATCACAGGAATTCTCTATCTATCACAATCAACTACTTCATCACATGATGTTTACCACTTTGTTATGGCCCTAATTGGTACGGACGGCAAATAAAGGAATAAAAACAGCATTAGCTAAAAGGATCAAAGTAGCAGATGTGGTAGCACAACAAACATCACACGGAAAACATCATGATCTTGTGTGGTTGTTAATATGACATGCAAACTTTAGCGAGTAGTAAGTATGTCACGCACGACTCACGAGCCTGTTATTGTTGTTTACTTTTGTGTGGGCTGAATGGCAGATGGGTTGGTGAGCAAACACCAAACAGATGACCCCACATACAGAGGGGATCAGGGGACAGCTAACGAGGATGGGAGACCAGATCTAGATGTGAAATATCTTTGCAGGTGAGGGATTCATGAGCCTACGCTACAAACTGCAAAAGCCAAAAGGGTGAAGCTAGGAAGCTTCAATACTGACAGTACATAGCTGTGGGTGAAAGAATCCCAGAAGAACAGTATTTTCATAGTATTGCTAGCAAATATTTTTCTTTTGTGAATGTATTGCTAGCGCGAACGAGCCGTAGCTCGAGTGGCACGCTCGCCAGGTGCGCGAGCGCGCCCACCCGCATTCGATTCCCATCGGGAGCAACGCGAGTGTCGCACTGGGACCGAGCAAGTGGTGTGCGTGTGTGGGTGTGTGTGCGTGTGTGTGTGAGTTTGCTCGGTAGGCGCGTTCCGAGACTGCTCGGGCAGCCTAGTCTGCGTTAAGTCGGGTTAGCGTGGGCACCCAACCTTTTACATGACTCTCCAGTGCTCCTGGGTGCTTTTAAAAAAATGTATTGCTAGCAAATAAATGTTTTAGCACTGTAGTTCCATCCTGTGAACAAGCTAGTATTCCATAGTCTTGTGAGTGGCAGATTAAACTATAATGCATTAGTGTTGTATGGGCAGATTAAACAAGTCACAAATTTATTAAGTTTGTGTTTAAAGTGCTATGATCCAAGCAGAAAAGTCGAAGAGTAGATTTTAATTATAACATCAGCAAAAATGTATTCCCCCAAGATTGACAAGGTGGCCAGAGTGACACACACCGACTAGCACTTGCCTTACATGTAGCTACTATTGTCCTATCCACGAAAAGTAATTTCAAAACTAACATGGTTTTGTTACTAAATCAGTCCTTGGTAAGTCGTGGCACCAGTGATGAGGATGATCGCTAGTCGTTTGGAAAGATTCTCGCTTACTTTGCCTCACGAATGAATACGGAAAGGAAAGGACACAAGGAGGTGTGGGCCACAAGGAACACCATCTATCAGCTTCATGCCGTTCGAGCATGGGCCACGGCTTCAAATGACAAGCAAGACCTCCTTGACCACGCGACACATCGCACGTGCAAAAGGTAAGGGGAGTAACCGTGCCCGCTCCTCCGATGCGAAAGTTACCAGGTAGTCAGCCAACCAACCAATAGTGTTTTTCAACTCACACCAAATCAGCACCAGACACCAATCAATTAGCAGTACTTTTTTCATAACAAATCACCAACCACCAGACACAGCCAAACAAACAGAGTGTAGTCTCGGATCCGAAGAAGTTACTGATTTACTTTTACCGACCGACAGTAACAATACTAGGCCTAACTATGCTGTCGCTTTTAGTTTATTAGCTAACCTAGGTTAAAGAATGCAAACAAGTCATAATTCTCCTCGAAAATCGTAAACATTAGGCATAGATCAAATCATTCTTCTTTTATATACATGATATTCAGTCTGTATATACAAGGATCAAAGATGCCCTAATAAAATGGCATAGAATTATTATATTGCTCTGCTATTTCCAAATTTCTAGTTTTAATTTACATGTTCCTCTTGGCTCGAATTTGGAACCATACGATTTGGCTTAATACATACCCATGAGGCCATGACCTAGAAGAAGCAAGGCAAGAAGTCACATTCAGATGGACTGCTCAGAAGTCTGAACCAGAAGCGCAAGGCATTTTATTATATTGGAGTACTACCAATGTGGATGTATATATGTGTGCCGTGACTGCTGTCTCACAAACCTATGTGCCAAACATTCACAAAAATTTATATGTCCTACTATACTCCAGAATTTACCTTGTTCATAATTGCCGGCTGGTGGCTACTATGGTACTACCTATACACATGCTCATGTGCCTTGGGGGGACCAGTTAAAGTGAAAAAGTGCGCACCACGGTTATAGAGGAGAAAACTTGGATCCAACACCAAAATTCTAGTAAAAACAAAGAATCCACGGTTGAGAAAAACCGGGGTAAGTTATAATAGCTGACGAGCTGATCCAGCGAACCGTGGGAATCTAGTGGGCGGGGTCATTTGTCAGTGACTGGGTTCAGTGTTCTAGAACATTTTGTGGTGTTCATAATTTGTTGTGAACACTAGAGATGAAATGAAGAGATTTTTTTTTACTTACCGTATCTTGCCAGCTGCGTGGAGTAAGAGGAGCACACCTTCGGGATGATGAAGACCCCAAAGAACACTGCACACACAAGGCAGGCCAAAGGCACGAAAAGTCAGTGACTGCAGTGGTTCTCCATGTACCTTTAGCTGTACATGTAAAGTTGCTGATGCTCCTGGTCCCAACATGCATTCCAATGGTTACAGTTAAATTACTGCATCATAACTACAAAAACTGTTTCCTGCGAAGTGTTCATAAAATCACTGGCTGTGAGGTCTGAGTTCAGAAACTTTTTTTTTTCTGTTGAAATGAAGAAACAAAAGAGGCTCTCAAGAGTTTACTGAGAAGTGAGAAGAGTGATAGATGTTTTTTTCTGAAATAAAAGAAGAGTGATAGATGTTACATAGATGGTGATGCATGTATTGTTTGCTCTATGGTACTTACCCAGTTTGGCCAGGGTCCAGAGGGTGACAAAGTTGCCGCACCGGGCCATCGCAAACAGTAGCAATGCCAGCTGCAGACCAGAGCACATGTGTCCCCTAGTCAGTACAAATCCAGACATGTCCAATCTATGCCAGGTGGTACTACGTTCCAGCAGGTAGCCAGGTACAGTGTCTTCTTGCCAATAGTCACAAGAACACACCAGATATCTTTCATGGGTTTTACCTTCATGGTTGTCGCGGGCTCTCCAGAGAAGAGAGACCTCAGATTTAGGAGCACCTCATTGATGTACGGCAGCACCAGCCTCAGCAGCCAGATGGCCTCCTCCTCCCCAACTAGGTAGCACCTCTCGCTGTCTCTCTCATCCTCACAGTCCACAGTTTCACCTCTGAATTTTGGCGGTGAAAAATTACCATGGTTAATGGCAGAAGAATCTATCTACAGTTCGTGGAAAAAAGAAGAATCTATCTACTGTGAATTTGTATTTGCATGATTATTTACCTGTTCAGTATGGACTTGCGCAGGAACCTTAGGCCAAGGTAGATTAGTCCTGCATATGACGCTGCCGTGATTGTGCTGCAGAATTCAGAAGTTTGGCAGAGAAGGTTATTAGGCAACTTCTGTCACATTTTGTTTCTGTCAACGCTTTTAGATTCTGGTAATTCAGAGTGACAGGTGCAGCAAATATTTGAACACTGAGTTACTTGAAATTTAGGTCTTTGACATAGGAGGACGAGATGAGCAAGAAAGTCCCTAATCCAAACACCAGTGCAGACTTTGACACATCTCTCCACATCACCAAATTCACTGGGGCAATAAATGAAAGAGAAGAGCCGTCAATCATTGATTCTCTGAAGTAGCATAACAAATTTATTGTGTTCTAAGAGAAAGAATATATCAAATTGGTTGTCAAAGAGGCTAGTAACCAATACCAATGTTTTGCATTCTTTCATGGCTTCTGCTGGGTTGAGATGGCCTTCCTTGAATCTCCTCATACTCTTCAACTTCAAGGCAAGGAAAAAAAAACTTCAGTTAACCAGAAAATAACAAAGCATGGTGAAGAGAAACTAATGCTACTCACTGGGAGGATTGCTGACAGGATCATGCTTCGGAATCCGGCCACCAGTAGCGAGCAAAGCTTTCTTCTCTGAATAAGTCAGGAAAGTGCACCATTGAAATTAAAAGAAAATAGGGAACTGCTCAAATTGCAACTAGACTGCTGTCGTATTCTCTGAACATTTAAAAAAAATCAAAGGTACCTGGAGAAGTTTTTGCCGGCTCGAAGTTCGTCATGCGGTGAACTATGATCGATGTCGTCTTCTTCTCCCCTGCGTTTCGGGAGGTTCGAAGGAACACTAGGTGATGTGAGACAAAAGATTGACCTCAATTAGCATGAGTTTTGCATCTGATTATGAGGAATTGACCTGGAGGAGGGGTCATGGGCTCCGGGTTGATTGCTCGGAGATCGATGGCGGAAGCTAATTTCTTCTCTGAATTATTCAAGATCCAAATACGGAGATTGAAATGCAATTTCCGTTAACTCCATTGCAACAGAAAATGCAAAAATGGGGGGGGAGTAAAGTAAGTCAAAGACTGAAGAGTAGAAATTCACCTGGAGGCGGCTTCACTGGCTCTGGGTTGGCCGCTCTCTCGTCTTCCACCGACAGCGTCGACTTGATCCCTGCTACATTAAAAGGAGTGACGCCATTGGAAGACAAGAGCAACAATCTGGGAAAAAAGTTGTTCTGAATTTTCGTCTCACCTTTTGTCGGTGGCTCGAGATCTTTGTTGCCGTCATCGTCCACTGCAACCGGGGAACAATCGAGGAGCACAGTCGCATTAGTTGATCGAGAAACAAATCTGGCAACAACAGTAGTAGGGGGGCAGCTACGGATTCCTTGCCTTGGTGCAGAGCAGTTTCGTCCTTGTCAACGGCCATGTGATCCTGATCCAGCATCTCCTTCTCCTCCTCCTCCGCCTCGAGCTCCTCGTCGTCCAATCCGTAGGCGTCGTCGTCCAACTCCTCCTCTGGTTCCTCCTCCGCTTGGGCCTTGTGCACGTCGACGACCACCACCTCCTTGACCTCCCCACCAGCGGCCGCCACGGGCGCAATCTTTTTCTCGGGCGTGGTGACCCTCGCCACGGCCCGCCTCGCGACCACCGCGGTGGTGGTGGTCGTCGTCGTACTCACGGCGGCCATGGCGTCGGAGTGCGACTTGCGGAGGTCCCCGATCGCGGTGACCGGCTCGGACGCCTTCCAGTTGCGCCGCTTCTTCGCGGCCGCTGCCGCGCCGTTGCCCGCGCCGGCGTTCCCGTCGCTCTGGTTGCGGCGCAGGCGGCGGTACACCCGCATCCCCTCCTCGTCGGCGGGCTCGTCCCCGCCCCCGGCGCTGAAGACCTTGACGCCGCCCTTGACCTCGTCCATCCTCATCCGCGCCTCCCACACCGACCCCGACCCCGCGGGCGCCGTTGCCGCCGCCGCCGCGCCCCGCACCAACACGCGCCTCCGGCCGCCGCTGGTGGTGGTACTACTAGCCGTGCCGCCGCCGCTCCCCTGCTGCTGCATTTTGTAGGTGCTCGGCTCCGCGCTCCTGCCGCGTGGGCTTGGTTGCTTGCGTTTGGAGGCTCCCCCTCCGGGTGCTCTCTTCTGGCGGCAGCTGCGGGCTGTCCCCTCGGGAAATTCCTTCCCTGCTCAGCTCTGCTCCTGCTGGCTTGCGCCGCACTCAAGGTCAGAGCAGAACCAGAGAGGGGGGAGTCCGTCCGAGAGAGTGGGCTGCGAGGAGGAGCAGGGTGCGGCAGGCTTTACCGTTTTGAATCTGAGGGTCCTTTCCCCTTTTCCTTTTCTGCGATGGTGGAAGAGGGTGGTGGGGGGCTGGAGGAGGGAGGAGGATAGCTTTTGGTGTGGTGGGTAAAGCCTAGCAGAAGGTGGAGCGGAGCGCAGCGCCTCCTCTGCTCTGGTCGGGTCCGGGTGGTACTGCCCGCCGGTGGGTCGGGCCACAGCAGCAGCGACTGGGGCAGGTGCAGCTTCGGGATCTTGCAGCCCGTTCGGATGCACTGAAAGTCTGAAACCTGCTTAGCTGGGCTGGCTGGATGAACAGTGTTGGCTGGAATTAACGGTTTCGGATTAAATTTACTTTGGTAGCTCACGATTATGACCACGGTGGTTCAGCTGGTGCTGCCGAACGCCTGCGGGGTGTGCCAGCTGGGGGAGCCCAGCCGAATATGCTCATCGGAACGGGGCATTGATGGGTGCCTGCCGTGGTGGGTTGTGGTGGGAGGTAGTCAGCGAAGAGAGGGAGGAGGGACGGGAGTGACGGCCGGGCCTATGTGGCGGTGATTGTTTCCGTGCCCTGCGTTCCGCTCTGGCCGCGCGACACCGGTCACGCCGCCGCTGGGAGCAGAGCATGGGAGGCGGAGGTGCCCCCGTGCGGGCATCAATTTCCATCCAGCCTTCCGTCCGGTTGCTCGCCTGCGCTGCAGATACAGTTACGCGGGCATGCGGCGAAGTGAGGTGGTGGCCCGTGACGGCGTGACTGCGAGCTTGGGCCGGTTGCGCTGGCGCCAACCGGATGGTCCAGCAGCGGGTGCCGCTCCAGGCATACGGTCGAGTGATACCATTGTGTTGCACGGGCGGGTTTGTTATATATTTTGATACGTAGGTTGTACATCTACCATAAAAAACGAAGTTATGTTTATCTCTATAGTAAATTTGGCTACCTATAATTCTGCCATAAGATCTTCATCCAGTACTATCCAGTATTAATATGATGTTCAACAATGAAATCCGCTACAATTTGGCCTTTAATAGCTCTCAAAGACTTATAGGCCAAATCATATTCAACAAGCGCATAAGCCCACTTTCCGATTCTACCACTCAAAATCGGCTTTTGTAGCATATGCTTAATAACATCGTCTTGACAAGTAACTATGCAAGTACTTGATAAAAGATAATGCCTTAATTTGGTACAAGCATAATATAATGATAAGCACAACTTCTCAATAAATGTATACCTTGTTTCCGCATCAATAAGTCGCCGGCCAATATATGTGATAATATACTCCTTTCCTTCGGTTTCTTGAGTCAAAACAGCACCAATAACTTTGTCTTCCGCAGCCACATAAAGCCTAAAAGGAATACCTCTCTTAGGCGCCTTGAGAACCGGTGGTGAAGACAAATACTTCTTGATCTTCTCAAAAGCCTCTTGCTGTTCTGCCCCCAAGTAAATTCAGCTTCATTCTTTAACCGAAGAATAGGAGTAAAAGCATCAACCTTTCCGGATAAATTAGAAATAAATCTTCTCAAGTAATTCACTTTGCCCAGAAACTTTTGCAAGTCTTTCTTGCAAGCAGAAGCCTCCACTTTCTTCATGGCTTCAATTCTCTTCGGATCAATCTCTATGCCCTTCTCATGAATAATGAAGCCTAAGAACTTCCCAGCCGATACAGCAAAAGCACACTTGAGCGGGTTCATCTTCTATCCATACTGATGCATCCTCTCAAGAGCAAGTCTTAAATCAGCCAAATGATGACTTAAGCCGGCCGATTTAATCACAATATCATCAATATAGACCTCCAATATAATGCCAATCAAATCATGGAAGATCAAATTCATAGCTCTTTGATAAGTAGCACCAGCATTCTTCAAACCAAAAGTCATGACAACCCACTCAAATAAACCAACAAAAACAGGACATCTAAAGGCCATTTTAGACGTATCCTTTTCGGCCATGAATATTTGATTGTAACCAGCATTACCATCAAGAAAACTGATAACACGATGTCCAGAAGCTTCATTGATCAACATATCGGCTATAGCCATAGGATATTCATCTTTAGGAGTAGCTTTATTAAGATCTCTAAAATCAATGCAAACTCTAATCTTGCCTAAATCCTTCTTTTCAATGGGCACAATATTAGAGATCCACTCCGCATAACGACAAGACCGAATAAATCCAGCATCTAATAAGCGATTAATTTCTTCTTTTATTCGGTCATACATAACAGGATTAAAACGCCTAGAAGGTTGCTTATAAGGTTTAAAACCGGCCTTAATCGGCAGCCGATGCTCAACCAAATCGCGACTCAAACTAGGCATCTCAGAGTATTCCCATGCAAAACAATCGACATATTCTTTTAATAACTTTATTAAATTGGCTTTACAATCATCCGATAAGTTTGTATTTACAAAAGTCGGCCTAGGAATAGAACCATCTCCAATATCTACCTTATCTAAAGGATCAGCCGATGTAAAACCTTGGCCTAACTTATCTATGTCGCCCAGGTCTTCAATAGCTTCGCACATATCATTCGCCTTGTCCCGATAGTGCTAAATGCGCTGCTGTAGCCAGTCTGCGTTGGACTGGTCTGACCGGTCTGGTGCACCGGTCTGACCGGTCGGCTTCGGCCGGTCTGATCGGTCAGAGGAAGCGGTCTGACCGGTCAGCTCTATGTCGTTGCCCTGCTGTATCATAGAAGTAAATGTAGCCGATTCTCCATCGGCTTTAGGACTGCAGAAACAAAACCCTCCTTGGTGCAACTGATCAAGTTGTAATCGATCAAATCTAGGCCCGATAAACACTTGATGTTATCATGTGCACCAACGAATTCAGAATCGGTGGTACCAATGAAGGAAGAGGCATCACCATGCACAACCTCAACTTCATCGCCGATCCACTGAATAAGAAACTGGTGCAAGGAAAATGGTACACATTGATTGGCATGAATCCAATCATGTCCAAATATGAGGTTGAAGTTACCTTGCACCTCGGAGACGAAGAACGTCGTAGCAACCGTCTTGCTCCCAATGGTCAACTCCATCGAAACAACCCCCTTGGCACCAATGGGATCACCTCCTCCAACACCGCTGACCGTTATGTTTGTCTTGATGAGCTCTTCGTCCGTCCCGCCAAGCTTCTTGTAGAGTGAATAGGGCATCAAATTTACAATTGCCCCACTGTCCACGAGCATACGAGAAACTGGCTTCCCGTTGATGTGCCCCCTCATATAGAGAGCCTTCAAGTGGTTGTTCGAATCCTTGGGCTTTTGAAATATAGCTTCGCGGGGCCCAAAGTCTAGATGTGCCGTCTCCTCCTCCGATATCGCCCAATAGTCATCAGAAAAGCGTAGAACATTGATCTCCATGTTTGTGCGTTCCAGAGAATCCTCATAATCCACCAACTCCTCGTCCTCTGCTGCTGAAGGAGTTGATGGAATCTCTGATGCGCCAGGAGCCGAAGTGGAAACGATCTCTTCGGCCTTCTGCTCAGGCTCAGGGTTGACCGGTCTGACTGGTTGCTTTGAGCGGTCCGACCGGTCTGGGACACCGGTCTAACCGGTCGGCTGGACCGGTCCGACCGGTCCTGT
Organism: Panicum virgatum; assembly: GCF_016808335.1. Lineage (NCBI taxonomy): Eukaryota > Viridiplantae > Streptophyta > Magnoliopsida > Poales > Poaceae > Panicum > Panicum virgatum. Next base: position 24,517,783 of record NC_053150.1, on the reverse strand, counting down.
GGGCTGGCCAGCTGCCTTGACCTGCCACACCTTGCCTTGAGGGAATCTTGGTCTATACTCGTCGAATTCTCTATCCCTCAACACTTCTGCCTCCTTTTCTTTCTGTTTTTGGCGGTGAAGACGCTGCAACCTCCTCTCTGAGTGTGTGTCAACCCTGGTGGGAACCATCTAGGCTGAAAGTACTTCTCCTTGCTCTGGTCCTTGAGGTTGCTACTGCTGGCTTCATGATCATTAGCCAACATAAGCTTCTGGGAAATATTGACCGATTTCTCAACAATCACCGGTCCTTTTTGTGCATCTCGAGCCTTTCTTTTTCCATCTTCAATTTGCACAATCTTGACTGGAGCCTTCTCAGAATCGACTTGCATTGGCACTGGTTCGTCCTTCTTTTTATTGACACGATATTCCTGGCGAACTTGACAAACATGGGCCGGTCTCTGCTGAGACCGGTCTGACCGGTCGGGGTAGACCGGTCAAACCGGTCGCGCCAACGAGTCAGACCGGTTGGGCGCAGAGAGCTTCACGAAGACCTAAAACCACGAGCTCGGGAGGGAACCCGTCGGAGCTCGCAGATTTAGGGGTGTCTTGAGGTCGGCAGGCCTCTCAAGACGTCCTTGAACGTCGTCGAGACGAGCAAAGAACAGCATGAGGTGGAAAAGCTAGGGTTTGGAGAAAAATAAGAAAATTGTAGATTGATTGATTCGATTGGGTAGAAGGATCTCAATCGGCCATGGCCTTTATATTTATAGGCCGGGGAAGACGTACCCCTTCCAAATTGAGTTACAAACGGATTCCACAACACAAACCCTAACTCTACTCGGACTGCATAGGCCCAGACCGGTCGGCCCAACCGGTCAGACCGGTCGGCCTTGGTGTTTGCCAATTTTTGCCTCCAACAGCTGCCCATGTTACGGATCTTCCCCTTCTACCTTCCAGATCCGGTGGCAACAGGAAGCCAGTGAGAGGTAAGGTCATCCGTCTCTTGCCCTTATCCTCGCTTTATTTTTTCCCCTCATGCGAACTCTGCTACTTAGGTGATAAAATCCCGATACCGGTTATGCATATCGTTTCCTGTAAGCATTTGCAATGCCAGTATGCTTGGTGTAGGTACTGTCTTTTAGGCAAAATAACTAAAATCATCCCTGAACTATTGAGATCGACTCAATTTCATCCCTCAACTATCAAAAAGATCAATTTAGTCCCTAAATTATACAAATTATTCCATTTTTGTCCTTATACTGAGTTGGCACGCCACGGTGGACTGCCTTGTCAGCTTAGGATTGCATCTCGTAGTTAAATAGTGATTTTACCCTAGGACATCTCGTAGTGAGTTATAACCATGTGTCCATAAAGTGGTTGTTCATTCAAAGTGACAGAACATGCCAATGTTTAATGCAAATGATATATGTGCCATGAACTGGGCACTTCAAACTACATGAATCTCATTTGTTCAGGCGTAAAATAGATGTTTCACTACGAGATGCAATTCTAAGTTGGCTCGTCACTGACGAAGCAGTCCACCATGGCGTGCCAACTCAGCATAAGGATGAAAACGGACCCTTTTGTATAGTTTAGGGACTAAATTGAACTTTTTGATAGTTGAGGGATGAAATTGAGCCGAGCTCAATAGTTTAGAGACGATTTTAGCTATTTTGCCTATCTTTTACAAGCATCAGATGCATAATAGTTAAATGTATGGATGTAACCGGACTGCAGATTGCAGAACACGCCAGACTACAGGCTTCACCACGTAGATATTACCAGGACACAAAGTATGCCTTTCTACGCACTATCCTGGTCTGCAAATGGTGAATATTTTTCTCCTACGCACTACACTTATTTTACTTCAATAAAAGCCATAGCATTAGTGCAAATGTTGAAAAACATTGAATAACAAATTACTCCCTACAACCTAAATATAAGTCGTTTTAGGAATATACGTGTGTTAATTTGTAAGAATAATCGTGATCGATCTGTAGAGTTTTGGAATCTATGTATGTATGTATGTAACCGGGTTTTAAGCTTCTATGAACTTTTTTAAACCCATGAATTGTTTGATGGATGAGGGAGAAAATGCTCCTTCTAATGCCCAAATGTGGGCCGTCCTAATCTGCACACGCACACTAACAGCCTAGCTAATCGACTCGTGCACAATCTGACAATACAATCTCCCTGTTTTTCATATTTCTTAACCTTTTCCAATGTAGGGAAAGTTTTTTTGAAGTCATTTCATCGCTTTTTTTATAAGATGCTTATCAGAAAAACTTTGAGACGTTTCTTGAAACGTTTTCAACGAAAGACTTTTGCAAGCATTGTTAGGCTAATTTTTTCTTCAAAAGAAAGCTCAGTGACTGGTGATTGCGCCACTATATAGGACCGTGCATACAGCTCAATGAAGAATCCATTCCCCATCTACCCATTCTACCGATCCCAAGGAAAAATGGAGGCTTCAACCCATCTGTGGTTCCTCTACGTCTCACTCGCCTCCTGCTTTGTCTATAAGCTCTTCCTTTCAAACAAGACGAGCTCCGGTCCGGCGAGGCAGGCGCCGGGCCCGGCGCCTCTGCCGCTCCTCGGCAACATCCTCGACCTCCACGGGGAGCCGCACCACGCCCTCGCCAGGCTTGCAGAGACGCACGGCCCTGTTATGTCCCTGAGGCTCGGCGGCACCGACGCCGTCGTGGCCTCCTCCGCCGCGGCGGCGCGCGACGTGCTGCAGAGGTACGACCACGTCCTGGCGGCGCGGTCGGTGACGGACGCCGGGCGCGCGCTGGGGAACCACGAGCACTCCGTCATCTGGCTCCCCGGCACCAGCCCGCTGTGGAAGCGGCTCCGCGCCGTGGGCACCACCCACCTCTTCTCGGCGCGCGGGATGGACGCAACGCGCGCCGCGCGGGAGGAGAAGGCGAGGGAGCTGGTCGCCTGCCTGCGCCGCCACGCCGGCGAGGCCGTGGACGTGGGGCGCGTCGTGTTCTCGTGCGTGCTCAACGTCGTGTCCAACGCACTCTTCTCCGAGGACGTGGCCGACCTGAGCTCGGACCGCGCGCAGGAGCGGGAGATTCTGGTCAGGGACACGGTGGAGGAGGCCTGCAAGCCCAACCTCTCGGACCTCTTCCCCGTGCTCTCCAAGCTCGACCTGCAGGGCCGGCGGCCGGCGCAGCGCTGTGCTTATCGGCAGGTTCTACGACTTCTTTGACGAGATCATCACGCGACGCGTCAACGCCGGCAGCGGCGGTGAGAAGGAGGATTTCTTAGACGTGCTGCTTCAGCTTCACTCGGTGGATCAGCTCAGCCTGCAAACTATCAAGTCCTTTCTTTTGGTAAGTTTCTGTCCGATAGCCAAAGCTTGAACGATATCCATGGAATTCAACGTGTTGCCATGCTATTCGTCTCCTTTGGGTTCGAAGTTCGAACTGACAAAAGCACGGTCCACAAGTTTCGCATTCACCTTATCGCGATCTTGCTGATTCGTCAAAGGCACTGAACAAAACACGGCCACACGTTTTTCTTCCAAAGTAACGTCCAGGTTTTCCTTTGGACCACGGGCGCATGCAGGATCTCTTTGCCGCTGGAACGGACACGAATGCGATCACCGTCGAGTGGACGATGGCCGAGCTGCTCCGGCACCCGGCCGTGATGTCCAAGGTCCGCGACGAGCTAAGGGAAGCGCTAGGATCGAAGCTTCACCCTGATGAGTCCGACGTCGATAGGCTGCCCTACCTCCGCGCCGTGGTGATGGAGTCAATGCGGCTGCACCCGCCGAGCCCGATGCTTATGCCGCACCTGGCCATGGCCGACGGCGCGGAGGTGGGCGGTTTCACGATGCCGAGCGGCACCAAGGTGATCGTCAACCTGTGGGCGGTCATGCGTGACCCGGCGTTGTGGCCGGAGCCCGAGGCGTTCGTGCCAGAGCGGTTCGTGGGCGCGGGCGGCGCGGACTTCCGCGGGAAGGACAGGCTGGAGTTCATGCCGTTCGGGGGCGGGCGGAGGGCGTGCCCCGGCACACCCATAGCCACCCGGGTGGTGCCGCTGCTCCTGGCATCCATGCTGCACGCCTTCGAGTGGAGGCTGCCTGAGGGGATGCAGCCCGGGGACGTGGACGTTCGGGACCGGTTCGGCACTTCGCTCAACATGGTGACGCCGCTCAAGGCCTTGCCGGTGCCGGCGTGCCCGTGACGCTCCCCATCGATGCGAGGATATGCGTGCGAGCTCTACGTCTATGTGCAATTAGAGCGAGTTTAATAAGGCTTCCAAGCCATGTCAGCATGAGACGAGTTTAGAGCCCCAGCACGTACAACTTGTCTCTTCGTACTTTCCAATATTTATTTTTGTACTATTATTGTGCACGATGTGTTGGTATGGTAATATAAATTTTACCCAGATCTATATGAGATCATCAATTTATGCTCTTTCACTCCATGAGTAAGCTATGCTGTCACCGTACCGGATTTGATTGTCCGGATTTCTACTAGGATTCGGATTGATTTATTCAAGTTTTGATTAGGATTTCAATTGATTTGTTTAGGCTCCGATTAGGACTCCGATTAATTAGTTCGGATTCCGGCTAGGAGTCCAATTGACAGACCATGGAATCATTGCTTGCTTTAGAATTACTAGCAAAAGCAATTATGCCCGTACGTCGCTACGAATAAATTTAGTATGAGTATCGGATATGTATTGGTGCCCATGCTTTGGTGTGATCTGTATGATCGAGTCATAGATGGAGGCGGTTGGTTCGACTCGAATACGGGATGAACTAAGACCAACCTGTCAATAATACAAGACGGACCAAACCAAGCAGATCAAACTAAAAATTTAGATGAAAACTTAGTCGCTTTAGAAATAGTTATTATAGACTAGCATAATGCCCGTATGTTGCTTCGGGTAATATAAATCTTACCCAGATTTACCCATGCCCGTATGTTGTGACTGGGCGAGGTATTGATTGTCTGGTTCTGATTGGGATTCAGATTGATTTGTTCGGTTTCCGATTAGGAGTCAGATTGATTTTTCCGAATTCCGATTGACAGATCAAGGAATCATTGCTTGCTTTAGAAATAGTAGAGATAGAGAAGAGATAGAAATTGATCAATTCTATATTCTCGTACGTTGTAATCAGACTATCAGAGCGAACAAACATAACTCGGTCTCTGATAAATTATCTATGCAAGAGTGTATCCATTCTACTTTTCACTTGTAGCCAGTTGTGTTGTGTGGCATCATCTCTTTTCCTAGGCGAGCTCTAGAATTCCACTCGGTCCATCTGGTATCTATACATGGCAAGCCATGGCCTACCGGCGCCGCCATGAACTCAACCAATCTAATGCGATTATTATTATATCTTTGTAAAGCAGCCCTAATCTATGTGGTGGTTTAGTAGTAGTGTAGGGTTGGCTCCCTAATGTCCTTATTTTGCTACTATGCAGGGTTCATAAGCGTATATCTGATCCATTTGTACTGTGACATGTTTGATGTATAAGTGTTGTGGTGTGAACATCTGAATTATATTGGTAGTATATTTACTCCCTCCGGGTTGGTAAAGCAAATTGTTTCGGACATTGTAAAGCAAATTGTTTCGGACATTGACACGATGTCAGAAAACAACTTTGATCTCTATCTTTTTGCTATAAAAATTTATAAATATAGTCAATATATACTTTACGAATAATATTTCAAGATGAATCTACTTACATCACTTTTATATTTTTAAACTCAACCCAAAAGAAATTATGTATAGTTAAAATTTAAAATATTTAACTTAAGACAAACTTAAAACGATTTCCTTTACCAACATGGATGAAGTATATATTGTTGACGGGCAAAATTGGCAGGCCCAGAGGCCGGTCTGCCCAATTCTAATCCGGGTAGGAGTTGTTTTATTGATGGAATCTTTACGTAATCCGACTTGGAGAAGGGGTACGACTTCCCCGGCCTATAAATATAAAGGCTAAGGCCGATTGAGGTATTCCCAATCGAATCAAATCAATTTACATCTACTTTTTGTTCCTCTCAAACCCTAGCTTTTCCAAAACCTAATTCTGTTATTCCTACGTCTCGACGGCGTTTGAAGGCGTTCTGAATGGCCTGCCGACCTTAGAGCAACCCTAGCTGTGCAAGCTCCGACGGGGTCCCTCCCGAGCTCGCGCTTCTAGGCTCGTCGCGGTTCTCTGCACAAGACCGGTCAGACCGGTTCGCCCAGGGCATCACAAGTGTTGATCGTTATGATGATCGTTTGCGCGTTCTAGCGCATTCGAGTGTGTTGGCGCTATTTTGTGTCAATATACTTTTTGGCGACTCTGCTAGGGAAAGGTTAATCATGTTTTAAAACCGATCTAATCTAGTCCTCGAAGAAGATGGGTTCTTCAGAGATCAACAAGGAGAACATTATCACGACTACACTGGAGGAGCTCACTGAGGACGAGTGCAAGGCCTAACTTCTTGTCGAGGAGCACGTCAGGACGCAATTCTTGAAGGGCTTCAAGAAGGATCGCGGTGGCCTCGTCAAGAGGGTGTAGGAGTTCGTGCTGCCATCACTCAAGCTTAACAAGGATAAGATTGAAGAGATACCCAATGTAAGCCTCTCTCCCTCTGATATGTTTGATAAAATGTCATCCATGATGGATCAGAAGATTGTTGCTGCACAAGCTGCTGCGGGTGACGTTTTAATTAAGATGAGTAGCAATATTGATGCGCTTAAGGGCAATAAACCTATGGTAGATCCTAACTCATCAGATCCGAGTTCGGCTATCCCTGAGTTTACATCTGAACCACTATATGGTATGCCGCTGAACTCGTTCCTAGGGCAAACCCCGCCACCGTCGACCGTGTACACAGCACCAGCCGGACCGGTCTCACCGACCGGTCAGACCGGTCCGACCGGTCAGACCAGTTACCCAGGAATGTTGCCATCACCGACGCCCCTCGAGACGATTCCAAGTTCGGCTGCCCCTAACCGAATCAATGAATTATCGATATACACACCACCTCGCAGTACCACTGTGGTAGGTGGATCACGAGGATCTGGACTTAACCAAGGACCAATCCCAATTTCTTCACAGATGATGACGCATGTAAATCCTAATGCACATCGTCAATTTTCTGAATTTTATACCAGCTAGCACTATCAAGCTGATCTCCTTTAGTTCAAAGAGGATCTGGCTAATGCGATTAAGAGTAAGCTTGGGGTGGATATGGGTACTACGTGTTTATATAAAAAACCTTATGCCGCTGAGTTTTATTTTGTTTCATTTCCTACTGGTTGGCGTAATCCTGAGTTTACTAAGTTTAATGGTGATGATTCTCGTATAACTTGGGAACATGTGAGTCAGTATATCTTGTAGTTGGGGGAAGCCAGTTTCAATGATGCTTTGCGCATGCGCTTGTTTTCTTTATCTTTGACTGGAATGGCTTTCTCTTTGTTTTCTTCGCGTGCTCCGAACTCTATTCGCAATTGGAGTCAATTGGAGCATAAGTTTCATGATCACTTCTTTAGCGGGGAAACCAAAGCGAAATTGTTGGATTTGACATCGATTAAGCAAGGCCGTGATGAGCCTGCTACTGATTATTTCAAGAGATTTAAAGAAATTAAAAATCGGTATTTTAGTTTGACAATTTCTGAAAAAGATTTGGCGGATTTGGCGTTTAATGATTTACATTCTTATTTGAAAGAAAACTCGAGGGCTTTGAATATCATATGGTGAATTTCTTGCAAGTCAAAGTCATAGGTTTAGAGTTTAAGCTTAAAAATGCCAAAGACACTTTCAAACCTCATCGGTCCAATACTCATATTCTTGATCATGATTCGGATAGTTCGGACGATGAGAATAAAGAAGTGTACGCCGCTGAGTTTGTTTGGCCATCAAAGGCCAAACCCGGTTCAGTACCGTCTCTCAATCCGATTCAAAAGAATCGGCAAGAGGAGCCGAAATTTACTTTAAATGTCTCTAATGTGGCAGAACCGCCCGACAAAACCAGCTTAAGTGTGCTAACCACCATCGCAAAGGCAAATGGGGTTTAACTCGCACCTCAGACGGCTCATATTGACAGTCTCTCGGGTAAAATCCCGATAAAACCACTTAGCTTCTAGGATCGGCAAAGCAAATAGCCCACACGAAGGCGGGACCAGAGATTACAACATTGCATCATTTCTTACATAACAGAGTCTTAACTGAATTATTATTACAAACCAAGTTCGAATTCATAAAGGTACTTCAAAGTTTGAAATCATAAAGTAGTAAATCAAAGTTTAACTGCAGCGGAAAATAAAACGAGTTCTAATCGACGATACAGGATGTCATGATGAAGCCCGTACAAGACATCACTCGGCATTATCATCATTGGCCGGGGTCGGATCCCACTCCACCGACCAACCAGGGGGAAGGGTACACGACCAAGTCAGACCAGCTATCATATCTTCAAAAGCATCACCTGAAATAAATTGAGCCACAGGCAAGGCTGAGTATACTAATACTCAGCAAGGCTTATCCGACTGGGATATTCTTAATCCTCTAACTAGACATGCAAGATTTTTGGCTTGAGGGGTTTATTTTTGCCGAAAAAGCAGTAAAGAGTAAGTCCTTATTTTCAGATTTTAGCTTTCGAGTTTTAGTTCAATTAACCATTCTACAGTAGCATCTATCCAATAGCGTACATGGTAGGAAACAATTATCTTTCATCATCCAACAATATTCATCATCATATCTTCCACTTGTTACTCTATGTGGTAAAAGTGTTTAAGCAGTCCCATACCGTGAGAAGCGGGCTATTCGAATCGAATTTCTTAATCTTGCAAGGAAAACCTAACTCACACGTCATGTGTAACTTCCGGCGTCACACGGACAACATTTCCCCTTTCCTTCTGGGTCGTGGAACAGGGTCACCGTCCTCGACTACAGAGTACGACGACTCTGCACCCGCATGTGCGCGCATGAGAAACGACGTTCAAAGAAGGTGAAAGGAGAGTCCACTTGCCGGGCCGATCAAGTATTCTGCTTACCGATTACCATATTCTCGGCATGTGGCTAGTACGTTCAAATACTTAACTACCACTACCACACACCGTTGCCTTATTCATTTTCACTAAACAGACGGGGTATCACAAGTACCACAACCCCGCCTGTAAACCTTATATTGCAGTGTGTAGTAAACATCCAACTCCTATAATTCTCGTAAGTGACAGAAAATCACTCGACTTCTACTGAATTATTAGCTTAGCCATCTAGCGACCTATACAAGTTAGTATTCAAACATAGGTACCTAGGATTATGCAACTAGGCTTCTAAGCAATTCCTGTAACTTAAATGCACAAGCAAATAAATATAGTAAGTTGCATAATAGGTAAAAATACTGGGTTATGCTCCGGGGCTTGCCTTCCTGAGCAGAGCTAGCATTGGGCTCTTCTGAACTTTGGTTCAGGTCTTCAGCAACTTCAATTAGATTAACTTAGGCTTCACGCGGCTCACTCTCGGACTCTGGCATCAGCTCATACGTTCCGTCAGCGAGAGTCGTCGATTCTATATGAAATGCACATGCATGAGTGGTGTGATGATGACACTGTTATTCTTTCCCTATAAAGTTGTAATCCAACAAAACTAAAATCAAGGGAAACAACCATTTCATTTTCTTCTTACTGAGTAGTCATTTATAGAGTAGTAAGTTTATCTATACTAACTCATAAAAGAGCTGGGTGTGCTGTTTTTCTTTTATAGAAGTGCAGAAAAAGCATTTCTACCTAATTACCACTAGGGCATTATGGAAAAACAATATCTAATGTTAAAAGCATGTAATGGTGCTGATATTTTTAGGTGAGATGCACCTGTGAGTAATGAGTTTACTGTAAAATTTTCAGGCCATTTTATGTATCAAGTAAATCAGAAAAAAATCATTGAAATAGTTATTACTAGGAACACAAAAATAATTCCTCAGGCTAGAGAATGTAAGTGCTGGTAATGATATTTTAACTGAAGATTGGATTTCTTAAGATGATCTTGCTGTAACTTTCCCAGATTTAACGGAGCTACACAGCAAGCATGAAAAATAAGATTCCTTTCTAAAGCATGTGTAAAGATAAATTTATACAAAGTAAACTACTATGTTACAGAAGCTCAAAATTTTCAGGCATGCTTATATATCCAATTAAGGTCTACAGTACAAATACCAGATTTTCCCCTGCATATAAACTATTTTTACCTAATTATCACTATTTCCCTTAGCATAAATTGGTTTGGTCAGATAGACATGCTAAAAAATACTACAAATTTTTCTACAGAATCAAGGAGGCTAAATAAGGCTATATTAAAAATTTCAGCTCATTAAACATATTATAACAATCAGAATAAATAAATCTATCAAACCCAAGTATAAAACAAGATTTATTCAAACCTAGGGTTAAGTATGTCTAAAGCCTTTCAAAATTTTACACAGATATTATCTATTAATATTTAACATGCTGTAAAAATTTCACAAGTATAGCTACAATATAACCTGCACAAATAGATTCACCATTTCCTTGGCTACCAAATGATTTATCAAAAACTATTTCTAGGTAATATTAGTGGGTCTGAAATTTTTATAGTAACTTTAGAATCACAGGAAAACACTACCCTAAAAATTTCATAGCTTGACGTGGCTCCAAACAGTATTTATTAAAAAGACAAGTACAACTAGCTTTTAAACACTATTAAGCATAATCTTATTTCTACAGCAAAAATTTCTAACTAACACTTGTCATATTATGGTTCCAGAGGTTAGAGATTTTGTCAAGGATTCCAAAAAGGCTTAATTTACCCTTTTATGATTTTTCTATGATTTTTAATTGAATTTATAAGTTTGCTACGAAAATTTGAAAACAAACTGAGATATTGCGCTTAGGTCCCTGGGTTCTGCAGAAAGACCCCTAGAAAGAATTGGGGGCTTGCAATGGGGCCCTTGGCCGGAGAAAACAGAGGAGGCGGGTCTGGGCGGTCGGCTCTGACGGCTAGGCTCTCCGGCGGCGAGGTGGAGTAGGGGAATAGCAAGAGGAGGTCGAGAGCTACCTTCCAGTGGTCTTGGATGGGTTGGGGGTGGCAGGAAAGGGGCTTGCCGGCGATGGACAGGGGCGGCGGCGATGGCAAGAGGCGGCGTCGGCGCTCCGGCGGCGCTAGGTAGTGGTGGCCGAGCTGGTGAGCTTCAGTGGCGCTCGGGGAAGCTCGTGGGCGGGGAAGCTCGTGGGCGGAGAGAGGGCGGAGGGTGGAGCTCCACGGCAGGGCCCGGCGGCGCTAATGGCTGGGCGGAGGAGCGCTGGCGCGCGAGGGGGCTATGCTAGCCCTTTTATAGGCGACAGGGCGGAGGGAGGATGGCGTGGGGAGGCCAAGGGAGGGCTGGGCCGTGCGGGTTTGCCCTGAGCTCATCATTGGGTGCGGGCGGCGGTGGACAGCACCGGCGCGACGTGTGCTCGGCGCCTGAGCGGCATTGGCTGCCGAGGATTTGCGTGGGGGAATGGAGCTTTGCACGCGCGGGGAGTGGGCGAGCGGGGCGGTGTCATGGCGAGGGCGCAGGCGAGGCCGGGGATTGGCTCGCCGTGGCTTGCCGGCGCAGAGGTGCTGTGCCGTGTGGTGGCAAGTGGAGGGCGGCGCGTGACGGTGACCGGTCGGGGCAGGGCAGGGGCTGTCGGGTGCAGACCGCGCACGGCCATAGGTTGTCGCGGCGGTGGCCTGGGGCAGGGCGCGACGGGCAGGGCTCGTCGGCCACCTGGCCGGCGGCCTGAGCTCTGCTCGGCCGAAAAACAGGGGAGGGGAGAGAGAAGAGAGAGAAATTATAGAGAGAAATTGACCCGGTTTGACTTCAATTTTTCTCCAAAACTTTGAACTGTGCTTGAAAAAATTTAAATACAAAAGTTGTTCAAAATTCCAAGATCTACAACTTTTGTTTTGGGCAAAACTTCATTTGAATCCTATTTCAAGAGTTAAAATTTGAATTCTTGTGAATGTGCATTATTGCCCTTTTTAAAATCAAATCTCCACCAAAATTTTGTGTAACAACTTCAAAATATGTCAACATAAAAGTTGTTCCAAATCTAAAACTCTATAATTTTGGTTTTAGGCAAAAGTTCATTTGAGCCTTATTTTTTTGGGGGGTTATTTCCTTTTTTTTTCTATTACTTTTGGTTTGTAACTTGCCTCTAATTGATGCAATATTTAAGAAAGGTGAACATATACAAGTAAATGCTCTTATGCAAAAATGTATGATGGCATGAATGAAGTGGTTATGCAAGATAATTATGCTTGGTGCCAACTTAAATCACTTTCAGACATCTAGGGTGTCACAGCTAAGTGCGATTGGATTTTTGATGAATTGCTTAAAAATGGTAACATCTGATTATCACAAGCTATACCATCTCCCGAGGAGCTTAAACGACATGCATATTGTAATTGGCATAACTCTACATCTCATGTTACTAACGATTGTAATGTTTTCCGTCGACAGGTACGATTGATACTTTCCGAGATGCAAATTGACAAGACTCCTTTCCCTGTTCACACATTGGAATTGAACAATCCAAAGGTGCTTATTCGGCCGGATCAAGCCGAAGGAGCAAAGGGAAAGAACGTTGTCATTGTTAATCCGAGGCCGATGAATGCAAGTGATAAGATTCTGGCCAGAGAGGTTATCAAGAAAAAAACTGATGATGGCAAAGACACTCTGAAGATCACCATCAGGAATCCAAGGCTCGGGGTGCAAGGAAGCTCTCCACCAGAAAATCGGTCTGCTGCTCAGGCAGGACCGGTCAGACCGGTCCCTCCAACCGGTCAGACCGGTCTGGTGACCGTCCCTGGACTTTCAAGCCGAAGCATCCAGAAGTGGGTACTTGGAAGACCAACGAGGTGAAGGTGCAGGGAAGAGTTGCTAATCAGAAGCCTACCTTAAACCATTTGCTGAACAAGTACACAAAGGCCGTTCAGAAGGATTGGCCGCTAAAAAAGAGACCACGATCACCGCCACGCCAAGATTGTCTAGTGTCCCCAAGGAGGGAATCCAACAGGCACAGGGGTGATGTTGTTACATTATAAAATCGGTCTGCTACCCAGGCACGACCGGTCAGACTAGTCTCATCAGAGGCCGGGCCGAGCTCTTGTTCCAAGGTTCGAATACTGTGTCAAGGAGAGGAAGGAGGAGCAGAAGTCTATTGCTGATCAGGAGAAGCTTAAAGCCGATGCTGTCGTTGAGATCGATGAAATCAAGGTGCCCATAAAAGATGCGGGCAAAGAACCGATGGATATTGAGAAATCGGTTGATCTTCCTTCACAAAAGCCGGCCAAGGCCAATGATCATGAGGCTGGTAGCAGCAAGAGCGTAGCAGACAAGTACCACCAGCCTAGGTGGTGCCCTTCAAGTTTAACTCATACACAAAAGAGGAAGCTGCAGCGCCTTCGCAACAAGCAGAAGAAGGAGCAGGAGGCAGAGAAGATGAGGGATGATCACTTCAACAAGTATAGGCCCATGATCCCTCAAGGTAAGGCTTGGCAGATGAAGACGGTTGATCAGCCAGCGAGACCGGTCGGACCGCCGCAGCCGACCGGTCAGACCGCTCTAACCAACTGGTCATACTGGTCGAGCCCAGTGCAGAGCCAGCAGCCGAATCAACGTCGCCTATTTCAGTTCCTTCTGTTGATGAAGCCCTAGCAGTTCCTCCAGCATCCAAAGATGAGGAATTGGTGGATTATGAAGCGTCTCCGGAGCGTACCAACTTGGAAGTCAATGTGTTGCACTTATCTTTAGATTACTTCGTAGTTCCGGAGGAAGACATGGTGCATCTTCAGTTTGGGCCCCGTGAAGCTGTGTTCCAGAAGCCAAGCGAGAAGGACAACCATCTCAAAGCTCTTTATATGAGGGGACACATCAACGGGAAACCGGTGACTCGCATGCTGGTGGATGGTGGGGCCATTATAAATCTTATGCCCTACTCGTAGTACAAGAAACTCGGTGGCCAAGACAAAGACTTGATCAAGACGAACATGATGGATAGTGGCGTTGGTGTGAACGAGGCCATTAGTGCCAAAGGAGTTGCTTCCATGGAGCTCACCATTGGAAGTAAGACGCTTGCTACAGCCTTCTTCGTCTCGGAGGTGCAAGGTAACTACAACGTGATCCTTGGGAGGGATTGGATTCATGCAAATCAATGTGTTCCCTCTACCTTGCATCAATTTCTTGTTTAGTGGATCGGCGATGAGGTTGAGGTGGTCCATGGAGACACTTCATCTTTTGTTGCTTTGGCTGATTCCGATTCTATTAGTGCACATGACAGCGTCAAATGGTTATCAGGCGTGGATCTGTCCGATTATGATTTGATCAGTTGCACTAAGGATGGTTTTGTTTCTGCTGTACTAAAGCCGATGGATAATCGGCTAAATCATTTAATATAAATCAAATGAGTTCAACAGAAACTCCAGAAGCGACCAGTCAGACCGTTTGTGCCGACCGGTCCGATCCCGTTCGGCGCACAGGGCTGATCGGTCAGAACGGACACCACGACTGGTCAGACCGGTCCAATGCAGAGTGGCTGCAGCAGAGGCTAGATCAGTATGGGGCGCGTATGAACGATATCTGTGAAGCCATTGAAGACTTTGATGATCTGGACAAGTTGGGCCAAGGGTTTACATCGGCTGATCCTTTAGAAAAGGTAGACATTGGTGATGGAACTATTCCAAGGCCGACATTTGTAAACAAGAATTTATCGGCTGAATATAAAGCCGATTTGATTAATTTATTGAAACAATATGTTGATTGCTTTGCTTAGGAGTATCATGAAATGCCTGGTTTGAGTCGTGATCTTGTTGAGCATCGTTTACCGATCAAAGCTGGTTTTAGACCTTATAAAATAACCGGCTAGGCGTTTCAATCCCGTTGTGTATGACCAAAATAAAGCTGAAATTAATCATTTACTTGATGCTGGATTTATTCGGTCTTATCGTTATGCTCATTGGATCTCTAATATTGTGTCCGTTGAGAAAAAAAGATTCGGAGAAAATTAGAGTGTGCATTGATTTTAGAGATCTCCATAAAGTTACTCCCAAGGATGAATATCCTATGCCCACAGCCGATATGTTGATTAATGAGTCTTCCAGACATAGTGTTATTAGTTTTCTTGATGGTAACGCTGGTTACAATCAAATATTTCTGGCCGAAGAAGATACGTCTAAAACGGCCTTTAGATGTCCTGGATTTGTCGGCTTGTTTGAGTGGGTTGTCATGACTTTTGGTTTGAAAAATGCAGGTGCAACTTTGAAGTGTACATTGATGATATTGTCATTAAATCGGCTGGTTTGGATCATCATTTGGCCGATTTGAGACTTGCTCTTAAGAGGATGTGCCGGTATGGTTTGAAGATGAACCCGCTCAAATGTGCTTTTGGTGTATCGGCTGGGATGTTTCTTGGCTTCATTATTCATGAGAGCGGTATTGAGATTGATCCTAAGAGAATTGAGGCCATGAAGAAAGTTGAAGCTCCTACATGCAAGAATCCAAGGTATGCCAATGCTATAATGGTTCTGTAAAAGCATATCTTGATAAATGCCTTGATATTATTTCTTCCTTTGATGAATTTATTATAAAACATATTCCGAGGGAGGAGAATGGAAAGGCAAATACTCTGGCTCAGCAAGCATCTGGCTATAATGTTATGAAAAAATATTTTAACATTCGCAAGCCGATGCAAACGAAAGCCGAATTCTTGGTTATGGACGCACAGGTCCGACCGGTCGGTGACACCGGTCTGACCGCACAGACCGGTCTGACCGGTCTAGAGACCGGTGTGACCGGTGGTGATGCTGGAAATCCCAATTCGGCCGTGAAAGAGGATTTGATCATCAAGGCCGGAGATCAGGATTGGAGGGTTCCTCTTATATCATATTTAAGAGATCCTGGTCGTGGTGCAGAAAGAAATATTCGGCGTTTGGCTTTCAAATATATTTTGATTGACGACGAGCTTTATCGTCGAACTGCGGAAGATTTGCTTCTTAGGTGTTTGGGCTCAGATCAGGCCGAAGTTGCTATGCGTGAGGTTCATGAAGGCATTTGTGGTACTCATCAATCGGCTCCCAAGATGAAGTTGCTACTTAGAAGAGCCGATTTCTATTGGCCTACCATGATGTCCGATTGATTCAAATATTATAAAGGGTGTGAAGAATGTCAGTGGTTTGGTGATTTGCAATTGGTGCCCGCTGCAATGATGCATCCTATTATTAAACCATGGCCGTTCTAAGGTTGGGGGTTGGACTTCATTGGACAAATTAATCCTCCATCTTCGAAGGGGCATCACTTCGTGTTGGTTGCTATGGATTATTTTACTAAATGGACCGAAGCAGTTCCTTTGAAGAATATGACACATAAGGAGGTAATTGAGTTTATTACTGTGCATATTATTCATAGATTCGGCATTCCACAAACTTTGACAACGGATCAAGGTTCTTCATTTATATCAAAAGAGGTGCGTGCCTTTGCCGAATCTTACAAGATTAAGTTGCTCAATTCATCTCCATACAATGCTCAGGCCAATGGACAGGCCGAGTCTAGTAATAAGATTTTGATCAAACTTATCAAGAAGAATATAGAAGAAAATCCTAGGAGGTGGCATGAAGTGTTATCCGAAGCATTATGGGCTCATTGCATATCTCGACATGGCGCTACTAAAGTTACTCCTTTTGAGCTTGTGTATGGTCAAGAGGCCGTTTTACCCGTTGAGGTAAATCTAGATGTTGGGGACGCCACCTTCGCCCATCGCTGAAGGCAGTCAACTGCGAGCAAGGAAGCGGAAGAAATGGCAAAGCGAAATGTGAAGGCGAGAAGGACGCACTTGGAGGCCCTGGGGCGAAGGGTGAAGAGCGAAGGCAGGTCTCGCCTGAAGAGAAGTGAAGAGGCGGCGCGCATGGCGAAGGGACGTACGGTGAAGCGGTTCCGAGAGCCTATTCGAACGAGGCAGCGAAGACCTTGATCGCAAGGAAACGCGAAGACGAAGGCAAACCCACTGTCAAAAATCTGTACGGAGTGTCGTGTCCAGCTGTAATTCTACTACTTTGTGTCGAATGTTGTAACATCACGAAATTACCCTAGGAATATTCCCAGATGCTAGCAGTTAGGGGGTAGTAAAGGGATTTTAGCCAAGGAGTAGGTGAACCATTGGGCTATAAATACCCCCCTGTAACTAGGATTGAGATTGAATACAAGGCAATTACACTGTCACTTTGATTTTCGTGCTGTCTTTGTGTTCATTACTAATCTCTCGAGGCTTCGCCCTTTGCGACCTGGGCTGTTGTTATCTCTTCGTCCCGGAGAGTATCCTACACCAACAGTTTTGGCGCCCACCCGCAGTTCGTCTTCGACACGACCACATGACAGCGAAGAAGAAACCAAACCCTGGCGCTTCGGAGGCCAACGCTTCTACCGAAGCCCCGGCTTCGACAGACAACACCCTCGTCACGACGAACGGCGACAACAGCGAAGACCACGGCGAAGACTTTGAGGTAGAATACCTCACTGACGGGGACTTCGAGGTCGATCTCCATGACCTCGGCATCTCCACCGAAGACATCTAAGTCATGAAGAGAATTGACACATGCCTCTCCGAGCATATCCGTCAAGCGCCGCAAGCACAGGCCGGCACATCGAATGCGCCGGTGGAAACAAGAACGAAGGGAAAAGGTCATGAGCTCACCGCCGAAGAGCTGGAGGAGCAACTCAACAAGTTTAAAGAAGAAGAACTTAGATCGTCTGGTAATGACGAAGCCCCTTCGCCAAGACCCCAGACCCATGCAACAGGCGCCTCAGCCACATAGGCTCCGCCAACAACCCATTCTCATTGAAGAACAGTACTCGGACGAAGAGGAAGGCGAGTACGTGATGCCACATCAGATTCAACCGCAACAGCTTCGACCACAACAAGGCCTCGCCACGCCTCTCTCCACAGAGTTCGAAGAGCTCCTGTGGCCTCCACGCTTCAACCCCACCATTCTCCCACAGTTCGATGGGGACTCCGACCCAAAAGATTTCCTCCTCAAGTACGAAGCGGCCATCGAAGCATTCGGAGGCGGCCCGGCATGCAAAGTCAAAGCGTTTGTCCTCTCGCTGAAGGGCCTCGCTCAGCATTGGTACAACAACCTCCCAGGTGGCCACATCCACACCTGGGATTAGCTCCAAAGAGAGCTCACAGCCGCCTTCAGAGCACTGAAGTCTGAAGAAGTCAATTCATGTGACTTCCACAACCTGAAGCAAAAAGGATCCACACTGCAAGAATACTTGCACCGTCTCATCAGGCTTCGCGCAAGGGCACCAGATGTAGCGGAGAAGACCATCATCGATACCACAATCGTAGGCTTAAGTCTTGGCTCATGTGGAGAGTACCTTGAGCGCCGCAGGCCGAAGACCCTGAACAGGCTCTTCGAGATTATGCAAGAATATTGCATCTCAGACAAAGGAAACCGCCGGAGAATCGAAGAGATGAACAAGAAGAGATCGCGCAATCGCGACCGACCGAAGCCACATCAGGCTGAACAAGCGAAGACCCCGAAGGCCATGAACACGGTCTCTGGTGACGAAGCCCGCAACTCCCGGCCTCAGAACAACAGAGGAGGGTGGAGCGACCGAAGCAACTCCAGTCGGGGTCAGAGGGAAAACTCCGGCCGAAAGCAAAAAGTACCCTATTGTTGTATTCATGGCATAGACAAAGGTCATTGGACGAGTGAGTGCACCCTCATCAAGGAGAAGAAAGAAGAATTGGACCGAGCCGCGAACACCGAACCACGGCCGAAGCCCATCAACTATACCCCACAACAACCAGCCACGAGGCCCGCCACCACAAATTCAGTGTCAGCCTCCGCAACAACCTCACTGGACTTCGGCATATCCCACCCTATCACCATCCTTCCCAACCTTCCACTACAACCCCACATACACCCCACCAGCCCTTCCAGCACTTTCGTCGCCACAACTCCCGCAAATCCAAACACCTTCGGCACCACATCAAGGGTGGCACCCACAACCCCAGCCACAAACCTACCTCCCACCACCGCCAAAGCTAGAACCTGGTACGATCCTAGAGAGAGCCAATGATCTAGTCAGAGGCACGGTGAACGTCATCAATACCATCTCCGGCGGATCAAATGAGCCAGTACACGAGATGGAGCGTCAAAGGAAAGAATACCTCCGCACCGTCTCGCATGTCTGCGAAGGCAAACATTTCTGCACTCCCTAGTCTCACGTCCCAATTACCTTCTCCGAAGCCGACCTCAGGTTTCAACACTGCCCACACAACGATCCCCATGTTATCCATGCAAACATTGGCAGAAACTCTGTACACTTCGCGGGAAACGACGTAGGTCAGATCCTTGTGTACCACGGCAGCTCCACATATGTTCTCACTTGGCAATGCTTCGTGAAGATGGGGTTCATAGAGAAGAACCTGCACAAGACTCAGTACCTGCTTGTTGGCTTCGGAGGCAAAAGAATCGAAGCCCTTGGCAAAATAGAGTTGAATGTGACCTTTGGCGAAGGCAATACCCAAAGAACAGAGCTCATAACCTTCGACGTGGTAGACATTGCCTACCCGTACAATGCCATCTTCGGCCGCAACAACATCATAAAGTTCGCAGCAGTGATCAATCAAGCATACTTATGCATGAAAATCCCGATAGCCAGAGGAGTCATCACGATCCTCAGTAATCAAGAAGAAGCAAGGAGATGCGAAGACAATGCAGCATGCGCCATGAAAAATGTTCATGCAATCGAAGTTGATAATAATGATGAGGAAGAGGAGGAACAGAAGCAACCTAGTTTTGAAAAAGACGACAAAGAAGGGGTTATGCCAGCTGAGCACACCAAAAAAGTTTACTAGAGGAAGGCGAAGAGTCTAGGTTGATCCAGTTCTTGAGAAATAACCAGGATGTCTTCGCATGGTCATCTTCGGACCTGCGAGGAGTAAGTCGAGAAGTCAGGGAGTATGAACTGAGGGTGGACCCAAAAGTTAAGCCCCAGAAATAGCGTCTTCGCACGATGTCCAAAGACCGCAACAAAGCCGCTCAAAGTGAAGTTCAGAAGTTACTTGATGCGGGTGTAATCCGCAAAGTGCAGTACCCAAAATGGCTGGCTAATGTAGTCATGGTCCCGAAGAAGAATGGAAGTTGGAGAATGTGCATCGACTTCACCACCCTCAACAAGTTTTGCCCAAAGGATGAGTTTCCTTTGCCTCGCATCGACACCTTGGTAGATGCAGCAGCAGGGTTAGAAATGTTAAGCATGTTAGATTGTTTTTCCGACTACCATCAAATCTTCATGAAGAAGTCAGATGAGGAGAAGCCCAGTTTTACTACTCCCTTCGGCACTTACTGCTATGTAAGAATGCCTGAGGGGCTTCGCAACACAGGTTGCACATTCAACAAAACCATCGCAGTGGTGCTTGACACCCAGCTAGACAGGAATATCTCTGCATACGTCGATGATGTCATCGTGCAAAGCAAAAAACGCGAAGACCACATCTCAGATCTTCGAGCGACCTTCGCCAACCTTCGCAAGCACGGGCTCAAACTGAACCCAGAAAAATGTGTCTTCGGGGTTAGAAGGGGAAAACTTCTAGGATGCATGATCACAGAGAGGGGCATCGAAACAAACCTAGTAAAGATCGAATCCATCAGAAGAATGCAACCACCTTTGACCAAAAAGGGGGTACATAAATTGACAGGTCGTCTGGCTTCGCTGAACAGATTCATTTCACAGTCCGCAGAAAAGTCCCTCCCTTTCTTCAAGGTGTTGAAGGGCACACAAAAAGTTTCATTGGGGTCCTGAGCAAGACAAAGCCTTCGAAGATCTGAAAAGATACCTGGATAACCTCGCCGTAATGACAAGTCCTTCGCCGGGGGCAGAGCTCCTATTATACGTTGCAACTTCAAGCTCTGCGGTAAGCGCAGCATTAGTCGAAGAGAGAATGGTCGAAGGCACCTTGAAGCAGTTACCAATCTACTTTGTATCCGAAGCCCTCAGCGGATCGAAGTTACTGTACTCTGAAATGGAAAAAATAGCCTATGCAATGGTAATGGCAGCCAGAAGCTTCGACATTATTTTCAGAGTTTCAAGATCAAGGTCCCGACATCTTTCCCCCTTCGGGATATGTTTGAGAACAGAGAAGCCTCAAGAATAATTGGAAAATGGGCAATGCAGTTGGCATCACACACCATTGACTTTGTCCCGCGAAGCGCAATCAAGTCCCAGGTCCTGGCAGCATTCGTGGTAGATTGGACACCATCAGCACCTTCGCAGATCTCTCTGGTCATTGAAGCAATCTGGCAGCTAGAATGTGACGGAGCCTACTGCAAAAATGGCTCAGGCGCTTTGGCAATCCTCACAGCACCTTCGGGAACTCAACTCAAGTACGCAGTTAGGCTGGAATTTCCAGGATGCACAAACAATGTCGCTGAATATGAAGGCTTGCTTCTTGGCCTCCGCAGGCACGAGCACTTGGAGCCAGGAGACTGTCAATCAAATCTGACTCCGAGCTCATCACCAACCACATTGGCAAAACATACAGAGCACTCAAACCAGAACTAGCGAAGTATCTGGCAGCAGTCCACAGCATGGGAAAATATTTTTTGGGTTTCAGTGTGTGAATCTTCCCTAGAAAACAGAACAAACAGGTAGATGTCTTGGCGAAGACAGCAGCAGAAAATGATTCATTGCCTCCGGATGTGTTTTTTGAAACACTCAGGAGTGGATCAGTATATTGTGCCGAAGAGCCAGCGAAGTTTTTCAATGCAATCTCAAGCGAAGACTGGAGGTCAACAATAATGTCTTACCTTCGGGGACACTTCGTCCCGGAGGACGAGAAAAAGGAAAAAAGACTTGCCCTTCGAGCGCGAAGCTACTCATTTGTCAATGACACATTATATCGAGGGGGCATTTGTGCACCTCTGCTAAAGTGCATCTCATAAGCTGAAGGCAGACAGTTATTGCAAGAAATACACGCAGGAATGTGCTCTTCGCACATCGGAACAAGGGCTCTGGTGGGAAAGGCTTTCCGCTAAGGGTTTTATTGGCCTTCGGCCGTGGCGGACTCCCATGAAATTGTATGCACGTGCCCAAATTGTCAGAAGCACGCCCATTATAGTAAGTTCCCGCCAGAAGAAGTCCACCTCATACCTCCGGTCTGGCCCCTCGCTCGGTGGGGCATCGACATTGTGGGTCCCCTCCCAACAGCTCCAGGAAACTTTAAGTATGCGGCAGTCACTGTAGAGTACTTCTCAAAGTGGATCGAAGCCAAGGCACTTCGCGATATCACGGCCGCTACCCTTCAGAAATTTTTCTGGCAGAATATTGTATGCCACTTCGGCGTACCCAAAGAAGTCACAGTAGACAATGGCAAACAGTTTGACTGTACCACATTCAGAGAATTATGTCGATAATTGGGCACCAAGCTGTGCTTCGCCGCAGTGTACCATCCGCTGTCAAATGTGGCAATAGAAAGAGCAAACAGAATCATCTTCTCTGGAATAAAAAAGAATATCACAGAACAGCCGAAGTGCAAGTGGGTTGACGAGCTACCAAAAGTAATCTGGTCTCATAACACGACAGAGTCAAGGGCCACAAAATTTACTCTCTTCAAGCTCCTCTATGGCGAAGAGGCCATGACACCAGAAGAACTTCGCCATGGGTCTTACAGGACCGAAGCACCTGACGAAGACATCAAGCCAACAATCGATACAATCGAAGCTGTCAAAACACAAGCGGTAATCAACCTTGGCAGATGCCAGGAGGAAACCCGAAAGTGGCGCAACAAAAAGGTGAGACCTCAGGAAATCAAGGAGGGCGATCTCATCCTTCGCCGTATCCTGAAGAGCAAGCAACAAGGAAAAGTGTACAACAAATGGGAAGGACCGTTTCTGGTCACTTCGATGGCAAGACCCGAGGCTTGTAGGCTTCGCACACTTGAAGGAGTCGAAGAGCCGTACTCCTGGAACAAAGACATGCTTCAGCGCTATTATATCTAGTCTCCGACCATTTTTTCCTTTTTTGTAATAAATTGTAATCTTATTTCTGCATTAGCTTGAACAATGTATTCAAGGGCCCTTACTCTTTTCCTCACAGGGGAAGCCTTCGCGCAATCGTTGTGATTGCCGAAGGTGTGAGGTTTTTAACGAGGCGGCAACCCTGTGTAACCCCTTATGAAATATAAACAAGGTCCCCATAAAAAGCTAGCATCTATCCCCTTCATCGCAGTGAAGTGGGGAGTCATCGGTTCGTTGTGCGTGATTAACACTTTGAGAATGAGCCCAGGACTCACAGAGCTGAACGGCCCGCAGTACCCTTGGGCCTCAGTTCTTATTTTCCCCCAGTTGAAAAGACCTTCCGCGCAGAGCGCCGAAGGGATAAAAAATCCCTCTTCGCCAAGTCGGCGAGGGCACGAAAAGTCCTGTCGAGCGAAAGCCGAAGGCCCAGGGCCCGCCTAAGCGTGCTAAAGAGCCGAAGGCCCCATACAAAGAAAAACTCCTCCGCGCCAAAGCGCCGAGGGCAGGAAATGTCCTATCGTGCCGTAGCCGAAGGACCAGAGCTTGCCGAAGCGTGCTAAAGAGCCGAAGGCCCCCTACAAATAAAAGTCCCTCTTCGCCAAGTTGGCAAGGGCATGGAAAGTCCTTTCGAGCGAAAGCCGAAGGCAAGGATCTCCCAAGCGCGCAAAAGTGCCGAAGGTCCCCATATCAAAAGCCTTTCAGAACTTAGTTCTGAAGGCACATGCAATTTGATTAACGGATGTAGCATGCCCCACTCCTCCAAGAATGCAAGGGGGGGGTGGTGTTTTGCGAACAAACACGTTGCGTACTTGCAGCCATGAGTCACCCCAAGAAGCAAATAGGAACAGCGCTTCGCCACTAATATAAGGCTTCGCCAGTTTAGGAATGGCGCTTTGCCACTAATATTCTTCGCCAGTCTAATGTCCCTCCAACGACGCAAAAGGGGGAGGTGGCATTTCGCAAACAAAATAAAATGCGTCCTCGAAGGGACAAAATCTGTTGGCACAAAAAGAACACAAAGGCGCCTTCGCGTAGCCGAAGACCCCTTCTTTCACATAAAGAGTCGCCCTCTAATAACGCAAAAAGGGGGGGTGGCACTTTGCAAATAAAATACAATGCATCCTCGGAGGATCGAAAAATTCCATCGTTAGGGGTGGCGCTTCGAAATCAGAAATTACACACAGGAGCTTCGACCAATATTACACAATGGTTTCTTTTTATAGTGCAACATAAAAATTACATAGGGCCTTCGCCCATTCACTCCGACATTACAACAGATTCTTCCTCTTCGAATATAATGCGGTCCAATTCGTCAATGACTTTGCGTACCGCGATGTCTAATATCTCTTCGGCCAGACTTCGGAGATATGCTTCGAATCTTGGCCCTGCAATAAATGATGGCTCCCATCAGTCGCCTTGAACGAAGGCACCCTCTTCTTTGTACATGAAGTAATAGTCCCCTTGGAATTCCTCCACGGGCTCCGCCTTCGGCTCAAGAAGACCAGCAGGTGGCGAGTACGGAACATCATTATTCAACATGCGCTTGACTTCGCGACGAATAAAACGATCGCGAAGAATCTCGCGATGCTTCTCCGCGTCACACGTAAAATTATGAAAAAAAACACTTTGACTGCACGTTGCGCCGGTTATAAGCACATTCTTTGGTCAACCAGAACTCAGCGAAGGTCAGCCAAGGCCTGTTCACATTAAACTTGTGCCACATAGCACCAGAAATAACAAAGTTCCCACATCTCATCCGCAAGGGCAATATACCTTCGGCGATCAGTGCAGGTTCCGACGCAGGGTCCTGCGCAGTCACCGAAGGCATTAATCAGGAGTTATGATTACATTCCACAAAAATCAACTCTCAAAAGGCTAACACCTCTCCAATATCTTCGTCCATGCCAGCTCCAGCCTCGCCTTCGGCGTCTCCATCATCGTTGGACAGAGAGCTTCGCCTCAGGTTCAACACTTCGGCGGCCCACCCCGTAGCCTTCTCTTGTAGCTAAACACAGCGGATGTCAGCACCAAGTGGAAAAGAGCCGAAGACAACAACAAACGAATAGCGGACCTATCTGAACTTTCATGCGTTCTCCTTCGTGCGCTACAAGCTCTCGCCCCTTCTCTTGGAAGAATGTCACCATGAAATTCTTGGCAATGTTGCGGGGAAGAGCTGCCAGCGTCTCCGGCTTCACCTCATCAGTGGACGGCCACTGCACAGCGGGATCGCAAAGGGTGCGAAGTCTTGTCTTCGACATAGAGGCTTCGCCACCCGCCGGGGCTTCGAGCAGAGAGTAGACCGCGGCTATGAGCGAGTGGGCCGTGATGCCGGCGTTCAGCTCACCGAAGAATTGGCTGCCGCAATCGGTCATGGCCACACAACATCGCAGCCAACGGAAGAGCTCAATGGGCTCCACAGAGCTCGCGTCGTCGCCAGCCAGTGGCAGGGCTTCGATGCCGAAGCGCTCAAGAAGACTGTGCACATCGCTCTGAAGGGGAACGACCTCGTTGGTAACAGCTTGCCGGAAGGCTTTGACCAGCTCTTCGGCACTCTTGCGTGTTCTTCGGCTGTCTCGGCAGCATCTTCGGCAGCTTTTGCCCGGTCGCGCCCCTCATCAAGTTGCTTTATAGAGGTCTCCGCCCTAATGCACACAGAGGCCAGTGATGCTTTGAGATCTTTCTTCTCCTTTTGTAAGACGGAGACCATCTCTTCGAGCTTCGCAACACACGATGAGGCCCCAGCCTCGGCCTCCAACTGCCTTCGGGCGCAGCGGGCAGCCACAAAGGAATTCAAAGCAAGGTCCTCCACGCACTGCAGGGCATTGGCCGCCCTGGTATTCATCAGTCTCTTCTCAATTAGGTGGAAGCAGAAGGACCCCCCGGCCTCCGCCAGGAACTCGCGTTCCCGATTGCAGCTCTCAAAACGGAGGCTTCCAATGACTTGACCCCCAATAACTTTGGCTCCCGAGGCATCAAGGGTCTCAGCCACCTCGCGTAGATCAGCATTGCTAACACGGTAGGCACTGCTGTCGCCCGAAGAGCCCGAGCTCGCGCTCGAGGTAGAGACGGCAGCCTTCTCTGGAGCGTCACCCGGAGGCTTGCCTTCGCCGTCGTTGCCGGACGTCGAAGAAGACTCGGAATCTTCTCGGACATTGGCCTCGGCAGTAGCACCTGTAGGAGGCACACCATGAGTCGTCGTGGGTGGTCGCGACTCAACTTGGATAGGGGAGGCATTTTGTCCCTCGTCCTCGTCGCTTTCTTCTGCCATCACGCTGTACTCCAGCGTGGGCGCACGTCTCACGATGATGGGAGCCACCGCAATCGGAGCGGGAATAGTCAGAGATTGACGAGGAGGCTCTCCGAGATGCTCCTTTTCCTCCACGTCGTCTTCGGAGTCGCCCTTCGACTAGAGCATCTCCGAGCCGAAGCTTCGGACGCTACCAGCCGAAGAGTCCAGAAGCTTCAGACGGTTCGGCGCACTCGCGCCGGCGGCTTTTCCTCACCGTTTCTTCTTTTCTAGGGCGCTAGTGGTGCCCGCACCACCAGCGGCTTTCTACGATTTCTTTTCTTCGGCCTCCGCCAGCACTGCCTCGGCGTCGCGGCAGGGAGGATCAATTCCGAAGAAGCTAAAAACTCGGTTCCTCCTAGTGCCACCGAGCTTCTCCATCAATTGCTTGTACTCAACATTGCCCACAGGGCCAACGAATTTGTCAGTAGCAGCCTCGATGGCCTTTGGATCAACGTCTGTAAGCAAAGTTGAAGACAACAGATTAAAAAAATGCACCGTCGCGGTGGAGGCCAAAGCTCTCCATAAAGTCAGGCATCAGAATGTCTTCGATCCACTTCTCTTCGGGCGCCCAGGAGCTGACCGCCCACCCCTCCCGGATGGCGAAGCACTGGCACACCGAGACCTCTTCGACGATATCTCGGGTGCTGAAGCTCTTCACCACCACCCGCAACAATGCCACGAAAGCATTAGCCTCTGCCGTGTCCGGCGGTGCAACCACCGGGGTCTTCGGAAGAAGAGGAATCTTCTCAACCCACAGGGGCTGGAGTTCATCTCTGGGTCTAGGCAAATCTTCTGATAGAACCAGGAGTTGGTCCATTCTACAGGCCACTTGTTCCGGTATGCTTGAATGGGGCTCGGGGCTGTTTGCCTAAACGCGAAGGTGTAGCACCCGTACTGGGGCTCCGCATCACCGTTGCTGCCGTCCTTTTTGGTGACGACGATGGACTTCGGCTGGTAGTGGATGCGGAAGATGTGCGCGAAGGCTTTGGCGGTGGGCTCAACCCGGCCTGTCTTCGCAAAGCCACATGAAGAGGTTAAGCCTGACGATGGAGGTGGGCATCATTTGGTGGAGGTAGACCGTGAAAAGTCGGAAGATGTCCACGATCACCGGGTCCAGTGGAAAGCGAAGGCCAGCAGTGAAGAAGTCACGGAACACTAGCACTTCGTCCGGCTTGGGCCTCGCCGAGGCCTAGTCAGAAGGCGGAGCCCGCACCTGGCTGCGGTCAACCAAATCGTGAAGGATCATCCCTTCGAGGACTTCGGGGGTCACATGGCTGTAACCCAATGCACGAGTGGGAGGTGGCTTCTCAGTAGTGCGAGGCGCCATCTCTTTGAGCGAAGCCGTCGGGAAGACACAACGAAGGACAGCAGACGAAGGGCAGTGGAAAACAGAGAGAGCTAAGAGCGAAGGGCAAAGGTAAGGAAAGATCGTGCATCAGGGCTCGCTCGACACCATGTAACACCCTAATTTGAATTTCAGAATTTAATAATAAATTTAATTGGCTTTATTTAATTTTCTAAGATTTATATGCTTAGCCTTGCATTTAATTTAATTTTTTCCACGAGTAATTAAATTTTTTCTAGAATAAACATGTTTGTGCATTCATGCTGGTGCATAAGTTTTAATTGTTTGAGTGCATATGATTTGAATTCAAATTAGATTTGAGTGTAGTTTGAAAAAGAAAAGAGAAGAGAAAGAGGAAAAGAAAACAGAAAATCCCAACCGGGCCCAGCAGCCGACCCGGCCCACTCCCCCCTCTCCCGCACTCGGCCCGTTTCCGCATCCTCGACCCAGCCCAGTTTCCGCAGCCCGCGTCGCGCGTGTATGCGACTGACAGGTAGGGCCCACCTGTCATCCCTTTCCCCTCCCCTTCTTTTTCCCCACGCCGCGTCTCTGCTCGCGGGACCGCCGCGCTCGAGCCCCCTCCTCTGTGCCGTGGACCACTCCACCCAGGGGGCCGCACGCCAGATCTCCGCACGCCCCCGACCTTCTAGAAGCCGCGCCCGGGACCCGATAGACCCGAGACGCAACGACCCTACCGGTTAGGCCCTTCTTCCCCACCGTGACGCCCGCTCCTTTGCGCTGCTCCGCGTTGCCGCGCCTCCCTACCCGTGGACTAGCCGCGCCCGAGTTCCCAGCCCATGGGCCATCCCAACCCTGTGGACCCTCTGGTTAGCACCACCGCACCCCTTCCTTCTAGAGGCCGCAATCCCAGAAGCCCGGGATCGCGCTGAGCGGTTGCGCGATCCGCTTTCCTAGCACGGATCACAGCCGCGATCACCGTGGCCTTCCCCAGCGCGCACGCCCGCCCATTATCACCGGCCTCTCCTTTAATTTGCGCTTGTGATCCCAGCCCGGTAACCCTAGCGCCACCGCCGTAGAGCCTTACGCTCGAGAACCGCCGCTGCGCCACCGTAGACCCACCTCCTCAGCGCCCCTCTCCGGCCACCGAGCGCCACAGGAGCATCGCGAGGTGGAGGAGGTCGATGCCGTCCGTTCTCTCCGCCCCTACTCCAAGCTCCGCGCGGGAATCGCTCGCCGGAACTTCACCGACCCGCCACACCGCCGAGGATCCGCCGCCGCAAGCCCTCTGCGTCGAATTCAAGCACCGCGAGCGCTTCACGGGATGGTGAGGACTCTCACCAGCCTCTTACCCTCCCTCCTTTGGCACGCCAGCGCCCCTGCACCGCCTCGCCGGAGCGCGATGGCCGCGCCGCCGTGGCCTGCCCTTTCCAGTCGCTGCAGCACTGGTCAGAGCCCGTGTTCGCGTTCAGCATGCTGCGCATACCATTTCGAGCCGGGATCAGGGCGTAACCCGGCTGTGGGGGCCGATCTCGGCCTACACCGGCGAACCCTGGCGACCAGCGCCGCCCTGCACCGCCGCCCACCTCGCCGGAGCCCCCACGCATCTTCTCGAGCCCAGGGTGGTGTTCGTCGAACCACGCTCGTGCTTCCCGGCCAAAAAATCAAGCCAAACCAGTCCCGGACGGCCAACTTCGGCCTACGCTGGCGAACTCGCCGTCGTGGACTCTCGCACCGGCGACCCGCGCCGCCGCGGCCCTCGCTCGGGCATCCTGGACCGCCGGATCGCATCCTACGGTCAGGATCCGGTTGGGCCGAAGTCAGATAAACCAGAAAACGGTCAGCGCCCGCTACTTTCCAAAAGAGACCCTGCTTTTCTTCAAAATTAAGCCGCAGTCCAGCATAGTTCAAAAATAATTCCAGTTAGGTCCGATTTTTAACGATTAGGACCCTGAGCTTTCCAGAAATAGAACCCGCCATCCAGCCCCTGTAGTTTTGAGAGTTAGACCCTTGATCTACCCTTTAATTACGTATAGGTCCCTGGTTTTTTTGCAGAAAACCCCTAGAAACGTAGTTTTTCTTGCAGAAAAGCCCCTAGACCCTGTTTTAAGCCTAGTTTTCGCGTTCTCGCTCCGTTCTAGGTGTTTTTAAGTCCACGCAATCGTTGTAACGCGTAGAATAGTTCTAGCTCAGTTTTGTTTGCTATTTTTATATATTGTTGTACTGTTTCTTAGTGTTTGCTCTTGTTTGCATGTATGTGTATGTACTGGACTTGTTTTGGCGTTAGGATCGTGAGTAGACGTTGATCCTTCGGAGGAGTACCAATACCCGGAGCAGCCACCGTCTTCAGAGCAGTTTGAGCAGCAAGAGAACTTTGAGGAAGGCAAGTATACCATGAACAACACCCATCACCTTTAAATACAATTTCATACTGCATTTTAATACTGTATGCCTATAAGGACTTTCCTAGCCACTTTATATCCTTTATATATCCCTTGGGTTGCATTTTGGTTAGTTGTGTTAGGTGCCGCACTATAACACACTTGGTCCTTTTTAATTAATTTGATTAATAGTATATGCAACTTAATTCTGGGAGTGGCCCTCTGTGATCTGTGCTTGATTGGCTCACATCCCGTTAAAAATTGGTTATTGTTAGAAACATGGTTTATGGGGCCAGCACGGTGCTTAGTGCTGGGTTGGCCACTCTCCATAAGGACCGGTTCATAGAGCGACAACCTGGGATAACAGCGCTACCACAAGACTGGAATGGGACGGTCTTGGCTTACTAATTAGGTCTTTTTGGTTTGGAGTAACTTACCTGCGGGGCAGGGGAGGTAAGCTTCTATGGCCCTCGTACTGAGTGGCCTCGTCTGTGCTTCTGTGTCTTGACGCCCACTAGACCTGCTCCAAGTCGCCGATCCACCCCCGCGGTTACTCCTTACCAACGAGATTCTTTGTAAAGGCCTCGTAGTGAGTTTGCTCGTCATCTCACCTACGGAAGTGTGATGAACAACTAGCGTAGCTCACGGCTTGTGGGTAAAGATGTGCAACCTCTGCAGAGTGTAAAACTGGTATACTAGCCGTGCTCACGGTCATGAGCGGCCCAGATCCTCCTTTTGATTAGTGGGGTTATCTTCCTTTGATTAGGGGGGGTTCCCCGGGTGGTTTGGTTTGGTTCTCAGTAGTTCATAATTAATTCTGATTAATTACTATATAACTGGGGTATGGTAACTCATCAAATTGTAGTAAATAGCTTTAATAAAACCTTGCCAAGATTAAAAGCTAATGCAGTTGAGTCAGCCAACCTTAGAGCCTCGTAGTTTGTGTTATACTTGTTGAGTACAAGTTGTGCACTCACTTTTGCCTACTCTACTCTTTTTCCTCTTGTTCTCTTTGGGGATACTCTACTGTTGCTCAGTTCCTGCCGACGCGGAGGAGTTCACCCGGAGCTACCAGGAGTACGAGAACTTCTAGGCGTTCGTCTCCCAGTCGACGTCCCTGTGGCGCCCAGCTTCCGAGAGTTTTTGTATATGTTTTTGCGCTTCCGCTGTATCAGACATTTTGTCATTAATGTAATAAATAACATTCGTACTCGCTTTATTATATCTTTTTACGTGATATGTGCTGTGATATATTGTTCATTCTGTTGTATATACGTGTGACTTGATCCTGGCACGTATATGATTGCTCGGTTTATGTCCTTTTATAATACGGGTGTTATAGAGTGGTATCAGAGCCATATCGACTGTAGGACGAAAGCCTAGATAGAACTGGTCGAGTTTTAGGTCTTCTTCTCTCTAAGCCTTGTCTGCTGAAACTATTTTGCTATTATATTCCTTGAATTCTGAGATTTTTACTCGTCTTGCCTTGATTTTTCTCTATAGAATTGTTTTCGTAGATCTCTGGCCTGAAGTAAGTCGACTGACCATCATAGGTGTATGCTAAATGACCCCTTTATAATAGCACGATAGAACGTTCTGCGACACGTTGTGTTAATTGAGTTGTGTGTTAAACTCAGCTAAAGTGTAAATTTGAATGCTTGTGATTATGCAAATGTTTGATTTGGATCTTTGGTTGATTGCATAGCTTAGTAGTTAAATTTGTTTAATGAAAACCAGTCTTAAGTTAAAGTTTAATCAATTAATAAAATTGAGTTAGATCGTTGGGGGTAAAACCATCCACTCTATCCTCTCTACCTTATCATGCCTTGGGTTTCTCCTGTCTTGCTTGTTGAGAAGAAGGATAGTGCGAAGAGGATGTGATATCCAGGGATTCACCGACGAGGACGTCGGTTTCTGTAAGGGGGTAGGGATGTGACACCCCGGCCTACAGATAGTACAGGAGGATTTGAGAATCTCTCAGATGAGGCAGAAGAGTTATGCTATAGCTCCCTTTTTCAGATTTATGTAACCCCTATCTGGAGTTAGCAGCAGTGATGCTTGGGCACTGTTGTCTAAATAAGATAGAACCTTACATAGTGGGGTTTTTCTCACTTCCTTGACCTTACCAATCTGTGTTTCCTTTATCCCAGCTCAGATGTCGGCAGAACTAAAAGGCCTTGGAGACAGTGCAATGGGTGATAGTGTTCATGCAACAGTTTCCATGGAGCAGCCGATAACGGTACTAGATCAGTCTTCGTAAACAACATACCACCTATAGAATGGTGAGAAAGCTTGCCCGTGTTGCCAATTCTATGGCGTTCCTTGTCGTCAAGTTCGTGCGACTGAAGATGAAGCCACAACTAGGAGGAACCAGAGGTTGTTCTCCAGTACAAAGAGAAAGATGTCCCCTCAAGAGCAGCTAGCAGAGGATTCCCTTTTCCTTGACTCCCCATCGGTCGATGAGCTACAGACCATCCAGAAGAGAAAGGATCCTGAGTGCTCTAGAGATACACAGGTCAAGAACCAAGCACTCTATGATTATGTTGATGGGTTGACTATCACTATGAATGTGATTCAGCCACGCGATTGCAAGGAGCCCAAAAAGCAAGCAGCAGAAATAATGCAAGATGGGATGTTAAGTTCACAGGGATGTCAACCATGTAGCGCCATTCACCGCCGCTACCTGTGCTACCAATGCAGGCAAGAAGGTCATTATGCCAAAAGTTGTCCACAGAATCACCTACCACCGGTAGCACCAGTCTAGGACCTTTCCCCCAATCCCGCGTACCAGTGGTGACGAGACCCACCTTATTTCCGGGAACTGCTCTAAGCAAGATGCCCAGAATGATCAGGATCAGCAGCAGGTGATACCAGTATGCAGTGATCGTACAAAGCATGAGCAATCCAAGAAGGGACCAAAAGAGTACCTCCAGGGTAGAGTTCACCATGTGTCAGCGGAAACCATTCAGGATGATAGTCCAGTCATTCTTGGTATGCTTCTAGTCAACTCATTTCCAGCCTTAGTGTTGATAGATCCTCGTGTCATTAGCACACAGTTTGCTGCTAAGCATGAGATATTGAAGCTTCCCATGAGGAAGAGAATGGTCGTCAAATCATCAGGAAAAGAACAGATCTCCAATTACATATGTCCTCGAGTCAGCATGAGGATAGGCGAGGCAACCTTTCCTGAGGACCTTATTGTGATGGAGTCAACAGGAATCGACATTATTCTGGGTCAAATTGGTTAGTTCGATACAAACTTGTGATGCATCCTACCAAAAGAGTGGTAAAGGTCCAGACCTTGTCAGGAGAGCAAATTGAGCATGAGATTCAACATACTGCCAACTCAAGACATGTGTGTATGAGATCCCGACTCAGGAGTGAGTAGAATTTAATCCCATCCTTCTTTCTCTTTGCTAGCCAGCCCAGAATCTCGGGATGAGATTCCTGTAAGGGGGTAGGATTTGTAATACCCTAATTTAAATTTCAGCATTTAATAATAAATTTAATTGGCTTTATTTAATTTTCTAAGATTTATATGCTTAGCCTTGCATTTAATTTAATTTTCTTTCGCGAGTAATTAAAATTTTTCTAGAATAAACATGTTTGTGCATTCATGCTGGTGCATAAGTTTTAATTGTTTGAGTGCATAGGATTTGAATTCAAATTAGATTTGAGTGTAGTTTGAAAAAGAAAAGAGAAGAGAAAGAGGAAAAGAAAATAGAAAATCCCAACCGGGCCCAGCAGCCAACCCGGCCCACTCCCCCTCTCTCGCACTCAGCCCGTTTCCGCATCCTCGCCCCAGCCAGTTTCCGTAGCCCGCGTCGCGTGCGCATGCGACTGACAGGTAGGGCCCACCTGTCATCCCTTTCCCCTCCCCTTCTTTTTCCCCAAGCCGCGTCTCTGCTCGCGGGACCGCCGCGCTCGAGCCCCCTCCTTTGCGCCGTGGACCGCTCCACCCAGGGGGCAGCACGCCAGATCTCCGCACGCCCCCGACCTTCTAGAAGCC
The DNA here is from genome assembly GCF_016808335.1 of Panicum virgatum. Taxonomy (NCBI): domain Eukaryota; kingdom Viridiplantae; phylum Streptophyta; class Magnoliopsida; order Poales; family Poaceae; genus Panicum; species Panicum virgatum. The sequence goes on along the minus strand of NC_053150.1, from coordinate 24,483,780 downwards.
GCGCCCGGGACCCGATAGACCCGAGACGCAATGACCCCACCGGTCAGGCCCTTCTTCCCCGCCGTGACGCCCGCTCCTCTGTGCTGCTCCGCGTTGCTGCGCCTCCCTGCCCGCTGGACCAGCCGCGCCCGAGTTCCCTACCCGTGGGCCATCCCAACCCTGCGGATCCTCTGGTCAGCACCGCCGCACCCCTTCCTTCTAGAGGCCGCAATCCCAGAAGCCCGGGATTGCGCCGAGCGGTTGTACGATCCACTTTCCTAGCACGGATCACGGCCGCGATCACCATGGCCTTCCCCAGTGCGCACGCCCGCCCATGATCACCGGCCTCTCCTTTAATTTGCCCCTGTGATCCCAGCCCGGTAACCCTAGTGCCGCCGTCGTAGAGCCTTACGCTCGAGAACCGCCGCTGCGCCACCGTAGACCCACCTCCCTAGCGCCCCTCTCCGGCCACCGCGCACTGCAGGAGCATCGCGAGGTGGAGGAGGTCGATGCCGGACGTTCTCTACGCCCCTACTCCAAGCTCCGCGCGGGAATCGCTCGCCGGAACTTCACCGACCCGCCACACCGCCGAGGATCCGCTGCCGCAAGCCCTCTGCGTCGAATTCAAGCACCGCGGGCGCTTCACGGGATGGTGAGGACTCTCGCCAGCCTCTTACCCTCCCTCCTTTGGCATGCCAGCGCCCCTGCACCGCCTCGCCAGAGCGCGATGGCCGCGCCGCCATGGAGTGCCCTTTCCAGCCGCTGCAGCACTGCTCAGAGCCCATGTTCACGTTCAGCATGTTGCGCATACCGTTCCGAGCCGGGATTAAGCCGTAACCCGGCCGTGGGGGCCGATCTCGGCCTACACCGGCGAACCCCGGCGACCAGCGCCACCCTACACCATCGCCCACCTCGGCGGAGCCCCCACGCATCTTCTCGAGCCCAGGGTGGTGTTCGCCGAACCACGCTCGTGCTTCCCGGCCAAAAAATCAAGCCAAGCCAGCCCAGGATGGCCAACTTCGGCCTACGCCGGCGAACTCGCTGCCGTGGACCCTCGCGCCGGCGAACCGCGCCGCCGCGGCCCTCGCTCGGGCATTCTGGACCGCCGGATCGGCATCCTACGGTCTGGATCCGGTTGGGCCGAAGTCAGATAAACCAAAAAACGGTCAGCGCCTGCTACTTTGCAAAAGAGACCCTGCTTTTCTTCAAAATTAACCCGCAGTCCAGCATAGTTCAAAAATAATTCCAGTTAGGTCCGATTTTTAACGATTAGGACCCTGAGCTTTCCAGAAATAGAACCCGCCATCTAGCCCCTATAGTTTTGCGAGTTAGACCCTAGATCTACCCTTTAATTACGTATAGGTCCCTGGTTTTTTTGCAGAAAACCCCTAGAAACTTAGTTTTTCTTGCAGAAAAGCCCCTAGACCCTGTTTTAAGCCTAGTTTTCGCGTTCTAGCTCCATTCTAGGTGTTTTTATGTCCACGCAATCATTGTAACGCGTAGAATAGTTCTAGCTCAGTTTTGTTTGCTATTTTTATATATTGTTGTACTGTTTCTTAGTGTTTGCTCTTGTTTACATGTATGTGTATGTACTGGACTTGTTTTGGCGTTAGGATCGTGAGTAGACGTTGATCCTTCGGAGGAGTACCAGTACCCGGAGTAGCCACCGTCTTCAGTGCAGTTTGAGCAGCAAGAGAACTTTGAGGAAGGCAAGTATACCATGAACAACACCCATCACCTTTAAATACAATTTCATACTGCATTTTAATACTGTATGCCTATAAGGACTTTCCTAGCCACTTTATATCCTTTATATATCCCTTGGGTTGCATTTTGGTTAGTTGTGTTAGGTGCCGCGCTATAACACACTTGGTCCTTTTTAATTAATTTGATTAATAGTATATGCAACTTAATTCTGGGAGTGGCCCTCTGTGATCTATGCTTGATTGGCTCACATCCCGTTAAAAATTGGTTATTGTTAGAAACATGGTTTAGGGGGCCAGCACGGTGCTTAGTGCTGGGTTGGCCACTCTCCATAAGGACCGGTTCATAGAGCGACAACCTGGGACAACAGCACTACCACAAGACTAGAATGGTACGGTCTTGGCTTACTAATTAGGTCTTTTTGGTTTGGAGTAACTTACCTGCGGGGCAGGGGAGGTAAGCTTCTATGGCCCTCGTACTGAGTGGCCTCGTCTGTGCTTCTGTGTCTTGACGCTCACTAGACCTGCTCCATAGTCGCCGATCCACCCTCGCGGTTACTCCTTACCAACGAGATTCTTTGTAAAGGCCTCGTAGTGAGTTTGCTAGTCATCTCACCTACGGAAGTGTGATGAACAACTAGCGAAGTTACAAGATTGCCCTCACCTCCAACGGTAAAATGGTAGCGGAAGGCGCACTTCCAATTGTCAAATTTAGGGGCATTCTCGTCTTCAGTGGTGACACCTTGACTACGAAAAAAAACTCACAAAAAGGCCCTTGGTATTCTTCTCAAAATGCAGGAACCCCAAACGCTCGCAGGCGAACATTCGAGGGGTGGTGCTTAAAGGGCGCGGCTTCGCTCGCATGTCAGCTGAGGCCACGGCCGCTCCAAGGAACAGCCGTGGCCCCGAGGGGCTACTGTTGGGGATGCCACCTTCGCCCGTCGCCGAAGGCAATCAACTGCGAGCAAGGAAGCAAAAGAAATGGCGAAGCGAACTGCGAAGGCGAGAAGGATGCACTTGGAGGCCCTGGGCGAAGGGTGAAGAGCGAAGGCAGGTCTCCCCCGAAGAGAAGAGAAGAGGCGACGCACATGGCGAAGGGACGTACGGCATAGCAGTTCCGAGAGCCTCTTCGAACGAGGCAGCGAAGACCTTGATCACGAGGAAACACGAAGATGAAGGCAGACCCACTGTCAGAAATCTGTACGGAGTGTCGTGTCTAGCTGTAATTCCACTACTTTGTGTCGAATGTTGTAACATTACGAAATTACCCTAGGAATATTCCCAGATGCTGGCAGTTATGTAAACCATTGGGCTATAAATACCCCCCTGTAACTGGGATTGAGATTGAATACAAGGCAATTACGCTGTTGCTTTGATTTTCGTGCCGTCTTTGTGTTCATTACTAATCTCTCGAGGCTTCGCCCTTTGCGACCCGGGCTGTTGTGATCTCTTCGTCCCGGAGAGTATCTTACACCAACACTGGACACTTATAGATTAGCAAAACAAAATGATCTCTCCGCTGTTGATTACCATGACTTGATGATGGATAACATTGATTAGGTGATCGACAAGCGTTTGAAGGCTTTAAAGGTAATTGAGAAGGACAAGCTTCGGGTGGCCAGAGCTTACAACAAGAAGGTAAAAATTAAATCTTTTCAGGTTGGAGATCTGGTTTGGAAGATAATTTTGCCTCTTGGGATGAAAAGCAACAAGTTTGGCAAATGGTCACCAAGTTGGGAAGGTCCATAAAAGATTATCAAGGTTATCTCCAGTAATTCATATATGATGGTGACGGTGCAAGGTGAGCATCTACCTAGAGCTATCAATGCGAGGTACTTGAAGAAATTCTACAACAGCGTGTGGCAAAGTGCATGAAGATGAAGATGGCCAGTTATAGATATCGCCCTTAGATTTATTTTTAGACTTGTATGCTCTGTGTAAAACATGTATATCAGGCTAATTCTTGCTTTTTGTCTTGTGAAACTCACCAAAAAGCAGGGGGCCATATGTTGATGGGCAAAATTGGCAGGCCCAGAGGCCGACCGGTCTGCCTAGTTCTAATCCGGGTAGGAGTTGTTTTATTGATGGAATCTTTATGTAATCCGACTTGGAGAAGGGGTACGACTTCCTCGGCCTATAAATATAAAGGCTAAGTCCGATTGAGGTATTCCCAATTGAATCAAATCAATTTACATCTACTTTTTGTTCCTCTCAAACACTAGCTTTTCCAAACCCTAATTCTGTTCTTCTTGCGTCTCGACGGCGTTCGAAGGCGTTCTGAGTAGCCTGCCGACCTCAGAGCAACCCTAGCTGCACAAGCTCCGACAGGGTCCCTCCCGAGCTCGCGTTTCTTGGCTCGTTGCGGTTCTTTGCACCAGACCGGTCAGACCGGTCGGCACAACCGGTCAGACCAGTTTGCCCAGTGCATCACAGGTGTTGATCATTTTGACAATCGCTCGCGCGTTCTAACGTATTCGAGTGTGTTGGCGCTATTTTGTGTCAACATATACTAAATGCAGTATTTTTTGTGCTGATGGTTTTAGGCGTCAGGAACATAACACATCAATTCCTGTCTGCATATCCTGACGGTTTCAGTGGCAGAATTAGGAGTTGATCGGTCAAATCATACTCGTTAGGAATCACCTTGAGAAACTATTTCCTGTCGGCCACCCGACAAGAATTGGACATATTCCTGACTAGCTGTTCCTGTCGAACGTAGGATTGTATTTCCTATTGGTTTTTTAGTATTTTCTGATGGCCGGGGTGTGGCTATTTTACGGTCAACCGTACGGACTCCGTCCGTACGGTCGATTTTCCGACAGCAACTCTTTTCTATTTTTAATAATTTTTTGTCGTTTTCCGATTTTAGAAAAAAATTTCCAAGAGAAATTTTGGAGAGAGAAAATTTTTTGACGAGAAAAAGTTAGAAACAAAAATTTGAGAGACAAAAATTGAGAAATTTTGTAAAGAGAAATTTGGCATCCAGAATAGAACAAATTTTGCATCCGAAAAAAATACTTAGAATAAAAAAATTTGCATCAAAATCAAAAAGAAAAAAAGTTTGGGTAAAATTTTGGTCGGTAAAAAAAATTTTGTTAAATAAAAAAAATAAAAAAACCTACCTCCCCGCCTACGCCGCCGGCCCGTCGGTGGTGCACCGCGCCGCCCATCCCCCGCCGCACAGCGCAGGGAGCCGGATCCGGCGGCGGTGGCGGCGGGCGAGCGCGTAGCAGCCCACCGCGCCGCCCATCCCCCGCCGCACAGCGCAGGAAGCCGGATACGGCGGCGGCCCAGGGAGGCGGATCCGGCGCCGCCGCCGGCGAGGGAGCGCGCGGCGTCCCTTGGAGGCGGTCCAACGATGGAGGCGGCGGTGGCCGCGGGGGAGGTGCGGTGGCTCCAGGGAGGAAGGGGATAGGACTTAGGGGAGGGAAGGGAGCGCGGCTCTGGGGAGGAAGGGGAGCGGCGGCATCGGCGGGGAGGCGCGCCGGCAGCGGCACGGTTGGGATCCCGATCTGTAGAGAGAGTGGGAGGGAAAGGAAGAGGGAACGGGGAAGGAGAAAGGTGCGGGGAAGGGGAAGGAAAAAATCGACCGCTAGAGACGGAAGTTACGGTCGATCATAAACTCAGCATCGCGATTCTCCGCTGTTCTGGCATGATACCACCCTATGGACGACTAGTTCTTCAAGGCATGTAGCCATCACCCCGTAAAACACCATTTACGACTTCCTTCTTCGACTCAGTTTCCTTACCACACCCCTGCCATAAACCTCACCCACATCTTGCTACATCATTCATAGGTAGCTCCCCGCGGCTTCTCGAGCGCTTCCCCTCCTGGTGCTACCCTGTACCCAACACACATCCCTGCATGTATTTGCTTGTATTTGCATATTTCCTTATATGTATTTGCTTGTACGATCTAGAGATGAATGGAACCCTACAAGGTTAGTTAATGATGCCCTTTATGTTTACTAGAATCCTACATCAAGAGGCCTCTCGATTTAAGTTAAAACAAGAGCCCTTCCCAATTGCAGTAGGAAAATAAAGAGGAAGGAGAAGAAGGTAACAAATGGGAAAAAGAAGGTAACCATCACTGTCAGGTTGTAGGTGTAGCGGCCGGTGGTGGGTCACTGCGGGCGCGGCCGGCTGCAGAGGTTGGTATTCTTAGGGTTAGTCTTTGGGGGTTTGGGATTGGGGTGTTCCTTGGATGGCGGCCTATGTATGGCCGTTGGTGGCGGCCGGCCCGGTGGAAGAGGCGGGGTGTGGGCGGTGAGGCCGGCGGCGATGGCGCTGCTGGTCAAGTGATGGAGGACCTCCGGTGGGTGGGGTTGGCAGTGGGGGCAAGCGGTGGAAGCTGGCAAAGTTAAAGCGGAGCAGAAGGGAGGAGAGTGGGAGGGGTTGAAGTAGCGGTCCTTGCTGGCATCGGAGGCGATGCCGGCGACGAGGAGGTCGGTGGCTGGTGCGGTGGAGTGCCGGGGCAGATGGAGGCGAAGGCGGAGGGGAGGGAGATGTCTCACCCCAAAATTTTATTTTTGGAATGTGAACATTTTTTTGAATGTAATTATCCATCTTTTAAATTTTTTGATAATTTTCAAAATTTTCTAGAATTTATTCTCACTTTTCCCTAGAGCTAATAAAATTGATGGAAAGGTCCATAATCTTTTTCATGAGATTCAAGTATTTTTATTAGAACTTCTCGTGTCCCAAATTGTCCCTAGGATTTTCTTTGGAATTTTTGGTATTTTTTGGAATATATATATTTCAATTAAAAGATTTTTTTAGATTTATTTTAAGTTTAAAAATATATTCTGAGCGATCGAAACTCTTTCCCTTTTCTTCCCGGACTGGATTCAACTGGTTTCGCCATTTTATCCCCTACTCTCTAATATGGCTTCATGATCACAATCATGCTCGAAAAAGGTGTCGTTGCTCATTTTCCAACAAAGCTCCGATGACTAGCACCGTCTGTCTAAAATCCTAAATCCAACTTATCCCTCTCTTTCTCTCATTCTCTTGTGTTCATGCTCCAAGCCTCCAATCAATTAGGGCTGCACCTTCCCAATAGCACACGCTAGGAGCGCTGCCCAATGATTCCAGGAGCAGCAGACCACCGTCTGGACTTCGTGTTTGCCATGGACGCTAGGAGGTAATGCAACCTTGCCCCGCAAGCCCTGCCCGACCAGTGCCCAGCACCATCCGACGTGAGTCTAGGTAGCACACGCTAGCACGCAAGTCGGAGTCGCAGTGAAACCTGGCCGAGTTCCCTCGCATCCTTGGCACGAGTGCTGGTAACAGATGAAGTGGAGAATTAGAGAATTGGGAAATTGGCTAGCAATTCAGGAAGAACAGAGGATAGGTTTAGAGGATAGATTGAGATAGCAGAATTCAAGTTTATGTTCATGTCCTTTCCAACTCTTCCTTCTACTACATATACTAACACGCACGCTTCCTAACACCATTCCGGGCCGATGACTCTTGGGTTGGGCTTCCTAGATCGAGACGACACTCGAGGCCTGGTAGCTTCTTCTGGCGCGCGTTCCTCCAGTGGGGTACTGACATTCCCCCCTTCTTGCAGCGTTGGTTGTCCCCAAACAGCAGCTCTCGGAAACTATTGCTGTAAGGCCTCCAAATCTTCCCATGTAGACAGCGAGGATGGTAGTTGGGACCACTGGATGAGCCCCTGCACGACCTGATGAAGGCCCCGCGCAATCACTTGATGTTGCAAGATCTTTTCTGCAATACTCCACTGAAAGCTGTCATCAGGAATGGATGGTGTAACAGCATGATGATCACCCACTAAACGCTTCAATTGGGACACATGGAAAACCGGATGAACCGCTGAAGTGTCAAGCAACTGGAGCTTGTACGCAATAGATCCCACACGAGCCATGATCTGATAAGGTCCAAAGAATTTGAAAGACAACTTTTGATTGGCCCGAGGCGCCAACGAGGACTGCAAATAGGGTTGGGCTTTTAGAAAAACCCAGTCACCTACATGAAAGGCCGGTTCAGAATGGTTCTTGTCAGCCTGCCTTTTCATCCAATCTTTAGCGCGAGCCAGATGCTGTTTCACCAATGCAGTCATCAGCTACCGTTCATGAAGCCATTCAGATAAGTCATGTGTTGCAACAGAATCACCAGCAGAAATCCCAAAATGCTTCGGTTCATACCCATACAGCACCAAAAATGGAGACTTCCCGGTGGCCGAGTGTATACTGTTGTTGTACCAAAACTCAGCGAGAGCAATCCAAGAACTCCAATTAGCTAGACAGGCATGGACAAAACAGTAAAGAAAAGTTTCTAAGCACTAATTGACGCTCTCAGATTGACCATCAGACTGTGGATGATAAGCCGAGCTCATGTTGAGAGTCACATTGGCAAGCTTGAATAATTCTTTCCATAACTTGCTGGTGAAAATACGATCACGATCGGGGACAATGGCGGAGGGCATACCATGTAGACGATAGATCAGATTGTGAAATAGCTTAGCCACAGTAGCAGCGGTAAGCGGGTGCCTCAGAGGTAAAAAATGAGCATACTTAGAGAAAGCATCGACCACCACCAAGATGTAGTTGTAGCCACTAGATCTTGGCAACCCTTCCACAAAGTCCATAGTGATTACCTGCCACGACCTAGAGGGTACTGCTAGCAGTTGAAGCAGACCAGGCAGTTTGGATCGATCTGGCTTGGCTTGCTGGCAAACAAGGCAAGTTTGTACAAATCTATGCACTGATGATTTCATTCCTGGCCATGCAAACAACTGTTTCAGACGTTTAGAGGTCACGGAATGCAGCTGCGGAAGAATGAAAAGCAGTCATAATCTTAGCATGCAGCTGCTCATTAGAACCCAGCCAAATGCGGTTCTTGTATCTGAGAATGCCATCTTGCAAGGTGTAATCAGGGTCAGCCAAAGGGTCAATGGAGAGCTTAGCCAGAAGGGCCTGAGCTGAAGTGTCAGAAGCCTAATAATCCATGACTTCCTGCAACCATTGAGGAGTACTAGAAGAGATGGCAGCACAGTCAAGTACAGGAGAACGTCTGCGAGATAAAGCATCTGCACCTCTATTATCAGCTCCTTTTTTAGATGATCTTCTATTGCAACCCCAATAACTTGGTAAACACCTTCTGTTGCCAAGGTGTGTGAAGCCTTTGCTCAGACAGCTGAACCAAACTCTTGTGGTCGGCAAAGATGTGGAATTCCCCCCAGTTGTAAATAATGCCTCCATTGGTCTACTGCAGCTAGGATGGCCATATATTCTTTTTCATACACAGATAATCCTCTGGACTTGGGACCTAATGCCTTACTGAAGTAAGCAAGAGGATGGCCTTTCTAGAGAAGAATAGGTCCAATACCCACCCCACTAGCATCAGTCTCTGAGCAAAATGGAGCTGAAAAGTTTGGTAAGGCTAAAACAGGTGCTGAACTTAAGGCATGCTTCAGAGTTTGAAATGCCACTTCATGAGAAGAAGTTCAGATAAATAGTGCACCTTTTTTCAAAAGTTCTGTCAAAGGTTTGGCAATGATACCAAAATTCTTCACAAACTTCCTGTAGTATCCAGCCAGGCCAAGAAAACCCCTTAATTCCTTCACAGTAGCTGGAGTTGGCCACTCTTGCACAACAGATACTTTAGCAGGGTCAGTAGACACACCATGCTGGCTGATGATATGACCTAGATAAGAAACTTGCCTTTGAGCAAAAGAACACTTTGACAATTTGACACCAACTGGATATGCTTGATATGGTCCTCATGAGTCCTGCTATAGATTAGGATATCATAAAAAAAGACCAAAACAAACTTTCTGAAGTAAGGTCCCAAGGTGGTATTCATTGCCTTCTGAAAGGTAGCAGCGGCACCAGACAGCCCAAAAGCCATCACTCTAAACTCATAGTGACCTGAATGAGTTTGAACTGCAGTCTTATAAGCTTCTCCCTTCTTGATCTTGATTTGATGACCAGCAGTCAAATCCAGACTAGTGAACTAGCTGGCTTGTCCCAATTCATCCAGGAAATCATCAATCAATGGCACTGGATATTTACACTTCAGTGTGATAGCATTCAGATGCCTAAAATCCACAGAAAACCTTCAAGTCATGTCCTTCTTTCTGACTAGTAACCCTGAAGATGAAAAGGGGCTAACACTGTGCTGGATAATGCCCTCCTGAAGCATAGCTTTGACTTGCCTCTCAATTTCATTCTTAATAGCAGGTGGATGCCTATAGGGCCTCACAGAAACAGAAGTAGCACTAGCAACCAAGGGAATTGTGTGGTCACAATCTCTCTCTGGTGGCAGCCAAGATGGAGGAGCAAAAACTTCAGCAAACTCATCCAACAATGCAGATAGTTCAGGAGGCAAATCCACTTGCTTGACAGCTGAATCAGTCACAAGGACAGCACACACTTCCACCACAGTGCCTTCAGGTAACACTGACCCTAGTCCTTGTAAGATGATAGAAGAACCAGCATAAGGAACAGACATCCATTTGTTCTTCCAATGAACTTTCATAGGGCTGTATGCTTCAAGCCAGTCCATGCCAACAATTATGTCATAATGAAGTGGGGGAACGACTTTCATGTCAGACCTAAAATTACAGCCTTGCACTGACCAGTCCACATCCAAGACTTGAGAAGTACAACACATTCTGCTGCCATCAGCCACCTTGACAGCCACTGATTGGGATAAGGGCACAATGCCAGCTAATTCAGAAGCAAAAGTGGAGCAGACAAAAGTGGAAGAACTACCAGAATCAACCAAGATCAGAGCAGGTTTACGCCGAACATAGCCCTGAAAACGCATTGTGCGAGGAGCATCCACATCTGAGCAAGCGGCCACTAACAAGGCCAAAAAGAGCTGCTCATTAGAACCATCCTACTTGCTGGACATGTCATCCTGATCTTCCTCAATCTGCAATAAACCCCACATCTCCTGCATCACGTGTAGCTGAATGGACTCAGAGCACTTGTGACCAGGACCCCATCATTCAGCACACTTCACACACAGTCCTTTGGCACGGCGATAGGTGCGCAAGGCAGCAATCCTGTCATCGGTGGGACGCCCGCGGCCACCCATAGCAGAACTCTTGTCCTCAGCGTGAAAAGGGGGCAGGGGACGATCGAGTCGAGGGGGTGCTGGCAATGGAAGTGCCGACTTCATAGGATGCTTCACAGGATGAAAGAAGTCCATCTTCTTGAACTCATGTTTCCAACAAGGATCTGCCACCTCTTCCTGCAATCAGTGGCGGATCCAGGATTCATGGACAGAGGGGGCTGACATCCTTCTTCCTCCTCCAGCCCCCCCTATCCTTCTTTTTTCTCTTCTTCTTCCTCTCATTCCTCCCCTATTTTTCCTTGATGTGCAAGCACGTAGGGGGGGCTGGCGCACCCCCAGCCCCCACGCTACATCCGCCCCTGCCTGCAATCGAGCAAGAACACAAGCAGTATCGAAGTTTTGTGGCTGCTGGACAACCAAAGCATGTTTAATTTCATTTCACAACCCATCGATAAAGCGTACAATATAGTAAAGCGGGTCAGGATGGGACTCATAGGCGGTGAGCTGGTCAACAAGCTTAGAAAACTGATCTATATACTCTAGCACCGAACCAGTTTGCCGAATACAGAACAGCTACCGGATCAAGAGCACATGATACTCTTTACCAAAACGATCCAACACCATTTGGCAAAATTCAGATCACTCTACCGACTTCTATTTCTTCTCTACGGATTGCAACCAACGACCAGCGAACGGGGAGAAGTGCATAGTTGCAAGTTTAATCCACCGATCTGGCTCGACACAGTAAAGATCAAAGTAATCTTGACAACGACTAATCCATAATTTGGGATAATCGCCATCAAACAGGGGGAAATTGAGTTTAGGGAGTCTACCAGGGGAGGTTCTACCCGACTTGTGAGAATGAAATCTATCAGACTCATGAATAGGAACAACGCTCGCGCCAGAATTGTCTAATTTCGTTTGAGAAGGACAGCGAGATAGATGCGGAAAGGATGGAAGCGGCGTACCCTTGACTGGGGAATGCGTGTATGTGAACACTGTTTCAAACACATTCTCCTAGTGATTGGTTGCGACGTGGTGCCCAGCGGGTCCGTCGTTGGTGAACCCGGCAAATGGAGGCGCCATCGCCGACACCGGGGTAGAGAAGATGCCCCCACCCGAAGGAGAGTCGAGGACAATGCGATTCACTGTCTTGCGAAGCGCCCCGATTTCGATGTTCAGATCCTCCAAAGAAGACTCGATCCTGGGCTTCCAGTCGTCGAAGATCTGCGTTGCAGACTCCAGGGTGTGGAATCGCTCGCCCAAGGTCTTCTCGACACCATCAATCCGCTCAGACAGTGAATCCTTGAGGTCACTGATGGAGGAGGACACGGTCTTCAGCTCATCGAAAATCTGCTTCATCTGCGAATCCATGGCGGCATCGATTTGCTTACTAAAACGGGTATAGTGGTCGTGATGGATGCTGTGGGGTTCTAGGATGGGTGTCTCTGATACCAATTTGTTAGCTAGTGCTGGTAACAGATGAAGTGGAGAATTAGAGAATTGGGGAATAGGCTAGCAATTCAGGAAGAACAGAGGATAGGTTCAGAGGACAAGTTGAGATAGCAGAATTCAAGTTTACAGTTTTCAGGTCCTCTCCAACTCTCCCTTCTACTACATATACTAACACGCACGCATCCTAACACCATTTCGGGTCGAGGACTCTTGGGTTGGGCTTCCTGGGCCAAGACGACACTCTAGGCCCACTAGCTTCTTCTGGCGCGTGTTCCTTTTGTGGGGTACCGACACGCTGTTGCCAGCACCCCTTTGCCCCCTACTCACTCTCCCTCTTCTACCTAGGACACCATGTGCCCCCTCCTTGAATCCTGCTCACGAGGCACCAGGGGCCAAGTTCCCATCACTGCCGCGCCTCCTGGCTCCTCGCCGCGCGCCCCTAGCCTGTCGGCCACACGCTCTGTTCGCCAGACTAGGGTGCTGCAGCTCCTCGTTGATCTCCGCGGAACATTTTTTTTTGAAGGTAAACTGTGGAGGAGTTCTCCACAATGCTTCGATTTTCATTAATAAAAAAGAACAACAAGGGGTGTACAGAGATACTTACAAAGAGAGAGAGGGAGGAGGGGGTACAAAGTGGGAGGGGAGATGTATTGTACAGAACAAGCTACTCTAGAGAGAAGAAATCAACTGTTGACTAAAACTTTTTTATCATGATCTAAACCTTAAGGATTGTAACTGAACTTATCTCCTCGGAACATAGCCGCCATCGCCCCTTCCAGCTTCGATTTCGGCAGCCACGATGCATCTTCATCATGAGTAAGCGGTAAAGGGGATTCCTCAAGACCTCCTCTGCCTTCTACTCTTTTTCTTCCTCTCTCCCGAGCTCCTCAGGCAAGGGACGGTAGGGGATTTGAAGCACCAGAGCCCCGACGGCCATGGCCAGAAAGCTATGAGTTTAAGGTTCTTCTAATCTTGTCTAGCCCAAAGACTCTACATTTTAGCTTCGTTTCGATCCGTTTTTGTTTTGTTAGCTTTGTTCTAGCATGAGCTATCATTTAGTAGCGTCGTTGTATCATAGTTTTTTTTAAAAATAAATTAGATTTAATTTGACTAATGATTACTTTAAACTAGCTTTTCTAATTAAAAGCAACTTAGAGTTGTACGCTGGTTTTCATAATCACTATTAAATTGATTAATACCAATATAAATGTGTCTTTTAAATAATATAAAGTTTCACGCTTAGATGTTCTCACATGCACGTCTTTTATTTTGCCAGTTAAGTAATTAACTAGTTTAATTTACATAGAAGTTTTTGATAAATAAAACTTGGCTAAGTTTATCTCGTCTGTACAAATATAAATCACTATGATTTAGTTAATCTGGATATATCTTTCAAATATCCTTTACATGTGTTCTCTTAATTAAAATAAATCCAACTTATAGTTTTCTTTTCTTTTATAATATAAATCATTCGATAGTTATATGTTCTCAACCGTAGTTTAGTTTTTAGTGTTCCTTGTGCTCTTGTGCTCGTAGCTTTGAGCCCTCTTTTTTAGTGGGTTCTTGTAATGGTTTTCTTCTGTTTAATGCTTTGTTCTTAGTTATAATTGTTTTGCTAGTTTTTGTATATTTGTCCCGATGCTTGTTGTGAGTGGAAAGAATACAGTTCGAGAGATCTAAAGATGAAGAGTTTTAGGGGGAAGTGTTGAAGACTCTGAGTAGTTATTATCTGATCTTAAGACAAGTATATTCCTTGATCATATTTCATCCTAATAACATTTACTTTATGCTTGCATGCATTAAATTGATTGGGCACCTATTTATCCCTATTGTTATCCGTTTAATTAAATAGTCAGGTTTTCCTTTATAAATTTTTTTGGTAGTTTGCTTAGCTGTTGAACAATAGTTATGGGTGTTCAATGAAAATATTACACTTGATACATGGTTTATATTCTTTGAGGAACTTTATGATACTTCGATAATGATAATTAAGATCAACTATGGAGAACCACCCGGGAATACAGCGCAACCACAAGAACTACATGGCTCTGGTCTTAGCTGATTAATTAGATTTCTCTAGCTCATTAGTAGCTTACCGAAATGCGCACGGGGGGCATAGGTTCAAGAGGGGTATTCGGCCTGCCAAAGGGGTTTGGTACGCCTACGGGGTATAGTTGCTTTGGGGGAGGATGCACTCGCCTAGCTGCTGAAACCTTAGCTGGCTACTACTGGTTGGAGAGTCTTTGTAAAGGCCTCGTAGTGAATTCCTGCCACTCACCAAAGGAAGTGTTTAAGGGTCTTGCAAACCCGGGCATCAAGAGTGACACGACTTGTGGGTAAAGTGTGCAACCTCTACAGAGTGAAAACTGGTATATCAGCCGTGCTCACGGTCAAGAGCGGCTCGGACCCTCACATGTCTACTTAATTGAAATCAATGCTTAAATTCAATTATTTAATATTCCAAGTTATTTGTTTACTCATTTATCAATATCCTCTCATAAATGTGGGAAGATTTTCACACATGTTAGTAAATAGGTTGTTAATGCTCAACTGTTATTAAAATGCTTACTGCTTATTTAACCAGCCTTATTCCTTGTTTAAAGCCTTTGATGTCATTTTTTCCAATATACTTGCTGAGTACGATATGTACTCACCCTTGCTAAAACCTGCTCAGAGGCTATGAAGTCTACTAAAGATGTTGCTAAGTTCTAGGCGCATACAACCCCCGGTCGATTGCCTGTGAAGTGTGAAACCGTTGTTTCCAAGATAAAGCTGTGTAACTCTGATAGACCTTTTAATCGTTTTAAGTCTCTTTTACATGATATTGTTGCTTATTATGCCATTATGGCATTACTATATATATATGATACTTGATCATAGCATACATATAGTTATGCATTCGATTTTCTTTTAAAATCGGGTGTGACAGGAGAAGAGAGAGGGGGACTCTCGCTCGATGCTTAAACCAAGGGAGCTCTCGATGTAGTCGGGTCCTTCGGTTTATGCTTCCTTGTTTTTTTAGTTTTTTCTCCTAGATGCAAAGAGTTATGCTTAAGTCACTTCACTCCTGCTTGTAAAGTCACTGTAATCATGGGGTTGCTGAAGTCAATTTTGCATCTTACTATCTTAGTAACTTAGATGTGCTTGAGGATTTCTACAATTTTGCATCTTGCTAATGCTAGCTCCATATGCTTCTAAATTTATTACTACTTAACCATCTTGTTTGCTGGCTTTACGTGATTAGAAAATTGGATGGCTCCTCTGCCGTAGTGATTACATCTTGTTATTATTTTTGGAGATCCCCTGTTACTGTAATTAAGCATCAGTGTTACTGTATCTTGTCATTGTTTTCTCCTGCAAGTTTTGTTCAGATATTGTAGCTTGCCTGGTAACCTTTTATTTAATACTTGTATGTTGCTTCGCTGGTCTGACAAATAAGCATATGAGAGCTTTACTTGGAGTGACCTCTTGACATGGACCACGATATCTCATTCTAAGTTTCTAACTAGATATATTGGTATATATAACAATTTTTTTAGATAAAGTATATTGGTATGTCGATGGATGAGCTCGAGTTTATAAGTATCTGAGCAGCCTTGGTGTTGATCATTTATCATGCAAGCTTTTATTCAGAAAATATATATTGGATAGCTCTTTTTATCTGGTACCTGTAACTTGGTTGATTGAGGATCAATAGCGGTTACCCTTAGATGATGAGTGAGTGATAACATCTTGTGGATCTGATGTATCTCTTAGCTTATGATGTGCAAGTGTAGGATTCGACTGATGGCCAACGGCACGTGGTGAAGGGTGAGCTCCAGCTTGGGTGTGATGGACCACGTGGCGATGACGTGCAAGCAAGAGGATGTATCATATGTGGTGGTGAAGGGTAAGTGGAGTCTTGGCACCGAGGGACCTGAGAAGTCCAGGCGGAGTCATGGGCGATTCAAAAAGTGCACAATCAGACCAAGAGTACATGGGAGCGATGGTCGACGAGATCGGTCAAGTCAAGGAGGAAGGTGATGTCAAGCTTGAGTATGCTACCCGCATGGTGAGAGCGCGAAATACTTGAAGGCGTCAAAGATTGGTGGAGGCCGGACACGTTGACGTGGGGGGTGGCAGGTTTTCCGCTTTGAGCCTCAAAACCAGGCGTCGATGGGTTTATTGGTTTGGGCCTCAAAACCAGGTGGTGATGGGTCGGTGACACGTGGCACCATTGCGAAGCTTTCATCGAGGCAAAGAGAAGTGAAGGCGCCGGGTCCATCCGATGCTCTAAGAAATAGCACTTCATGTAAGGATATTTTGGTCTTTTAGCCATCGCCTATATATGTGTGGAAGTCTCTTTTTATGGAGCTCCTCTCATTTGTTTATGATAGAGGTTTGCTATAGGGAGGGAGAGAGAGGCGTGGCTCATTTGTTTGAGAGAGATTTGCTAGGGTTTGAGAGAGGGAGAGAGGAGTGGCTCATTTGTTTGAGAGAGATTTGCTAGGGTTTGAGAGAGGGAGAGAGGAGTGACTCTTTGTTTGAGATTTTTGCTATCTAAATTTTGATTAGGCTAGCAGTGGCTTGTAGTTGGACCATGAAGTAATCAAAGATTTCAATCTTGTGCTCCCGAATATTTTTCTTTTTATGTTTTTCACGGGTATTTTTGGAGTGATTTTCGATTGGTGAGGTTTACTCATCTTTTCGCAAACTTTTTTTTTGATCTGTTAGACCTCGTAGCCTTGGGTGACAATAAGGACAGGTCTTGTTCTCATCGAGAAGAATTTATTAAAGGCTCCCATTGACTCCCCCTCTATAGTCGCTGTTCCGGTCCTTCATCGACGATCTTATGGATTTGTTTATTAGAGCTTTCATGAGCAACTTGCTGAAAGGAAGAGAAAATATTTGTGAATTTGTCAGCATACGAGTACTTCCCATTTGTTCAATTCTCTGGAAATCAAAGCAGTAGATCATAGTGACAAGGCTCTAGAAGTTGGATAAGTGCAGCCTAACAGTGGAGGAAAAGGAGCTATTAAAAAAAACAGTTGAGGAAAGGAGAGCAACACTTCCCATTTGTCCAATCTCAGTCTAACATTGTTTTGCAAACCTGCACATGTGAAGTACGTAACGCAATCAAGCTGCTATTTCTGTTTAATGAGACAGCTGATACTTTCAGTAATTTAGACGATTAGGTACATGGATTAGCGGATTTCTTTCCTTCATGCAAGAGGAAACACTGCTAGTATCAAGAGTCAAGACATTACATTATATTGCTGTTTGGTTACATTATATTGCTGTTTGGGTAATTTATGATGTTTATACTTGATTGATACTTTGATGGGCAAAACTGGGCTGATGAGACATGTACAGTTACAGGGCCCAGCTATCTAGTATACAGAAATAGTTGGAGTTCTGTTGTGAGATATATGCCGTCAATATTATATTGTAGGGCTATCTCTTTTTTTGGACTTCCTCTTACTGAGAAAACTGTGGTGCAATTCTATGTTAAACTATACCAAATCCTGGACTTCCATTCTTAACAAGCATAATAGAACTTGTTAGTATTAACTTTATTTGTGTGGGATGGGGCTGCTATTGGTTAATCCACCATTAAGAATTTTCAGAATTTTGTGTTTCCATATGTTAGCTGAATCAAATATGTTTGTGTTTGTTACATCCATAGGAATTTCTCGATTTCTTCTTGCTGCTTCGCGGTTCATTTTTTTAGGATGGCTACAGCTGGACAATTAACTTTTGGATCAAGGATGGCCAAAGGAAAGGTCTCAGATGCAGATGTAGTCCACCCTGAGCTGCTGCTTGTCTTCCTGCTTTAATGTTTTTTGATGAAACGGGAGGGGGAACCCCTACTTGTTATAATATATTAAAAGGAAAAAGTTAGAAAGATAGTTGCAACAACGGCAGCTTAAGAAGCAAAGAAAGAAATGAAAAAAATCCGAGTAATTACATAAAGGCTTCAAGCCATTCAAACATAACAGTTTTGTGTCTTGCTTTTGCTCGTAGAATAATTAGAGCAAATTGCTTCTTGTAAGTCTGAAGCCACCCTGCTATAGATGGCGCAATTCCTTTAAATATATAATCATTCCTTTGCATCCAAATACTCCAACAGAACAGAATTATAATATCCATGACGAATGGTAGATGGATCTATTGTTTGATCTCCTCTAGGGCTAAGAAAGGATCTATCTCCACTATGATAATATTGAGTTAAACCCAGCAGGCTTGAGCAAATGGGCAAGTGAAGAACAAATGGGAGAGAGTTTCATCACTCCCTGCAGTGCAAGCAAGCACAATGATACGTAGGAAAATGCATGTTCCTTCTTCTAAGAAGCTCCGTTGTACTCATTATGTCCCGAAGCAATAACTAGAAAAACACTTGGTGTTTGTTTTGACATGAGCATTTCCAAAGCCATCGGAAGAAAGGATGTGTGTCCATATGCCAAGTTAAATGGATATAGGCCTTGGAAGTGGAAAAGAAGGGAGAGCCCCAGATGTAGGACCAGAGCTCTTTGTCTTCTGATAATGGGAGAGCATTGAGATTCTTTGCAAGTCCTAAGAGTTGTATGGCGGTTTCTTGTGATAGGGGAAGATTAAACAAGGCTTCTGGACCCATTGCATTCCGAGCCATACTTATGGAAATCTGTTTGGTCTTAGAAAAAGAATACAATTGAGGGTAATGAATTTTTGGAACCTTGTTAAGTCAGAGATCATCCCAGAAAAGGCATGTTACTATATCAAATACATTTGCCATTGCCAGGCCCTTGAAGGAATCAAGCAATTTTGTGATGTCTCTCCACCAAAAGGACCCTTGTCTTCTCGAGGATGAGAGCAAAGTGCCATTACTATAATGTCTTTCCCAGATTAGATTTACCCATGGAATGTCATGCTTGTTAAAAAACTTGTGCAGATTCTTCAGAAGAAGTGCATCCACTGCTCCAGCACCCCACATCACCGCCGGTTCGTAAGGAGTATCACCAACGGTTCGGGAGGCGTTGGATTTATGTCGTTGGTGATGAGGGGGCTATCACCACCAGTTCTAGAACCGGCGGTGATGGGGGGCCATCACCGCCGGTTATTGTAGAACCGGCGGTGATGGGTGGCGCATCACCGCCGGTTCAAAAACCGTTGTTTAGAACCGGCGGTGATGACTATTTTTCCATAAAAAAATATATTCAGATATCAATAATACAATATTTATATAGCATATATAATATATAATTATTGCAGCAGAATTCAACCATAAGATATTATACATTGAAATCAAATGAGAGAGTTCAAACATCATAATAAAAAAATATAGAGTCCATACACCAAATATATTACAATGCTTGACAAGAACGATACGATCTAGACATTACACCTAGATTATGTTGTACTCAGATCCTGGCTTCACCACGTAGTCCACAAGCCATCCGGCTAGTTCTTCTTGAAGTGCTACTAGCTCGCCCATGAGCAATTCACCTGAATCCAACTCAGTGTTCTGAAAAAAAATGCCACAACAACAAGATATTAGACAAGTTACATAATTCAAGACACAAGAACATATATCAATTAACCATTTCATACCAACCATTTCGGCGCTTCTGCAATCGCCGGTGTAGCAGTGCATGTAATGCATTACATAGAACCCACAGTGATCATTGCCCGGAGGCTGCTTGAGGATGTATTTAGCCTCTTCTACAGTGAAGTCTCCCCAAAAAGGTCTATGGATTTTGCTTTTCTTACGGTACTTAGCGAAGGCCCTATATATGAGCGAAATTATGAAAGAGAAATTGCATGAATAAGATACACGACATTGAAATATCATATAAATTCACTTGCTTTACTTGTTGAGGACATCAATGACGGGCTGGATTAGTGATAATGGCCTCTTTTGTGAGTCAGAAACCTCGATTCGACTATTGCTAAGGCTGATATCGAGTAGGACATGATGATAACTGTATATAAGACATAACAAAGCAAATTAATAATAACTGTGGTGAGAATAACTTTGATATGGAATTAAAAAACAAACTTACAAGCAATTGTATGAAAGAAGTATGGATCTTTTATCCTGCATGGAGAGGAAAGCTTTGTACAAGTAGTCAACGGTACTTGGTAAATTGACTGTGTTCTCATGTATGGTGCTAGGGTTCAAGAAGCCTATATTGTTAATCCCACATCGTCTACATTTGTGTGACTCCATTCTAGAAAAAAATAATGAAAAGTTAAACATGCTAATGAGTGATAAATGACGACAGATGATCAGTAGTGAGGATACTTACACAGTCCACAAGGTCATAATTGAGACGTCGAGAGCAACCTGTTGGTAGAAATGATACAAGTGCTCGAAATCAACCCACACTTTGCCTTCCCCCTTATGAAGATCTTCATCAAGATAACTTGCCCCGAACAGCTTACTTTTTTGCATCTTGTACCAAGAATGCAACTGTCGCATTCTTGTGGGTAGCTTCGGGATTTGTTCTGGGGCCACCAGATCTTTCCCCAATTCAAATTGCCAGGTAATCGGTGGTAGTGGCAATGGTTGTTTCCACCAATCTTCTCCATACTCAATTTGAAGAAGTTCTAACTCTGTCATGTTGTTTTGTTCACAAAATGCGGCCCGTTCAGCTACATTTAACTTGTGTGCAGCTCGGGTTCCTTCACGCCACCTCTCTATATTCATAGTTCGCTCATAGTCTGAAAGCAGAGGTTGATTATTTCCAGTTTGCGGCAGTTTCATTAAGTTTATGAAATGGTCCATTGCACCTTTGGGGACTATGAAGTCCTCCTCTACTTTCTTTCCTTTTTCTTTGAGTAGCGTTGTTATGCTTCCACTCACCTGTTTCTTGCCCGTCCCTTCACATGGTCCCTCTGGCTTTTCTGCCGGTTCTGAATATTGCTTCTGAGATGATATTTTCTGTGTTCTCAATGATGTTCGCCTTTTTTCGGAGGGCTGGGAGGAGTTAGCTCTCTTTGAGGTGACGGCAGGCTTGATTCTCTCTTGGACTTTGGTGAAGGAGGTAGGTCCCTCTCCGGTGACTCTCGAGGATCATCATCGGATGACTCAGATTCTGATTCAAATATTATGTAGCGTTTCCGCCACGCCACAAATCCTCCGATGTTATCCCCTAGCAACCTACTGTATGCAGCATAACAAGAGAATCAACGGTAACCTTTGCATAACCTTCAGGTAAAGAGCGATTATGCAGCATAACCCCTTCGCCGGTTGGCCAAGCCTGACCTACAGCCACCTTCATATCAAAGAACTTCTGATGGATGTATAGCTTGCAGGTTGTTGGTTGTGTGATCTTATCCACAGGGAAGGTGACTCCAACATCCTCCTCAGGCAACGTAGTGCTTCCATAGCTACTCCGAACCAACCCTGGTGGACTTGTAAGATCTGGCGCAGCATCTCTCATTGCTTCCCCTGGTGCCAAGGGAGCACCACGGGAAAGTGATTCCACAAGCTCAGCCCGAAACTTCTCATTCGTTGCATTTACTTCTTCACGGACAGCTTGTAAAAGACTTTGCCACTCGGCCTGTTGTTGAGCATTCCTCCTCCCACGACTCCTATATGTGCCCAAATGTTCGGGGAAGGCAAACCTCCATGGAACATTGCCGGTCCCACGTGTGCGCCCTGGGTGCTCTTTGGATCCAAGTGCTTGAGTCAGCTCATCGTTCTCCCTGTCTGGCACGAAAGCGCCTGTGGAAGCAGCCTCGTGTGCTTCATGAATCTTGCATCCAAGATCCTCAGCATCACGATCACGAAAACCAAGGGAACCATCAGGATTGTAGTACGCACCCCTCGCTAGAAGATACCTCACAGCCCGAGGATCCCACCCATCTGTCTGCAGCAGCGTAACACGACTATGGACCAGCCTCTGTGCCTGCTCCTCCCACTCGGGTATTTTTCTAATATACCCACGAGAGCCGGTCTTATGGGGATTATCATTTTCCTACAATTCTGTGAATTTGTGGCGCTGCTAGCTTGTGCCTCCTCTGACCTCTTGAACAAGACAAACTGTTCCCAAAAAGGTCGTTGGTTCGGAAAATCCTTCCAATCTGGCTCAGTTTCATTCTTCACATGCTTGTTCAAGGTAAATTTGAAGTATCTGAAAGAGTTGCCCATGAGAAACAGTGCTCGACGCCGTGCTAATGGCTCTGAATCCTCGGGGAAGATGAACTTTTCTTTCAACTTGCCCCAACATATTTCCTTGATTGAGTCCGATACCACTCAAGTCTTATCCTTCGCATTCCAATACCTGTACGTGATGGGCACATTTTCCTTCACCACCACCCCAATAGCTGACTTGTATGGCCCCATCACCTTGACAGGAGTGACGGGTTCACCTAATTCATCGAGCTCGGTAATAAGAGACCGACCCTTAGGCATCTTGTTCCGACCTCGTTTGGCCCACTGGCAGCTGATATCGTGGTCTCTTCCTCAGTCTGAGCTGGCGCCTGCACATATGTTGAACAGTTATTTCCTACAATTGACCAATTAGAAGAGCACACATATATGCGACACTGAATTACCTCATCATTTTGGTTGAGGTTTAAGTACTTAGAAGGGCTTCCATCCCCTCCACCCTCACTATTACTACGGGCCCCTCCATCATCATTCTCCGCATTATTCTCAGCTTCAGCTTGTTTCCCACGACGAGACTTGAATCGTGAAAATCGCCCCATTATACCTGCATATGAGTAAAGAAGCATGGTTTGCTCAAAAAGCTTACGGCACAGAGCAGCATTTTCTGACACCACAAAATAAGACGTGATGCATCCATGACGTCTAACAAAGTATTATACCATCAGAACAAGGTAATATGGAAAAGGAACAGAACACTGGGGGGCTAGGATCAAAGATCTACTATATGGTGCAACTTATTTGTGATCAGTTTGTGAGCTGAGATAGTATACTGTAAAACTGGGCTTTGCGATCAGTCTGCGGAGATCTATCCATTTTCTATAAAAATATGGTGCAACCAGTGACCCTTTCCTGCCTAGGTTCAACAAGAGGCCGTAACTTCGCTAATCTGATTTTCCTTCCAACTATCGAGTTAGAAACACCTCTGGTGCTAGTTGATGGTGGCTAGGGCTTAACCACCAGGGAAACACTGATGCTAAAGGTCCATGTTTAGTATATTAATGCAGTATGTTTATTTCTAAGGAAATGCTACTCGTTATTTTAGTTTATAGGATACAAGCTGGGCATTATTCTGTTGAAAAAAAATAAAGCACTTCGTTATTATCAGATCGGCCCATGGCAAATAACCTTTTCTCATTTCAGTATATACTTGTACCACTGCACGGTATATACTTGTACCACTGCACGGTATATGAACTGTTCTGTCTGAAATATGATGAACAGAACTACATACCTTTTCTCATTTCCATGCCCAAATATCCATATGCAACCATACAAGATACAACCAAGAATATATAGGGGTTTTATATATATTTTAGTGATTTTAAAGGTTGAGCGCTGTGGGGAAATTTTCCTTCTCATCCACAGCATATTGAGACACCGAATATATAGAGGTTTTACATATATTTTACTGATTTTAAAGGTTGCGCATTGTGGGAAAATTTTCCTTCTCATCCACAGCGTATTGAGGCACCGCACATCAAGAGAAGAAATGAAAGAGATCACTCTAGAGCACAGGACACACATCACTTCCATCCTCCAGGTGGGAGTAGGGGAGGAGGGCAAGTACGCATACCAGAGACCTGCGCGAGTACACCGTTGTGGGGGATCCGCGCCGGGAGTGCGGCCGCATGGCGACGCCGTCGAGAGCGGCCGTGGCGGAGCTGTCGGCCCCTACAGGGGCATGGCCGAGGGATAGGGGCGAGCGCGGCCGCGGCATGGATGGCCTCGGGGACGGCGGCGCTGGGGCTCGGGGACGGGGCGCCGGTGCTCGGGGACTGTGCCGCGTCTGGAGCCCGGGGCGGGGAATGGTGCCGGGGCGGTGGACGGGGCGCCGGGGCTCGGGGACGGGGCGCCGGGGCGGTGGACGGGGCGCCGGTGCTCGGGGACGGGGCCGGGGCGGTGGACGTCGCCGGGGATTGGGGATTGGGCGCGCTGCGTCTGGAGTGGCAACTGAGATTTGGTGCGCGCGCGGGCTAGGGAAAAAAAGGGAAAACATGGGCTCCACCATCGGGCCCAGCCCTCACCCAGCGGTGTTGATGCTCTACACCACCGGGCCTATCCCCAACCCGGCGGTGTTGAGTCTCTACAGGCTGTCACTGCAATTAGCTTCGCATGGCTACTTCATCAGGACAAATATGGTAGTAATCCATTCAAGACAAATATGTCTACTTCGCATGTATATAATAGTTCTAATAAGACATATAATTAATAAGTTTTACACCATACGAAGTGAAGGCATATAATTAATAAAAATACTTTAATTCTTTCTAAATATTACATGGTTAAATTAGTACATAAATAGTGAAAAGATAGCTTCAATTGACGATGAGGGCCTCGTTATGATCAAGTCGCACATAAGCTGGTTCTTCTCCCTCTTCAAACACAGGTAGGTCGATATCGGGTCCAAGTGGAGGCATGTCCTGAAATACCTTCTCTTCATCCTCGGTCATATTTTCAACACCGACGATCTTCCTTTTCCCTTGCAGCACCACATGTTTGCCCTCATTCGCTAGGTCCTTTGCATAGAAGACTTGGACTACATCTTTAGCCCATATGAATGGTTCATCCCTATACCCTATGTTGGTGAGGTCAACGACCGTCATGCCGTACTTGTCCGTGAACACACCCTTAGGAAGCTTGATCCACTGGCACCGAAAAAGAGGGATTTTTAGTGGTCCGTACTCTAGCTCCCATATCTCTTCTATGAACCCATAATATGTCTCCAATTGACGATTGTCGTTGTAAGCATCGATACGGACACCACTATTTTGGTTGGTGCTTTTCTCATCTTGTTTTCTAGTGTAAAACGTGTATGCATTTATCTCATATCCTTGGAACTTTAGGACCGTACTAGATGGACCGATGGCCAAAACATCTAGTTGAGCATTGCCGGTATCGACACCTGCTAATTTAAGTCGTAACCAGCTTCCAAACTCCTCTTTATGTTGTTTTGTGAGCAATGCTTCTGACCTACCACGATATTTACCTTGTAGTTCTCTCTTGTGCATTTCAATATAAGGTGAGACTATAGATGCCTGCTGCAGAACGGTGAAATGTGCCTGATTAAAAGTAGCCAGGTCATCGATACGAACTGATTTCTCACCAATCATACCTTTGCCCCCCAGCTTTCCCTCATGACGAGATACTGGAACTCCCATTCTATTAAGATCCAGGTAGTATGTGCAGAACTCAACTGCCTCCTCCGTAGACCATCCATTAACCATGCACCCTTCTGGATGATATCTATTCCGAACATATTTTCTTAGAACACTCATCAACCTCTCGAAAGGAAACATCTGATGCAAGAAGATTGGACCAAGAGCTTTTATCTAGGCAACAAGGTGAGTGATAAGATGCACCGATATATCAAAGAAAGTTGGTGGAAAATGCATCTCGTGCCGATTAATTGTGTGAATCAGGTCTGCTTGCAGCTTGTCAAGTGTGTTTGGGTCTATGACCTTGTGTGAGATTGCGTTGAAGAATGAGCACAACTTTATGATCGGATCTCTAACCTTCACGGGAAGCACGCCCCTCAGAGCAACTGGGAGCAACTGTGTCATAATGACATGGCAGTCATGGGCCTTCATGCAGCTCATGTTGAACTTTAACTCCTTCATGTTCGCAAGCCTTCTGATGTTTGATGAGTAGCTGTAAGGATCACCGGGGTGTCCGACCCTAGAGGGGGAGGGGGTGAATAGGGTCGCTAATCGCTTTTTGTCCTAGGGCTTAAACTACTTGCATAAGATAAACCTAACATGTCCTACACATGCTAGTTATGACTAAGGTTTATCTATGCTACTCTCTACTTACCCCTAAAAACTTGCAACCTATAGCCAATCCTAATCAAACTAACTAGGAAAGTAAAGGCATGCAATATAGAGTAAATGCGGAAGCGTAATACGATAAGTAAAGAGGTAAGTGCAAGAGGGATGCAAACTCCCGAGTAGACACGGTCATGTAACGTGGTTCGGCACAAACGCCTACGTCCACGGGACACCGAGGCTCTTCCGATCACGTCTTGCACTACGCCACCAATGCGATGCCGGCAAGCAAAGGCAAGTGCCCACAAGACACTAAGTCTCGTGCACCGCCACTGTCTCTCTCGGTCACCCGGCCGAAATCCACTACGGAGCTTCTCCACCAAGGAGGGGGCCTCCTCTTCCCCCGCACAAAGTGTTGTTGCCACTCCACACCAAGACGGAGGGTCACACGATGGATCACAAGTTGCTTGCCGCAGCAAGGCTTCTCTCAAGGGAGCTCTCGCAAGAACTAATCCCTATTACAAGCACTAAGCACTCTTAAAAGTGTGCTTAAGCCTATATGATGTATAATGAAGCTCTAGGATGGTTGGAGATGATCTTTTACTCTTGTATGCTTGTATAGTCTCCAGCAACCTCAATTGACCCGGCCTTGGGGGTATATATAGGCAGCCCAAGCAAATATAGCCGTTGGAGAAAAGCTGCCAGAAAAACACTTAACGCCGGTTAATCCGACGTACCTCCAAAGCCATCACCGGTTCAACCGGTGTATGTAAACTGCCCACTTGAAAACTAGCCGTTGGCAATCAACCGGTGTATCGTCGGTTTAACCGATGTATCGTCGGTTTAACCGGTGAGTATAACTTCTTAACGTTCCATGAAAAATCACCTCTCTGGACAACTGAACCGTTGAGATTGACCGGTGCATCATCGGTTCAATCGGTGTATGTATTTTCCTCGGTCTTCATCTGTCAATGCACCGACGTATGCAATTTCTTTAGCGTCGGTTAATCCAGTGTAAAACCCTAGCCCGCAGACCTTCTCTGTGATTGCACCGGTGAGTTCATTTTGCCCTACGTCGGTTTAACCGATGATAGCAAAATGCCTCAATCCTTGTCCCTTGGACCGAAGAGCTACGCCTATCTTCTCTTTGTCATCACTTGAACCTAAAAGCCTGAGAAAGTTCATCTTAACAATCATATTAGTCCAAGTGTTGTGTGTGTCATCAATCGCCAAAACATTATATTGAAATATGGCATGAGAGGCCATTTTCGCTACAGTAGCCCGTTGGCACTTTGAGTTCGTGGAAGAAGCCACAAATTTTCCTTTTCTCAATTTTATCCAAGGTCCAAGATGCAACCAGAAGCTTCGTCTTCCCATCATGTTGAGTAATTGGATGCAGCTCACTTTTGACATTCATATCTTGCAGGTCCTGTCGAGTTTCAAGTGAGTCTTTTCCTTTACCTTTCATGGCCATTAATGTTCCGAGCGTGCTCTCGGTAACATTTTTAGTTAGATGCATGCCATCAAGTGTGTGACGAACAATCAAGTCCTGCCAATAAGGGAGTCTCTAGAACAAGGAATTTTTTTTCCATAACGAATCAGCTGGAGCGGGTACACTTCCTTTGCCCTTTCCTAGTACAACTCTTAGTTTACTAACCTTCTTGTATATCTCCTTCCCATCTAGAAACTTGGGAGGTAAACGTTCATCCCTTGTACCATCAAAGGATTTCTTGTTCCGGCGATATGGGTGAGCCTTTGGACGGAACCTACGATGACCCATGTAAACCATTTTGTTGCTATTCTTCAACCATCTTGCGTTGGTATCATCCAAACAAACCACACATCCCTTGTAACCCTTCGTTACTTGGCCTGCTAAGCTACCAAGGCCGGGAAGGTCTGTGATTGTTACAAACAACATTGCCTTCAGAGTGAAGTGTTCTCGCTTGTACTCATCCCACACCTTGATACCATCGTTCCACAACTTCATTAGATCATCCACCAGTGATTCCAAATACACATCGATATCATTTCCAGGTTGTTTTGGCCCTTGGATTAGTAATGGCATCATGATGTAGGTCCGCTTCATACACAACCAAGGAGGAAGGTTGTATATGCAAAGAGTTACAGGCCACGTACTGTGTTTGCTGCTCACCATGTTAAAAGGACACATCCCATCCATACTCAAACTGAATCTTATGTTTGTTATTTCCTTTGCAAACCGATTCTTGTATTTGTAGTTGATAGCTCTCCACTATGAACCATCTGCAGGGTGTCTGAGATTCCCATCAACGAGTCGATCTTCGGCATGCCACCTCATCAGCTTGGCAGTCTTCGCGTTTGCAAACAACCATTTCAAACGAGGAATGATAGGAAAATACCAGACGACCTTGGCAGGTGGTCGTTTGTTGCGGTCACCTTTCATTGACAATGCCGATTCAGGACATTTGTACCATGAAGCTGAGCACACTGGACATGCATCCAAGTCTTCATATTTGCCGTGATACAAGATGCAATCCTTAGAGCATGCATGGATCTTTTGTACCTCCAGTTCCATTGGGCAAATCATTTGCTTCGCCTGGTATGTGTTTTCAGGCAACCCGTTAGGGCTTGGCAGCAACTTCTGCAATAAGCTTAACAAATCATCAAATCCCTTGTCTGACAAACCATTACTAGACTTCATCTCCAATAGCATCAGGTTTGCTTCAAGTTTAGACACGTTGCAACTTGGGTAAAGTGGTGTTCTTGCATCTATCCTTATCTGCTCCAACTTCTTTAGATTCTTTTCGTCAAGAAAATCCGGTTCCCCATCACATATCATCTGGTCTAGTGCATCCACAACATCATCAGCAACTAATGTTTCCTGCATGGTTTCATTTACGCTTTCATGTCCGGTTTCATCTACTATTTCCGGGTTAGTTGTTTCCTCCACTGTTTCATGCCTGTCCTCATGGACGGAGTGCATTGTCTCACCAACCTCACCGTGCTTATTCCAAAGTTGGTAGTTGGGCATAAAACCTCTAAATAACAGATGAAAGCGGATCTGCTCAACATTGCCAAACAGCTTCTGATTTTTGCAATCAATGCATGGGCAATACACGTAGCCATCATCTTGTAGATTCTTGTGTGCCTTGGCAGTCTGCACAAACGAGTCCACACCATTGACAAATTCCAAATTTCCAGCCTTTGTACCGTACATCCAACCTCGATTCATATATGCACACAAGAAAACATCCAAGAATCTGAATTTAGTAAAATTATCATCTCAACACATAGATTTTCAGTTTATCAAGTTTCGTAACAAATATCACACTTTAAGGGCCAACTAAATCAATTAAGAAAGAGCCTTTACTTCAATAATTAAAATATCTACTTCAATTTTTGTCAAGTTCCTTATCATCAAAACTAAGAAATGCCATCTAAATTAATTAAGAAAAAGCATTGAGATCTCGATCATCACAATTAATAAATATCCTATAAACTAATTAAGAAAGACCCCTTACATCCCAATCATCGCAATTATGACAACAATCTAACCATAAAGAGCTAGTTCTTACCTTGAATCAAATATGTGAAGTCCAGTCCTCGAAATTTAATGAGCCTCCATGATGACTTCATGATGAGTGTTCATGAGAAATTATCCTAAAGTGAAGAAAAAGAGACTCTCCTTGATCAATTCATCACAAAATGAATGACTAATCCTAAGATAAAGGCTATGAATCAAAGGGATTGCTAGCTACAAACCTAGCACAAGTTGGTTCACTCAAACAACAAAAAAAGAAGCCCCAAGGATGAGAAATGATCCAAAAATGGAGAAAAAGCCCTCCTTGATCAATTCATCATGAAAATGCATGATTAATCCAAAGAAAATGTGTACAAAGCCAATGAATTGATGGCTACTAACCTTAGAATATGTTGGTGGAGCCAATACATCAAGAATGGTGAGGTTTCATGAGAATTTCGGCAAAATCCGGCAGCAACAATGGAGGAGAGAGGTGTGGCCGTCGGGTTGGAGAAGAAAGGTGGTGGGAGGAAGGAGGGGTTGGGGTTTTGTACTGTACAGGCTTATCACCGCCGGTTCGAAACACGAACCGTTGGTGATGCTTAATATCACCGCGGGGTTGTGTTACAAACCGGCGGTGATATGCTCGCAAGACATCACCAACGGTTCCTACCACGAACCGGCGGTGATAATCAGCATCACCGCCGGTTCCAACGGCCACTACGACCACCTACTCTGGACCCGGCAGTGATACCTCATCACCGCCGGTTCATGTTAAACCGGCGGTGATAGCCCGTTGGCAATGACCAATTCTCTAGTAGTGATTATTCTATGTTTGCAGATTTAGAACTCCAAGACCACCTTCAGCTTTTGGAAGGCAAACTAATTCCCAAGGAGCTTTAGATGGTTTTTTTTATCATTTATATCCTCTTCAGAGACTATATTTTCTGTAGCTATCAACTTGCTTGATGACTGTTTGTGCAACCAAAAAGTACTCATGAAGAACATTGGGAAGGATGTGAAGATGGAGTTTGTTGCCTCTGATTTGCCATCTTGTGAAAGGAAGGGGGAGGTGAATGCCAATCTTCTTTCACATCTTGTTACTAGGGGCAAAAAATAAATCACTGACCTAGAGGTAGGCCCACGTACATAAATGGGAGAGTACCTACTACACATATAAACTACTGAGCAATTGAAGTAGCTCTATCTGCCTCAAGATTGATAGGCACTAGAATTGATTTTGAGTAGTTAACCTTCAGACCAGTGGAATCTGAGAAATCTTGTTGGATACTTTTGAGTGTTGTAACCTGATTAGGACATGCTTCCATGGTCACCAAAGTGTCATCAGCATATTGCAAAATTGGGAAGACTTTGCTATGTTGTAAAGGAATTGGAAGATTTAATAATCCTTGTCCTCTTCTGTAGTGGAAGGTTTTTCTAGGGACACCATTCAATAGGACTAAGGAGGTACCTATAGATAAAATGAGTTTCATACATGAAAGCCATTTTTCACCAAAACCTTTATGTTCCATGATGCTCAACATTGCTTGATGTTCAACTTTGTCAAAAGCTTTTTCGAAATCCAGCTTCAGAATTATAATCTCTTTTCTAGAATGATGACACATGTGAAGGTATTCAAGAGCCCAAGCTAAACAATCTTGAGTTGTTCTTGTTTGCATAAACCCATATTGACTCCTATGAATTAATTGCTGAATCACCTTCTATAATCTATTGGCAAGCAATTTGGTGATGATGTTAAGTAGAGAGATATGTCTGAAGTCATTGACTTTAGTAGGAGCATCTATCTTGATGATTAGTGTAATATAGGAAGCATTCAAACTTTATAAGGTAACATTCCCTCCATGAAAGGCCGGACAGAGATTATAGAAATCTTGTTTAATGATTGGCCAACACTTTTTGATGAAGTCAGTGTTAAAACCATCTGGTCCTGGTGATTTATCTGTGGGGAGTGAAGCAATCACATGATCAATTTCTTCAGTAGTGAAAGGATCCTCAAGTGCAGATAAATCTATTGGTTGTGGAAGGAGAGCTTCTAAATCAAGTACATTGATCCAAATTCTGATTTTCCCAGTTTATCCTTGTAAGCATCCTAGAGAATGAGGGGTTTTTCATGATGTGCATACTAGAGTGCTCCTGATGAGTTGTAATTAAGTTCTTTCTGCGTTTGATGGTGGCATTGGCATGAAAAAAGTTTGTACTTGCATCTCCTTTAGTTACCCATCTCATAGTGCTTCTTTGTTTCCAGTAAATTTTCTGCTGTCTCAGAAGCGAGATAAGTCTGTTCTCAAGAATGGATTTGAAATTCCATTCCATCAATGTCAAATCTCTGAACTCTTCTAGAATGCCCATGAATGAAAGGATGAGCTTAACATTTGCTATGGAAGCCTTTAAGTTCGATAGTTGTGTCTACCATGCATTAACTAACCTTCTGAGATTTTTGAACTTTGCTATGATATGTTTGGTAGCATCTATCTGAAAAGTTGGCAAAGACAAGCCATGATGAATGATATTCAAAAACTGCTCATGTTCCCTAAGATAGTTTTCAAAATGCAAAACCCTTCCTTTGGGGATTGGAGTGTTGTCCGATATGAGATATGGACCGTGATCAAAAGATTTCATGGCTAGGGTAGAGACAGATATATAGGGGAAGGTGTGTGTCCAAGATTGGGAGGTGAAAAACCAGTCCAACCATTCCAAGAGTGCTGAAAACTGTTTGTTTGTCCAGGTAAACTTTCTACCATAAAGTTCTAACTCAGTTACCCCCAAGGCACTAAGAGCCTCATTGAAAAGGAACATCTCTGTAATGTTTGCACCTGGTCTATTTCTATTTTCAGGCAGCCTTATGACATTAAAATTGCCAGCAAAAAGCCAATTGATTTCTGATGGCATTTGAATATTATTAAGCCAATGAGTGAAAAGCTGCTTTCCATAAGGAGTGTAGGGTGCATAGATGTTTGTTAGGACCCATAACATTTCATTGTGCTTAGAGGTAAATTCCAATGTAAGACTAAAATCACTGCTAAAAGCTAAGTGTCCTTGGAAAAGATGTGACTTCCAACTGTGAGGATACCTCCAGAAGTGCCAACGGATGGCAAAAATTCAAAACTATCAAAACTGGAGGGACAAAACTTCTTGATAAGCTGGAGATCAAAGATTTCTCTCTTTGTTTCCTGGAGGCAAATGATGTCATAATTACTTTTAGTGATATTATCTCTGATGAGTCCCATTTCTTATCAGAGTTCAATCCACGAACATTCCAACAAAGGATTTTCCAAGATTTATGACCAGATGAACTATCCATTAACAAATCAAGGAGAAATAAGTGACTTGGAGGTACAGACCAGGTACATGCAAAAGAAGATCCAAATACATAGTAAATTATACCAAGGATATAAAGTCATGAAACAGGCAAGAGAACAAAATAGATAGTGCAACTGGACTAAGGAAAGTGAAAGGTAACAATCACTTCTTTGGCTACTTTTGGGATTGTTTGTCATCCGCATCATCTTTGTTTGTTGGCTTCTTCTTGGCTGGCTTCTTTCCTCTAGGGGTTGAGGCCAATTTCTTCTTACTAAGAACTGTATTGGTGAGTTTGTCTTCCTCTAGATTGCAAAAACTAGCACCTAAATTCCTTATAACTGAGGCAGAGAGGGTTGGTGGAGTGACAGTACAGCCAAGACAATCCTTTCTAGTGCAAAGAGGGTCTCTGAACCCATTCCTTTGATTTGCCATTCTCTTACTTCGCCTGATGGTTGGATCTTCTAGGATCTCTAAAAGGTTATTTTCTGTGCTTTTTCCAGCAGGGATTTGGACCAAGGATCAAAAGATGAGACCATCTTGTGGTGTAGCTATTCAAGTTGAGTACTTGGAGAATCATGATCAATAATGTGGGGTCCTTTCCCTTTAATATCTGAAGTCTGTGTAGGGGATGGTGAAACAGGACTATCAAGTTCTGTCACCCAGATAAGACTCTTAGGTGAAGGCAAATTCTTAAAACAATATAGGGAGGAGTGTAGGGTCGAGATGGTGGACTAGAGGGGGGGTGAATAGTCCTTTCTAAAACTTAAAACGTTGCCGGCTAACCAAAACAAATGCGAAATTAAACTAATCGGTCTAGCCAAGACTACACCCCTCTATCTAAAACTTGCACCTTACAAAAGGATCCTAATGGAGTAACTAAGGTGCTGGGCAAGGTAGAGCTCACCTACACAATTCTAGTTTGCAAGGTCACACAAGCCTATGCAACTAGTACTTCACACACCGGGGGAGCTCCTACACAATTCTAATGAGCAAAAGCACAAAGCCAACCTAAGCTCACTAGATGCACAATGGAGAAGGCTACACAAGCCAAATCCAAAGGCTCAATCTAACTTAGGTACACAAACTAAGCAAAGTGACTAACAAGGCTACTCAAGCCAATTAGTCACGCAAGAGTGCTACTTCTATGTCACACAAGGAAGGAAACTAGCAAACTAACTAATTACAAGAGCAACTACACAAGCACAAGATATATATGAATGTAAATACAAGGCTTGTGATTTGGAGAATGCAAACCACCGCGAAGAGTAGACAAAGTTGACACGGTGATTTTTATCCCGAGGTTCACTTGGTTGCCACCAAGCTAATCCCCGTTGAGACAAGCTCCAAGGTTGCCGCCGATCCTCTTGCTAGTGGCGACTCTCAAGTCACACTCTCCCACATGGAGTGCTCATACCGAGCTCTAGCACATGATCCAGCCAGACTACTTGTTGCTCTTCGCGTCTCCCTCAAGTCCGTAGGTACATTTCCAGCAAAAGCGTACCACGGTAAAACGCTCATAACTCTTAGCTCCGATGTCCAAATTAGGTGATCTTGGACTCTATGGAAAGCTTATTTAGAGGGCTACGCAACCCAACTGAATATTTGATCCAAAACACAATGGATCAAAGTAGTATTCTACCCCAAGAGCCAACCTAGTTTCCGGAGAACACCGAAAAACCTTTCTTGCTTCCCCAAGTTGATCAACATCAACTCCAACACCTTCTTCTTTGCAAATGTGCCAACAACACCAAGTGAATAACACCAAGTGCATGTATGTTAGCATTTTCACAATCATTTTCAAAGGATTTTCACTTGATCTCACCACGCCACTCGATCCTAGCAACATCGCAATGTTAGATCGCTCAAGTGGCACTAAACGACCGATATGCAAACAAGTTTGCCCCTCTTGATAGTACGGCCATCAATCATAAATTCGGTCATGCACTTCTTTGCACAACCTTTGACTGGTGAAATGAAATGCCCTACAAGTCATACCTTTTCCATTTCATCTTCCCAAATGCTGACGCCACACAAGCACCAATCTCCATCAAGCCTTTTGATCATCATCATGAGTCAACACTTGGCTTGATCTTCCTTGAATGATATGATCCACTCCATATCATCACAAGACCTCTTTGGTCCATCGATCTTGACCTTGCTCGCTCTTCACCGTCGCCTCGGTCCATCGGTGCTAAGTCTTGCTCAAGCTTCACCGCCTCGCGGTCTCTCGCTTCAAAGCCTTGACTTGCCCTTCAACATTGCAACCGGTCCATCAATCCAAGCCTTGTCTTGATCTTCTCTACTTTGGTCACATGACTCCATGTTATGTCTCATATGCAATGAGTTCCTTCATCACACTATATGAGCATAGCTTCAACACTTAGCCATTTCTCCTCCATGGCACATGTTGCTCATACTAGTGTCTTTGTGTGGACTAATCACCTGTGTATCTCAACATAAATACTTATTAGTCCACCTAAGTTGTCACTCAATTACCAAAACCAAACAAGGGCCTTTCAAGGAGTTGCATGGCAATGGGTACCTGGCAAAAAACCCAACTAGAAGGCAGCTGTTGAATGCGGATCGCCAGGAACAAATTCGTAGGGAGGAGCAACAGCATCAGGAACACATCGAGCTCATGGAATCATTTGGGCAGCTTCAACAACAATTGTCAACATGGGAAGCTGACAGGGAAGCCGAAAGGAGAGAACATGCACGACAAATTGAAGAAATTAACAAGGCAAGGGAGGCTGATAAAGAAGAGCTTAGGCAAATGTTCCTATCAATGATGCAAGCAGCAAATGGACAGGCACCATTTCAGCAGGTACAAGTCAAGCTTGTTATTGAATGACTTTCTTTCCTTAGGTTCTATATCTAAATGTCTGTATCCTTTCATAGATTGTCCTGCCAACATCTGTCCAGCCAAACAACAATGTCACTGCATCTGCAGAGGTGGTGGCGGCTGCATCAAACATGAGTACTGAAGAAGTACAGACAAACTCAACGAATGTGCTCCCTTCTAGTCAGGTTGTTCGTGAATTGACAACTACTTACTTCTATCATCAGATACTGAACAAAATCGTGCCTAATTTTTTCCTTCCAAATTTTTTGTTCCCAGGAGAAGCCTCAAAGCCACCAAGAGCAATCTGAAGTCGGTGCTAAAACAAGGGCAGCTAGCATTCGCACTATAAGAAGTAGTAAAGCTGGTAACAATAATGAAGCACATTCCGTCCCGCTCGCGGCATACATTTCATCACAATAGCTACTGGATAAAGCTGCAAATAGGAGACGACAAAATGCCAAAAAGACAGCAGGTGAAATTTTTGTAACTCCTCTACCTACTGTGAATGTTTCTGTATCAGCTGTCAAAGTGTTTATAGTTGTGTTAATTATTTGTTGTCATTCTGATAATTTTATGATTCGCAATGAAACTTTGGTTTGCTACATGCTGTTGTTGCACCATTTCCAATATTACAGATTATTTGATGCTTAAAAATGTTATTCATTCATTTCAGGAGACTAAGCCAACTCGTATGGAGCAATCAGGTGATGGGACCTTCTTGAAGTCACCCTTTGCTGATCAAGTGATGGGATCGTCTTGAAGTCACCCTACTATGTGTTCAAATACTGTCCTGTTGAAAACTTATTAGTATTTCAGTACTGATCGTGTGTCATGGAATTTATCAGTGAATGGTTGAATGTTGTTTCATGAATTATAAATGCATAATTATTATATGATCCTGTATTTTAATGTTTTAAATTATTGCTGCTACAAATATATGAGCATGGCAGAATAGACATATGGCGAGCTACAAACTATGGCAGCAACACCATTCTTTGCAATAGAGAATTCATCCTATTGCAACCCAATTTTTTCGGTGTCACTGTTGGCGGTCGATTTCGATGATTTTTACCGCCAACATTCCTTCGTATTTCATGCTTTTGGAATCATATTACTATAATTTTTACTAACATTAACAAGTTTCACAAGTTTTGGTGATTATTTGAATCCAGGATCAACATGTGCAAAAATGAGCCAGATTGGGGTGATTCTGATGCCGGCCGGCCTAAGCCAGGCCGGCCGGCCTACCCTTGCCACACTTTGCCATGAGACTTCGTGGAGAGTGACCTGAGCCCAAGATCAAGTCACACCAAGGTGGGTTTGACAAAATTCACAAGATAAGGCCGAAAGGCTTGAACCAAGTAGAGTTGAGGTCAAATCCAGTGACAACCCGAGAAACTAGAGCCCAATTCAACTTGTGAAGCAATGTGGGCCTAGATAGCCCGGTGCAACAGGAGCCAGAGCCGAGCCAGAGCCAAGCCGGCCGGCCTAGGAGAGGCCGGCTGGCCCCTAACCGTCACCGTTGAAGCCACACAACTTCTACTGACTTTAGGAGAAGATCTAGAGCGTCCCTACAAAGGCGGTGGCCACGCGGCCACATTCCCAGGCCGGCCCCACCTGGCAGCCCCTGTTGTTCTCCCTTGGCGTGGAAGACAAGCTCAATGAACTTACCTGCATGCAACTGACGCTCAGCCCATTACGGACTTCAGAGTAGTATAAATAGAGCTGTGAGCTCGATATCCCAGGCTTGGTAGTTACCTTAGGTTGTGTTCCACCCCACGGAACCGTTGTGGTTGTCGGTAGGTGGTGATAGCCCTATCCGTCCTTTGTAGTCCACCACATTTGGGTGTTTTCATAGCAGTAGTGCAGGTTGCCGTTGGACTCCCCTCTCATCTCTTTCTGAAGTCCTTCCTCTTCTAGCCGCCGAAGCATATTGAGTCAGTAGTTAGCTCGTTAACTAGTCAGAGTAGTAGGTTATCTAGAGTTAGGATCTCTTCCCTTATCTTCTTCTCGCTGGTTGTGTCCGGTTGACGATCTCTAGGTTTGGTCAAAGCTTTACCATTCCTTGGATTCGATATCCCAGGTGTACTCCCTGGTGAAAGCTACAATCGGTCTCTGCGTGCTTGTGGAGTAATTCGTTAGGCTAAGGAGTGCCAACAAGCTTTCTGGCGCCATTGCCGGGGAACAGTAGTAACACTAGGCTTAGAGCTAATCAGCCGTATGATTTTCCATCCATCCACATGGAGTTTTCCCCTAGTTATCCGGCAGTTCCATCTCGCGAGTATTTGGAACCGCCACCATCTTGCCACCCCATCCTATCCGATGGTTACGAGATCCGTCCCAGTCTCGTAGCCATGGTTCACGCACAATCCTTCTCTGGTAAGAAGGACGAGTGCCCTTATGCTCACTTGCAAATCTTTGAAGAGAATTGCTCTCTTTTGATTATACCCGGTATGTCCCAAAACACCTTACGGTGGAAGCTATTCCCGTTCTCTCTGACGGGGGAAGCCAAGTTCTGGTACAATCGGACGGCAAGGAGAGTTGGAGGAGACTGGATACAGCTGAAGGATGAATTTTGCTTGTTCTTCTATCCTATCTCCAAAGTGATTGCCCATCGGGAACAACTGATCTCATTCGAGCAAGGCGATGAATCACTTGGAGTAGCCTTGGCTAGATTCATGCATTTAGTATATTCGAGCAAGGCGATGAATCACTTCTTCTATGGCCTTAAACCGGAAAGTGCACATTTTATGAATGTGGCTTTCGAGGGATCCGTCATGTATAGGACAGTAGCTGAAGTCAGAACTCTCCTAGAGAAGGTTCTGAACAGCATTGACTACACCGGTATCTATGACGATCCACTAGAGCCTTTAGAACAGCGCAGCGAGACACAGCAACTTCGAATCCTCTCAGCCACTTCCTCTCCACCTCCACCACACATAGTGGAAATAACCGAACCACCAAAGTCCACAAATCATGAGCCCTTCATCGAAGATATGCCTATGTTCGTACCCGACCTCTTCACAGAGGAAGAGTATTTGGAACTCGATAATGCTGCAAGCATGCCGAAGGAACATAAGTGTATTTGCACAAGATCTGAGGCGTTCATTCCCAAAGTTTCATCGCAGATAGAGGGTCTTTCTGCGATTATAAGTAAGGAATGGACAGAGGAAGCCGAGGCCAGCAGTAGCATCATTCGGATCTACTGTAATCCTAGAGGACTCCTCTACACTATTGGGGATGCTAGACCACAAGAAACTTTTTACGACCCGAAGGTCGGGGTGAACGTGATGTCCAAAACCTTGGCAGATCACATTTCATCTGAGCCCCTGACCTTCTCGTGTAAGCACCTGAAGTGGATCGACGGCCAGATCATGGAAAGTAAGGGAATTCTCCATGCTATGCCCCTAAAGATGGGACGTAACAAGGTTTTCCTGGACTTCCACATCTTCGATGTCCCAGAAGGTGAAGAGTTTGTCTTGATTGGTCAGCCAATAGAGCCCCTTGTCAACCCAAATGGAGACCGAGCAACGCTCGAGGTCAAGGTTGACAAAGAGAAATTCCCGGTCAGCCTGGTTCGCTCCTGCAACACCATAGCTGAGGCTAGGCCAGAGCAAGACCCATTGCAGGACGCAGTGAACATCAGCCAAGAAGAGCTAACTCAGTCCATTCTTGAGGAAGATGTCTCACGCTTCACCCAGGAAACAGATCCGGCCGGCAAAAGTAAGCTCGATGGAGAGGAGATCCCGCAACCTCCTCTACCTGAGCTGAAGCCGCTACCCCCTGGTTTGAAGTATGTATTCCTCCATGACAACAGAGCCAAACCAGTTGTCATCAGCGATAAGCTGACAGAGAGTGAAACTCGGCGGCTCGTTACAGTCTTAGAGAAGTATCGGTCCATCATCGGATATTCTCTCCAAGACTTGAAGGGGATCAGCCCCAACCTATGCACCCATTGCATTCCAATGGAGCCGAAACATAAGCCGTCACAAGAACATCAATGGCGGCTTAACGATGCGATGAGGGAGGTTGTCAAGAAAGAGGTACTTAAGCTGCTGCATGCGGGCATCATATACCCCGTGCAAGACAGCGAGTGGGTCAACTCAGTTCAAGTGGTCCCGAAGAAGGGAGGCATGACGGTAGTCCGTAATGAGAGGAACGAGCTCATACCTCAACGGATAGTGACCGGATGGAGAATGTGTATCGATTATCGGATGCTTAACAAGGCAACCTGGAAAGATCACTTCCCTCTTCCCTTCATCGACGAGATGCTTGAATAGTTGGCAAAGCACTCGTACTTTTGCTACCTCGACGGATACTCTGGTTATCATCAGATTCCTATCCACCCCGATGATCAGAGCAAGACTACCTTCACCTGCCCCTATGGTACATTCGCCTATCGGTGAATGTCTTTCGGTCTATGCAACGCACCAGCATCATTCCAAAGGTGCATGATGGCAATTTTCTCGGACCTAATTGAGCACATTATGGAAGTGTTCATGGACAACTTTTCCGTCTATGGCAAAGACTTCGCTCAATGCCTTAAGAACTTGGAAAATGTTGTTAAGAGGTGCCAAGAGACACACCTAGTTCTCAACTGGGAAAAGTGTCACTTTATGGTCAGAGAGGAAATTGTTCTCGAACATAGAGTGTACAAGTGAGGGATAGAAGTGGATCGGGAAAAAATCGATGTTATCGAACAGTTGCCACCCCCAACTAATGTCAAGGGGGTCAGGAGTTTCTTGGGTCATGCTTGTTTCTACAGGAGATTCATTAAGAACTTCTCCCGTATAGCCAGACCCTTGACCAACTTGCTAGCAAAGGATGCCCCATTCAACTTTGACGAGGAGTGTCTCGTGGCCTTCTATACCCTCAAGAAGGCACTCGTATCCGCATCCATCATTCAGCCTCCCGATTGGAAACTTCCTTTCGAGATCATGTGCGATGCAAGCGACTACGCCGTAGGCGCAGTGCTTGGTCAATGTAGAGATAAGCAACATTATGCTATATCTTTCGTAAGTAAGACATTGAACGGACCCCAACTCAACTACGCCACAACGGAAAAGGAACTCCTGGCGGTAGTATTCGCCATGGACAAGTTCAGATCCTACTTGGTTGGTGCAAAGGTGATTGTGTACGCGGACCACGCAGCACTAAAGTACCTTCTAACCAAGAAGGATGCCAAGCCATGACTTATCCGTTGGATTCTGCTCCTACAAGAATTTGATCTAGAAATAAGAGACAAGAAAGGAGCAGATAATTGTGTGGCAGACCATCTCTCAAGGATGCAAATACAAGGATCGGATCTTCCGATCAATGATTACTTGAGAGATGACACTCTCCTGAAGGTCACCACATCCAGTCCATGGTACGCAAACCTAGTAAATTTCATGGTGACTGGATATATACCTCCGGGAGAAGACAAGAAGAAACTGATACACCTCAGCAGATTCCATTTATGGGATGACCCATATCTGTTCAAAGTCTGCGCTGATGGTTTACTCCGCCGTTGTATCCCGTTATGTGAGACCCGCAAGATTTTAGAGTGTTGTCACTCCTCACCCTATGGAGGACATTATGGAGCCTTCCGAACCCATGCAAAAGTTTGGCAAAGTAGATTCTTTTGGCCAAACATGTATGGAGATGCGAAAGAATTCATGCGGCGATGCCCAAGATGTAAAAAACACGGGAATATCAATTCCCGAGACGCAATGCCACTGAAGAGCAATCTTCAAGTGGATATCTTCAACGTTTGGGGAGTTGACTTCATGGGTCCTTTCCCAATGTCAGAACAATGCGAATACATCTTGGTGGC
The DNA here is from genome assembly GCF_016808335.1 of Panicum virgatum. Taxonomy (NCBI): domain Eukaryota; kingdom Viridiplantae; phylum Streptophyta; class Magnoliopsida; order Poales; family Poaceae; genus Panicum; species Panicum virgatum. The sequence goes on along the minus strand of NC_053150.1, from coordinate 24,442,228 downwards.
AGTGGACTACATGTCCAAATGGGTCGAAGCACTTCCTTGTGTTGCGGCCGATTCGAGGAGCTCCAAGCAAATGTTCCAGGAAATCATATTTCCTCTCTTTGGAGTTCCACGAGCCGTGATCAGCGATGGAGGCTCACACTTCATCGACATAACCTTTAGGAAGTGCCTCAACGAGCTTGGAGTAGACCACCAGGTTGCAACACCATATCATCCCCAAACAAGTGGTCAGACAGAGACGTCTAATAAGCAAATCAAGAACATCTTGCAAAAGACGCTCAATGCCATGGGGAAGGGCTGGAAAAGCAAACTACCCGAGGCACTATGGGCTTATAGAACGTCTTACAAAACGCCGATTGGTATGACACCATATCAACTAGTCTATGGCAAGACTTGCCATTTGCCAGTTGAACTCGAGTATAAGTCCCATAGGGCTATTAAGAGGTGGAACATGGATCTCCAATCAGCCGGAATCAAGCGACAAATCCAGTTGGCTGAATTGGATGAATGGAAGGAGAGAGCCTACCACAGCTCTAAACTCTACAAAGAGCGAACAAAAAGATGGCATAATAAGTGTATCAAGATCAAACAGTTCAAAGCAGGAGATAAGGTACTCCTTTTCAACTCCCGTGTTCGTCTGTTTGGTCATGGTAAACTCAGAAGCAAGTGGGATGGCCCCTTCTTAGTTTTGAACGCCGCTGACCACGGCGCCATAACCCTCCAGGACGATGACGGGAATGTTTTCAAGGCCAATAGCCAGAGATTGAAAATATTCCTTGAGCCTGAAATTCCCGAGCTCGAAGAAGTAGATGTTTACGAGCTTAACGAGATAGAATAATCATCTACGGTCGTCGCTGTACCTAAAACGTGCCCTATCTTAGGTTAGATTTCTCTTTCTATTTCTTTCTTTCCATTTCTGGACCAAACCACCGAAATACCCGACAAAGGAAAGGATCAAGAGGAGCCTCCAGAAGCTTGGGGCCCACACCTGACAAGGTGGGGCCGGCCGGCCTACCCTATGCCGGCCGGCCTGGCTCCGCGGCCGTTCGGCCTCATCTTTTCGTGCAACGTTCCCCGTGGTTCAAACTTCCAGATCCTGGGTGTTCGGAGCTCGATGAGACGATTTAAACCGAAAGGCTCCCCTCTCCTCCTCAGTTCACAGCCATTCACCATATCTCATCCCAAACTTCATTCCTTTCTCCGAGATCACCACCATGGCCTCGCAAACCTCTCCTAAAACTCCCAAATCCGAAGCCATGGACACACCCACTCCCAAGGCACCCTCCAAATCCAACCAAACCAGGGCTTCATCAAGTAGCGTCAGGATTCTGGAGCCGGTGGAGATCTCCGCTTTCTCGCCATCGCCTCCGGCGGGCCAGGGGTGCCAGCCCCAGGCCGGCCGGCCTATGACGGGCCGGCTGGCCTCACCCCGAGGTCGCCTATCTCCCGGCTCGGTGGAGAGTTCGGTCCGTTGCCCGGTGTCGAGGGCCCTTGTGCGTTCCTGCACACATAGTCTGACATGACCTACCACAGGGGTTCTTTCCCCTAAGAAGGTCGTGACAAAGCGCACGGGAATGTCGTCGGGAGGGGCACGTGTCACGCAGGTCGCTGCACTACAGATGGTGCAGCAAGACCTGTCCACGTACACCCCAGAGTACTCTCCCGCCAGCCCTAGTACTCCACGCCATCGCGTGATCGGGGCAAAGGTCGGCAGGGGAAAAGTACTCACACCTCCGTTGGATCGTACCGGCATGGATCTTCTGCCGAGTTCGGTGCGTCGCCACATCCGGCCACCACCGATCCATGGACCGATCGAGGTCCATGCCTACACTGACTCCGACGACGAGGAGGAGGAGGAAGAGGAGCCCAACGACGTCGATTCACTCTGTGAGCAGCTTGCTACTCTCCAGCTACGCCTCAACAACATGGACGAGCGCGTAGCCGAGACAGAGATAGATAGGATGGAGTTGGGGGATAGGGTGGATACCCTTCATAAGGCGATCTGTTCCAAGATCAAACGCCTTGCGAAGGCGACCGGGAACGAGGATCTCTATAGATCCCCGGATCCCAAGTAGGTGTAGGTTTAGATTAGTTTCAGTTTGGGTGCTTTTTTTCCTTTATTTCCTTCATTTATTTATTTTGTAATCAGCAGCACCCCCATTTCCATTTGAATAAAATAAAGTCTCAAGTTCCTTCCTCTTAGTGTGTATGTGGTTGGTGCACATGTGTGTGCCAACCACACCCCCTGCTCTCACGTTTCACTATTGCGCAGCAAAATCAAATGAGGAAGGTTAACACAAGATGACAGAAAAATTCAGACGAATTCCAGAGGAAAAGCAAGCCGGGCGGCTTAAACTAGGCCAGCCGGCCTAAGATTTTCGGAAAAATCACCAAACCACACTCACTGGAGCAGAACAGACCGAGCCTGAACATGTGCAAAAGGGCCACCGAGGACGGCCACAGGCCCAGGCCGGCCGGCCTCTCCTAGGCCGGCCGGCCCCACCTGTAGGCCATTCCCTGGCCCCCTTCGCGTGCTCACGGTTTGCCACTTCTACTCCCTATTCCTTCCTAGTTTCGTGCAATTTCATTCATGCCAACTAAAATCAAATAAAGTATTTGAATGAAATAATTAGGAAGAGTTGAAATCTTTTTCACAACCACGGTATGCTAAGATTTATTTCCTATGCAAGTACCGAAATGCCTTCGGAACTCATGTTTAGGATCACTTGATTGCTTATAATGACATGAAGTTATGTTAGTACTTGACTCAAGGTCTTGGAAGTTTTCATTTTGAAAATACAAAACCAGGCAACACTCTTATGCTCAACTTTACCAGTACCCATTCCAGAGCCATACTTTTGAAATCCAATCACATAGCTATCCTATGCATTGTGAGTTTGCTCAAGTTTAGTGCCTCTAAAAGGAATTTAGATTGATTCATCTTCTTGGGATCATTCACGTACACGTCCATCAACCCAAGTCCATGAAATGTGGTTGCAAAAACAGTACTACACCCCCCTGAAAAGAAAGAAAAGGATGAATAACATTCATGCCTTGTCTCAAAAAAAAAAAGAAGAAGGGGGAGGTGTATAGTGCTACACACAAAACCACCATGGATTATACCCTCATTTCTCACTTGCACCTGACCCATAAAATGAGCATCTAGATTGCTAAGAGACACTAGGTTTGATCTTGCAATATAAATGTTAAGGATATGCAACATCCTTCACCTAGCTCCACATGCTCATTTTCAAGGCAAATTTTGGGAGGATTAGTGAAGTGTGAACAAAATTGAGTGAATGAGTGACTTGAGCAAAAAGAGTATGCCTTGGATTTATTTAAAAACAAAAGTCTTCCAAGTACTGCGAAACAAGAGCTAGTCATAATCTTCATCGATTTATTCTGGGGATCAATAGGTGAACATGAAGGTGTTAGACACCCGGAATCCGAGGTATGAAAGGAAAGCTCTGAAATAATTCTTATGCATACCTGAATTCGTGAACCCCGGACTTTCCTTGATCCTCAGGACCTTTGTCGACTCCTTTTGCTCGGGACAAGCAAAGTCTAGGTGTGGGGGTGTGTTGGCGGTCGATTTCGATAATTTTTACCGCCAACATTCCTTCGGATTTCATGCTTTTGGAACCATATTACTATAATTTTTACTAACATTAACAAGTTCCACAAGTTTTGGTGATTATTTGAATCCAGGATCAACATGTGCAAAATTGACCCAAATTGGGGTGATTCCCAGGCAGGCCGGCCTACCCTTGCCACACTTTGCCATGAGACTTCGTGGAGAGTGACCTGAGCCCAAGATCAAGTCACACCAAGGTGGGTTTGACAAAATTCACAAGATAAGGCCGAAAGGCTTGAACCAAGTAGAGTTGAGGTCAAATCTAGTGACAACCCGAGGAACCAGAGCCCAATTCAACTTGTGAAGCAATGTGGGCCTAGATAGCAACATGTCGGTGCAACAGGAGCCTGAGCCTTGTCTCAACTTCAGTTTCTCGCTAGCTTTACTTTCTGTCTTAGTTACTTGTTAAGTACTTACTTTGATCTGTGGGATCCTGAGTCTGCGTAAGTAGCAAGTTCTGCTTATTTGAGGTTTGCTTTCTATCTAAGTACACGGTAGGAGCAAGTAGCTCGAGAGCTGTGGGCGTGGTGCCCAGGCTTGGTAGTTACCTTAGGTTGTGTTCCACCCCACGGAACCGTTGTGGTAGTCGGTAGGTGGTGACAGCCCTATCCATCCTTTGTAGTCCACCACGTTCGGGTGTTTTCATAGCAGTAGTGCAGGTTGCCGTTGAACTCCCCTCTCATCACTTTCTGAAGTCCTTCCTCTTCTAGCCACCGAAGCAGATCGAGTCAGTAGTTAGCTCGTTAACTAGTCAGAGTAGTCGGTTATCTGGAGTTAGGCCCTCTTCCCTTATCTTCTTCTCGCTGGTTGTGTCCGGTTGATGATCTCTAGGTTTGGTCAAAGTTTTACCGTTCCTTGGATTCGATATCCCAGGTGTGCTCCCTGGTGAAAGCTACAATCGGTCTCTGTGCGCTCGCGGAGTAATTCGTTAGGCTAAGGAGTGCCAACAGTCACAAAGGCTCGTGGCAATAGTAAGTTCCACTTGTAGCAACCCTGTATTATGGTGGTAATAGAGAGATGAACTTTTGGCAACCAAAATATTTTCGAAGCAAAAATGGATGAAACATCTTACAACCAATCAAACTAGGTGGCATTAGCGTGGTCCATCTATTGACTCCAACCTATATATTTTGGTGGTAATAGAATGTTCCACCGATAACAACCATCCCTGCTGTGTGGCAATAGAGGACACCACCTATAGCACAGTAATCAACTTTGTGGTAATAGAGGGAACCATATATAGCACCCAAACAACTTTCGTGGCAATTGAGAACACCACCTATAGCACCGAAATCAACTTTGTGGTAATAGAGGGAACCACATATAGCACCCAATACACTGTCATGGCAATAGAGGTGCTTCCCCTATAGCAACCACAACTAGAGTGAAGCAATACAATACTTTGCAACGCAACATTTTAGGAATTGCAACGCGTTGGGTACGATGCAATTGCACCTCTCGCAACAGCAGATGCATCGCAATATGATAATTTGCAACCAACACAAACGAGCCCGTAGATGCTAGTTGCAACGCCTCATTGTGTTGTAATAGAAAAACTAATGCAACAAAAAAAAGACATGCGTCGCTACAGGCTATAATGTAGCGAGACAAATAGCTGCATTTTTTTACGAAACAAATTGGTTGCAATTGCGGCTATTGCAACCAAATATGACATATTGCAACACATTTCGTGTGTTGTATTAGGGGCCAAATCTAGTAGTGTTGGGTGGCATTCTAAAGGGCCTCTTGGAAATAGGTGCAGTGTCTGGCTGCAATTCAATGACAAATTCAATCTCCCTATCCGGTGGCATTCCATGCAAGTCATCCGGAAATACATCGGCATACTCGCATACCACGGGAATTTCCTCCATCTTGGATTCAATCATGGCGAATGCACAAGAATTTATGCAGTCTTGAAATGGAAAGTAGAGAGTAGCAGTTCCATATTTTGGCAAATTTATTTCAACGGCTCTTGAGGGAAAATCTAGTATGACCTTATGTTGAGTCATCCAATCCATCCCCAAAATAATATCCATGCCTTCAAGTGGTAAAAGAATAAGGTCCGTTTTGATGATCAGGCTACCCAACTTGACTGGTACAAGCCGTATGACCTGGTTGGAAGCAATTTTACCACCTGGTGTTGATATCATGTATGACCCTTTGGTGTGACTACAATCCAATCCCAGTTTTGCACCAAACTTTGCACCAATGAAACTGTGTGATGCACCAGAATCAAATAGTATAACCGCAGGTTTGTGGTGGATAGAGAATGTGCCGGTCATAACTGGTGCACCCTTAGGAAGATCGACAAGTGTAGTAAAATTAACCCTTCCTTGCCTCACTTGAATCGTTTGCATTTTGCCCTTGTTCTTGCTATTCAGGTTAGAGCCTTGGTCCTGATTTGGCTGTCTAGCCTGGGGACATTGGCGAGCAAAGTGAGTGGAACTCCCACAATTGAAGCAACAATTTGCATCGCTTGGATGAGTTGGTGGTAGAGCAATTGGCCTTCGTCCTGTTTGCTGAGGAACAAGGCTATTTGAGATTTCCTGCTGCTGCGGAGGTCTAAAAACCCATCGCCCTTGCTGAGGGGCTTGAGGTGTAGTAGTTTGCACTAAGCGATACCTCAGTGGCGAAGCACTAGAGGGTCCAGTTGGTGTTTTCCTTTTCTTCTCAGCACGATGAGCTATGATACAATCTTCCTGAGTAATAGCCAAGTTAACCAGCTCATTATAAGTGTTTACCTTGATGGGGTTCAGATGATCTTTGAGCTTAGTATTCAGGCCTCTTCGGAAGTGATCACGCTTCTTAGCATTAGTATTAGCATGATAACCCGCGTAATGAAAGAGGTTATTGAATGCCTGGGCATACTGGAGAACAGTGCTAGTCCCTTGAGTAAGGCCAAGAAACTCATTCAATTTTCTTTCCATAAGCCCTTCCGGATTATGATGGGCTCTGAATGCCCTCTTAAATTCATCCCAGGTGACAATGTGATTCCCCGGAAGCATATCATTGTAATGATCCCACCATAGACGTGCGGTGCCGTGAATCTGTTGTGCGGCAAAGCGAGCCTTGTTTTCATTAGAACGTGGCACCTGAAGTAGTAAAAACTTGGACTCAATTGTGCAAATCCAAGCGTCCGCATCCAAGGGCTCCTCCATTTGGTGGAACAAAGATGGCTGTGTTTCCAAGAAATCCAAGTAACTAGCAGCCTGAGGTTGGTGGCCATTGTGCCCACCTCGCTGCTGGTGCAGCTGCTGCCCTTGGACAAGTTGGCTGAGCAACTCGGTTTGGGCTATCAACACCTCTGCGAAGCCAGGTGGCGGGGGTGGTGGCTGCTGTGATCCGCTACCGCTTGCATTCCCGAAACCATCTGGGTTGCCACGAGTCACTCCCACCATCTGAAACGTGCAATTCATTCCATTAGATGTATGGAATATATTGCCCCAAGGTGCAAAAGAGTAATTGCAAAAAAAAAATACAGCTTGAATGAGCATAATAATAACATGGATAGAAACGTTGTTCGTTACAGGGAAATTCATAACTCGCATTATGTTCATCCAAATCCTCTAAACTTTTGACAACAGAAAGATAACTTATTGATCTACAACATTGGTATTCAACTCTGAGGCTAATTGCATGGATAAGCGGGTCGAAAAATTCAGTTCCGGTCTCTCTGTACTGTCTGTTTTCCAGAAGGCTGAGTCACAATGTTTGGGCCATAACTGTTGGTACAAAAGTCCAATGGTGCTGAAATTTTGTGAGCATCTAGATCATGAAGATCAACACAACTTTTCTAGTCAACACTTTGGCTAGAACAGTTTCTAAGACGGTCATATCCTTAGGTTTTTTAGTGACTGTTCACCCAGAATTTTCAGCGGACAGAGGGCTAGTAAAATGAGCACTGAGGACAAACTGCTAAGCCTAAAATTACCAAATTTTAACAGCAGATCGGTGAGTAAATTTGGCACAAGTTTTGTCTTGAACACATCTGCATAAAACTTCTCTAGGATGGCCTAAAAATTCGTGCAACAGAAGTGCTCAAAACTGACAGAAAATAGGGGTGTCAAGGTTTCTAGTGTAACCCACTGTATACTAGTCCAAAAATTCTCAAATTTGAACAGCAGCTAGAAAACAAGATTTGGAACAAAATCCTCCACAGGAAAAACTACAGACAAGGTCATTTTATAGGTTCAATAATTCCATTTCTCAAGGTATAGCAGGAAGTGACAGATTTCTAGAAACACCTTAAGTGATCGATAACCATACTCAAAATGAACCTATCGTTCCCAACCCAACCATAAGAGATTTATTCGATTTCAGTGACATGATGCATACATTACCTATTCGCCCTCACAACCCAAACAATTGCTAAATAGCTTTGGACTTATGGGGTTAGTGCCGGTGGCATGGCACAATTTACGTCTCTCCCAATATATATAACTAGTCGAATGATATTCGTTTTTAATTTACGCAATCGTGGTTAGTGTACCTGCAGAAAATTGACAACATATATATATTCATTGAACCTTTCATACTAGCACTCATGAAAGCGTTTCCATACATTACCGCTCACTATAGGAACGATAGTCATACAAATCCCAACGTATGGCCAACGCTAACATACGCCACTGAGATAGCGTATTCACCTGGTTCCTTTACTCCCAATATAATCGACCGATGGTCGGTATATTGGCAGCAGCTCAAGTAGGCCACTGCTTGAGCGCAGCGTTCGGTTCGCATCACCAACGGGAAGGTCAGACTCCCTCAGCTGACTGAGTATACTTTACTCCCAATATAGTCAACCGATAGTTGGTATATTGGCAACAGCTCAGGTAGGCCACTGCCTGAGTGCAGCGTTTGGCTCGCATCACTGACGGGAAGGTCAGACTCCTTCAGCTGACTGAGGATCCTTACCTTCTTACCTTAGCGTAGGTGCGTCGTTACAGAATTTAAAGGTTGATTGTGAGTAAGGTTTGACAAAAATGTAAAGTGCTGGAAGTCAGTTATAAATAAACCATAAATTAGATAGCCACCTAATAATACCCCATAAATTTCCCAAGGGCTTTACGAACTATGCACAATCCTTAACGAACCAACACATTTTGCAAAACAATTCTTGTGGTCAAGTTTTAGGAAAACGGGGGTTTCAGTCAAATTTTTATTCTCTGGTATGCTTTGTTGCTCTGATGCCAGTTGTGGCAGAACCGCCCGACAAAACCGGCTTAAGTGCATTAACCATCATCGCAAAGACAAATGGGGTTTAACTCGCACCTCAGACGGCTCATATCGGCAGTCCCTCGGGTAAAATCCCGATAAAAACCACTTAGCTTCCAGGATCAGCAAAACAAAATATAGCCCACACGAAGGCGGGACCAGAGATTACAACATTGCACCAATTCTTACATAATAGAGTCTTAGACTGAAATATTACAGACCAAGTTTAAAGTGCATAAAGTGTTCTGAAAATCAGCAAGTACAACAGAGTTTGGTTTTGCAGCGGAAGACAAACGTAAACAAAATAATACAAATCACATTAGAGATACAGCAAAGTACTTTGAAATTTAAACATAAAGTCCTTTAGAGTTCAGATTTACAGCAGAAAATAAATGATAGTTCTAAACGTTGATATAGACATCATGATAAAGCCCGTACATGACATCACTCGTTATTACCATCATTGGCCGGTGTCGTATCCCACTCAATCGACCAACCAGGAGGCAGAGTACATGGCCATGTTAAGCTAGCAACCATTTCTTCAAATGCATCACCTAAAATAAATTGAGCCACAAACAAGGCTGAGTATACTAATACTCAGCAAGGCTTACCTGACTAGGATATACTTAGTCTTCTAACTAGACATACAAGGCTTTTGGCTTGAGAGGTTTATTTTTGCCGAAAAGCATTAAAAAGTTAGTCCTTAATTTCAGATTTTTAGCTTGCAAGTTCTAGTTCAACTAACCATTCTACATTAGCATCTATCCAATAGCATACATGGTAGAAAACAATTATCTTTTATCATCCAACAAGATTCATCATCATATCTTCCACTTATTACTCTATGTGGCAAAAGGGTTAAGTAGTCCCAAACCGTGAGAAGCGGACGATTCGAATCGAATTTATTAACCTTGCAAGGCAGACCTAAACACAGGCATGGGAATCGAGTCACCCACGCAACTTTTCCCTTCAATTCCCGCTTCACGAAACAGACCCACTGCCCTCAAGTACAAGGCTCACGTCTGGCCCGGCACTTGTCATTAGCTAGATGAGAACAAATTCAAGACAGTGGGGAGTATGTTCCGGCCTCGGTTCAATCCAATACTTAAGCTTACCGATTACCATATTTCTCGGCATGTGGTTAGTACGTTCAAACGCTTAACCACCACTACCACACACCGCGACCTTATCCATTTTCACTAAATAGACGGAGTACCACAACCCCGCCCGTAACCCTTATATTGCAGTGTGTAGTAAGCATCCAACTCCTATAATTCTTGCGAGTGACAGGAAATCACTCGACTTCTACTAAACCATTAGCTTAGCCATCTAGCGACCTATACATGTTAGTATTCAAACATAGGTACCTAGGATCATGCAACTAAGGTTTCAAGCAACTCCTACAACTTAAATGCACCAGTAGATAGGAATAATAATAAGTTATATAATAGGTAGAAATACTGGGTTATGCTTCGGAGCTTGCCTTCCTGAGTAGAGCTAGCCTTGGGCTCTTCTGAATTTTGGTTCAGGTCTTCAGTAGCTTCAGTTAGGTTCACTTGAGCTTCACGCTGCTCACTCTAGGACTCCAGCATCCATTCACTCGTTCCATCGCCAAGAGTAGTCGTATCTATATGAAATGCACATGCATGAGTTGTGGTGACGATAACAATTTAAGATTTATTTCACTATAAAGTTGCAATCTAGCAAGACTTATGTTGAAAAGTAGAACACTTTCATTTTCATCCTCCTTGGCAATCATTTATAGAGTACTGTTTAACACCAACTAGTTCAAAATGAAGCTAGGGGGTTTGCTATTTTTCATTTTATTGATGTGTGGAAAAAGACATTTTGCTCAATTAACACTAGGATAACATGTAAAAGCCAAAATGAGGGTCACATATACTTTATGGTGCTGAAATTTTTATGCAAAGTAAATCTCTGAGTAAAGAGTCTACTGTAAAATTTTCAGACCATTTTTGAGCATCAGGTATAGTAGCAAAAATCAATTTAACAGCTACTATTAGCACAAAGAAATAAATCCCCAGGCTATAGAATGTAAGTTCTGGTAATGATATTTTCACTGGAGATTGGATTCTTTAAGATGAGCTTGCTGTAAAAGTTTCAGAAATCAAAGAGCTATATATCAGGCATGAAAAATAAGATACTAAATCATTGCATAGATCAAGATAAATTTCCACAGGCTAAAATACTGAGTTACAGAGGCTCAAATTTTTCTAGCATGTTTCTAACCCCAAGTGGAAGCTCCAACAAAAATATCAGATTTTTCCAGGCAGAGAAACTATTTTTCATGATTTATTCTATTTCTCCCGACCCAAAATCATTTGGCCCAGTTAGACTTACAAAAAGTTCTCAATCTTTTCCTACAGCAACTAGGCATCAAACAAAAGGTAATGTAAAATTTTCAGCGCATGAAACACCAGAGAACATTTCGAAGTAATAAATCTATTTATCCTAGACATAAATCAAGATCTAAATAAACCTATAGCTAAACATGTCCAATGACCACCAGATTTTTACACAAGGTTAATAATCTAGCATGCAACACACTGACCAAAAATGGAAGCCGTGCAGTTTATAGAACATGAGATCTAATTAAGTGTCCAATAACCTTGCATTTATCCTACAGCAAAACACATTGAGAAAATGAAAAAGTGGATGTAACAAAAGTTGTAGATCTAGTTACAAGGAACACAGAAAAATTTATTTTGCATTTCTATGATTTTTCTACAATTTTTAAACAAATTTACAAGTTTGCTGTTTTTGAAAACAAAAAGGAAAAATAGATTTGCAGCTAGGCCCCTAGAAATTTAATTCTAATTGCGAAGGGGTCCTTCCCCGGCGGGGAAACAGGGGACGTGCTTGCCGGCCAAAATCGAACGGATTGGCTCGCCGGCGGTGAGGGGAAAGAGGGGAAGGGGCTAGAGGGATCCACGAGCTACCTCTGGGTGTGCTTGTTCAGGATTGGGGAGGACCGGAGGAGGGTCACTGGCGTAAGCAGCGGCTCGCCGGCGGCGGCGGCTCTCCGGCTGCTCTGTGCGGCGGGGAGGAGGCCTGGAAGCTTCACGATGCCATGGGGAAGCTATTTGTGGGGTCAATTGGGGCTGAGGTGAAGCAGACAAGGGGGCTCAGCGGCGAGCTGCCCGCGGCGGCGGTGGAGATGGTGGCCGGCAGCGCTCCGGCAAGGGATGGCGAGCGGGTTTGGGCCAGGGAGGTTCACTAGGAGGTGGGCAAACTCATTGATGGCTCGGTTGTAGTGGAGGAGGGCCAGGGAGGGAAGGTCCACGGTGAGGTGGATGCGGCGGCGGCAATGGCGGCGGCGGCGGCAATGGCGGCGGCGGCGGCGGTGGTTCCTGGGCGCGAGCAGGAAGGGGCAGGTGTTTCTGCAAGTGGAAGGGGAATAGAGAGGGGGGTGAGGATGTCTCTTGGTGAGGCAAATGGGGGAGAGAGGGGCTGCAGAGGAGGGGCGTGGTTGTGGAGAGGCAACAGGCGGTCGTGGTGACCAGCACGCTCGTGCGCGGCGCACCGGCTCGTGCATGGCCGAGACGTGGCCAAGGCGAGGGAACGACGCGGAGCTGGTCGGGGGCTTGCCCTGGCGCTGCCCGGCGTCAGGCATCGTCCGCCAGGTGGCCGGCGGCCTCTGCCGCGCGAGCAGGCAAACAGGGGAGAGAGGGGGAAGAGAGAGAGTAGAGAGAAAAAATTTGACCATGTTTGACTCCAATTTTTCTAAAAAAATATGAACTGTGCTAAAAAAAATTTGAATATGAAAGTTGCTCATAATTTCAAGATTTTCAACTTTTTTCCTACTACTTTTTCATCTGAGGCTTATATTTTGAATTATAAATCAGATTCTTATAGTAAGGTTTAAAGCCTTCTTGCAAATTCAAATTTTTCTCAAACATTCATGCAACAACTTGAAAATTTTCCAACATGAAAGTTGCTCTATTTTTTAAACCCTACATCTTTTGATTTGGGCAAACCTTTAATTGAGCCATATTTTTGGAGTTATGCCCATTTTCTATTTATTTGTATATTGGAGTGTTCATAAATCATGCATTTCTGAAGATAGAAACATACACACTTTATCTACATGAAATGCTCATATGCAAAGATGCTTGATGACATAGATGTAGTCATGATGTATGATAATAATGCAAGGTGTCATTCTCATTTATGTTTCCAACACCTAGGGTGTCACAGGTTTGTTGTAATCGAGTACTTTGTTTCAAGTTTGTCGATTCGCAGTTCTAATTTTGAACTTTTTCTTTTCAAGTCTGGCAGCTAAGATGCCGTGAAATACAGCATCTGGTTATGATGCTGTGGTGGGAAAGACCGTCCCTTCCACCACAGTGGATTCGTCAAAGGGGACTGGGACTACTCAACCGGCGAGTAGTTCCAATGCTAGTGACGCCGGGAATGCGGGTGGCAGTGCCGTGGTCGTCAGGCCGCCCCCTAAGTTCGGCATGAGAAAGCTTGCCGTAATAAGGGCGTCTACATAAGTTTCTTAAAACTTGTTTGTAGATTTCTATTTTTGCACTAAATCTGTCTTGACTCTAATGTGCATTTTTAGTGATGCGCTCTAGGAGGCAAGGGGGACCACTGAAATCAATTCAGCCCCCGAGCCTATAGCGCAGAAGCCTTTGAGTACTCCAGATATGGATACTCATGAGGCGAAGGAGATGGCGAATTCTATGATGCGGAATTCACCACTCCCAGATGCTGAGAGGAGCGATGAAAAGCTCCCGGAGGAGGAAGAGGGAAGCAAGAAGCTTCCAAAAGAAGGAGGAGGCGAGAAGCTTCCTGAGGAAATCCCCACAAGTAAACTTATTATGCCTTTTGCAGAGGGAGTACTTCCTTTTTTTCCTCTTCTTTGGTTTTATAACCCTATTTTTCCTCTAGATTCACAAAATCCAGGGAATACTATGGGAAGAATTGAGGAGGCGCCGCATACAAAAGCGGTCTCTATGGTGCAGGCGAGTACTTCCATTGCTTCCCCAAGGAGTACCCTACCATAGGAGGAGAAGCTAAAGCTTGCTCACAGGCTTTTGACGGTAAGTAGTCGAATGATTCGAGTACTTGTGTATTTATTAAATCGAGTAGTATGTACTGATCTTTTTGGCTATTCACTTTTTGTAGGAAGTGTTAGAGCAGGGGTAGCCAGCCCCGGGATGACTCGGAGCTAATTGTTCTTAGAGAGCAGGTGAAAAAGCTCTCATCCGAAAAGGCTACACTCCAGGAGAAGAACAAGAAGCTCTCCAAAGCCAAGAAAGGTTAGTCTTTAGCACATATATAATGCAGTCGACTAGGTTGTTTCGCCTGGTATTTATAAGTTTTTCTTTTAATCGAGTACACAGCCTTCTCAAAATCATTAAGGATTGAGGAAAGCTTGGTACTGGATCTAAAAATTCTTATGTACCGAAACACAGATGAGATCGAAAAGCTCAAGTAGATCAAAGAGGATTCTGACCAGGAGATGGCGACAGCCCTCCAACAACTAAAGGACTTGTCAAAGTTTCGGAACTCGATGCAATGAGAGCTTGAAGAGCTGAGAGATCTAAAAGATGCTGCTCAAGCCATGTCCAACATTGTGGACATCCCAGAGGGGAACGAGGACGAGCCGCTCACGTTGGCGGGGAGACTTCATAAAGTACCTGAGAGTTTTGAAAGGTACATCTCCACAACCACCCGATAGTACATAGGACATGTACTTGGGTTGGTGAAGTCTTACTGGCCATGTACTCCGCTGGATCCGCTTGGGGAGGGTGCAAAGGCTGATTGCAGCGATGACCAATTTGGTCAGTATCTGGAAGAAACCTCCTCCGTAGTGGATAAGATAGTGGAGTCTTTGAACAAGTCTTGATCTTCATGGTTTTCTGTAAGATGATTGGCGTTTGATGCCTCAAGTACTTTGTACAAATATTTGAATTTGTGTATCGTTTGAGTACTTGTTTATTCTGTAAGATCTCCTGATATGTCGAGTAGTAATACAGGAAGTATCATAGATAAATCTTCGTAAGTTCTGGCAACATCGCGCCTAGTCGATCTTAATTGTAGATACAAGGTGTTGTATCCATGGATGTTCTCCTTAAGAGGCGAAAAGTACTCGATTGAGGACTCTAGTGCTAACCGATTAGGATTGAATCCCGTAGGATTAACCAGGTGGGAAAAGCACTTTTCAAGGGGACAGTTAGGTTGTAGCCATATATAAATTTCTTCTAGAAAGAAATGTTTGGGTTAGAGTGGTGCTCTTATGAATTTGGTTGTTCAAGCAAATGGGAAGACTCTCGTCAACTACTCGGGGTACCAAGAGAAAATAGAACACCATATGAACTTGTTGGCCCGAGTAGGCGGAAAAGGCTCCCGTCAGCTACTTGGGACAACAAGTCCTTAGTGTAACACCCTTGGTGGACCAAGCGAGCGGGAGACTTACATCAAGTGCTTGGAGAACCAGGAGCTTAGGAAGTATCCTAGTTGTGTAGGTGGACAGGAGGCTCTCGACAACTACTCGGGGTACCAAGAGAAAACGGAACACCCTATGAACTTGATGCCTCGAGCAAGAAGGTGAATCCCTTCAAATACTCAAGGCAACAAGCCCTTAGTGTAACACCCTCGGTGGTCCAAGCAAGCGGGAGACTCATGTCGACTACTTGGAGAACTTCATTTTTGTTATGTTCCTTGAATTTGGGGTAATTTTCAAAGTTGACCGGTTAGGATAGATCTCATCTGGTCACCCAAGTGGGAAAAACTTTTTGAAAATATCCACAATCTACTCGAGCCAGCGAGTAGGGTGCCCTTTACCCAAGGACTGGAGTAATTTCTAAAATAGTCCTGTTAGGATGAACTCCGTCGAGTTAACCAAAACGAAAATATTTTAGAAATATCCAAAAACTTACTCGAGTGAGCGAGTAAGGTGTCCTACCCAAGGACATAATGATTTCTAAGATAGACCTCTTAGGATGAACCCCGTCGAGTTATCCAAGATGGAACTATTTTAAAAATATTCAAAACTTACTCGAGCAAGCGAGTAAGTTGTCCTACCTAAGGACTGGAGTGATTTCTAAGATAGACCTGTTAGGATGAACCCCGTTGGGTTATCCAAGATGGAACTATGTTAGAAATATCCAAAACCTACTCGAGCCAGCGAGTAGGGTGTCCTACACAAGGACTGGAGTGATTTCTATGATAGACCTGTTAGGATGAACCCAGTCGAGTTACCCAAGATGGAACCATCTTAGAAATATCCACAACCTACTCGAGCCAGCGAGTAGGGTGTCCCATTACAAGGACTGGAGTGATTTCTAAAATAGATCTGTTAGGATAAACCCCGTCGGGTTAACCAAGATGAAAATATTTTAGAAATATTCAAAACTTACTCGAGCGGGCGAGTAAGGTGTCCAACCCAAGGACTAGAGTAATTTCTAAGATAGGTGTTGACGCTCACTAACGATCATTTCTAGGCGTCAACTTGATCAGAAAATCATGAGAGTTTGCATTTCTTACACGCATCCTTACCCAATAAAATCCCTAAACCACACTTTACCTATTAGTAGTCGACTTGTAGGGAAATCAACTTTTTATTGAAAACTTGTCGTGATTACAAAGATTGTAAAGTGAAAGGCTCTGACTCTTAGGACCTATCCCTTGCTCATAGTAAAAAGCACGTGAGTAATGGTTTACATGACTGAATATGAAAAATATTCGAGGGTAATTCTAATTGACATAGTAGTCGACTAGATTTTGGGTAAAGTTTCCTTCACCAAGGGTGCCCCGAGGGCTTTGCGGAGTGAGTTGCACTCGAAGATCGTATGGGAGCTCTTTGGATGCATGAAGCACTTGCGTAAGAGCATTTTGTTGATCTTGTCACCTCCAAGAGGTGTTTCTCCATGGTGTTGGGTGCGGGGCTTACCCTGAGGGAGGGCACTTGCCGGCTTGCGTTTCTTGAAGGATGCGGAGGCGTGTGCTGGGATGCGATAGTTGGAAGAAGGGCTATATGCCTCTATTTCCTCGTGCTCCTTTCTCCTTGAGATGATGACGTTGCGTGCGTCACGACCAATGTTGATCATGTTGCGAAGATCGCTGTTGGAGTAGTCGTAGTTGGAGTAGTCGTAGTTGTCACCCTACTGTTTTTGTTGGAGATTGGCGACGCGCTGGCGCCTGAACACCCTTTTCTGATTAAGCAGGCGACAATGCTCGTAAAGGTCTTCTGCTGCTGGCTGCTCTTTTAGTTGGACAGTTACTGTGACTGCTGGAGGAGGTGCAGGTGGGTCTTGCTTGATAGTAGCTTCGACTTCTGTGGCTGCAGGAGGAGTAGTTTCCACGTTGTCGGAGAGGTACTCGTCATAGTCTTCAGAATTGAAGTCATCGAGGTTTAGACGTTCCATCGAATCACCCTCTGATTCGTGGAGTTCAGATATGCGAACCATGAGGATTTCATGGCAGAGATCCTGAACTTCTTGGTCTTGTTTGCTTGCTGATGGGTCTATCGGGGTGCCTTGCTGGAAAGGGAGATCTATTGGCTGAGGGCTGAGAGCCTTGAGAACTTGGGGGTGTGTCTCCTCTAGGCGCACAGTCTGTCCTTGCGGTGTTGCATATATGACCAAGTTTGGGAGGGAGTCCTGATCGGACTTGGAATCCTTAGTTGAGTTGGATTCGACTTCCTTGTTAAACTGGATTAGGTCATCCAGTTCATCCTCCGGGTCATAAAAGTACTCGGAGTCGGAATCGGTTAGGCCACCGATTTTGGAATATGTGTGCTTTGGGTGAGCGAGAAGTGGGATGCCCATCTCTACACAGAGGGCATTCTCATTCATCCAATGTAGCCACAATTGTGTAGGAGTTAATCCTTCTGGCTCTTTAATCCAGGGTTTGTCGAAGATCGACTTGCTAGATTGTTTAGGAGCTTTAGATTTCCCCTTTTTAAGCTTGACTAATTCCCATAAAGCATCTGCCATCTGGGGTGGATGGGCCATAGCATCCATAAACAAGTCGATGTTGTCTGACCAATCCTTGAGATCGTCGAATAGTTCGAGGTTGTCATGGCTTTCCATGAACTGGTCGAAATCCTGATCGAATAGAGGATCAGAAATATCCGTTGGTTCAGGACTCCACTTGTGAGCAGGTCTCGGTGAAGGAATCTGGGGTTTCCCAGAGGGAGACGGTCCCAACCGAACAAGCCGGGGGTTTGCCTCTTCGGGTTTCCCATAGGTTTCTCCTCCCGAGTTTTGCTTCTTGTTTTGCATAGTGCTTCGGCCATCTTAATGCAGCTGATGAGCTTAGAATCTACTCAATCGATCCCTGAAAACAACTCGCCTGACCGTTTTCGTGGTGGGTTTAATGTTTCTGGGTTCTGCTGTATGCCGGTTGAGCAAGGAGCGGATTCTACAAGCTTGATGCACCCCTCTATCGATTGTGAGACCCGAAATACTCCATCGAGTAGTTCCGTGTTGACGATCTTGGGGCGTTTGATTTACTTGAGGTAAGTCACGTATTTTCCGAGGATTTCGGAAAAGTGGAGATTTTCAGAATCAGAGTTTGTATCGGACTCGGCTAACTCGTGGATTCGAGTTGGAGTCGACACATTTTCTGCGATATCCGAGTTAAGCTCGAGTGGAGCTTGTTTTCCGTCGAGTTCTGCAGTCTTGCAGATTTCAGCGGGTTGGTTGATGGTTTTTAGCTCAGGCGAATTGGGCGTGACGAGGTGACTGGAGAAGCCGCCCGATCCATCAGCCGTGCAAGCCTAGGAGCCGAAAACGAGAGTTGTGCCCTCGGGCACGTTGTTGGCATTGCTTGATCCGGACATTGAATTCGCCAATGAACTCGCCGAATCCCCTACCTGGCGCGCCAGCTATCGGTGTTTACTGCTAAGCCTGCTCAGGGATACCCCTAGCAGTAGGATTATAGGTAGGGATCAACTACTCTGGAACTCGATGGTACAAGGAACACAAAGATTTAGACAGGTTCGGGCCGCGAGTTGTGTAATACCCTACGTCCTGTGTGGTTGTTTGTATTGCCTTAGGTGTTGATGTTTTCAGGGACACCCTGCCCGTCCTTATATATCCGGGGGGTACAGGGTTATATGGAAAGTTCTAGCCGAGTACAGTTGGAGTCCTACTACAACACAATCGGGTAGTTTCCTTTGTACTACAGCTAGTTTTATGCCTATTCGGATAGTTACAAGAGAGGTAAGGTACATCCATGAGCTATCCCTTACTCTAGAATATTCTATGCCTATAAGCAGTCCCGCTGCCCCGGGTCTGACATCAATCCCACTTCAATTACCTATAAATTTAGGGTTATTTCTTGCTAGGATTCCAGACATGTGGATAATATAGAATCCAAAAAATGCATTCATCATCACATGGAATTCTATTAAGATATTATATGAAAGTCGAATTTCTTCCATTCTCATTTGAGAATGCGAATACAAGGAGGTATTTTGTGTTTGGGAAAGTATGAAGAAAAAAGGATTTTGAATCCTCCCTTTCTTTTGATTTTTTCCCTTAGAAAAATAACTCAATCAAAATCCAATTATCTTTTCTACGAGAACGAAATACTTGGTATGCCTAATATACTTAGTTTAACATTTACCTATTTTAATTTTGTTCTTTGTCCGAATAGCTTTTTCTTCGCCATATTACCCAAAGCTTATGTCATTTTCAATCCAATCGTGGATGTTATGCCTGTCATACCTGTACTCTTTTTTTCTATTAGCATTTCTTTGGTAAGCCTCTGTAAGTTTTCGATAAAACCTTCACTGTCTCTGTCTGCCAATGTATTCATTCCATTAAACATGGATAAGAGCCAAGAAGTCTTATATTATGAACCTTCAATTCTAAAACTGAAATTCTTCAACATTGAATGTATAGCTGCAGCAATAAATTTGGATTCGCCTTTCTATCCCCTGCAGTTACATTGAGCAGGTACCTTTAGGACCCCCCACAATACCTAAACTAATTTTTTATATTGATAAGAGTGCTTATTATAAAAAGATTCTTGAAACTTTTTTAAGAATTAATTTTTTGCATTTTTAGGTGTCAAAATAAAAAACCATCCTAGTGGATCTGTGCGGCAAGGAAAAATGGGTAATCTATTCCTTAACCAAAATAATCTTGGAGCTTATGTAATGCTTACTCTCAAATTTTTGGGATCCTCTTTATTTTCCTCTTCTTCTTTTTTTGAACGAAAACCGTGGGGCAAAGCCCCCTGGCAGCAGGAAAATATATTAAAAGAAGAACAAGTTTACAAAAAGGCCCAACCAGGGGTTAGGCAAGGAGAAGCAAAGGTAGAAGAAGAGGGGGAAGGATAGAGAGGGGGGAGGGGCAGGGATACAAATTACAACGCATTAAACCAACAACGATTGGAGTGGTGTAAGCCAGGCTTTAATTTAATAAAATGATCCTTCAATTCTTTCTTGAAAGCTGATTTCCAAGAGGCAAGGTTGGGAATCTTTCCATTAAAAATGAGAGCATTACGCTCATTCCAAATGCACCAAGCAGCAACCATAAGGATTTCCATGAAGAAGGGCTTTGTAAAGCTTTGCTTAGATAAAAAGACCTGATGTACACTAGCATTCTCCTCCCAAGTGATTCCCAGGGCAAACCATCGACTGACAGCAGAGGGGCAATCAAAAAAATAAGTGCTCCAAGGTTTCTTCTGTCCCATCATGGCAGAGAACACAGTTATATCCTTGCTCTAGAAATTTCTTTCTTGTCCTTAAGATATTCCTGGTATTAAGCCTGTCATCGAGGAGAAGCCAAGAAAAAAATTTGATTTTTAGGACGCATTTGGACTTCCAAATCCAGATAACCACCCTATGAGGCTGCAATTCTCTGAAATGATGTTGATAGAACTTGCTGGAGGAGTATTTCTTTATTTTCCTCTTTATATAATGACCTAGAACATAATATATTCTTTGTTTCCATCTTTATCTTTGGATTCTTACCTAATGATTCAGGACATAATTCTAGGCGTGAGGAGTAAAAATCCAAAAAAATGGAAATCTTTTTCTTACAAATTGGATTTATTTCGTACATTTATCTATGAGAAAATCCAGGTGTCCGAATTCCTTACAATTCGAAAGTCTCAAATGATCCGAAGGGGCGGAAAGAGAGGGATTCGAACCATCGGTACAAAATAATTGTACAAGAGATTAGCAATCCGCCACTTTAGTCTAGTTAGCCACCAACCGGTACTAAATTGTTTCCAAAGAATCTTGCCGTTGTCGGCAGACCTATGTTAGTACTGGTTGGTACCTTCAGCCAGTACTGATTGGCTCCCCAAGGCACTGTTCAGTAGGACCGGTACTAAACTCATGCGTTAGTACCGGTTTAAAATGTGGCTGGCATTAACGCCAGCGACGAGTATGAAGATTTGTAGCGGTGAGCACTCCCCCAAAATGGGCACAGCGGAATGCACAAAGCTGCCTAGGTTTAGGGCAGGGCACAGTTAGATTTTCTTCACCTCGTCCCCCGCGTCGCCCTAGGGGCGACTCGGGCGGTCGCCTTCTGTGCCGCGCCTGCCGCCCGCCATCGTCGCCTCCTCTGGCCCCCGTCGCCCCTAGTCTCTGGCCACCTAGCCGGTGGTAGGGGAGGCGGGGTCCATCCCCTAAAGATCTAATTCATTATTAGGTTTTTTCCAATAATTTTCCTTTCCTCCAGATTAATTAGGTTAAGTCTTGGATCGTCTTTTCGATGTTTTCGATCTGGCTTTCTATGTCGTATTGGATCTTCTCTAGGGGATGTGTCGTTTTCTTCGGAGACGCCATGTTCTTCGTTGAGGGATCGAGGTACGTTGGCCTAATCTTCTTTCAGGAGGGATTGGATCTGTTTTTCCCTATGGTGGAATTGTCTTTCCGGATACTGGTGCTTTTGCTGGCAGCAGCGGATCTGCTCTTCTGGCCACCGCCGTTGGTGATGGCTAACGGCGATGGCGGATCTTATGTTTGGTTCAACCTTCAGAAGATATGGTCGATGTGTTTTCGGCACCCTTTACTCCCTACAACGGTTGAGCATACAGCACCTCTTTTGCGGCCTCCACATCTGTGGAGTCTTTTGTTGGTGGGAACTGCGGTTCTGTTCGGATCTGGTGTTGTTCCATGGCGATAGAGTTTCCTGAAGCAGTGGACGGCGCCGGTTGCAAGGAAGATGAAGGATAGAGATCTAGTGGTGTGCTTCAATGTAATTTTATTTTATGTTGAGGTATCAGTTGTAAAAGAGGTTATTTTTTAATGAAATCCGATCCCTTTCTAATAAAAAGCTGCCTGGGTTTTATTCCTATCCGGAGTACCTATCATTTCCGTACATTCCCGATATATTTTGTCTTGTTGCATATTTTATATTTATACAGGTACAATGCATTTGAGATGATTGGAACAGCTATTGTATCACTATATGTTTAACCAGCCTACAGCCTGTGCCGGCGAGCGCCGGCTGGCCGGCCTGAATAGCGGCTGGCAATATGGCCGATTGATTCCCTCTTCTATCATTTCCTTCTCTCTTCATTATTGCCTTGCCAGAAGCACATCGTTTCTCCGTGTGTCTCCGTCCGGCCACTGCGCGCCGCCAGCTCCCCGGACGCCAGGGACGGCCCGACGCCAATTGCAAGTGTTGTCCCGGCAGCCAGCTCCCCGGACGCCAGGGACGGCCCGACGCCAATTGCAAGTGTTGTACCGGCAGATCAAGGCTAGTTTGTTCGATCATACTTGTTATCATTAAATGATCCCTTTCATGCTTCAAGTCCCTATTCTAATATTCTGATCGAGCTGGAAGTTATTAATTGTATTAATTATCTTCTGAAATCGTATCGTCGATGTGCGTAGCATCCTATCTTATTTAATCGGTCTCTGTTGGTTGAAGTCGAGTGATTAACTGTAGGAGTATTTGTTACCGCACGAAGAGCTTTTAATCTTATTTGTTACTGTGCAAGCAAAGCTGGAATAGTGGAGCTATCTGCAGCAAGTCGTTTCATGCTGGTTCTATTTTTGTTTTCAAAACAGAGCAAATACGTAGGAAGTCCTTGAACAGAAAAACTGAAAAGTTTTATCAAACATGTACATACATCTACAAAAAAAAAAATCTTTCTAGATCGCAAGCAAATATAGTTAATTCTAAATGGGCAAAATTCACATCAGTACAAATGAGTTTTTAAGATTGGAAATTACTACATAGACTATGTTTGAAGATTGTGTAGAGTGTATATATCAAATAGTATCTTTAATCTTTTATGTTAAATACTATTTTTGACTATAGATAACGAATTAACACTTTTCACAATTCAAAGCACCATATGTTAAAATAAATTGAAAAGGCTAATCAAGGAAAAAGTCTAGATTACTCCCTTAAGTATCGTCAAAGTCTAGATAACTCCGTAAACTATTTCTTAGTTCAATTTACCCCTTAAACTATGTCATTTGGTCCAATTACACCTTAATAAGATTTATCTTTTTATTTATATATGCACAGATGAAGTCCTGGGTTAAAATTTTGCAGTTTGATAGCTGACATCATAACATATTCTAGAAAAATATAGAAAGAACTTTTAATCATTATTTTTTTAAGGTATGATATTTAATAGTAAGTTAACCTTTATCATACAAAAATATACAAAAATTAATGTTGAAAATAATATATACTTGTGGAGATGCACGTGCCACAAGTACGTGTTTAAAGAACAATTATAGTTAAGAATATTTAAGTTGCATCAAGACTACTAAATATTTAAGTTGCATCAAGACTTCTAATTTAGACGCAATCTTATGTTAGGAATAAGGCAGGTTTTCAATTTAGTAAATTTAGACGAATTTGGGCGCCATCTTATGATATGAATTAGGTTGCATGAATTCTCCAACAAAGACAGTGTTATAGGCGATAGATGCAATGTGTATAGTATGGGAAGCCGGGTAGAAATTATATGATGCTCTCACAACTGCGCTCCTTTTTGAACTGCAGCAAGAATAGAAGTGTGTTAAAAACTGCAATATCAGGTGATTGCACCCACCACCAAGCACAGGGTTCGTTTTTCTGAACTCCAGGCGATAACATAGGGTGCTGCATCTTTGATTCATAGTGCTCCATTCCAACAACACATGGCCTGACTCCATCCCAGTATCCAGTTATTGCGTGCCACAGGTACACATAGCTGAATTATTTGACATAAAAATTTGTCATTTCTAAACTGAATAAGACAACAAATTATCGAATGGTGACATACTTCAGCTCATGTTTTCCATTAATTTCATTGACAATATGTGCGAGGCCTTTTGTTGGATCGTCTTCCCTGTGACCCTCCCTCCAATTTTTCTGAAACTTGTGGTTCTCCTTAATATGAGTCAACCTGTTTGCAAAGCTGATAGATAGAACAGGCAAAGTTCAGAACCTGAACTCAAACTCCCTAGACTTTGTACAGAAATCAAGTATAGCTAGCAAAGCATAATAGGTTTCCTTCTTACTTGACTGACTGAACTCAAACTCCCTAGACTTTGTACAGAAATCAAGTATGGCTGGCAAAGCATAGTAGGTTTACTTCTTACTTGGCTGAGTTATCAGTTAAGCATGCA
Source organism: Panicum virgatum (assembly GCF_016808335.1). Lineage (NCBI taxonomy): Eukaryota > Viridiplantae > Streptophyta > Magnoliopsida > Poales > Poaceae > Panicum > Panicum virgatum. Next base: position 24,417,812 of record NC_053150.1, on the reverse strand, counting down.
ATTCCCACAGGATCCATACCGACTGATTGCCAGCCGTCGTCAATTCTGACACACTCAGGAGAAACTCCACCTTTTTGAAAGCTGAAAGTAAAGAAAAAGATATATTGGGTGTCTCGGTACACTGATAATGTGGTAGAATTATTGAACAATAATATGGTAGAATTTAGTATTTGAGGATACGTTGTAAGATCAGTAAAGACCTCTGTAATCCCTCTCACTCCTTCAGCAGTACGTTGGTGTAAAATGCATCCCATGTGCACCAACCAAACCAGTTTTGAATGTCTGGCATCTACAGCAAGTTGAACGTTCAGAACTCTGAAACAAACAGAAATAAAAAATGCAGATACCATTTCTTCAAGAAACATCTCACTACCTTTTCCTTTTCCATGTGACAAAACGTCTGCAAGTGCCTCTCAACAGCTCTGCAGCAAGTTGATTGATGTTATTTCACATAGCAAGCTATGCATTTAAAGAAAGTGGCTAGCAAATTGAATTAGAAACATAAACGAAATGAAACACACAAAATAGTGGATTAAAATAATGATGTTTATCAGAGATGGCATTGACTTACTTCATTGAATTTGTGATAACTTCAAATGGATCCCATCCAGCACCGATGAAAACAAGATGGGTGCCTTTAAAGGATTCCACATCTGGATCACCTGAATTATGGTGACAAAAAACACTATTATATCACATGACACTGTACCAAGTCAAATAAGTGATATTTATATATGGTTGCCTTAGTTACCACTCTCCAAGCAGATCTCCAGCTCATCATTAGCATTCCCCTGAAGAACAGCACAGAATGAGCCCTCCAGGAGGGAGACAGTGTACACCACAGGTTGCTCGGTGCATGTGACTGAGATTGCCCTGCCGAGCTCGAGCATTGACAGACTTGGGTGGCAGCTTGTTGCTCATACCGATATGCATGAGGAAGACCATAAAGCAAAAGGGTCAAATTACATGTTCCTACAGATCACAAACTAATGAACATTTAGGCAACATGGATAGGCCTGCTACCATGAAATTGCAACAAATCTTCAGAAAGTGTGCCCGTGCTAATGCCACGGGTGCATTAACTGAAAGTGGTTAACCAATTAGTTGGTTGACTTAGCATACACTGTCAGAGTCATTCGAATTCCAGCTAAATGGCCATGAAAGACATGAACCTACAAACAGAAAGTAAATGGCCATTGTTCAGAATTTTAGAAAAAAATGCTAATGATATATCACTGGTCAGAGCTCACATGGCCCCCACCACCTCCCAAAAAAGCTCATGCTAACATATTGCTAAACCAAGAGGAATACTTCATTTACAAGTAAAATTCCAATTAATCTGGGAAAATAGATATATTTATTCATATAAGGAATGGTAAGAGGCCTACAGAATGGAGCATGATAAATAAGTCAGTGGCACAAGCAATGCTTACTGATCAATAAGTCTGGAGAACCACCACAAATATTGGTTGTTTGCATTGTCAAAAATATTCCAATGGCTTTGAATGCTGAAATGACAAGAAGTTCAACTTCAGTTTGTGAAGTCTGAAACATCCAAATGCAAAAAAAAAGGGGCCTCTGCTCAACACAGGACCTACAACTCAAAACACCTGCAAGAAGAACAAAACACAAAAAAAAATTCGATGGTTGAGATAGGTAGATATCTCATGATGTAGATATTAAAGCTTGCTAATTCAGAAACAGAAAAGCTCCAAAAGGACATCTTTCACACCGAAAATTTTAAGCATTGCAGCAGAGAAAAAATACATTGAATCGAGGCAATATTGCATACAGATTCAATCTTCTAGTAATGCAGCACACACCCGTTCCCTAGATAGACCTTAGTTAATCAAACATTTGACAAGTCATGTATGTGCATGCATTAAAATCATGCGAATGAGACCACGACACAATTGAATACTCGGGAACCTGCCCAAATATCTGAAATGAAACTACAGAAGAGATAACCATTAGCACATCTAAAGGTTCCTATCACAAATGCTGATGCTGTATTCGTGAGGGCATCGGAATAAAGACAAACCTAGGATGATGAATGCATCATGTATCTTCCTCTGGTGTTAACTCAATGATTTCACCTTGCCATAGTTGCCTAGTACAATTGACAATATATTCTGTTCTCCTTAATTTATCTTTTTTTGTCCATTTTCATCACAGAAGACAACGGAGGGATAAACAAAATTAAGTCATTGTACCATGAGAGTACTCAATTTGTTGAATTGGGAGTACATAAATTGTATCAGGAGGTAAATTGAACTAAATAACATAGTTTAGAGATCAAATTGAACCAAAAGACCGTTAAGGGTTATCCAGACTTTGACCTTAATTGAGGTGAGTGATTTTGTTGTGGAATCCAACAAGGTTAGATAAACACATTGTTATGTACAATAATATGATATTACTATCTTCTAGTCCTACCAAACATCCTAAACAGTTTTTAAAAATCAGAAACATCCTTAGCATTTTATCATTCCGGTAAGATGGGCTAACACTTCTACAAAATAGCATATCAGTCTTAAACAATACTCTCGTCCATATTTCATCCTAGGACTAATCTATGCATTAGTCTCGGATCCAATGGCTAGGAGGCTGGCGAGGTCTTTAATCTAGGTTCGGGTTATCACTAAAGGATCCTCCGCATGTTAGTCTAAAAGGAAAGCATCTTGTATAGAGTCATATGTGTTGTGTAGGTATCGTGATAAGGAAGATATGTGTGAGGCAAGAGGCTGTGAGTTTAAATCCCACGCACTGCTTGGTTGAGTGTGCTTGTGCAAATTAAATTTTTGAACTTGTAGACTCTTTAGTCCTGGATTTTGGGGACTAAAGTCCGTTTGTGTACTACTGTAACAGGTAATGTTTGATCTTTGTAGCAAAGGATTATATGGAGGGACATAGCAGCACGCTTGAAAGCTATAAAATCGGTGGGACAATTCAGTTAGGATCATTTTGGAAAGTCAAGGTTGCCACGAACAATTTAACTGGTCAGAAAGTTGCTGTCAAGGTTATCAAGCGTGATGACGACACGATGAAGAGTATTGGAATGGAGGAGAAAGGTGCGCATAATACATGCATGCTGCATGCTGAGTCCTTAGTCTACAAATAGCTTTACTGTATTGGCAACGTATCTGGTGGAAACCGCAACCTTCATGAAAACTCGTGTAAACCACAGCAAAAATTGTCCAAATTCACCAAAAAAAATTACACATGTAAATGATATGAAGAGACACAATCTTGTCAAATATCTTGTCCAAACTCGACTTCGTTTGTGAGATATAAAAATAACAAATTTCTTTAAAATTTGTTATTTTTATATCTCACAAACAAAGTCGAGTTTGGACAAGATATTTTACAAGGTTGTGTATCATCATATCGTCTATATATGTGGTTTTTTGGTGAATTTAGATGACTTTTTTGTCATAGTTTGCACGGGTTTTCACGAAAAATAGTGGTTTCCACCAGATATGTTCCCGACTGTATTTTCATACATATATCACATATCTATACTAAGCTGATGGACAAATATATGAACAAAAGAATGAGGATGACGACGGAGGCTAGGAGAAAAAATTGTTTACATGTGGGTCCACTAACAATTTGAGAGGTGTGCAAAATGTTGAAGGGATGGATTACCTTTTGTACCAACATGGAAGGGTCACGGAACTCCAAACTACGCATGGTGTCACCGTTTAGTTAACAAGATTGACATTTTAGTTTAGCACTAGAACAAAACCACCTCTCTCGTTGCCATGAAACACCCACTGAGACTGGCCTAAGGGCGGCAGTTCCAATGTATGGTTTCTAATGTTTGATTTTAGGAGACCTGAGTGCAATTAACCTTCACTTAGAGCTTTCCAATGCATAGTTTCTATAGTAGTTCCTATAGAGAAGACTAACAAAGAGAGATCAGCTGTGGCAACAAGGTCTGTAACGGATCACGGCCGTTACAATGCTCCTTGCCACAGCTGATCGATTTGAACGGCTAGCTGTTGAACTGATTCAACTGATCAGCCTGTTGGCTTCAACAAGCGAAGTCCAAGCAGAATAGGAGAAGATTCGATAGTACAAAGGGAATGGAATATAAAAAATATACACTATATTCTTCAAAAAGTATTAACCAAGATTCATGTGCACCACCGGTCTACACAACTCCTAAAAATTAGAGAGGAGGAGGATTCAATCCTAAGACCAGCTCAAAATCAACAATAAGGGAAGGAAAAACCCTCCACGACCTGCAGTTACTGCCCACCTGATGTTGGCCATTACAAAACAATATAATGAACTAACTATTATAATGAGCTAAAAACCAACAATTAGGCATGCAACTAATTATTGCAAAAAAGAACCCTCTACTACCTGCAGTTACTGCCCACCTGTTGGCTTGTTCGTCTACGGCTTCTCGTGCTCCCAGGCGAATCGATGAGGAACCAGGCCGTTGAACGGCATGCGCGAGAAGACAGCAGAGGCAAAGGGTGTGAGGGGATTTGTTTGGCACCCAAAGTTCGTGCCTTCCTCACCCGCGAAAGAGGCCACGGCCTCCCCTTTGCTCACGCCTGAGCAGCTCACGGCTGAGCAGCTCACGGCGGCCACCATTGCAGCCAGCCACCACATCGCCATCGAGCCGCCACCTGAGCTCGTCCCAATCAAAGCTAACCCCCAGAACCACTTCCCCTCGGCCCACTAGTCCTCCTTAACCTGTTCCTGCAGCCTCTTTCTCGTCGGAATCCAACCTGCCACCACCGTCGACCCCTGCTCGCACCGCGCCCCCACCTCCAGCTTGCCCCAGACCTAACCAAGCCTCTCCCTAGGTGCGCAGCGACCCCCTGGTGCGCCCCAGCCAGACCTCGCCGCTAGCCAACCCCTCCCACCGCCCAGCTCTAGCAAGACGCCACATTGCAATCGCCTAGATCTTTCTAGGTACTTGCACGCAAGAACTCAGGGACCTAGTTGTAAACTAAAACTTTATTCCTCAAACTCAAATCAGTGAACTTGCAAAAATTGTATAAATACATAGAAAAATAAAAAGAATTCAAAATGAAATGTTTTGAAATCCTTTGAACAAAACCTACATTTTTTAGATGCTCATGTTTAAATTCTACTTCATTTTTCTCTAGGTTAAAGATTAGTAAAAAAGAGCATATAATTGTATCTCATGTTCTAAAGTAGTACCGTAGGTGATTTTTGGAACTTAATCTTGACTATGAATGGTCATCTTTGTGTAATAATTGCAGGGTCAGATCCACCCCTAGCTATAGTTCTTGCTTAAATCGTGTTCGAGGCTTTAATTTCATAGATCTCGTTCATTATGTTTTATGTTTAGGCTAGTGATGAAATTTTTACAATAGGGTTATATGATCCCAGAGATGCCATGGAAAAAGTTTAGAACTCTGTACTTCCACAGTTCCACTTAACTTGTTCATTTGTTTGTGCCAAAGAGAAAGCAGCTGTCTGCACCATTGTACTTGTCCTTAGAAGGAAGAAGAGAGACTCAGCCAAATTTATAAGTAAAACTAGTCCTAAAAATGGTACAACCTGTTACCTACAACTAAGAAAACTACGTGCAACCTACACTACCCTTCCTACTACCAACAAGCGACCGAGTATCCGAGTGTAACGACCCGCCTCTCCGAGGCCGGACCCGCTTACATCTGGCAGTTTTATAGGACATAGACTACCCTCACAGACCAACACAAGTCTTTTCTGCGCAATTTGTCCTCACTCGTGCGCACCCAGGAAGAAATTCCTGGTCGGTCACCCATCCCGAAATTGCTCCAGTCCAAGCACGCTTAACTTTGGAGTTCTTTCGAAATCGGCTTCCGAAAAAGAAGTTGCAACTTGTTGACATAAGTATTATATCAATCCTATTAAGCCCTGGGCCGAGATATCACATACCCACCCCCTTAAGAGACCGACGACGTTGGTCAATCCCAAGACAGGAACGTCCTCTCTTAGTCACGTCTCGTACGTCCAGTGGCAACGACCCATGTGCGACGTTCGTGTGTCCAGTGCTAACGGTCCCTGTGTCACGTCCGTGCGTCCAGTGCCAACGGCGCATCCCAGATGCCCGCGCACTGACCCGCCACGCGCCCGTCCACATGCCGGTGGCATCTGTGCCCACACGCGCCCGTGCTCATGCCCGTGCACTTACGCCCGTACGTGCCCGTGAAACCGCGAGAGTCGGCTCTGATACCATTCTGTAACGTCTCGCCTCCCCGAGGCCGGACCCGCTTACATCTGGCAGCTTTATAGGACATAGACTACCCTCACAGACCAACACAAGTCTTTTCTGCACGTCCCGCCTCCCCGAGGCCCCGGACCCGCTTACATCTGGCAGCTTTATAGGATATAGACTACCCTCACAGACCAACACAAGTCTTTTCTGCACGTCCCGCCTCCCCGAGGCCGGACCCGCTTATATCTGGCAGCTTTATAGGACATAGACTACCCTCACAGACCAACACAAGTCTTTTCTGCGTACTTTGTGCTCACTTGTGCGCATCCGGAAAGAACTTCCCGGTTGGTCACCCATCCCGAAATTGCTCCAGACGACTACCCTCACAGACCAACACAAGTATTTTCTGCACGTCCCGCCTCCCCGAGGCCGGACCCGCTTACATCTGGCAGCTTTATAGGACATAGACTACCCTCACATACCAACACAAGTCTTTTCTGCGCACTTTGTCCTCACTCGTGCGCATCTACATCTGGCAGCTTTATAGGACATAGACTACCCTCACATACCAACACAAGTCTTTTCTGCGCACTTTGTCCTCACTCGTGCGCATCCGGAAAGAACTTCCCGGTCGGTCACCCATCCCGAAATTGCTCCAGACCAAGCACGCTTAACTTTGGAGTTCTTTCGAACACTCGTGCGCACCCGGGAAGAACTTCCCGGTCAGTCACCCATCCCGAAATTGCTCCAGGCCAAGCATGCTTAACTTTAGAGTTTGTTTCGAGATCGGCTTCCGAAAAAGAAGTTGCAACTTGTTGACATGAGTATTATATCAATCCTATTAAGCCCAGGGCCCGGATATCACACCGAGCTCGTCATACATCAAGGTAAATGTGGACTTAGAAACCAGTTAATGTTTGAACAAGCTATAGCGTCGTGAAATTAACTAGGTGCTCTGCTGTAGGACTTGTTTTGTGCAGCTCTAAGAAATTTTTGAGTAAGTGCATGCGTGTTAGTTTTTCTGTTGGTTGATCCTGGTTAAAAGCCAATAGTAACCTTATACTACCAATGTGATCCTTAGATATTTACTTTTATGCAGTGACTAAAGAAATCGGGATTTTAAGATCCTTCGCTAGTCTCAGAGTCATCAAACTTCACGATGTCATAGAAACCTTTGAAGCCTTTTACGTTGTAATGGAATACTGCGAGAACGGGGAACTTCTGGATTACGTTATCTTAAAAGGAAGACTGCAGGAGGATGAGGCTCGCCGGATTTTTAGGCAGGTAAACTTTTTTAAAAGATAGGAAGTTTTAGTATCCATGCACACCTAAATAGGTTTTATTTTGATAAACCCCTTTTAAATCCTTGGACAGTAAATTGCCAAATCTGATCATTTTGACAGAGTCTTGGTGAGACAGTAAATAGTGTGTTACAATAGGAACAATGGACAGTAAATTGCCAAATCTGAACATTTTGGCAGAGTCTTGGTGAGACAGTAAATAGTGTGTTACAGAAGGAACAATCAAATTGTGCTTCCACAGTTTATTTTATTCTCCTTCTTTGTCATTAATTTTTTTAATTTGGTCAAATCAGATCATATGTGGAGTGGAGTATTGCTACAGAAACAAGGTGGTCCATTGTGATTTAAATCTTGAGAACTTGTTGTTGGATTCGGAGTACAACATCAAGATAGCGAATTTTGGGTTCAGCAACATCATGCAAGATGGTCAATTTCTGAATACTAGGAGTGGGACCTCAAGTTATGCTGCCCCTGAGGTGTATCTCTATGCCAATTACCCAGATTAATTTACGAGTGAATTTCTTGATTGGTCTCTAATTTTGTTTTCTAAATTGCATAAAAAGGGTCCAAATCAGAATGGTTGGCCACGTGGCATACCACCGTGGTGCCCAAACACCTGCAAAAAAAATCAGGAAAACTCTAGATATATATTAGGATGCAAGGAACTCGAATGAAATACCTAAACCTCTAGAAAAGAAGTTCTAAAAGCTTCAGATAATAACTATTTTCATTAATTATGTATTCTTGTCCGTGAAGAAACGAGGGTCTTAAATGGCAGGTGAATTTTAGAGATGGAAGTGTTGTACATGTCTTCAGGGGGGTAACTACAAAAGAAAATAGAATATAATAAAGGCTTCATACTCCCATAGGCACGTGTGCACCATTATGGCATGCCACATAGGCAGCTTAGGCTAATTTGGGCTACTTTGGGGCTACCTAAGACCTAACTCCAAGAGATTAAAAAAATCATTGTTAAATGATTACGTAAAAGAATAAAAAACTAGCCAAAGGGTGGGAGATCCAAGAGGCTCTCCATTCATCCCTCTGATCTACTAAAAAAAATCTGATCTGACGCGTGGCACCCACGCGTCATCCCACTCCTTCCCCTTCTTTCCCCTTCTTATGCCCCCACGCGACATCCCACTCCTTCCCCTTCGTCGCTCTCATCCTTCCCCTTCTTTCCCCTTCTTGTGCCCCCAACAGGTGCTCTCCAGGCGGAGCTCCGACGCATGGAGTCGGAGGCCGCGCGGCTCGCCGCCCTCGTGGCCTCCGCGACCGAAGAGCGGGACAAATTCCGGCGACACTACCACTCCCTCCTGCTCCTTCTCCACCACCAGGCGCCAGACTAGCACACGTCAGACGCCATGGCCTGTGCAACGACACGCTGGGCCTCGCGAGCAGTGTTGGTATTTTGCAACGTCACGAATAAAATCCGCAAGCGCACGGATACCGCTGTAGCTTTCACCCAAGAGTATTCTAGGGTATCGTATCCACTGAGGAACGTGAGTACGCTATCTACAGGTTCAGGCTCATCCAAGGACACACGCGCCGGTGTGGAGAAGACTGAAGAGAAGACTTTCTATATCTAGTATCTATGCCTAGAAGAAGAGATCACGTCGCCGTTATACTTCGAGCTAAATGTATCGACCAACTTATGCAAACCGGTAGTTCCAATATGTGCTCTATCTGATATTCGAACGTGGAGGATTACTAAAAGGCTCGAACAGGGCTGTCACCACCTGCCGGCTACATCTACAAACTGTGGGACTATCAGACAACTGAGTGGTATAGTCCAGCCTAGACACCACGTCTACGCCTTTCCCTACTAACCTTAGCCCTGGCCAAGACTACCCTTTTCTATCCGGGGTCTTAAGCTAAGATCAAATGCTACTCGCTAGTATACACATCAACTAATATAAGGCAGAGATAATAACTTGCGATCTAAACCCTAATTCCAAGTAAACAAACAAAGTCTCGAACACTTACAACCGAATAAGCATCCGTCGAGGTACAAGCGGAGAAAAGTGCCGAGAGACCCGGCACTTCCCCCGACTCCTCCTCACTCTCCTCCTCTTCTTCTACACCTCCTAGTCTACCTAAGCATCTAGGATGAAGGCCTCAAACTCCAAGGGAGAAAGGTGAGTTGAGAGGGTGTGATGTGTGTGTCCATTCCTCTACCCTCACCCCTTATATTTATAGGAGGGAGCCATGGGCTGAAGCTCCTGGAACCGACCTAAGCAACCAGCGAGGAGGTGCCATGTGTCGAGGATGAGGCGGTGGGGCCCATGGGCCAGGTCGGCTGACCAGTAGGTTGGTCGGCTTGCTAGGTGGGCCAACCGCCCCCAGCTTCATCCAACAGGCTATCCTGGGCCTCCTTGTCATAACCCAGTTGGTCTTGGCCTGTCTTGAGTGGTCTGAACTGGTTTCTTGGGCTACACTTAGTCCATTTGAGCCTGAATCGGTGCTTTGATAATTTCTACGATTTTATGTCGGGCCAAAGTGTGCTTGAAACCTGCAAAATTAGTTCAAAACCACCTGCACACATTCTCAAGCACCATATGTGGAATTTGTTAATAAATAAATCTATGCTAGCATTTATTCCACATTTTTATTCCTTTTTGTGCAGGAGTTGACGGTCAAAATTGGTCGTTAATGACCGTCAACAAGATCCCCCACACTTGGCCCTTTGCTCGTCCCGAGCAAAGGTCAGGACTGAGGTGAGCCGGTAGCTTCCTGATAGAATATCAGGCACAAAAGTTATTTCATACCTTGCTCTTACTTATGAACTTGAATGTGTCTATCATGATATCTTGAGTTGTTGAAGAACGGAATGATCTTGGCTTCAAGTGTCATCCTGTCATGTTGCCAGACTTGGGAATTTTTTTTAGAAAAGATTGTTCATGGTCTTACTCTCCTCCATGGGTCTCTCAGAGTCGCTCGTAGCCTCTTAACAGCATTTATCCTTATTTTACCTCACCGGCTCTGATGGTATATGTGGAGTTTCGATGGATGAGGTAGAATGTCGTCTGGTTGGCCCAAATCTATTGCAAGATCAAAGATTGGATCCACAGGTTTGTACTCATATCTACGACTGATCAGGTTAGTGCACAGATAAATACATGCCCCTTTTCATGTCTGGTTTTATTTGCTGGGTCATGCTTCTTTGGCATGCCATCTTTTCTCTCTCTCTTTTTTTTTGGGTCATGCTTCTTTGGCATGCCATCTTTTCATCCCTCTCTCTTTTTCTTTTTTTTCGAATAACATTGTCAGACAGTATTTAAGGAGCACAAGATTTATCTGAACATAAAACCTTAAATCAAGTGCTTAAACAGAGCAGAACCATGATGGGTCACAAAATTTGATCAAGCTCAATCATGTAGCCAAGAGACATAGCATGGGATTTTTATATGGCTCTGGTAGCATGGTGGATAAAGGATAAGACCAAGAACTTAGTTTTCGTTTTTATAAATAAAATCACAGACTGGTCAACATGAAAGAGACAAACAACTTTAAACCAGACATGTCACGTTAGTCAACAACTAAGCATCATGGGTCCTATAAAATATGGTTCACAAACATAAGCGCAGCATGAAAAAAATTTATGAAAGGCATCTATCAAGAGCTCTTATTAGCAAATTTCTTAAACAGTTTTAAGAATTTGAAAAGATATGCTCATGTTTAGAAACGCTAAAGGGAGGAAACAAGTGAGGTAGTGCAAACTCATGAGTCGGAGTGGAAGGTGCACGTGACGTGTGAATGTGATCGTGGATGTGTAGCATCATGGGATCTCGCCCCCACACTTGTTTTCGACCGGCTCTTCGATCATAGACAAAACACACCAAATATGAAAGATAATGAGGCTCTGCCGGCCTTAACACCGGGGAGCCAAAGTTCACAAATCTAGATGAAATAAAGACCTGGGCGCGACTAGACTGACCTAAACCTAAACGACTCGACTAAGACTAGCGCCCAACTAGATCTATGATAACGACCTTTCTTAGGAAGTGACTCCTAATAGAGGTCCTTGTGACCCGTAGCCTCAAACAAGCGCTTCATCTTTGCGCTCAACCCTCTCCGCAGAAGACGTAAGTCATCCCGAAGCTCTCCCACATCGATCTTCCTCTCCGCAAGCTGGTTCTCGAGACGCCTATTCTCCAGGCGTAGCTGCTGGACCATCACGGTGAGGTCGGCGATGGTGGGTCCCTCTGAAGTCACGTCGTCCTTGGGCTTTGCAGGCGACGACTGAGATCTGGCCTTCTTTGGCGAAGGACTGGTGGCAGCGTTCTTCCTCTGAGCGTCTGAAGTCCGTGTTGAGGTTGCCCCCTGTGCAGCCTCTGGAGCGCTCTTCTATGGCACAGGAGCAACCCATGCAGTCTGAGGTAGCACTGGTGATCCTGTTGCCGCTCCATCTTTGAAGAGCTGCTGTACTATTGGCCTTGATGAGGCCGGAGCTTCTCTGGACGGCCTTCCATAAGGACTGTGCGCTCGTGCCCTGGATCTTGCAATCATGATAGGCGAAGGGGAACGTGCAGTGGAGCGGGGGCGCTGGATGTCACGCCCCCTGGTCGGCCGACCAGGCAGGTCGGCCGACCAGAGGGTGGCGCCCACCGGTCCTCCGCTGTTCCCCTCAGCTGGGATCATGGCCAGGGGCTGCACGAAGGTCGCCACGTCTTCCATCGATGATTTTGGGGAATAGATGGAAACAAGGTATGGAGTTTTAGGGTTTCTAAAGAGAAGAAGAAGAGTATGAGACTCCTTTTCTCGTCGCGAAACGCCGTCACGCCTCGCGGACTTGGACTCTAGGTGGGTCAAGGAGGCCGTGACCCGAAGCTGGGCCTCACTGGGGTTGGCCCAGATTCGGCCGACCTATAGGTCGGCCAACCCATGCTGGGCCCCAATGGGCCCCAGCTTGCGCGGGTCAACTGGTGGGGTTGTGTGTTTGAGATATAGGATGGGCCCACCTGCCCTTTTGGCCTATATGGCTCTTTTTGAATATAAGTATGGGATCGACTAAGTCAATCACGTCTATCTCCTCATCAAGAGCTTTTTTATGGTCTAGGAAAAACTTGAGTCGTTGACCATTTACCTCATAGGCGTTACCATCGTCATCTTGTATCGTGATGGCTCCATGTGGTGATGTGTCGCTGACGTGATACGGTCCTTGCCATTGGCTTCGTAGTTTCCCATGACCAAATAACTTGACCCTAGAATTAAAGAGTAATACCTTGTCTCCGGGATTGAAGTTCTTAGGCTTCAATTTCTTATCGTGCCATCTCTTGGTTCTTTCTTTGTAAATTGAGGCACTATGATAAGCTTTGTCTCTCCATTTTTCCAATTCTAAGATTTGACGCTTTCGGTATTCTCTGGTTATTTTAAGATCCATGTTCCACTTCCGGATAGCCCAATGCGCTCTATGCTCTAGCTCTACGGGTAAGTGGCAAGTTTTCCTGTAGACAAGCTGATAGGGTGACATTCCAATGGGTGTCTTGTATGCTGTACGGTATGCCCACAGTGCATCCGGTAATTTCAGCTTCCATCCCCTCCCCATCTCATTCACGGTCTTCTGCAGAATATTCTTAATTTGCTTGTTAGATGTTTCTGCTTGACCGCTGGTCTGAGGGTGATATGGAGTCGCAATGTTGTGCCTTGTCCCTAGTTCCTTGAGAAAGTTCCGGAAGGCTGAGTCAATGAAGTGTGACCCTCCGTCACTGATTACCATCCGTGGTGTGCCAAACCTTGGAAAGATAATCTCATGGAACATCTTACGGGCATGCTTTGCATCTGCGGCTCTGCATGGCATGGCTTCGACCCATTTGGAGGCATAATCTACGGCGACTAGAATATACTCGCATCCTTGGGATCTTACAAAAGGTCACATGTAATCAATACCCCAGACATCAAAAAGTTCAACCTGAAGATTGTAGTTCAGGGGCATTGAATCGCGAGCTGTGATCCCTCCATGCCTCTGGCAGTTTGGACATCTGTGGATGAAGTTCTTTGTATCTTCAAACATGGATGGCCAATAGAAACCGCTCTGCCAGATTTTCGCTTGAGTGCGAAATACACCATAGTGACCTCCATATGGTGCTGCATGGCATTTCTCTATGATCTTTTGTCCTTCTGCCGTAGGTACACAATGTCTGTGTAACCCATCTGCACAGACTCGATACAGATATGGTGCATCCCATAGGTGGCGTCTGCTCTCGTGCACTAACTTCTTTTTGCTTTCCCCCGGGGGTATATACCCTGAAACCATGAAGTTTACGATATTCACATACCAGGGGTGCGAAGCTGTTACTTTGAGAAGCATATCGTCCCGTAGGAAATCATTTATCGGCGGGTCTTGAGTATTCGTATTGGTCATGCGCGATAAATGATCCGCCACAACGTGGTTACTGGCTTACAGCTTGCCTGTGTGCGGACGGGAAGATGTACAATAGGGACGGCAGCACGGCCGTAGTCGAAGGTATCATCATGACGCCTGCATTTCGTTCAGGCACCGTGAGCTGCTAGCTGCCCTTTCTTTGCTCGTCCATGGCCGGCTTGTACTCTCACGATTTTGCATGTTGTGCATGTAAATTTTGCAGATTAACTAATAAGGGTGAAGCTAGCGCATGCTATTTCTTTGCGTAGATTCTCCAACGGTGCTGAAGATCTGGGCAGCCACATTTTTCTTTTGTGTGTCAACAATCTGATTAAAAATATGTGTTTACTGTATATATGTTACAATGGAGAAAAGGCATTTCTTTTGCAGGTTATTGATTTTGCGTGTGCCATAGATGCTCTGCCAGCGACATGTAAAACTCTGCGTTTTCTCTGTTTCTGTTTGGACATTCTGGTAGTACTAATTCACTATCGATCTCATTCCCTTTGGATTAGCAGCCGATTTCTCTAGATTAGTAGCCGATTATATTCTTGTGGATGCTGGAGGTGCAGAATCAGATCTTAGCGGTGGGAAAGGCACCACGTCGGTGGTAGCAGACTAGCAGCGGTGACCTGGCGAACGGTGATCCTAGCGGCGGCGCAACGGCATGTCCGGACGGCACATTCTTGGGCGGTACGTGGGTGCTGCTGATGCACGCTGTGTTTGCAACTAGAGATGAAGTTAAGATGCTGCCCATGGAGACTTTTTTTGTGTAAAAAATCCGGTGGAGAAAAAAAGCCATATCTTTTTGCTGGTTCATGATCTTGCAATTACACATATACTTTTGATGATCGATTGCTCTATAGCTAGCAGGCTTCATTGTGCAAAATTCTCATGATTTACTAGACCTTCGTTGACCCTGCACAGTGGTAAATCAGCCGCATACTTTACTATTTCTTGATCTATGTGGATTTCATCAGGTTCTATATTTGTGTTTGATTTATCTACATTAGTTATAAAGAACTTTCCATCTCACAAACCATAGTCAGAAATTATGTCTCCCATTGTTGTGTTCCTATAATTTTTGAAATTTATCTACAACAGCTATCAAGAACTTTCTTTGTCGCAAATTATAGTCAGGAATTACGTCTTTCATTATTGTGTTATTGTAATTTTGACTATCAATTATGTGGTAATTTAACCATATAATTTACTATTTCTTCTGAAAATCATACTCTGAAAATTGCATTCAATTGTTGCTGTCTTGTACTGTAATTTGACAAATACACCATGTGGTTTAATTGTGCCCATATTACCTTTTGTTATGCTTTGATGTAATGCTAATGCTAGTGTAGCTCCAGCACAGTCACCTGCAGATGACCATGCACAGCCACAAGCCCACGAGTCCACTGTCCACATGATAAAGATGACTATAACAAGAAGCTTCCTGTTGGACCTGAAGCACGAAGGCTGCTCGTGCTCCATACAGTGTTTTAGTTGTCGTTATTTCTTTATCAGAGGCATTGTACAAGCTTGTTTGTGCTCGGTATAACTGAGCATCATAAAGGTTTTTCTTACTAAAAAATATTTGCTATTATCAATGGACACGGTACTACAAGTAAATCTTTCTTGCATATATTGTAACGCCATGCATGCTCATTGCCAGATTGTGGTAACCCGCCTTCTATATTGTAGTCAATATAGTAATATACTATCGAGTTTTAGTAAACTCATCTTCTCATAATTATATTATGGTAACTTTAATTTGTCTCATCACAACTACTATATACATTTAGCTGGTATACAAGATCGGTTCCTCATAGTGAATACATATTGACTCTAAATTGTGGTAACATCCCATTCTAATTTATCATCTCAAGTAATTGAAATTCTTGCAAGTTATAACTATTTCATGGTAATTTTATCTTGCGATTATAGTAATTTGCTCTTCGGAATAAGTTTGATGCCAAATTGTGTGAAACAGCCCATCCTTATTACCATCTCAAGCCATTCGAATTCTTATAATTATTTTATCGTAAATTAGTCCCATCATTGTGGGAACTAATACCTTGAAAAAAGTTGAATCAAATTGGGGTAATTTCTTATCCTAATTATCACGCTCTTATTATTCCTAGGATCCTATGGGTTATAGTTCATGTATATTGATAAAGTGCCTAAATATATTTTATCGTAATTTGCATGCACTAGTCCACCAGCCCTCTCCAGTTCTAGCTTGTATTATCGTAACACGCGTACACATGGATGATAAAAATGAAAAATACGTACACATGCAGCAACGTGTCCACAAAGAATAATGTTCATGTATTCTCGTAACACAGTCAACTAGCTTGCATGCGGGGCACAAACGTGAACTCGAATCCCAAAACAATCGTAAACGAATTCATTGTCAATAAAATTGCCGTAGTAAATGTCTTCGCAGCGGCTCGACTCTAGCGTGTACTCGGCTCCTGCGTGAAGCCGTGAAGGAGGCAGAGGAAAGCGTCCACACGGTGGGTGGTCAGATGGCCGGTGGGATGGCCTGGCTACAGAATAACTTATTCTATAACCGGCCACAGAATATATATATATATATATATATCTAAATAGATTTAGTATGAAAACATATTACATGATTAATCTCGTAATACTTATTTTGTAACATAAATATTAATATTATTTGTATAAATTTGGTAAAACTTGAAATCGTTTGACTTCTCAGGAAATGAGAATTGCATTCTTTTGAAGATGTAGGGAGTAGACTAAAGAAACAACATTCCGTGCAAACGGAACTTTATTTTTACAACAGCTAAGAAAAGCCTAATTACCTAGACATACATCAGTAGTTATTCTATTGATCTATTTTATTTTTTACATTATGCGAGACATTAGCTACATGCAATCAAGAAGATAACAAATATTAAGGATAATCTATACCCAAAAGGCAAACTATCATTATGTCAGATTTGTACAGCTTGTCCCCAGGGTCGTTTCTTCAACAGCCCCCTGAGAAAGTATTAACTGCAGGAAATAATATTTATGAAATAAACTGAACAAAGCACTAATCCAAAACTAAAATGTACCTTATTGATAAAGAATTAAGCTGTTTTTTTGGTAAATCGACAAAGTGCTAAGATGCTTACCAGTGCAGTTAGTGACTTCCTTGTTACAGCTAGTTTTACTTCAATGTCAGATCCACAATACCCTGCATGATTCACCTAACAGACAGCAAGCGAGAGAGCACCATCGGAAAGAGGCAGAATCCACTTTCCTCCATTGTCAAAAAAGCTATTATCCCTAGTTCATCTGGTACTGTCATCATTTGGCACTAGCAGTTTGTGCAGGAGGTTGAGGTGATATATCTAACTCTTTGATCGAATTGTTTAGCTTAGCTTTCTCATTTGCCGATTCCTTTTTTTGAACCTTTATCATTTGCTGATTCTTTCTTACATGCTTCCTCATTATCGGATTTATTTTCCGTTTTATCTGTTTCTGCTTCCTTCTGAGCTTTCTTCTTTTCAAGGTCCAGTTTCTTACTATTGTCTTCTGCTTCCTTCAGAGTTTTTGTTTTCTCTATTTCTACTTCCTTCTGAGCTTTCTTCTTTTCATGGTGCAATTGCTTACTGTTATCTTCTGCTTCCTTTAGAGTTTTTGTTTTCTCTGTTTCTGCTTCCTTTTGAGCTTTCTTCTTTCCAAGGTCCAGTTGCTTACTATTCTCTTCTGCTTCCTTCAGAGCTTTCTTCTTTTCAAGATCCAGTTGTTTACAGTTCTCTTCATGGGAGCGTGTGAACAATCTCACAAAGTTTAGGAGTGTTGTGACTACTGTCAAAACACAGGAAAACATTTATGAATAAAAAATGTTAAGAACAGCAGTCTCCCATTACATAAACCAAAAATATTTCCAGGACAATAGGTGGAAAAGTACACCTTGCTCAAATGGACATCGCGCTGGATCTTCTCCAAAATAAAGCGCTAATGCATCCGCGTTTCGACCCTGCAGATGTCCAAATAACAGAACTTAGGACAATTCCAACAACCAAAACTAATGGCCATTGCGGGAGGGGTGGAGGTTATAAATAAAAAAACTAGGCTTGCTATTCAAAAAGAGCTAGAGGCGAGCGAGCCCACAACCACCAATTGGAAACTTGCAACTTTTATATCAGTTTCACGTCCCCAGCTCTTAGTTGGTTGTCAAATAGCCCGTAAAAGCTATTCTATGCATGCTACAGAGCTTGTGCCATTGCATTATTGGGGCAAGGTATTATATGCATGGCTTACAACATCTTTATGACCATCTAATCAAACATGTCGCCCTATTTCTCCATACTTGAAGATAGTGAATCCACAAAAGGTGCATGTACAGTGCATTACATGAATTATTAAACAGGATTACATGGACCCTCGATAGCACCATGCCACTCTTGAAACCATACAAGCACTAAATCATGCAGCCAAGTGTCCATAGAGAAGGATTTGACAGAAAGAAATAGTTATGGGTTGGTTGCTGATGAAAAAGAAGTTGTAGGTGTATTTTGGACAAACTCACAAAATAGAAGGTGAGTTATTTGAAATTTCTCAAATAAATAGTTATGGTAAAATTTTGAAAAAATCAGGGCAAAATGCAACAATGACAAGAAAATGGCAAAAGATTCGCAAACATAAAAAATCAAATCTTCATAATAAAAGGAGCACTAGTTAAAACTATGAGAAAAATATGGAAACGAGCCAAAAATAGTAAAATAAAATAATAAAAAAAAAGCTCGGTAGAAGCTTCAAGTTACAAATTATAAGTTCAATTCTAATCAAATATAGGTAATTAGTATCCTAATTAAGATATAGAGTTATATCCTAATTAAGATATAGAATTATGCAATCAATTTTATTTCTGAGCAAAGAAAAATAATCAATATTTTGCAAAAGAAATAATCATACTGAATTGAAAAAAATCAAGAAAAATACTATAATCAACATAAATGAAAAGTAGTATATGTCCAGTAACATAAGAATAAATGAAGGAACAATGTAAACTAAAAACAGATGATATCTAAACATGTGATAGGAAAACAATATCACATTGAGAGAAACTTGACAGTATGGTCATATGATGACAAAAAAATGTTTAAAAATACAGAAGAACTGCAGAAAGTGAGAGACAAATTTATTATGGTATCAAGTATATAGTATGTAATATATATAGTATGTACTACAATTATGGTAGAATCTATGAGTCTTTTATTTCAAATTAACTCCTACAATTTAAATGTTTCATGTCTTTCGAATTTGAGTTATTGAACCCTTCTCGATTCAACCATCATATTTACATGTTTAATCAAACAACTCCCTGCACCAATTAGTAACTTATGTACTTCCAACATTCCTTGTTCACTTTCATTTCATTTGGAGAAGCAGAGTCTACACATAATAGCTGTTGCTCTGGCTCCTACCTCGCCCTGGCCCTGGCTCCCTCAATTCTAATCAAACAACTCCCTCGCCCTGGCTCCTACCTCCTAGCTGTTGCTGGTGGTCTGGTCTAGTCTGGTCTAGTCTGGTCCTAGTTGTAATCTAAGAGAAACAATTTAGGGTGTTTCCAGGGTGTGTTACAGACCCTTCAACCCTGTAACCTTTTTGTTTTAGGGGCTCTTTACCCCTTTTCTCCTTCTTAATATATTGATGCGCAGTTCTCCTGCGCATTCGAGAAAAACATAATACTCAAAAGTCAATATAGGGCACAAAAAAATTTCAATCACAGAGAGATAAACATACCACATTAGAATAAAGTGAGGTCAAAGACCTCACTTCAGCTTCAGCGCCAATGAGAAAATCCTTCAGTGTCTGCCAAAAATGTGATGGGTTTACCATTTGACTATAACTATGGCGCTGGTAAACTGATAGTACATTCAAGAAATAACATTTCATGTAAAAGAGTTCACTGGTATCAACACATAGTTCTAGAAACCGACCAGGTTTGTGTGGTTACCTGGTCCAGGCACTGGTTCGATAAAACATCATTATTGGTGTGTAATAAAATTAAATAAATAGATGGTCTCGAGTGATGGCATTACCAACAAGAATCAGTTGCTTTATATACAAGTTGAAAACTATGGACAAGCAAATTCCTTAGCCTAATTGATTTGCCTGGACTATTTGAAAGAAGCAGTGTTCTGTGTTGTGGGGTTCAATTCCTCCCCAAATTTGTAATAAAATAATACTTTACGATTTTCTTATGAAAATGTACACCACATTCTTGGGTTTACAGTAACACCACCAGTTCAGCCTGGTTTTCTAAATTGTGCACTTAGGTGTGCATATAGTACTACAGCCATGTTAATTGCAGTTACTAAAGAATGAATAAAAAGATGCAGCAGTTGTAGTTACCTTGCGAAAGATCTCTGACACAGGACCATCATTTTCAGATGTAGTAAGCTCTTGCTCAACTTTCTCGAGTCCTTTATTTACAGCCTGCATTTCCTCTGCTAAAGACTTCAATTGTATCTGCATTATATTAGTTTATAAAGAACACAATAAGTATAAATCACTAATGATTAATATTCAAGATGACCAGATGCACAAAACTACATTCAATTGTACACCTTTGCTGCCAACTCTAAGCTAGCCAGGTCTTTTGGAAAATCTAGAAGTTCCGGAAGTTTCTCAGAAAGCACCTGCAGCAAAATGACTCAAACAGGATAACTACACAATTCAAGCATATGAATTAGGAATATAAATTTCTAGGAAGCAAACAGAACAAAACTTGTAAAGTTTACAGCTCTACTTAAACATAAAGTCATGCATAAGAGATAAATATAGCAAATAGAAACACGAAGCAGGACATCAACACAACATGTCTAGCTAAAAACTAAATTTCTATGTTGGTCCAACATATATTGATGTTTCTACAAACAAGTTATGCAGTCCCCATAGTGCATTGAAACACTAGAAATAAGAAATTACCCTTGATTAATAATTTGCAGCAGTCGTAGGATAACAAATGCAATTAGGAAACAATCCACATAAACAAATATCTTAAATTTGAGAAGTGGGCACTCTGAACCAGATTTATTCATACTTGGCTACCTGTTCGTGCCTTCCAATAAAAAAAAATCTAACCACATAACTGAAGGCAAGGCTAGGTTTAATTGAGAAAGTTTCTTTGTCAAAATTGCATGTAAAGCAAGAATGTTGAGCTAGCCTTGATAATTACAAGATAGTAGGCTGTACTTAAAATTACATAGTAGGAAAACCTTAAGCTGCCTTAGGGTATTTCACAAATATAGATGTTGTGCAATGGAACAGGGGTTTGAAAAAGGGAAACACATATTGAATATCGGGGTACCTTAGATAAATAGTGCATTAAAGTCATCTTGTTGTTACGGGCGCGAGTGTCACTTAGTTTGAGCAAGCTATCCAACCTGAACCCAACAGCAGAACCTACAACAAAACAAAGGAGACATTAGTGCGTTCACGAAGAATAAAGAGCAAAAGCAATTTAAAGGTATGACGCAAGGAAAAAAATTAAGGCATAACAAATTTACTTGAGTAAATACAAGTTTTTTCTCGAATGCACAGGAGAACTGCACATCATTATATCAAGAAGAAAGGGGTACCTCCCCAAGGGTTACAGAAATAAAGGGACTGTAACACTCCCTAGAAATAGACGAGTAAATACAAGTTGTCATCGCAACAAATATATGAAGCAATAAGCAAACATATTGATCCCTTCAAAAGAAAACTGGCTATATGATGTTGCACAGCCATTTAAGAAGGAAACATTAATTACAATTTAGGCTTCACGGCAGGTGCGAAGGGATAGTAATTTGAGCTGCAATGTTCTGAAATCTGAACCACCCAAATTACAGCAGCAGTTCTCAAGTCCAACTAAGCTTCATTGGACATGATAAAGTATAAAGTCATCTCGCAAAGTAAAATCCTAGCCAGTTAGCACCAATATTCTTTTTACATGAAGATGTAATGATGCTTAGCTAATGCCTAGTTATCAGTAACTATTGACATGTGGGTTATGAGCATTATGATGACTACACTAGCCAATTATCTCATGCCCTCAAGGAGAAAAAAATAAACTAGATATCATGAAAAATCATGAATGGAATTTTACTTACATGAGAGTATCATGTATTGCATTCCTTTATCCTCTTACTGAAATGGTATCGCTACACTACAATTTTGGATGTGATTGAAAGGCAACTCTTTTTTACTTATTATGTCTCGAATCTAAATGGGAGACAAGATGATGCAACAGATGCTCCTCAGGAAGTATCAATTTTACAATTTTTCTTACCTCTGGCAGTGCCTTGGTTCAATGCATTACCCAGAGAAAGAATTGTTTGCATAATCCTTTTCAACTTGACTGACCCCCTTATCTATGGACATCATGATAAACACAAGAAATTAATATCAACGTGTCAATAAATTTTCAGTTAATATCAAGTGCCTACCTCTTCTGCAGAACAATTAACAATGTTCAGATTTCTCTTAAGGTCCGAAACCTGAAAATAGTTAGAAAAAGATCAAATATCACAAGCACAAAACAAAACAGTATAGTTCATGATAGCAAGAATAGGAGCCAATTGCCAAACCTGAGAACGAAATTGGATCTTAAATGAGAAAACTCTCAGCTTAGATTCTACACGTGGTACTTTCATAAGCTCCATGAAGAACTGCAGCAGAAAGGTGTACATCAGAATCGACATATGAGCATACTATTCATATGTTTGTGCCTTGAATCACCATATTATGGATATCAAGGAACACTGACTTCAATGGGATGCTTTTCGCACAACAGAGGCATGTACATTCAATACAAGATTTAACTTTTGATGTAAATAAGTAAAGCAAACTATAGAAAAGAAGTCACCTGTTCGCATTCTCCAAGTATTTGCTCATCTCCTTTGTAACCCTAATAATCATATCCCAAACATTATTGGTTTCAACTATAATAACATATTTAATTAAAGATAGACTAGAGCCTGGATGACCTAAACCTTTAGAAGTTCTATTTCATCTTTAGTTGGAGTGAACTTAATAAGGTTGTCCACCTGGTCAGCATCCAGGACAGTATCATCCAAGGCCAGAATTGCACTCTATGCTCAAAACAAAAAACAGGCTGGTGTTACTAACAAACATGCGCAAGTAACTGAGTGGCCAAAGGAACACCAATGACATGCACTTTTTAATTCCTTCCAGATTATTTCAAATAGGTGCCGATGACAATTAACACAACACAATAGCCATTCCTACTAGCTTTGTCATGTCAAGTACAAAGTGCTTTTAACTATTATCATACATACCCACAATCATAGCAAGCTATAAGAAGCATTTTTCAGTACATTACAAAGACAATAAATGAAGTAATTAACATAGTAAAAAAATTGTTTCAAAAGATTATAGATATTTATATTATCTCATCATTTTACCATTAGGTCAGGCAGTGGCATTTTGACTTTGGTAAGCATGATTCCACAATTGTTAGCTCGGCGAAGATCAATCTGTGATAAAGCACACATGAGATGAGAATAAGCAAGAGGAACACACGAGGCATAAAGATTAAATAGCCACTACAAATGCCAGCAATGAAACGTCAACCAACCAAAATGAAACAGACAGAAGAGAAGAAAAAACATGAGCAAGACAGCAACGCAACAAACTGCAAGTAACTTATGTAACGACTAACGTGTATCTAATACAAGCACTTTCAAGAGATGAACTGAACAAATGTTGAACTGCTACATTCTGAGGCCACCATGTTATGAAGTCCCAGTTACGAAGGTAAAACCTAAGGTATTCTAAACAGGTCAGCTATAGACAGGTCCTGTAAGTTGCATAAGCTAATATCATGGCTTATTGGAGAAAGCCTAAATAGTGGATGAGAATGCAAAATTAAAAAAAAATGCTTAGCTACCATATACAATGGTAACCCCATGAGACAATATATGAGGACTTACACGAAAACTAGATTTTGAGCCTGTTTGGAGGGACTAAGTTGAGTGCTAAACTTTAGCATCAATTAACACTCATACCTTCGCTAAAGTTTTTGAGTCTTGGCGAAACTTTAGTCCACCCTATTAGCACTCCTGTTTTGATATACTACTGCTAAAGTTTAGCACTTTCACCTACTAGCACTTGGATCCAAACGGGACCTTTATTATTTACTCGGTGCGTTATGAATATGTTTGGGCAAACCTGATACTGTAGGAGCCAGGAAAAAGGGACTTGAAAGGGTAGCATATACCAAAAGAACTGTCCTTGGATAGAAGCACATGGAAATCAGCAACCCACATGCCTGAACCATGAACCAGGCAACCCTAGTAGTGCTTTTTTCAATATTATATGAGTTGATTCCTTTTTTGTGTGTGCGTGGGGGTTCCACCTCTAGCCTGCACGGCATTGTTTTCCTTAAAAATGATGGCATAATTTTGGCACTTGTTCACCTATTAGGCTTGAGAAAAGTTCATGTTGCTGATGCTACAAGGAAAGTAATAACAGAAACATCTTTGCACAAAGTAATACCAGAAGCAGAAGTACTAACGTGATGGCTCACGTCGCCTCCTCCCCTCCCACCCGACGCTGCCCCTCCCTCCAGCCTCCCGCCGTTGTCCACTCTGGCCACGGCAGCCACCCCCACGGCCATGGCTCCCTTCTTCCCGGCCTCCTCCCCTAACCCTACGTTGGGTTACTCCTCCTGATCCCCTTCCTCCCCGAAGGTAGCAGCTGGACGCTCCAAGGCCTAGTGGTGGAGCGACAATTCACCATCCTCACGTCGCTCCGTTGTCACCGTGACTATCTCCTTCAAGACTATCCTTCTTCGTGGGGCTTCTCCACCACCAGTTCCTCACAAAGCGGCTCTCTCGCCGGCTAACTCTAGTATCTTGTCTGGCGCACTGCCGGCTGAACAGAGGTCGAACGACGATGGCTGGAGGAAGGTGGAGAGAGACAAGTCCTGATGGTAAATTAGAATAATATGTTGGTAGTGCCTGTGACCAATTTGTCTGTGGGTGGTTCATGCCTACGTGCACCTTATCACCGATTATGTTTTTAGCTATTTTCTATTTTAGCTACTTGGCTTAGCAAACAAGCTACCCCTAGGTTGCCTGACTATATATGTACCCAAACTGCCATCTATTTGGCTTGAGAAATGGAAAACTTGTTATTTAGACGAATAGAGAGTCTCCGCACTCGTTTGGAGCGCAATCGGCTAGAATGCTTGCCTCCTCGACTGGTCCCCATGGATCTTCAGGCCAGGTGTTTCAACTGCTTCTTGCCACGCCACCGATAGATTGCCGCTCCAGCCCTGCTACTTCCATTGTCAAGAGGTTGGGCATCGGCAATACACTTGCCATAGGAGGGTTCTCGTCTCGAGCGGCGCAGCGTCTCCCCCTAGGACGTAGCTGGCTTGGCCCCCAATGTCCGCACCACGTCCCCCCCCCCCCCACACACACACACAGCTTCCATGGCTGGCTAGGCGATGGCGGGGGAGAATGGTGGTGGTCGCAAGCATCACAGCAGTAAACGAGAGCAGCGGGGCTTTGCAGGCGGTGGTCCAGAGGGGCAAACCCAGGCCTCTAGCTCCAACGACGTCTCGGACGAGATCTCCGGCGAGAGCATCCTGTTGATCTCTAATGACGGTGACCGGGCCGGCCGCGGCGCATCATCAGCCATTCCAACAAATCTCAAGGCATGAAGACAAGCTCACGCGTGCTCTCGTCGTTTTGACGTTTGCAAACTACCTGAACAACTCGACAGAATCCATCCAAGCTATGATTGCCAGGTGTTTCGGGATCAAGGAGGCCAATCTCGTCATGTGCCTTTTTGGCCCATCCAGTTTCTTGCAGTTCTTACCGGACGAGATGACAACGATGGTGTTCCATGGCGGTCAGCCAATCATCTCCACCTCCCATTGTCTCCACATCAAGCACTGGTCTCGGTTCCTTCGGTCTTTTGTTGCTTGCCTGCTGCCGTTTGTCGAAATTGAGCTGCGCGACATCCCGACACATGGTTGGAGGTGGGCACTGTGGGATAAATCATCAACTCGAGCTACTGGATTAGTGGAGTTCGTCCCGATTAGGAGGAGCGTCGAGATGTTTACAGGGTCGCCGCGTGGTGCTCGTCCCCTGATCGCATCCCTGCGGGCGTCGACATGAAGATCATGGAGCCGCCAATGGCGGGGGATCGTGAGACGTTCCCTCATTTACTCGGTGGATGTTTGATGTTACTATTCAATCAGTTACCAACAGTGGATGATACCCCGTCTCCTCCACCTTCGGCTGATGAAAATAGTCATCGTAAGCGCTGGAGACCGCGTAGTGGCCCGTCTGCTAACCTCCCTCCAGCGATGGCGGCGGTGAGCACCACGCTCACTGGCGCCCCTGGTGCATTGAAGACTGCGCCGCTTTCAAGGGCCGACTGCTTGGGTTCCGACGCTCGCATTAATGACGCCGCATTCCAACTCCCCCAACTCGAACACATGCCGCATCCGGTAGGAGGTGGTACCGGGGGCGCCCGACGGCGCCCCCTATTATTGCGTCGACGGATGGGGCTGCTTCATGCACGGTGACCCAGGAGCCCATGGTGCCTCGGTGGACCCGGTCGCTGCCCTTGATGTTGTGGCGCTTAGTCCCCAGGCATGCAAACCTTTTGTTCCAACAAATGACGCCCTGGCCCAGGCATTTTTCTTCAATGCAGAGTCGGCGGGCGTGGTCGTAGGGATCCTGGTTGCACATGCTGAGGTGGTCAAGCCGGGTCCCATGGAGGCTGCGACTACTATTGATTCCCGCCCCGAGGCCCCCTCTCCCACATTGGCGAACATTGACGCGACAATCGGATCAGAGGCTGCAACGGAAATCCATCTGGGTGGAGTCCCATTGGAGGTGGCCTTTGCCCCGGTGATAGAGGAGATTGGTCTTCCACCTCCACCTCTCCCCTGAAGACCCGACACTGCTGCCTCTTGACGCTGGTCTGGCCGAGGACAGGACCAGAGCGGTCTTGGCGGACATGGTCGCAACAACCCAATCACCCCCAGACACTGGTCTGTTCAAGGACGGGACCAAGACGGTTGCGGCGGACGATGGCGTAACAAGCTGCCCTGCGGTGGTGGTGGAAATCTCTTCAATGGATGCCAGGGCTGGAGCTGCGGCCGCTAGGCTAGTGGTCGATGACTAGCCGGGATGGTCTCTCTGCAGGGCCGGACTCCAGTCTTTTGGCTCCATCAGATCAGGTGGGGGAGGCAAACGCTCCATGCACCTGCACGCACCTGCACTGGAGCGGCCGCGCCCCCCCCCCCCCCCCCCCCACCCCTCCCCCCCCCCCAATTGTATATTCCCGAAGATGTGGCCTCGACCAAGCTGGGTTGTCCTCATCACCTGATGATTGCCACATCCTCACCTAGAAAAGCTCCACTGCCTCAGCTTGGCATCGCTTGAGCGCACAATTGTCCGCCTTCGGTCAAGGATTCTCTACCTCCACGAAGGGGCCGTGAACACATCCTTCTTCCATCAGCACGCCCGGTTCAGAAAGAAGAATTTCATTGCTAAATTGCTGGTGGATGATCATATCATTATTGATCAGGAAGGCAAGCAAGAGGCAGAGCTGCAGTTGTGCGAAAATCTACTGGGCACTGTGGAGGAGAGGGAACACACCATCGATCTGGAGGCCATTGGCTTGCAGCATCAAGACCTCTCAGTGTTAGAAGAATCATTCTCTAAAGAGGAGGTTTGGGACACCGTTAAGAGTATGCCACTTGATAAAGCCCGGGCCCCTGACGGAACTTGTTGGCACATAATCAAGGATGATATCATGTCAGCCCTCTCAGTAATACAGCAGGGTCATGTGGCTCGACTCAGATTGCTCAACACAGCTTTTATCACCTTGGTCCCCAAGAAACCAGATGCTATTTGGTCAAGGATTTCAGGCCCATAAGTTTAAGTCACAGTATTGCAAAACTGGTGACCAAGATCATGGCCAATCGACTAGCCCCTAGTTGCCCAACCTGACCCCTTCTTTAACCAAAGTGCTTTTGTCAGGGGGAGAAGCATCCATGATAATTTTCTCATTGTACAGCAGATGGTTAAGGCCTTGCACAGAAAGAAGCCCATATCCTTCTCAAATTGGATATGTCCAAGGCCTTTGATTCAGTCTCTTGGCCCTTCTTGATTGAGGTCCTACAACACTTGCATTTCGGTAGAAGATGGTGCAATCTGCTCTGCCTGCTACTCTCTACCTCATCTACACAGATACTAGTAAATGTGACACCAGGTGATGTTATTTTCCACCATCATGGTCTCCGACAAGGGGATCCCCTCTCCCTGATGCTATTTATTTTAGTGACGGACATGCTGAATTCGTTGATCAAGTATGCTATCCAACAGCAGCTATTGCAACCACTTGCTGTTCAGCAAACTACACATCGAGCCTCTGGCTATGAAATTTTGCGCCCCACAAGCAACGACCTCGAGGTTATGAAATTTTTACTTGACTTGTTTGGGCATGCCTCTGGTCTCCATACCAACCTGTCTAAAAGTTCTACATACCCAATTCACTGCTCTGAGGAGGACTTGCAGCACACAGCTAAGCATCTGGCTCACACAATAAAAAATTTCCCATGCCAATATCCCGGTTTACCTCTCACCATCAGAAAACCTACCAAAGATGTGCTCCTACCTCTTGTTGACAAGATTGCAGATCACGATCACCGACCGGGATGCCTGACAGACACTTCCACTTATATGATGATTGCCTTGGATCTTCCGAGGTGGGTAATTAAAGCCATTAACAAGAAGCATCGGGATTTTCTCTGGAAAGGGCAGGAAAAGGCTAATGCAGGAAACTGTCTTGTTTCTTGGGAAAAAGTACAACAGCCTCTGGAATATGGCGGTCTGGGCATTCCTAACCTGGAGTTCTTCGGATGGGCCCTACGGATCCGGTGGCTGTGGATGCAAAAAACAGATCCTAACAGACCATGGGCTGGTCTCCCAATCGAGGTGCCAGCGAAAGCAAAGGCACTGTTTGATATGGCGGTTGATTCAGTGGTTGGCAATGGAGAGTCTATCCTCTTTTGGACAGATCGGTGGCTAAATGGAAGTACTATGGCGGAATTGGCTCCTAATTTATTAAGAGCAATACCAAAGTGGGTGGTTAATTCTAGAACAGTAGCACAAGCACTTCAGAACAGAAGCTGGGTTTGGGGCCTACTGGATGGAGTGGTCTTGCAGCAGGGCATCCACGATCAGTTTAGACAGAAGTTAAATCAATCTGGAGTTTATAGAAGCAAATCAGCTTAGCAACCTGTTTTGTTGGCTCAATCAGGTTCCCACCCTGAAGACCCATTTGGAAGAGCTGGGCTCCATTGCAGTGTAACTACTTCCTTTGGCTGGCCATCAGACGACGCATTTGGACAGCTGATAGCCTAGCCAAGAGGGGTTTGCCTTATCAGGCAGGTTGCCCACTTTGTGACCAGGACCAGGAAACAGCCCAGCATCTCCTTCTCATGTGTGTGTTCACCCAGCAAGTCTGGTCATTGATCTCTCAACACCTGAACCTGGTCATAGCCTGGCCTGCCACCCCGACAACCAGTTTTTTGCTTGGTGGTGCTCTACTATCAAGTCTGTGCCTAAGGATCGTCGAAAGGGCCTAAACTCTCTCATCATTCTGGTCATGTGGGAAGTATGGAAGCATTGAAACTCGTGTATTCGAGGGAGTGAGACCACATGTTCAGGTGCTCCTGCAGAAGCTGTCTAGTGAATGTGTGCATTGGTGCTTGGCAGGAGCCACCAAGCTCAAAGAGCTCCTCGATAGGTCGCTACAACAGGCCCTCTATGTCCTGGTTGGCTTTGGGTCACAGTTTGGTCACAGCTTGTTTTTTGTAAGTAGCAAGCTAGTGGGTCTGTTGTACTGAGGGCTGAGGTTTTTCTAACCATTCCTTAAATGAAATGACATGCAGTCCTCCTGCGTCGTTCAAGAACAAAAAAACAAAAAAAATACCAGAAGCAGAAGTAATCGGCACAAACTCTAACACATGTAACAAATAACAGAAAGGGAGGTGTTCTATCTAATGACGGGAATAATTGCTATATTCCTTCAAACCTAGAAGGGTGGGTATATATAGAACCTATACATGTGCCTCTAAATGGGCCTCTATACACATGGGCTCAATATACTCCAACACCCCCCAGCAGTCTGAACTACCGGCGTAGCGGTGTTCAAGACTGGACAACAAGAAAGCTAACACCCCCTGCAGTCTGAACTACCGGCGCAGCGGTGTTCAAGACTAGACAAGAAGAGAGAACAAAGGGCAAATACCCCCCCGCAGCCACAACTAGCCACCGGCTACGTTGAGGCTGGATCGAAACTCCGAGAATGTCGAGGAGGGCAGCCCCTTGGTGAAGATGTCAGCAAACTGGGAGGTAGTCGGGACATGGAGTACCCGAACGTCGCCGATGGCGACTCTGTCGCGCACGAAGTGTAGGTCGATCTCCACGTGCTTCGTCTGCTGATGCTGAACGGGGTTGGTGGAGAGATACACGGCGCTGACGTTGTCGCAGTAGACGAGCGTGCTCTTGGCGAGCGGACTGTGGAGCTCCGCCAAGAGCTGTCATAGCCAGGACGCCTCCGCCACGCGTTAGCGACAGCCCGGTACTCCATCTCGGCACTGGAGCGGGAGACAACCGGCTGCCGCTTGGACGACTAGGAGACCAGGTTGCCGCCTAGGAAGACGGCATAGCCGGAGTTGGAGCGACGAGTGTCCGGGCAGCCAGCCCAGTCAGTGTCGGTGTAGACCACCAGCTCAGCAGAGGACGAGCGGTGAAGTACCAGGCCGAGGTCCACAGTGCCACGGACGTACCGGAGGAGACGCTTCAGCGCAGCAAGGTGTGACTCCCGGGGATCATGCATATGGAGACAGGCCTGTTGGACAGCGTAGGTGAGGTCCGGCCTGGTAAAGGTGAGGTACTGCAACGCGCCGGCCAGACTCCGGTGGGCCGTAGGATCAGCCACCGGATCACCCAGATCAGCAGACAGCTTCGCCTGAGTGTCGACAGGAGTGGAGCAGGGCTTGCAATCAGTCATACCAGCCCGCTCCAGAATATCGAGGGCGTACTGCCGCTGGTGAAGGAGAAGACCAGACGGGCGAGGCTCAACAGTGACGCCCAAGAAGTGGTGGAGCTGACCGAGATCCTTCATAGCGAACTCCTGCTGCAGAGAGGAGATGACACTCTGAAGCAACTGCTGACTGGAAGCTGTGAGCACAATGTCATCGACATATAGCAGCAGATATGCAGTCTCATCCCCACGGCGGTAGATGAAGAGAGACATGTCAGACTTGGCCTCGGTGAACCCCAGTGTCATCAAGAACGTGGCGAACCGAGAGTACCAAGACCGTGGAGACTACTTCAGACCATAGAGAGACTTGTTAAGCCGGCAGACCATGTCCGGACGACTCGAGTCCACAAAGCCCGCTAGCTGAGAGCAGTAGACAGTCTCTGACAGAGTGCCGTGAAGAAACGCATTCTTCACGTCCAGCTGGTGCACAGGCCACGAGCGCGAGAGCGCAAGCGAATCCCCGGAGAACCCAGCGAGCCTTGTAGCGCACAGTAGCGGGCTTCACCACTTGGCTGAAGGTCTCATCATAGTCCACTCCAGGTCGCTGAGTGAATCCCCGGAGAACCCAGCGAGCCTTGTAGCGCTCCAGTGTGCCATCAGCCCGACGCTTATGCGTCCAGATCCACTTGCCAGTCACCACATTGCCACCAGACGGACGCGGCACGAGGTCCCACGTCTGGTTGGCAAGAAGAGCTGCGTACTCCTCTTCCATCGCACGACGCCAGTGAGGATCCGCCAAGGCGTCGCGGACAGAGGAGGGTACCGGAGAGACCCGCGGCTCTCCCTCGGTGGCAGAGAGAGTCGCGGCCTGAGACGCCATCCGCCAAGTCACCATGGGATGGATATGCCGAGGATCCCGATGGACGACTGGCGGGTGGTACACCTCCGGCGCGGCTCTAGAGGGAGCCGGAGGAGGCGGCGGCGACGGCTCCGGTGTCGGCGTCGCAGAAGCCTCCGGAGCAGGAGACAGCGCCGTTGTCGTCGCCGAACGTACCGGCTCAGCGTACCGCCGCGAAGCCAAGGTCGGTGCCGAGCGAAGGCGGTACACCTGCACCGGCTGAGCGTACCGCGCAGGGGCAGGGGAAGGCACCGGGGCCGCGCGTGGCGCAGCGGGAGACACCGGGCCCGCGCGCGGCACGACCGGAGGTCCGGGGGCCATGCGTGGCGCGACCGAGGGCCCCGGGGCCGCGCTCGGCGCAGCAGGGATCACCGGAAGTGGTGTCGGTGCGCCGGGAAAACCTGCAGGAAAAGGAAAGACAGGTAACAGTGGCTGGACCACCGGGTCAGTCGGAAACAGGGACGCCAGCTTGGGATCAGGAGAAGGTGTGGAAGAGGTGGAGTAGGGGAAATCCGACTCGTAGAAGACAACGTGTCGGGAGATCAGAATGCGGCGAGAGGTGAGGTCAAAGCATCGGTACCCCTTGTGGTCAGGGGAGTACCCAAGGAACACACAACGAGTCGAGCGGGGCGCCAGCTTGTGAGAAGCGGTGGCGGACGTGTTAGGGTAACACGCACACCCGAAGACCCGAAGGTGGTCGTAGCGAGGAGGGGTACCGAAAAGAACGTGGTGTGGTGTGAGAGCAGGAGAAGCAGTGGACGGAAGGCGGTTGAGCAGGTAGGTGGCGGTGTGGAGGCTCTCAGCCCAGAAGCGCGGGGGAAGAGAAGCCTGGATCAGAAGGGTGCGCACGACGTCGTTCGTCGTGCGATTCATCCACTCAGCCTTGCCGTTCTGAGGAGAGGTATACGGACAAGACATACACAGCTGAACACCCCGAGACAGGAAGAAAGACCGGGAGGTGGAGTTATCGAACTCCCACCCGTTGTCACACTGGACGGCCTTAACGGTGAGGCCAAACTGAGTGGACACCTAGGCAAAGAAGTGGAGGAGGGTGGGGAAGGTCTCAGACTTGGCGCGCAAAGGGAAAGTCCAAGAGTAATGAGAGAAATCATCAACAATGACCAGATAATATCTATAGCCAGACATGCTGAGTACAGGAGATGTCCACAGGTCACAGTGAATGAGATCAAAAGCATGTGCAGCATGCGAAGAAGAAAAAGAAAACGGAAGTCTAACATGACGACCTAACTGGCACGCATGACAGAGGTGCTCAGCAGGAGCCCTAGTACATGGAACATCGGTACTACGGCGGAGCTGAGCCAAAACGTCGCGGCCGGGGTGACCAAGCCGGCGGTGCCAGGTGGTGGAAGAAGGCGTCACGGCAAAAGCAGAAGACGAAGAAGCCGAGGCAGCGGAAGTAGGAAGCCGAAGAGTGTAAAGGGGCTCCGGGCTGTCATATTGGAGGAGCGGACGCCGGGAAGCCGAATCCTTCACAGTAAGACCAGAGGAGTCAAATTCGATAGAACAGGAGTTGTCAGCAGTAAACTGGCGAATAGAAAGAAGGTTGTGAACCATTTGAGGAGCAACAAGAACAGTAGGAAGTCGAGGAGCAGAACCCACGGCGGTGACAGGAAGGCAAGACCCATCACCAACCTTGATAGAAGAAGGACAAGATGGGTGTGGGGGTCGGACAGAAGAGAGGATACCAGCATCGGGAGTGGAGTGGAACGAGGCGCCCGAGTCGGCGATCCACTCGGTGCTGATCGGCGGCGTCAGTCCCATGGTGCTGAATGACTGCGCCAGAGCGGCCTGGTCCCACCCCCCAGGCCAGGTCGGCTGCTGGCTGGGCTGAGTGGGCGGGGTCCAGGAAGGCGCGAAGAGTGGAGCAGCGCCAGTGAACATGGCCGCCGGCTGGAGCTGAGGACGAGGCCCCCCTCCCGGTCCCTGGAACGGCCACATCGAGATGCGCCCTGACCATGGGTTGCTGAAGGATGGCCAGGGCGTACCTCCAGCGGTAGGGGTGGGAGCGGGAGCCGGAGCCGGTGTCGGCGCGCCGCCCCGACGGCCCCCACCGGTACCGGTGTTCCCAGAAGCAGGGCCACCAGTGCCACCACCACCCCGTCGCCGGCGATGTCCATGGCCCCCCCTCCTTCGGTCTGCCCGGCGGGAGTAGCACCAAGGAGGGAGGTGGCAGGAGCAGTGGAGGAGGCCGGTGGAGTAGCAACGAGCGCGGCGGGGTTGGGCGAGGACGATCCGGGCGCGAGACCCCTGGTGATCTCCTCGAGGGCGAGGTCGTCCCGGACCTGCAGGAAGGTGGGGAAGGGCCTTTGGCGGGCGATCCAGCCCTTCAGGTGGTCGTAAGTGCTGCTCAGTCCTCGTAGGACATTGAGCACCAAGACTCGATCGGACACTGGATCTCCGAGGTCGTGAAGAGCATCGGCCATGCTCTTCATCCACCGGCAGTACTCACCGACGGAGAGGTCCCCCTGCACAAAGGTGCGGAAGGTGGCGTCGAGCTGGAGGGCGCGATACTCGGCGTTGCCGAGGAACTGCCCCTCGAGCGCCACCCAGGTCTACCGCGCGGTGCCGCCGTGTGTCCTGACGGGGTCCTGAAGATCCAGGGAGATGGTCCCGAAGATCCAGGACAGGGCGACGTTGTCGAGGCGCAGCCACATCACGTCCCGCGCCTCGATCGGCGAGTCGACGAGGACGTGGTCGTCGAGGGTGTAGCGGCGGAGGGTGAGGAGGACCTGGTCCCGCCAGCGGCCGTAGGAGGAGGACGCGGGGTCAAGGAGGACGGAGACCAGAGCCCTG
Source organism: Panicum virgatum (assembly GCF_016808335.1). Lineage (NCBI taxonomy): Eukaryota > Viridiplantae > Streptophyta > Magnoliopsida > Poales > Poaceae > Panicum > Panicum virgatum. Next base: position 24,383,205 of record NC_053150.1, on the reverse strand, counting down.
ATGTTCTGGACGCCGGCCGCCTGGAGGTGGAGCTGGGCGACCATGGGGTCAGTCGGGTCGTACCGAGCTCCAGCTCCAGCGATCGGGGCCTGGCGGGAGGAAGAGGCGCCGGGCTCGGGGTCGACGGGCCGGCCGAAAGAGACGCGGAGGAAGCGCTCCGCCTCGGCGACCCGGAGAGCGAGGGCGTCGGCCGTGGCGCGCTCACGCTCCTAGGCTAGGGAAGCTGCGTGGACCCGCTCCTGAGCCGCCGAAGCCTCCGACTTGGCGGCGAGGAGGGCCGCGGCGAGTGCGGCGTCGGCCGGCTGCCCGCGGATGGCGATGGTGGAGAGCGGCGCATCCGCAGGCGGCATCCCGAGCCCGGTCCACGCAGTGTCGGACGCGGCGTCGACAACGGGGTGCTTGCCCGCTGCGATGGCGGCGCGGTGGGCAGCAGCAGCGGCGTGATCGGCGGCTGCGTCCTCTGGAGCAGCCCCCGCGGCGTGTAGTAGCTGGGCTGCGGCCCGCAGGACCGCCGGATCGGCGCCCGCGGCCTGCAGCAGTTGTGCTGCGGCCCGCAGGGCGGCCAGATCGGCACCTGAGGCGGTCGTGGCGGCCTCCACGGGCTGCTCCACCACGGGAGGCGGCTCCAGGGCCTGCTGCAGAGGACCCGCGCCGGGTCCCGCGCCTGGAGCAAGGGGGGCGACGTCCCCAGCCCCTGCGGCGGCGGGTGCAGCCGCGTCCGGCCCGAGATCGGCGGCGAGGACCACCGCAGGGGCGGCGGCGGCGCAACCAGAGCCCGCAGCGGCCGCACCCTGGGCGGATCCCGCAGGTCCCGCCGCGCCCGCGCCCGGCCCTGGAAGGGCGGCGGCGGATCGGGACCAAGCGCCAGGACGCGAGGCAGAGGCGGAGGCGGCTGCAGGAAAACCTGGCGGCGGCGGCCGGGCGCCGATGGCCCAGGCGCCCAGATCCGCGCGAGCGGGAGCAGAGGAGGGAGAGGAAGAGTAGAGGGGAGGGAAGGAGGAGAGGGGCAGCGGCGGCGCCGGCGGCGGCGGGGCCTGCGGGCTGGAGCATAGGAGGAGAGAGGAAGGTGAGAGAAAACCTAATCCTAGGCTAATGATACCATAATGACGGGAATAATTGCTATATTCCTCCAACCCTAAAAGGGTGGGTATATATAGAACCTATACATGGGCCTCTAGATGGGCCTCTATACACATGGGCTCAATATACTCCAACACTATCAAACAAGGAAACAAAAATAAATAGGTGCTAAGGAGTACTTATACCCATGTTTAAACAATAAATTGCAAGAAGCGGTCTTTACTAGTTACCATAAAAATTGGACTCGAATGTGCAACACAAAACAAGATCAGGGTGACATCACACTGGTTGGAGAAAATGAAGTGCAGAGACATGCTAGGACTAGGTAAAACAACTTACAAGATGAATTTTCTCTGATTTAGGCCCAGATGCACGATTGCCTGACTTGTCTGAGCGCCTTGAATCTGAATTTGGCAGAACAGCTGAGAAAAGATTTTCCAATTCTGACATATCAAACACTGGGGCTCTGTGTCACCGAAAAGACACATTAGCTTAGAAAATTGCAATTCATATGATCATTAACAAGTTCAGTCAAGATGCCAGTGAGGTACTTTAAAGTTTCGTCAGGCTTTTGTGACTCTGCCCACAAACTACCATGCATTGCTCTTGTTACTTTCACCCAATGAAGTGGTTTTAAATTGGACCTTCTGGACATAGCCTGACCAGAGTGAAAGCTCTTTGACGTCGGACCTGAAGGAGGTGCAGGTCCACGCCCCTGAGAACCAAGCAGTTTAGCATTACCACCGGGAGGTGCTGGCGGGGGTACAGCGTTGCCAGAAGCTCCACTGCGACCTCCATGGGAGGGTGGTGGTGGAACAGGAGGTGACGGCATTGAATTGCCCATGGGGTTGGGTGATTGTTTTGATGAATAGCATGGCGGTGGGGGAGGAGGGGGACCGGAAGTTGTTCCAGATGGAGGTGGCGTTGAAGCTCTAATGGTAGATGAAGAAGGAAGTAGTGGAGGTGGTGGCGGTGCAGGTCTTCTGGGAGAGCACCTAGGTGAAGGTGGGGGAGGTGGGAATGGAGGTGGCCCAGTCAGATTAAGAGGAGACGAACTAGAAGCAGGTGCTGGAGGTGGTGGCGGTGGTGATGGTGCATTAGACCTAAAGGGTGGAAACCTAGGAGAGGCTGGAGGCGGGGGTGGCAGTGGCGATGATTGTGGTTGCGGTGTAGCTGGCACTGGAGGTCTGAATGAAGTTGGAGGGACAGGCACAGAATCTGGAGGCAGATGGTAAATACTAGAAGAACTGGAAGTTGCTGATGACATGGGCAGTGGGAGTGGTGGTGGAGCAGAAGTTTGCAGCGATTCATTTGCGGCGCTAGTTGAAGATTTCTGAGGATTCGTGGGCAGAGTACTAGTTTCAAGTGACTGAAATGTAGATTGTCTCTCTGGATAAGATGGAAGGCCTACGAAAAAGAAAGAATTTAATTATAAAAAATAAACTACAAGAAAAAATATATAGTCTTAATATGCATGATGACTTAACCTGAATGCTTGAGAGCAGGTTGAGATGAGTCTTTTGGTTCTGACATCATAATAGCATCTGATACCAGCAAAGATGGTGGTGATGGTGGAGGGGGGCATGGTGGCATACCTTTTGTTATAACAGGAGTACCTATCACATTATCAAAGGTTAAAGCATAAATAAGGATTATGGTATCATGTGGTTGTCGAATATCAATTAAGCTACACCTGTTGTTGCTGAATGTTGTCCTGATGGTAGTTTTGATGTAATTTTGACTACACCAGTTGAGACATTTGATACTGTAGTCGAGGTTATGGTTGAACTACAACTCTTAGAGTGTCCAGCATGTTCTTCCAACAGAGTTGTAATTCCAAGGGCTGAAGGGGCGCTATGGAATCTTGGGCAAGCTGAAAGTGATCTAGGACTGGAGTTGCCAGAAAGAGCAGAGCACGAAATAGAAACGGGAAATCGATGTGACATAGTTGTAGTGGGTGAAGAGCATTGGTCTGAACCATGTTGCTCATCAAACTTAGCATTTTGATCCTTAAGAACCGGTTCGATAGATTTCACAGTCGACGGGACAGCCTTTTCCAGTGAAGTTGACTGTTCGGTATTACTGTCAACCTCGTGAATTAGAGAGCCTAGATTTTCTTGGATGACAGAAATTCCAGTTTTGACTTCAGAATTAGTGGATGGCTGCAACAGGGTCAATCTTCTGCCACCAACACTTTCCTGTTTGTTCACATAAACTGAGGGGTGTAAAATGTTGCTTGGTTCTTGTTGAAGATTGTCAGAATGCTGGTTGGTTGGAGAAATTGAACCAAGCTCTAATGACTCTGCTTCTTTCTTACTTGGAGACAAGAATCCTTGCCTCAACTGTATATTTTCTGTTGAAGTAAGTCGCTGGAAAAGTTGGATTGCAGCATCCCCTGTCGGATCTAGCCAATCAACATTGCTGAACATCTCTTGAACCTTTGCAAATGCTTCAATCGGTAAGCCCTCCTTTTCTCCTATACCCGAAACTTCCATGGGACCGAATTGATTTGCCGTGTCCATTTCTGATAAAAGAACCTAACAAGAGGACAAAATAAGTTAGTAATTTCTAAATAGCTTCAGGAGAAAAAAATCACGGCAACAAATACATACCTCAGCCCTGAATTCCTTTGGGAATCGATCTTTGGTATCCCACATCATGTCAATTTCATCACGGTTTAACATTAGAATGTTAGATCTAATGAAGGCTGTATTGAACATGACTCGGAACATCATCTCTTCTCGTTCTTGATCAGCATCAAGGCTAATACATTCAAGGACAACATCACCTTGAATATGGCAGTTGATGTCAATCTTAATCAGTTCGCAATCTGCCTGGGTAACATAAAGGAAATTTCAATTAGTATTACAATGTCATCAGAAGGCAATGGCATACCAAATGAGAAAATTTAAACAATGTCATCATATATGTGTTCTCATTCTGCATGCTAGTCATAAAATGATGGACTTTCCAGTTCTGGAATAAGAAAATGGTAAAAAAAAAACTAACCTTCTTGTAAAGCCGAACATATTTGCTCCTTTTTGGTGTTGCAAAGAGCACCTTAGGGGTGTTACTTGTAGCAAGTAAAGGATCCTGTCCATAAATACGGAATATAGGTCGACATCCACCTTCTGCATTAAAGCCTGGAATGTTTCTTAGTATCACACAATCTAAAGTAAGTGCCCGATCATGAGGTGGCCACTCTGAGCTCATGTTCCTCCGAGATATATAATGTAAGTATCTTATCTGAGAAGGCATAGGATTTAACGGCGAGAGCAACTGAACCAGCTCACGAGGTGCTTGCCGGTAAATCATCTCCAGTGTCCTTTGCTCACCAATGAACTGTTTTCTGTACAACAGCAATCCTGCTAACATGAATGCAAGTACAGCCCAGCCACCACGCTCACAATGCATTATTAACACATTTTGCTGTCCCAAAGAGAGCCAACTCTCCCCCGACCTTAAGTAATGATGAATCATTTCTATTGTAAGGAGTGGGCACCCCTCATATTGTCTGGGATAGTCCATAACTACCATATCATAGCTTGATAAGATATTTGCCAATAAACTTTGACTTTCTCCATCCCGAAAGTTGAAGACCATAAATGAAGCATCAGCGAAGTGGCTCCGAAGTTGCGTAACAATGTCAGTAATATAATCTCGGTACTTCTCATCATCAAAGACATCAGATGTGAAGCAAGAATCAAACACTACAGTGAACAAGATAGGAATAGTAAACATTTTAGCAGAAAGCCAATAACACTTCAGCAAACCAATTCGGAAAAGGAAAACTGATATATATTAAATCCTACAGCTTTTACACTATCAACAAGTGTGCCTTGAGCATGAATACTTCCCAAATTCAAATACAATCAAATCTTGTAGCATCATCTGCACAAATCTCAAGGCAGTTTGGAGGGCTAAGATGGTTAATCTACAAACATGTACAAGTAGTTTGCATTTTTCCCATTAATCTTCACCGGAAATTAGATACAATAACATTCATAAAACAAACAAATATATATTTCCATCATCAGTGGAGAACAACAGAACCATAATCCAGGTGTTCCACAGTATGCATGGCAAATTAAACTTCAAAAAGAAGAAAAGTGCATGTATCACAAGCCATATTAAGTTTAAAATACTTAAACTTGCAAGTAAGAAAATATGAAAAAAGTGCAACAACAAAATAAAGAAACCAGCCTCACTTGTCACTTCTATCATTTTTCCTTTTCACAGTGACAAAATACAACAAAAGTAGTACAAGACAACTAAACAAGATAACTGAAATTTGATTTAGAAAACAATATAGCAGTATAGCAAGTAGAACTGGACATCTATCCTTTTCCCTTTTCACACTGAAGCATTGGTAGTCACAAAAGGCATGTTTTAATATTAAAAGGGATAGCTATTAAGCCATACAAAAATGGCCATAACAGCATTTTCCTTAAGCTGGCCCGAACCAATAATCTATTCTAGTACACAAATGTGAGAAGGGCACTAAATTCGTTGTTACTTTCTCGGATTCCTTTCCTTTTGTGGGCGATTCTGATCGTTTTTTGGAGTGCTATTTGTGATAACTGAGTGATGGTTCTTAATTCGAATAACTAGTTTGTATTTCAAATCATACACTACTGTTCCATGTCAAATTATCTGGGCTTGTCAGTTTGGACTTCATTTCCAAAAATTTCACCAAGATGAACTTATGTTATTGTTCTACTAGTTTACAGTATCTCCTACAGTCTTGGTTACAAGAAAAATTAAGGAAACTTAGACCTATGACAAATAAAAAAATTCGACAACACAAAAATATAACAGCACGATGTCTGGAGTAGAGCTGCTAAAGCTTGATGGCAACTAAAATTTCCAGTCTGATCCCAAAACAGCCTCTCACCACAACAAGTGAAGACGAATTGCGCACGACAAATCAAGACATGGAAGGAGAAATTAAAAAAACCCACCGAACCATTTCTAATAATTGCTGCATCACCGCCAGACATATTCACCACGGCATTCCCAAATGGAAACGCAAACCAGACGACCATGCATATAGAGTTTCCATGCAGAACGGACGCTGGCATTGACGAGGCAAGCGGGGATGATTGGGCAAGGGGCAAACGCACCGTACACGCGCTCGGTGATCTCGAGGAGCCCGTCGGGCGGCTTGCGGTAGAAGAACTTGCGGAAGAGCGCCATGACGCGGGCCCCAGATCCGCCACCAGGGAGGAGCCCTACCACCAGGAGCCCCGTCGCGCCGCCAGCGCCATGGATCCCCCCGTCCTGGTACAATGCGCGTGGGGGTAGCCACGCGAGGAGGGAAAGGAATCGCAAATGCGGGCGCGCGCGGGGCGCGCGGCGCGGGGCCTGACCGCCTGGCGCGTTGTTGCTCGGCCCCAGTGCTAGGTTTTGCAGCCTCCTTCCGGGAACCCTCTATCCTCTTCCTCGCGACCCCTGGCTCCTGTCCTGTGTGGGGGGTTATGCATTCTTCAGTTGATGGTTCGCAACCATCATGTGAAGCGTGCATGCTGAGTTGCTGACCACTTTTTAGCTCCTTACATGCAGACATACAAGAATAAATAAAATTTGCTTACATTCCTTGAATGCAAATATGAAATTAAAAAATTATAATTTTTAAATTAAAAATCTTGATTAAATTTTGATTGCATCATTATGTTTCGTATGTCAAAATCCTCAAAACAAGACCATACTTAGATTATATTTAGATGATTTTTTCTACTAACAGCTTTTTATTTACTGCTGAATATAGATGCCGAACAATAAGACCAAATGATTGTTCTACACGAGCAAAAGATTAAAGGTTAAGTAGCATGAACAAATAATTTAACAACGCAAACAAAATAGTTTACAAAGTGAACATAATAGCTCAATGCGAACAAATTCTTCCTACGGTCAAATACTTTGTTATGCAAATTGAATAAATAATTTTAACACTACAAATAAATCAGTTTACAAACATAAACAAAATAGCAACACATATTGAACATGTAAATTCTACATAAAGAATGGATATAGTCACATCACGAATAAAATATTCTTATGCGTTTACGTGTGAACAAATATATATAGATGTCGAAGAAGTTAGTATAAAATAAATAATTTTAGAAAAACAAACAAAATGATAAAATAAAATTTAGTGTTACAAAAATATAAAAAGAAACTTGAAGAACAAAAAAAAGAGATAAACAAAAAGAAAAAGAAAATCAAATAGGAAAAAGAAAATTTAGAGTTAATGAAAAATAAAAAAAGAAGGAGAAATAAAATAAAAAAGAAGTTACTATCGAAAATAAAAGGAAAAGGAAGAAGAAAATAAATTAAAAAGAAAAGGAAAAAATGAAAACACGTGGATGCAACTCATTAATTGGTTTTCGGCCCGCTGCAGTCTGGCTTGTTTATGCGGTGTATAGAGCAACCTCAGCAGATCCTCTAAACAGTCCATATCCCAAGTTTAGAAGGCTAAGCCAAAAAAATACACTCTAGTAGACTCTCTACTTCACTCTCTATTTTAGAAGGCCTTCAAAATCCTTCATCCATCCTCCATTTTTAGGGGGTCTCTAGGGAACCCTCTATTATATATGAAATTGAAGGATATTGCTGGAGTTGAAACAAATTTAGAAGTCTCTAAAAAATAAAGGTAACCCTATTTAACATTTAGAGGGTATGATTTAGAGACTATTACTGAAATTGCTTTGGCTTTCCGCATGCAGCGGCTGCTCATTTGGTTCCTGTTTCCCTACAGCCACGCGCTGGTTAAAGATGTTGATTGGTTGGCCTACTCGCTGCGTTCGTCTGCATGCGCTCTCTCTCACACGGGCCATGAGACGCACGCATCCATGCTCAGGCAGAACCGTCCGATTCACTCGTTTCGCCAGAGCCTGGCTGCGGAGGGGCGTTTGCACGCCGAGAACCTGACCCGTTAGCAGATCTATGCAACCAAACTACCATTCGCTGCATCGCAAAGCCTGGTTGAACAACTTGCAGGCAACCAATCAGGCTATAAATAGACTGCCCGTTATTCCATTAACAACTCTCTTGGGCCGAAACTCTAATTGGGTACAATTCCTATACCTCAACACATGGACAGTTGATGGAAATTCATCACCTAGACTTTTGGTATAAATGTTAGATTTAGGTGGGGCGTTAAGGTCCTATTTGGTGAAGCCACCAGTATAGCAAGCTATGGAGATCTTTTCGTCTGTAGGTTCCCTGCGCTATGGAACGTTCCTGAGGTCTGGTCGTTTGTAGATTCACCGTAGGTTGATTTTAATTCTAGCTCCGCCACACATTTAGATACTAAACTTTAGCATATATTATCACTTGTATCTTTGCCAAAAGTTTTTGAGTCTTGTGTAAAGTTTAGCCCACCTGTTAGCACTCCATTTTAGATAGACTAGTTCTGAGCTTTAGCACTTGGACATTAGACTTGTTTGGAGCAACTAATTTCAAGTGCTAAAGTTTAGCTAGCTAAAGTTTAGATGGCTAAAGTTTAGCTAATCAAAGGGTAATAGAAACTTTAGAGATGAAAATAATAGGAACCGAAAACGAACAGGTTAGAATTTCCCATATCTAGAAAATTAATAAAATTAAATACAGTAAAACATGACTATAAAATTAATTGTAAATAGAAAATAATCTATAATCGCTTACTTCAAGATGCTCATGGAAAAAAAAGACCCCGCGTCAATTCCCGCGGGCGACACGGGGGACGCCGCCCGAGTGCCGTTGCCAGGCAAGACTCCGCGCGTCCCCAGCCCCTCGCCGTCGCCCGAGTGGGATGGCGGCGGCGAGGAACTGTCCACCGGCACGGGCGTCCTGCTGTGCGGGTGGCGCGACACTTCTTCTCCGGTGATGTGGGGCCGCCCTGGCCCTCTATCGGCCGGATCCGCCGTCCTCAAAGGTGGATCTGCTGCCCCCTCGCTAGATCTGCTCCTGTTGTGGTGGTTCCGGTGGGGAGCGGCGCCGGTGGCGGCGGCCGCCGCATGGGCAAGGCGGCTTGTCGTCTCGGCACGGGCTGCTTCTGCGCATCGTCCTAGCACGGGTTGCCGCCCCGGCGACGGCTGCGAAGGCGCGGTGTCGGCCTGCGCCTGTGGAGGCCTGCGGCGCGCCGGCGGCGCCGGATCTGCGTGGGCGTTCCGGCGTGGAGGTGAGCCACCTGCCAAGCGAGATGCTGGCTAGGTGGCGGTGACCGGCGTCCGGCATGGGGTACGTCCTTGGAGTGAGCCACGGCCGGCAAGGGGTACGGCGGGAGCTGTGGGTCCGGTCCGCGGTCGTGGAGGCGGCAGGTGCGACGGTCCTCGGAGTTGCATTTGGTCTGGGACGACGGCGGCGCGTGACTTCGAGGCGACATGAGGAGCGGCGGTTGGACAGCTTCGTCCCAGTACGACATGTTGGGGTGGCACGGCGACAAACGCCGCCCTCTGTAGTCCGCCTTGGCTGAGTTTCTCCGTGCATTCCATTTTCAGGCTGGACGCACGCGGTGGCTTTGGGTTGGGATGCTCTGGGCGAAAGTCCTTGACCGCCAGTCTTGCTGACGGTGATGCCGGCGGTGCCTTCAGGCGTCGTTCTCCCCATTGGGGGCGGCATCTTCGAGCTCCTCCCGCCTCTGTTTGGGTCTCTAGGCGAAAGCCCCATCCAGCTCCTGGACGAGCAAGGGCGGCACTACTGGCGTCGTAACCTTCTTGGAGGCGTCACTCCTTGAGACCCAACTCGGCTTGGGATGTCGACGGTCGAGGGTGGTGACGGATACGTGTAGGAGGTTGAACTTCAAGGGGGTTGACAAGCTCACGCGGTGGCGTCTCGCTTGTTGTGGTGTCGACCAGGGGTTGCAGCATGTCTATTGGCTTGGCTGCTTGCAGCGGACCGCGGCGGCTGGCGCTGCTTAGCGGCTGTCAGTTCGGCGTGGCACAACGTCTGAAGACGGCGCTTGCGGCAACGACAACATGGGGCAACTAGGTTTGCAGCGGATTACGGTGCGTGGCTCAGCTATGCTGGAGTTACTCCGGCGTGGTTCGTCATCGGAAGATGGTGCAAGCGACAATTCTGGTTTGCTATCACGGCGGTGGAAGCTACGTGCGTGTGTGGAGCAACGTGTTGCTGTCGACCGACGGGTGCGTTTCGGATGTTCAATGAAGATCTTGGAAATAGTGCAACTCTATTCATCTTTCTGACGGCAATACAATACATGGATCCGTGACATGGAGTACTAAGGCGGACGTGGCGAGGCCCCCACGTATGGTGTCTTCGGCGTGGCAGCGAGATTGAGGAGGTGAAACGAACCGGGTTCCCGAAAGGGCAACTCGATTCCCTGTATCATCGTGATAGTCCCTAGATCAGTCGCTATCACATACAGAACTCATTTCAGGCAGAAATCACAGTCATACCAGCGATTACAGAATATTCATGGGTTTAACTTATTACAGCATTCGGGATAATAGTAATAATCTCCGAGTACAAACCCGATGGGCTAATTGAAGTGCAAACAGAAAGCGTAACGGTAACTAGGTCTTCATGCTGGTCCTCCTCCGGGAATCCTCTTCTCCACAGGCATCCTTGAGTGTAGCACGCCTTCAGTCATACCACCCGTCGTCATTGTTGTCGTACTCCGAGTCATACCCTGCATCTACCCAATCTATCCCCAAGGATGGGATAGGTCCACGTCACCATCCGCATGAAGCAATATGTGGATGCATTAAGGTAAAAACAATGCCATGGAAAAGGCTATGGTTTCCTATGCAAGCATTTATAACAAGTCATACATTCACCTTCAGACGCGGGCAGCTCCGGCACCCGGACTCCCGGTCAACTAACTTCCGCTACAACAACTACCCAAGTTCGGTGCGGGAACTCCCTCTCCCCGCACCTCAACTGCTATCCGAGCAGGAAAAGTGGACTAGAGGAAGGTAGAAAAGTATATGTGGATCTAACTACATTCGTGGGGCCAGATCAAGAGTTGTACATGACCGAGTACGCGGCTATATATATAGTTTTAACCCTGTAGGGGTTGTACACATGTACCCACTCGCCCCGAATCCAGCCGGCAAGCAACTCCGACTATCTCCGAGGGACCAGTCAATGAAACTAACGGCTACGGCACCATCCTACTCCCGGTCTGGGGCGCATCCTCCCGTAGTAGGTCGCCCGGGGCTGTGAAGCTATCTAGAATGGAATCACAATGTATCCTGCGATCGGGGGCTAAAGGGTCCTGCCCACTCCCCCTGACACTGAAACACTATCCTCCTGCAGTAATGGTGCCGCGCGTAGCTAGCTCGGGCTGGGTCCCCCCTCATAAAGGATAAGTGGTGTGCACGTTTGACATAGTTCCATCACTAGGGCCACAAAGTCAAGTCCTTAATCCCGCAAGGGCGAGCGTCTTCGTCCACAGTTTGCGTTCCGTAAACACGGTTCGCGATCGGCACCCATTACAGGTATCGCCACCTCAACTCCTCAACTCGTGTTCCCACGGGAACAGCCTTGCACCCGTCACAGGTGCTCGTCACCCATCACAGGTGCTCACAGGGTCGTGCCCAACACACAACCCCCAGCTCCCGACCCTAAGGTCGGAGAAAGGGTCTGCTCACCCCGCTGTAACCTATCCCCAACTCCTGTATATGTGGAGGCATCTTCCACCACGCAAGGACTAAACCATATATATATATATATATTCCCATACCCCAATCTTACACACATAGTAGCAATAGCATACATCAACAAAGATAAATATGGGAAAACAAGGAATATGGTAGTAAATGGCTATGCAAGCTCATCTCAACACTCAATTTGGGGGCGTAGCGTGTCTAGCAAGCAATGCCTAATAGGTATTCAAAACATGGATGGGCGTGAACCTGGGGTCTCCTCGTAGTGCTCCTGGAAGTCGGGGTAGTCGTAGCCTCCGGACATCTCCTCGGCGTCAGGTCCTAATCGTATTTAGGGGAAAGTATAAGGGTCCGAGTGCAAAGATGCACAAAACTCCTCAAAAGATGATCCAAAACACAGCAACTCCTACTCTAGCGCGTAGGTCATGATTTTAGAAGAATTATGAAACTGGTTTCATAATTTTCGGAGTTACGGTTGATTTATTATCAATTTTCTAATCATAAAAGCATTTCTGGAAATAATAAAAGGATTTCGGAAAACATAAAAGAAAATAAGTGACACGTGGCAGCCTCTGGGCGTGCCACGTGGCATGATGACGTCAGCATGACGTCATCGGGGGGTCGGGTATGATGACGTCAGCATGGCCCATGCTGACGTCATCGTTGACCAGGTTAATGTTGACCCAGTCAACGGTCAGCGGTCGCCGGTCTCACGGGGGCCCACTGGTCAGTCAGCGGGTCTCACCGACAGGTGGGACCCGCGTGTCAGTGCCGTGTAAAAGAAAAAGAGTAGCGCGTCGTCGGGCCGAAAGTCCTCCTGGGCTTCTCTTCCTCCGCGGCCTTCTGGGCCGAACTCGGCCCGTTCCCTCCTCCTTCTTTTTTTCTTTTTCTTCTCTCCCTGCTGCGGCTGACAACTCCGGCCCACTTGTCGGCGACTCCTGGATCTCGTGCGGCCTCCTCTCGATCCGGTGCGAACTCTAGCGCATGTGTGCGTGTGTGTGTCTTGTGTGTGCAGAGCAGGCTCGCCACGCCGCGAGCGCGATGTTGCGGCGTGGGCGCGGCGACGGCGCATCGGCGGTGCGATGGCAACGGCGCCACGCGGCTGCGGTTCGACGTCCAGGCGAGCGAAGCTCCGCCCTGGCTCGGACGTGAACGCGCGCAGGTCAGGAGGGCCAAGGGTGCTCTAGGCCGATCTCGTACGTTCGCGCACCGGCGAGGCCGTGGAGAGGCCATGGCGGGCCGGCGGCAGCGTGGTTAGGCGACGGCGGGGGTTACAGCGCTGAGGCGGGCAAGAGACTGCCCCCGGGCTCCCGTGTACGCGCGCACACACGGCGGACACCAGGCAAGGCCATGGCGGGCCCGTGGCAGCGGAACGAGGCGAGGCGAACGGCCTCCGCGGTTCAACGGCGGCCAAGGCTCACCTTAGCTGGGATTTAGGCAAAGGATGAACGGCGCTCACCCGTCGGGTCTGAGGAAGATGTGCTTGGAGCGGTGGCGATTCGGTGCAGGTGGGCCGAGGCAGTGCCGTGCCGAGCTGCAACGTCGTTGTAGGGGTACGGGTCGCCGGCTCGGGGTAGCTCCGGTGGCGGCGGCTACCTCCTCCTTCTCCTTCCTTCCTCTGCTCCTCCCCCTCTCTTGGTGGCGGCGATGGAAGGGGAATTCCCCTGGGTGGCTAGGGTTTTGGCGTTAGGGCCGTGGAGGTTTTATAGGCGAGGCACTAGGGTTAGGGGTGGCCCGGACGTCGGGGAACGGCCGTGATGTGACGGGCTCGCCGGGCGGACGCGTGGCAGCATCAGGACTCCACGGCGGGCTTTCGTGCGCGAGGGGAGAGGGGGAGGCGCGCGCGGCAAGGCATCGGGGCCGACCACGGGGGTAGACGCGGGCATCAGCAGGGCAGTTGGCCGGCGGGAGTCGCGCTCCGCGCGCTGTCGCGTTGCACCGCGGTGGAAAAAGCAGGGGAGCGCGGCGGGCGTGAGGTGAGGGGGAAGGGAAAGCTGACAGGCGGGGCCCGCCTGTCAGTGGCTCACGGCGGTGAACGGGCGATGCGGGCTGAGGCAGGCCGGCGGGGTACTTGGCGCGGACTGGGCTGACTGGGCCATCTCGGGCTCACCCGCGCGCGTGGGCGCGCGCGGTGGGTTGGGTCGGAAAGGGTGGTTTGGACCTGGGTGCGTAGCAGGCCGGGGTTAGCTGGGCCGGCTGGGTTAGAGGTCAGCGGGCCAGGCTGGCTTAGTTACGGTTAGCTTTTGTATTTGATTTGAATGGTTTTAAACTCCATCCAAACGAATTTGAAACAAGTAGAGGCAATAAACTCCAAATCCAAATGTAGCACACTAACATTTAGGTCCTTGTTTTAGAATTATATTTTAGATTCTAAGAATTTGGGAAAGAATAGCATTATCCTTTAAGTGATCCTAGCTACTAAAATTTCCACGTAAAAAGTTTTTGAAAATTAGTATTTTTGAAGATTATAACATTCCGTAAAATTACGGGATGTTACAGTCTCCCCCCTCACGAGAATCTCGTCCCCGAGATTAAGGGTTTACCTGGGTTTCGAACAGGTGCGGGTACTTCTCCTTCAGGTCGGCCTCTTTCTCCCAAGTGGCCTCTCGTTCTGTGTGATTGCTCCACAGAACCTTGCAGTAGGGTATAGAGGTCCTCCTTGTCTCTTTGACGGCTCTGTCTAATATTTTCTCCGGGTATTCCATATACTCTAGAGTATCTTGCAAATCCACTGCTTCTACCGGTATAGCTTCTTCTGGCACTCGCAAGCACTTGCGTAGCTGAGACACATGAAAACTAGGTGTACACCGGCGAGTTCTCCTAGTAGCTGTAGTTTGTACGCTAGTTCTCCGATCCTCTGAATTACTGGATATGGGCCAATGTATCTTGGTGCAAGCTTCCCTTTCACATGGAACCTCCAAGTTCCACGAAGTGGTGATACCTTCAGGTACACATGATCTCCAACTTCAAAGGCAAGGTCGTACCGCCTTTTGTCTGCGTAACTCTTCTATCGGCTCTGGGCTATCTTCAAGTTCTCCCGAACCTTGGTCACATTCTCGGCTGCTTCTTCGATCGCCTCTGGTCCGAAGAAGGGTTGCTCTCGGACTTCTGACCACATCAGTGGTGTTCTGCACTTTCTGCCATATAATGCCTCGAAAGGTGACATCTTGAGACTAGCTTGGAAGCTGTTGTTGTAGGTGAACTCTGCATATGATAGGCTCTTTTCCCAGTCTGAGCCGTAGGTCAGAACACACGCTCTCAGCAAATCTTCAAGTATTTGGTTGACTCTTTCCATCTGTCCATCAGTCTGGGGGTGGTACGCAGAACTGTACTTTAGTGTGGTTCCAATGGACTCATGCAAGCTCTGCCAGAACCGCGCGGTGAACTGTGGCCCTCTATCTGACACTATACTCTTGGGTGCCCCATGCAGTCACAGAATGTTGTCGACGTATAAATCCGCCAACTTGGCAACCCTGTATCGATCACTGATGGGTATAAAGTGAGCCACCTTGGTTAATCGATCAACAATCACCCATATCGCATCATGCCAGTTCTGGGTACGGGGTAATCCCATGATGAAATCCATGCTGATGTCGTCCCACTTCCATACTGGAATGTCCAAAGGCTTGAGCAGTCCTGCCGGACGTTGGTGCTCAGCCTTGATTCTTCTGCACGTGTCACACTTAGCCACATACTCGGCTATATCTGTCCTCATATCTTTCCACCAGAATCGGTCCTTGAGGTCTTGATACATCTTCGTACTCCCCGGATGTATGGAGTACTTGTAATCATGTCCCTCTTTCAGAATCTCTCCCCTAATCTGTTCATCCTTGGGTACGCATATGCGATCTTTCAACCATAAGGTTCCCTGCTCATCAACTCTGTAGTCGACGGCTTTTTCCTCCTTCATAAGTTCTTGTATCTCGAGAATCCTATCCTTGAGGTCATATTTGATGATCATTTCGTTCAGCTGCCCTTGCTCGATTATCTCAAGCTTCAGCTTATCTAGCTCGTCACACAAGTCAGGTTGTTCATCACGAACCATCACGTTAGTGCAATAACTTCTTCTGCTGAGCGCATCTGCCACTACGTTGGCTTTGCCGGGGTGATATTGAATATTGAGATCATTGTCTTTGATCAGTTCTAACCATCTTCTTTGCCTCATATTCAGTTCCGACTAGGTGAAGAAGTATTTCAAGCTCTTGTGATCAGTGTAGATGTCACATTTGTTGCCAATCAGGTAATGCCTCCAAATTTTCAACGCGTGCAAAACTGCTGCGAGCTCAAGGTCGTGCGTCAGGTAGTTCTCTTCATGCTTTCTAAGCTGGCGCGAAGCATAGGCAACCACCTTGCCTTCTTGCATCAGTACACATCCAAGACCTTGGCAAGAAGCATCACAATACACCACGAAGTCCTTCTGGATATCCGGGAGTGTAAGGACCGGGGTAGTAGTAAGCTTGGACTTGAGTTCTTGAAAGCTGGCTTCACATTTTTCTGACCAGATGAAAGGTACACCATTCTTGAGCAGTTTTGTCATTGGCTTGGCTATCTTCAAGAAGTTTTCAATGAATCGGCGGTAGTATTCGGCCAATCCGAGAAAACTTCTGATGTCAATGATGTTTCTTGGTTGCTGCCACTCTATTATGGCTTCTATTTTAGCAGGGTCCACTGCAACACCCTCAGCTATCAGGACATGCCCCAGAAATGCAACCTTTTCTAGCCAAAACTCACACTTGCTGAACTTGGCGTATAGCTGGTTCTGCCTTAGCTTCTCGAGTACAATCCGCAGGTGCTCTACGTGTTCTTCTACAGTCTCGGAATAGATTAGAATGTCGTCAATGAAGACCACGACAAACTTATCCAATTCTTCCATAAACACCTTGTTCATCATGTTCATGAAGTAGGCCGGGGCATTGGTCAGCCCAAAGGACACAACAGTGAACTCATATTGGCCGTATTTGGTCACGAAAGCTATCTTCGGAATGTCTTCGGGGCGAATCTTCATCTGTTGGTAACCGGACCTCAAGTCTATCTTGCTAAAGAACTTGGCCCTCTTGAGTTGATCTAACAGATCATCAATTCATGGCAGCGGATACTTGTTCTTCATGGTTACCGCATTCAAGGAGCAGTAATCAATGCACATTCTCATGGACCCATCTTTCTTCCTCACGAACAATACTGGTGATCCCCACGGTGAAGCGCTAGGTCGGATGTAACACTTATCTAGCAAATCCTTCAGCTGCTTCTTTAGTTCTACCAGTTCTTCCACCGACATCCGATAGGGCCATTTAGCGATCGGAGCTGTACCTGGTACTAGGTCGATCACAAACTCGATGTCCCTATCAGGTGGTAGTCCTGGCAACTCTTCCGGAAACACATCCGGGTACTCACATACTACTGGCACATCATGTAGTTTTTGCTCTTCTGAACTCACTAGGCTGTACATCCGAGGTACCTCTCGGGATTTTAGGGGTTCTACCTCTATTTTCCTTCCACTGGGGTGTTCTAAGGTTACAAGACGAGGTGAGCATGAGATGACTCCCTTATGTTTGGTTAACCAATCCATTCCCAAGATTACATCTATCCCATCTGACTTCAATACAGTCAGGTCAGCCATGAAAGGCATTCCTTGTATCATGATCCTCACCCCTTTGCACTCAAGGGTACACCTAAGATCTCCCAGTGGGGAACTGGTTACTATGGGTCGGCTTCTAATGGTCATGGGGAGGGAGTTCTGTGTAGTAAACTTTGTAGAAATATAGGAGCTAGTCGCTCCAGAGTCGAACAAAACTAAAGCTTTTGCTCCATTGACCAGGTACATACCTGTCACCACCTCTAGCGCTTCACGGGTTTCCTCCTCAGTCATGTGGTTCAGGCGACAACGGTCGGCGGTGCGAGGCGTCTGCGCAGGACGGCCAACGGGTGCTGGGCCGCGCTCAGGCGTCTGGGTCCTCTTGTCGGGGCAGTCGTAGGACTTGTGGCCAGGCTTATGGCAGGTGAAGCAAACAACTAAAGCGGTACCGGTGTTAGCTCGCTGCCCCTACTGGAAGCGGTTGTAGCCTCCTCCACCTTGAGCTGGTCCCCTGTTGTAGTTGTTCTGGTTGCCTCCCCCTCCGAAGTTCCTGTTTGGTGGGACGGAGCCGGAGTGGTAGTTGCTCCTGGACGGGGGTGGTGGTGCACTCCTATTCTTCTGGAAAGGGCGGTCGCGCATTGGCTGGTCAGCCCTTCTCTTCTTGTTGCGCTGGCGATCCTCCCAGGTAAGCCTCTCCTTCTCTGCAGCGATGCAACGGTTCACCAGGTCGCGGAGCGTGGGGAACTCGCATCCGGCCACGCTGGAACCAGAACTGTTTCTTCTCAGCCGTGTTGGTGTCGTCCGGGGCATATCGCATCATCTTCATGAAGTGGCACTCGTACTCTTCCACCTTCATGGTACCCTGGACCATTGTGCGGAAATCCTGGGCCTTCTGAATCATCACTTGCTTCGGCACGTGCTGGTCGTGGAATGCCTTTGCGAACTCCTCCCAGGTGATGTGAGCAGGATCTGTGTGGGAGTCGCAGTAGCTGTCCCACCAGGACTTAGCGGGTCCCTCCAGCTGGTGCGCGGCAATGGCGACACACACCTCTTCATTGCAGTCGGTGAGGTCAAGCTTCGACTCAATGACCCTGAGCCAGTCGTCGGCGTCCATCGGGTCCTCCGAGTAGCTGAACGTCGGTGCCTTCAGACGGATGAACCTCTCGATCTTCCGGTGCAGGCCTTCCTCTTGGGGGGCGGGGTGTGGTCCCCTGTGCTGAACCCCCTGCTCGGCGAGCTGGGTCAGGCACTGCATCCACTGAGTCTGAGCTGCCATGACCTCAATGAGGTTAGGCAGTGGTGGTGGCGGTGGCGGTGCCTGTTGGTGCTGCGGTGGTAGTTCCACTTCGATCTCTTCGTCGACTTTCTCGTCCTCGTCACCTTCTCCCTCTGCCTGCCCTTGGTACTGTTGAGGGGCTTGGGCAGCCGAGGCTGCGCCCCTGCCACGCACCGCAGGCGGTGCTGGCGCGGGAGCACGTCCGCGTCCGCAGCCACGTCCTTGGCCATGTCCACGGCCACATGCGGCGACAGCGGCTTCCTCACGAGCGGCTTCCTCGAAGCGGGCCATGATCCGGTTGGACCGACGAATCGACATCTTTCGCAAACGAAGGTTAAAAAGGTTTAACGAACGTCACTCAAAAAGAAGAGTCATAATACTTAATAATCATGCAATCAATGTGAAGAACGAAAATAATAACATAAAGCACCAACATAAGATCCAAACACTCAGTCAATCATGCATGAGGTACAAGAGACACCAGTGCTTATCCGAGGCTAAACCCTAACCCTTGGATAACACACCCAACTCACGCTCTAGAGAGATACATCGTGAAAACTCAAAAGGGATGACTCTTAACGATTACATGACACAAAAAGACAACACTGCCGGCATTTTGGTCCTCGGCACTAGACTACTCATGACTGTCACGCCGGAATGGGACAACGGCGGCTGCTGCTCTACATCTACTTTATTCTAGCTCTACTACTCACACTCTCTATCCTGAACGGGGGCGCTTGCGGAACGGGAGCACCCTCTTGATCTCCTCTGGGTAGCTGAGCGGAAAGATCTCCCCGACGGTCTTCAGACTCTGTAGAACCTCCGGGGTCTCGATCGCTGGCGGCAGGCTCTCGTAGGAACAACGGTGCAGGTGTAGGTCTGTAGGGATAGGCTCGAAGTTCTCCTTGCGGATCTTGGTCCTACTCTCCTCTGGAAGCTGGTCCTACAACTCCTGTAGCTCGCACACCCTCACTGCATCAGTCAGCCTCCAAGTCTGCTCCAGACGGTCGACCTTGTTGTGGTAGTACGCGACCGTGCGGAGTAGCTGGGTGAGGTTGTCTTGGTTCTCCCTCTGGCGGGTCTCCAGCTCCGTGACCTTGTCGCTGATGGTAGTCTCCAGGATCTTCTGATTGGCGATGATCCGGTGAAGATCCTCCATCTGCTTGGCCATCTTGCGGCGCTCTGCCTCAGACTGTCGCAGCTTCTCCTCAGCCTTGTCTCTGGCGTCCATCATCTTGTATGTCTGCAACTCAGACTCGCGGACCTGGCGGAGCATCAACACCAAGTGGGTCTGAGCGAAGGCCATGTTCCTGTTCTCTCGCTCCAACCGTGGTATCAGGCTCGCGTGGCCTCGCGAGATAGAGTCCAGCTGGAGGTTCTCCTCAATAACGTCCTCCAGCAAACGGTCAGTACTGAGCAAGTACAAACCTGTGGTGTGTACCAACGCAACACCTCTAATCCCCTCCTGGACGGGTGCTGAGAACGTCTCTAGACGGGTGACGTCAAGGTCCTCTCCGGGTAGTACTGCTCGGGGAAGAAGACGGTAGCTGCTGTCTCGAAACTTGCTCTCCCAGTATAGAGCAAGCACCTTCTTCACCATCTGGTAGGTGGCGAGCTGGGCGCAGGCGGTGGCTGTGGTCGAAACTGCCTTAACTGACAAGCCGGTAGAGCCTGGGGTAGTCGGATCAGGCATCACGACCAAGTCGGCGTCGTAGCTCTCGAAGTCTCCCTCGG
Source organism: Panicum virgatum (assembly GCF_016808335.1). Taxonomy (NCBI): domain Eukaryota; kingdom Viridiplantae; phylum Streptophyta; class Magnoliopsida; order Poales; family Poaceae; genus Panicum; species Panicum virgatum. The sequence continues at coordinate 24,362,933 of NC_053150.1, read as the reverse complement.
TCACCTTCTGTATGGCGAACTTGACGCGGTCCTTGGAGATGTCGGCCTTCCCGAGAACTCGCTCGAACCACCCGAAAGCCTCGGCGTGGTGCAGCTGGTAAGCCTCCTCGTCGTGGCGGAGACACCGCCTCAACAGCTGCTCGATCTCCTCGACTTTGTCCATCTGCGCGTGAACGTAGAAAAAGGTGTTAGCAAAAGGTGAGATGGTTAGATGAAGGAGGTGGTAAGAGTGAAAAGGTAGTTATTCATAGTTCAAGGGGACATATAGGAGTAGACAGAGTAGTTTTAGATCGTTCCTAAGCTAACGACCATTCTAGGGCTCGTGCTACAGTCAAGTATGGCTCTGATACCAACTGAAACAAACCGGGTTCCCGAAAGGGCAACCCGACTCCCTGTATCGTAGTGATAGTCCCTGGATCAGTCGCTATCACATATAGAACTCATTTTAGGCAGAAATCACAGTCATACCAGCGATTACAGAACATTCATGGGTTTAACTTATTACAACATTCGGGATAATAGTAATAATCTCCGAGTACAAGCCCGATGGGCTAATTGAAGTGCAAACAGAAAGCGTAGCGGTAACTAGGTCTTCATGCTGGTCCTCTCTGGGAATCCTCTTCTCCACAGGCATCCTTGAGTGTAGCACGCCTTCAGTCGTACCACCCGTCGTCGTTATTGTCGTACTCCGAGTCATACCCTACATCTACCCAATCTATCCCCAAGGATGGGATAGGTCCACGTCACCATCCGCATGAAGCAATATGTGGATGCATTAAGGTAAAAACAATGCCAAGGAAAAGGCTATGGTTTCCTATGCAAGCATTTATAACAAGTCATCCATTCACCTTCAGACGCGGGCAGCTCCGACACCCAGACTCCCGGTCAACTAACCTCCGCTACAACAACTACCCAAGTTCGGTGCGGGAACTCTCTCTCCCCACACCTCAGCTGCTATCCGAGCAGGAAAAGTGGACTATAGGAAGGTAGAAAAGTATATGTGGATCTAACTACATTCGTGGGGCCAGATCAAGAGTTGTACATGACCGAGTACGCGGCTATATATATAGTTTTAACCATGTAGGGGTTGTACACCTATACCCACTCGCCCCGAATCCAGCCGGCAAGCAACTCCGACTATCTCCGAGGCACCAGTCAACGAAACTAACGGCTACGGCACCATCCTTGTAACGACCTGACCCGGGTAACGGCTAAGATCTACTCTACATATTGAGTAAATCACACCTGCTAAATAACTCTCTTGCGCTTTCGTCCTCACTTCGCGCAAAAGGTTGCAACCGGAGTTATTCAACTACCCTGGGCCTGGTATTTAAGCTGGCTCGTCCCTCTCTCAACTTCCAGTCTGGGACTATACTCCCGGCGCTACAGTATTTTTTCGGCGCTACAGTAGCCGAGCTACAGTAACCCCGGGATTCGGCCCGGCCCATCTGGCCCGTTCTGTTACAATCACCCACCCTTTAGGATTCGACGTCCCCGTCGAATCATCGAACCAACTTAAATACCACCAGGATCTCCTCTCTTGGCCATGTCCCATACGTCTAGTGCTAACGGTCCCATGTATCACGTCCATACGTCCAGTGCCAACGGTCCCTGTGTCACATCCGTGCGTCCAGTGCCGGCGCATCCTCGATGCCAGCGCATCTGTGCCCACACGCGCCCGCCCACATGCCGGTGGCATCTGCGACCACGCGCCCGTGCTCATGCCCGCGCACTTATGCCCGTTTGTGGCGTGAAACCGCGAGAGTCTGCTCTGATACCACTGTAACGACCCGACCCGGGTAACGGCTAAGATCTACTCTGCACGTTGAGTAAATCACACCTGCTAAATAACTCTCTTGCGCTTTCGTCCTCGCTTCGCGCAAAAGGTTGCAACCGGAGTTATTCAACTACCCTGGGCCTGGTATTTAAGCTGGCTCGTCCCTCTCTCAACTTCCAGTCTGGGACTATACTCCTGGCCCATTCTGTTACAATCCTACTCCCGGTCTGGGGCGCGTCCTCCCGCAATTGGCCGCCCGGGGCTGTGAAGCTATCTAGAATGGAATCACCATGGATCCTGCGATCGGGGGCTAAAGGGTCCTGCCCACTCCCCCTGACACTAAAACACTATCCTCCTGCAGTAATGGTGCCGAAAGTCCTCCTGGGCTTCTCTTCCTCCGCGGCCTTCTGGGCCGAACTTGGCCCATTCCCTCCCCCTTCTTCTTCTTTTTTCTTTTTCTTCTCTCCCCGCTGCGGCTGACAACTCCGGCCCACTTGTCGGAGACTCCTGGATCCCGTGCGGCCTCCTCTCGATCCGGTGCGAACTCTAGCACATGTGTGCGTGTGTGTGTCTTGTGTGTGCAGAGCAGGCTCGCCACGCCGCGAGTGCGACGTTGCAGCGTGGGCGCGGCGACGGCGCATCGGCGGCGCGATGGCAATGGCGCCACGTGGCTGCGGTTCGACGTCCAGGCGAGCGAAGCTCCGCCCTGGCTCGGACGTGAACGCGCGCAGGTCAGGAGGGCCAAGGGTGCTCTGGGCCAATCTCGTACGCTCGCGCACCGGCGAGGCCGTGGAGAGGCCATGGCGGGCCGGCGACGGTGTGGTCAGGCGTCGGCGGGGGTTACATCGCTGAGGCGGGCAAGAGCCTGCCCTCGGGCTCGCAAGAATGCGCGCACACACGACGGATGCCAGGCAAGGCCATGGCGGGCCCGTGGTGGCGGAACGGGGCGAGGCGAACGGCCTCCGCGGTGGCGCCATGGCACGCCAGCGGGGCGAATCGGCGAGGACCCATCCAGGGCGAGCAAGGGCATCGCCCTGGTGGTCTGGCCGTGGCTGTGCGCACGCGCGCGGGCATCGGCGGCGCTAGAACAGGGTAGGCGACGGCGGTTTGCGGGTTACGGCGGCGCGGCTCGACGGTTTCCTGGAGGCGCACAAACAAGGGAACGAGGTTTCCTTGGGCTCTCTACCGGCGTCTCAATGGCAGCCAAGGCTCACCAGAGCTGGGATTTAGGCAAAGGGCGAACGACGCTCACCCGTCGGGTCTGAGGAAGATGTGCTCGGAGCGGTGGCGATTCGGTGCAGGCGGGCCGAGGTAGTGTCGTGCCGAGCTGCAACGTCGTTGCAGGGGTATGGGTTGCCGGCTCGGGGTAGCTCCGGTGGCGGCGGCTCTCTCCTCCTTCTCCTTCCTTCCTCTGCTTCTCCCCCTCTCTTGGCGGCGGCGATGGAAGGGGAATTCCCCTGGGTGGCTAGGGTTTTGGCGTTGGGGCCATGGGGGTTTTATAGGCGAGGCACTAGGGTTAGGGGTGGCCCGGACATCGGGGAACGGCCGTGATGTGATGGGCTCGCCGGGCGGACGCGTGGTAGCATCAGGACTCCTCGGCGGGCTTTCGTGCGCGAGGGGAAAGGGGGAGGCGCGCGCGGCAAGGCATCGGGGCCGACTGCGGGGGCAGACGCGGGCGTCAGCAGGGCAGTTGGCCGGCGGGAGTCGCGCTCCGCGCGCTGTCGCGTTGTGCCGTGGCGGAAAAAGCAGGGGAGCGCGGCAGGCGTGAGGTGAGGGGGAAGGGAAAGCTGACAGGCGGGGCCCGCCTATCAGCGGCTCACGGCGGCGAACGGGCGATGCGGGCTGAGGCAGGCCAGCGGGGTGCTCGGCGCGGACTGGGTTGACTGGGCCGTCTCGTGCTCGCCCGCACGCGTGGGCGCGCGCGGTGGGTTGGGTCGGAAAGGGAGGTTTGGACCTGGGTACGTAGCAGGCCGGGGTTAGCTGGGCCGGCTGGGTTAGAGGTTAGCGGGCCGGGCTGGCTTAGTTAGAGGGTTAGGTTAGCTTTTGTATTTGATTTCAATGGTTTTAATTCAAATCAAATACCACACAATTCAAACAAAAACCATCCAAACGAATTTGAAACAAGTAGAGGCAATAAACTCCAAATCCAAATGTAGCACACTAACATTTAGGTCCTTGTTTTAGAATTATATTTTAGATTCGAAGAATTTGGGAAAGAATAGCAATATCCTTTAAGTGATCCTAGCTACTAACACTTCCACGTAAAAAGTTTTTGAAAGTTCGTATTTTTGAAGATTATAACATTCCGTAAAATTACGGGATGTTACAGGAGGAGTCTGATAGAGGACGAGGCGAGGCCCCCGCGCGTTGTGTTTTCGCGGCATCGTCTGCGAGGCAGCCAGCGAGAGGTTCGGATTCGGTGGTTCCACTCTGTCGGACGGTGGGTACTGTTTCAGCGGCACTACAGCATTGGGTCCCGCATGGCGGTGGCCTATTCGGTGCAGGGCTGTCTGTTTCCTTTGTTTTCTCCTTCGGCTTTGGACTGCATCTTGGCAGCGACTTCAAGTGCAGGAGAAGGTGGTTTGGCGCACCGGCTTGGATTTGTCCGGCTAACGTTGTATAGCGTAGTTGCCTTGACTGTGTTGATACCACAATCCAACCGGTCAGTGTCTCTCGAGGTTTGTTTCGAGTTCTCCCTGCGTTAATGTCCCAATCTAATCGGGTGAGTTTGAGTTGCAGGATTTCCGTATTGACGTCCCAATCCATCCGGACGAGTCCTGTTTTTTTAAATTTCTTTTGTTTTCCTGACTATGGCCTTTCAGAGCCGTAGCCTTGTATTTTCTTCTATAATATCAATGAAACTCACACAATCTTGTGTGGTTCGTTCAAAAAAATTTAATTGTAAATAATAATATTGATATTTTACTAAAAATAGAAATGGTCAGAACCGATATTGTGTCGCTCTGCGCTGTTCACGCTACCCAGAGCTGCGCGCTGTACTCCTCTGCTTTGCTGCCGCCGCTAGCTTCTGGTGCGCTGTGTTCTCTTTTATATTTTTTTACTCTGTTCCGCTGGGCTGCTCTGTTCTCTTTTATTCTTGGGGTCTGTTTAGTTTCCAAAATTTTTCAAATGCTACAATAACTTCGAATGTTTGACCATTAATTAGAAGTATTAAATATGGATAACTGACAAAATCCATTCCATAACCTCTAGGTGAAATCGCGAGACGAATCTAATGAACCTAATTATGCAAGGATTAGACAATGTCATGCTAACCAACCTCTAATGATGGATTAATTAGGCTTAATAGATGTGCCTCGCGATTTCCCATTCATCTGTATAATTAGTTTTGTAATTAGTCTATATTTAATACTTCTAATTACTGTTGTAAAATCTGACAAAATTTTTTGCCCAAATTCTTTGGGAACTAAACGGATCATCACCAAGACTTGGAAGATCGCGTCGATATTCGGTACAAGCATCATACCAAGGTTTTAAATCGCCGGCTAAAACGTTTAGCAGCAAGGTTGCTGCTATGGCGTTTAGCGAGCTATGGCCGGCATTTAGCGGGCAATAGCCGGCATTAGCGGGCTAAATACCATAGCGGTTGCTCTTTCTACACTACTGGAAAAACGCACATTCGTCCGCGGCCATTAGTACCGGTCATAGTTTCGGCCGGTACTAACATACAAATTTAGTACCGGGCCAAAAGAACAGTGCCCATGGGAGCCGATTAGTACCGGCTGGTGGCTCCAGCCGGCACTAAAGTGTGCCACCGACAGCCACCTGCAACGGCTAGTGACCATTTAGTACTAGCTGGAGCCACCAGCCGGTACTAAATGGCCGTCAGGAAACTTAGTACCGGCTGGTGGTTCCAGCGGGTACTAAATGGGGAGCTTTAGTACCGGCTGGAGCCACCAGCCGGTACTAATGCTCACACTATATATTGGGCATTCTTCCTCCTCGAGCCGAGCCAGCACCCATTTCACCAGAGAGCTAGCTCGAGCTCAGTTCTTCTCTCATATTAGAGAGGTGCCGCCATTTGACCCTTCTTTGTGATATTTGCGCTCATCCAAGTGCGCCAAAGGTTTGCAACTTCATCCTCTCTTCTTTGGTGGTCTTCATGCTTCGTTTTATGCTCCATTGTTAGAGAAATTTGAGATTTTTAGAAATAGTGAGAATGAGCATTTCTTTGATTTATGCAATGATTTGAAATATATAGAACCGATGACTTGAATGTGGTAGTGGGTTTATTGGCTAGGTTGAATGTGGATAATTTATAGAGATATTTTCAATTATTTTCTATATATTAGAAATGACCGTAGTATATTTTTTAATTTTTCGAATAAGATGAGTATATGTGGACAGTGGAAATTTTTAGAATGAGTTTAGAGAGTTCATATGATTTACTTGTATATATGACCATATATGGAAAGTATATTTTTTATAATGAATTATTGAAAGAAGTATAATAGAATTTTTTGTATTATGAATGGTTTATTTTGACACTCTAGTGATGTATTTGTTCAGACTCTCATTGAAACCATCTAGATGCTGAAAAAAAATCTTTATTTCGAAACAAGTATACGTCGTTAATCTCCATTCAACGGTGATGGCACTACATTTCGGGGATACACGATGCACTATAAGGACATCGCCAATAGGTTGGTCGCAACACCAGCATTTTCGGTTAATTCGGACACATCATTTGGCGCAGTCAGCGTGGCCATTGTTGCACTGAGAGCATATCAACGAGCATGCTGCTTGTGCCAAGTGTTGTGTTCCTATCAACCGAAAATGTTGGTGTTGCGACTGGCCTATGGATGACGTACTTGTACCGCACCGTGTCCCCCCCGAAAGGTAGTGTCATCACCGCAGGGTCGAGATTACCGAGATATACATTTTTTGACATAAAGTTTATTTCTTCTAGATGGTTTCTGGATATTGAAAAGAGTGTTCTCCTGACTGAAGGGTGTCAAAATAATTAGGAGTTATAGAGATTTATTTCAATTAATTAGAGATTTCTTTCAATTAATTAGAAATTTATTTCAAATGTTGTTTTTAGATATGTATACTTGTTAACACCAATTGTGAACCGTAAACGAATTAGTGTTGCTATTGGGGCATTAGTCACATCGTGTCTGCAATGTTGCAACTTTTTCTAGACCCTTTATTATGTAGATAGGGTGAGGCCAGGAGTGATGAAGAACAAGGGTTTAGGCAGAGTTGCGACATTGCACGGCACACAATGATGACTAATGGCTCAATAGCAACTCTAATTTATTTATTCAGACTTGGTGGTAACAAGGGTACACTTTAATTGTAATTGTGAGGGCAATTATTATTTTATTGTAATTGTAATTATTGTTTTATTGTAATTGTGAGATCATAGACACTTACCAGCAAGTGTGAAATCTAAATGACTTTAGTGTTTGCAGTTGGGGCATTAGTCACGTCGTGCTTGCAATATCGCAACTCTTTCTAGACCCTTCATTATTTAGATAGGGTGAGGCCACGAGCAACGAAGAATAAGGGCTTAGATAGAGTTGCGACATTGCACGGCACACAATGATGACTAATGCCTCAATTGCAACTCTAATTTGTTTACATTTCAGATTTGATGGTAAGTGCATGTGAAACTCGAATATGAGGATATAATGATGTACATATTTTAATTGTAATTGTGAGAGTAATTCTTCATCTTTTTTATATGTTTTTGTTGTTTTTTGTAAGAGTAATTAATTTGATCATTGTAATTGTAATAGTAATTAATATTTGCATTGTAATTATAAGAATTTATAATTTTGTGAAAAATAAAAGTGTTTTCCAGTAAAATATGGCTTCAGCAGCTGGAGGGAGTGGCGCCGGTGGGGGTGATCGTTGTCCTTCTGGAGAGAAGGGCACAATTCCAGTAGGCCGTCGGTCCAAGAAACCTAGCGCTTTTCATAGGGCAGCGCTCCGTTATTTGGAAAAAGAATACAGAGAATGTGTGGCATGAGGCGAGGAACCTCCGTTTGATCTTGAGGATTTGTTGCGGCGTTACGGTTTGTCACCAATAAACCCGGAGGTTCCAGCTCCGCCATCTTCTTCTGCGGCAGCAAGAAATCCGTCAGAGCATTCTGCGTTCCCACGCAAGGACGGTTGAAAACCTATGTGTTGTTGTGCGAATTTTTAAGTTGCATGTTGGTTGTTGGGATGTTTGTGTTCGTTTTCGAATGCAATCTATGTATGTGTTGTTGACTAAATCATGCTAGATGGCTGAAGACTTATGTGTTGTTGAATAAATTGTGTTGGATGTAATAAAAATGTTTGTTATTACAAAATTGTGAAGTTCTTTTCCACTGAATGAAATTGCTTATCCAACGAGAATATATTATTTGTAGATGGATCGACAATGGATGTACGGCCAGCGGTGCACAATAGCATGAATTAATGGTCTTAAAACTTTCCTCGATGCTGCTGAGGCCCACAAGTCATCGAAAGGTTTCATGTTCTGTCCATGCCGTATTTCCGAAATCAAAAGGAGTTCTCAAAAAGACATACTTTACATGTCCACCTTTTTGAGAAGGGTTTGATGGATAACTGTAACACCCTAATTTAATTTTCAGCTTTAATAATAAATTTAATTGGCTTTATTTATTTTTCTAAGGTTTTATATGTTTAGACTTGCATCTAAATTAATTTTCTCTCACAAGTAATTAAAATTTGTCTAAGTTTAAAATCTTGTTGTTGCATTCATGCTGGTGCATGGTTTTATTTTTAGTTTGATTGTATAGGAGTTTGAATTCAAATAGATTTGAGTTTGGTTAGAAATAGAATAGGAAAGGAAATAGAAGAGAAAAAGGAACAGCCTAACAGCCAACCCAACCCAGCCCAAGCCTCCTTTCCCGCGGCCCACTCCTTCCTCTGTCTCCTGGCCCGCTTCCCTCGTGCCGCGGCCCGCTCCCCACCTCGGCCCAGCTAGCACACCCGCTCGCCCCGAGGCCCAGCCCGCGGCCCAGTTTCCCTCCACGCCTCAGCCCAGCAAACCGCCGAGGCCCAACGGAGCGCGCATGGCCCGTTCCCGCACCCCGCCTCGCCAATGCCGCGTCGCGCTCGCCCGACCCCCCCGCTTTCACTGACACCTCGGGCCCGCTTGTCGGCGCCCCGTTTCCCCAGCGCCTCGTCGTACGCTCTCCCGCTGACCTATCAGACCCACGGTCAGCTCCGTCTCCCCCGCCTCCGCGCAGCGCAGCAACGGCCTCCGCAATCCCCGCCGGGGATCTCCTGCCCGACCCGCACGCCGAGATTCTGGCATCCCTTTTTTAAATGCCCCGCGACCCCTGTTTCCTCCTACCATCCGCAGCCGCCACCACCAAACCCTACCAACCACCTCCATTTTCTCTGTGCCGAAGCAGAGCCACTGCGCCATCGTAGACCCGCCGCTCCTCCACCACCACAAACCGCCGTAGAAGCTTCGCCGTGGGACCAAGAACCTCGCCAGACCGTTCTTCCCCCACCCCGGCTCGAGGGTGCGATGAATTGCGCCGAAACCACTGCCGCAGGTGAGCTCTCTCCTCGCTGAATTGCTCGCCGCCGGTGACGCTTTGGCCCCCTGACCCCCTGTTTGCCTCCGCAGCCCGACCACGCACCTGTATGCAGGATCAGGACACCGTGATCCGCACCCCCACGACCGTTCCACGGGATCCGGCACACCCTCCGCTGCTCGAGCTCGCCGCCGACCTCGCTGTGCTGCGCTGCCAGCCATTCCAAACTTCTGGTGAGCTCCGCCCTGTTCCCCTCTCACTTTTGCACTAGCGCTAGGCAAGCCTAGGCCGTAGTTCCCCTCTGTCCCTCGCGAACGCTCTCGCCGGGGCGCCGCCGAGCCGCCATGCCGTGGCGCGCGCTGTTCCGCTGCACCGTAGCCCCGTGCAGGGACCCCGGTGGCCTTGCCGTGTCTCACGCGTACGCCCTGACCCAGTAGCGCCCTAAACCCAGCTCGGAATCGCACGAACGCACGATGCCGGCGAACCTCCGGCCGCCAGAGCGGCCCTACTCCGCCGCAGGCCTCGCCCGAGCCCTAACCCACCTTCTCGAGCGCCCAGGTGAAATCGCCATGCCGTGCTAGTACTCCCAGTGCAGGAGCCCAGACATCTCCGGTGAAGCGCCGCCGCGGAAGCCCCTGTTCCGGCAACCTGCGCCGCCCCCACGCGCGGGATGGCTTTCTGCCGTCCGATCCCGAGTGAACGCGTAGGATTAGAAGCCGCGTACTGATCAGATCTGAGCCACCGGATTGTGATCCAACGGCTGAGATCCACTTGTACCCTTTCGCCCTGGTTCTTTTGCTAAAGACACCCCCATCTTTACTGGATTCAACCCGCAGTCCATCAGTGTTCAAGAATAATTCCAGTTAGGTCCGGTTTTTAACGTTTAGGACCCTGGGTTTCTTTCAAATAGGACCCGGATTGTGATCCAACGGCTGAGATCCACCCTAGATCTACCCATTAATTACATTTTAGTCCCTGGTTTTTGCAGAAAACCCCCAGAAACTGTAATTTTCTTACAATTAAGCCCCTGGACCTTGTTTTATCTCTAGTTTTCACGTTCTAGCTCCGTTTTAGGCGTTCTTTATGTCCACGCGATCGTTATAACGCGTAGAATAGTTCTAGCATAGTTTTGTTTGCTGTTTTCATGTATTGTTGTTCTGTTTCTTAGTTTTTGCTATTGTTTGCTTGTATCTTTATGTTGTGTATTGTTTTTGGCCATGTGTTCGTGAGTAGACGTTGATCCATCTGAGGAGCCCCAGTACTAGTACCCGAAGCAGCCATCTTCGGATTAGTTTGAGCAGCAGCACGAGCAGTTTGAGGAAGGCAAGTATAATGTGACAACACCTATCACTTTAAATACATTTTCATACTGCATTTTAATACTGTATGCCTATAAGGACTTTCCTAGCCACTTTATATCCTTTATATATATCCTTTGGGTTGCATTTTGGTTAGTTGTGCTAGGTGCCGCGCTATAACACACTTGGTCCTTTTTAATTAATTTGATTAATGGTATATGCAACTTAATTCTGGGAGTGGCCCGTTTGCGTGGGTCACGTCTCGTTATAAAATGGTTTTGTTAGAAACATGGTTTAGGGGGCCAGCACGGTGCTTACTGCCTGGTTGGCCACTCTCCATAAGGACCGGTTCATAGAGCGACAACCTGGGACAACAGCGCTACCACAAGACTGGAATGGGATGGTCTTGGCTTACTAATTAGGTCATTTTGGTTCGGGAGTAACTTACCGACGGGGCACGATGGTGGTCGAGCTTCAATGGTCCCCAGGCTACGAGGCTTGGTCTGTGTACCCCCTCGAGGTGGGCACCATCGTTGCATTGCCTGAATCCTTAGTGGTTACACCTTACCAACGTGATCCTTTGTAACGGCCTCGTAGTGAGTTTGCTAGTCATTTCACCTAAGGAAGTGTGATGAACAACTAGCGTAGCTCACGACTTGTGGGTAAAGATGCGCAACCTCTGCAAAGTGTAAAACTGGTATACTAGCCGTGCTCACGGTCATGAGCGGCCCAGATCCTCCTTTTGATTAGTGGGGTTATCTTCCTTTGACGAGGCAGGTTTCCCCGGGTGGCCTGGTTTGGTATGGTTCTCAGTAGTATCATGATTAATTTTGATTAATTACTATGTAACTGGGTTTATGGTAATTCATCAACTTGTAGTAAATAGCTTTAATAAAATTTTGCCAAGACTTAAAAGCTAATGCAGTTGAGTCAGCCAACCTTAGAGCCTCATAGTTTGTGTTATACTTGTTGAGTACAAGTTGTGTACTCACTCTTGCCTACTCTACTCTTTTTCTTCTTGGGGATACTCTACTTCTACTCAGTTCCTGCCGACGCGAGGGAGTTCACTCAGCGCTACCAGGACTACGAGGACCTCTAGGTGTTCGTCTCCCTGTCGACGTCCCTGTGGCGCCCTGCTCAGCTTCCGACGAGAGTTATCGTATATGTTTTACGCTTCCGCATACCCTGTATCAGACATTTTGTCATTAATGTAATAAATAACATTCGTACTCGCTTTATTATATATTTTACGTGATATGTGCTGTGATATATTGTTCATTCTGTTGTATATATGTGTGACTTGATCCTGTCACGTATATGATTGCTCGGTTTATGTCCTTTTATAAACCGGGTGTTACAGAGTGGTATCAGAGCTATATCGACTGTAGGACAAAAGCCTAGACAGAACTGGTCGAGTTTTAAGTCTTCTTCACTCTCAGCCTTGTCTGCTAAAACTATTTTGCTATTATACTCCGTGAATTCCAAGATTTTTACTCGTCTTGCCTTGATTTCTCTCTATAGAATTAGTTTCCGTAGATTCCGGCCTGAAGTAAGTCGACTGACCATCATAGGTATAAGCTAGATGACCCCTTTATAATAATACGATAGCACGTAATGCAACGCGTTGTGTTAGTCGAGTCGTGTGTTAAACTCGGCTAAGTTGTGAGATTTGTATGCTTGTTATTATGCTAAATGTTTGATTTGGATTTTTGGTTGATTGCGTAGTTTAGTAGCTAAATTTGTTTAATGAAAATCAGTTTTAAGTTAAAGTTAATTAATTAATAAAACAAGTTAGACCGTTGGGGGTAAAACCGTCCACTCTATCCTGTCTACCTTATCATGCCAAAGTCTTCCTTGCAGATAGATATCATATCCGTCTGAAATTATTTCTGCAATATCTTTACTCATACATCTTTTGTTCAAATCAGATGGTGAACACCAGGAGCACCGGTTCTAGTTCTGGTCAGCAGCAGGGGCAGAACAACCAGGGTACCGGGATGCCGATGCCTCCACCCTTGACTCTGGAGTAGTTCTTCCAGCTCCAGATGCAGATGATGGCCACCCTGAACAACACCGTTCAGGCACTGCAGCAGGTCCACGCTCAGCCGCCGCCTCCACCTCCACCACAGCAGCCCCGCGACAGGCATGCGGAGTTTCTGAGGGGTCACCCGCCGACGTTCTCCCACACGTCTGACCCACTTCAGGCAGACGACTGGCTCCGTGCAGTGGAGCGACAGCTGGACATCGCCCAGTGCGATGATCGGGAGCGTGTCTTGTACGCAGCAGGACAGCTGCGAGGGGCAGCTTTGGACTTGTGAGAGTCCCACCCAGTTCAGGACCGCGAGGCTTTCACCTGGATCCAGTTCCGGGAGCGGTTCCGCAGCCCCAACGTCCCTGCGGGCGTTATGAAGACGAAAAAGAAGGTGTTCCTTGCACTTAAGCAGGTAAACTCAGATATATCTTTCAGCATTTCCCTTTTGAGCTAGTATCCCCCTTGTTCTATCTTTCTGTAGCATGAGCTAATCATTTGTCATACATCTGTCCTCTTCACTTCAGGGAACTATGACGGTCACGGAGTATCGTGATCGTTTCCTTTAGCTCGCTCGCTACGCCCCTGCCGAGGTCGCGGATGACCGCGAGAAGAAGGAGCATTTCATGGAGGGACTGGAAGACTACATCCAGTACGCGCTGCTCAACCTCCACTTCTACGACTTCAATCATCTGGTTGACAGCACGCTCAACACAGAGCGCAAGCACTTGGAGATGGAGGACAAGAAGAGGAAGATTGTTCCCGTTGCTTCCGGCAGCAACACCCGTCCTCCCCTCCAGCCGCCCCAGCAGTACCAGCAGCAGCAGTACCGGCCTCCCCAGCAGTACCAGCAGTGGCCGTAGTAGTACCCGCCTCGACAGCCGCAGCAGGCGGGGCAGGGCCCGAGGTTACCGGCACCTCTGGCTCGTGCCACTCCACCAGCTCCGCCAGCACCGCAGGCTCCACGGCAGGCAGCTCCTCCTGCCGGACAGTAGGCTCTAGCACCTCCTCGCATGTGCTATCACTGCGGCCAGCCGGGGCACTACGCCAACTCTTGCCCCCGGAAGGTGCAGGAGGGACAGCAAGGGCGCCCAGCCCAGCCCAGGACGCCAGCACAGGGCAGAGTGAACCACGTGACGGCCGAGTCAGCGGCCGAGGCTCCCAACGTGGTCATTGGTACGTTCATGGTCAACTCATATCCAACTACAGTGCTTTTCGATACTGGTGCTACTCATTCATTCATCACCAAGTCATATGTTGAGGAGCATAGTTTCTTTACCACTGCATTAAGGAAGTGTCTGCTAGTCTCTTCACCGGGAGGGGAGTTGAGATCCCATATTGTTTGCCCCCGAGTCAGTATAGCCATAAGGTGGGCAATGTTCAGTGCTGATCTGAGGGTGCTAGACACCAAGGGCATTGATGTGATTCTGGGAATGGATACTTTTGCCAAGTGGGGAGTCAGAATTGATTGTGCTCATCGGGCGGTTCACTTGACAGCATCTGATGGCCAAGAGGTGACAGTTAGTGCTTCAGAGCCCTCGGGATTTCTTCATCAGATGGAGGCCAGACCCACGGACGGTATTCGCGTGGTATCTGAATTCCCGGATGTCTTTCCAGATGATTTGCCAGGTATACCGCCTGAACGCGACATCGAGTTTTCTATTGATCTCTTGCCTGGCACTGCTCCTATTGCAAAGCGGCCTACCGCATGGCACCTATAGAGCATGAGGAAGTTAAGAAGACTATTGATGAGTTGCTAGCCAAGGGCTATATCCGTCGCAGCTTCTCTCCTTGGGCTTTTCCATTGTTGCTAGTAGATAAGAAGGATGGCTTAGAGAGAATGTGTGTCGATTATCAGGAGCTGAATGCAGTTACCATCAAGAACAAGCATCCACTTCCCCGTATTGAGGATCTCTTTGATCAACTTCGAGGTGCTCGTATATTCTCAAAGATTGATATGCGTTCGGGTTATTTTCAGCTAAGGATCCGTCCTGGGGATATTCCGAAGACGGCATTCACTTGCAAGTATGGGCTATATGAGTACACGGTCATGTCCTTCGGCTTGACTAATGCCCCGGCTTTCTTCATGCATCTGATGAACATGGTTTTCATGGATTATCTGGATGTCTTCGTGGTGATCTTCATTGATGATATTCTGATCTTCTCCAAGACAGAGGAAGAGCATGAAGAGCATCTGAGGCTCGTGTTGCAGAGATTGAGGGAGCATCAGCTGTATGCTAAGTTCAGCAAGTGCGAGTTCTAGATTGACGAGGTTCCATTCCTCGGTCATATCATCTCCAAGCGAGGTATTGTAGTTGATTCGAGTAAGGTGAAGGATGTGCTCGAGTGGGAGACACCGCAGACGGTGAAGGAAGTCCGGTCATTCTTGGGCTTAGCAGGATATTATCGGAGGTTCATTGAGAATTTCTCCAAGATTGCGAAGCCTTTGACTTCCTTGCTAGAGAAGAATGCGGCATTCATATGGACAGATGAGCGTCAGATGGCCTTTGATGAGTTGAAGAAGAGGCTTACTACGACGCCAGTCCTTACTCTGCCAGACCAGAGTAAGAGGTTCACGGTGTACTGTGATGCTTCGAAGGATGGTCTTGGTTGTGTTCTGATGCAGGAGGGTAGAGTGATTGCTTATGCTTCGCGGCAGTTTCGTCGGCATGAGCTGAACTATCCCACTCATGATCTTGAGTTAGCCGCAGTTGTGCATGCTCTGAAGATTTGGAGGCATTACTTGTATGGGCAGCAGTGTGATATCTACACTGATCACAAGAGCCTCAAGTATATTTTCACGCAGAATGAGCTGAACATGCGGCAGAGGAGATGGTTAGAGTTGGTCAAGGATTATGACCTGGAGATTCACTATCATCCGGGTAAGGCCAATGTCGTGGTAGATGCTCTGAGCAGAAGAAGCTATGTCAACATGGCTGTCGCTTTCCAGATGCCTCAGGAGTTATGTGAGGAGTTTGAGCAGTTGAGTCTGGGTTTCTTGCATCATACTTTGCGTGCGACATTCGAGGCAGTGCCCACTCTAGAGGCAGAGATCCAGCAGCATCAGAAGGAAGATGAGAAGCTGCAGGAGATTAGTGAGTTGCTCAAGAAAGGCAAGGCTCCTCATTTCAGAGAGGATGATCAGGGTACCTTGTGGTACAAGAACTGGATTTGTGTTCCAGAGGGGAATGATCTCAGGAAGTTGATTCTGAGTGAGGCTCATGATATGGCTTACTCTATTCATCCGAGCAGTACTATGATGTATTATGATCTTAAGGAGCATTTCTGGTGGCCCGGGATGAAGCGTTCAGTCGCCGAGTACGTGGCCATCTGCTACACATGTCAGCGTGTGAAGGCAGAGCATCAAAGGCCAGCCGGTTTGTTGCAGCCATTGAAGATTCCCGAGTGGAAATGGGAGATCAGGATGGATTTCATAGTGGGATTACCTCGTACTCAGCAGGGGTACAACTCTATATGGGTAGTAGTGGATCGTTTGATGAAGGTTGCTCACTTCATTCCAGTGAACACTACTTACTCCGGTGCCAAACTTGCAGAGTTGTATATCTCCCGGATTGTCTGTTTGCATGGTGTGCCCAAGAAGATTATATCTGACAGAGGATCTCAGTTCACTTCACGGTTCTGGGAGCAGCTCCATGATTCGTTGGATACGAAGTTGCGCTTCAGTACCGCCTATCATCCTCAGACAGATGGGCAGACAGAGAGAACCAACCAAGTGTTGGAAGATATGTTGCGAGCTTGTGCTATTCAGTATGGTACCAGTTGGGATAAGTGCCTGTCGTATGCTGAGTTCTCCTAAAACAACAGCTACCAGGCCAGTCTGAAGAAGTCCCTCTTTGAGGCATTATATGGCAGAAAGTGCAAGACTCCTCTCTATTGGGATCAGATTGGTGAGAAGCAGCTCTTTGGCCCTGACATTATAGAAGATACGGAGCAGATGGTACAGGCTGTGCGGGAGAATCTGAGGATTGCGCAGAGTAGGCAAAAGAGCTATATAGATGGCAAACGGAGGGACCTGACTTTTAGTGTTGGTGATTATGTATATCTGAAGGTGTCTCCGATGAGAGGGATCCGCAGGTTTAATGTCAAGGGGAAGCTAGCACCTCGAAATGTTGGTCCATTCAAGGTGCTAGAGAGGAAAGGCGAAGTTGCTTATCGCCTGGGGTTGCCCACCAGCCTCTCAGGAGTTCATGATGTCTTCCATATTTCCCAGCTGAAGAAGTGTCTGTGAGTACCTGAGGAGCAGGCACCACTGGATGGGTTAGATGTGCAGGAGGATCTGACTTATACTGAGCATCCGGTGAAGATTCTGGAGACATCAGAGAGGGTTACACGGAACAAGCGCATCAAGATGTGCAGAGTTCAGTGGAGTCATCACAGTGAAGCTGAGGCTACATGGGAGCGAGAGGATGAGCTGAGGAAGACATATCCAGATCTCTTTGCTAGCCAGCCCAGCTGAATCTCGGGGACGAGATTCCTATAAGGGGGTAGGGTCTGTAACACCCTAATTTAATTTTCATCTTTAATAATAAATTTAATTGGCTTTATTTATTTTTCTAAGGTTTTATATGTTTAGACTTGCATCTAAATTAATTTTCTCTCACAAGTAATTAAAATTTGTCTAAGTTTAAAATCTCATTGTTGCATTCATGCTGGTGCATGGTTTTATTTTTTGTTTGATTGTATAGGAGTTTGAATTCAAATTCATTTGAATTCAAATAGATTTGAGTTTGGTTAGAAATAGAATAGGAAAGGAAATAGAAGAGAAAAAGGAACAACCCAATAGCCAACCCAACCCAGCCCAAGCCTCCTTTCCCGCGGCCCACTCCTTCCTCTGTCTCCTGGCCCGCTTCCCTCGTGCCGCGGCCCGCTCCCCACCTCTGCCCAGCTAGCACACCCGCTCGTCCCGAGGCCCAGCCCCGCGGCCCAGTTTCCCTCCATGCCTTAGCCCAGCGGAGCGCGCACGGCCCGTTCCCGCACCCCGTCTCGCCAGCGCAGCGTCGCGCTCGCCCGACCCCCCCGCTTTCGCTGACAGCTCGGGCCCGCTTGTCGGCGCCCCGTTTCCCCAGCGCCGCGTCGTCCGCTCTCCCGCTGACCGATCGGACCCACGCGTCAGCTCCGTTTCCCCCGCCTCCGCGCAGCGCAGCAACGGCCTCCGCAATCCCCGCCGGGGATCTCCTGCCCGACCCGCACGCCGAGATCCCGGCATCCCTTCTTTAAACGCCCCCGCGACCCCTGTTTCCTCCTCCCATCCGCAGACGCCACCACCAAACCCTACCAACCACCTCTGTTTTCTCTGCGCCGAAGCAGAGCCACTGCGCCACCGCAGACCCGCCGCTCCTCCACCACCACAAACCGCCGTAGAAGCTTCACCGTGGGACCAAGAACCTCGCCAGACCCTTCTTCCCCGACCCCGGCTCGAGGGTGCGCTGAATTACGCCGGAACCACTACCACAGGTGAGCTCTGTCCTCACCGAATTGCTCGCCTCCGGTGATGCTTTGGCCCCCCTGACCCCCTGTTCGCCTCCGCAGCCCGACCACGCACCTGTACGCGGGATCAGGACGCCGGGATCCGCACCCCTACGACCGCTCCACGGGATCTGGCACACCCTCCGCCGCTCGAGCTCGCCGCCGACCTCGCTGTGCCGCGCCGCCGACCATTCCAAACCTCTGGTGAGCTCTGCCCTATTCCCCTCTCACTTTTGCACTAGCGCTAGGCAAGCCTAGGCCGTAGTTCCCCTCTGTCCCTCGCGAACGCTTTTGCCGGGGTGCCGCCGAGCCGCCATGCCGTGGCGCGCCCTGTTCCGCTGCACCGTAGCCCCGTGTAAGGACCCCGGTGGCCTTGCCGTGGCTCACGCGCATGCCCTGACCCAGTAGCGCCCAAAACCCAGCTCGGAATCGCGCGAACGCGCGATGCCGGCGAACCTTCGGGCGCCAGAGCGGCCCAGCTCCGCCGCAGGCCTCGCCCGAGCCCTGACCCACCTTCCCGAGCGCTCAGGTGAAATCGCCATGCCGTGCTGGTACTCCCAGTGCAGGTACGAGCCTAAGCCTAACCTCGATGACCGAGATTAGACATCTCCGGTGAAGCGCCGCCGCGGAAGCCCCTGTTCCGGCGACCTGAGCTGCCCCCACGCGCGGGATGGCTCTCTACCGTCCGATCCCGAGTGAACGCGTAGGATTAGAAGCCGCGTACTGATCAGATCCGAGCCACCAGATTGTGATCCAACGGCTGAGATCCACCCGTACCCTTTCGCCCTGGTTCTTTTGCTAAAGACCCCCCCCCATCTTTCCTAGATTCAACCCGCAGTCCATTAGTGTTCAAGAATAATTCCAGTTAGGTCCGGTTTTTAACGTTTAGGACCCTGGGTTTCTTTCAAATAGGACCCGCAGTCCAGTCAGCGCAGTTTTGCACGTTGGACCCTAGATCTACCCATTAATTACATTTTAGTCCCTGGTTTTTCCAGAAAATCCCCAGAAACTCTGTTTTTCTTACAATTAAGCCCCTGGACCTTGTTTTGTCTCTAGTTTTCACATTCTAGCTCCGTTTTAGGCGTTCTTTATGTCCGCGCGATCGTTATAATGCGTAGAATAGTTCTAGCATAGTTTTGTTTGCTGTTTTCATGTATTGTTGTACTATTTCTTAGTTTTTTCTATTGTTTGCTTGTATGTTTATGTTGAGTATTGTTTTTGGCCATGTGTTCGTGAGTAGACGTTGATCCATATGAGGAGCCCCAGTACCAGAACCCAGAGCAGCCATCTTTAGATCAGTTTGAGCAGAAGCACGAGCAGTTTGAGGAAGGCAAGTATAACATGAACAACACAAATCACTTTAAATACATTTTCATACTGCATTTTAATACTGTATGCCTATAAGGACTTTCCTACCCACTTTATATCCTTTATATATATCCTTTGGGTTGCATTTTGGTTAGTTGTGCTAGGTGCCACGCTATAACACACTTGGTCCTTTTTAATTAATTTATTTAATGGTATATGCAACTTAATTCTAGGAGTGGCCCGTTTGCGTGGCTCACGTCTCGTTATAAAATGGTTTTGTTAGAAACATGGTTTAGGGGGGCCAGCATGGTGCTTACTGCCTGGTTGGCCACTCTCCACAAGGACCGATTCATAGAGCGACAACCTGGGACAACAGCGCTACCACAAGACTGGAATGGGACGGTCTTGGCTTACTAATTAGGTCATTTTGGTTCGGGAGTAACTTACCGACGGGGCATGAGGGGGGTCGAGCTTCAATGGTCCCCAGGCTACGAGGCTTGGTCTGTGTACCCCCTCGAGGTGGGCACCATCGTTGCATTGCCTGAATCCTTAGCGGTTACACCTTACCAACGTGATCCTTTGCAACGGCCTCGTAGTGAGTTTGCTAGTCATCTCACCTAAGGAAGTGTGATGAACAACTAGCGTAGCTCACGACTTGTGGGTAAAGATGTGCAACCTCTGCAGAGTGTAAAACTGGTATACTAGCCATGCTCACGGTCATGAGCGGCGTAGATCCTCCTTTTGATTAGTGGGGTTATCTTCCTTTGACGAGGCAGGTTTCCCCGGGTGGCTTGGTTTGGTATGGTTCTCAGTAGTATCATGATTAATTTTGATTAATTACTATGTAACTGGGTTTATGGTAATTCATCATCTTGTAGTAAATAGCTTTAATAAAATTTTGCCAAGACTTAAAAGCTAATGCAGTTGAGTCAGCCAACCTTAGAGCCTCATAGTTTGTGTTATACTTATTGAGTACAAGTTGTGTACTCACTCTTGCCTACTCTACTCTTTTTCCTCTTGGGGATACTCTACTGCTGCTCAGTTCCTGCCGACGCGAGGGAGTTCACTCAGCGCTACCAGGACTACGAGGACTTCTAGGTGTTCGTCTCCCAGTCGACGTCCCTGTGGCGCCCTGCTCAGCTTCCGACGAGAGTTATCGTATATGTTTTACGCTTCCTCATACCCTGTATCAGACATTTCGTCATTAATGTAATAAATAATATTCGTACTCGCTTTATTATATCTTTTACGTGATATGTGCTGTGATATATTGTTCATTCTGTTGTATATACGTGTGACTTGATCCTGGCACGTATATGATTGCTCGGTTTATGTCCTTTTATAAACCGGGTGTTACAATAACTATACTCTTTGGATCAAGCACGGTGAACCTGGAGTTCCGATGGAAGACACTGAAGAAGATAATGATGATGATAACATCCCAGACTGGGCTCACTTATATGAAGTGGGTGCCTTTGAAGATGAACCAATGCATGATGCTGAAGCAAATGCTGCAGAAGAACAACAACCACCTGACGAACTATGTCAGGTTTTAGTCGATGCACATAGAGATGCTGAAACTTTGAAGGAGTCAAAGAAGTTTGAGAAGATGTTGGAGGATCACAGGAAAATATTGTATCCAGATCGCAAGCAGGGGTTAACAAAATTGGGCACCACACTGGAAATGCTGCAGTGGAAGGCAACCAATGGTGTTTCCCATAAGGGATTTGAGGAGCTACTAGGACTTGTAAAGAAGATGCTTACAGAGGGGAACGAACTATCCCCGACAACTTATGAAGCCAAAATGGTTGTTTGCCCTCTTGGGTTGGACGTACAGAAGATTCACGCATGTCCTAACGATTGTATCCTATATCGCGGTGAATACGAGGAACTAGATGCATGTCCTGTCTGTGACGCAAAGTTGTATAAGATCAGGCAAAATGATCCTGGTGATGTCGACAATGAGCCCGCAAGGAAAAAAGTTCCGGCTAAGGTGATGTGGTATTTCTCGATAATACCACGCTTGAAGCACTTGTTCAGAAACAAACAAATGCTAAGTTGATGCGGTGGCACAATGAAGAGCGTAAGCAAGATCAGCTGATGAGACACCCTGTAGATGGGTCTCAGAGGAGAAACGTGGATAGATAATTCCTAGATTTTGTCAGTGACCCAAGGAACATAAGGTTTGGTTTAAGTACAGATGGAATGAATCCATTCGGCGAGTGGGGGAGCAGTCACAGTACATGGCCTGTGACCCTTTGTATGTTTAACCTTCCTTCTTGGCTATGCATGAAGAGGAAGTATATATTGATGCTGGCACTTATCCAAGGCCCCAAACAACCTGGCAATGATATTGATGTGTACCTAAGACAGTTGGTTGATGAGCTTTTATTGTTATGGAAGACAGAAGGTGTACGTGTGTGGGATGAGTACAAACAAGAGAATTTCGACCTCCGAGCATTGCTTTTCATAACCATCAACAATTGGCCTGCACTTAGCAACCTGTCCGGGCAGTCGAACAAGGGATATCAGGCTTGCACTCATTGCTTAGATGAAACCGACAGCTTGTATCTGAAAATTTTTCAGAAGGTCGTGTATATGGGCCATCGTCGATTTTTACCCTCAAACACCCCTTGAGAAGGAAAGGGAAACATTTCAAAGGGGAACCGGAAACTCATGCTAAGCCTATGTTCTGTGACGGAAAGTGTGTTTTCTTGATGATAAAGGATGTTCATGTAGCGTTCGGAAAAGGTCGCGGCAGCCAACCAGGTCCGAATGATGAAAACGGCCATGCACCGATGTGGAAGAAGAAGTCTATATTGTGGGAGCTACCTTATTGGGAAGTCTTGGAGGTCTGCAACGGAATTGACGTCATGCACCTGGCAAAGAATCTTTGCGTGAATGTACTAGGTTTCCTTGGTACTTATGGTCAGGGAAAAGATACACTGGAAGCAAGACGTGACCTGAAAGAAATGAAACAATGAGAAGATCTTCGACTTGAAAAAAGAGAGAAGGGACAACACTACTTACATCCTGCTAGCTACACTCTCAGTAAAGAGGAGAAGCAAAGCATGTTTGATTGCTTGAATAATATAAAGGTATCGTCCGGGTACTCGTCAAATATACAAGGAAGATTAAACATGAAGGAAAAAAGTTCACAAATTTAAAGTCTCATGACTGTCACGTCCTGATGACACAATTGCTTCCAGTTGCGTTGAGGGGTATTCTATCGGAGAATGTTAGATTGGCAATCGTGAAGTTATGTGCTTTCCTCAATGAAATTTCGCAGAAGGCAATCGATCCGGAGAAACTCATACAACTACATAATGACGTTGTGCAATGCATTGTCAGCTTTGAGATGGTGTTTCCACCTTCGTTCTTTAATATTATGACACATCTCTTGGTTCATATTGTCAAAGATATAAATATTCTGGGACCTGTATTCCTACACAACATGTTCCCTTTCGAGAGATACATGATAGTTCTTAAGAAGTATGTTCGCAATCGTTCTCGGCCAGAAGGATGTATCACCAAAGGCTATGGAACAGAGGAGGTCATTGAGTTTTGTGTTGACTTTATTGATGATCTTAATCCAGTTGGGGTCCCCATATCATGCCACGAGGGTAGACTGAAGGAAAAGGGCATATTAGGGAAGAAATCTAATATGCACATCCCAGGAAGTGAAATCCGCAAAGCAAATATCACCATTTTACAAATTTCATCCCTCGTGGCTCCATATATGGATGAGCACATGAATATCGTACGGTCTGAAAACCTAGGGAAGTCTGAGGCCTGGATTACACGGCATCACATAGATAACTTTGCTATTTGGCTTAGAGCAAAATTGATGGGTGACGGCACGATTGTAGAGCAACTTCAATGGCTGGCAAAGGGCCCATCAATGATAATCATGCAGTACCAAGCGTATGAGATTAATGGATATACATTTTACACAAGAGCTCAAGACGAAAAGAGCACGAACCAAAATAGTGGTGCGCGTATGGACACAATAGGAAATGATGGAAATAAGGACAGCTACTTCGGAGTCATAGAGGAGATATGGGAACTAGAATATGGTCCTTTGTTGGTTCCTTTGTTTCGGTGCCAATGGGTGAACCGAGCTGGAGGCAGCGTAACAATAGACCGGTATGGAATGACAATTGTGGACTTCAAAAAGATTGGATATAAACACGAACCATTCATCCTAGCAAAGGATGTCGCACAGGTGTTCTACATGAAGGACATGTCAAGCAAGCCTAGGAAAAATACAGCCAAGTCCGACGACGAGCCAAAACGCCACATAGTTTTTCCAGAAAAACGAAAAATCATTGGAGTTGAGGATATTTCGGACAAGTCAGAAGACTTTGATCAGTTTGATGACCGTCCCTCATTGTCGGTTGATGTTGACCCAAGCATCTTGTTATCCAAAGAGGAATCTCCTTATTTACGCCACGATCACGACCAAGGGACGTTCATCCAAAGGAAAATTGTAAATGTTCCATTAAATAATGTTGAGTCGTATTATCCATTATGTTTTACTTTATTGTTCTTTTGATAAGTGATTTATGTAATATATATTTTTTGTGGTCATAAATAATATAAATTAGTATTATTTACGTATGTATTAATTACTTGTTCTGTGTTTGCATCTTCAACATGATCTCCTTCATTGTCTACTCCACTATCACCATGTTGTGCCATATTCTCTATCTCCACAAGAATTTTTCTTGATCTAAATAACATAATTAGCATTTTCATTATTTTTTAATTTATTACACACCAAAAACATTTAATACAGAAAATAAAACAAATGTTTACTTATATACATATATTCTATAACTTTTTCATGATACAAAGTACCATACAATAATTTTCCATGTTTGAAATATTATATCCTTCTATTTTTAATGCCTTTGTCAATTTGTTACACATTAGAAATGCATAATACATAAACAAAATAAATGCTGTAAAAAAAATAAATTTTGCACTTTAGTACCGGTCCTTGGCTATGCCTGGTACTAAACCGACTCCACGAAATTTTCACGCTAGTGAACGCAGTTTAGTACCAGGCCAGGGCTTTGACTGGTACTAAATGGAGCAATTTAGTACCGGGACATGGCTTTGCTCGGTACTAAACGTGCCAGGAGCCAATTTAGTACCAGGCCATGGCTTTGCCCGGTACTAAACTGCTTCCACTGTGTAACCTCGGGGACTTAGATCGAGCGCAATCACGCTCGATCGTCCCTCTTCCTCGTCACCAGCCGCCGTCCTTGACGTCTCCCACGCCGCCGCCCGATGCAATTGCCGCCGTCCCTTGCTGCCGCGACCCGCCAGGCGTCGTCCCGGCCTCCCTCGACTGCCGCCGTTGCCGCGCGTGCTGACCCACCGCCGCCTATCGATGACCTCCACCGTCCATGGCCGCAGCCCCACTCGTCGGACCGCTCGATGCCGCCCCGCCGCCCTCGACCGCTGCCGCACCTGCCTCGATCGCCGCCGCGCCCTCGACGCCGAACCGCCGCGCCGGCCGCCCCCCTCGACGCTGACCCGCGCCGCGCGGCGCCGGCCCGACCTCGACCACCGTCGACCCGTGCCGCCCGCCCCTTGACCGCTGTCGCGACCTCGACCGGCGGCGCGCCGCCCGCCTCGCCCTCCGGCTCGCCGACCCCGGACCGCCGTGCGCACGCTAGCCGGCCGCCCACGCCCTGCCGCCCCCGGCTCGATGCAAGCAGGCTGATGTAAGGCCTTGCTGACGTCAGCACTACTACGTGCTGATGTCAGCTTTTTTTAATTATTTGGATAATTGAAATAAATATACAAAATTATAGAAAATAGTTAATATATAGAAAATAGTTGGGGAATTATAGAAAATTGTTGGAATTTTTTAATTATGTTGAGAAAGTAAAAAATAGATAGGAGAAAATAGGTAGGAAGTTATAGAAATAGATAGAAAACTATAGAAATAGGTAGAAAATTATAGGAAATGGTAGGAAATTATTAGTAAATCATAGAAAAATTTAGAAAATTATTGGAGGATCATGGAAAATCATAGAAAATAGTTGGAAAATCTTAGAATCATGTACTTATTGTTGAGAATTGTTGGAGAATAATGGAATCATGTACTTATTGTTGAAAATTGTTGGAAAATTGTATAATCATGTACTTATTGTAGAAATTGTTATTATATATATGAGTTTAATAATTTTCATATTGTTGCAATATGATGTATACCTGATGTATTTCTGATGTATTCATATTATAAATTTATCATATATTGTTGAAAATTTTCATATTTCTGATGTATTCATATTATAAATTTATCATATATTGTTGCACAGATCACGACACGTAATTCCATATGAACAACCTTAAGGCATAGATCACGACACGTAATTCCATACAAAACTCCGCATCTTATATAATTTCGCGTATCACACGTAACTCCGCGTATTATATATGTTTGCATAGGGATCGAGATGGATCCCTTTCAACGTGATTTCGAAGACGAGTACGCCCTCCATGAAATGATCCAAGAAGGCACCCAGGCCGCAGGTTGTTTCCAAGAGGATCAAAACAAGGATGATGGCAGCCAATATCTCAATGATACCGGTGATGGCGATGCCGAAACTAAGGAAGAAATGCATGTGGAAGATGACATCCCCGAGGTATATGGAATTTGATCACAGGATATGAGAGACTTATGAATATCAAACGTGATATATATATACCACAATCACCTCGTTTCACTCGGATGGGGAACCCAAGTCTCCCAAGGGGGTTAAGACGACTGTGGTGAATCAGTGCGGATATTATGTCAGGGAGAACATCCCAATTAGCTTCAAGCTATAGAAGAAAACCAAAAGCACTAATAATGATGCTGACATCGTCCCTGAAACAGAGAAGCAAATGCTATGGGCAGATGTCAAACAACATTTCAGTTTCCCAGAGGACAAAGAAGAAATGTTTAAGGATTGGGTCATGAAGAAGATGGCTATTTCTTTCCAGACGTTCAAGAAGAACTTGAACAAAGACTACATAAAGAAGGGCTGTGTGCCAGACTTCGAGAAGCACTTCAAGAAGCAATGTCCTTTTTGGGATGCATTTGTGTAGTACAAACTGTCCGAGACCAGTGAGAAAAGGACAGCACAAGCCAAAGAGAACGCGAGAAAAAAGTTACACTTTCATCATCTTGGGCAAGGAGGTTATTCGACGACAATCCCCAAATGGCAGAAAATGGAAGATGACCTCACTGCAATAGGAATCATACCGGCGACTTTCGACTGGCCGCAGTGAGCAAAGCATTTCTTCTACGCTCATGGAGGCTCCCTAAACCTGGAAGATGGCTCGCTTATCACTAGCGACGCCATAAGAGAAGCGGCCAACAGGCTGGATGAGGCACTAAAGGCCGTGTCCGAAGGCAGTTTCAAGCCGGACAGAGAGAAAGATGAGCTGACGTAAGCTCTCGAGACACTAGAACACACAAGACGTGTGTGAGGTATGGGTGTAGTTCCATTGAAGCATGGCTTCAGTGCTAACATTGAGACCTATCGAAGCCGATCCAGGAAGAAGGCTAAACAGGAAGATAAGATGCGTGCCCTGGAACAAAGGATAGCTTCGATTGAAGGGGTAATGGCAGCTAGTAGCCAGGCACACCAACAAGAAGCCAGATCAGCCGCCAATTTGGAGAGCAGCCCTGGCTCGCAATGCCGTAGCAGCGTCGCTTCCACGGAGCACCCAGTCAGAGGTCAACCCACAGTGCTTGCGGACGAGCCAGAACATTACCTAGTGGATGACATCACCGTGAGGACACCCTGCGATTTTCTGTATTAGCAGAGGACAAAGATCAAACTGGTCACGCACGGCATTGCTGAAGTGCCTGTCCAAGGTGGGACAATTCATGGCAGGCCGATTCCGGAAGGATATGCTAGGGTCATGGTCGATCGAGTCGAGCCAGGATGGGAAGACCTCGACCTTGAGATCCCTAGAGGCGATGGAGAAGAGGAACTCGGACACGCCGTGCACACATGGATCTGTTGGAACAAGCGGTACATACGATTGACCGGATTACACTTCGCCGATACACCAACTCCCGGCTCCAAGCCCGCAAATTCACTGGTAGCCCAAAGAGGTCCCACTCCGGCTCCAGAAAGGACTCCCACTCCGGCTCCGAGATCACCACTGGCACCATAAAGGAGTCCCAGTCCGGCTCCAAGATCAGCACCGGCAGCAGAAAAGAGTCCCAGTCCGGCTCTCAATGATGCAAGGGTCTCAAGTGCCAGCTCAGGGCCATGGGTCCCACTGTCACCGCCTCCGAAGGTGAAGAAGGAGAGCGTGAAGCCTTGGGTCCCACCGCCACCGCCTCCGAAGGCGAGGAAGAGCACAAAGGCCGCGCCGCCTCCTAAGAAGAGGAACACCCCCAAAAAGATGAAAGGAAAGCCTCTAGCACCGAAGTTAGCATACGAAATGACACAGGTGGAATTGGACGAAAGTGTGCGCAAGCAGGTCAGAGATCATTTTGCGCCAAAAAAGTCTCCACCGGTGCATCAATGGTCAGAGGCAGATAAGAAATACTTCCGATCTTTACTCCAACCGAAATACAGGGCACCCCTATCGGACTATGACCACTAGATCACAAAGTCCTGGGAGAGGCCAAGTAACAGTCGGCGCCGCCAAGTTCCCCAGCTCAGACAACAGTCCAAGCAATCGATACCCCGACTGAAAGTGCTTTTCGAAAAGGATGCAGCTACTGCTCAATTTGTGTTGGAAAGCGGCCTCACAAAAGCTCAGTAGCTTGAAGGGGCAGAAATCGAGGTTCACCCAGGGGCAAACAAAAAACCTTTCAAGTTGGGGGAACCTCTTATGTGGGAAAAGTTGATTCCGCGGCTACCAACTAGGATGCATGAGTTGCATGCGTGGTACCTGAAAGCAAGTGCATTGAAGGATGTAGTGTTCCGTGCCCGAGTTCAAGATAGGCATTTCAATCGGGGGATGGATGACATATGGATTGAATTTGAAAATCTTTATGATCTGTACCATCAAGACGCCTTAGACAAGTCTCTCCTCGGTGTATTTTGTATGTAAGTGTACTTCGCCCTACCATTTGTATATAGTACTCTACCTCTACTAATTATGTGTTTTCTCATCCTCTTTCTTCTTTTCTAATCATGTAGGATGAAGGTTCAACAATGCTAGAAAAAAGGGTACTATCACGTCGGCTTCATAGACCCATATAATATACATGAGGAGAGTGTCAGGAAATGGCCTAATCGGACCGAGAACAACATACTCAGGGCCTTGCATAAGTAGAATACTTGTCAATACATTCTGTTACCGTACAACTTCGAGTGAGTTTTTTATCTTTTTTCTTGACTTGACAATATATATGTGTATATATATCCAACATTTTTTATACATATATGTGTAGGAAACAGGTTCCACTGGATCCTTCTTATTATCGAGATCAATAAATGCCGAGTTCGGGTGTACGACTCCTTGAGGAAGCCAACATATTATTACCAAGACCTCATAAACATCATGCAAAGGGCATGGGCTCGCTTCCTCCAAAAACATATAGGAATCGCGTCACCACCATGCCAGCTAGAATTCAACACTAACTGGACGGTACGAATACATATCGCACATCTACTGTCATTTCTTTAATCAACATAAATATTTCATAACCCATCTATATATTTGTATATATAGATTATGAGACAGCAGCCAGGAAATAACCTATGTGGCTACTATGTATGTGAGTATATGATGGATTTTTGCTGCCGCAGCTCGATGTCATGACATGATTTCAATGTACGTAGAACAACATTACTAACAATTACTTGCATTTAGTTCCATCTAGGTACTAATTCAAAATATTGGTGTTCGCACTTGACAGATTACTACTATGGCGGATGACCTCATCCAACCGGAAAGAATCAAAGCAATTCAAGAATCAATATGTGGATTCCTCCTAGATGAGGTCATAAATCCAAATGGAGAATTTTATGCGGATCCTAAGATAGGTGTGGGTCGAGTGGATCCGAATAAGGACATCAGTGATGATGAGGTGCCTAAGGACACTTAGTATCTTGTACGAATTTGTCGGACACAACTTATGTGCACGACGACTTGTAAATATATTATAAATCCCGAGTTCATTATTAACATATATAGTAGAAGTACATATAATATTTCAAGTTTATGTAATTATAATAAATGTATTCTATTATATGCTAGATACGAATATATATGAATACGCAGATGTACATGAATACAAATGCGCAAACGTACACGAATACGAATGCACAAACGTACATGAATATGAATTAGTTGAAACCTAAAAAATGATAAAATAGAAAAGAAAAAAAAGACATTTAGTACCGGTCGGTATCACCGACCGGTACTAAATGGCTCACCTACAGCGCCTGCGTGGCATGCACCGACTGGTACTAAAGTGCACCTTTAGTACCCGGCGGCCTGACCGGTACTAAGTGACGGCCCACTTAGTACCGGCCAGGAGGTACCGCGCGGACGCCCGGTACGAACCGGGGGTTCCTGCCCAGTACAAATGACAGTTTTTCTAGCAGTGCTAACAGCTATACGCGTCTATAGCGGAAGCTATATCCTGTTATGTAAAACCTTACCTATGACATAGCAGTGAGGTGATCTCTCTGATGATGACCACGGCCTGCAGTCTCCTTTGCAGGTTGCCATTCGCGGCGACAACGACAAGCCACACCACCGACGCGCTCGACGAGCCGACGACGGCTGCGATGGCCTCCTTGTCCATCAGCATGATGAGCACCAGCGCCGCAAGCTGATGAAATTTGGGTTTGGCCCATGAGCAATTTCAAAAATTTCAAATAAATCTCAAAGGCTCATGTAGTGCATGAGGAAGTTAGGTAGTGTGCAATCCTTTAGTCCCACCTTACTAGTTGAAGTGGAGTATGACCAACTAAAATACAGAGGTTGTACTCACCTCTCCAAGCTATGTGAGTGGGGAGAGAAGGAGAGCTCCACACATGCGCGCTCGCTCGCCTCACCTTGTCTCGGCTCGCCGGGCCGGGTGTGGCAAAATACGCGGGCACACGACATCCTCGTGAATGGTCCGCCAAAATCCGCCCCCCTTGCGGGGGTGCTGCTTCATTTTGCTGTTTTTGTTTTTGAGTACTTGGCCTTTAAGTATACCGAGATGTGGAATCCTAATCGGCTTCCTAATTTTTCGGAACCGAACACGACGCGAGGTCGTGGGCTCTTCTATATATCTGACCTGTCGGCCTCAAGCACGATCCAATCGAGTTAGGGTTTTGCCTCTCCTCGCTGCTGCGCCGCATTCATAACTTGCTCCATCCCGAGCGTCGGCGTGCACCGTCTAATGGGAGAGTAGGTCTCCGGAACCATTTGCTCTTGTAATCCTGTACCGGGAGAGGGCAAATCAGGTTTTTGGGAAGCGCCAAGTGCAATTGCTCGTCTTCTTCGCCATGACTTGTCCTCTATACAAGTCGGGTGTTGCGGCGTACCGTCGTCTGCAATGCCTGTTGCTACACTCCGTTCGAAGGACCATCGTTGTCCTAACTGCGTCGTTCGTTTTCCCGGCGGCTCCCGCTCAGTACGTATTTTGTGATCAGATCCAGTTCATAATCATTTTTTCTAAGAGCATGTTTATGATGTTCGTACTGTCTAGTATGTTAGACTATTGCTTTCATAACTTACAGTTGTCTATTTTCCAACACAAGCATGACATCCAGCACATCACCAGCGGCGGCTGCATCTGCGGTGACTGTAAAGGACGCAAACGCTACGGCATGTGCAGTGGCGGATCTAGCGGTGAGGCGGGTGGGGCTCGAGCCCGCCAACCGTCGTGATTCCCGTGGAGCCCCTCCTAAGCCCGCCAACCATAAATTTGAGGAGGAAGAAGAAGGAGAGCAGGGGCAAGACCACGATAGGAGGAAAAAGAAGAAGCACCCCCTCCTACTGGTCATTTCTGGGTTCGCTACTAGGTGTGTGAGAGCACCCTGCGGCCGGCGGAAGTCAGGTGGCATTGGTTCTATTCGTCCAGCATGACCTGCCGCCGGACCCAACACGCTGCAGCCGAGCGCCCAAGCGCGCGGTGCTCTAGAGGTCGGCGTCGGCAGCCTCCCCGAGCATGGTAGGGACTAGCTCAACATCACTGCAGGGACGTTGTTAGTGTCAGGGCCGTACTTACGAATCGGGATCCGGTGCGGAACCCACAATGTGGTCTAAAAAAATTGAAATACAGCACAAACAAAATATGCTTTAAATTTTAATATACACTATTTAAGCTAAAATGGTAAAGATAGTGCCAAAGCAATAAACTAACTTTAATGTTCTACTAAAAAGCATCATCCTTTTAGTATATCCTAAAATTAAATGTTCAATTATATCTTCATACTTGATAGCTCTATCTCTACTACTAAAAAGAGGCTAAGAGTCACTTTTGTTTGTTTCGTCTACATCGTGGCACGATCTCGCGCCGCCCCCTTCGACCAACCTCGGGAGCACATACATCGTCTATTTCAAAATGTATCGCATCAACAGCCAATTATTTGAAACGTCAGATAATGTCAGCCACCTTCCATTATACATCACTAAACCCTGGATCGTTTTTGTTTAGCCCATCACACCGTCTCCCCGCTTCCTACGGCGACCATCGCCGGCTTCTACCTCATTGTGAGTCACGCCGTCACACGCCATTGCCGCGCTGTGGTACCATCGACGCCAACGTCCTGCCGATGCGCGTGTCGTGGATTGGTGACTGCCCCACCCAGACTCCCACCTCAGATCCAAGACCGCACCCTCGCGATTGGAACCTGTCAATTTCCTAGGTTTTATGTACTAATTTCATTTGGTTCTGTAACACTCTAACTTAATTTTCCTAGTTAATAATAAATTTAATTAGTTTATTTAATTTTCTAAGGATTTAATTTTCTTAGCTTGCATTTAATCTAATTTTGTTGCATAAGTAATTAAAAATTATTTTAGGGCTAACTTGTTTGTGCATTCATGCTGGTGCATTGTTTTATTTGTTTGAATGTTAGGGTTGGATTCAAATATCCACGACGCTGAGATCCCCGGCCCTGCCCCTTTTAACCACCCGCGCCGCACCCCCTGCCCTCTCCTATCCACCTGCGCCACCTCCAGAACCCTAGCACACCGCGCGCCTTGCTCCGCCGTGCCGCCGCTCCTCTGCACCACCGTGCGCACGCCGCCCCACCTCACCCCGGACGCCAACGACCCCCGCAGAACGTTCGCCTGAGCACCTGGATCTTCTTCGAGCTCCTTTGCCCCGGACCAAGCCGCGTCTGCGCCGGATTTCCACCCACAAACCGCTGCCGGTGAGATGCTTCGCCATGGCGATTCGACGCTGTTGGAGCACCTTGGATTGCCCTGACCCCAGTATCTTTCCCGCAGGCCTCTACCGTGTCGATCCAAGGAGTTCCGGAGCCCGGCGCACCCCTCCAGCACCCGCCTCCGCGAGCTCCGCCCAGCGCCGCCGCCAGTCCTCGTCGCCGCCCGCCCAACACATCGTCACTGCTCGTTTTCGAGCCTTGGTGAGCACTGCGTTGACCTCCTACCCCCGTAGCGCTAGATAGTAGGGCAATTAGGCCACTCCCGTGGCTGATACGCCGCACTCCGGCGGGTTCCCGATGCCCAGTGCCGCCGCCGCCGTCGCATCCACACCCATGCGCCACCCCAAGCCTAGTTAATGCCACGGGTGGATCACGCATGACGCGTAATCCTCCCTGACCCAAATCTCGATCGAAACAACCCCCGCAGCACCGGTTTTGGTGAACTCCGGCGAGTCCTGAGCCGCGCCGCCGCGGGATTCGTCTCCGGCAGTAGCGCGCCGCCGCCCCGCGCGCCAGATCGGATCTGGTCCATCCGTTCCAAAATCAACGCGTGAGATTAGATCCAAATCGGGATAGGTCCGGATCGTTGGATCTAGATCCGACGGTCCATACGCGAAGATACCGTTTCGGCCTGGAGTTTTGTTAAAGAGACCCTGAGGTTTTCTTTATTCAACCCGCGGTCCCTGGTAGTTCAAAAATATTTCCAAACCGGCCCTGTTTTATTCACTTAGCCCCCTGATCTCTTTAGAAATACAACCCGCCGTCCAGAGCTGTCGGTTTTGCAGGTTAGCCCCTGAAACTAAGGTTTATTTATGTTTAAGCCCTCGGTTTTTGCAGAAAACCCCCTGGAACTTAGTTTTTCTCGCAGATAAGCCCCTAGAACTTGTTTTTGGCCTAGATTTTGCGTTCTAGCTCCGTTTTAGGCATTCTTTATGTCCACGCGATCGTTGTAACACGTAGAATAGCTTAAGACTAGTTTAGTGAGCTGTTTTTATGTATTGATGCACTGTTTCTTAGCTCTTGTTAGTGTTTGCTTGTATGCTTATTGTTGTGCATTGTTTTTGGCCATGTGTTCGTGAGTAGACGTTGAGCTACCGGAGGAGCCCCAGTACCAGTATCCGGAGCAGCCGTCTTCCGACCAGTTTGAGCAGCAGCAAGAGCAGTACGAGGAAGGCAAGTATAACATGAACAACCTATCACTTTTAAATACACTTTCATACTGCATTTTAATACTGTATGCCTATAAGGATTTCCTAGCCACATTTATCCTTTATATATATCCTTGGGTTGCATTTTGGTTAGTTGTGCTAGGTGCCGCGCTATAACACACTTGGTCCTTTTTAATTAATTTGATTAATGGTATATGCAACTTAATTATGAGAGTGGCCCTCTGTGTGACTTGAGTGGCTCACTTCTCATTAAAATTGGTTTTGTTAGAAACATGGTTTAGGGGGCCAGCACGGTGCTTACTGCCTGGTTGGCCACTCTCCATAAGGACCGGTTCATAGAGCGACAACCCGGGACAACAGCGCTACCACAAGACTGGAATGGGACGGTCTTGGCTTACTAATTAGGTCATTTTGGTTTGGGAGTAACTTACCGACGGGGCATGGGGGGTGGTGAGCTTCAATGGTGGCCAGGCTACGAGGCTTAGTCTGCGTACCCCTCGAGATGGTTACCATCGTTGCGGAGCCTGATTCCTTAGCGGTTACACCTTACCAACGTGTCCTTTGTAACGGCCTCGTAGTGAGTTTGCTAGTCATCTCACCTAAGGAAGTGTGATGAACAACTAGCGTAACTCACGACTTGTGGGTAAAGATGTGCAACCTCTGCAGAGTGTAAAACTGGTATACTAGCCGTGCTCACGGTCATGAGCGGCCCAGATCCTCCTTTTGATTAGTGGGGTTATCTCCTTCCGACGAGGGGGGTGCCTCTCGGGGTTACCATGGTGGTTGTGGCTTGGTTCTCAGTAGTAACATGAATAATTTTGATTAGTTACTATGTAACTGGGTTTATGGTAATTCATCAACTTGTAGTAATTAGCTTTAATAAAATTTTGCCAAGACTTAAAAGCTAATGCAGTCAGTCAGCCAACCTAGAGCCTCATAGTTTGTGTTATACTTGTTGAGTACAAGTTGTGTACTCACTGTTGCCTACTCCACTCTTTTTCCTCTTTGGGATACTATACTGCTGCTCAGTTCCTGCCGACGCGAGGGAGTTCACCCGGAGCTACCAGGAGTACGAGGACTTCTAGGCGTTCGTCTCCGAGTCGACGTCCCTATGGCGCCCTGCTTCCGAGAGTTTCTCGTATATGTTTTACACTTCCGCATACTCCGTATCAGACATTTATGCCATTAATGTAATAAATAACTTTCGTACTCGCTTTATTATGTCTTCTTTCGTGATATGTGCTGTGATATACTGTTCATTCTGTTGTATATACGTGTGACTTGATCCTGGCACGTATATGATTGCTCGGTTTATGTCCTTTTATAAACCGGGTGTTACAGAGTGGTATCAGAGTCATATCGACTGTAGGACGAAGCCTAGATAGAACTGGTCGAGTTTTAAGTCCTTTTCTCTCTCAGCCTTGTCTGCTGAAACTATTTTGCTATTATACTCCTTGAATTCCAAGATTCTTACTCGTCTTGCCTTCATTTCTCTCTATAAAATAGTTTCCGTAAATTCTGGCACTAGAGTAAGTCGTCTGACCATCATAGGTGTAAGCTAGATGACCCCTTTATAGTAATACGATAGCACGTTCTGCGACGCGTTGTGGTTAGTCGAGTCGGATGTTAAACTCGGCTAAGTTGTGAAAATTGTCTGCTTGTTATTATGCTACATGTTTGATTTGGATTTTTGAATGATTGTATAGCTTAATAGTTTAAATTTGTTTAATGAAAATCAGTTTTAAGTTAAAGTTAACTAATTAATAAAATGAGTTAGATCGTTGGGGGTAAAACCGTCCACTCTATCCTGTCTACTTTATCATGCCTAAGTCTTCCTTGCAGAAAGATATCATGTCCGCCTAAATTATTCCTGCAATATCTTTGCTCATACATCTTTTGTTCAAATCAGATGGTGAACACCAGGAGAACTGGTTCCGGTTCTGGCCAGCAGCAGGGTCAGAACAACCAGGGTACCAGAATGCCGATGCCTCCACCCTTGACTCCGGAGCAGTTCTTTCAGCTCCAGATGCAGATGATGGCCACCCTGAACAACACTGTTCAGGCACTGCAGCAGATCCACGCTCAGCCGCCGCCTCCTCCACCTCCACAGACCCGTGACAGGCGTGCGGAGTTTCTGAGGGGTCACCCGCCGATGTTCTCTCACACGTCCGACCCTCTCCAGGCAGACGACTGGCTCCGTGCTGTGGAGCGCCAGTTGGACATCGCCCAGTGCGATGATCGGGAGCGAGTCTTGTACGTAGCAGGACAGCTGCGAGGGGCAGCTTTGGACTGGTGGGAGTCCCACCCAGTTCAGGACCGTGAGGCTCTCACCTGGCTCCAGTTCCGGGAGCGGTTCCGCAGTCACAACGTCCCCGCGGGTGTTATGAAGACGAAGCAGAAGGAGTTCCTTGCACTGAAGCAGGTAATCTCAAATATAATCATTCAGCGTTTCCTTTTGAGCTAATACCCCCTTGTTCCATCTTTCTGAGTCATGAATTGATCCTTCGATATATATCTGTCTTTTTCACTGCAGGGGACTATGACAGTCACGGAGTATCGTGATCGTTTTCTGCAGCTTGCTCGCTACGCCCCTGTTGATGTTGCGGATGACCGCAAGAAGCAGGAGCACTTCATGGAGGACCTTGAGGACTACCTCCAGTACGCGCTGCTCAACCTCCGCTTCGATGACGTCAACCATCTGGTTGACAGCGCGCTCAACACTGAGCGCAAGTACCTGGAGATGGAGGACAAGAAGAGGAAGATTGTTCCCATTGCTTCTGGCAGCAACACTCGTCCTCGCCTCCAGCCGCCCCAGCAGTACCAGCAGCAGCAGTACCGGCCTCCCCAGCAGTACCAGCAGAGGCCGCAGTAGTACCCGCCTCGACAGCAGCAGCAGGCAGGTCAGGGCCCGAGGTTACCGGCACCTCCGGCTCGTGCTGCTCCACCAGCTCCGCCAGCACCTCAGGCTCCACGGCAGGCAGCTCCTCCTGCCGGACAGCAGGCACCTCCTCGCACGTGCTTTCACTGCGGCCAGCCGGGGCACTACGCCAACACTTGCCCCGGAAGACACAGGCGGGACAGCAGGGGCACCCAGCTCAGCCCAGGGCGCCACTTCAGGGCAGAGTGAACCACGTGACGGCCGAGTTAGCGGCCGAGGCTCCTAACGTGGTTATTGGTACATTCATGGTCAACTCCCATCTAGCTACAGTGCTTTTCGATACTGGTGCTACTCATTCATTCATCACCAAGTCATATGTTGAGCAGCATAGTTTCTTTACCACCCCATTAAAGAAGTATCTGCTAGTCTCTTCACCGGGAGGGGAGTTGAGATCCCATATTGTTAGCCCTCGAGTCAGTATAGCCATAAGGGGGGCAACGTTCAGTGCTGATCTGAGGGTGCTAGACACCAAGGGTATCGATTTGATTCTGGGAATGGATACTCTTGCCAAGTGGGGAGTCAGAATTGATTGTGCTCATCGGGCAGTTCACCTGACAGCATCTGATGGCCAAGAGGTGACAGTCAGTGCTTCAGAGCCTTCTGGATTTCTTCATTAGATGGAGGCTAGACCCACGGACGGTATTCGCGTGGTGTCTGAATTCCCGGATGTCTTTCCGGATGATTTGCCAGGTATGCCGCCTGAACGCGACATCGAGTTTTCTATTGATCTTTTGCCTGGCACTGCTCCTATTGCAAAGCGGCCCTACTGCATGGCACCTATAGAGCATCAGGAAGTTAAGAAGACTATTGATGAGTTGCTAGCCAAGGGCTATATCCGTCGCAGCTTCTCTCCTTGGGCTTTTCCATTTTTGCTAGTAGATAAGAAGGATGGCTCGAAGAGAATGTGTGTCGATTATCGGGAGCTGAATGCAGTTACCATCAAGAACAAGCATCCACTGCCCCGTATTGAGGATCTCTTCGATCTGCTTCGAGGTGCTCGTATATTCTCGAAGATTGATCTGCGTTCGGGTTATTTTCAGCTGAGGATCCGTCCGGGGGATATTCCGAAGACGGCATTCACTTGCAAGTACGGGCTGTATGAGTACACGGTCATGTCCTTCGGCTTGACTAATGCCCCGGCTTTCTTCATGCATCTGATGAACATGGTTTTCATGGATTATCTGGATGTCTTCGTGGTGATCTTCATTGATGATATTCTGATCTTCTCCAAGACAGAGGAAGAGCATGAAGAGCATCTGAGGCTCGTGTTGCAAAGATTGAGAGAGCATCAGCTGTATGCTAAGTTCAGCAAGTGCGAGTTCTGGATTGACGAGGTTCCATTCCTCGGTCATATCATCTCCAAGGGAGGTATTGCAGTTGATCCGAGCAAGGTGAAGGATGTGCTCGAGTGGGAGACACCGTAGACGGTGAAGGAAGTCCGGTCATTCTTGGGCTTAGCAGGATATTATCGGAGGTTCATTGAGAATTTCTCCAAGATCGCGAAGCCTTTGACTTCCTTGCTAGAGAAGAATGCGGCATTTATATGGATGGATGAGCGTCAGATGGCCTTCGATGAGCGGAAGAAGAGGTTGACTACGGCGCCAGTCCTTACTCTACCAGACCAGAGCAAGAGGTTCACAGTGTACTGTGATGCTTTGAAGGATGGTCTTGGGTGTGTCCTGATGCAGGAGGGCAGAGTGATTGCTTATGCTTCACGGCAGTTGCGTCAGCATGAGCTGAATTATCCCACTCATGATCTTGAGTTAGCCGCAGTCGTGCATGCTCTGAAGATTTGGAGGCATTACTTGTATGGGCAGCAGTGTGATATCTACACTGATCACAAGAGCCTCAAGTATATTTTCACGCAGAATGAGCTGAACATGCGGCAGAGGAGATGGTTAGAGTTGGTCAAGGATTATGACCTGGAGATTCACTATCATCCGGGTAAGGCCAATGTTGTAGCAGATGCTTTGAGCAGAAGAAGCTATGTCAACATGGCCGTGGCTTTCCAGATGCCTCCAGAGTTATGCGAGGAGTTCGAGCAGTTGGGTCTGGGTTTCTTGCATCATACTTCGAGTGCAGCATTCGAGGTAGTACCCACTCTAGAGGCAGAGATCAGGCAGCATCAGAAAGATGATGAGAAGCTGTAGGAGATTCATGAGTTGCTCAAGAAGGGCAAGGCTCCTCATTTCGGAGAAGATGATCAGGGTACCTTGTGGTACAAGAACCGGATCTGCGTGCCTGATGTGCATGATCTCCGGAAGTTGATTCTGAGTGAGGCCCATGATACAGCTTACTGTATTCATGTGACACCCCGGGCTACAGAGAGTACAGGAGAATTTGAGAATCTCTCAGAAAAAGGCAGAAGAGTTATTCTATAGTTCTCTTTTTCGGGTTTATGTAACACCTATATGGAGTTTTTCTCTCTTCCTTGACCTTACCTGTGTTTCCTCTTTGCCCCAGCTCAGATGTCGGCAGAACAAAAAAAGACCTTGGAGACCGTGCAATGGGTGATGATGTTCATGCAATAGTTCCCGTGGAGCAACCGACAATGGTACAAGATCAGTCCTCGCAAACAACATACCACCCGAAGAATGGTGAGAAGGCTTGCCCGTGTTGCCAATTCTACGACGTCCCTTGTCGTCAAGTTCGTGCAACTGAAGATGAAGCCGCAACTAGGAGGAACCAGAGGCCGTTCTCCAGTACAAAGAGGAAGAGGTCTCATCAAGAGCAGCTAGCAGAAGATTCCCTTTTCCTTGACTCTCCATCGGTCGAAGAGCTACAGACCATCCAGAAGAGAAAGAATCCTAAGTTGTCTAGAGATACACAGGTCGAGAATCAAGCTCTCCATGATTATGTGGGTGGGTTGACTATCACTATGAATGTGATTCAGCCACGCGGTGGCAAGGAGTCCAAAGAGAAAGCAGCAGAAATGATGCAAGATGTGATGCTAAGTTCACATGGAGGTCAACCAAGTAGCGCCATTAACCACCACCGCATGTGCTACCAATGCAGGCAAAAAGGTCATTATGCCAAAAGTTGTCCACAGAAGCGTCTTTCACCGGCTCCACGGCAGGCAGGATAGCAGGGGCGCCCAGCCCAACCCAGGGCGCCACGACAGGGGAAGGTGAACCATGTGACGGCCGAGTCAGCGGCCGAGTCTCCGAACGTGGTTATTGGTACGTCCATGGTCAACTCATATCTAGCTACGGTGTTGTTCGATACTAGTGCTACACATTCCTTTATTGCACAGTCTTTTGTCGAGCGTCATGGTATTCGTACTAGCGCAATGAAGAGGTGCATGTTAGTATCTTCACCTGGAGGACAATTGAGGTCTCATATCTCCTGCCCCAGAGTCAGTGTTTCCATAGGGAGGGTAAAGTTCAGTACAAATCTGATGGTGATGGACACCAAGGGTATTGATGTGATTCTGGGAATGGATACTCTTGTCAAGTGGGGAGTCAGAATTGATTGTGCTCAGCGGTCAGTTCACTTGTTAGCATCTAATGGCTGAGAGGTGACAGTCAGTGCTACAGAGCCTTCTGGTTTTCTTCATCAGATGGAGGCTAGACCCACGGATGGTACTCGCGTGGTGGCTGGATTCCCGGATGTCTTTGCGGAGGACTTGTCAGAAGAAGGAAGAAGAGTTGATGAAGACATATCCTGATCTCTTTGCTAGCCAGCCCAGAATCTCGGGACGAGATTCCTGTAAGGGGGTAGGATTTGTAACACCCTAATTTAAATTTCAGTATTTAATAATGAATTTAATTGGCTTTATTTGTTTTTCTAGGATTTAATTTGCTTAGTTTGCATTTAATCCAATTTTGTTCCTCAAGTAATTAAAATTTTATCATAGGTTAAACTTTGTTGTTGCATTCATGCTGGAGCATCTCTTTTATATGGTTGAGTGCTAGTATCTTGAATTCAAACTCGAATTTGAATTCAAATAGTTTTGTGTTGAGAGTAATTAGAACCTAGAAAAGGAAAAAGGAAAGAAGACCCAAAGCAACACAACCCAAAACTAGAAACCCAAAACCCAATCCCATCAGCCCAAACTGGTCCGTCCAGCGCGGTCCAGCTACTCCTTCTCACCCCGCGCGGCCCAGCAGCTCGGCCCGCGGCCTTTCCCAGCTTTCCTCCGGCCCACTCCCTTCCTTCCCTGGTGGCCCAGCCCGCGCGCGCTCCCTGCCACCTGGGCCCAAGGCGTCAGCGCCCGCGCCGCTCGCCCTCGCCCCGTTCCTCGCTCACTACCTGGCCGGGCCCACGCGCCAGGGCCGTCCCCTTCCTCCGCGCAACGGCCGCGCCTCCCCGCGATCACCGGCCGCGATCCCCGCGGCCCTCCCATCCCTCCTTCCTTGCCAAGAATCTCGGCCTCTGCTCCTTTTAACCCCCACGGCCGCAGCCCTGCACCCTATCCACCCACACCCCGCCCCCCCAAACCCTAGCCCCACCTGCGCCGCAACTCCGCCAGAGCAGAGCCCCACGCCGCCGCGGACTCGCCTCTCCGCCGCCTTCAAGCCTCCGTAGAGCCGCGCAGTGGCTCCGCCCCGTGCCCTGGGAGCTACCCGAGCCGCAACCTTCGACTCCAGTCCGCACCTCGCCGGGGATTTCACCCGAACCCCTCTGCAGGTAACCCGGCCGCCGCCCTGTTTTCCTCGCCGTCGGCGACTCCGGAGCCTCCCTGACCCCCGTAGCTTTTCCACAGGTGTAACACCCGGTTTATAAAAGAACATAAACCGAGCAATCATATACGCGCCAGGATCAAGTCACGCGTATATACAACAGAATGAACAGTATATCATAGCACATATCACGTAAAAAGATATAATAAAGCGAATACGAATGTTATTTATTACAATAATGACAAAAATGTCTGACACAGCGGAAGCGAAGTACAAAATACGATAAAAGCTCTCCGAAGCTGAAGCAGGGCGCACAGGGACGTCGACTGGGAGACGAAGCACCTAGAAGTCCTCGTAGTCCTGGTAGCGCTGGACGAACTCCCTCGCGTCGGCAGGAACTGAGCAGCAGTAGCGTAGCCAAGAGGAAAAAGTAGAGCAGAGGCAAGGGTGAGTACACAACTTGTACTCAACAAGTATAACACAAACTATGAGGCTCTAGGCTGGCTGACTCGACTGCATTAGCTTTTAAATGTTGGCAAAATTTTATTAAAGCTATTTACTACGAGTTGATGAATTACCATTGACCCAGTTACATAGTAATTAATCAGAATTAATTATACTACTACTGAGAACCATACCAAAACCAAGCCACCAAGGTAAACCCCGAGAAGCACCTCCCTCGTCGGAAGGAGATAACTTCACTAATCAAAAGGAGGATCTGGGCCGCTCATAACCGTGAGCACGGCTAGTATACCAGTTTTACACTCTGCAGAGGTTGCACATCTTTACCCACAAGTCGTGAGCTACGCCAGTTGTTCATCACACTTCCTTAGGTGAGATGGCCAGCGACTCACTACGAGGCCTTTAGAAAGAATCTCGTTGGTAAGGCGTAACCGCGAGAGTTAGGTCGGCGACGATGGGGCCCACCTCCGGGGGTACAAGCACAGGAGCGCAATCCAAGCACAGACCAAGCCGGAGGAGCAGGGACCATTGAAGCTTACTACTCTTGCCCCGCAGGTAAGTTACTCCAAACCAAAAAGATTTAGTTATTACGCCAAGTCTATCCCATTCTAGCCTTGTGGTAGCGCTGTTGTCCCAGGTTGTCGCTCTATGAACCGGTCCTTATGGAGAGTGGCCAACCAGGCAGTAAGCACCGTGCTGGCCCCCTAAACCATGTTTCTAAAAAAAACATCTTTTAACGAGAAGTGAGCCACTCAAGCCACACAGAGTGCCACTCTCAGAATTAAGTTCAAGTAAAATATTAATCAATTTAATTAAAAAGGACCAGAGTGTGTTATAGCGCAGCAACCTAGCACAACTAACCAAAATGCAACCCAAAGGTATATATAAAGGATATAAACTGGCTAGGAAATCCTTAAAGGCATACAGTATTAAAATGCAGTATGAAATTGTAATTAAAGTGATAGGTTGTTCATGTTATACTTGCCTTCCTCGTACTGCTCTGGCTGCTGCTCAAAGTGCTCGGAAGACGGCTGCTCCGGGTACTGGTACTGGGGCTCCTCAGATGGATCAACGTCTACTCACGAACACATGGCCAAAACAATGCACGAAAATAAGCATACAAACAAACATTAACAAAAACTAAGAAACAGTACATCAATACATAAAAACAGCACACTAAACTACTCTAATACTGTTCTACGCGTCACAACGATCGCGTGGATATAAAGAACGCTAAAAACGGAGCTAAAAGGCATAAACTAGGCCTAAAACAAGTTCTAGGGGCTTATTTGTAAGAAAACTGAAGTTCTAGGGACTTTTCTGCTAAAACCGAGGGCTAAAACGTAAATAAACATTAAATCTAAGGGCTAACTCGCAAAAAGAACTAACCTGGACGGCGGGTTTGATATTTAAAAAGATCAGGGGCTTAAGTGAATAAAACAGGACCTCTGCGTAAATATTTTTGAATAGATCAGGACCGCGGGTTGATTAGCAATAAAGGGAGGGGCTCTTTAGAAAAAAAGTCAAGGCCGAACCGGTACGCGCCGATCTGGATCGTTGGATCCAGATCTGATGGCCTGGGTTTTAAGGCCGCTGGATCTAATCTTGGCCGCTTGTTTCGGATCGAACGGCCGAGAACGGTTGGGGCGTGGGCGGCGGCGGCACGCTACCGCCGGCGAGGAATCCCGCGGCGGCGCGCAGGGGAAACCCGCCGGAGTCGGGCAAATCCGGCGCTCCTGGGCTCATTTTGGGTCGGTGTTCGGCCGTGGAGCACCGCCGTGGCATGAGTAGTCCACAGGTGGGCTCGGACGGGCGGTGCGGGGCTGGGAACGGG
This sequence comes from Panicum virgatum, assembly GCF_016808335.1. Taxonomy (NCBI): domain Eukaryota; kingdom Viridiplantae; phylum Streptophyta; class Magnoliopsida; order Poales; family Poaceae; genus Panicum; species Panicum virgatum. Next base: position 24,319,119 of record NC_053150.1, on the reverse strand, counting down.
TCCCTCGACGGCGAGGGCGGCTCGGCGGCCACGAAGCTCGCCGGAGCGCGACGCCGGGGCGCCTAGAGCGCGCCAGGGCCTACGAGGTCTAGCGCAAGCGATCAGGGGGGACTTGGGGCGCTTACCCAGGGCTCGAATCGGGCCGGAGCTGCAGCGGGGAGGGGTCAACGTCGTGGACCGGCGGCGGTGCACGGGCGGAACTTGGCGACGGGGTCGGCGCAGGGGCTCTCCGAGCTCCTGGGTGGCACGAGTCGATGCCTGGCGTTACTGCGAAGCAGGTAAAGGGGTCAGCTGGATCCGGTGCGCCACGGCGGCGAGAAAACCGGGCGGCGGAGTCTTTACCGGCGGCGTTGAAGTTCTGCTACGGCGGAGCTAGACAGGGGCGGTGGGAAACGGGTTCTGGTGGCGCTGGAGTGCAGGGGTGGCGGCGCAGGGGGTGTGGCTGGGTTTAATAAGGGGAAACCAGGGATCTCGGGCGGGATTCGGGTGCGGGGCTCGCCGGGGATCGCGGCGGTTTCCGTTGCGCGGGCGAGCGGCTCTGGAGGAAGACGGGGCTGACGGCATGGGCCCACCGGTCAGCGGGAGGGCGGCGACGCGAGTCACAGGCCGAGCGGGGTGAGGCGGGGTGCGGGCTGAGCGCTCCGCGCGGGCTGAGCAGCGGCTGGGCCGCGGGCTAACGCGCGTGCGGTGACGGGCCGAGCGGGAGAGGAGAGTAGCTGGGCCCAGGAGAGAGGGAGCGCGGGGGGGGGGGGGGGCGCTGGAGCGGGGCCAAGCAGGCCCAGAGTGAGAAGAGGGCCGGGCTGAGCTGCTAGCTGGGTTTTGGGCTGGGTTTTGGGCTTTCTGGATTTTGGGTTTTCTTTCTAATTTCTATTTCTCTCCTTTCTAGATCTAATTCAAACTAAGTTTGAATTCAATATTGAATTTGAATTCAAACCACACTCAAATAAAATTATGCACCAGCATGAATGCAACAAAAAATTTAAACCTATGATAAATTTTAATTAATTAAGGAACAAAAATTAGATTAAATGCCAACTAAACACAATAAACCTTAGAAAATTTAACTAAAGCCAATTAAATTTATTAATAAATGCTGAAATTTAAAATTAGGGTGTTACATACCCTACCCCCTTAAAGAAATCTCGTCCCGAGATTTAGCTGGGCTGGCTAGCAAAGAGATCTGGATATGTCTTCTTCAACTCATCTTCTCGCTCCCAAGTAGCCTCAGCTTCACTGTGATGACTCCACTGAACTCTGCACATCTTGATGCGCTTGTTCCGAGTAACCCTCTCTGATGTCTCCAGAATCTTCACCGGATGCTCAGTATAAGTCAGATCCTCCTGGACATCGACTCCATCCAGAGGTGCCTGCTCCTCGGGTACTCGCAAACACCTCTTCAGCTGAGATATATGGAAGACATCATGAACTCCTGAGAGACTGAGAGGTAACTCCAGGCGATAAGCAACTTCGCCTTTCCGCTCTAGCACCTTGAATGGCCCCACATAACGAGGTGCTAACTTCCCTTTGACATTAAATCTGCGGATTCCTCTCATCGGAGACACCTTCAGATACACATAATCACCGACACTGAAAGTCAGATCCCTCCGTTTGCCATCAGCATAGCTCTTCTGTCTGCTCTGTGCAATCCTCAGATTCTCTCGCACAGCCTGAACCATCTGCTCTGCATCATCTATGATCTCAGGGCCAAAGAGCTGCTTTTCACCAATCTGATCCCAATAGAGAGGAGTCCTGCATTTTCTGCCATACAATGCCTCAAAGGGAGACTTCTTCAGACTGGCCTGATAGCTGTTGTTATATGAGAACTCAGCAAATGACAGGCACTTATCCCAACTAGTACCGTACTGAATGGCACAAGCTCTCAGCATATCCTCCAACACTTGGTTGGTTCTCTCTGTCTGCCCATCTGTCTGAGGGTGATAAGCTGTACTGAAACGCAGCTTCGTATCCAACGAATCATGGAGCTGCTCCCAGAACCGAGAAGTGAACTGAGACCCTCTGTCAGATATGATCTTCTTCGGCACACCATGCAAACAGACAATCCGAGAGATGTACAACTCTGCAAGTCTAGCTCCGGAGTAAGTAGTGTTCACTGGAATGAAGTGAGCAACCTTCGTCAGACGATCCACTACTACCCAAATAGAGTTGTACCCTTTCTGAGTACGAGGCAATCCAACAATGAAGTCCATAGTGATTTCTTCCCATTTCCACTCTGGAATCTTCAAAGGCTGCAATAGACCTGCTGGCCTCTGATGCTCAGCCTTGACACGCTGACAGGTGTCACAAATAGCCACGTACTCTGCCACTGAACGCTTCATCCCATACCACCAGAAATGTTCCTTCAGATCATAGTACATCTTCGTGCTGCCCGGATGAATAGAGTATGCTGTATCATGGGCCTCACTCAGAATCAACTTCCGGAGATCATGCACATCTGGCACACAGATCCGGTTCTTGTACCACAGGGTACCCTGATCATCCTCTCTGAAATGAGGAGCCTTGCCCTTCTTGAGCAACTCACGAATCTCCTGCAGCTTCTCATCATCTTTCTGATGCTGCCTGATCTCTGACTCTAGAGTCGGTACTGCCTCAAATGCTGCACTGGAAGTATGATGCAAGAAGCCCAGACTCAGCTGCTCGAACTCCTCGCATAACTCTGGAGGCATCTGGAAAGCCACGGCCATGTTGACATAACTTCTTCTGCTCAGAGCATCTGCTACAACATTGGCCTTGCCCGGGTGATAGTGAATCTCCAGATCATAGTCCTTGACCAACTCTAGCCATCTTCTCTGCCGCATGTTCAGCTCATTCTGCGTGAAAATATACTTGAGGCTCTTGTGATCAGTGTAGATATCACACCGCTGCCCATACAAGTAATGCCTCCAAATCTTCAGAGCATGCACAACTGCGGCTAACTCGAGATCATGAGTAGGATAATTCAGCTCATGCCGGCGTAGCTGCCGTGAAGCATAAGCTATCACTCTGCCCTCCTGCATCAGAACACACCCAAGACCATCCTTCGAAGCATCACAATATACCGTGAACCTCTTCGTCTGGTCTGGCAGAGTCAGGACTGGCGCCGTAGTCAACCTCTTCTTCAGCTCATCAAAGGCCATCTGACGCTCATCAGTCCATACAAAAGCCACATTCTTCTCTAGCAAGGAAGTCAAGGGCTTCGCGATCTTGGAGAAATTCTCAATGAACCTCCGATAGTATCCTGCTAAGCCCAAGAAAGACCTGACTTCCTTTACTGTCTGCGGTGTCTCCCACTCGAGCACATCTTTCACCTTGCTCGGATCAACAGCAATGCCTCCCTGAGAGATAACATGACCGAGGAATGGAACCTCGTCAATCCAGAACTCGCACTTGCTGAACTTGGCATACAACTGATGCTCTCTCAATCTCTGCAACACGAGCCTCAGATGCTCCTCATGCTCTTCTTCTGTCTTGGAGAAGATCAGGATATCATCAATAAAGATCACCACGAAAACATCCAGATAATCCATGAAGACCATGTTCATCAGATGCATGAAGAAAGCCGGGGCATTAGTCAGGCCGAAGGACATGACTGTATACTCATATAGCCCGTACTTGCAGGTGAATGCCGTCTTCGGAATATCCCCAGGACGGATCCTCAGCTGAAAATATCCCGAACGAAGATCAATCTTCGAGAATATACGAGCACCTCGAAGCAGATCGAAGAGATCCTCAATACGGGGCAGCGGATGCTTGTTCTTGATAGTAACTGCATTCAGCTCCCGATAATCCACACACATCCTCTTCGAGCCATCCTTCTTATCTACCAGCAACAATGGAAAAGCCCAAGGAGAGAAGCTGCGACGGATATAGCCCTTGGCTAGCAACTCATCAATAGTCTTCTTAACTTCTTCATGCTCTATAGGTGCCATACGGTAGGGCCGCTTTGCAATAGGAGCTGTGCCAGGCAAGAGATCAATACAAAACTCAATGGCGCGTTCAGGCGGCATACCTGGCAGATCATCCGGAAAGACATCCGGGAATTCAGACACCACGCGAATACCGTCCGTGGGTCTAGCCTCTATCTGATGAAGAAATCCAGAAGGCTCTACTGCACTGATAACAACCTCTTGGCCACTGGAAGATGATAGCAAGACTGTCCTCTGAGCACAATCTATACGAACTCCCCATTTGGCCAGAGTCTCCATTCCCAGAATGACATCAATGCCCTTGGTGTCTAGCACCATCAGATCAGTACAGAACTCTACTCCCCTCAAAGAAACACTGACTCTCGGGCAGTAAGTGTGAGACCTCAACTGTCCTCCCGGTGAAGATACTAACAAGCACCTCTTTAATGTGCTAGTATGAATACCATGATGCTCGACAAAAGACTGAGTAATGAAGGAATGCGTAGCACCAGTATCAAAAAGCACTGTAGCTGGATATGAATTAACCATGAACGTACCAATAACCACGTTGGGAGCCTCGGCCGCTGACTCGGCCGTCACGTGGTTCACCCTGCCCTGTGCTGGCGCCCTGGGCTGAGCTGGGCGCCCCTGCTGTCCCGCCTGCGCCTTCCGGGGGCAAGCGTTGGCGTAGTGCCCCGGCTGGCCGCAGTGAAAGCAGGTGCGAGGAGGTCCCTGAGCCTGCTGTCCGGTAGGAGCTGCCGGACGTGGAGCCTGCGGTGCTGGTGGAGCTGGTGGAGCACGAGCCGGAGGTGCCGGTAACCTCGGGCCCTGACCTGCCTGCTGCTGCTGTCGAGGCGGGTACTGCTGCGGTGGCCTCTGCTGGTACTGCTGAGGAGGCCGGTACTGAGGCTGGTACGGCTGAGGCTGCTGGAGTCGTGGACGAGTGTTGCTGCCGGAAGCAACGGGGACAACCTTCCTCTTCTTGTCCTCCATCTCCAGGTGCTTACGCTCAGTGTTGAGCGCACTGTCAACCAGATGGTTGAAGTCGTCGAAGCGGAGGTTGAGCAGCGCGTACTGGAGGTAGTCCTCAAGACCCTCCATGAAGTGCTCCTGCTTCTTGCGGTCATCTGCAACCTCGGCAGGGGCGTAGCGAGCCAGCTGAAGAAAGCGATCACGATACTCCGTGACCGACATAGTCCCCTGAATTCACAAAGACAGATAGATATCGGAAGATTAACTCAAGATTCATAAGGATAGAACAAGGGGCATAAGCTCAAAAGAAAACGCTGAATGATTATACTTAGGATTACCTGCTTCAGTGCAAGGAACTCCTTCTGCTTCATCTTCATAACGCCCGCGGGGACGTTGTGGCTACGGAAACGCTCCCTGAACTGGAGCCAGGTGAGAGCCTCGCGGTCGTGAACTGGGTGGGACTCCCACCAGTCCAAAGCTGCCCCTCGCAGCTGTCCTGCTGCGTACAAGACACGCTCACGGTCATCGCACTGGGCGATGTCCAGCTGACGCTCCACTGCACGGAGCCAGTCGTCAGCCTGAAGAGGGTCAGACGTGTGAGAAAACGTCGGCGGGTGACCCCTCAGGAACTCAGCACGCCTGTCGCGAGGCTGCGGCGGTGGAGGAGGCGGAGGCTGAGTGTGAGCGTGCTGAAGAGCCTGAACAGTGTTGTTCAGGGTAGCCATCATCTGCATCTGGAGCTGGAAGTACTGCTCCGGAGTCAAAGGCGGCGGCATCGGGATCCCAGTACCCGGGTTGTTCTGACCCTGCTGCTGGCCAGAACCTGAACCGGTGCTCCTGGTGTTCACCATCTGATTTGAACAAAAGATTTCACGAGTAAGGATATTGCAGGAATAAACTCAGATGGATATGATAACTCTTAGCGGAAAAAGACTCAGCCATGATAAAGTAGACAGGATAGAGTTGACGGTTTTACCCCCAACGATCTAAGTCATTTTATTAATTTGTTAACTTTAACATCTGAGTGATTTTCTTTAAACAAATTTAAACAACTAAGCTATGCAATCAGTCAAAAATCCAAATCAAGCATGTAGCATAATAACAAGCAGACAATTTTCACAACTTAGCCGAGTTTTAGCAAAAGACTCGACTAACACAACGCGTCGCAGAACGTGCTATCGTTTTATTATAAAAGGGTCACCTAGCTAACTCATGGTGGTCAGATGACTGATTCAGGCCAAAATCTACGAAACTATTCTTCAGAGAGAGAAATCAAGGCAAGAAGGGTAAAAAGTCATAGAAGTCAAGGGGTATAATAGTAAAATAGTTTCAGCAGACAAGGATTGGTGAGGAGAAGTCCTAAAACTCGACCAGTTCTATCTAGGCTTCGTCCTACAGTCGATATGGCTCTGATACCACTCTGTAACACCCGGTTTATAAAAGAACATAAACCGAGCAATCATATACGCGCCAGGATCAAGTCACGCGTATATACAACAGAATGAACAGTATATCATAGCACATATCACGTAAAAAGATATAATAAAGCGAATACGAATGTTATTTATTACAATAATGACAAAAATGTCTGACACAGCGGAAGCGAAGTACAAAATACGATAAAAGCTCTCCGAAGCTGAAGCAGGGCGCACAGGGACGTCGACTGGGAGACGAAGCACCTAGAAGTCCTCGTAGTCCTGGTAGCGCTGGACGAACTCCCTCGCGTCGGCAGGAACTGAGCAGCAGTAGCGTAGCCAAGAGGAAAAAGTAGAGAAGAGGCAAGGGTGAGTACACAACTTGTACTCAACAAGTATAACACAAACTATGAGGCTCTAGGCTGGCTGACTCGACTGCATTAGCTTTTAAATGTTGGCAAAATTTTATTAAAGCTATTTACTACGAGTTGATGAATTACCATTGACCCAGTTACATAGTAATTAATCAGAATTAATTATACTACTACTGAGAACCATACCAAAACCAAGCCACCAAGGTAAACCCCGAGAAGCACCTCCCTCGTCGGAAGGAGATAACTTCACTAATCAAAAGGAGGATCTGGGCCGCTCATAACCGTGAGCACGGCTAGTATACCAGTTTTACACTCTGCAGAGGTTGCACATCTTTACCCACAAGTCGTGAGCTACGCCAGTTGTTCATCACACTTCCTTAGGTGAGATGGCCAGCGACTCACTACGAGGCCTTTAGAAAGAATCTCGTTGGTAAGGCGTAACCGCGAGAGTTAGGTCGGCGACGATGGGGCCCACCTCCGGGGGTACAAGCACAGGAGCGCAATCCAAGCACAGACCAAGCCGGAGGAGCAGGGACCATTGAAGCTTACTACTCTTGCCCCGCAGGTAAGTTACTCCAAACCAAAAAGATTTAGTTATTACGCCAAGTCTATCCCATTCTAGCCTTGTGGTAGCGCTGTTGTCCCAGGTTGTCGCTCTATGAACCGGTCCTTATGGAGAGTGGCCAACCAGGCAGTAAGCACCGTGCTGGCCCCCTAAACCATGTTTCTAAAAAAAACATCTTTTAACGAGAAGTGAGCCACTCAAGCCACACAGAGTGCCACTCTCAGAATTAAGTTCAAGTAAAATATTAATCAATTTAATTAAAAAGGACCAGAGTGTGTTATAGCGCAGCAACCTAGCACAACTAACCAAAATGCAACCCAAAGGTATATATAAAGGATATAAACTGGCTAGGAAATCCTTAAAGGCATACAGTATTAAAATGCAGTATGAAATTGTAATTAAAGTGATAGGTTGTTCATGTTATACTTGCCTTCCTCGTACTGCTCTGGCTGCTGCTCAAAGTGCTCGGAAGACGGCTGCTCCGGGTACTGGTACTGGGGCTCCTCAGATGGATCAACGTCTACTCACGAACACATGGCCAAAACAATGCACGAAAATAAGCATACAAACAAACATTAACAAAAACTAAGAAACAGTACATCAATACATAAAAACAGCACACTAAACTACTCTAATACTGTTCTACGCGTCACAACGATCGCGTGGATATAAAGAACGCTAAAAACGGAGCTAAAAGGCATAAACTAGGCCTAAAACAAGTTCTAGGGGCTTATTTGTAAGAAAACTGAAGTTCTAGGGACTTTTCTGCTAAAACCGAGGGCTAAAACGTAAATAAACATTAAATCTAAGGGCTAACTCGCAAAAAGAACTAACCTGGACGGCGGGTTTGATATTTAAAAAGATCAGGGGCTTAAGTGAATAAAACAGGACCTCTGCGTAAATATTTTTGAATAGATCAGGACCGCGGGTTGATTAGCAATAAAGGGAGGGGCTCTTTAGAAAAAAAGTCAAGGCCGAACCGGTACGCGCCGATCTGGATCGTTGGATCCAGATCTGATGGCCTGGGTTTTAAGGCCGCTGGATCTAATCTTGGCCGCTTGTTTCGGATCGAACGGCCGAGAACGGTTGGGGCGTGGGCGGCGGCGGCACGCTACCGCCGGCGAGGAATCCCGCGGCGGCGCGCAGGGGAAACCCGCCGGAGTCGGGCAAATCCGGCGCTCCTGGGCTCATTTTGGGTCGGTGTTCGGCCGTGGAGCACCGCCGTGGCATGAGTAGTCCACAGGTGGGCTCGGACGGGCGGTGCGGGGCTGGGAACGGGTCCCTCGACGGCGAGGGCGGCTCGGCGGCCACGAAGCTCGCCGGAGCGCGACGCCGGGGCGCCTAGAGCGCGCCAGGGCCTACGAGGTCTAGCGCAAGCGATCAGGGGGGACTTGGGGCGCTTACCCAGGGCTCGAATCGGGCCGGAGCTGCAGCGGGGAGGGGTCAACGTCGTGGACCGGCGGCGGTGCACGGGCGGAACTTGGCGACGGGGTCGGCGCAGGGGCTCTCCGAGCTCCTGGGTGGCACGAGTCGATGCCTGGCGTTACTGCGAAGCAGGTAAAGGGGTCAGCTGGATCCGGTGCGCCACGGCGGCGAGAAAACCGGGCGGCGGAGTCTTTACCGGCGGCGTTGAAGTTCTGCTACGGCGGAGCTAGACAGGGGCGGTGGGAAACGGGTTCTGGTGGCGCTGGAGTGCAGGGGTGGCGGCGCAGGGGGTGTGGCTGGGTTTAATAAGGGGAAACCAGGGATCTCGGGCGGGATTCGGGCGCGGGGCTCGCCGGGGATCGCGGCGGTTTCCGTTGCGCGGGCGAGCGGCTCTGGAGGAAGACGGGGCTGACGGCATGGGCCCACCGGTCAGCGGGAGGGCGGCGACGCGAGTCACAGGCCGAGCGGGGTGAGGCGGGGTGCGGGCTGAGCGCTCCGCGCGGGCTGAGCAGCGGCTGGGCCGCGGGCTAACGCGCGTGCGGTGACGGGCCGAGCGGGAGAGGAGAGTAGCTGGGCCCAGGAGAGAGGGAGCGCGGGGGGGGGGGGGGGGGGCGCTGGAGCGGGGCCAAGCAGGCCCAGAGTGAGAAGAGGGCCGGGCTGAGCTGCTAGCTGGGTTTTGGGCTGGGTTTTGGGCTTTCTGGATTTTGGGTTTTCTTTCTAATTTCTATTTCTCTCCTTTCTAGATCTAATTCAAACTAAGTTTGAATTCAATATTGAATTTGAATTCAAACCACACTCAAATAAAATTATGCACCAGCATGAATGCAACAAAAAATTTAAACCTATGATAAATTTTAATTAATTAAGGAACAAAAATTAGATTAAATGCCAACTAAACACAATAAACCTTAGAAAATTTAACTAAAGCCAATTAAATTTATTAATAAATGCTGAAATTTAAAATTAGGGTGTTACAACAGGACCGCCAGGAGTCAAACCAAGGGGATTAGAAGGCCGGAGCTCCACTCTAGCAACCCCTCATCGCGCCCCGCCGAGCTTCGCCGCCGGACTCGCCGCCGTCGAACCGTGTGCGCCGTTTCAGCCCGAATCAAGCCTCGGTGAGGATCTCTTCAGCCCGCTCTCCCTTTTAGACCTGCTAGTGTAGCCTGTAGAGCACCCCAGCAACCCCTGCGCGTGCGCGCCGGCGATGCGCTGCCGCGCAGTCCGTCCCTCGCCGTGGTGAGCCCCGCCCAAGCCCGGCCGAGCCCCGCTTTTACCTCCAGTGGCTTGTGCATGTCACGTAGATGCCTACCGACCCAAACCCGGGTCGAAACGACCCCCGGAGCACCGGTTTTGGTGAACTCCGGCGGGTTCCCCTGCGCGCCGCCGCGGAGTTTGGGTCGCCGGCGAGTCCCGCCGCCGCCCCCCGCGCGCGAAGCATGTCAGCCGCCCGATCCTGAAACAACGCCCACGATTAGAACCTGTTTTGATCAGATCCAGACCGCCAGATCGCGATCCAACGGCCGATATCCTAGGATACCAGTTCGGCCTGGGAGTTTTGCTAAAGAACCCCTCGGGTTTTCCACAATCAACCCGCGATCCATCTTTACTCAGAAATATTTGCAGTTCAGTCCTGTTTTCTTGCAAAGAACCCCCTAAGTTTATCGAATATTGAACCCGCCATCCAGCACCTAGTCTTTTGCACGCTAGCCCTTAGATTTAACCGTTAATTATGTTTAGGCCCTCAGTTTTTGCAGAAAACCCCCCTGGAATCTTAGTTTTCTTGCAGTTTAGTCCCTGAAACTTGTTTTTAGCCTAGAATATGTGTTTTAGCTCCGTTTTAGGCGTTCTTTATGTCCACGGAATCGTTGTAACGCGTAGAATAGTTTTAGACTAGTTTAGTGTGCTGTTTTAATGTATTGATGTACTGTTTCTTAGATTTTGTTAGTGTTTTCTTGTATGCTTATTGTATGCCTTGTTTTTGGCCATGTGTTCGTGAGTGGACGTTGATCCATCCGACGAGCCCCAGTACCAGTACCAGTACCAGGAGCCATCTTCTGAGCAGTTTGAGCAGCAGCAGGAGCAGTACGAGGAAGGCAAGTATAACATGAACAACCTATCACTTTTAAATACAATTTCATACTGCATTTTAATACTGTATGCCTATAAGGATTTCCTAGCCACTTTATAATCTTTATATATATCCCTTGGGTTGCATTTTGGTTAGTTGTGCTAGGTGCCGCGCTATAACACACTTGGTCCTTCTTAATTAATTTGATTAATGGTATATGCAACTTAATTCTGAGAGTGGCCCTCTGTGTGGCTTGAGTGGCTCACTTCTCATTAAAATTGGTTCTGTTAGAAACATGGTTTAGGGGGCCAGCACGGTGCTTACTGCCTGGCTGGCCACTCTCCATAAGGACCGGTTCATAGAGCGACAACCTGGGACAACAGCGCTACCACAAGACTGGAATGGGACGGTCTTGACTTACTAATTAGGTCATTTTGGTTCGGGAGTAACTTACCGACGGGGCATGGGGGTGGTGAGCTTCAATGGTGGCCAGGCTACGAGGCTTGGTGTGCGTACCCCTCGAGGTGGTTACCATCGTTGCGGAGCCTGATTCCTTAGCGGTTACACCTTACCAACGTGTCCTTTGTAACGGCCTCGTAGTGAGTCGCTAGTCATCTCACCTAAGGAAGTGTGATGAACAACTAGCGTAGCTCATGACTTGTGGGTAAAGATGTGCAACCTCTGCAGAGTGTAAAACTGGTATACTAGCCGTGCTCACGGTTATGAGCGGCCCAGATCCTCCTTTTGATTAGTGGGGTTATCTCCTTCCGACGAGGGAGGTGCCTCTCGGGGTTACCTTGGTGGTTTTGGTTTGGTTCTCAGTAGTATCATATTAAATTTGACTAATTACTATGTAACTGGGTTAATGGTAATTCATCAACTCATAGTAAATAGCTTTAATAAAATTTTGCCAACACTTAAAAGCTAATGCAGTTGAGTCAGCCAACCTTAGAGCCTCATAGTTTGTGTTATACTTGTTGAGTACAAGTTGTGTACTCACCCTTGCCTCTTCTCTACTTTTTCCTCTTGGATACGCTACTGCTGCTCAGTTCCTGCCGACGCGAGGGAGTTCGCTCAGCGCTACCAGGACTACGAGGACTTCTAGGCGTTCGTCTCCTAGTCGACGTCCCTGTGGTGCCCTGCTCAGCTTCGGAGAGTTTTTATCGTATTTGTACTTTGCTTCCGCTGTATCAGACATTTTGTCATTAATGTAATAAATAACATTCATATTTTGATTTATTATGTCTTATTCATGATATGTGCTGTGATATACTGTTCATTCTGTTGTATATACGTGTGACTTGATCCTGGCACGTATATGATTGCTTGGTTTATGTCCTTTTATAAACCGGGTGTTACAGAGTGGTATCAGAGCCGTATCGACTGTAGGACGAAAGCCTAGATAGAACTGGTCGAGTTTTAGGACTTCTTCTCTCCAATCCTTGCCTGCTGAAACTATTTTACTATTATACCCCTTGAATTCTATGACTTTTTCCTGTCTTGACTTGATTTCTCTCTCTAAAGATTAGTTTTCGTAGACTTTGGCCTGAATCAGTCATCTGACCACCATGAGTATAAGCTAGGTGACCCTTTTATAATAATACGATAGCACGTTCTGCGACGCGTTGTGTTAGTCGAGTCGGATGTTAAACTCGGCTAAGTTGTGAAAATTGTCTGCTTGTCTTTATGAAACATGTTTGATTTGGATTTTTGGTTGATTGCATAGTTTAGTAGTTAAAATTTGTTTAATGAAAATCAGTCTTAAGTTAAAGTTAATTAATTAATAAAACGAGTTAGATCGTTGGGGGTACAACCGTCCACTCTATCCTCTCTACCTTATCATGCCTTGGGTTTCTCCTGTCTTGCTCGTCGAAAAGAAGGATAGCGCGAAGAGAAGGTGATATCCAGAGATTCACCGATGAGGACGTCGGTTTCTGTAAGGGGGTAGGGATGTGACACCCCGGGCTACAGAGAGTACAGGAGAATTTGAGAATCTCTCAGAAAAAGGCAGAAGAGTTATTCTATAGTTCTCTTTTTCGGGTTTATGTAACACCTATATGGAGTTTTTCTCTCTTCCTTGACCTTACCTGTGTTTCCTCTTTGCCCCAGCTCAGATGTCGGTAGAACAAAAAAAGACCTTGGAGACCATGCAATGGGTGATGATGTTCATGCAATAGTTCCCGTGGAGCAACCGACAATGGTACAAGATCAGTCCTCACAAACAACATACCACCCGAAGAATGGTGAGAAGGCTTGCCCGTGTTGCCAATTCTACGACGTCCCTTGTCGTCAAGTTCGTGCAACTGAAGATGAAGCCGCAACTAGGAGGAACCAGAGGCCGTTCTCCAGTACAAAGAGGAAGAGGTCTCATCAAGAGCAGCTAGCAGAAGATTCCCTTTTCCTTGACTCTCCATCGGTCGAAGAGCTACAGACCATCCAGAAGAGAAAGAATCCTAAGTGCTCTAGAGATACACAGGTCGAGAATCAAGCTCTCCATGATTATGTGGATGGGTTGACTATCACTATGAATGTGATTCAGCCACGCGGTGGCAAGGAGTCCAAAGAGAAAGCAGCAGAAATGATGCAAGATGTGATGCTAAGTTCACATGGAGGTCAACCAAGTAGCGCCATTAACCACCACCGCATGTGCTACCAATGCAGGCAAAAAGGTCATTATGCCAAAAGTTGTCCACAGAAGCGTCTTTCACCGGCTCCACGGCAGGCAGGATAGCAGGGGCGCCCAGCCCAACCCAGGGCGCCACGACAGGGGAAGGTGAACCATGTGACGGCCGAGTCAGCGGCCGAGTCTCCGAACGTGGTTATTGGTACGTCCATGGTCAACTCATATCTAGCTACGGTGTTGTTCGATACTAGTGCTACACATTCCTTTATTGCACAGTCTTTTGTCGAGCGTCATGGTATTCGTACTAGCGCAATGAAGAGGTGCATGTTAGTATCTTCACCTGGAGGACAATTGAGGTCTCATATCTCCTGCCCCAGAGTCAGTGTTTCCATAGGGAGGGTAAAGTTCAGTACAAATCTGATGGTGATGGACACCAAGGGTATTGATGTGATTCTGGGAATGGATACTCTTGTCAAGTGGGGAGTCAGAATTGATTGTGCTCAGCGGTCAGTTCACTTGTTAGCATCTAATGGCTGAGAGGTGACAGTCAGTGCTACAGAGCCTTCTGGTTTTCTTCATCAGATGGAGGCTAGACCCACGGATGGTACTCGCGTGGTGGCTGGATTCCCGGATGTCTTTGCGGAGGACTTGTCAGAAGAAGGAAGAAGAGTTGATGAAGACATATCCTGATCTCTTTGCTAGCCAGCCCAGAATCTCGGGACGAGATTCCTGTAAGGGGGTAGGATTTGTAACACCCTAATTTAAATTTCAGTATTTAATAATGAATTTAATTGGCTTTATTTGTTTTTCTAGGATTTAATTTGCTTAGTTTGCATTTAATCCAATTTTGTTCCTCAAGTAATTAAAATTTTATCATAGGTTAAACTTTGTTGTTGCATTCATGCTGGAGCATCTCTTTTATATGGTTGAGTGCTAGTATCTTGAATTCAAACTCGAATTTGAATTCAAATAGTTTTGTGTTGAGAGTAATTAGAACCTAGAAAAGGAAAAAGGAAAGAAGACCCAAAGCAACACAACCCAAAACTAGAAACCCAAAACCCAATCCCATCAGCCCAAACTGGTCCAGCGCGGCCCAGCTACTCCTTCTCACCCCGTGCGGCCCAGCAGCTCGGCCCGCGGCCTTTCCCAGCTTTCCTCCGGCCCACTCCCTTCCTTCCCTGGCGGCCCAGCCCGCGCGCGCTCCCTGCCACCTGGGCCCAAGGCGTCAGCGTCCGCGCCGCTCGCCCTCGCCCCGTTCCTCGCTCACTGCCTGCCGGGCCCACGCGCCAGGGCCCTCCCCTTCCTCCGCGCAACGGCCGCGCCTCCCCGCGATCACCGGCCGCGATCCCCGCGGCCCTCCCATCCCTCCTTCCTCGCCAAGAATCTCGGCCTCTACTCCTTTTAACCCCCACGGCCGCAGCCCTGCACCCTATCCATCCACGCGCCGCCCCCCCAAACCCTAGCCCCACCTGCGCCGCAACTCCGCCGGAGCAGAGCCCCATGCCGCCGCGGACTCGCCTCTCCGCCGCCTTCAAGCCTCCGTAGAGCCGTGCAGTGGCTCCGCCCCGTGCCCTGGGAGCTACCCGAGCCGCAACCTTCGACTCCAGTCCGCACCTCGCCGGGGATTTCACCCGAACCCCTCTGCAGGTAACCCGGCCGCCGCCCTGTTTTCCTCGCCGTCGGCGACTCTGGAGCCTCCCTGACCCCCGTAGCCTTTCCACAGGACCGCCAGGAGTCAAACCAAGGGGATTAGAAGGCCGGAGCTCCACTCCAGCAACCCCTCATCGCGCCCCGCCGAGCTTTGCCGCCGGACTCGCCGCCGTCGAACCGTGTAAGCCGTTTCAGCCCGAATCAAGCCTCGGTGAGGATCTCTTCAGCCCGCTCTCCCTTTTAGACCTGCTAGTGTAGCCTGTAGAGCACCCCAGCAACCCCTGCGCGTGCGCGCCGGCGATGCGCCGCCGCGCAGTCCGCCCCTCGCCGTGGCGAGCCCCGCCCAAGCCCGGCCGAGCCCCGCTTTTACCTCCAGTGGCTTGCGCATGTCACGTAGATGCCTACCGACCCAAACCCGGGTCGAAACGACCCCCGGAGCACCGGTTTTGGTGAACTCCGGCGGGTTCCCCTGCGCGCCGCCGCGGAGTTTGGGTCGCCGGCGAGTCCCGCCGCCGCCCCCCGCGCGCGAAGCATGTCAGCCGCCCGATCCTGAAACAACGCCCACGATTAGAACCTGTTTTGATCAGATCCAGACCGCCAGATCGCGATCCAACGGCCGATATCCTAGGATACCAGTTCGGCCTGGGAGTTTTGCTAAAGAACCCCTCGGGTTTTCCACAATCAACCCGCGATCCATCTTTACTCAGAAATATTTGCAGTTCAGTCCTGTTTTCTTGCAAAGAACCCCCTAAGTTTATCGAATATTGAACCCGCCATCCAGCACCTGGTCTTTTGCACGCTAGCCCTTAGATTTAACCGTTAATTATGTTTAGGCCCTCAGTTTTTGCAGAAAACCCCCCTGGAATCTTAGTTTTCTTGCAGTTTAGTCCCTGAAACTTGTTTTTAGCCTAGAATATGTGTTTTAGCTCCGTTTTAGTCGTTCTTTATGTCCACGGAATCGTTGTAACGCGTAGAATAGTTTTAGACTAGTTTAGTGTGCTGTTTTTATGTATTGATGTACTGTTTCTTAGATTTTGTTAGTGTTTTCTTGTATGCTTATTGTATGCCTTGTTTTTGGCCATGTGTTCGTGAGTGGACGTTGATCCATCCGACGAGCCCCAGTACCAGTACTAGTACCAGGAGCTATCTTCTGAGCAGTTTGAGCAGCAGCAGGAGCAGTACGAGGAAGGCAAGTATAACATGAACAACCTATCACTTTTAAATACAATTTCATACTGCATTTTAATACTGTATGCCTATAAGGATTTCCTAGCCACTTTATAATCTTTATATATATCCCTTGGGTTGCATTTTGGTTAGTTGTGCTAGGTGCCGCGCTATAACACACTTGGTCCTTTTTAATTAATTTGATTAATGGTATATGCAACTTAATTCTGAGAGTGGCCCTCTGTGTGGCTTGAGTGGCTCACTTCTCATTAAAATTGGTTCTGTTAGAAACATGGTTTAGGGGGCCAGCACGGTGCTTACTGCCTGGCTGGCCACTCTCCATAAGGACCGGTTCATAGAGCGACAACCTGGGACAACAGCGTACCACAAGACTGGAATGGGACGGTCTTGGCTTACTAATTAGGTCATTTTGGTTCGGGAGTAACTTACCGATGGGGCATGGGGGTGGTGAGCTTCAATGGTGGCCAGGCTACGAGGCTTGGTGTGCGTACCCCTCGAGGTGGTTACCATCGTTGCGGAGCCTGATTCCTTAGCGGTTACACCTTACCAACGTGTCCTTTGTAACGGCCTCGTAGTGAGTCGCTAGTCATCTCACCTAAGGAAGTGTGATGAACAACTATCGTAGCTCACGACTTGTGGGTAAAGATGTGCAACCTCTGCAGAGTGTAAAACTGGTATACTAGCCGTGCTCACGGTTATGAGCGGCCCAGATCCTCCTTTTGATTAGTGGGGTTATCTCCTTCCGACGAGGGAGGTGCCTCTCGGGGTTACCTTGGTGGTTTTGGTTTGGTTCTCAGTAGTATCATATTAAATTTGACTAATTACTATGTAACTGGGTTAATGGTAATTCATCAACTCATAGTAAATAGCTTTAATAAAATTTTGCCAACACTTAAAAGCTAATGCAGTTGAGTCAGCCAACCTTAGAGCCTCATAGTTTGTGTTATACTTGTTGAGTACAAGTTGTGTACTCACCCTTGCCTCTTCTCTACTTTTTCCTCTTGGATACGCTACTGCTGCTCAGTTCCTGCCGACGCGAGGGAGTTCGCTCAGCGCTACGAGGACTACGAGGACTTCTATCCGTTCGTCTCCCAGTCGACGTCCCTGTGGCGCCCTGCTCAGCTTCGGAGAGTTTTTATCGTATTTGTACTTCGCTTCCGCTGTATCAGACATTTTGTCATTAATGTATTAAATAACATTCGTATTTCGATTTATTATGTCTTATTCGTGATATGTGCTGTGATATACTATTCATTCTATTGTATATACATGTGACTTGATCCTGGCACGTATATGATTGCTCGGTTTATGTCCTTTTATAAATCGGGTGTTACAATTCATCCGGGCAGGACGAAGATGTACTATGATCTAAAGGAACGTTTCTGGTGGCATGGGATGAAGCGTTCAGTGGCAGAGTACGTGGCTATTTGTGACACCTGTCAGCGTGTCAAGGCTGAGCATCAGAGGCCAGCAGGTCTGTTACAACCTTTGAAGATTCCAGAGTGGAAATGGGAGGAAATCACTATGGACTTCATTGTTGGATTGCCTCGTACTCAGAAAGGGTACAACTCTATATGGGTAGTAGTGGATCGTCTGACGAAGGTTGCTCACTTCATTCCAGTGAACACTACTTACTCCGGTGCTAGGCTTGCAGAGTTGTACATCTCCCGGATTGTCTGTTTGCATGGTGTGCCCAAGAAGATCATATCTGACAGAGGATCTCAGTTCACCTCACGGTTCTGGGAGCAGCTCCATGATTCGTTGGATATGAAGCTGCGCTTCAGTACCGCCTATCATCCTCAGACAGATGGGCAGACAGAGAGAACCAACCAAGTGTTGGAGGATATGCTAAGAGCTTGTGCTATTCAGTATGGCACTAGTTGGGATAAGTGCCTGTCGTATGCTGAGTTCTCATATAACAACAGCTATCAGGCCAGTCTGAAGAAGTCCCCTTTCGAGGCATTGTATGGCAGAAAGTGCAGGACTCCTCTCTATTGGGACCAGATTGGTGAGAAGCAGCTCTTTGGCCCTGATATCATAGAAGATGCAGAGCAGATGGTTCAGGTTGTGCGAGAAAATCTGAGGATTGCACAGAGCAGGCAATAGAGCTATGCAGATGGCAAACAGAGAGACCTGACTTTCAGTGTTGGTGATCATGTATACCTGAAGGTGTCTCCGATGAGAGGAATCCGCAGGTTTAATGTCAAGGGGAAGTTAGCACCTCGGTATGTTGGTCCATTCAAGGTGCTAGAGAGGAAAGGCGAAGTTGCTTATCGCCTAGAGTTGCCCACCAGCCTCTCAGGAGTTCATGATGTCTTCCATATATCTCAGCTGAAGAAGTGTCTGCGAGTACCCGAGGAGCAGGCACCACTGGATGGGTTAGAGGTTCAGGAAGATCTGACTTATACTGAGCATCCGGTGAACATTCTGGAGACATCAGAAAGGGTTACTCGGAACAAGCCCATCAAGATGTGCAGAGTTCAGTGGAACCATCACAGTGAAGCTAAAGCTACTTGGGAGCGAGAAGATGAGCTGAGGAAGACATATCCAGATCTCTTTGCTAGCCAGCCCAGCTAAATCTCGGGGACGAGATTTCTTTAAGGGGGTAGGGTCTGTAACACTCTAACTTAATTTTCGTAGTTAATAATAAATTTAATTGGTTTATTTAATTTTCTAAGGATTTAATTTGCTTAGCTTGCATTTAATCTAATTTTGTTGCATAAGTAATTAAAAATTATTTTAGGGCTAACTTGTTTGTGCATTCATGCTGGTGCATTGTTTTCTTTGTTTGAATGTTAGGGTTGGATTCAAAATCAAGTTTGAATTCAAATTAGTATGAGTGTGTTGGAAAAGAAAAGAGAAGGAAAAGGAGAAAACCCAGAAACCAAACCCAACCCAGTCAGCCCACCAAAACCCGAAGCGGCCCAGCCCTTCTCCCCCATTCCTTTTCCCCCACAGCCCAATCCCGCGCTCAGCCCAGTCCGGCCCAACCTTTCTCCCTTTCCCCGCCAAAGCCCAATGCCGGTCCAACCCACCTTGGCCCAACTCGCCAGCGCCGCGGCCCACCCTTCAGCGCTCAGCCCAGCTCCCTCCCGCGCCAACGCCGCGCGCCCGGCCCAGCTCACGTCCCCGCCTCCTTTCACTGACCAGCCGGGCCCGCTGGTCAGCTCCATCTTCCCCGCGACGCACTCGCGCAACAGAAGCCGCTGACCTCGCCATGATCCCCGCAGCCTTCCTTCCCGAGCCCGGACCCCGAGATCCCCGGCCCTGCCCCTTTTAACCAC
This sequence comes from Panicum virgatum, assembly GCF_016808335.1. Classification (NCBI taxonomy): domain Eukaryota; kingdom Viridiplantae; phylum Streptophyta; class Magnoliopsida; order Poales; family Poaceae; genus Panicum; species Panicum virgatum. Next base: position 24,299,650 of record NC_053150.1, on the reverse strand, counting down.
CCGCACCGCACCCCCCTGCCCTCTCCTATCCACCAGCGCCACCTCCAGAACCCTAGCACGCCGCGCGCCTTGCTCCGCCGTGCCGCCGCTCCTCGGCACCGCCGTGCGCATGCCGCCCCACCTCACCCCGGACGCCAACGACCCCTGCAGAACGTTCGCCTGAGCACCTGGATCTTCTTCGAGCTCCTTTGCCCCATACCGAGCCGCGTCTGCACCGGATTTCCACCCACAAATCGTCGCCGGTGAGATGCTTCGCCATGGCGATTTGACGCCGTTGGAGCACCTTGGATCGCCCTGACCCTGTATCTTTCCCGCAGGCCTCTACCGCGTCGATCCAAGGAGTTCCAGAGCCCGGCACACCCCTCCAGCACCCGCCTCCGCGAGCTCCGCCCAGCGCCGCCGCCAGTCCTCGTCGCCGGCCGCCCAGCACATCGTCACTGCTCGTTTTCGAGCCTTGGTGAGCACTGCGTTGACCTCCTACCCCCGTAGCACTAGATAGTAGGGCAATTAGGCCACTCCCGTGGCTGATACGCCGCACTCCGGCGGGTTCCCGGCGCCCAGTGCCGCCGCCGCCGTCGCATCCACACCCATGCGCCACCCCAAGCCTAGTTAATGCCACGGGTGGATCACGCATGACGCGTATATCCTCCCTGGCCCAAATCTCGATCGAAACGACCCCCGGAGCACCGGTTTTGGTGAACTCCGGTGAGCCCTGAGCCGCGCCGCCGCGGGATTCGTCGCCGGCGGTAGCGCGCCGCCACCCCGCGCGCCAGATCGGATCTGGTCCATCCGTTCCAAAATCAACGCGTGAGATTAGATCCAAATCGGGATAGGTCCGGATCGTTGGATCTAGATCCGACGGTCCGTACGCGAAGATACCGTTTCGGCCTGGAGTTTTGTTAAAGAGACCCTGAGGTTTTCTTTATTCAACCCGCGGTCTCTGGTAGTTCAAAAATATTTCCAAACCGGCCCTGTTTTATTCACTTAGCCCCCTGATCTCTTTAGAAATACAACCCGCCGTCCAGAGCCGTCGGTTTTACAGGTTAGCCCCTGAAACTAAGGTTTATTTACGTTTAAGCCCTCGGTTTTTGCAGAAAACCCCTTGGAACTTAGTTTTTCTCGCAGATAAGCCCCTAGAACTTGTTTTTGGCCTAGATTTTGCGTTCTAGCTCCGTTTTAGGCGTTCTTTATGTCCACGCGATCGTTGTAATGCGTAGAATAGCTTTAGACTAGTTTAGTGAGCTGTTTTTATGTATTGATGTACTGTTTCTTAGCTCTTGTTAGTGTTTGCTTGTATGCTTATTGTTGTGCATTGTTTTTGGCCATGTGTTCGTGAGTAGACGTTGAGCTACCGGAGGAGCCCCAGTACCAGTATCCGGAGCAGCCGTCTTCCGACCAGTTTGAGCAGCAGCAGGAGCAGTACGAGGAAGGCAAGTATAACATGAACAACCTATCACTTTTAAATACACTTTCATACTGCATTTTAATACTGTATGCCTATAAGGATTTCCTAGCCACATTTATCCTTTATATCCTTGGGTTGCATTTTGGTTAGTTGTGCTAGGTGCTGCGCTATAACACACTTGGTCCTTTTTAATTAATTTGATTAATGGTATACGCAACTTAATTCTGAGAGTGGCCCTCTGTGTGACTTGAGTGGCTCACTTCTAATTAAAATTGGTTTTGTTAGAAACATGGTTAGGGGGCTAGCACGGTGCTTACTGCCTGGTTGGCCACTCTCCATAAGGACCGGTTCATAGAGCGACAACCTGGGACAACAGCGCTACCACAAGACTGGAATGGGACGGTCTTGGCTTACTAATTAGGTCATTTTGGTTTGGGAGTAACTTACCGACTGGGCATGGGGGGTCGTGAGCTTCAATGGTGGCTAGGCTACGAGGCTTGGTCTGCGTACCCCTCGAGGTGGTTACCATCGTTGCGGAGCCTAATTCCTTAGCGGTTACACCTTACCAACGTGTCCTTTGTAACGGCCTCGTAGTGAGTTTGCTAGTCATCTCACCTAAGGAAGTGTGATGAACAACTAGCGTAACTCACGACTTGTGGGTAAAGATGTGCAACCTCTGCAGAGTGTAAAACTGGTATACTAGCCGTGCTCACGGTCATGAGCGGCCCAGATCCTCCTTTTGATTAGTGGGGTTATCTCCTTCCGACGAGGGGGATGCCTCTTGGGGTTACCTTGGTGGTTGTGGCTTGGTTCTCAGTAGTAACATGATTAATTTTGATTAGTTACTATGTAACTGGGTTTATGGTAATTCATCAACTTGTAGTAATTAGCTTTAATAAAATTTTGCCAAGACTTAAAAGCTAATGCAGTCAGTCAGCCAACCTAGAGCCTCATAGTTTGTGTTATACTTGTTGAGTACAAGTTGTGTACTCACTCTCGCCTACTCTACTGCTGCTCAGTTCCTGCCGATGCGAGGGAGTTCACCCAGAGCTACCAGGAGTACGAGGACTTCTAGGCGTTCGTCTCCCAGTCGATGTCCCTGTGGCGCCCTGCTTCCGAGAGTTTCTCGTATATGTTTTACGCTTCCGCATACTCTGTATCAGACATTTATGTCATTAATGTAATAAATAACTTTCGTACTCGCTTTATTATGTCTTCTTACGTGATATGTGCTGTGATATATGATTCATTCTGTTGTATATACGTGTGACTTGATCCTGGCACATATATGTTTGCTCGGTTTATGTCCTTTTATAAACCGGGTGTTACAGGTTCCACCATTCCACTACAACAAAATCAGGTGGTAGCTACGCTTGCATTGTTATGCTATTAAAAGCGTGTCAACATTCATTTTGTATGGTTCCACTGTAGTCAAGGGAAGGCCCGCGTGGGCTGACATGACCATTCGCCACTGCCATAGCACGAGCTTGGGAGTCGCGACAGTAGTCTGATGCGACAACGCCTTACCGATGGGACGGAGCATGCCCCCACTCACCCCGAAGTCAGCTATAAGGACGGGAAGACCGTCCTCGGGGACAGGGGGAGGACGCCCAACCCTGCCAATGCCAGCACTGCTGGCGAATCGATTGCCAACACGTGTCCCTACGATGGGACAACAGCTGTAGCACGCAACGACTTTCTCCCACCCGTCATGATCACCAGGAGCGGAAGTCAGGGGAAAAAGATTGCTACCTAAGGAATAGGCGACTAGGGGCCGTACCGAGGCCGTCCGACCGGAAGAGAAGATGGCTAGAACGCATCCGACCCCCTCAACTTTTCCTTTCTTATTTTTCCATCCTTTTTGTATCTGACTCCCCAGTCTCCCCTGGACTATAAAGGGACGGGGGGCACCCCGTGCACGGGGGACCGATCGAGCATCCACACACACACACACACAAACACACACACTCGTTCTCACCAGAGACCAGGGAAGCCCGTTCCCTCTCTCGCCCGTTTGTAACCCCTACTACAAACTTTGAGTGCAAGAGCGCGTGCTCGAACTGGACGTAGGGACATTCCACCCGAACCAGTATAAACCCTCGTGTCTGATCCTTGCATTACCAGCCGAAGTTAGTGACACGCTCACAAATATACTAGCCGGTGATACGGAACACCGATAGTTGGTGCGCCAGGTAGGGGATCTAGCACGTCACACAACTTCACTAGGCTTCGGATGGCCTACCGCGTTAGAAACTGGGTGTCGGGCGTGCGCCTATGTTTCGGCACCCTGGACTTCATCATCGCCCTCGACAGGACCCTAGAGCAGATCCAGGCCCTGCTTTTCGGTGTCGGCCTCGAGACTGCCGCCGAGGTCACACAGGATGTGCAATCTCCCATTCGAGAGGATGACACCCTCCCGGACAAGTGGTCGCATGGCTTCAATAGCGCGCAGCTGGAGCGTCAGCCCCACAACTTTCTGGGCCCGCGTTCGGCTCAAGAGGACATGCACGCCGCTATGTTCGCGTTCGCAAACGTCACGTCACAGCTTGCCAGAGGAGACCCTCTCTCCCCCAATGTCATGTTCAACGTCGCGACGGAGACATATCCATTCGGCCTCCCGAACGCCGCAGCGAGATACCACCGCTCCTTGGCAACGCCGCCCGTCACGAAGCCTAGTTGCTGTGGTTTAGTGGTGATGACCGGCTATGCGACGAAGTCGGTATTCGACCTGCTCGCAGAGGAGTCGCTCGACTCGGGATCGATTTCCAGCAGCGAAAGTCACCACCCGTCGCTGGAGTGCCACATGACCGAACTCCAGGAGGGACTCGTCGCAGACCTGGGGCCGGTAGGACCATCGGTTCCTCCCCCTACCCCGGCTCTAGGGGACAACACAACCCAAGCTCAGATGCCCTTGGAGAGGCTTCAGGCATAGCAGAGGGAGTTCCAGGAAGCATGGCTCGCCCTCGAGCAAGACCGCGTCCAACTAGTGCGTGACGCCGAGCGCTGCGCCCTCAGCGGAGCGGTGCGCGCTCGCGCGGCCGAGGTGCAACACCATATCAACAATGACAGAAGGGCGCCTTCTCTTTTTGACTGCGCGAGTCAGAACATAGCGGCGGCGGCAGCCATCCTCGACGGCCTTCCTCGCCCGCTACATCGGAAGAAAAGCAGACTCGGGAGCGGATGCAGCGATATCTCTGTCTCGTGGCGGATCAACAGGGAGGGAGCGTCGGCCCCCGCCCTCGTGCCTCTCGGGCCAACGCACACGCCTCCGCCACGTGCAGAGCTGGAGGCGGCCAGGCGCCGCCACCCGAGCCGCAAGGTGGTCGGGACGCGGCACCATGTCCCGAGGGACAGCAACCGGCGCCTCCCCGCAATGGCGGGGAGCGACCAGTCGCACTTGTCGGCCAACGGGTGGGCACAAACTATGACGCGCATCACGTCCTCAACTCTCATCGACACGAGCGAGGGAGAATGACGAAAAGACCTCGGTCAACTACATATACCGGCCGCGCTGAGGTGGTCGCTACAATAGCGATGAAGACCGCAACATGAGCCCTGAGCCCCCGGGCCCCAGGGTCTTTGGCATTCACATCCACGGCGCACATGAGCCTTGCGGTACCGACCGCCCACCAACATCGCGAAGTATGCTGGGGAAACAAACCCTGGCCTTTGGCTCGACGACTACCGCTTGGCTTGTCGGGCTGGCAAAGCAGAGGGGGATGATTTCATCATCCGTAATCTCCCCCTCTACCTCGCGGACTTGGCACAAACCAGGCTCGAGCATCATCCTGTGGACCAGATCCACTGCTGGGCGGACCTGCGTGAGATTTCAAGAGCTGCCGGCAAAAGGCAGGGGAATCCCTCCGCGACTACATCCGGTGTTTCTCTAAGGAGTACAACGCCACCCCTAACATAGCGGATGCCGAGGTCATAGGTGCGTTCATCTCGGAGACCACCTGCAAGATCTTGGTCCACAAGCTCGGGCATAAGAGCCCGCAAACCACCAAGGAGCTTCTCGACATCTCCACCAACCATGCCTCCGGTGAGGATGTTGTGGGCGCACTTTTCGACCGCGCTCAGGGCACGAAGGCGAAGCGCGACGAGGCGGCCGGCAAAGGAACCTCGAGGCACTTCGAGAAGAAGAAGAACAACAAATGTAGGGGAGGGGAATACATCGTTGCCGTGGAATGCAAGCCAGGCAAGGCCCCAGAGGATGACTCCCCTCGCTTCTTCGACGACCTGCTCGAGAAGGCATGCCCGAACCATGCCGACACCATCATGCACCTCCTCAAGAATTGTGAGGAGAGGCTAGCAGAAGATGAAGCCGGAACCGGAGGACACCACCTAGAAGGAAAAGCAAGGTGATTTTCTCGAAACCAACAATTGTTTAATGATTTTTGGTGGTCCATTAGCTTGCGAGTCAAAGCGCAAGCAGAAGGTCACGCAGCGGGAGGTGTTTGCGGCCGAGCCCGCGACGCCCACGTATCTACGGTGGTCGAACGCCGCGATCACGTTCGACCGTGGCGACCACCCGAACAGCGTCCCCCAGCCGAGAAGATGTCCTTTGGTCGTCGACCCAATCGTCGGCACCAAGCGCCTCACGAGAGTCTGTAACACCCTAATTTAAATTCCAGCATTTATTAATAAATTTAATTGGCTTTATTTATTTTTTCTAAGGTTTATTGTGTTAGACTTGCATTTAATCTAAAATTTTGTTCTTTAAGTAATTAAAATTTTATCATAGGTTTAAATTTTGGTGTTGCATTCATGCTGGTGCATAGTTTTAATTATTTGAGTGTGGTTTGAATTCAAATTTGTATTTGAATTCAAACTTTGTTTGAATTAGAAATAGAAAAGAGGAAAGAAATAGAATAGAAAAGGAAAACCAGACCCAGCCCAACCCCTCTCCTAACTCAACCCAGGCCCAGCCCAACCTTCCCTGCAAAACCCAACCCAAATCCCTGGCCCAGCTGGACCCCACGCGGGCCCAGCTCTTCTCCCACCGCAGCAGCCCAGCAAGCCCAGCTTGCGCACTCGGCCCAAGCGCCACGGCCCGCTCGCGCATCACCGTTCACTCCAGCGCACGCGCCCAGCACGCGTCGCCCCCGCTGACCGCCTGACCCCACTTGTCGGCCCTTCCCCTTCCTTCCGCAACCGCCGCTCGCGCAGCACCGCCCCGCCGTGATCTCCGGCCGAGATCCACGGCGAGCCCCCGCACCAGACGCGCACGGCAAGGCAAGCAGCCGCCCTACAAATAGGAGCCCCGTGCCCCCTCCTCCTCCCATTCCGCCATCGCTAACCCTAGCGTTGCCTCACCCCGCGCCGCTCCTCTGCGCCGCCGCGGCCACGCCGCCCCGCCGCACCCCAGTCCACCACTAGCCGCGCCGCAGCTTCGCCAAGGCCCCGTGACCTTCCTTGGGACCTCAGCTCCGAGGTTGCGCCACGCCCGCGCCAGGATTTCGACCCGAAGCCATCCCCGCCGGTGAGTCCACTCCCGAGCAATTGCTCGCCGCCGTGGGATCTTGGAACCCTCTGACCCCTTGTTCTTCTCCCTAGCGACGCCGCGAGTCGAATCCTGCAGCCCCGACGCCTGGAGGACCGCCGTAGCGCCTGGACCGCGAAGCTCCGCCCGCAACCCGACACCGGATCTCGCCGTTGGCGCCACTGCGTCACGCCACCGTCCAATCCAGTGCTCGGTGAGCATCTACCCCGCCCCCTCTACCTTATGCGCCCAATGCCTAGGCACGTAAGCCACTCCAGTGGCTGGACGCCAGTCCCCGGCGACCCTCGCCGCGAGCCCGCCATGGCGGACTCTGTTGCAGCATGGTTTAGCCCCGCACGAACCTTGCCTTAGCCTGCACTAGTTCGGCGCCCACACGCAGAAGCCACAGCCCCAGTTCCGAGCCCCATAACGGTCTAGCCTGTGCGCGCCGGCAAGCTCTGGCCGCACAGGGCCGCCGTCGCCGATGCGCGCGCCGCCCCGAGCCCCCCCGTGCCCTGCTCAGGCCATAGGTCGACTACGCATGGCGCGTAGTCCATCCTAGACCCGAAGCCGCGTCGAATCGAGCCCGGAGCGGCCGATTTGGGCCATGTCCGGCGAGCCCCGCCGCGGGAAGCCATCCCCGGCGACGTCCCGCCGCCGCCCCGCGCGCCCGACCGTTCTGGACCGCACGATCTCCATCGGACGGCCCAGAACAGATCCAGTCCGGGTCAACCCAGACGGGTACCGGTCAGCCTTTGCACTTTTTCATAAGAGCCCCTAGGTTTCTGGGTATTCAACCCGTGGTCCAGATCTTTTCAAAATTAATTCCAGTTAGGTCCTGGTTTTAACACTTTAACCCTTGAGCTTTCCCAAATTAGCACCCGCAGTCTAGGCCCTGTGTTTTTGCACACTAGCCCTTAGATTTAATGTTTAATCACGTTTTAGTCCTCGGTTTTGCCCAGAAACCCCCTGGAACTTCAGTTTTCTTACAATTAGGTCCCTGGAACTTGTTTTTAGCCTAGATTATGCGTTTTAGCTCCGTTTTAGGCGTTCTTTATGTCCACGCGATCGTTGTAACGCGTAGAATAGTTCTAGCCTAGTTTTGTACGCTGTTTTCATGTATTGTTGTACTGTTTCGTAGTTTTTGCTAGTGTTTGCGTGTATGCTTATTGTTGTGCATTGTTTTTGGCCATGTGCTCGTGAGTAGACGTTGAGCTACCGGAGGAGCCCCAGTACCAGTACCCGGAGCAGCCGTCTTTTGAGCAGTTTGAGCAGCAGCCGGAGCAGTACGAGGAAGGCAAGTATAACATGAACAACCTATCACTTTTAAATACACTTTCATACTGCATTTTAATACTGTATGCCTATAAGGACATTCCTAGCCACTTTATATCCTTTATATATATCCTTTGGGTTGCATTTTGGTTAGTTGTGCTAGGTGCCGCGCTATAACACATAATGGTCCTTTTTAATTAATTTGATTAATGGTATATGCAACTTAACTCTGAGAGTGGCCCTCTGTGTGGCTTGAGTGGCTCACTTCTCATTAAAATTGGTTTTGTTAGAAACATGGTTTTGGGGGCCAGCACGGTGCTTACTGCCTGGTTGGCCACTCTCCATAAGGACCGGTTCATAGAGCGACAACCTGGGACAACAGCGCTACCACAAGACTGGAATAGGACGGTCTTGGCGTAATAATTAGGTCTTTTTGGTTTGAAGTAACTTACCTGCGGGGCAAGGGTGGTAAGCTACTATGCCCCTCGTACTGAGTGGCCTCGTCTGTGGTATTCTTGACGCCCACTAGACCTGCTACATGGTCGCCGATCCAACCCTCGCGGTTATTCCTTACCAACGAGATTCTTTGTAAAGGCCTCGTAGTGAGTTTGCTAGTCATCTCACCTAAGGAAGTGTGATGAACAACTGGCGTAGCTCACGACTTGTGGGTAAAGATGTGCAACCTCTGCAGAGTGTAAAACTGGTATACTAGCCGTGCTCACGGTCATGAGCGGCCCAGATCCTCCTTTTGATTAGTGGGGTTATCTCCTTCCGACGAGGGAGGTGCCTCCGGGGTTACTTTGGTGGTTTCGGTTTGGTTCTCAGTAGTAAAATGATTAATTTTGATTAATTACTATGTAACTGGGTTTATGGTAATTCATCATCTTGTAGTAAATAGCTTTAATAAAATTTTGCCAAGATTAAAAGCTAATGCAGTTGAGTCAGCCAACCTTAGAGCCTCATAGTTTGTGTTATACTTGTTGAGTACAAGTTGTGTACTCACTCTTGCCTCTTCTCTACTTTTTCCTCTTGGATACTCTACTGCTGCTCAGTTCCTGCCGACGCGAGGGAGTTCGCTCAGCGCTACCAGGACTACGAGGACTTCTAGGTGTTCGTCTCCCAGTCGACGTCCCTGTGGCGCCCTGCTCAGCTTCGGAGATTTTTATCGTTTATGTATTACGCTTCCGCATACTCTGTATCAGACATTTTTGTCATTAATGTAATAAATAGCATTCGTATTCGCTTTATTATATCTTTTACATGATATGTGCTGTGATATACTGTTCATTCTGTTGTATATACGTGTGACTTGATCCTGGCACGTATATGATTGCTCGGTTTATGTCCTTTTATAAACCGGGTGTTACACGAGAGTCCTGATGGACGTAGGTAGCGGTTTGAACATCCTCTATGTCGACATCCTCGACGCCATGGGGATCGATCGAGCACGCCTTCGACCTTCGGGGGCTCCCTTCCATGGCGTTGTGCCTGGGAAGCAAGCAATACTGCTCGGGTAGATCGACCTGCCTGTGACATTCGGGGACTCTTCCAACTACTGGAAGGAGACCCTCACCTTCGAGGTGGTCGGGTTCAAGGGAGCCTACCACGCCATCTTGGGAAGGCCATGTTACGCGAAGTTCAAGTCCATCCCGAACTACACGTACCTCAAACTAAAGATGACGGGTCCACACGGGGTCATCAACGTGGGGTCAACGTACCAGTGCGCCTTTCAGTGCGAGGTAGATAGCTGCGAGCTCACTTCAGTGGTCATCGCTTCTGAGGAACTCGCCCTCATCATAACCGACGCCCCCGACGAGGTGCCCGACTGCAGCCGCAAGACAGGGTCGTTCGAGCCGACCGAGGACATCAAGGAGGTACCCCTCGACCCCCATGGGTCGGGAGACAAGAAGCTGAGGGTCGGCACGACGCTAACTCCCAAATAGAAAGCACATTCGTCGATTTCGTCCGCGCCAATAAGGACATCTTTGCTTGGAAGCCCTCCGACATGCCGGGGATTCCAAGGGAGGTCGCTGAGCACTCTCTCAAGATCCGGCCGGATTCAAGACCGGTCAAGCAACGGCTTCGCCGCTTCGACGAGGAGAAGCACAGGACCATCGGCGAGGAGATCGTGCGGCTTTTGGACGCAGGCTTCATAAAGGAAGCATTCCATCCTGACTGGCTTGCTAATCCCGTTCTTGTACGAAAAAAGAGTGGGAATTGGAGGATGTGTGTTGATTATACTAGTCTTGATAAGGCATGTCCGAAAGACCTATTTCCTTTGCCACGCATAGATCAGGTGGTCGATTCCACCTTGTGGTGCGAGACCCTCTGCTTTCTAGACACATACTCCGGATACCACCAAATCATGATGAAAGAGTCCGACCAGCTCGCGACTTCGTTCATCACCCCATTCGGCTCGTATTGTTACGTCACGATGCCATTTGGGCTTAAGAACGCTGGGGCGACCGACCATCGATGCATGATCAAGTGTTTCGGCGACCTCATCAGATGGACCGTTGAGGCATATGTCGATAACATCGTGCTCAAAACAAGGGAGGCAGACCAACTGATCGCCGACCTTGAACAAACGTTTGCCTGGTTCTGAGCGAACGGGGTCAGGCTCAACCCCAAGAAATGCATTTTCGGGGTCCCGCATGGCATGCTTCTTAGTTTTATCGTCTCCCAGCGAGGGATCGAGGCCAATCCTGAGAAGATCAACGCTATCGTTAAGATGGGTCCGATCTAGAACCTGAAGGGTGTCCAACGTGTCATGGGTTGCCTGACCGCCCTCAGCCACTTTATCTCTCGGCTGGGGGAACGGGGTCTGCCACTATACAAGCTTCTGAGGAAGAGTGATCATTTCATTTGGACTCCGAAGCCCAGCAGGCATTGGACAGCCTCAAAACACTTCTGACCAAGGTGCCGGTCCTGGTCCCGCCGGCAGATGGCGAGCCACTTCTCCTTTACATAGCTGCCATGACCTAGGTGGTTAGCGCAACTCTTGTAGTGGATAGGGAAGAGGAAGAACACATGCTCAAGGTGAAGCGGCCGGTGTACTTTGAAAGCGAGATTCTTGGCGACACGAAAACCTGGTATCCCTAGATCCAGAAAATGCTATACGCGGTGTTGATAGCCAAGCTCAAGCTTCTGCACTACTTTGAGTCCCAGCCGATCACGGTAGTCATGTCTTTCCCCTTGAGGGAGGTCGTGCGAAACCCTGATGCGACCGGGAGGATTGTCAAATGGTCTCTCATGCTTATGGGACAGGGCATCACCTATGCTCCACGCACAGTGATCAAATCATAGGCACTGGTGGATTTTGTGGCGGAGTGGATGGAAATGCAGCTACCACTGGCCCCGGTGGACGAGGAGTACTGGATGATGTTCTTCGATGGATCGCTGATGAAGCGGGGAGCTAGACTCGTCCAGGTTTTCGTCTCTCCCCTAGGCGTTCGGATGAGGTACACAATTCATGTTCATTTCCCTACGTCTCACATTGTGGCAGAATATGAAGCGCTGCTTAACGGCCTGTGCATAGCCCTTGAGCTCGGCATTCGACGTTTGGAGATCAATGGAGATTCGCGTCTCGTCGTGGATCTGGTGATGAAAGAGTCGGGCTGCCTCAGCTCGAACATGGCCGCGTACTGTCAACTAGTGCATGAGCTGGAAGACAAGTTCAACAGTCTCGAACTCGTCCACATTCCCCGAGGGCTTAACGAAGCCACAAATGTGCTTGCGAAGATGGGATCCAAACGCGAGCCGGTTCTGACGGGAATTTTCGCCAGCGATCAGCATAAGCCCTCGATCCATTTCGTTGAGGGCGAATCGACGACAACTGACTCACCAGGAGGGGACCCGGGGCTCCGACGTCGACCCTGGCGCCAGCCGGCCCCAGCCCAAGACCCGCCGAGAGTGGGGGTCGGGAGCCAACCTCTGGGAGGTCCGACATTGACCCTCCCAAATCTGTCTCGGGGGCTCAGGGGTCAGAACATGACTCATCAGCCGCGGGAGCTATGGAGCTGGAGGAGGGACCGGGCCCAGAACCCAATCCCACCGCCGATTGGAGGGAACACCTAAAGTGGCTCCTCAGAGCGAGCCTCCGGCCGACAAGACAGAAGCCCGACGGCTCGCCCGTTGAGCGAAATCTTTTGTCTTGGTCGGGCAAGATTTGTACAAATGTAGCCAAACAAAGATCCTGCAGTGATGCATCCTGATCGAGTAGGGTCAACAACTCTTGGCCGACATTCACAGGGGAATCTACGGGCATCACGCCTCCCCAAGAACCCTCATTGGAAACGCCTTCCGACAAGGTTTCTACTGGCCAACCGCCGTGGCGGACGCCGAGCAAATCGCGCGCACCTGCGAAGGGTGCCAATTCTATGCTCAGCAGACCCACATGCCGGCATAGGCCTTCCAGGCGATCCCTATCACCTGGCTGTTTGCGGTCTGGGGTCTGGACATGGTGGGGCCCTTGAAGAAAGCGCCCGGGGGCTTCATCCATCTGCTTGTTGCCACAGACAAGTTCATAAAATGGATCGAGGCAAGGCCTATCGCGACGATCAAATCAACTCAGGTCGTGGCTTTCTTCCTCGACATTGTGTACCACTTTGGTGTGCCCAATTCGATCATCACAGATAATGGCACGCAGTTCACGGGAAAGGAGTTCCTCGGGTTCTGCGATGACTATCACATCAAGGTTGACTGTGCGGCGGTCGCGCATCCCCACACGAATGGGCAGGTTGAGCATGCGAATGGCATGGTCCTCTAGGGACTCAAGCCTAGGATCTACAACCATCTAAAAAAGTTCGCAGGACGCTAGGTCGAGGAGCTCCCGTCCGTCTTGTGGAGCCTAAAGACGACCCCCAGCAGAGCCACGGGGTTTACGCCATTCTTTATGGTGTATGGCTCGGAAGCCATCCTCCCGCTGACCTCGATTACGGTTCATCAAGAGTCAGAGCCTACAATGAGCAAGGAGCAAACACTGCTTTGGAGGACACAATGGACCAGCTGGACGAGGCACGAGATGTCGCCCTTCTGCGATCGGCAAAGTACCAGTAGGCATTCTGCCGGTACCACAGCCGCAAGGTCCGCGGGCGCGCCTTCTCCGTGGGTGACTTGGTGCTGCGACATGTGCAGAGCAACAAGGATCGTCACAAGCTGTCGCCACCATGGGAAGGTCTGTTCATCGTCGCGGAAGTGCTCCGACCTGGGACGTACAAGATGCAGACCTCCGAGGGCGAAGTCTTCACCAACGCGTGGAACATCGAACAGCTACATCATTTCTATCCTTAGAATTACTAGTTGCACAAATTCTGGCTATACCAATAAAGAAAACTCGTTTTTTCGCAAAGTCTTTTCCGCCAAAGGTTCGAACTATGTGTCCTCTGAATGATCCCTGACCCCAATGGCGCGCGGATCAGAAATCACTCAGGGGCTAGGGATACTGGGAACCAGGCCAAACCTTTGGACCAAAAATCTCACTTTTTCCAAATAAAAATGACAAACTTAGAGTTATTACAAAACCAAAAGTATAGGCACAAGTCTTTGCCCTCCACCACTGCTATCAACGACACTAATCAGAACTTTAATTTTCCTGCGAGAGCCCCGGCGTACGGCTCCACCTCGACGTCGACCTCATCCAGCTGCTCCTCGGTGTAGCCGTTTGGGTATTCCTCGCTCACCGCATCGAGGCGGATGTTGTTTGTAGTGGCTCCGCGCGATGGAGAACGCATATTGTATCGCGCGGAACGACGCATGGCCCACCGCACCTCGGAGCTGCCTGTTGGTGGAGAGTGTCTCCGGGACGGACGGACACTACAACAGCAAGGGACAAGCACCCAATTCAAGTAGTAATATTCTCTCTCTATTCAATGTGTCCCATCAATGAACATTACAGGGGGTATTTATAGGTGGCGTTATGCCTCCAATGTACAATTACACTTTTACACCCTTACAACGGTCATATACCCGGAATATTCCCGGACGTACACGTGATTTCCATATCACAACATGGGTGCGGTATAGCTCAGAAGGGCCCACAACTCCAGGCAGCCCTCTTCGTCCTGATTGATGAAGACCGTGGGGCCCACTGATTACTCCTCGTCACGACACTTGTGTCGCCCGGTCTTCGCGTGTCTTCGTCTTCCGACCTGAACATCCACAAAGATAGGCCATCTCCGCGCTTGCTCTTGACATCGGTTTCATTGTTCCTGACGTCTTGTATTCGCGCACCTTCGCCGACCGGCCCGAAGGTGGTGTCCCCAATAGTAGCCCCTCGGAGCCACAGTCCGATCTTCGGGAGGGGCGCGGCTTCGACTCCGTGGGCGCCGTCGGCATCCCGAAGCACCACCCTTCGGGCTGGGCGCCACGATAGTAGCCGGCGAAGCACAGTCCGTGTTCACTTATAAAAAAGTTGCACTCCTGTCGAGGAAGCAAAATTTTCATGCTCATAACCATTAGTTCGCGCCCAAACCATTAGATTCGACCTTTGGCGGGAAATCTTGCGTTGGCTCGTAGACTTGAAAGGACAGAGATGCCCCTCGGTCCCTTAATCTTACGCGTGCAGCGCGGGGTTTTGGTGTCTTTCCACTTCACGGTGGCACGCGTTGTAAATCTTGCGCTTGCCACCCACCTATAAATAGTGGCGCCGCGACTATGCGTTTTACTTTTCACTGCCCTTGCTTCCCAGCCTCCTCGCTTTTTGCTTCGTGAAGGTTCTTTTTGAGCGTCATTTTCTTTGAACTAATCTGGTGCTAAACTTCAAGAGTGGCGCTCTCAGAACACTCTGCATCTTGGGAGATGGCTCCGAAGAGGGATCAATCAAAAGGGCCGACGACAACTGTGCTCGGCTTGTCGAAGATGACTCCGTCCCTCCTTGATGACCTGGCTCGCCGGGGCTTCGTCTCCGCGGACGATGTCTGTGCTCCTCCGACGGGTGAGACCATCGCTCATCCTCGCACAGACGAAGTGATCGTTTTCCGTGATTTGTTCACTGCCGGCCTTCGAATGCCCCTCGACCCCGTGGTGGTGGACATCTTCCGTCTGTTCAAGGTGTACTTGCATCAAATGACTCCTACCTCGATCGTGCGGTTGAATCTCTACATGTGGCTGTCGAAAACCTGCCGCCTTTCTCCAAGCGCCAAAGGTTTTGCCCGTGCCTTCAGGGTGCATTATCAGCCAAAGAGGATTTCTGTACAATCAACCGGAGGTGCGGAGATATCGCCTATTCCCCAATATGGTTGCTATACATTCGCCTTCCACAAGAATCTTCCATGTCGCTGCGAGCAAGAACAAGTGGGCCAACGATTGGTCATCCTACTGGTTCTATCACAAGGTGACATTGGACCCCGTCACGAAGACCCATCCCCTTGTCGTCGACCGCATGGCTGCTTTTGGTGATGTGCCGAAAGCCGCCTGTCATGTCCGAGCCGAAGATGAGTCTCTTCTCGCCCTGCTGCGGAAACTATCGAAGACCTTCAGCACGCGCGACATCATCGAAGAGTTTGTCGCGTGCGGTCGCTTTCCCGTCAGGGTCGGCTGGGACATCTCCAGCTGGTTGGCCGAGGACCGCTGGATCGATGGTATTCCAGTACCTGATTTCGCGACCGTCTTCAGGCTTTGGACCGAACGTGAGTTTTCGCGCTTAAGCTCTTGTTGTGGTGTACGCTTCGCTCTTTTGCTTGCACTTTGTGCTTCTTCGGCGATGCAGGGGTGGACCCTGTTGTTATCGAGAGCCGGGCCGACGAGATGGTCGGGTCAGTCTCGAGGGACGAGTACAAAGCCCTTGTCGGGCATCTTAGTGAGGCTCGATGGAACCGGATGTTCCACGCCTTGGGCCTCTCCGCTCCTCAGCGGGCGGCCGAGTTGAAGCTTGCTGAGGGCCAGGGCGGCCCGGAGAAGGTGAAGGCTTTGGAACAGGCAAAACGGAAACGAGCGTCTTCATCCGCAGAGCCGAAGAAGAGAGGTCGACTCATCGATGCCATCTTGCAGCAGTCTCCCCTGCAAAGCAAGGGGGACTCCGAAGACGATGGGAGCGAAGACAGCAACCACGAGGCTGCCCAGGTGCCAGCCTTCGCTGTCCCAAAGAAGCATCACCCTTGAGGGTGGTCCCTCCGAATCTGGATCTTGAGTTCAGCACCGCTCCGGAGAGCAATGACGAGGAAGGCGACGAGGAGGTGAACATCTTCATCGACTCCCCCCATTGCTCGTCTGCGCCGCCCCAATTCTCTACCTCCGGCAAAGATGCCGAGAAGCTGCCTGAGCAGAATACTGCGTCCAGCTCTGGGATGAAAGGGAGTGTTGGCAAATAGTCAAGCAGCACATCGGACAGCAACAGCTTCTTCGTCCGCAATGCTGATCCCAAAGCTGTTGCCACGGAGCTCGGAGCGAGGCCCACGGCCATGCGTCTTGGCGGCAAGATAGTCAAGTCCCTTCGTTTTGAGAGCCGGGACCGTGAGCGTGAACTACTTGCCAAGGCGGGTGGCTCGTTTTGCTTCCCTCTGATGGAAAAGGACTTGATGGCGAGTGGGCTGACGAACATGCTGGAGAGTGCGCAAGATTTATCGCTGAAGGCCTTCGTGGCTGCGCGCTGTGCCGCTCGACAGTTGGCGTCCGAAGAGAGCTCAAGGGCTGCCATCGCAGATCTGGAGGCGAAGGTGGCTGCTTTGGAGGAAGAAAAGAAGCACTACAACGGCACCTCGACAAATCTTCCGAGGAAAAGGCGACCCACACCACGGAGCTGCTGGCGACAGCTGACCGGGTGGTGAAGGCGGAGGATGCAGCGAAGGCCGCGAAGTTGCTCGAAGATGACGCCGAAAAACGGCGGGCTCTTATGCACAAAAGTTTCCATTCCATCAAGGAGTCGGTCAGGGCTGGGGCACCCATGTAAGAATATGGGGTAGCAGAAACAAAAATTTTCTACCACATAAACCAGGATTACTGCAGTTATAGATCACGGGATTACCACTAGACGCGCGGTTGCGGAACTTCTGTAGCGCGTCGGTGTAGTGCAGATGGAAGCCGGCAGTGCAGTTGCGTGAACCTCCTCTCGAACGGCTCGTCCTTGTGTAGCAGATGCAGCACCTTCAATGTATCCACACATACGGGAAGAAGCGTCGCGATCCAGATTGCTAGATCCGCGAAGGCGACCTAGGGCTTGGCGCACAGGAGGGGCCGCACTATTCACGGCGGCTACTGTAGCGCGCACTGTTTACTCGCATGGTACTGTTCGAGGGCGGGTACTGTAGCCCCCCCTTCTGTTTATATAGCCCCTTAGGTGGGCTACCTTGGGCCCCACCTTGGGCGCCCCCTTTTGGGCCTAAAAGGCCCATTAGTGCACCTAAGCCCAGTCTAATTCAGATCTCATCCTTATCAGGCTTCTTTCCCTTAAGTGTGTGACCCTATGGGCTCACATGCGAATAGACATGGCCCGAGTACTCTTACTCGGCCCAATAGTAGACAGTGGCCTCTAGCAAGACATGTCAACTCCTATACGCACACAAAGATCACATTAGACGAGCCGCCACAATATCATATACATGCTGTTCCCTTTGCCTCACGATATTTGGTCTTGCTTGAAGCCGACCACTCTTTCTCGATCCTATGATTCAGAATCCTTGGTTAACTCTTAACCCTAGCATGGCCACGCATTTCTTGATCCGAATCACTCGAGGGGCCCTGAGATATCTCTCTTGTAGAGAGGGGCAAATCCCATCTTGACCGACTATGTCTCACAGCATGCTTCTTGACAGACCCGACAACCACCTTTATAACTACCCAGTTACGGTGCAGCGTTTGATGGCTCCTAAGTAAGTCGGTTCACATCTTGAGTACATACGACGATCTCAGGTCTTAGGACACAGCATACATATTGTGTAATGAGAAGTCATCATCTCGTGTTGGGTCAGTTCAATCTCATGTCTCACATGAGCCCACATTATTAGTTTGACATCCCCATCTCCATGACTTGTGAAACGTAGTCAATCAACTAATACATGTGCTATTCTAATATTCATGTGTGTCCTCACATGAACTCCGACTAGGAATATTTTAGAATATTCATACAAGTATAGAGTTTCACAAATACTTCACATAAGCATTAATCAATACAAGTTGTCATCCATGAATATTCAAGGTACACTTTATTAACCATGAATACAAGGAAATATGATTGCCTCTAGGGCATATTTCCAACAATCTCCCACTTGCTCTAGAGTCAATCTAAAATGTATCTAATACCCATTGCTCTTGTGTGCCTTTCATGCTTGGGCTGTGGAAGGAGTTTTTGTCAACGGATCTGAAATGTTCAGGTCTGTCTATATTTTGCATATCTTGATCTCACCACGATCGATGAACTCTCGAATGAGATGAAATCGCCGCATAACGTGTTTGCTCTTCTGGTGATTCCTTGGTTCTTTGGCTTGCGCAATAGCTCCACTGTTGTCACAGTAGAGATCCAGCGGGCTAGAGGCATTAGGGAACACACCAAGCTCAATAAGGAACTTCCTTATCCAAACACCTTCCTTTGCAGCTTTCGAAGCTGCGATGTACTCGGCTTCTGTTGTAGAATCGGCCACTGTCTCTTGCTTGGAACTCTTCCAGCTAACCACACCACCATTTACTTTTAACACAAAACCGGACTGAGACTTTGAATCGTCTTTATCGGTTTGGAAGCTAGCATCAGTGTAACCAGTTACAACGAGCTCCTCCTCACCTCCATAGACTAGAAACACATCCTTAGTTCTTCTCAAGTACTTGAGGATGTTTTTCACAGCTGTCCAGTGACTCTCACCTGGATCTGACTGGTACCTGCTCGTAACATTTAGAGCATAAGAAGCATCTGGGCGTGTACTTATCATTGCATACATGATAAATCCAATTGCTGAGGCATATGGAACTTTGTTCATGCGCTCTCGCTCATCAGTCGTCGTAGGACACTGAGTCTTGCTAAGATGTATGCCATGTGACATAGGCAAGAACCCTTTCTTTGCCTCTTCCATGTTGAACTGCTTCAACACTTTGTCAATGTAAGTATCTTGGCTTAATCCTATAAGCCTCTTTGATCTATCTCTATATATCTTGATGCCCAGTATGTATGCTGCTTCTCCTAAATCCTTCATCAAAAAAATTATTTTTCAGTGAAGTCTTTACGGACTCAAGCATAGGAATATTATTTCCAATCAGCAGTATGTCATCTACATACAGGATTAGAAATACAACAGAGCTCCCACTTTCCTTCTTGTAAACACAAGCTTCTTCTTCATTTTTAATGAAGCCAAACCCTTTGACTACTTCATCAAAATGAATATTCCAACTCCGAGATGCTTGCTTTAATCCATAAATGGATTTTTGAAGCTTGCATATCTTTCCAGCATTGGTCGGATCGACAAAACCCTCGGGCTGCATCATATACACGTCCTCGGTCAGATTTCCATTGAGGAAAGCTGTTTCGACATCCATCTGCCATATTTCATAATCGAAATATGCAGCAATAGCTAGAATAATCTGAATAGATTTAAGTATCGCTACGGGCGAAAAAGTCTCGTCGTAGTTAACTCCTTGAACTTGTCGAAAACCTTTTGTGACAAGTCGAGCTTTATAGATGTGAATATTTCCATCCATATCTTTCTTCTTCTTATAGATCCATTTGCACTCTATGGTTCTCACACCATCAGACGGGTCTATCAAGTTCCAAACTTAATTTTCCTTCATGGATTCTATTTCGGATTTCATGGCATCTTGCCATCTCTTAGAGTCAGGGTCTGCCATCGCCTCTGCATATGTCGCAGGCTCATCATTGTCTAACAATAATAATTCCCGCGTTGCGCGGAGCCTTGCTGAACTTCGTGGTTGCGGAGGTGCTTCTATTGCCATAGGCATCTCAACTTGTTCAGCTACATTAGCGTCACTAGTAGAGTCTTGTCCTATTGGCTCATCTCGTACTTCTTCGAGTTGCACCGTTCTTCCATTTTTCTCTCCTTTGAGAGACTCTTTCTCTAGGAAAACTCCGTTCCGAGCGACAAACACTTTGCCCTCAGATCAATTGTAGAAGTAATACCCTAAGGTCTCCTTTGGGTATCCCACGAATATGCACTTATCCGATTTGGGTGCAAGCTTGTCAGAATGGAGTCGTTTGACAAATGCTTCACAACCCCAAAATTTTAGAAAAGACAAACTGGGAGTCTTGCCAGTCCATATCTCATATGGTTTCTTGTCTACGGATTTTGACGGCACCCTGTTCAGTGTGAAAGCTGCTGTTTCTAGAGCGTAACCCCAAAATGACAATGGTAAGTTCGATTGGCTCATCATTGATCGAACCATGTTCAACAGAGTTCGATTACGTCGCTCGGAAACCCCGTTCCTTTGAGGCATTCCAAGCGGCGTAAGTTGTGGAACAATTCCGCAGCTCTTCAAATGATCGCTAAATTCGTGACTCAGATATTTGCCCCCACGATCAGATCGCTAGGCTTTAATCTTCTTGCCACGCTGATTTTCAACTTCGTTCTGAAATTCCTTAAACTTTTCAAAGGTTTCAGACTTATGCCTCATCAAGTAGACATAGCCATATCTACTTAAGTCATTAGTAAAAGTAATGAAGTATTGATATCCTCCTCTGGCATGTAGGTACGATTCAAATCATTTAGCCGAGACCTTTTAGCACTTATATTACAGACAGGAGAATCATCAAGATTTAAAATAAATAGCCCATTCTTAATGGACTTGGTCACAAACATATTATTCTTAGAGATCACACAACCATTGTTTTTACTCGCAAAAGAATAACCGTCCTTCATCAAACATGAAGGAGACACAATGTTTCGACTCAAACTAGAAACAAAATAAAAATTATTAAGCTCCAAGACAAATCCTGAGGGTAGGTGAAGTTGCATCGTCCCGACGGCCATAGCAGCAACTCTTGCATTATTGGCGACGCGGAAGTCAACTTCTCCTCTTTCAACGCTTCTACTCTTTGTTAGTCCTTGCATCGAATTGCATATGTGAGCAATCGATCCAGTATCAAATACCCAAGAATTAACATAAGAGTCAGCGAGAAATATTTTTGTAATATGAACAACAAGCGTACCTAATGTGGAAGAACGATTCTTCAACGAGGCTAGGTATAGCTTGCAGTTCCTCTTCCAGTGTCCTGGCTGGTGACAATGAAAGCACTCCTTGTCTGCAGCTGGTCCAGGTTTAGCCTTGGGTGTAGGGTTTGGCTTGGGGTTCGCAACCTTAGCCTTGCCCTTCTTCTTCCAAGAAGAACTTTTCTTCTTGAAACTAGGCTTATTCTGGACAGCCATCACATGGCCGAGACCTGTGCTTTTCTTGATGTCACTCTCTGCCGTTTTGAGCATGCCGCACAGCTCATTCAAGACCTTCTCAGCCCCGTGCATGTGGTAGTTCGAGATGAAATTTCCATAGCTCGGAGGCAAAGAGGCAAGAATGGAGTCAGTGGCCAACTCTTAGCCAAGTGGGAAGCCTAGCTTCTCCAACCTCTGTGTGTAACCAACCATCTTGATTACATGCGGCCCTACTGGTGATGGATTATCTAGAACATCTTCCTTGTTAGCTGTCCTGAGAACAATTCTCAGGTTGCGGATCCAATCCGCGTAGTTTGTCTTATTCAATTTGTTGCTCTCAAGTACGGAACGTAAAGCAAAAGGTTGGTTTTGGGCCATTGATCTACAACAAAATAATAATACAAAATACTAAGACAAAAGTATTCATGATGGAGTAAACGACATTAAACAATTTAATAGAATTTACTCCCACTAAAATCAATATCCCTCTGTTGATTCTTAGTGATTCAAGACCCACAACTAACACGTTCACTAGTGAGCTTTTGCATCACCGCTAGAAGACGAGTTAGATCGGTAAGCAACTCATGCTAATCATATCTCATATGACTCTTGTTGTTGGGTGACATCTCCATGTCTCGCTCCCAACCTTTATGCCCCAATGTCCTTAACTGTTAAGATGACCTTGTCAAGCTCACCAAACCTTTATGTGTGCATGTATCTGATACAGCCTGTCTAGTCAAGGAAATCAGTGGCGCCCTAATTTCATAGACCCACCACCAATCGTACAAGACATGGGACAGTGCAAGGTTTAGTTGGAAGGGCATGGTAGCTCGAAATTTGTGAGGGATCGTTCTACTTCTACTATGATGCACGTAGTAGTGAAACGTCAAGAACGGCAAGCACATAATTGTGAATCAGTATGACCCTTGTTCTCATGGTGATCTCCATCTCCATAGAACTTGTTCGCCATGTAGATCTCCATCTTCATGGAACTTGTTCATCATGTTGATCTCCATCTCCATGTACAAGTGCACCATTCTTCATGTGATGAAAACTTCAAGAACTAGAACTTGCTATTACACCTAATAGCTAGTAAATAAAATTACATTCACGACTTGAATCATCACATATTGGCACGCAGGCCATTACATCAAATGCAACAATTCATATGGCTCCGGCCGAATTGTCATAATCACGACACGCAGGTCATGAAATAATTACACACATGCATCACAAACACATAGGGGCCATACCGATCACAAAACCTGCAAAATAGAGTTATGCGATTCCGACATTCGAACTTAAATCGTTGAAAACTCTATCTTCTGGGGCCGAATTTCGCAAATCTAAATATCGCGAAAATAGAAGCACTGTTCTAAACCAATTCTAACTTTTTCTGTAGATACAAATCGATATAAAATTTGCCTCAATCCGAGTTCGTATGCAAAAGTTATGACTGTTTTACAGTAAAACACGCTTTTGCAACAAAACGGAATTCACAATAGATCCAATCTACTGCCCTATGCATCTCATGCCTCTGGCTTATGTCCTAAGTTTCGATTCGACCAATCACATTGATCTCCAACCGCAGCCACCGGGTTTATGTGCATCACTTAACTTCGATGGCGGAAAACCGACCGGTAGGAGTATGTCGTTGCACAACCTTCGCATCTAGTTTACGAAACTAGGTCATAGATCGATTTGAAACTACGCATATCTCCATATGCACATATCCGAATCTATAACGAGATAGCACTGGCTCTTGATACCACTGTAGAAATATGGGGTAGCAGAAACAAAAATTTTCTACCACATAAATCAGGATTACTGCAGTTATAGATCACGGGATTACCACTAGACGCGCGGTTGCGGAACTTCTGTAGCACGTCGGTGTAGTGCAGATTGAAGCCGGTAGAGCAGTTGCGTGAACCTCCTCTCGAACGGCTCGTCCTTGTGCAGCAGATGCGGCACCTCCAAGGTATCCACACGTACGGGAAGAAGCGTCGCGATCCGGATTGCTAGATCCGCGAAGACGACCTAGGGTTTGGCGCACTGGAGGGGCAGCACTATTCACGGCGGCTACTATAGCGCGCACTATTTACCCGCTTGGTACTGTTCACACGTGGGTACTGTAGCACCAATTAGGGTTTTTTAGGCGCCCCCTTCTGTTTATATAGCCCCTTAGGTGGGCTGCCTTGGGCCCCACCTTGGGCGCCCCCTTTTGGGCCTAAAAGGCCCATTAGTGCACCTAAGCCCAGTCTAATTCGGATCTCATACTTATCAGGCTTCTTTCCCATAAGTGTGTGACCCTATGGGCTCACATGCGAATAGACATGGCCCGAGTACTCTTACTCGGCCCAATAGTAGACAGTGGCCTCTAGCAAGACATGTCAACTCCTATACGCACACATAGATCATATCAGACGAGACGCCACAATATCATATACATGATGTTCCCTTTGCCTCACGATATTTGGTCTTGCTTGAAGCCGACCACTCTTTCTCGATCCTATGATACAGAATCCTTGGTCAACTCTTAACCCTAGCATGGCCATGCATTTCTTGATCCGAATCACTCGAGGGGCCCAGAGATATCTCTCTTGTAGAGAGGGGCAAATCCCATCTTGACCGACTATGTCTCACAGCATGCTTCTTGACAGACCCGAAAACCACCTTTATAA
This sequence comes from Panicum virgatum, assembly GCF_016808335.1. NCBI lineage: Eukaryota > Viridiplantae > Streptophyta > Magnoliopsida > Poales > Poaceae > Panicum > Panicum virgatum. Next base: position 24,275,509 of record NC_053150.1, on the reverse strand, counting down.
CTACCCTGTTACGGTGCAGCGTTTGATGGCTCCTAAGTAAGTCGGTTCACATCTTGAGTGCATACGACGATCTCAGGTCTTAGGACACAGTGTACATATTGTGTAATGAGAAGTCATCATCTCGTGTTGGGTTAGTTCAATCTCATGTCTCACATGAGCCCACATTATTAGTTTGACATCCCCATGTCCATGACTTGTGAAACGTAGTGTAACACCCTAATTCAAATTTCAGCAATTTATAATAAATTTAATTGGTTTATTTAATTTTTCTAAGGATTTTTGTGCTAGTCTTGCATTTAATCCAATTTTTGTTCCTTAAATAATTAAAATTTTATCTTAGGTTAAATTTCGTTGTTGCATCATGCTGGAGCATTGCTTTATTTGTTTGAGTGCTAGAGTGAATTCAAATTCAAATTTGAATTCATTTGGCTTGAGTTTGAGTTGGAAATAGAAATAGGAAATAGAGGAAGAAAAAGAAGAAGTGAAACCAAACCCAGCACAGTCAGCCCACCAGGCCCCCCTCGGCCCGCGCTCGGCCCACTCCCTCAGCCCGCACCTCCCTCTTCTCACTCTGGGCCCGCTCCCACCCCACGGCCCAGGCCCCCCTCTCTCCCTTGGCCCAGCCTCGCAGCCCGGCTCCACCCCACGCACGGCCCGCCCCCCGCTCGCCAGCCAGCGCAACGCGCACCGCGCCCCCGGGCCCACCTGTCGGCGCCTGACTCCGCAACACCCGCAAGCGCCCGCTGCCGCTGACGCCGTGGCCCCACACGCCAGTTTCTTCTCCCTCCTCCCGCAACGCCCGCCCGCAATACTCGCCTGAGATCTCGCCGGCCTTCCAACCGCGGGCGCGCACGCCCAGATCTCCCCGCCGCCTTACAAATAGCCCCTGCGGCCCTCCGCGCCTGCCATCTCGCTCAGCCACGGCCGCCGTAACCCGAGCTTGCCTCGCCTGCGCCGCTCCGCCCTGCGCCGCTCCCCTGCTCCGCGTGGCCACGACGCTCCGCACCGCCGAGCCCCCCCCCCCCCCCCGGAGCCGTGCACTAGCTCCGCCCGAGTCCCAGGAGGCTCCCCGAGCTCTCCTTCCTCGGCCTAGGCCCCTGCGGCGACCCGAAGTCACGCCGCACTCCATCGCCGGTGAGTAGGGCCGCCGTCGAATTCTCTCGGTTCCTTTAGTACTCCGGCCGCCCTGAGCCTCGCAATCTCTTCGCAGCCTCACCGCGCGCCGGTCAGTGGAGCCCAGAAGCCCGGATCTCTCCTCTGCAGCGACCTCCCCGAGCACCGCCGCGACTCGCCGCCAGTCCGCGACGCCGGGCCCCCTGCAGATCCTCCCTACTCGACACAGGCCCTCGGTGAGCATCACCTAGACCCGCCCCTTCTTTTGCGCTGGTAAATAGGACACATAGGCCACCTTGGCGTGCGGAACGCCGCTCACCGGCGGCCACGACCTGCAGAACCGCCATCGCCGCTGTATCCATGCCTCCTAGCCTTTTCCTAGCCCCGCCGATGCCACAGGTGGATTACGCGTGGTGCGTAGATCCTCCCTGGCCAAGACCTGCTCGTCTTCGAGCCCGGGAACGCCAGTTAGGCGAGCTCCGGCGAGCTCCCAGCCGCGCGCCGCCGCGGAGCAGAGAACTCCGGCGCGTTCCGCCGCCGGCCACGCCCCAAAACGCCTGAGCCGTCCGATCCAGAACCCACGCCCAGGATTAGATCAAACATACCCCTTCGCCCAGAACCCTCCGATCGCGATCCAACGACCGAGATGCGAAGATACCGCTTTAGCCGGTTCTTTTGCTAAAGAGCCCCCCAGCTTGCTTGAAATGAACCCGCCGTCCTAGCCTGCTCAAAAATATTTCTAACCAGGCCCAGTTTTTTTAGCTTTTAGGCCCCTGGCATTCCTGGTTTTTGTACCCGCAGTCCAGACAGGTAGTTTTTGCGAGTTAGACCTTAGATCTACCCAGTAATTACGTTTCAGTCCCTAGTTTTTGTAGAAAAGCCCCTGAAACTTCAGTTTTCTTACAAACAAGCCCCTGAACCTGGTTTTTAGCCTAGAATACGCGTTTTAGCTCCGTTTTTAGCGTTCTTTATATCCACGCGATCGTTGTAACGCGTAGAACAGTATTAGAGTAGTTTAGTGTGCTGTTTTTATGTATTGATGTACTGTTTCTTAGTTTTTGTTAATGTTTGCCTGTATGCTTATTTTGTGCATTGTTTTGGCCATGTGTTCGTGAGTAGACGTTGATCCATCTGAGGAGCCCCAGTACCAGTACCCGGAGCAGCCATCTTCGGAGCAGTTTGAGCAGCAGCTAGAGCAGTACGAGGAAGGCAAGTATAACATGAACAACCCATCACTTTTAAATACATTTTCATACTGCATTTAATACTGTATGCCTATAAGGACTTTCCTAGCCACTTTATATCCTTTATAGATATCCTTTGGGTTGCATCTTGGTTAGTTGTGCTAGGTTGCTGCGCTATAACACACTCTGGTCCTTTTTAATTAAATTGATTAATGGTTTACTTGAATTTAATTCTGAGAGTGGCACTCTGTGTGGCTTGAGTGGCTCACTTCTCGTTAAAAGATGTTTTTTTTAGAAACATGGTTTAGGGGGCCAGCACGGTGCTTAGTGCTTGGTTGGCCACTCTCCATAAGGACCGGTTCATAGAGCGACAACCTGGGACAACAGCGCTACCACAAGGCTAGAATGGGATAGACTTGGCGTAATAATTAGATCTTTTTGGTTTGGAGTAACTTACCTGCGGGGCAAGAGTAGTAAGCTTCAATGGTCCCTGCTCCTCCGGCTTGGTCTGTGCTTGGATTGCGCTCCTGTGCTTGTACCCCCGGAGGTGGGCCCCATCGTCGCCGACCTAACTCTCGCGGTTACGCCTTACCAACGAGATTCTTTTTAAAGGCCTCGTAGTGAGTCGCTGGCCATCTCACCTAAGGAAGTGTGATGAACAACTGGCGTAGCTCACGACTTGTGGGTAAAGATGTGCAACCTCTGCAGAGTGTAAAACTGGTATACTAGCCGTGCTCACGGTTATGAGCGGCCCAGATCCTCCTTTTGATTAGTGAAGTTATCTCCTTCCGACGAGGGAGGTGCTTCTCGGGGTTACCTTGGTGGCTTGGTTTTGGTTTGGTTCTCAGTAGTATCATAATTAATCCTGATTAATTACTATGTAACTGGGTTAATGGTAATTCATCAACTCGTAGTGAATAGCTTTAATAAAATCTTGCCAACACTTAAAAGCTAATGCAGTTGAGTCAGCCAACCTTAGAGCCTCATAGTTTGTGTTATACTTGTTGAGTACAAGTTGTGTACTCACTCTTGCCTCTTCTCTACGTTTTCCTCTTGGCTACGCTACTGCTGCTCAGTTCCTGCCGACACGAGGGAGTTCGTCCAGCGCTACCAGGACTACGAGGACTTCTAGGTGTTCGTCTCCCAGTCGACGTCCCTGTGGCGCCCTGCTTCAGCTTCGGAGAGCTTTATCGTATTTTTGTACTTCGCTTCCGCTGTATCAGACATTTTTGTCATTATTGTAATAAATAACATTCGTATTCGCTTTATTATGTCTTATTCGTGATATGTGCTGTGATATACTGTTCATTCTGTTGTATATACGTGTGACTTGATCCTGGCACGTATATGATTGCTCGGTTTATGTTCTTTTATAAACCGGGTGTTACAGAGTGGTATCAGAGCCATATCGACTGTAGGACGAAGCCTAGATAGAACGGGTCGAGTTTTAGGACTTCTTCTCTCCAATCCTTGTCTGCTGAAACTATTATACTATTATACCCCTTGAATTCTATGACTTTTACCCTTCTTGCCTTGATTTCTCTCTCTGGAGAATAGTTTTCGTAGATTTGGCCTGAATCAGTCATCTGACCACCATGAGTATAAACTAGGTGATCCTTTTATAATAATACCATAGCACGTTCTGCGACGCGTTGTGTTAGTCGAGTCTTTTGCTAAACTCGGCTAAGTCGTGAAAATTGTCTGCTTGTTATTATGCTACATGTTTGATTTGGGTTTTTGGTTGATTGCATAGTTTAGTAGTTAAATTTGTTTAATGAAAATCAGTATTAAGTAAAGTTAATTAAATAATAAAACGAGTTAGACCGTTGGGGGTAAAACCATCCAGTCTATCCCCTCTGCCTTATCCTGCCTTGGGCTCCTGTCTTGCTTGTTGAGAAAGAAGTGTAGTGTGAAGAGGAGGTGATATCCAGAGCTCCACCGACGAGGACGTCGGTTTCTGTAAGGGGGTAGGGATGTGACACCCCGTCCTACACATAGTACAAGAGAAATTGAGAATCTCTCAGACGAAACCGAAGAGTTATGCTCTAGTTCCTAGTTCCCGGATTTATGTGACATTTATCTGGAGTTATCAGCAGTAATGCCTGAGCAGTGTTATCTAAATAGGATAGAACCTTAAATAATGGAGTTTTTCTCTCTTCCTTGACCTTACCCATCTGTGTTTCCTTTTATCCCAGCTCAGATGTCGACAGAACAAAAAGACCTTGGAGTCCATGCAGTGGGTGATGGTGAGAAAGCTTGCCTGTGTTGTCAATTCTATGGCGTTCCTTGTCGTCAAGCTCGTGCGACCGAAGATGAAGCTACAATTAGGAGGAACCAGAGGTTGTTCTCCGGTAAGAAGAGAAAGAGGTCTCATCAAGAGCAGCTGACAGAGGATTCCCTTTTCTTCGACGGTCCATCGGTCGATGAGCTACAGACTATCCAGAAGAGAAATGATCCTGAGTGCTCTAGAGATACACAGGTCAGGAACCAAGCACTCTATGATTATGTTGATGGGTTGACTATCACTATGAATGTGATCCAGCCACGCGGTCGCAAGGAGTCCAAAGAGCAAGTAGCAGAAATAATGCAAGATGTGAAGATAAGTTCACAGGGAGGTCAACGAAGTAGCGCCATTCACCGCCACCGCATGTGCTACAAATGTGGGCAAAAAGGTCATTATGCCAAAAGTTGTCCAGCACCTCAGAATCCACGGCAGGCAGGACAGCAAGGACGCCCAGCTCAACCCAGGGCCCCACGACAGGGGAAGGTGAACCACGTGACGGCCAAGTCAGCTGCTGAGGCTCCTAATGTGGTTATTGGTACATTCATGGTCAACTCTTATCCAGCTATGGTGCTTTTCGATACCGGTGCTACCCATTCTTTCATTTCCAAGTCATTTGCCGAGCAGCATCGTATACCAATTTCTTGTATGAGGACAGCTATGATAGTTACTTCACCTGGGGGCCAGATACACACATGCTCTATATGCTCCAGAGTTAGAATTGTTATAAGGAGGGCAGAATTCTGCACTGGTTTGATCGTCATTGATTCCTCAGAGATAGATGTGATTTTGGGCATGGAGACCCTTACCAGATGGGGAGTCCGTATTGATTATGCTCAGCGGACAGTTCACTTGTCAGCATCTGATGGCCAAGAGGTGACAGTCAGTGCTACAGAGCCTTATGGTTTTCTTCATCAGATGGAGGCTAGACCCACGGATGATATTCGCGTAGCTGAATGCCCGGATGTCTTTCCGGAAAACTTGTCAGAAGAAGGAAGAGAAGTTGATGGAGACATACCCGGATCTCTTTGCTAGCCAGCCCAGAATCTCGGGACGAGATTCCTGTAAGGGGGTAGGATTTGTAACACCCTAATTCAAATTTCAGCAATTTATAATAAATTTAATTGGTTTATTTAATTTTTCTAAGGATTTTTGTGCTAGTCTTGCATTTAATCCAATTTTTGTTCCTTAAATAATTAAAATTTTATCTTAGGTTAAATTTCGTTGTTGCATCATGCTGGAGCATTGCTTTATTTGTTTGAGTGCTAGAGTGAATTCAAATTCAAATTTGAATTCATTTGGCTTGAGTTTGAGTTGGAAATAGAAATAGGAAATAGAGGAAGAAAAAGAAGAAGTGAAACCAAACCCAGCACAGTCAGCCCACCAGGCCCCCCTCGGCCCGCGCTCGGCCCACTCCCTCAGCCCGCACCTCCCTCTTCTCACTCTGGGCCCGCTCCCACCCCACGGCCCAGGCCCCCCTCTCTCCCTTGGCCCAGCCTCGCAGCCCGGCTCCACCCCACGCACGGCCCGCCCCCGCTCGCCAGCCAGCGCAACGCGCACCGCGCCCCCGGGCCCACCTGTCGGCGCCTGACTCCGCAACACCCGCAAGCGCCCGCTGCCGCTGACGCCGTGGCCCCACACGCCAGTTTCTTCTCCCTCCTCCCGCAACGCCCGCCCGCGATACTCGCCTGAGATCTCGCCGGCCTTCCAACCGCGGGCGCGCACGCCCAGATCTCCCCGCCGCCTTACAAATAGCCCCTGCGGCCCTCCGCGCCTGCCATCTCGCTCAGCCACGGCCGCCGTAACCCGAGCTTGCCTCGCCTGCGCCGCTCCGCCCTGCGCCGCTCCCCTGCTCCGCGTGGCCACGACGCTCCGCACCGCCGAGCCCCCCCCGGAGCCGTGCACTAGCTCCGCCCGAGTCCCAGGAGGCTCCCCGAGCTCTCCTTCCTCGGCCTAGGCCCCTGCGGCGACCCGAAGTCACGCCGCACTCCATCGCCGGTGAGTAGGGCCGCCATCGAATTCTCTCGGTTCCTTTAGTACTCCGGCCGCCCTGAGCCTCGCAATCTCTTCGCAGCCTCACCGCGCGCCGGTCAGTGGAGCCCAGAAGCCCGGATCTCTCCTCTGCAGCGACCTCCCCGAGCACCGCCGCGACTCGCCGCCAGTCCGCGACGCCGGGCCCCCTGCAGATCCTCCCTACTCGACACAGGCCCTCGGTGAGCATCACCTAGACCCGCCCCTTCTTTTGCGCTGGTAAATAGGACACATAGGCCACCTTGGCGTGCGGAACGCCGCTCACCGGCGGCCACGACCTGCAGAACCGCCATCGCCGCTGTATCCATGCCTCCTAGCCTTTCCCTAGCCCCGCCGATGCCACAGGTGGATTACGCGTGGTGCGTAGATCCTCCCTGGCCAAGACCTGCTCGTCTTCGAGCCCGGGAACGCCAGTTAGGCGAGCTCCGGCGAGCTCCCAGCCGCGCGCCGCCGCGGAGCAGAGAACTCCGGCGCGTTCCGCCGCCGGCCACGCCCCAAAACGCCTGAGCCGTCCGATCCAGAACCCACGCCCAGGATTAGATCAAACATACCCCTTCGCCCAGAACCCTCCGATCGCGATCCAACGACCGAGATGCGAAGATACCGCTTTAGCCGGTTCTTTTGCTAAAGAGCCCCCCAGCTTGCTTGAAATAAACCCGCCGTCCTAGCCTGCTCAAAAATATTTCTAACCAGGCCCAGTTTTTTTAGCTTTTAGGCCCCTGGCATTCCTGGTTTTTGTACCCGCAGTCCAGACAGGTAGTTTTTGCGAGTTAGACCTTAGATCTACCCAGTAATTACGTTTCAGTCCCTAGTTTTTGTAGAAAAGCCCCTGAAACTTCAGTTTTCTTACAAACAAGCCCCTGAACCTGGTTTTTAGCCTAGAATACGCGTTTTAGCTCCGTTTTTAGCGTTCTTTATATCCACGCGATCGTTGTAACGCGTAGAACAGTATTAGAGTAGTTTAGTGTGCTGTTTTTATGTATTGATGTACTGTTTCTTAGTTTTTGTTAATGTTTGCCTGTATGCTTATTTTGTGCATTGTTTTGGCCATGTGTTCGTGAGTAGACGTTGATCCATCTGAGGAGCCCCAGTACCAGTACCCGGAGCAGCCGTCTTCGGAGCAGTTTGAGCAGCAGCTAGAGCAGTACGAGGAAGGCAAGTATAACATGAACAACCCATCACTTTTAAATACATTTTCATACTGCATTTAATACTGTATGCCTATAAGGACTTTCCTAGCCACTTTATATCCTTTATAGATATCCTTTGGGTTGCATCTTGGTTAGTTGTGCTAGGTTGCTGCGCTATAACACACTCTGGTCCTTTTTAATTAAATTGATTAATGGTTTACTTGAATTTAATTCTGAGAGTGGCACTCTGTGTGGCTTGAGTGGCTCACTTCTCGTTAAAAGATGTTTTTTTTAGAAACATGGTTTAGGGGGCCAGCACGGTGCTTAGTGCTTGGTTGGCCACTCTCCATAAGGACCGGTTCATAGAGCGACAACCTGGGACAACAGCGCTACCACAAGGCTAGAATGGGATAGACTTGGCGTAATAATTAGATCTTTTTGGTTTGGAGTAACTTACCTGCGGGGCAAGAGTAGTAAGCTTCAATGGTCCCTGCTCCTCCGGCTTGGTCTGTGCTTGGATTGCGCTCCTGTGCTTGTACCCCCGGAGGTGGGCCCCATCGTCGCCGACCTAACTCTCGCGGTTACGCCTTACCAACGAGATTCTTTTTAAAGGCCTCGTAGTGAGTCGCTGGCCATCTCACCTAAGGAAGTGTGATGAACAACTGGCGTAGCTCACGACTTGTGGGTAAAGATGTGCAACCTCTGCAGAGTGTAAAACTGGTATACTAGCCGTGCTCACGGTTATGAGCGGCCCAGATCCTCCTTTTGATTAGTGAAGTTATCTCCTTCCGACGAGGGAGGTGCTTCTCGGGGTTACCTTGGTGGCTTGGTTTTGGTTTGGTTCTCAGTAGTATCATAATTAATCCTGATTAATTACTATGTAACTGGGTTAATGGTAATTCATCAACTCGTAGTGAATAGCTTTAATAAAATCTTGCCAACACTTAAAAGCTAATGCAGTTGAGTCAGCCAACCTTAGAGCCTCATAGTTTGTGTTATACTTGTTGAGTACAAGTTGTGTACTCACTCTTGCCTCTTCTCTACGTTTTCCTCTTGGCTACGCTACTGCTGCTCAGTTCCTGCCGACACGAGGGAGTTCGTCCAGCGCTACCAGGACTACGAGGACTTCTAGGTGTTCGTCTCCCAGTCGACGTCCCTGTGGCGCCCTGCTTCAGCTTCGGAGAGCTTTATCGTATTTTTGTACTTCGCTTCCGCTGTATCAGACATTTTTGTCATTATTGTAATAAATAACATTCGTATTCGCTTTATTATGTCTTATTCGTGATATGTGCTGTGATATACTGTTCATTCTGTTGTATATACGTGTGACTTGATCCTGGCACGTATATGATTGCTCGGTTTATGTTCTTTTATAAACCGGGTGTTACAGAGTGGTATCAGAGCCATATCGACTGTAGGACGAAGCCTAGATAGAACGGGTCGAGTTTTAGGACTTCTTCTCTCCAATCCTTGTCTGCTGAAACTATTATACTATTATACCCCTTGAATTCTATGACTTTTACCCTTCTTGCCTTGATTTCTCTCTCTGGAGAATAGTTTTCGTAGATTTGGCCTGAATCAGTCATCTGACCACCATGAGTATAAACTAGGTGATCCTTTTATAATAATACCATAGCACGTTCTGCGACGCGTTGTGTTAGTCGAGTCTTTTGCTAAACTCGGCTAAGTCGTGAAAATTGTCTGCTTGTTATTATGCTACATGTTTGATTTGGGTTTTTGGTTGATTGCATAGTTTAGTAGTTAAATTTGTTTAATGAAAATCAGTATTAAGTAAAGTTAATTAAATAATAAAACGAGTTAGACCGTTGGGGGTAAAACCATCCAGTCTATCCCCTCTGCCTTATCCTGCCTTGGGCTCCTGTCTTGCTTGTTGAGAAAGAAGTGTAGTGTGAAGAGGAGGTGATATCCAGAGCTCCACCGACGAGGACGTCGGTTTCTGTAAGGGGGTAGGGATGTGACACCCCGTCCTACACATAGTACAAGAGAAATTGAGAATCTCTCAGACGAAACCGAAGAGTTATGCTCTAGTTCCTAGTTCCCGGATTTATGTGACATTTATCTGGAGTTATCAGCAGTAATGCCTGAGCAGTGTTATCTAAATAGGATAGAACCTTAAATAATGGAGTTTTTCTCTCTTCCTTGACCTTACCCATCTGTGTTTCCTTTTATCCCAGCTCAGATGTCGACAGAACAAAAAGACCTTGGAGTCCATGCAGTGGGTGATGGTGAGAAAGCTTGCCTGTGTTGTCAATTCTATGGCGTTCCTTGTCGTCAAGCTCGTGCGACCGAAGATGAAGCTACAATTAGGAGGAACCAGAGGTTGTTCTCCGGTACGAAGAGAAAGAGGTCTCATCAAGAGCAGCTGACAGAGGATTCCCTTTTCTTCGACGGTCCATCGGTCGATGAGCTACAGACTATCCAGAAGAGAAATGATCCTGAGTGCTCTAGAGATACACAGGTCAGGAACCAAGCACTCTATGATTATGTTGATGGGTTGACTATCACTATGAATGTGATCCAGCCACGCGGTCGCAAGGAGTCCAAAGAGCAAGCAGCAGAAATAATGCAAGATGTGAAGATAAGTTCACAGGGAGGTCAACGAAGTAGCGCCATTCACCGCCACCGCATGTGCTACAAATGTGGGCAAAAAGGTCATTATGCCAAAAGTTGTCCAGCACCTCAGAATCCATGGCAGGCAGGACAGCAAGGACGCCCAGCTCAACCCAGGGCCCCACGACAGGGGAAGGTGAACCACGTGACGGCCAAGTCAGCTGCTGAGGCTCCTAATGTGGTTATTGGTACATTCATGGTCAACTCTTATCCAGCTATGGTGCTTTTCGATACCGGTGCTACCCATTCTTTCATTTCCAAGTCATTTGCCGAGCAGCATCGTATACCAATTTCTTGTATGAGGACAGCTATGATAGTTACTTCACCTGGGGGCCAGATACACACATGCTCTATATGCTCCAGAGTTAGAATTGTTATAAGGAGGGCAGAATTCTGCACTGGTTTGATCGTCATTGATTCCTCAGAGATAGATGTGATTTTGGGCATGGAGACCCTTACCAGATGGGGAGTCCGTATTGATTATGCTCAGCGGACAGTTCACTTGTCAGCATCTGATGGCCAAGAGGTGACAGTCAGTGCTACAGAGCCTTATGGTTTTCTTCATCAGATGGAGGCTAGACCCACGGATGATATTCGCGTAGCTGAATGCCCGGATGTCTTTCCGGAAAACTTGTCAGAAGAAGGAAGAGAAGTTGATGGAGACATACCCGGATCTCTTTGCTAGCCAGCCCAGAATCTCGGGACGAGATTCCTGTAAGGGGGTAGGATTTGTAACACCCTAATTCAAATTTCAGCAATTTATAATAAATTTAATTGGTTTATTTAATTTTTCTAAGGATTTTTGTGCTAGTCTTGCATTTAATCCAATTTTTGTTCCTTAAATAATTAAAATTTTATCTTAGGTTAAATTTCGTTGTTGCATCATGCTGGAGCATTGCTTTATTTGTTTGAGTGCTAGAGTGAATTCAAATTCAAATTTGAATTCATTTGGCTTGAGTTTGAGTTGGAAATAGAAATAGGAAATAGAGGAAGAAAAAGAAGAAGTGAAACCAAACCCAGCACAGTCAGCCCACCAGGCCCCCCTCGGCCCGCGCTCGGCCCACTCCCTCAGCCCGCACCTCCCTCTTCTCACTCTGGGCCCGCTCCCACCCCACGGCCCAGGCCCCCCTCTCTCCCTTGGCCCAGCCTCGCAGCCCGGCTCCACCCCACGCACGGCCCGCCCCCGCTCGCCAGCCAGCGCAACGCGCACCGCGCCCCCGGGCCCACCTGTCGGCGCCTGACTCCGCAACACCCGCAAGCGCCCGCTGCCGCTGACGCCGTGGCCCCACACGCCAGTTTCTTCTCCCTCCTCCCGCAACGCCCGCCCGCGATACTCGCCTGAGATCTCGCCGGCCTTCCAACCGCGGGCGCGCACGCCCAGATCTCCCCGCCGCCTTACAAATAGCCCCTGCGGCCCTCCGCGCCTGCCATCTCGCTCAGCCACGGCCGCCGTAACCCGAGCTTGCCTCGCCTGCGCCGCTCCGCCCTGCGCCGCTCCCCTGCTCCGCGTGGCCACGACGCTCCGCACCGCCGAGCCCCCCCCCCCCCCCCCCCCCCCCGGAGCCGTGCACTAGCTCCGCCCGAGTCCCAGGAGGCTCCCCGAGCTCTCCTTCCTCGGCCTAGGCCCCTGCGGCGACCCGAAGTCACGCCGCACTCCATCGCCGGTGAGTAGGGCCGCCATCGAATTCTCTCGGTTCCTTTAGTACTCCGGCCGCCCTGAGCCTCGCAATCTCTTCGCAGCCTCACCGCGCGCCGGTCAGTGGAGCCCAGAAGCCCGGATCTCTCCTCTGCAGCGACCTCCCCGAGCACCGCCGCGACTCGCCGCCAGTCCGCGACGCCGGGCCCCCTGCAGATCCTCCCTACTCGACACAGGCCCTCGGTGAGCATCACCTAGACCCGCCCCTTCTTTTGCGCTGGTAAATAGGACACATAGGCCACCTTGGCGTGCGGAACGCCGCTCACCGGCGGCCACGACCTGCAGAACCGCCATCGCCGCTGTATCCATGCCTCCTAGCCTTTCCCTAGCCCCGCCGATGCCACAGGTGGATTACGCGTGGTGCGTAGATCCTCCCTGGCCAAGACCTGCTCGTCTTCGAGCCCGGGAACGCCAGTTAGGCGAGCTCCGGCGAGCTCCCAGCCGCGCGCCGCCGCGGAGCAGAGAACTCCGGCGCGTTCCGCCGCCGGCCACGCCCCAAAACGCCTGAGCCGTCCGATCCAGAACCCACGCCCAGGATTAGATCAAACATACCCCTTCGCCCAGAACCCTCCGATCGCGATCCAACGACCGAGATGCGAAGATACCGCTTTAGCCGGTTCTTTTGCTAAAGAGCCCCCCAGCTTGCTTGAAATAAACCCGCCGTCCTAGCCTGCTCAAAAATATTTCTAACCAGGCCCAGTTTTTTTAGCTTTTAGGCCCCTGGCATTCCTGGTTTTTGTACCCGCAGTCCAGACAGGTAGTTTTTGCGAGTTAGACCTTAGATCTACCCAGTAATTACGTTTCAGTCCCTAGTTTTGTAGAAAAGCCCCTGAAACTTCAGTTTTCTTACAAACAAGCCCCTGAACCTGGTTTTTAGCCTAGAATACGCGTTTTAGCTCCGTTTTTAGCGTTCTTTATATCCACGCGATCGTTGTAACGCGTAGAACAGTATTAGAGTAGTTTAGTGTGCTGTTTTTATGTATTGATGTACTGTTTCTTAGTTTTTGTTAATGTTTGCCTGTATGCTTATTTTGTGCATTGTTTTGGCCATGTGTTCGTGAGTAGACGTTGATCCATCTGAGGAGCCCCAGTACCAGTACCCGGAGCAGCCGTCTTCGGAGCAGTTTGAGCAGCAGCCAGAGCAGTACGAGGAAGGCAAGTATAACATGAACAACCCATCACTTTTAAATACATTTTCATACTGCATTTAATACTGTATGCCTATAAGGACTTTCCTAGCCACTTTATATCCTTTATAGATATCCTTTGGGTTGCATCTTGGTTAGTTGTGCTAGGTTGCTGCGCTATAACACACTCTGGTCCTTTTTAATTAAATTGATTAATGGTTTACTTGAATTTAATTCTGAGAGTGGCACTCTGTGTGGCTTGAGTGGCTCACTTCTCGTTAAAAGATGTTTTTTTTAGAAACATGGTTTAGGGGGCCAGCACGGTGCTTAGTGCTTGGTTGGCCACTCTCCATAAGGACCGGTTCATAGAGCGACAACCTGGGACAACAGCGCTACCACAAGGCTAGAATGGGATAGACTTGGCGTAATAATTAGATCTTTTTGGTTTGGAGTAACTTACCTGCGGGGCAAGAGTAGTAAGCTTCAATGGTCCCTGCTCCTCCGGCTTGGTCTGTGCTTGGATTGCGCTCCTGTGCTTGTACCCCCGGAGGTGGGCCCCATCGTCGCCGACCTAACTCTCGCGGTTACGCCTTACCAACGAGATTCTTTTTAAAGGCCTCGTAGTGAGTCGCTGGCCATCTCACCTAAGGAAGTGTGATGAACAACTGGCGTAGCTCACGACTTGTGGGTAAAGATGTGCAACCTCTGCAGAGTGTAAAACTGGTATACTAGCCGTGCTCACGGTTATGAGCGGCCCAGATCCTCCTTTTGATTAGTGAAGTTATCTCCTTCCGACGAGGGAGGTGCTTCTCGGGGTTACCTTGGTGGCTTGGTTTTGGTTTGGTTCTCAGTAGTATCATAATTAATCCTGATTAATTACTATGTAACTGGGTTAATGGTAATTCATCAACTCGTAGTGAATAGCTTTAATAAAATCTTGCCAACACTTAAAAGCTAATGCAGTTGAGTCAGCCAACCTTAGAGCCTCATAGTTTGTGTTATACTTGTTGAGTACAAGTTGTGTACTCACTCTTGCCTCTTCTCTACGTTTTCCTCTTGGCTACGCTACTGCTGCTCAGTTCCTGCCGACACGAGGGAGTTCGTCCAGCGCTACCAGGACTACGAGGACTTCTAGGTGTTCGTCTCCCAGTCGACGTCCCTGTGGCGCCCTGCTTCAGCTTCGGAGAGCTTTATCGTATTTTTGTACTTCGCTTCCGCTGTATCAGACATTTTTGTCATTATTGTAATAAATAACATTCGTATTCGCTTTATTATGTCTTATTCGTGATATGTGCTGTGATATACTGTTCATTCTGTTGTATATACGTGTGACTTGATCCTGGCACGTATATGATTGCTCGGTTTATGTTCTTTTATAAACCGGGTGTTACACGTAGTCAATCAACTAATACATGTGCTAGTCTAATATTCATGTGTGTCCTCACATGAACTCCGACTAGGAACATTTTAGAATATTCATACAAGTATAGAGTTTCACAAATACTTCACATAAGCATTAATCAATACAAGTTGTCATCCATGAATATTCAAGGTACACTTTATTAACCATGAATACAAGGAAATATGCTTGCCTCTAGGGCATATTTCCAATAGACCATACTTCAGAAAGAGCTTCCGGACATCCTGAAGAAGTACGGGCTTGATGCTCCCGATGTATCTTCGGGGGACACCGTTGGGGTGGATGACTTCTTCAAGTGGCTCCGAGCATGTATTGCTATGCTGGACGCTGGGGCTCATTTCAACGAGGATATAAGCGTTGTTGTCGCCGTTCGCACGCTAAGTGCAGCAGTGTACAGCTTGTTCCCTTCCGAAGCTGCCAGTGCCAGCACAGTGACGAAGGTCCAGCTCCGTTGCCTTCGCGACGAAGGTTTTCCCTGGCCCGGAGAAGATGCAGTTCGCCCGGAGGCGTTACCCTCTCTTGCGAAGAACATTACCAAAAATTTCATGGACCACTTCTTCAAGGGCGAAGGTCGCGCGATCGTGCATCGCGAAGTTAAATGAATGAAGGCCCAGGTAATTTCGTCTTCTTTTTGATGCGCCTTTTCTTTGCCCTGAAGTGCATCTTAACATCTGTGAGAATTTGTGTTTTTTAGCTGCAAGCCAAAGCCGGCGTTGTTGCGGAGCCCATCCTTGCTGAAGCTCCAACTGCTGATGCTGAAGGTGGTGGTGACCGCGCCGGCGGAGGCGCTGCGCCTCCTTCTAGCGATGCTGGCGGCGATGGAGAAAATGCCTGCGGCGGTCGTGGGGCCACCGACCGAGCCCCGACGGCCGAAGACCAAGCCACGGGGGGCTCTTCTCGCCCTGCAGCTGGCGAGGTGTGAGGGCCGTGGTCGTGTGATAGTCCACTTTTGTGTTGTAATTATGATTTTTTTGGAAACTAACACCTTCGGTGCCTGAGCAGGACTCTGCGTTGGCCCCTGTGCAGGTGGCCGAAGGCGTGCTGCCTCGCCAGCTGAAGCGAGGGAATTTCTATGTTGCTGGTGCGTCCTAGGCGAAGTTCCATATTCGTTACCCTTTGGTTTCATTTGAAGAATTTTGGGCAGATAGGGAGCGCGTTTACGATCTTCAGAACGCCGATACGAAGCGTTTTTTTTCGAATTTCAGCGTGATCTCGAAAAACACGCGAAGATCCTTGCTGACCGTGCACTTCATCGCGAAATAAAATGGATTCTCGATACTGACAGGCCGTATAGTGCTCCCGCCGGTCTCCGTGAGCCGAAGCCGGAGCCGGTGGACGAAGAGCCCCTATCGCCTCATGAATTTATGTACCGACGCAAAGGCATCTTTGACGAGAGCTCTAGTTAATTTGTGTTGCCCTCGGTTTTAGGGGACGACTTCGAAGCATTTCTTCGACGGGCAGTCAAAGGAATAATAGATGTGGCGGTCCGGGAAATCATATCTGAGGTGGACCGCCTAGTCTTCGAGGAAGAGGCCTCGGATGTAACTATGTAATTTATTTCTTTGTGCCTTTGCGCGAAGTGTATCTTCGCGGTGTAATAAACATGTACTTTGTGTGTAATAAATTATGTAATTTTTTGGCGTTTATCCTTCGACTGTGCACAAATATATTCTGCGAGGCGCCACCCCCCCTTTGCGCGGGCGAGGTTACAAACGCCTTTTTGTTCGTTCATCTTCACTGGCGTCGTGTGTGTTTCTTGTTTTGTGAAGCGCCACCCCCCCCTTTGCTTGACTGGCGGGGATGATGACTGTGAAACGTGTTTTAGCCCCTCCGGCCTCTTGTTTTAATTATGCACGCCTTTGCCTTCGGATTTGCTCGCGAGGACTTGCACTGGGTTCTTCGGCTCTTTTGCCAGAGAGGTTCGTGCCTAGCCTTCAGCTTTCACGCGACAGGACTTTCCACCCTTCGCTTTCATGTGACAGGATTTTGTTAGGGGACCTTCGGCTCTTTAGCCGGAGAGGTTCGCGCCTAGCCTTCGGCTTTCGCGCGACAGGACTTTCCACCCTTCGCTTTCATGCAATGGGATTTTGTTAGGGGACCTTCGGCTCTTTAGCCGGAGAGGTTCGCGCCTAGCCTTCGGCTTTCACGCGACAGGACTTTCCACCCTTCGCTTTCATGCTACAGGATTTTGTTAGGGGACCTTCGGCTCTTTAGCAGGAGAGGTTCGTGCCTAGCCTTCGGCTTTTGCTCGACAGGACTTTCCACCCTTCGCTTTCATGCGACGGGATTTTGTTAATTTGTTCGGAAGTGAAGCTAAGAGGAGCGAAGCCCTTAATCGGGGTTGCGCCTTGTGCTTACTTCTTTCAAGTGTTATGGCTTGTACTTCGCGCCGATGACTCCCCTCTTCGCTTTGATGAAGAGGGATAGATGCTTCGGCGCCTTTGCAGCATGCCTGTTCCTTCGACTCTTTTGTGGAGGGGGCTTGTTTATATTTCACAAGGGGTTACATAGGGTTCCGCCTCGTTAAAAACCTCACACCTTCGGCGCCCGAGTGGACACTCGAAAGCTTCCCCCGTGAGGAAAAGAGTACGGGCCCTTTGGTACATTGTGCGGATTTACACATGAGAAAAAGGAAAGATGCAAAAAGAAAAAGAATTTGCCCTACAAGCCCCTTCGGTTATTTTCCTCCGGTGGCTTTTACACATTTCCTACACGTAGTACTTCTGTAGGATGTCCTTGTTCCATGAATAAGGGTCTTTGGTGCCTTCTAGCATGCGGAGCCTGCAGGCCTCTGGCCTTGCCATAGATGCGATGATAAATGGGCCTTCGCACTTGCTGTGCATCTTGCCCTTTTGCTTGGCCTTCGGTATTCTTCAAAGCACCAAGTCACCCTCTTTGATGTTTCCTCTTGATATTTTCCCAAGTTTATTGCTGCTTGTATCTTGCTAGCTTCGATTGTGTCAATTGAGGGCTTGATGTCTTCTTCAATGTTTTCTGCCCCTTCGGCTGTTCTCCCGGATTTGAGTTTGATTTCCTCGGGTGTTACGGCTTCTTCACCATATAGAAGCTTGAAAGGGGTGAACCTCGTGGTCCTGGACTCTGTTTTGTTATGAGACCATATGACCCGCGGCAGCTCATCTGCCCATTTCACTTTCAGCCACTCAGTGATGTTTTTCTTGATGCCTGCGAAGATGATGCCGTTGGCCCTTTCCACCGCGCCGTTGGACTGTGGGTGGTAGACCGAAGCAAAGCATAAGTTGGTGCCAAGTTGAGTGGTGAACTCCCGGAAAGTTGTGCAGTCAAACTGCTTGCCATTGTCCACTGTAACCTCCTTCGGGACCCCGAAGCGACAGACGATGTTCTGCCAAAAGAATTTTTGTAGGGCTCCTGCTGTGATATCCCTGAGTGCCTTGGCCTCAACCTATTTGGAGAAGTACTCTACCGCCACAGCAGTGTACTTGTAGTTTCCTGGAGCTGTAGGCAGTGGTCCAACAATATCGATGCCCCATCGTGCGAGGGGCCATACCGGAGGCAGTAGCTGCACCTCGTCGGGTGGGAATTTGCTGTATGGGGCGTGCCTTTGGCAATTTGGTCATGTGCGAACCACATCGTGAGCATCCGCCACAGCCGATGGCCAATAAAATCCTTCGCGGAAAGCCTTGCCAACCAGGGCCCTCGTTGCGATGTGCGAAGAACACATCACTGCTTGTATCTCTTCAAGCAGTTGTTTGCCCTCTTCACGTGAGATGCACTTTAGGAGTGGTGCGCAGACTCCCCCTCGGTATAACTCTTTGCCTATGATTCTGTAATTCCTGGCCCGAAGTGCCATTCTCTTCACTTCCTTCTCATCCTCCGCGACGAAGTGTCCGCAAAGATAGGCCATTATGGCGGCCCTCCAGTCTTCGCTGGTTATGGCGTTGACGAATTTGGCTGGTTCTTCGGCACAATTGACGGAGGCCTGCTTTAATGTTTTGAAGAAGACATCTGGCGATACAATTGACGAATTCTGGCTTGAGAGCCCTGTTTGACTTGTTTATTTGGCCTGTGATCAACTCTGAATCAGACCTGATCGTTAACCTTCATGCGCCCAGCGCTCTTGCTTTGCGAAGACCCAAGAGAAGGCCTTCGTATTCTGCGACATTGTTGGTGCACTCATGGAAGTCAAGTCTGACTGCGTACTTCAGTTGCGTACCCGAAGGTGCTGTCAGGACTGCTGAAGCTCCTGCTCCATCTCTCTGGTAAGCCCCATCACACTCAAGTTGCCATATTGCTTCTATCTTCGGCTGCTCTTGCGAAGGTGCGACTTGGGTCCAGTCTGCGATGAAGTCTGCCAAGACCTGTGACTTGATTGCTGATCTAGATACGAAGTCAATGGTGTGCTCGGCTAATTGCGTAGCCCATTTGCCTATCCTGCCGGAGGCTTCTCTGTTTTCAAACATGTCCCGAAGTGGGAAAGAGGTTCAGACCTTGATTTTGTGGCTTTGGAAGTAGTAACGAAGCTTGCGTGCTGCCATGACCACCGCATATGCCATTTTCTCCATTTCTGAGTATAGCAATTTTGACCCATTTAGGGCTTCGGAAACGAAGTATATAGGCACCTGTGTCAATGCCCCTTCGATCGTGCGCTCTTCGACAAGAGCAGCACTTACGGCTGCACCTGATGTGGAGATGTATAACAGCAACTCCTTCTCCGAACGGCTGGACATGACTACCAATTTATCAATGTACTACTTGAGGTCTTCGAAGGCCTTCGCCTACTCTTCGCCCCATTCTAAGTTGCCAGAGCCTTTCAGCGCCTTGAAAAATGGGAGGCACTTCTCTGCTGACTTCGAGATGAATCTGTTCAGCGAAGCCAACCTGCCTGTTAACTTCTGCACCCCCTTTCTTGTGGTAAGCGGCTTCATCCGCCTAATGGCTTCGATCTTCTCTAGGTTTGCCTCGATTCCCCTTTCGGTGATCATGCAGCCCAATAGTTTGCCTCTTCACACGCCGAAGACACATTTCTCCGGGTTCAACTTGAGGCCATGGCGACGAAGATTCACAAATGTTTCGCGAAGATCTTGGATATGATCCTCCTTCTTTTTGCTTCTTACAACCACGTCATCGACGTATGCGGAGATGTTTCTCCCCAATTGATCCCCCAATACTTTTTTGATAATTCTGTTGAAGGTGCATCCGGCATTGCGAAGGCCCTCAGGCATTCTCACGTAGCAGTATGTCCCAAAGGGGGTGGTGAAACTGGTCTTCTCTTCGTATGCCTTGTTCATGAATATCTGGTGATAACCTGAGAAACAGTCCAACATACTGAGCATCTCCAAGCAAGCTGCTGCGTCAACCAAGGTGTCAATTCTTGGTAGTGGGTATTCGTCCTTCGGGCACGCCTTGTTTAAGATTGTGAAGTCAATGCACATTCGCCACTTCCCGTTCTTATTCGGCA
This sequence comes from Panicum virgatum, assembly GCF_016808335.1. NCBI lineage: Eukaryota > Viridiplantae > Streptophyta > Magnoliopsida > Poales > Poaceae > Panicum > Panicum virgatum. Next base: position 24,255,459 of record NC_053150.1, on the reverse strand, counting down.
CCATAACAACATTTGCTAGCCACTCCAGATACTAGACTTCGCGGATGACGCCCGCGTCCAGCAATTTTTGTACTTCGGCCTGAGCCGCTTTCTGCCTTTCTTCGGACATTGTTCTTTGGCCCTGCTTTACTGGTTTCGCCTTCGGGTTCACCCTGAGCTCATGCTCGATGACTTCTCGACTGACCCCTCGCAGATCCGAAGAGGACCAAGCAAACACATCTTGATTGTTGCAGAGAAATTGTATAAGCCTGGCTTCTTCGGCTGCTTCGAGCCCTTTTCCGATGATCACCATTCGGTCGGGCACATCTTCGCACAATGGCACCTTCTTCGTGTGTTCCGCTGGGGATACCCCCCTGACTTCTATGGCTCTTCGCTGTTTGTTGCCTCATTGTCCTCATTTGGGGTTTCAATGACAAGGACATTCTTGTTTGCGGTTGATGCGTTGTCTTCGCACCTTCTTGCTTCTTCCTGGTTGCCGAAGACTGTGACAATTCCTCCGGCCGTAGGCAGCTTCATGCTTAGGTACGACTGATGGATTACTGCTGCGAATTTGACCAAGGTGTTGCGGCCGAAGATGGCGTTGTAGGGGTAGTTAATTGTAACACCCGGTTTACAAAAGGACATAAACCGAACAATCATATACGTGCCAGGATCAAGTCACACGTATATACAACAGAATGAACAGTATATCACAGCACATATCACGTAAAGAGATATAATAAAGCGAGTACGAATGTTATTTATTACATAAATGACAAAATGTCTGATACAAATATGCGGAAGCGTAAAACAGGTACGGAACTCTCGGAAGCTGGGCGCCACAGGGACGTCGACTGGGAGATGACTGCCTAGAAGTCCTCGTACTCGTGGTAGCTCCAGGTGAACTCCGCGTCGCCGGGAACTGAGCAACAGTGAGGTATCCCCAAAAAAGAACAAGAGGAAAAGAGTAGAGTAGGCAAGAGTGAGTACACAACTTGTACTCAACAAGTATAACACAAACTATGAGGCTCTAAGGTTGGCTGACTTAACTGCATTAGCTTTTAATCTTGGCAAAATTTTATTAAAGCTATTTACTACAAGTTGATGAATTACCATACCCCAGTTACATAGTAATTAATCAGAATTAATTATGAACTACTGAGAACCAAACCAAACCACCCGGGGAACCCCCCTAATCAAAGGAAGATAACCCCACTAATCAAAAGGAGGATCTGGGCCGCTCATAACCGTGAGCACGGCTAGTATACCAGTTTTACACTCTACAGAGGTTGCACATCTTTACCCACAAGTCGTGAACTACGCTAGTTGTTCATCACACTTCCGTAGGTGAGATGACTAGCAAACTCACTACGAGGCCGTTACAAAGGACCACGTTGGTAAGGTGTAACCGCTAAGGATTCAGGCTCCGCAATGATGGGGCCCACCTCGAGGGGGTACAAGATAACACAGACCAAGCCTCACAGCGCAGGGACCATTGAAGCTCACCCGCCTCTTGCCCCGTCGGTAAGTTACTCCCGAACCAAAATGACCTAATTAGTAAGCCAAGACCGTCCCATTCCAGTCTTGTGGTAGCGCTGTTGTCCCAGGTTATCGCTCTATGAACCGGTCCTTATGGAGAGTGGCCAACCAAGCACTAAGCACCGTGCTGGCCCCCTAAACCAAGTTTCTAACAAAACATATTTTAAGGATGCACAAACCACAGAGGGTCGGCTCCAGAATTAAGTTGCATAAGAATATTAAGAAATTAATTAAAAAGGACCAAGTGTGTTATGGCGCGGCACCTAGCACAACTAACCAAAATGCAACCCAAGGGATATATATAAAGGATATAAAGTGGCTAGGAAAGTGCTTATAGGCATACAGTATTAAAATGCAGTATGAAATTGTATTTAAAAGTGATAGGAATGTTCATGTTATACTTGCCTTCCTCAAAGTTCTCCTGCTACTCAAACTAATGTGAAGACGGTGGCTGCTACGGGTACTGGTACTCCTCCGAAGGATCAACGTCTACTCACGATCGTAACGCCAAAACAAGTCCAGCACATACACATACATGCAAAAAATAGCAAACACTAAGAAACAGTACAAAAAAACATAAAAATAGCAAACAAAACTAAGCTAAGACTATTCTACGTGTTACAACGATCGCGTGGATATAAAGAATACCTAAAACGGAGCTAGAACGCGAAATCTAGGCTTAAAACAAGATCTAGGGGCTAAACTGTAAGAAAAATAGAGTTTCCAGGGGTTTCTGCGCAAAAACCAGGGACTAAAACATAATTAAATCATAGCTGCAGGGGTTAGCGCGTAAAACTGCTAGGGGTGGACGGCGGCTTCTGTTTCTGGAAAACGCAGGGGCCTAAATGCTAAAAATAGGGCTTATATGGAATTACTTTTGAACTGGAAAGGACGGCGGGTTGATTTCCAGAAACTTCAGGGGCTCTTTAGCAAAACAGCCAGGCCGAAGGGGTATCTTCTAATCTGGGCCATCGGATCTGGATCGGATGGCTCAGGACGATTGGGCGCGCGGGCGGTGTCAGCGTTGTCGCCGGTGACCATCTCCGCGGCGGCACGTCGCCGGAGTGCGCTGAACTCGGTGCTCCGGGCTGGGATTCGAGCGGGGATTGGGTCAGGGAAAATCAGCGCAACACGCGTGATCCACCTGGGCCTGAAGCGGGTCTCGGCAAGGCTCTGGGCTGCGCGCGCCATGGTGGAGGCGGGTCTGTGCAGCTGGGCATCGCCGGCGTGCGAGCATTCGCGCTGCTCAGGCTCGGAATGGGTGCAAACAGGGGCTGTGCGCGTGCGCGGTGCTAAGGCAAGCCAAAACAGAATCCGCGCGTGGCTGGGCTGTGCCGTAGGAGGTCTGCCACAGCAGACTATGGCTGCGCGGCGGCGGAGCGACGGCGAACGCCGTTCCGGCCTCTACGGTCATGCTAACCTAGCGCAAAAGGACAAGGGGGCGGCTCTGGTGCTTACCGAGGGTTGGGATCACGTGGAGTTGCAGCGCAAGGTCACTGACGTCGAGGACGGGCGGTGGAGCTTAGTGCTGCGCTCGCAGACAGGGCGGTACAGGGGCGCTCCGGGCTTCGGATCCCCTCGAGTCGACGCGTGGTGGTCCTGCGATGGAGCTACGGGGGTCTGGATGGCTGGAGGAGCAACGGTGGCGAGCAATTGCCCGGAATTCTGATTACCTGCGGCGGCGGGTCTGGTGCAATCCAGGTGCGTGCAGGCACTGAATTGGAGCGTGGCCGGCTTGGGAAGTTTCCTGGGGTTGAGGCGGAGTTGCTGCGGTGGCCGGAGGTGGCTATGGGGTTGTGGTGCGGCCAATCCGCGGCGACGCAGAGGTTCTGCGCGGCGGAGCTAGGGTTTGGGGCGGTGCTAGAATGGGTGATGGGGTGCATGGGGCCGCGGGGGTGCTTTTAAAGGAGGGCGCCGGGGATCTCGGCGTGTGAGCCCGAGCGTGATCCCGGCGGAGATCGCGGGGTGACGGGCGCGGCCGTTGCGCGCGAGGAAGACGGGAGGAGGGGGATGACCGGTGGGGTCACTCGGTCAGCGACAGGAGAGGGCGCGTGCTGGGCTGCGCCGGGGAAACGGAGGGAGCGGCCGCGTGTGGGAAAGAACGGGCTGGGCTGAGGCTATGCATGTTGGGCTGCTTAGCTGGGCCGGAAAACCGGGCCGCGAGCGGAAGGAAAGGAGAGCGGGAGCGGTTTGGGCCGAGCGGCTGCTGGCTGCTGGGCTGGATTGGGTTATCCTATTTCTCTGGTTTTCCTTTCCTTTCTCTTTTCTTCTTTTTTTCAAACCAACTCAAATTAATTTGAATTCAAATGAAATTTGAATTCGAACCCTAAGCACTCAACCAAATAAAACTTATGCACCAGCACGAATGCACAAACAAGTTAAACCTAAAATAAATTTTAATTACTTGTGAAAGAAAATTAATTAAAATGCAAGGCTAAGCATATGAAACCTTAGAAAATTATATAAAGCCCATTAAATTTATTATTAAATACTGAAATTTAAATTAGGGTGTTACATTAATGTTGACCATATCGAAGGTTATTGCTTCGGTTCTCTGCGCTGCACCTTCGCCGAATGTGACATTGAGCTCTATCTTTCCAAGAGCTTCGATTCTCTTTCCTCCGTAGACAATGAGCGGATACTGTGACTTCTTCAGCGCTATTTCTGTGAACCCCATTTTGACGAAGCACTGCCACACGAGGATATCTGCGGAGCTCCCATTGTCCACCAAGATTCTCCCTACATCATTCCCTGCGAAGTGCACTGAGTTCTTGCCGATGTTTGCCGTTATGACGAGGGGGTCATTATGTGGGTAGTGCTGCAGCCGAAGGTCTGTCTGCGTGAAAGATATTGGGACATGCGACCAAGTTGTTCGGAAGCATCTGCCCTCACTGACGTGGGAAACGGTTCTAAAGTATTCTTTGCGTTGCTTCTTCGTCTCATGTACTGGTTCGTTGGATCCTCCGGAGATGGTATTGATGATGTTGACCCTGCTGCCGGAGGGTCCCTCGCTTTCTCTTTCTGGTATCTGCCCCGGTTCGAGCTTCGGAGGTGGGGGTAAAGTTGTCGGGTCGTAAGAATGTGGCGTGGAGCTCCTCGACCATGTCTGACTATAGTGCGGAGGTGGTAGCATCAGTACTGATTGTTGCGAAGGTGACGTATACGGTAGCGGATTGTAGTTGAAGACCGGGTATGACACCGACCAATTTGGCGTAGGAGCCCAAGTGGTTGCCGTCGCCGAAGACTGAGGTGGCAACTGCGAGGTATGATTGACTGGCTTTGCTGGCTGGGAATTCTGCCGGTCAAACTCTTCTTTTCTTTCAATGGCGAAGGGGCATTCATTTGTCCAATGGCCTTTGTCCTTCCCATGGAAGAAATAGAATGGAATTTTCTCTCTTCGACCGCCGCTGTCTCTTCGGCCTTTGTTGTGTCGTTCTTCGCGATAGTGACGATCATCGCGGTTGGATCTTTCTTCGTGGCGGTCCCTCTCGCCTTTTCCCCTATGATGGTGTCTGTGCTCTCGGGGGGGGGGTCTTCTTCGGACACGTTGTTCACTGTTCTTTTCTGCTTCGGCTCGTCAGCATGCCATGGTTTTGAATGGGACCTCTCGCTGCTTCGCGACTTCTTCTGCTCGTTCTTCTCCTCGAGCCTTCTCCTCTTCGCACGGTCGGATATGCAATATTCTTGCATTATCTCGAACAGCTTCGTGACTGTCTTCGGCTTGCGCCGGGATATGTACTCTCCGCATGGTCCCAGGCTGATCCCCTTCACCACCGAATCGATGATGCTCTTGTCGGCAACACTTGGTGCTCTTGCGCGAAGCTTCATGACACTCTGAAGATATTCTTGCAAGGTCATGCTTCCTTGCCATAGATCGTGAAAATCGTAAGATGTGACTTCGTCGGCCTCACGGCGCGGAAACTTGCACATAACTCGAGGCGAAGCTGCTTCCAAGACAGGATGGTTCCTGGTGGGATGTTTGCATACCAACGCTGCGCCAAGCCCTTCAATGCGAGGACGAGCGCCTTCGCTTTACACGCGGTGCCTCCTCCTGATGCTTCTATGGTGGCTTTGTATTTGAGGAGGAACTCTTCGGGGTCTGACTCCCCATCGAATTGCGGCAATATTGCTGGGTTGAGGCGATGAGGCCACTGCACCTCCTCTAGCTCTTCGGACAATGGTGATATTCTTTGATGCCTTCTTCGGTAATGCTCTTCGGCGTCTGACTCAGAGTGGTCAGAGATCTCTTCGACCAGCACGAGCTTTGGGCGGAACCTTGGTGGTTCTTGTTGCCGCGGGTTGACCCCGATCATCTCTTTCTGCGGTGGTGGTGGTGGAGGTGCCTGCAATTTCTCGAGCTGCAGCCGCTGGGCACGGAGCTTCTCCTGCATCACCTTGCAGTGAAGCTCCTCCTCCCTCAACTTGTTGTACTGCTCTTGATGTTCTGCTTCGGTGAGCATGGTCTGCTTCCCCTTCGCTTTTGTCGTCATTTATGGTTCCGAAGGTTCTACTTCCAAGACCTGCTGCTGAGACGCCGAGGTCCAGAAGGTTGACTTCAAGCTGGCCATCTGCAAGGACGTCGACGGAGACATCGTCGCTGCTAGTCCCGTTCACCTGTGTTGCTGCTGCTTCGCCCTGCGAGGGTGTTGTCATCGTCATCGTCGTCGTGTCCTCCGAAGTGGCTCCGGTGGTTCCTCTCTTCTTCGTCGCCGTCATATGGTGTATCGAACCGACGGGTGGGCGCCAAACTGTTGGTGGAGAGTGTCTCCGGGACGGACGGACACTACAACAGCAAGGGACAAGCACCCAATTCAAGTAGTAATATTCTCTCTCTCTCTATTCAATGTGTCCCATCAATGAACATTACATCAATGAACGCCTCCAATGTACAATTACTCTTTTACACCCTTACAACGGTCATATACCCGGAATATTCCCGGACGTACATGTGATTTCCATATCACAACATGGGTGCGGTACAGCTCAGAAGGGCCCACAACTCCAGGCGGCCCTCTTCGTCCTGATTGACGAAGACCATGGGGCCCACTGATTACTCCTCGTCACGACGCTTGTGTCGTCCGGTCTTCGCATGTCTTCGTCTTCCGACCCGAAGATCCACGAAGACGGGCCATCTCCGTGCTTGCTCTTGACATCGGTTTCATTGTTCCTGACATCTTGTCTGCGCGCACCTTCGGCGACCAGCCCGAAGGTGGTGTCCCCAACACTGCCCTACCGTGCCATTCAGGCTGTCGATGGCGGTGCGGAGCCATTCCGTTTCGGCCACCGACACCGCCTCGGTTTTCTTCCTCAGATTCTCAGCTTCGGCGAGCCCTTGGCGCAGCTTGGTCGCCTCGTCACGGGCACCTGTGAAGGGCAGCAAGTGCACCAAACAGGGCTCGGATCCCCAAGACCGAATCCCTACTTGAACAAAGGGAGCAAGGTAAGAGTCTTACCTTGGAGCTCCCCACGCGCTGCATCATGCTCTCGCGTCGCATCTTCGGCGGACTTGACGGTGGCGTCGAGAACCCGGACTACAGCGTCGCGTTCCTGGACCGCGACCTCGTGTTCGTGCTTGGCCACGTCGCGTTCCTACACCGCGGCGTCGCAGGCCTCTGCAACCGATTGCAGTTAGCCTCGAAGCCGTTCTGCCTCCTCCACGTCTGCCCGCGCTTGGGCGTTCGCGTCGTCGAGGGACCGACGCACGGCGATCACCTGCGACGTCGTACTCCAGGTCGCGAGCCTGTGAGCAACGGCAACATGAATTTGGGACACACGAGGAGAAGTACTAGGAGAGCAGGGGCCACGGTCTCGCGTAGCTATCTGCAGAGCTCACGCGATTGGGCAATGGCGAGCGTGACTGCGCCCCGAGCGAGCCCTCCATCGGCTGAGGTCCGCGCGGTGATAGCCCCCCGCACTAAGGACGAACCCACGAGGCGGTAGCTCGACCTAGACGGCAGCTCGGCTGACGAACTCCTTGCGCCGCGGTGTTGGGAAGCCGCTGCCTGCCCCGGTGGAGGCGGCCCATGGGCGGTCGCGGGAGCGCTAAGTGGGCTCGACACCATGCTCCCCGCGTCTGGGAACGTCGCCATAGTGGACCGCGGCGCGCTCGGCGTGTCGGCGGGAGGGGCCTCCTCCGTCCGCGATAACCAAGTGTACGGGGCCATTCCGACGGAGGCCGCCCCTCCGCTCGACGCGGTCACCACGCCTCCGGCCGTCGCATCAACCTCCACGGCGGCGGCGGCCGCGTGTTGCGGCGCCTCATACGCCGTCGATTCCGACGACGCGATGTACGCCGATGGCGTGCCCGCCAAGGACGCGTCCACCTGGGCCTGCTGCCGCTCCACCCTCACTATCTTCTGAGGCATCAGCGACAGCGGATCGAGCCTGCCCAACAGGCTGACAACAAACGGAATCGACGACAAAGTAAATCAAAGAAATCATAAGACAGGTGAAATCGCGAATCACTCACCGCGTCATGGTTGGGCGGGGCCTCTTACGAAGGGTTTCCGCCGACGGGGATCCGGCTCCGTTGCGGCGTTTCCCCAGCACCCCAACCGGAGGAACTTGGTCGTGCAGCTCCCTGGAGTCTACAGGGACGCCGATCGACGCCAACTGGGAGGCGGCCCCGCGTGCTTCCACGGAGGGAACTCGCGCACCTGTCGTAATGGTCTCCGAGATTAACGCAGTCACCGCCACAGAAGGGGGAGGCGATCGCCTCTCCTCCACAACAACGGCAGACCCACCGGAACTCCCCAGTAGTGAGAAGAGGACATTCGTCCCCACAGTGCTCGGAGGTGTCTGCGTCGCCATGTCACGCGACAATGAGGGGACGTCCGTCGTTGCCTCATTACCAGGTGTCCCCGAACATTCGGCGCCGTCTTCACCCTCCTCGTCCCGCGACAAGAACTCCTAGTCCATGCTCTCACCCCCATCATCATCGTCGCCGCCATCCTTGTCACTCCAAATAGGTTCCTCCGAGGATTTGGCCCCGCTATCGGTATCTTCGCTGGCGGCTCTGTGTTTTGCCCGGTCGGCCCGGCGTTTTTGCTAGTCGACGTGCCATTGCGCCCGGGCGTCTTTCTTCCCCTTCCTCCTCTCGGCGGCGGAGCGATTCAGCACCCGCTGGACCGCATCTTCGGGCAACGGAGCTCGAGAGCGGCGGAAGTAATATCCGTCCTGGGCGCGAGGAAAGAAGAGAAGCTTAACGTCAGCAAGAATGCCGAAACAGAGAGATGAGCACAAGAAAATCAGAAGGTAGGGCATTCTCACCAGCGGGACGAATCCTTCCATCAGACGCATCACGGGGTGGTTCGGGTCGGGATACACCGGAACCGGGTCAGGGAAAGCCTCCGTGATCCGCTGTTGAATCTCCGAATCACTGAGCGGCTCAAGTGCCAGAATTGCCCCCGCGATCAACTCGGGCGCCGCGTCAGGCACCATCTCGTCCAAAGCAAGAGCTCGCGCCATGATCGGCGCAACCCGCCTCGAATGATAGGCACCAACCACGCCCCTGCTGGTCAGGCCCCGCCGCTTCAGGAAATGGATGGCGGCGATGTAATCCGCCAACCTCTCCTCCTTCTTCTCGGGGTCGTAACCCCAGATGCGCGGCTTCTCTGCATGGATTCTGTTGGTGAACAGAGGGAGGGGAGCGTCCTCATAGTTTTTGATGTAGAACCAGGTCGCGTGCCATTTCCCATCCTCCTTAGTCAAGGCCATGGGCATATATTCATCGGCTCGAAAACTGGGGCCGTTCCCTCTGCGGAGGCGGATGCTTGCGCACCCGATCGGAACAGGCGTGAGGACGCCTCCTAACTTCGCCTTGAAGACAGAAAAAGAGAATAAATACCGGAAGAGTTGGAAAAAGGGAGGAGCGCCGAGGAAGCCTTCGCAAAGCGCGATGAAGGCAGCAATATGCTGAATCCCGTTCGGATCCAGATGCTGCAACTCCAGGTCGTAGTGATGAAGCAGACCCTGAAAGAAGGCATGCGGAGGCGAGGCGAACCCCCACTCATAGAAGCAGGCGAACGACACCACATACCCCGACGGAGGCTTGGGCTCCCGCTCACCCTCGGGCAAAATCCACTCGATCGCCTCCATGAGGTGGCACAACAGCCCTTTCGCCACAAGGCCCCTCATGTGCACAGGAGTCACGTTGGAAGGTCCCCAGAATGATATGATGACGGAGGGGCAGAAGCTCGAGGATGATAGGAGGGCACTGGGGCTCGCTGGTGATGGGAGATAGGAGCTGGGAGGTGCGCTCTTTCTACGTCTCTCCTTTTCCTCTCTCTCCCTCTCTCCCTCTCTCCGTGCTTTTACCCTTTTTCTCTTGCTCGTGAATACAGAGGAAGCGTGGGGAGAGACACGCCGCTGTCGTGTCGCGCAATAAAGAGGGTAAGTGGAGAAACGAACCACCTCCTCGACTTCCACAGGAAGAATCATTATGGCACCTCGCACGATGCGCCGAACCTGCTAGGGTAGGGACCCACGAGCCCAACAGATGCGTCCCATGGAGAGTCACGCCGAACGGCTAAAATGACCATTTCACCCTAGGTAAGTGGGGATCCGGGCCCAAACGGGCTTGGCCGGCCTAATGATGACTAAGGGTTCGAAAGCCGGCCCAGCCATGGACTCGAGGCTGCCTGAGGCACCAACTGAGTAAGAGGCAATGACGGATGGGCCCCCGGCGGTCGATACCCAGACACCCAAAAGATGATCTAGGCTTCTAGATTTGTGTCTAAGTCTTGATGAGATCCTGACCCGTGTTTTCCCTCGAAGAAAGGCAACGAGACGCTGGGGTCGGTCGAACGACCCCAGTAACTATGACGGTCGGGACACCAAGAGCTTCTGGGGTCAGTCGCAAGCCGACTCAATCTGACTCCCCCCCCACTCGCACGGGGTCGGGGCTCCACTTAGACTTGCCCGTTAGTAGCTCCATCAGCCCCGTACTTCGACCCCCGATGAAAAGTGCGGTCCGGCTCGGCCGTCCCATTTTGAGCGAAAGAAATGCATGGTAGGGTTAATCGCAATAAAGACAAAACGACCCCCGGCCGGTCGCCCAATCGAGCGGGAACCTCGGGATCGGCATCGCGTAAAGAGATCCAAAGCAGGATCGCAAGACGAGCGGGGCCCCGTACGACCCCATTGTCCGACCCTTAGGGGTTAAGCGCATGAGTTGATGCAGAACAAACACAGATAATCCGGGCCCGTGCGATAGAGGGAAGGAAAATGGCAATACTATATATATATATATATATATATATATGTTACTACGCCAATACATGAAGTCTAATAAATGGACCGTGCAGGGTCATACAGAAGCTACGAAAGTGGAGACGAAATATACGCTCTTGTCCGGGGGTCGGCAGCACGCGAGGCCGGGGTTTGCAGGGAAATGCCGGGTCTAGGGTTCATGGCCACGCCACGGACCATAGACCAGCAGTTCCTCTTCACACGGAACCGGCCGACCCAGCATCCCCCGGGGGTTTCCACCCGCCGACCAGTCGGGCGCATTCGACTAGCCGCTACCACCGCCGCTCGCCTGTCAGAGGATCTCGGCGACGATGTGGGTGGCGGCACGCCCGAAGTTGCCGGCAAGCGAGTCAAGTCCCGCCGTGGTCGTTGACGCCAGAAACCCAGGCCTCAGCTGGCGGAAATCCTGGCCAGATCTGAGTTGCGCCGCAGTTAGCGCCAGAGCGGCGCCACATCAGCATCCAGGCTCACTGCCCGCCACCTCGCGCCTGCGCCAGGTTCACGGCGCGGAGCGCCGCACGTTGGAGGGCATCAAAGCGGCTCTACAAGTCGTCGAAGCGGTGACCCGAGTCCGCGACCCTATGGCGGGCCGCGGTGAAATCCCTCTCCAGGTCTCCCGCCTTGGCGCAGGCCTCAGCAGCCTCGCCTTGCGCCCTCGTCGTCGCCTCGGAGAGGGTGGCGAGGTCGGACGTCAGGTCATCGTTGAAGGCTCGCAGCCGCCTGATCTCCATTATCGATGCCGAGAGGTGCTTGCGAGCCTCGGCAAGGTCCCACGCTAGGTCACGAATGTCCTAGCGAGGGCCCTCATCGGGGTCCACCGACAATGGAGAGGATGGCAACTGAGCTCTGGGACGGGTAGACGGCCCCGCTCCCGTCCCTAGGATAGCCAGGGCTAACAGTGCCCTAGTAGAGGACCGGGACCAGGGAGGCGAGGCATGGCCGTGACCGCCCGTGCTCCTCACACGAAGAAGTTTGTTGCCAGCCATGAGAAACAAGACTGCGAAAGATGAGGAAAGGCTCCGGCTGCAAATGGAAGGTACGCTGAAGAGGATGCAAGGCAGGAGGCGCGATTTATAGACAAGGAGGCACGATACTTCGAGCCCGGCGAAAGATCCAGAGCGTCGCGCTCCCCTCTTAACACTCCCACGCATGCGTCCCAAAGTGCACCGCGAAGACGGCTGGTGAACGCGCAGCGATGGGTTCAAGGCCCCTAATGATATGACCGTGGTGGGACCGGGCGGCCGACAGGGCTCGCCTCGGCTCTTGGCCCGTCATCATGGCGCTTCATGACTCACCAAGAGCCGCCGTGGCGGAAACAGTGAGGATTAAAAGGCGCAGTGCACGATGAAAATATAAGGTTTATTGATAAGTAAAGAATAATAATCACACAAATTACACGCAGCCAATGGCCGTTGCAGGCAAAAAAATGCAGTCACCCGTCGAGGGTGACGATTTTGCCTGTCTTGGGAGAGGTGGCAACAATATAGAAGAATGCTAGGAGGAACAACTTCCTCGCAAGCCTTCTTCTAACACCTCCTCCTACAAAGGCGTTGCGGCAGGTGAGGAAGGCGGACAGCTCAGCCGCCTCATCCGTCGGCCCACCGTGATGCCGACTGCAGGCCGTGCAAGGGTAGTTAACCGGTCCACCTAGCGCACTCGATGCCTTGGGTGCCCCGAAAACGTACCCTGGCTGTTGGATGGACGGCTGGCACGGCTCGCCAATCACCCGCCGCTCACAAGCATTCTCCTAACACAAAGACGCAGGGGGCACGGAGCCCCCTCTGGACGACGAACCAAGGAGGAAGAGCTAGTCATTCTATAAGGGAGCAATGTGGAAGACAAGACGAGTTCGATAAAGGAGAAGGCTCACCACAAGCCACTATTTATAGCAGGGAAGGGCAGAGGCTCCACTAAAAGGGGCGCAGCACCCCACAAGACGAATAGTGGCCGACCCCGAGGCACGCGCCGCAGGATGGCTGCTTAGGGGCAGGCCCCAAACGATGAGCCCTGCCCAGAGTTGAACGCAAGCCAGAGCTGGACGGGACATGCCAGCCAAGCTAACTCGTGGTACTGGCTGACATGGATAATCGATGGCTCTCAGCCTCTAAACGAGTCTCTAACTCACTCAGAGGCTCGGGGGCTACACCCACTGGGTGCGCTCGCGCGTACCCATTGGAGGATGGAGGGACGGTGATGCGTCCCGTCACTAGGCGGCCGGTCAGAATGATCCGTCCCGTCAAAACGCCAAAAGGCATCGCAATTTATTACGGCAGAATCACCCTGTGAACGAATCCCTGATTCGCTCAGAGGCTCGGGGGCTACACCCACTGGGTGCACTCGTGCGCACCCATAGGAAGAAATGGCATCAACCACGGAGTAGTCCCCTCGCATTGAACGGTCAGACCCCCGACACACCTACATTGTTAGGCGCGACAGGGGTCGGGGGCTACTGATGGGGGTAAAAGTAACAGGTACCCCCAAAACCAATGATTAAGTGATATAGGCCCTACAAGGTTAAGACAAGTGTTGGCATTTCTTAACATCGCTACTATGAGGGGTTAGTTCCACAGCCCCGTCACCATGAACGGGTTAGGTCCATAGCAACGTCGCCATGGAATGACATGCGGTATGTCTTAACGATTACAGAAGGATCCACAAGCGCACGGATATACCGTTGTAGTATTTCACCCGGAAGTATTCATGGTGTAGTTATTTATATTTTCCCAAAGAATGGCCAGGTTGTGTATAGTTGTTTACTAGTTACATAACCATAAAATTATGAGATAAGGTGCAAACTGCTAATTACACAGGGGTAAGTGATAATGAAGGATAATCATAGGTAATGTGACACACACAGAATAGCCAACTCTCATGAATAAAGAATAAACAAATACACCTAAGGTTAGCGGGAGCATAGGCAACAGATCCTAGTATACTATTCATGTTAGCAAATAAGTTATGTTAGCCACATGCTTAGAACTGCAGGTGCCGGGAAATTTGGGACATCGGGGAGAATGACCCGCACTGGTGAACATCCAGTCCCGTTTCATCTTAGCATGAACTCCTAGACGATACCGAATGTAGTGGAGTACACTAACCGAGAAGCAGATTCCCAGCAGACCGACAGGGCTGTCACCACCTACAGTCTACCCTAGTCAAACCGTGGAGCACCGTCATATCCTAGGGATCCCGCTTACCCGGGCACCATGCCCGCATATGAGGTCACTACCTTAGCACCCCCGGGTCCCCCACCCTTGGGATGGACTGGTAAGATGCTAAGGCAAGCCCGAAAGCACAACGAACCGATATCCTTACCCAGATCATCTGGTCTAAGAAAGCAACTAGTATAAATTGATAAAGCAACCGATCAAGGCTAAGCAAGCTAAGAACATAGCAAGATAACCAAGAACGAACTCTGTAGGAATAGCATAATGATAGTCGGAATACAAAGCCACACCAGAGGCCGAGGATTGCTCGCCGACCCTGAGGACGACTAGATTCGCTAAGGAGATGAAGAACTAGCCTAGCTCCACTACCCTAAGGAGTACAAGTCACAAGAGAGTGTGAGAGAGAGGCTTCCAATTGGTGTGTGTTGAGTGTCTAGAGGGAGGCCCCTTTTATAGCTTGGAGAGGTCGGTTCCTACCATCTCCTTGTATGGAAACATCATCAACCGACCTCTAGTGGATCAGATCAACCTTCCCAGCAAAATGCACCTGGACATGTGCCTGTCCAGGTTAGGCTGAACCATGGGTTTGGCCGGCCCCACTTTGTCGCCTCTGGAGACCGCCTTTCTCTGGTACACTACCTGGTGGGTCCTGATGTCAGATGGTTGGTGCCGGGGCTTGGTTGGTCAGTTTGGTCTGTCAGGTGGGCCTTTTTTGTTTGTGTTATGCGGGATGCGATCTTCTGTAGTTTCTCCTGTGTATCCTTCTTGTTTTCTTCTTATTCCAGACTTGTGCTCCTGAAAACATAAATCTTCCAAAATAACTATGGAGCTAGGTTAGTGATACAAATATGCGAGTAAGAGGTCTGGTTTTCCTTCTTTAGTGAGTATAGTTAACGGTCATATTTTGTACTTAACGACTGTCAACAACACCCCCAAGCTAGTCTTTTGCTCGTCCCGAGCAAAACTTGGCTCATGTTGTTGATCAGGAGTTGCTACTATGTTGAATTTCCAACTTATATTTAGGCACAACTGAATGCTTCTTACCTTGATTTTGAATAAGTTGTTCTTTGTTCTTACCTCTTACCTTTACTTGTGTGGGACTTATAGTTTCACCTCATCTTTGGCGGTTGAGAGTCAAAACGGTATCATACAGTGCTCATATTTCTTTCTCTTAGCTCAACCGTCAATCCAGAGGTTTTGTAAAGTTTTTCAAAAGAAATTTATAAAGTTCCTCAGATGATCTCTCGGATCGCTCAATGTGTATAATTCCTTACCAAGGCTTTTTTTTTGTACCTTTCTTACTCAACCTATCTCTAATGGCTTTGTTTGTTGAGCTGTGGGTATGGAGGTTTTGAAGGCATACTTGCTTCTCATATTTTGCTAAGTCAAAATTTGGATCCAAAGGAGAAACAAGTCATAAACCTTGATCAAGATGTGCAAGTGTGTGGATATTTTTGGTGGATGGTGTATGAACTCCTTTGTATGAACCATCTCTCTTTTCCTTTTCTTTTGGATAAGGGGCTATCTTTTTTTAATGCCTAAGCATGTGGCATACCTTCTTTGGGTATGCATCTTTTATCTCTCTTTTTTTTTGACATGCCAAAGCATGTGGCATACCTTCATTGGGTATGCATCTTTTTTTTGCATAGCCCCATATCCTTGATGTATTTTGAGAGAGAGGTGTCATACATCAACATGGAGTTTTATTTTGTGGATGGGTGGATATTTTCTTCTAGTGTAGAAGCATAGCATGTGTTGGAAACGTGTATGTGATCTTGATCATGAGAGTATGAAATGAGTCTTCACTAAGGGTCACAACAATTTGACAAAGCTCAGTGAGATAGCAAGTTGCATATGTGGAAGGTTTTTGCAATGAAAGCAACATATGGTTTTGGATAGAAATTTCATATCATCGAGGAACTTTGTTATATTGTGTTTTCAAAATTAAATACTCTGGATATCAAGCATCACATAAGATAAGATCATAGCAACTCTACTTAACCATATCATAGCTCACAACAACTTAGATTCGGATCATGCTTTTCGCTACCCACAAGTTTCAAGTTTAATGTTTGAACTTAAGCCAACGAACTCAAAACTAGGTAGAGCATAATGTTGTAACAAAGCATATGAGGGAAATTAACAGCGCAACTATTCATCATATCAACAAGGAAAACTCACACCATGCCTACTACACATATTAAAGAAATATTTTTGGTGTTTTCTAAGTTTTGCAAATTTTTATTTAGTTTTAGTCATACAAATTTTTATGGATTTTCTAGGTTTTGCAAAAATATTTTTATGGGCTTCATGCAAGATTCGGAAAGCAGTAAAGATACAAGATACAAGTTACCTCTTGCGGGGCACCTCCCCCAAGCTAGCTTCAGGCTCACTACGGCTGGTCGGGATTAAAACCCGTCCAACGGCAGTAGGCCCTCCACTCCTCCTTACGCTGCAGCTACATCAGATCCATGTCGTGGAGTCTTTCGCCAGTGTGACGCTGCCATGCTTGGGATGTCTCGATGTGTTGGTGCAGCATATCTTGAATGTTGTCACTTTGCACCCGCAGCTCGCCTAGTTGCTGGGTGATGGTGCCGAACCCTTGGGATGAGGCCGTCCATTTAGTGAGGCTTGGGGCTCTGCTGGAGCTGGAACTGGTGGACCGGCGGCTTGATGCCAGCCGTTCCCACTCCTCAGCGCTAGCGCTGTGCCAAGATGAACCACCTGCCTCATGTTGATATGAGTGTTATGGCTGCTGAGGCGGTGGTGTCGGTGCTGCTTCCCTTCTGATCCTGCTTCTTGTCATCCTGCCAAGCAAACCAAAAAAGCTATGTCTACGGCCCCCTTCTCATGGAATGAGAGGAATGGTTAGCAAATGGCAATTATAAAAATGGAACTCCGCATTGGGCAGCAGAATCTCATTTGTATAGCCCAAGAAAAATAAAATCAAAGAGTCATCTGGGCCTTTCTTGAATGTGTGACCAATAATCAAACAGGCCTCGTCGATATATGTACGGTCGCCCTCAATGAAAGGATTGAAATTCCCCTCTAAGGCACCAATACGTGTAGCGAAACAAGTAATCAAAGAAGTGCATCAATAGGACCCGTCATCTTGAAATTTGAAAGCCATTGCTTAACCAAAACTTGCGCGAAGGAGATTTTGATCTTGTTGACCATGGCATATAGTATGAGCAACTCATCGTTGCGCATGGGGACATCATCTGTTGGAAAGAGAGTGATGGCTAACCATTTGTGCATCAACTAAAGAGTTGGATTATGAATGTCGCTGCACCGAGGTACAAAGTTGCCATGGAGGACTTGACCCGAAATCTGACCCCAAAACTCGTGACGATTAAAACCGCGGCAAGCTTGCTCAAGAGAAATTGGCCAGCATTTATTGAAATCGAGGTGGCCGGCAAAAGTTTTCCAAGAAAGCAAATACTCTTTCCCAAAAAGTCAAAAATAAACCCTATTTTCCACCTCCCGAAGAGTGCAAAGAATTGGATGGTGAGGAGTCGAGAACCATACTCCTCAACGGGAACGAAGTTATCCCATCCAATTGCATGCCAAACATTAGCGAAGTGTTCGTACATACCTATTTTGATGAGGAGTTCCGGATCAAAGGCTCGGGTGGATGAAGTTTTGGTTCTTGAGGATGGCGCAGCCCTGTCGTTCACGATCATCTCGCAAGTCGAGGTAGGGAGCGTCTTCTTCGTCAATTTCTATGGCCACAGCTTGCAGTTCGGCTTGCATCTCTTCGTGTTGTTATTCTTCTTCGTTGTCCATCGTTCTTGGTGTAGGCATCGGTTCGGGAGTGTGCGAGCTCGAGCCACCTCGAGAACGAGATGAACTTCCACCCGTCATCTTATTGAATGCGCCGGAAACCTTCTGCCCTATGCCTTTCATGATGGAACAAAACAAACACATACAACTCGAAAATGGGTTATGTTAGTGAAATCAAAATGAATGTTCTTACCCGTGAGTTGTTCCTTCTTTTCTTGCAGCAAAGAAATGAGAGGGAGAGGTTTCTTGTGATCAAGTTTGAGCAAAAATCCAATAAAAACCCGAGAGCAAAGAGAGAGTTTGAGAGGGAGTGAGTGAATGAGAGTTGAGTGTGAGAGCACAACACCCACCTCCCGGCCTCTATTTAAAGAGAGAATGGTCGGGCACCGTTGTAAGAGGCAAGCCTCAACGGCTAGTGACCGTTGGAGAAGGGTGGGCCCACTAGCCATTGGCAAGGGGCCGGCCGAACCTAGGTGGCCCACCCTGCTGACAGCCAGGGCCCACTGCCTCTCTAACAGTCATATGCATTTTGAACTTTGGTGCCAGCCAAACTTTGCTTCAAAAGATATTCAGAATTATTTTTCAAAGTATTTTGATGCTCAGAAATATTTTTGGATTTTTGTAAAAAGCTGAAAAAGTGCTAGAGATGATTCTAGCATGCAAGGTTGTTTTTGAAAATTCAAATATGCAGTGGGAAAAACCAAAAAGTTGAGAAAAGCAAAATGGTGGAAAATAAACATGAGATACGTATCGATTTACCTTCAGCAAGGGCTCATCGTTTTGAGTCTGACAAGTGGGACATTTATCCTGCTTTTGTTACCATTGTTCATCCCGTCCTAGAGAAGTGGATGAGGACGAACTCATAACCTTCCTCCACACATTCTTTGACCGTCTTCTTTTTGATCGTGTGGTTGTAGGTTCCTCAGGCTGAGGTTTTTGTGAACCCTAGAGTGGGCTCCTGTCGTGAGCCTGCTGGATCACAAACCTCTGCTCTTTTCTGTAAAGGAATTTAAAGAATATATTGTCGACCCCGATGCAGAACTGGATTTCTCCAGCCCCAACATCGATCCTTGCTCTGATGTCGTTTAGGAAGGGTCATCCAAGAATGAGATCTAAGCCCAGGTCCCCCTCCATGTCAAGGACGATGAAATCGGCGAGGATGAATCAGTTCTTGACTCGTACATATATGTTTTCAACTATCCCTTGGGGCTATTGAACGGTGGAATCTGCAAGCTGTACTAGCATACGGGTCTGGGAAAGAGTAGGGTATTGTAATTGTTCAAAGATTACCTTGGGCATGATGTTTATGCTTGACCCAAGGTCACAGAGGGCCCGTTTGTAGAATTGATCAAAGATGGAACAGCTAATCATAGGCACCCCTGGATCTCCATGTAGTTTTGCTATCAGTCCTCCCCACGCATTCATCCTTGGGTGCGTGGTTCTTCCTACATGGTTAGTATGTGGTGTACGCCGGAAGGAACTATCCCATCCGGTGGACACCATGTTTGCAGTTTCCATGGGAGACTCGGGTTGCCTAGGAATCTTCCCGGACTCAGAAGCAGGAATTGTAGCAGCGATTTGAGCTAATTTGGTTTCTATCATTTAGTTGAAACTTAGTTGATTTTTAAGAGCAGAAGAAAGAGTTTCAACTTTAGCATTTATATTTTCCAAAACTTTGTCGTTGGCAGCAAGCTTTTTATTTAAAGATTCATTTATTTTAGCTTGGCCAAAGACCAGATCTCTCAAGGAGGGTTGATTTGAATTGAAATTTGAATTGAAATTAGAGTTGAAGTTGTTACCTCCTCCTTGGAATGGTGGGCGTGCTTGGCCGCACCCTTGACCTCCTTGTGGACGATTCCCGTTGTTGTTGTTGTTGTTGTTGTTGTTGTTGTTCATGTATGCCACTTCTTCACGGGTCTCGGGGCAGTCATTCGCCGAGTGTCCACCGTCACCACAGACCTCACACATTGAGTATGATTTTATGGCTTGGGCGTAGTTATTTATGTGTTTCTTGAATTCTGCCCTTTTGTGCAGATGTTTGAGTAGGAGGTCCATCTTGGCGATGAGCATATCCGTTTCTTTGACGGTATGCATTCCGCCTTTGGTCCTGGGCCGGGAACGTTCCTTGTTCCAGCCCTGGTTGGAGACCATTTTTTCAATTAAGGCCGTAGCCTTGGCAATCGTGAGGTCTAGATAGGCTCCTTTAGTAGCAGCATCCAGATGGGCTCTTGATGTGGTCGTTAACCCATTGTAGAAGCTTTGGAGTACGAGCCACTCGTCCATCCCTTGATGAGTATAGACGAGTATGTACTCTTGGAGTCTCTCCCAAGCTTCTGGGATGGATTCCATCCTGTCTGTTGGAAACTTGATATTCTTCCACGTAGGGCATTTGTTTTGCCCAACGAGAAGAACTTAGTGAGGAACGTCGTGGAACATTTGACCCATGTGCTGACGGCTTCCTTGTTCTGATAAAACCACTGTTTTGCTTTCCCCAGAAGGGAGAAAGGAAATAGGCGGAGCCTGAAGGCATCAGCAGCAACACCCCGTATGGTTACGGTCTTGTAGAGCTCCAGGAAGTTCTGGAGATGGGCGTTCGTGCCCTCATTTGGCTTGCCACAGAATGGGCTAGCTTGCACCATGTTTATGAGGCTGGACTTCAGCTCAAAGTTCACGTCCCCAACATCAACATTGGGTCCAATTGCCACATTGGCAGCTGAGGGGACAGAGAAGTCGCGGAGAGTCTTCTCAGCCATGGGTTCGGTTGTTGTCATTTGTGCTTGAAAAGTTGGTTTGCTTGTCGACTGCGAGAGCGGAGGAGGGACGATGCGAGGTCGGGCCCTTCTCACGAGCTTCTCGGGATTTTCAACAAAGTTTGTCGGCAAGGAGAAACCAGACATACACTATCCTGTTTTCATCCAATCAGGAGAAAACAAATAGAGAACACATTAGCTTGTATAAGCAGTAGCTACATCTTATTCATATTACCAGGTTTATGTGCTAGTAAAATCTTTACACCTAGTTCCATCCCCAGCAACGGTGCCAAAAATACTTGTTGGCATTTCTTAACGTCGGTACTAGGAGGGGTTCGTTCCCAGCAACGCCACCACGGAATGCCGGGTTGGTCGTTCCACAGCCCCATCGCCATGAATGGGTTACGTCCATAGCAACGTCGCCATGGAACGATGTGCGGTATGTCTTAGTGATTACAGAAGGATCCGCAAGCGCACTGATATACCATTGTAACATTTCACCCGAAAGTATTCAGAGTATCGTTATTTATATTTTCCCAAGGGAGGCGAGGTTATGTAAAGATGTTTACTAGTTACATAACCATGACATTATGAGGTAAGGTGTAAACTGCTGATTATACAGGGGTAAGTGATAATAAAGGATAATTATAGGTAATGTGACACACACACAACAGCCAACTCTCATGAATAAAGAATAAACAAATACACTTAAGGTTAGCGGGAGCATAGGCAACAGATCTTAGTATACTAGTCATGTTAGCAAACAAGTTATCTTAGCCACATGCTTAGAACTGCAAGTGCCGGGAAATTAGGGACATCGGGGAGAATGACCCACACTGGAGAAAATCAAGTCCCGTTTCATGTTTGCATGAATTCCTACACGATACCCGAACGTCGAGGAGTACACTAACCGAGAAGCAGCTTCCTAGTGGACCGACATGTAGGAATATGGGGTGGCAAAAACAAAAATTTACTACCACATAAACCAGGATTACTACAGTTATATATCACGGGATTACCACTAGACACGCGGTTGCGGAAATTCTGTAGTGCGTCGGTGTAGTGCAGATGGAAGCCGGTAGTGCAGTTGCGTGAACCACCTCACAAATGGCTCATCCTTGTGCAGCAAGCGCAGCACCTCCGCGAAGTCCACACATACGGGAAGAAGCGTCGGACTCCGGATTGCTAGATCCGCGAGAACAACTAGGGCTTGATGCACGGAAGAGATGGCGGCGATCAGCAAGGGGACTAGGGTTAGGTGGATGGTGCCCCCCCTTTGCTTATATAGGCCTGGTGGGCGCCCCCTAGATGGGCTCTAGTGGGCCCCACCTTGGGCGCCCTAGGTGGGCTGCCCTTGCCCCCACCTTGGGCGCCCCCTTTTGGTGGGTTGCTATGGGCCCCACCAAGGGTCCAACCTTATGGGCCTGTCAAGGCCCATTAGTGCATCAAAGCTCAGTCTAATTTGGATCTCATCCTCATTAGGCTTCTGGCCCTTAAGTGTGTGACACTATAGGCTCACGCGTGAATAGACACGGCCCAGTACTCCTACTCGCCAATAGTTGATAGCGGTCTCTAGCAAGACAGTGTCAACTCCTAAGCACGCACCGAATCATATCTGTCGAGCCGTCACAATCTTATACATGTTGTTCCCTTTGCCTCACGATATTTGGTCTAGCTTGAAGCACCACTCTTTCTCGATCCTGTGATTCGGAATCCTTGGTTAACTCTTATCCCTAGCTTGACCATGCATTTCCTGATCCAAATCACTCGAGGGACCCAGAGATATCTCTCTCTTGTAGAGAGGGGCAAATCCCATATTGATCTACTATGTCTCACAGCATGCTTCTTGACAGACCCGAAAGCCACCTTTATAATTACCCAGTTACGGTGTAGCATTTGATGGCTCCTAAGTAAGACGGTTCACATCTTGAGTACATACGACAATCTCATGTCTTAGGATACAGCGTACATATTGTGTAATGAGAAGTCATCATCTCGTGTTGGGTCAGTTCTGTCTCATGTCTCACATGAACCCACATTATTAGTTTGACATCCCCATGTCCATGACTTGTGAAACATAGTCAATTAACTAATACATGTGCTAGTGTAATATTCATGTGTGTCCTCATGTGAACTCCGACTAGGAACACTTTAGAATATTCATACAAGTAAAGAGTTTCACAAATACTTCACATAAGCATTAATCAATACAAGTTGTCATCCATGAATATTCAAGGAACACTTTATTAATCATGAATACAAGGAAATATGATTGTCTCTAGGGCATATTTCCAACAGTCTCCCACTTGCACTAGAGTCAATCTAGAATATATCTAATACCCATTGCTCTTGTGTGCCTCTCATGCTTGGGCTGTGAAAGGGGTTTTGTCAACAGATCTGAAATGTTCAGGTCTGTGTGTATTTTGCATATCTTGATCTCACCAGAATCGATGAACTTTCGAATGAGATGAAATCACCGCATAACGTGTTTGACCTTCTGGTGATTCCTCGGCTCCTTGGCTTGCGCAATAGCTCCACTGTTGTCACAGTAGAGATCCAGTGGGCTAGAGGCATTAGGGAACACACCAAGCTCAATAAGGAACTTCCTTATCCAAACACCTTCCTTCGCAGCTTCCGAAGCTGCGATGTACTCGGCTTCTGTTGTAGAATCGGCCACCGTGTCCTACTTGGAACTCTTCCAGCTAACCGCACCACCATTTACTTTGAACACGAAACCGGACTGAGACTTTGAATCGTCTTTGTCGGTTTGGAAGCTAGCATCAGTGTAACCAGTTACAACGAGCTCCTCCTCACCTCCATAGACTAGAAACACATCCTTAGTTCTTCTCAAGTACTTGAGGATGTTTTTCACAGCTGTCCAGTGATTCTCACCTGGATCTGACTGGTACCTGCTTGTAACACTTAGAGCATAAGAAACATCTAGGCGTGTACTTA
Organism: Panicum virgatum; assembly: GCF_016808335.1. NCBI lineage: Eukaryota > Viridiplantae > Streptophyta > Magnoliopsida > Poales > Poaceae > Panicum > Panicum virgatum. Next base: position 24,232,037 of record NC_053150.1, on the reverse strand, counting down.
TCATTGCATACATGATAGATCCAATTGCCGAGGCATATGGAACTTTGCTCATGCGCTCTCGCTCATCAGTCGTCGTAGGACACTGAGTCTTGCTAAGATGTATGCCATGAGACATAGGCAAGAACTCTTTCTTTGCCTCTTCCATGTTGAATCGCTTCAACACTTTGTCAATGTAAGTATCTTGGCCTAATCCTATAAGCCTCTTTGATCTATCTCTATAGATCTTGATGCCCAGTATGTATGCTGCTTCTCCTAAATCCTTCATCGAAAAACTATTTTTCAGTGAAGTCTTTATGGACTCAAGCATAGGAATATTATTTCCAATCAGCAGTATGTCATCTACATACAGGATTAGAAATGCAAAAGAGCTCACACTTTCCTTCTTGTAAACACAAGCTTCTTCTTCGTTTTTAATGAAGCCAAACCCTTCGACTACTTCATCAAAATGAATATTCCAACTCCGAGATACTTGCTTCAATCCATAAAGGGATTTTTGAAGCTTGCATATCTTTCCATCATTGGTCAGATCGACAAAACCCTCGGGCTGCATCATATACACGTCCTCGGTCAGATTTCCATTAAGGAAAGCTGTTTTGACATCCATCTGCCATATTTCATAATCAAAATATGCAGCAATAGCTAGAATAATCCGAACAGATTTAAGCATCGCTACGGGCGAGAAAGTCTCGTCGTAGTCAACTCTATGAAGCAATAGCTAGAATAATCCGAACAGATTTAAGCAATAGCTAGAATAAACCTTTTGCGGCAAGTCGAGCTTTATAGATGTGAACATTTACATCCATATCTTTCTTCTTCTTATAGATCCATTTGCACTCTATGGTTCTGTCACCATCAGGCGGGTCTATCAAGTTCCAAACTTGATTTTCCTTCATGGATTCTATTTCGGATTTCATGGCATCTTGCCATCTCTCAAAGTCAGGGTCTGCCATCGCCTCTGCATATGTCGTAGGCTCATCATTGTCTAACAATAATAATTCTCGTGCTGCGTGGAGCTTTGCTGTTGGCGTTTCTTATGCCTGATAGAATAGATATTTTTCAAGCGCACAGAATCACCGCTGTAGCACTTCACCTTGGAGTTTTCCAGGGTATCATATTTTTCCTCAGGGAAGCACTATGGTAAAGATTATCGTAAATCGAGTGATAACCGTACTAGCTTAATCGTCCGACGAACTAGACAGGGGTAAGCCAGATAGGTTAGTGAGATAAATGGCCAGACAATGACCGAGTGACACACGGAGATTCAATTCATTGGAGAGGTAGCAGCTGGGAGGACAACGAGTGAGATAAGACTCCTGATACACTTCTGAACTATCGAGCTAGCCTCTCTAGATCAGACTAAACATCTAACTAGTTCTCGGGAAATCAGAGCTTACTTCGGCGGCTTGAAGAGGAAGGACTTCAGAAAGGGATGAGAGGGGAGTCCAACGGCAACCTGCACTACTGCTATTAAAACACCCGAACGTGGTGGACTACAAAGGACGGATAGGGCTGTCACCACCTACCGACTACCACAATAGTTCCGTGGGGTGGACCACACTTTCTAGCTAACACTAAGGTCAGACACCACGTCTGCACTCGGTGTTAGGATTTCTCTCGAGGCCTTCAAGAGAAATCCCCCTCAACCTAGAGCACTAACTTGAGATACTCTAGTCCGGGCGAGAAAACCCGTAAGATAAGTTCCCGATTACTAAGAAAGATAACTTAGTCTAAGCTAAAGGAAAACTTCCGCGCTCAAGCTGAACACTCAGACTCGAGTAAATAAAAGACAGCGGAAAGTAAAACTGACTCAGAAAAGTAAAGAAGATAACTTATATTGATAATATCAAAAGAAAGATACAAGAGCTATACCAGACTTCCAACGACTCCGGAATCCCGAGCAAGCTCGACTCGACTCTAACTCCCAAGCTACTAACCTACTCTAGAAAGTATAAATGAAAAGAGAAGAGCTCCAATGGTGTGTGTTGAAGTGATGGATGGTGCTTCTATTTATAGCCCTTCCAAGGTCGGTATTTGGCAGTTAATCCCCATAGCGTCAGTTGTAAGCAGGTAAGGTCAGTGTGCTTGTCTTCCACGTGAAGCCGGGGCATGAGACACTGCAAAGTGGGGCAGGCCAGCCTCCCCTAGGCCGGTTTCCTCTGCGTTTTGATGAATTGCCTCGGTGGTGAATCACGGCCCTGGACCTTAGTTGGTACTGAGTTGTGGCCCTTTTGTTCTTTGTGCAAGCCTTCCGATCCATCCAATCAAACAAAGCGCTAACCCTCGACTCAGGGCATTATGATCATGTCACATTGCCTCTGGTTCGAAGTCGGGACCATGTTTTTGGAGGTGCCAGGCCGGCCGGCCTAGGAGAGGCCGCCCGGCCTGGGATTTTGCCTATTTCTGTCCATTTTTGGTACACCTACTCCTAGAATCAAAACTCATCCAAAACTTATGGAACTCGTTAGAAATAAATAAAATATGAATGGAATATAGTGTAAAGCTCATGTTATTCTCGAGAAGTTGACGGCTAGAATGTGAATTTATGGCCGTCAACACCCCCCACGCTTAAACTTTTGCTCGTCCTCGAACAAAGCTTAAACTGAGGCTCGGTGGATCAGGAGTTGCATCAATGTTTACTGTAACACCCGGTTTATAAAAGAACATAAACCGAGCAATCATATACGTGCCAGGATCAAGTCACACGTATATACAACAGAATGAACAGTATATCATAGCACATATCACGTAAAAAGATATAATAAATCGAAATACGAATGTTATTTATTACATTAATGACAAAATGTCTGATACAGCGGAAGCGAAGTACAAAATACGAAAAAGCTCTCCGAAGCTGAAGCAGGGCGCCACAGGGACGTCGACTGGGAGACGAAGCACCTAGAAGTCCTCGTAGTCCTGGTAGCGCTGGACGAACTCCCTCGCGTCGGCAGGAACTGAGCAGCAGTAGCGTAGCCAAGAGGAAAAAGTAGAGAAGAGGCAAGAGTGAGTACACAACTTGTACTCAACAAGTATAACACAAACTATGAGGCTCTAGGCTGGCTGACTCAACTGCATTAGCTTTTAAGTGTTGGCAAAATTTTATTAAAACTATTTACTACGAGTTGATGAATTACCATTAACCCAGTTACATAGTTATTAATCAGAATTAATTAAGAAACTACTGAGAACCAAACCGAAACCAAGCCACCAAGGTAACCCCGAGAAGCACCTCCCTCGTCGGAAGGAGATAACTTCACTAATCAAAAGGAGGATCTGGGCCGCTCATAACCGTGAGCACGGCTAGTATACCAGTTTTACACTCTGCAGAGGTTGCACATCTTTACCCACAAGTCGTGAGCTACGCCAGTTGTTCATCACACTTCCTTAGGTGAGATGGCCAGCGACTCACTACGAGGCCTTTAAAAAGAATCTCGTTGGTAAGGCGTAACCGCGAGAGTTAGGTCGGCGACGATGGGGCCCACCTCCGGGGGTACAAGCACAGGAGCGCAATCCAAGCACAGACCAAGCCGGAGGAGCAGGGACCATTGAAGCTTACTACTCTTGCCCCGCAGGTAAGTTACTCCAAACCAAAAAGATCTAGTTATTACGCCAAGTCTATCCCATTCTAGCCTTGTGGTAGCGCTGTTGTCCCAGGTTGTCGCTCTATGAACCGGTCCTTATGGAGAGTGGCCAACCAGGCAGTAAGCACCGTGCTGGCCCCCTAAACCATGTTTCTAAAAAAACATCTTTTAACGAGAAGTGAGCCACTCAAGCCACACCGAGTGCCACTCTCAGAATTAAGTTCAAGTAAAACATTAATCAATTTAATTAAAAAGGACCAGAGTGTGTTATAGCGCAGCAACCTAGCACATCTAACCAAAATGCAACCCAAAGGTATATATAAAGGATATAAACTGGCTAGGAAATCCTTAAAGGCATACAGTATTAAAATGCAGTATGAAATTGTAATTAAAAGTGATAGGTTGTTCATGTTATACTTGCCTTCCTCGTACTGCTCTGGCTGCTGCTCAAAGTGCTCGGAAGAAGGCTGCTCCTGGTACTGGTACTGGGGCTCCTCAACTGGATCAACGTCTACTCACGAACACATGGCCAAAACAATGCACAGGAATAAGCATACAAGCAAACACTAACAAAAACTAAGAAACAATACATCAATACATAGAAACAGCGCACAAAACTACTCTAGAACCATTCTACGCGTTACAACGATCGCGTGGATATAAAGAACGCTAAAATCGGAGCTAAAACGCATAAACTAGGCCTAAAAACAAGGTTCAGGGGCTTATTTGTAAGAAAACTGAAGTTCCAGGGGCTTTTCTGCTAAAACCGAGGACTAAAACGCAATTACTGAAAAGATCCAGGGGCTAACACGCAAAAGGACTAAGCCTGGACGGCGGTTTCAAAACTGGGAAAACCCAGGGGCTAAAACGTTAAAACTAGGACCTCTACGTAATTATTTTTCAAAAGGGCTGGACTGCGGGTTGATTTCAACAGAACCGGGGGTCTCTTTAGCAAAAGGGGCGGGCCGAACCGGTATCTTCGGATCTGATCCGTTGGATCGAGATCCGGCGGATTAGATCGAACCGGTACGCGATCTAATCACGTCCGTCCGCGACGGATCGTGCGGTCCAGGGAGATTGGGCGCGCAGGGGCGGCGGCGCGATACCGCCGGCGAGGAATCCCGCGGCGGCGCTCGTCGGGGGCTCACCGGAGCTAGCAATTCCGGCACTCCGGGGGTCATTTCGACCCGGGTCTGGGTCGGGAAAGTTCGTTGCGCGATGCGTGAACCACCTAGGGCATCAACTGGGCTTGGCGGGGCTCGAGGGGGTGTGCTCGCCGGCGATGGCGGCTCTGCGGCGCAGGGCTTGCCGGCGAGAGGCGTGAAGGCCACTCTTGGCGCGGGTTGTGGTGCAAAGAGGGTGCTCGCGCGCGTGCGGGGTCAGGGCGAGCCCAAGCCAGGGACACGCGGGACTGGGGTGGTCTGCAGAAGGCCCGCCACGGCGGAGCAAAGTCGTGCGCGGCGGCTGAGCGCCGGCGCACTGTGTCCCGGCTGTAGGAGTGGCCTAAGGGCTAAGAAAACTAGCCTAAAAGGGAGAGGGGGTCTGGGCGGTGCTCACCGTGGGCCTGGATCGGGCGAGGGAGCGGCGTAGGGTGGCCGGCGACGAGGACCGGCGGCGAGGTCGTTACGGGCTCGTGGAGGAGGAGAAGCGGAGGGTCTTCGGGCGTCCCAGGCTTCACGGATCGGTGCGCGGGGTTCCTGCGGAGAGGTTACAGGGGTCAGTGCGGCCTGTGGCTCGCCGGCGGCTAGGAAAACAAGCGAGCGGCGCGTCTTACCGGCGGCGACTCTCCGGGCAGAAATCAACGGCGAGAGGGCTGATTTCGGGGCTTGGGCAGCGGCGGCGGCGTGGATGGGATGCGCAGGGGTGCGGGGTGGGGTTAAGAAGGGCAGGGCCGAGAATCTCGGCGTGCGCGCCCGCGGGGAAAGGATCGCCGGGATTGTGGCCGGGGATTTCGGCCAGGGGGCGGGGTTGTTGCGCTGCGGCAGGGGTGGAGCTGGCAGGCGGGACCCACTGGTCAGCGGGCGGCGCGCGCGGTGCGGGCGAAGTCAGGGGGGACGCGGGGCGAGCGTCGCGCGGCGAGGCAGGCCGGGCGCGGGAAGAGCTGGGCTGCGGGGAGCGGGCGGAGGCAGGCCGCGGCTGGCAGGCCGGGTCGCGAGCTGGGCCGAGCGGGGAGGTGGCGTAGCGGGCCGGGCGCAAGTGAGAAGGGAAAAGGAGGCCGGGCCGCTACTGGGTTGGGTTTTGGGTTTCGGGTTGGGCTGGGTTTTTCTATTTTTCCTTTCTATTTCTATTTCTCTCATTTCTTAATCTAATTCAAACAAAGTTTGAATTCAAATTTGAATTTGAATTCAAACCACACTCAAATAAAATTATGCACCAGCATGAATGCAACAAAAATTTAAACCTATGATAAATTTTAATTAATTAAGGAACAAAAATTAGATTAAATGCCAACTAAACACAATAAACCTTAGAAAATTATCTAAAGCCAATTAAATTTATTGATAAATGCTGAAATTTAAATTAGGGTGTTACATTTACCCTCTTGCCGGTACCTTGTGCACAGCATATTACTCTTCCCGTCTGTACTTATGAAAAGTTGGCTCATACCTAAGGTTCTGGAAGATGGGGCGTATTCGTTTTTCATCCTTCAGTCTTGGGCGGTTGTTGGACTGAACAACCTTCACCGGAATTTTCCCTGCTACCTGTTCAGGTTCCCAGCTCGGATTTTTATAAGAATTTTTCAAAAGAGGTTCAGGTTTCCCAATGGTACTCTCGAGTCTCTCAAAGTGTATGATCCTCACCTATGGTCGAGATATCTGACCATGTTCTTCCTATCTCTAAAGCTGATATGTGGAGTTTATAGGAAGATGGTTGCATACCTTGGTTACCTGTATTGCTCAGCCGAAGGGTGATCCATACCGGGGTCGGTACTTAGCCAAATTCAGGTCTCATGGAACATGGGATATTTGGAGGGTATGAAGGAATGAAATGGATGGCTTCCATTTTATTTGAACTCCATAATTTGCAACTCTTTGGAATGGAGAGTGGGCTTCTCCTTTCTCTCTCTCTCTCTCTCTCTCTCTTAAGAAGATAACTCCACTCTCCCTTGCTGATATAACTTGAATTCTTTGGAGTTTTGATCAGGAAGCTCTTGTGGAATGAACGGAGGTATTGGGATTGTGATTGCGATTGCGGAGGAGTATGGCTGGAAGAAGTGGATATCAATACCCGAAATGGGTGACTGACAGGCCAGACATGCTTGGGCTTGCAAATGGTGGATTTATGTGGGATGAAGACCTGTACATGGCAAGTACCATTCCCGAAGTGGACGCACCATTCGACAAAGCTCAAAGTAACTTCAGATAGCTCAAACGGTTTATGCAATATAAGGCTCTGGAGGGGTTATTTTAACCATGGGAAACCTTTACCAAAATTTTAAATTTTAAAAGAACTCCGAGGGGTCCCCTACTAGAGCAAGAAGTTTAAATTCCGGTTTGGGCTATCTCAAATCCCGCAACAACTTAGACTTCAGAAATTAAACTCATGCCTCCATGCAACCAGATTTTTCAGTGGAACTAATATGTGCCAACTAGTTCAGGTACTAGGAGAGTAAAAAGCTGTAAACGAGGCACATACAGGGTTTAAACAGAGCAACTATTCATCATTTCCAAAGTAAGAGCTTAGACGGATTTCCACTCATATAAATTTTATTCAAAGCATGGAAATATTTTTTTGGGATTTTTGTTATGAGATTATTTATTTATTACTACTACTAATTGTTTTTTGGCATGGCTACTAAACAGAAAGAATGGGTGCGATGACTTACCTGGCAGTGTGATCCCCCCAAGCTTCGATGAAGCTCAGTCCTCCTCATCGGAGTCTTGCGCTCCCTCGTCAGGGTCCTCCTCATCATCATCCTTGTCCTCCTCATTGTCGTCGTTGTTCTCCTCCTCGTCGTCGTTGTTCTCCTGTTCGGGAGGCTGGTACGGCTGGTATGGCTGGGACTGCTGATAGTCCAGCCCAAGCTGGATGAAGATGTTCGAGACGTCGTACTGCAAAGCGGAGGTCAACCCCCAGCTCTCCTGAGTGAGCTAGGTGTTGTGTGCCATCATGTCCTGCATCTGCTGCTGCTGTGTACCAAGGGTGCTGATGCGGTTCGAAAGGCCCGTGATGCTCCGAATAATCGGGTCCTCCTAGTTGAAGCATGCCAATGATGAGGGACCCACCTGTGGACCATAAGAAGGATGCATACATGTAGGGTAGTACGGTCCTTGTCCACCGGCGAATCCGCTGCCGCCGGCCTGATACGGGTCATAGTTGTAATGCTCGTACGCCTCCTAGAAGCTCATGTTCTGCTTGGACGACCCTGGTTGTGCCGAGGCATGAACTGGGGGTGTCCGTCGTGATGGACCTGCTTCGGCCTGTTCGCGCCGGGTCCTGCTCCTTGTCTGTGGACCTGCAACACTCTGTCGTGCAGGTTCTCTTTTCTCCATCTGCAATGTTAGACTTTTCACCGAGTAGAGAGAGAGTCTCCGGCATGGAAGCTCGATCTCCCTATCATACCCAGGGTAACACATAAAGAGAGAATTTTTTGGCCCTTCTCGTATCATGTGACCTTGCACAAAATGCTCAAGACCAACCTCGTATATGTACGCCTCCGTCTCGGGCAAGAAAGTGACTTCGGCGCCATCCATCGCTTTGACATACCTCACCACACGAGTGACCAGTGGGGTTATGTCGTTGGGGCTTTTACCCGTAATCATTTTCTACCAATGAGCAAGCATGCTCCGGATGGGCGAAAAGCAAATCTTGTTCGCCATAATGTACAGACACTGCAGCTCAGGCAAGCTGTAGAGGCAAAGATCTGTGCGAGAGTGCACAACCATGGCGAGCCACTTGGCAAGAAACCTCATAGTAGGATTATGAATGGAGACTATGCTGTTCTTGCTACTCACGGATTCATTAGAAATTTCACTCCACCAAGAGCTACGGTCATATTGATAGTGCTCAATAAGTGTGTTGGGGTCTAAGATGCATCTTTTATTAAAGCCCAAAGAAACACTAAATTGTTGGAGGGTCATCTCAAATTGTTCGTTAAAGAACCGAAACTAAACTTTAGTTTCAGTGCTGGTTTCTTCAATGGTAAGAGACATAAGGAATTCCATGGTTAGGAGATGCGAACCTGGCTCGACGATGTCGGCAAAGTTCTCCCATCTGACGGCAGTGAAAGCTTGGTTCATGTCTTGCAAGAGTCCCGTCATGATGAGGAAGAGGGTTTCGAACCTCTTGTCATGGCATATGTTTGCCTCTTTAGCAGCTCGAGTGCTTGCCGCTCGTAGTCGTTCTTGAAGATGATTTGTTCAACCATCGTCAGGATCCTGATGCGGAAACCGCTTCGTGGAACTGTAGGAATTGCTTCTTCTTCCCGGGATGCGTGTGAGCGGTGACCGGAGTCGACCGGCATGCTATCCCGAGAAGAAGATGAACTCTGCGAGCTTCTCGATCTTCTCGAGAGAACCTTCTTGACCTTCTCCTTGGCTCGAGTTATCATGGTGCCTGCAAAAGGTTAGTACAAGCAATACCCTAAGGAGACAAGAGGTTAAGAAGAGGGTTAATGTTAGTCGTTAGTTGTTTAGCCGTTCTTGTGGGGCGTTTAAACCACCACAAACATTCAACGTTCAGCGTGCCATGAATTTATTTGGAGAGGAAATATTTTTGTGTTTTCTGGTTTATGAACTTCACTAATTACTACTCAAATTTTATTTTGGGGCAAGCTAGCACTTGAGTCCTCTACTTAATCAACTCAAAAGAGCTCAATTAAGCAAGGAAGGTCAAGGAAGGGAGAAGAGATTAAAGAGCTCGGGCTCAGGCCAGTGTGCCTGAGTTTCTGGTGCACCGAGTGACGCTGCTCTCGCTGGCTTTTATAGTCAGGCACCAGGGCTAGGCCGGCCGTCTTGGGGCAGGCCAGTTGGCTCCTACGCTGCGGCCATCGAGCCACATCGACGATCTACTTTGTAGACTTGCACAGTAATATTTTGCACTTAACGACCATCAGCAACACCCCAAGCTAGTCTTTTGCTCGTTCCGAGCAAAACTTGGCTCATGTTGTTGATCAGGAGTTGCTACGATGTTGAATATCCAACTTATATTTAGGCACAACTGAATGCTTCTTACCACTTGGAGACCGCCACCCTCAGACTGACCCCCGCGAGGACGTCTCCGCCTCGCCCGACCCCTGCGGGGGGTACTCTTGCCTCACCAGACCCTTACGGGAAAATATCGTTCCGACTCCTGCGGAGGGGGTAGGAGCAGGCCCACATGACATTTTGACAATGCTGCGAACCCGAAGACCATCATTAATCAAGGGAAGGCCTGCGTGGGCTGACATGACCATTCACCCCTGCCATAGCATGAGCTTGGGCAGTCGCGACAGTAATCCGATGCGACAACGCCTTACAGATGGGACGGAGCACACCCCCTCTCACCCCAAAGTCAGCTCTAAGGACTGGAAGACCGTCCTCGAGGACAGGGGGAGGACGCCCAACCCTGCCAATGCCTGCACCGCCGGCGAAGCGATTGCCAACACGTGTCCCTGTGACAAGACAAAAGCTAGCACGCCACGACTTTCTCCCACCATCATGATCACCAGGAGTGGAAGTCAGGGGAAGAAGATTGCCACCGAAGGAATAGGTGACTAGGGGCCGTACCGAGGTCGTCCGATCGGAAGAGAAGATGGCCAGAACGCATCCAACCCCCTCAGCTTTTCCTTTCTTATTTTCCATCCTTTTTGTATCCGAACCCCCGGTCTCCCCTAGACTATAAAGGGACGGGGGGCACCCCGTGATGGGGGACCAATCAAGCATCCACACACACACACACACACTCGTTCTCACCAGAGACCAGGGAAGCCCATTCCCTCTCTCGCCCGTTTGTAACCCCTATTGGAAACTTTGAGTGCAAGAGTGCGAGTGCTTGAACTAGACGTAGGGACATTCTGTCCGAACCAGTATAATCCCTCATGTCAGATCCTTGCATTACCATCCGAAGTTAGTGACGCGCTCACAAATTTACTAGCCGGTGATACGGAACACCGATAGTTTGCTTAGTTGCTAAACAATGGTTATGAGTGGTTTACAATATTGATATTTGAGACATGATTCTATACTTTATAATTTTCGGAACAATATGGTGAATTTGTGAAGTTAATTAAAATCAACCATTGAGCGACCACCCAGGAAAACAGCGCAACCACAAGGACTATATGGCTCCGGTCTTGGCTGATTAATTAGATGTCTCTAGCTTGTTAGTAGCTTACCGAAAGGTGCAGGAGAGGGACTAGGTTTAAGAGTGGTACGCTGCCTACCAAGGGTGTACACATTTGCTTGGTTTTTGTCATGCCTTGGGGGAGGTACACTCGCCTAGCGGCTGAAACCTTAGCGGGCTACTACTTGTTAGGGAGTTTTTGTAAAGGCCTCGTAGCGTCCCTATGCAATCACACCTAATGAAGTGTGATATTGTGCCTAACGAGCACAGCATGGTTGGGTCCAAAGTTCTTTTGAACTTTTACGCAACTTGTGGTGAAAGTGTGCAACCTCTGCAGAGTGAAAACTAATATATCAGCCGTGCTCACGGTCAAGAGCGGGTCGGGCCCCTCACATGCCTGCTTAATTGAAATAATTGCTTTAACCCAGTTATTTAATGTTCCAAGTTATTTGTTTACTCAGATATCTACTTCTTTTTCATAAATGTGGTATGGTTTCATACATGATTAGTAAATAGGCTGTTAATGTTCAACTGTTAATTAAAATGCTTACCGCTTATTCAGCCAGCCTTTTTCCTTGATTTAGCCTTGCATGTCATTTACTTTCTAATATACTTGCTGAGTACGATATGTGCTCACCCTTGCTATAACCACACTTATCAGAGGAGAAAGCTACTATAAAGTCTACTGAAGATGTTGCTGAGTTTTAGGTGTACGCAGCCCTATGACGATTGCCTGTGAAGCGTGGAGCCGTCATTTCCAAGATAAAGATGTGTATCTCTTATAGACCTTTTAATCGTTGTAAGTCTCTTTTATGTGACATTGTTGTTCATTTTTCCATTATGATGTCACTATATGTATGGAACTTGATCCTGTCATACATATAGTAATGCATTTGGTTTTCATTTAAAAACCGGGTGTATAGTTTATTGGCGTCGACTTTTCTCCTGCACTACTTTCTTAGGCCTTTGAATATATGATCCAGGGTGGAAGATGAATTAAGAACCTACATTGCATATTTTTACTGTGTTTGTTTCCTTCTATACATCACTCAAATGTCAAGAGATTTCCTAAAGTTCCAAAGATAAGTTCGTGTTACAACTATGTTATTATGTTACTATGTTATTATGGAACTTGATAAAGCAGGTTTATTCCATTGCTGTAAATGGGTTCGGGGTCTGTAAATGTGTTGGAAAAGTATATTTGACAATAGCTTTATCCTTGCATATTTGATTCTTTTCACATGTGTATTGCTGCAAGTTTATCGAATGTAATTAACGATCCCAAGCAACGATTTGTAGTTTTATTGAAGGCAAAGTGTATGCCTCTGTTAATACATGTTACAATTGTGTTATTTTATGAAAACTGATGTTGATAATAAAATTTATTTCACCAGTAGCAACGCACGGGCATGCATCTAGTTCTTCAAGATATCACTTTCAACATCTGGTGATCTATCCAAGTTGGGATCACCCGCATCAGTATGACCACTAATTTTGTTGCCAATAGTAGCATCTGTGCCTTGAGCAATTTTCAGAATGTTTGACTCTACTACAATGTTAGTATCATCGTCATGACCCTCTGGAGTTTGATTTTCAGAATTATAAAATTGAGATTGAGTTGCAGCTTCTTGTCTTTGTTTCTTCTTAAGAATCATACTTCCTATTTCTCGAAGACATGATGATTAAGGACTAAGGAGACTTTTTTTCGAATCAAGGAGCACCCTATTTCCATTACCAAAACAGAAATCTCAAACGTTCTTACGTAAAAGAGTTTAGAGAAGAACTAGAATACAGGAGAGAAACCAGAACAAGTGACTGCACGGTGATCCAAAAGGGAAAGGCAGCGTTTAGGTTTTGACTTTCAAAACCCAAGCGCGCCCGCTAAAAGATCACCTGCCGACTTAGAGAAACCGAAGAACAACTCCAGATTAAGCTACTTATTACAGAACCAGGCTACTAGCCGGAACGAGAGTCTACTAAGGAAACTAGACTAGAACAAGAAAGGCAGCCACAGGGGGAGCCGGTCAAGCTTCATCTTCCTCCTCCGACAGTTCATCATGTGGAGCTGGTAAGTAAAACACCAGGCGGGGTTGCTGCGCCAACACCCTGTGTGCACAGGCCATCAGAATCTTCGCACCCTCCACGATCTTTTCATGTATTTCTGATCCATAAACACCTGCCCAACAAGAGAGAAGAGCACAGGTGTGAATTATTATCTCAGCCGGATGTTTCAGTTTTTTGTTTTCAAAGCAGACTCTGTTTCTACACTTCCAAATAGCCTAGCAAATGGCAGCCAGGCAGAGAGTGTATATCGAAGAACCTCCTGGGAGCCAGATAAGCATCCATCGTATTTAGTGAGAGAAATCTGAGGGGATATTATTTGCTCGAGGTACAAACTTACCTCCCCCCAAATGACATTGGCTATGGAGCATTGGAAGAAGAGATGTTTTATGGTTTCTGGCTCCTGATAGAAGGAACAAGTAGGATCACCAGTCCATTTTCTTTTCACCAAATTGTCCTTGGTTAACACTGCACCTTTTTCAACTAGCCAGCAAAAGATTTTAATTTTATAGGGGAGCTTGGCTTTCCAAATGTGCTTGTAATTTGATCCAAAGTCATCACCGGCCAAGTGATTATAAACAGTTTTAGTAGAAAACTTTCCAGACTTGCTCCGTTTCCAGGAGACTTCATCAGCTATATTATCAAAATTGTAAGAATAAACTTCATTCGGAATTTGCATCCAAAGATCAAACAGAATAGGTGGTAACCATCTTCTGAAACCTAGTTGACCATTATTAATCAGAACTTGGTACACTGTAATGAACTTTTCATTATAGAGGTCATAGAGAATAGGTGCCCGGATACACAAGGGTATTTTTGCCATTATTAAATTTCAGATTTCTTCCTTTTAGATAAATATGCCTTACACACAAGAGATCTGTCCACACAGGTGAATCATCAATTCTGTGTTTAATAGAACTGAGTGTCCCATTTTTGACATATTTGGCTTTTACAATATCTTGGCACAACCCTCTTTCCACCACCATTTGCATAGGAGGACAATATTCATCCTTCTAATGCTTTTGATGCCTAAACCTCCCTTTTCTTTGATCTGACAGATTGTGTCCCACTTGACAAGATGGTATTTGCATTTTAAAGCATTCCCTTGCCAAAAGAAAGTTCTTCTTAGCTTGTCCAACTTATTTGTGACAGTCTTAGGTAACAGATACATTGACATATGGTAGATGAATGTACTTGACAAACTTGAATTGATCTGAATAGTTCTTCCAGCAATTGACATGAAACTGGCTTTCCATGTCATCAGTTTCTTCTCATTTTTTTCAATCAATGGCTCCCAATCCTTGACATGTAATCTACTGGGGTGTCAGAGTAAGGGATAGCACATTGTTGTACCTTACCTCTCTTGTAAACTACCCGAATAGGTGTAGAACTTGCTGCAGTACAAGGAAACTACCCAATTGTGTTGTAGTAGGATTCCAACTGTACTCGGCTAGGAATTTCCATGCAACCCTGCCCCCCCCAAAATATACAAGGGCGGGCAGGGACCCCCTCGAAACACATCAACATCCAAGGCAATACAAGCAACAACACTCGACAATCTCGAACCATATGATGATCTCGAGGACTGGTCAGACGACGTCGACTTGTTTATGGATGCCATGGCTCATCCACCACACATGGCAGATGCCCTCTGGGAATTAGCCAAACTCAAAAACAAAAAGGGAGCATCCAAAGCCCCTAAAAAAATCCAGCGAGTCGATTTCGACAAGCCTTGGATCAAAGAGCCGGAAGGGTTGACTCCCACCCAATCCTAGCTACATTGGATGAATGAGAACGCCCTCCGCGTAGAGATGGGCATTCCATTTCTCACTCACCCAAAACACACATACTCCAAATTCGGTGGCCTAACCGATTCCGACTCCGAGTACTCTTACAACTCGGAGGATGAACTGGATAGCTTAATCCAGTACAGCAAGGAAGTCAAATCCAACTCGACTAAGACTTCCAAGTCCGATCAGAATTTCTTGCCCAACCTGGTCATATATGCAACACCCCAAGGACGGACAGTGCACCTGGAGGAGACATGCCCTCAACCTCTTGAGGCTCCTAGCCCTCGGCTAGCTGCCCTCCCCTTCCAGAAAGGCGCTCCCTTGGACCCGTTAGGAAGCAAACAAGACCAAGAGATCAAGGATCTCTACCGTGAAATCCTCATGGTTCGCATCTCTAAGCTCCACTAATCAGATGATGATTCGATGGAACACGTCAACCTTGACGACTACAATTCTAATGACTACAACGAGTACCTCTCCGACAACATGGAAGCTACTCCCTCAGCAATCACAGAAGTCAAGACTACTATCAAGCAAGATCCGCCTGCAGCTCCACCAGCTGGTGACCGTTCAACTGGAGGAAGAGCCTGCAGCGGAGGATCTCTACGAGCATCGTCGCCTGCTTAACCAGAAAAGGGCGTTCAGGCGCCAACGTGTCGCCAATCATCGACAAGAGCAGCAAGGCGACAACTATGACTAATCAAACAGTGATCTCCGCAATGTTATCAACATTGGCCGTGACGCACGTAATGTGATCATCTCAAGGAAAAAGGAACGTGAGGAAATAGAAGCTTACAGCCCTTCTTCCAACTACCATATCCCAGCACATGACTCCGGATCCTTCAAGAAGCGCAAGCAGGCGAGTACCCTTCCTCAGGGCAAGCCCCATGCTCAGCACTGCGGTGAAACACCCCTTGGAGGCGACAAGATCAACAAAACGCTCCCACGCAAGTGCTTTATGCATCCAAAGAGCTCCCACATATCTTTGAGTGTAACACACTCCGCAAAGCCCTCGGAGCACCCCCGGTGAAGGAAACTTTACCAAAAATCTAGTCGACTGCTATGTCAACTAGAGTTATCCTTAAATACTTTCATGTCTAATCATGTAAACCATTGCTCAAGTATCTATTACTACGAGCAAGGGGTAGGTCTTAAGAGTTAGAGTTTGTCATTTTACAATCCCTGTAATCGCGACAATTCTCAATAAAGTTGATTTCTATACAAATCGACTACTTCGCTCTCTCTCTCTCAAATATGACCTACACCCCTCTTTTACACTACTCCAAACGTTAATGCTCAGTAGACAAAAAGAACAACTATCGAGTAGTTTTTTATGCTACGACCTACCTTAAGGAGTGCCTCCAAAGTGAGTCCCACTTGGGTAACCTGACGGGGTTAATCCTAACCGGTCGACTTTTGAGAACTCTCCAGTCCTTGTGTAGGACACCCTACTCGCTCACTCAAGTAGGTTTTGGATACTTCTAAAGTTTTTCCCACTTGGGTAACCCGACGGGGTTAATCCTAACCGGTCAATTTTAGAAGTTACTCCAGTCCTTGTGTAGCACACCCTACTCGCTTGCTCGAGTAGGTTATGGATATCTTTAAAGTTTTTCCCACTTAGGTGACCTGACGAGGTCTATCCTAACCAGTCAACTTTAAAGATGACTCCAGTCTTCAAAGAAGGCACCCTACTCGCTAGATCGAGTAGGTTTATGGATATTTTTGAAGTTTTTCCCACCTGGGTGACCTGACAAGGACTATCCTAACCGGTCAACTTCGGAAATTACTCCAAAAAGATAAAGGGCAGAATGAAACTTAAAGTTCTTGGTACTCCGAGTAGTTGACGAGAGTCTCCCGCTTGCTTGGACCACTGAGAGTGTTACACTAAGGGCTTCCTGCCTCGAGTAGTTGACGGGAGTTTCCCACTTGCTCGGGCCACCAAGTTCATAGGGTGTCTCACATTTTCTTGTTACCCCAAGTAGTTGACGAGAGTCTCCCGCTTACTTGGACTACTGAGTTCATAAGATATTGCCTAAAGTTCTCGGTATTCCTAGTAGTTGACGAGAGTCTCCAGCTTGCTTGGACCACCGAGACTGTTACACTAAGGGCTTGCTGCCTCGAGTAGTTGACGGGAGTTTCCCGCTTGCTCGGACAACCAAGTTCATAGGGTGTTCCACGCTTTCTTGGTACCCCGAGTAGTTGACGAGAGTCTCCCGCTTGCTTGGACAACCAGGTTCATAGGACACTGCTCCAACACTTATTTTCCTCCAAAAGGAAATACCCTTTAGGCTACGGCCTGACTACCCACTCCTAGTGCTTTTCCCACTTGGTTAATCCTACGGGATTCAATCCTAACCGGTCAGCACCAAGTTCTGGAATAGAACATATCTATTCGCTACACTTTCGAGTAAACCCTGCCTCTCAAGGCAAATACCCATAGTATACTACAAGGCAAGATACTATGTATCTACCACTAGATCGAGTAGGCGCGTTGCCACCAAGCTTACAAAGTACTCATTACGATACTTTTAAGTAACACTACTCGACAAACAAAAGGATCCTCCAATACTTTCAAATAACAAATACTCGATGAAATACAAATTCAAATATTTGTACATAACCAAAAGAGTATTTGTGGCTCTAGCAGCCCATTACATCATTCTCATACAAAAATTTCAAGAAAATCAGGACTTGCTTAAGCTGTCCACTATCCTATCTGCAATGGGCGAGGTCTCTGTAAGATATTGATCAAATTGATCGTCACTACAGTCAGCCTTGGCACCCTCACCCAGTGGATCAAGCGGTGTATGTGGCCAGTAGGACTTTACCAACCCAAGTACGTGTCCCATGTAATAATGGGTGGTTTCCGAGACATACCGCATCAAACATTGAGGAACCTTTTGTAGCTTCCCTGCCAGAGTAAGCGGCTCGTCTGCATTGTCCTCTGGGATCTCTACGATGTCCACCACAGCTTGGGCTGCAACTTTAAGCTCCTCGAGCTCCTGCTGCAGCGCGTCCCTGGATTCTGACAATTCTTTTAGCTTTTGCAAAGCTTCCAGCATCTCCTTGTCAGAGTCCGTCTTGATCTTCTTGAGTTTTTCAATTTCATCTGCATTTCGGTACATAAGAATCTTTAGATCAAGTACCAAGTTTTCCTCAATCTTTAACGATTTTGTGAGGGGTGTGTACTCGATTAAAAGAAAAACTCTTATAAATACCAAACAAATCAAACTAGTCAACTGCAATATAAAAGGCAAAGACTAACCTTTCTTTGCCTTGGAGATCTTCTTGTTCTTCTCCTAGATAGCAGCCTTCTCGGATGTCAGCTTGCTCACTTGCTCTGTCTGAGTGAGTAGCTCTGAGTCGTCCCGGGGCTGGCTGCCCCCCTACTCCACCAACTCTTGACAAGTGCAAAGGCGAAAAGATTAGTATCTACTACTCAATCAAACAAATACAAGTACTCGAGTTGTTCAACTACTTACTGTCAAGAGCTTGTGCGCAAGGCCAAAATGCTCTTGCGCAAGCTTCAACATTTTTGCTTGTGGTGGGGCACTTCCCGGTGAAGCAAGGGAAGTGCTGGCCCCCACCACAAGGCCCACCTCAGTATGCGGCATTTCTTCAATTTTCTCCATAGAATCCCCTTGATTGTGAGGATCTGGAGAAATTCTTGGGTTACAAAAACCAATATAGAAAATACAAAGAATTTGGAGAAAGGCACAATAAGCTTACCTGTGGGAGTCTCCTCGGGGTGCTTCTCGCCACCCTCCTCTGCATCTAGAGTTGGTGAATCCCGTAGCATAGAACTCACCATCTCCTCCGCTGCCCGAGCCTCTACATTAGTAGTGCTGGGGGGCTCCTATGCCAAAGGCTTGGGGGGGCGTGGAAGTGACCTCTGCAGACCCCCTAGCCTCCAGTAGCACATTGCTGCAAATGCATACCAGAGTTAAAAAGTATTCGATACAAAAACAAAAAGCTACAAAGAAGTACCAAGGTAACACAGATGCTCTTATCATAGAGAGCTTTTTCACGATGAACTTAGGGAGCGGCCCACTGACTAGGGCCCTACTCCCAGCATTTCTGGCGTTACTGGTATTGGAACTACTCGCCAGCGCAGATTTCTGCGGCTGAGTAGTTCCCGTCCCCTTTGACGAGTTCGCTAGGGTGGAAGGGACCTTCGATCCCACCACAGCATCATCCCCAGATGCTGAAGTCCATGTCACCTTGGCCGCCGGACTTAAAAAGCAAAATGCATATAAAAAAAGGCAAGTCGACGGAAACTTTACAAAAAGTAGTCGACAAGCCACTTACCGATCGCTGGTAGTCCGTGCAGAGCTTAAACGCTTCTACGCAACCGATCGGGCGCCCTTTAGGTGATCCACCCGACCACCTGCGCTAGGGCTGGGGCTGCGTTCCCCACCCTCATCGTCACCAACCGCTTCATCATCCTCTGCACAACCAAATTCAAACATTAATACTATCTATGTAGCTATCCATAAGGCAAATTTCTTCTGGATTTGGTTTAGTGGTCCATGAGCGCTTGGAAGAAGGTGAGAAGGACGATCAGTGCCTGGCAAAGAAGGGCTGCTCTTATATAGCTCTACGTCCTCCTGCACAAAAGCAAACTCTATCAGAAACTTGCTAATACAAAGTACTCGACAAGCATAAATCAACTACTTTAACTCATACCTGCTTCGGAGGATTCGCTGCAGAGAAAGTATCAGGAATGACAGGCACATGCTTCACATTCTTAAGCAGTCGTTGCACTCGACTGAAGACTTCTCCATTTGAGATCTCTTCCTCTGAGTACCGCAATGGGTCACTCGTTCCTTGATACCAGAACCCAAGCGTTTCTCGAGCCTGTAACGGTTGAATCCTTCTCTTCAACCAGTCGAACACAACAGCATCCCCAGTTATATGTTTTTGCCTTAGATTGGCAATCCTATCAAGTAGCTCGGGGATCTAGCTGTCATCTACTGGCTTCTTATTCCATTCCAGCCGCTGAATCAGAGGGCCAGGGGTAATTACTAGAAGCGTTTCTCCATGATTTGCTATGTACAGCCACTTTGGCTTCTAGTCGATTACCTTACCAGATAATTTATAGGGGATATACACTTTATCCTTCCCCTGTCTAAGCTAAATGCCCGCACCACCAACCACATCTAATTTGTAGGAATCTGGCTAGGGCTTAAGATGAAAAAGAAAGCGGAAGAGCTCAAAATAGGGCTCGATGCCCAGAAAAGCTTCACACAAATGCACGAAGCTAGAAAGATGAACAAAAGAATTGGGGGTCAAGTGGTAGAGCTGGATCCTGTAGTAAGATAGGAGCCCAGAGAAGAAACCAGAACATGGGAACCCCGATCCCTGTTCAAAATAAGGGGCAAAAGCTACGATTTTGCCCGTATTTTCATACGGATGATCTTGACCAATGGCAGGACGCCATTGGATCACGTATTTTGACGGCAAAAGACCCGCAGAAACAAGTGTTTCCAAGTAAGAGTCAGAGCACTTACTTGGCATCCACCCCTCATCCCGGGTCGGCTCCACCTCCACACCCTTGCCCTTGCTCGACTTCTTGGGTGCCATCCGGAAGTTCACCGGTCGCTTCACGCGCATACAATGGCTAACCCTAACCAAGGAACTGGGTGCTATAGGGGGCAAGGAAAAGGTTTATATCTAGAAGTTCTAAGAATAGAGCAGGAACAGATCTAAACAGTGAAAGTGGGGAATGACGGCCGGTGGGGTAAAACCTAGTTTACCGTTCCATTAAATAATAGCAGCGGTGGCAAAATGGTGAATACCCAGAAGTCTAAGAGTTAATTACCATTCACGGTAAAAATGGGATTTTTTTGAGACATTTCTTTTGCTGAGATTACATTCCGAAAAACAAAACACTTAAATCCTTTGACAACTACTCGACATAACTTTCCTTCTTCTGGGATTACATTCCAGATAAGAGAAAAGTACTCGACCACAGTAACTACTCGATAGTACAACTCGAGTACTTCTTCTTAGCTTTACAACGACTCGGACCTGCAAGCACACCTCTTGGATCTCCTAGGCGAGGCCTGCTGCAGCTAGATCAGCCCGAGGCCGTTACAAAGTATAAACTTATTATTCCCATTAAGGGAATAATGATACTGGTATTCTGGGAGAAAAGTTTCAAGTGCAAGGAGGTAGATTATAGTAAGCGCGTCGCAAGACCTCTTTCTTGCATCTTGCAAAGGAATTTCTCCTTCTCCCAAAATACATTGTGACAAGATTAAGTCTCCCCACCAGAGATGTCAGTTTTTGGGCACGCCCAACCTGGGAACCCCAAGAGTATGACACAACTAGATGCAACCCATCCACAGAGAACCTGCCTCATTAGAATATGCAAGGAAATGATTTCCAGCATGGATCCGCTGAGAGAAGCAGGGCTGCAGGGTTTGGCAGTAGAGACTTCTCTTGCCACTCGCAAGCACTCTTCTAGCATCTTTTGCTGGAAAGCACTACACAACTTTCAGGAGAGAGCGAGAGCAAGAACACCAAATGCAAGCCATGGCTTCAGAAGGTTGGTGCTTCTGGCAAGGCCTCTTACCCACCTTTTTATAGCCGTGGGGGGTTTCACTGGAGGACAACCCGTGACGCTACAGTTACAGCGATCACGAGTGTAATAATGCAGATTCTCTGCATAGTGAACCTTCACGTGGATACACAGTAAAGAGATAAATATCCCGGGTTTTATTTTCGAGGATGTCACGGGTGCAATCAGTGTGGCATATCCAATCGTATCATTTTTCTGGGATATTACCCGAAAAGGGATTTTTCCAGATATCAGATCTGATTAAACCTGCAGATATTCTTGGAATAAAATTTGACGCCACAAATTAGATCCTTAATTCCAAATCTTGGCTTGGGGGCTACCCACAAGATACGGGATTTTGATTTAAGGCTCGAGGGCTGCTGGATATGTGGCATCAATGATTTATTTTTCAATTTTTTTTGAAAATAATGGAGGAAAAAAGACCGAAGTGACCCTCAGCCTGATTCTGCGATTCAACCTAAGGCTCGGGGGCTACTCCATATGGAGTGTGAGTACTTCGTGCACCATATATGATCAAGATTTCGGGGCTTGAGCACCTCACAGCCTCGGAGCAACCGAAAGTACTTGAAAGACTACTCAACGTACTTGAATGATGGCCTAGAAGCAACCAGAAGGATGTTCAGACTACTTGAAGTACTCGAAGACGCCACGCCAAGTACTCAACGCCTTCAGGACTCGGCTACGAAGAGCTCGGGGGCTTGTCAGACCCTGGGAGCGGGACTACTTATAGGCATAGTGTAACACCAAAAATGAACAAAGGGAAAAATACGCTTTCTATATGGGAAAGCGTAAAGTTGATAGCCAAAATTATTTTTTTATCCATTGCTCGAATGGACAAACAGACACTATGGTTGCGTAGAGCTCGTCGTGTACATTCCGTTTGACTATTTACATGATGCATTTGGAGTTTGGATGAACAAGTTATAATTTTTAGCTACCAGGTGGGCGGTTTGTGCTACAGTACATCCCCCCTCCAAACCCTAATCTCCTCACCCCTACCTGCGCCGCCAACCCCATGTGCCGTGATCAAAAGAAGAGAGGGGAGAGGGAGAGGAAGAGAAGAGAAGAGAAGGAAGATTAGGCCACGCCGCCGTCCGTCGTCGCCGTTCCTCTTCAAAAACCGGTTGGATTTCCTCTCCTCTTTCCGTTTTTCCCAATCTCCATGGCTTCTCCTCGCTGTTCATGGTGGTGTCGCCTTGTGTGGTGTAGCGCAGCGAGGTTGGATGCAAGGAACAAGAGGGAACGGAGTGGATTCGCCGTAGTTGCCATCACCATTGCCGTTCCCTTTGTTTTTTTTTCAAGGGCAAACCCTAGGTGAGTCATTCCCTTGCTGTTGAACATGTTTCCCCTCAGTATTTAGAAGTTTTTAGCTCATGGGATTAGTGGTGTTAGTCGTCGTTTGGATTAGGGTTAAGGGTTTACCCTCGTCGCTGTTCTCAGCACGCTGTCAATCTGCGCAGTTTCTGTTCCTAACAGTTTTTTGTGATCTTAATGACCTCAGAAAAATATAAAACCTTTATATGAGTTGGAGAAGACTTCGAGATCTTTCCGTGTCCATAAAGAACACGTCAATCGGATTTACGATGAGGGAGAAATTAAGGTTGGAATCTGACTGTTTTTCAGTCTCGTAATTCTGGGCAGCCTCTGTTAACATGAAGTTTAGAGTATCATAATGGCCGAATTGGACTTTATGGTAGTTAAACGAGTTGTAGATAATTTTACAAGATTTCAGATAGGTAAAGTTAATATTCATATGAATTTTGGAGCTTCAGTTATGACAGTTTTAGTAGACTGTTTTGCAGGATCTGTCTGATTGTCAGATTAAGATTCATCTCAAAGTTACTCAATGATGATGATTTTCCCTCTACTTTTGGATAACTAGAAAGTTGTAGGATATGATGTTATCTTTCTTCTGCCAAAATATCAGAATTTTTTACCGTCAAAATTAAAGACTCCAAAAAAGTGAAGCAACAGTGCTGCTGTTTTCACTAGATTAGCATATGTTGACGTGAGAACGTTGTGTTTGGGCGTAGGATTGCTTTACTCGATGTATTTATTTTGAAGTGTGCTTGTTTTGGTGCTGAGGTATATTTGTGAATAGGTGGTGCACCTTCGGACCGTGCTTAGCTCACGTTCTTGATCTTCGGTGAAGGCAAGTAAACGTAGCGATGTGGTCTACTCGCTTTAACTTTGTTATTTGAATTGCCTCCATTAAATTTGAGAAGCTCAAACTAGCCAGATAAGATCTGAATTTTTGCCTTATTTATGGATTTATATGTTTATCCACTTGTGGCATTACTCTTGGAGTTATAATTTTGGAGGTATATGGAGTTCATGCATTGCAATCATACTTTTGCACTCTCATACTGAATATGCATATGAAGAAACCGTCGCCGGATTAGTGCGGTAAGTACCGGTACAGCAACGCACATTGAAATATAGCAATGTGGTTGCAGCCCTCACTTCGTTCCTTGGGATTTGTGGGTAAAAGTGAAGTCATGCATTGCATTGCACCATTTGCATGTACAATGAAGTGAAGTCTACATTGCACCATTTGCATGTGCATTGAAGTATCGATATGAAGTTTTCATATATTTCTCTACCTGAAGTTATTCATTGTCTGAAGTGAAGTCATGGATTGCATTTCACCATTTGCATGTGCATTGAAGCATTGATATGAAGTTTTCATATATTTCTCTACCTGAAGTTATTCGTTGTCTCAGTATGATACTTCTTTTCATGTGATTATTAATCTATTGTTTAATCAAATTGTGATTTAAATAGCTTGGTTAAAGTAGTTTGCTTGCTGAGGTTTATCCATAAACCTCACACATTGATTTTTCCCCTCACAGGTGCTTGAGCTTGGACGTTGCATGCTTGGGATGGGAGTAGCAACACGTGTGCACACACTTAACAATATATGTTAAACAAATATTGTATAATAAAATGTTTGGATGTGGAGACTTTGTTGTTGTTGTTGTTGTTTCAATTTCTCTTGCCTGGTTCAGTTTGTGAAATTTTTATTTCACTCCACTGAAATTTTGTTAATATATCTGAACAATTTATGTTGCTTCCGCGTACTCTGTTTTTTGTTTGTGTTGTCGTGTGGTAATTCTCCAGAGGATTATTCTGTTTTCTTCTGGGCTGTTACACATAGAATATTCTAGAGTAAGGGATAGCACATGGTTGTACCTTACCTCTCTTGTAAACTACCCGAATAGGTGTAGAACTAGCTGCAGTACAAGGAAACTACCCGGTTGTGTTGTAGTAGGATTCTAACTGTACTCGTCTAGTACTTTCCATGTAATCTTGTCCCCCCCAGAATATATAAGGGCGGGAAGGGACCCCCTCAAAACACATCAACACCTAAGGCAATACAAACAACCACACAAGACGTAGGGTATTACGCATTTCGCGGCCTGAACCTGTCTAAATCCTTGTGTTCCTTGCACCATCGAGTTCCAGAGCTAGTCAATCCCTACCTACAATCCTACTGCTAAGGGTATCCCTGAGCAGGCTTGGCGGTAAACACCGACATGGGGCTGACAGGAAGCCCCAGATATTTGATGGGAAAGGAACAAACTTGACAATTAAAGATGTCAGAATAATCCAAGTTCTTGTTGTGATCTCCATGCACCAGAAGAACTTCACTTTTTCCAAAGTTAATTTTCAACCCAGACATTCCTACATATATGTACAGTAACATTTTCATGTCCCTAGCCATGTTCAAGTCATCTTTAAGGCAAATAATAGTGTCATCTGCATATTGCAGGATGATGACACCTCTTTCAATCATATTACTTGCAAGACCACATAATAAAGGGTAATTTTGCTCCTGGACATTCTACAATTTTAGCTTTTGCTGGTGGACACTACTCAATTTTACCTTTGCTACTGGACACTCTTTAAGCATGCATCTTTGCTACAAAACACTATAGTCATTAAAATAACAGTTTTCTATTTTGGAGGATAGAGAAAATGAGTAATGTGACCAAAATACCCCTCTTCCATACTCTATTTCTTATGCCCGCTGCTCATGAGTCACGTGTTTCTCTCTCTTACTCTCTCTCTCTCTCCTACCCCTGCTTCTTTCTCCCCGCGAGCAGAGGTTGCCGGACATCAGAGCACCTGGGCACCGCGCCTTGAGCCTTGCCCGTCAGGGCGCCTGATCGGTCATGACCAGCTGCACCACGTTCCTCCTCCCCTGCACGACAGCGCTCGCCCAGCCCCCGCACGCCACACGCCGTGCGAATCCGGCCTAGCCGCGCCAAGCCAACCGCGGCGAGCTCACCTGGCAAGGCAGCTGGAGCAGCTCTCGCCCAACCGCCGGCCGTGCAACCTGACCTCCGCCACCCTAGAGGAAGCTCTTAGCCATAGCCGACACCTCCACTTGCGAGTCCCTCATGGTGCTCGAGGCCCGCGAGGCCGAAGTCCCCACGCGGCTCGCCGAGGCCTCCGCTGCGCTCTCCATTGCTATGGCTGAGGCCGAGGCTATGTCCACCGCACCACCTCCCTCTGGCATTCGGGGCACCCTCCAGTGAATATGCGCCGCATCGACGCCGCCGCGCTCTGGCGCTTCATGGCTGGCCGCCACTGCAAGCTCATTCCTATTTGTGCAGATCGGGGCTAGTCAGGTGGGTGGACTGCAGGGGTGGTCTTCTTCCTGCAGGAGGCGGCGGCGATCGGGGGGCCAAACGGCGTCGGCCCTTGTGCCCCCGACGAGGCGGCGGGACGGGTCAGGGGGCCAGGCGGCATCAGCCCCTGCCCCTGACGAGGCAGAACGGAGGCAGCTCGGAGCGGACGGGTGGTGGCGGCCTGGGCGGGTGGGGGGAGCGAATGGATGGGACGGTTGGGTTCAACAGATGAGGGGTTATGAGCAGGGGTAGTTTGGTCATTTTGAAAAATTTTCTCCCTCCTTTCTTCTCAAAATGAATATTATAATGGCTGTGGTGTCCAGCAGCAAATAAAAGAGTGTCCTGCAGCAAAGACAAGATTTAATAATGTCCTGTGGCAAAAATCAACATTGTAGAGTATCTAGGAGCAAAATTACCCCATAATAAACCACTGGTTTGTGCTTGCCTGACCATTCTAGCAAGGCAGTTAGTAGCAAAGTTAAACAAAAGTGGGGATAGGGGATCCCCTTGTCTGACCGCTTTGTAACTAACAAAGTATGGTCCTTCTTTGTTGTTTAGTTTGACACAAACCGTGCCACTAGTGACCACCTGCTGTATCCAATTACACCAAGTCTCACAGAAGCCCCACGCATGTAAACAGGGAAAAAAGGATGCCCAATTAACTTTATCATAGGCTTTTTCAAAATCTAGTTTCAGGACTACCCCAACTTCATTTCTCCTCTTGGCCTCATGTAAGATCTCATGTAGTGTAAGAACCCCATTCATTATATTCCTACCTTTTAAAAAGGCAGATTGAGTGTTGAGGATGAGTTTGTCAATCGCCTTCTCCAATCTAATGGTTATCACTTTAGTAATCCATTTGTAAAGACAATTCAGAAGGCACAATGGGTCTTAATTGTTGAATTCTGGCAGCATCCTGGACTTTTGGCAGAAGTGTAATAATACCATAATTCAGCCTTTTCACATCTAACTTCTCTTTTTGGAAATCATCAAAAAGATCCATGACATCAGCTTTTATTACATTCCAACAACTCTGGTAAAATTCAACAGGGATCTTGTCAGGGCCAGCAGCCTTGTTTTTCTCCAAATGGAACAGAGCACTTTTAATTTCCTCCTCAGAGAAAGGTTGTGTCAGCCAGGAATTATCAGCTTCATTAACTTTTTCCCAAGAATTCCACAAGTCCTGATTAATGGGAAAGGAAGTACCAGGTGCTGGTCGAAAGAGATCTTTATAATATTCAGTTGCATGTGAGAGCAGATTATCATCTCCTTCAATTGTGGTGTCATCAGCTTCCAGTGATATGATGGTGTTTCATCTCCTTATACCATTAGCAACCCGATGAAAGAACTCTGTATTACTATCCCCCTCAAGGAGCCACTTAGTATGGGATCTTTTGGCCCAGTATAGTTCTTCAACCTCATTATGGAGAGCAAGAGGGGGTCTCTCGGCCAGGTTACTAGACACCTGACACCTTGAACCGACCTTAGGAAGGCTATAGGAAGCTTCCCCTGAAGGCTGGAGGTCGGTGGAGGTTGGGCCCACTCGGCCGACCATGGTGGTCGGTCGACTGGTAGGTGGGCCCAACCACCTCCTCTTGTCAATTCCCCGCGTGCCTAAACTCCTAGTGCGTCGGTTTGATGCTGCATGTGGGCCCTTTGATCCATGTGAGCCTGAATTTTGTGCTTTGATTGGTCGACACTTTTCCTCGTGGATCACAAGGCCCTCATAACCTGCATTTTAGTCCTTGTCCTAACACGATATAGTTTCTAGGAGCATTGTGGGTTTTTACTTTATTTAAGATAAAAATGCATATGAAATATTTAAGCTCTAAAGATTTTCTTATCAAATTGGGATTTGAAATTGGTCGCTAACAAGGGTCAAGAGAAGTCCACCAATCTTAGCAATAGTCCTCAGACCTCTTTGATCAACTGGTATCCCCCTCACTCTGAACCAAGCTTGCTGTAACTGACCTTTAGTAGAAGAAGCAGATGTCCAGGGTTCAATGGAGAATTGCACATCCAGACATTTGACTCCTAGGTTAAACTTACTATATTCCAAGGCCTATTTTGCATTGGGGAATCTCATAGTGAACTTGTTGTCAGCTATCTTTCTAGCTGACCATTTCCAATGTTCACTACTGACCACAGTTTTGAATTCATTCTCAAGTTGCTTGGTAGTAAGTTCTCCCCTGCTGACAGTGATAATGGCTATTCTGGCTTTTTCTCTAGAGGCTTTGGGATCAATGTTCTCATCAATGTAGAAGAAGCTTTGGTTATTCACCTGTGCAGGACACAGCTCAGGTCCTACATTCCATAAAGGCTCTCTTTTACAATGCAGAGTAGTGTGATTGGCAAAACCACAAAGTTCATACAACAAATTCCGCCTACATTCCTCAGTAGTATGATTCCTCAAACCACAAACAGAACAAGCCAATCTTCCGGGAGTAGGTCTGAATTGATTATCAGCAGATTGTTGCATGGTCTGACCAGGTTTGTTTCCATCCCCTTGTTTGTCAGCTTGTTGTGGTTTCAACTCCTCCTCAGACTCATCAGGGGCTGTGACTTCTTTCTGTTTGTCCCCTTTCAGAAACCATTTCTCTTTCTCTGATGGATTTTCTTTTTGATTAGGCTCAACAGCTTTACCAGCAGCTCGATCCCAAGTACCACAGGAAGATCCACCTATGCTTTCATTTCTCCCGGTATCCACATTATGTGTTCCTGGCCCGCGCCAATCTCCTATGTTCCCACCAAGATCGAAAGATTCTCCAGCAGACATGTTCCTACCACCACCTTGTGGCGCAAATTCAGATTTATTTTCATACTAAGAATGCCTCCCTTCCTGGTCATAATCACCATTGTTTCCACGACCATAATCCCATCCTCTCTGATCACGGCCATCTATGCGTTGCCAAACATTGGTGCGGGCATTCGTGCGCCCAGCACCAAGACCTTGACGACCCGCTCCGAATCCCTCCCTCCTTGAATTTAAGGGTTCAATGCAAGGAATTTGGAGATTAACTTACTCTTTAAATGTAACTGCTGTGTGTCTGGAATTTAATTCCACCGAAGTGTCATAAACAGGAAACGTCAAACATAACAGGGCATGTAGTATTCTATTATTGGTTTCTGCAGCAATTTTTAACTGTGACTGGGTTTACCATATCAAAGACACAGCAGATATAGCATAAGTTAGACCGAACAATTGTGATATATGCAAATCTGATAGGGGTGGGCGCAGTCAAATGATAAGAGCACAATCAACACTTCTGTAACACTGTCCCTGCAGTGATATTCTAGTATTGACATTTACATGACAAACACATGAGAAGAAAAGAAGAGGGAAGCTGGAGCATTATCAGGCTGGAATGCAGCCACACACAGAAAGACTGGGATACTTCGTTTAACTTCCTCTGGTACATTTCACAATGGCAGTACGAGGTTGAAACTTGAAACACAAATTCAAGAGCAGCACGAAGAACTGTTGACCATTCTCTCATTTGATCTCTGGTTCAGAACCATTCTAGCCTGTGGGCTTCGATCCTATTGCCCTTGGAGCAGTCTCTTTGCTGCAAAGGGAGTAGAAGACAATTGATACGTACAATGTTAGAACGAAACAGTATCAGCAATAAAATAATGCTAAGCAACTATTTGTACTACATCAATCATTCCAATTAATAGTTTATAAAAAATGTAGCCACTCTAGAAAAAAAATGCATCATGACCATGTTCCTGCTCAGGGAGCTGTGATCAACGAAAGCAATGCGGCATGCTGTTGTGCGGTAAGCACCTGTCAGCACATCTCCATGCGAACAGCAATCAGATTTAATCAACGATTTAAATTATATAATTTTGCACAAAATCAATTTCAAACAATAGACAACATATAATAACGAAAAGATGAATATTGTGATCTAACCATTATCTTGTACCCATTAATCAACCATTCCACAATACCAAATCCATCATAATATATTTGCATTCATTGGATGTATGCAATACTTCGTAAACATGAGCAATTTACAACGTCAAGAGCACACTCACCTAATGAATGCTGTTAGAAGCGACGGCGAGACAAACGACGAAGAACAACGAATCAAACCACAGAAGACACGAGGATTTTTATGTGGAAAACCCCTCCAATGCGAAGGGTAAAAACCACAGGCGCCAGCCAGCAAGAACTTCACTATATCGGGTGTGTGTTTACAACGCCTAGCGGCGGCTTACAAGAGGAATAATGAACTGTGGAGCAAGCCCAAGCCTCCTGGCGACGGGCCTCCGCTCCGCTCTGTCAGAAGTTGGCCTTTTTTCTTGTACAGAATTTTGATCACAATATAACAAATGCAAGATGCAACAAGGAAGATCGTGCTCACGGCGCCAATGAAAAGAACCAGTGCTGTTGGCCGGGACGATGTCGCCGCCTCCAATGCACAGAAGAACTGCCGGATGGTGGCTGGCCACGGTCGACGATGAATGAAGCAAGGACCGGCGGCGCCCACGATTCCTCGCTCAGTAAGGACTGGCGGCGCCTATATAGGGCCAAGAACCCAATCTTTAGGCCGGCGCCGAAGAGGACGGCCGACGCAGGCGGGCACGAGGAGGCAAGCGACGCTTGCCTGCGTGAAGGGCGGGTGGGTACGAGGTTGGTGTAAGATACTCTCCGGGATGAAGAGATCACAACATCCCGAGTCGTAGAAGGTGAAGCCCCGAGGAAGAAGTAATGAACACAATGACATCATGAAAATCAAAGCAACAGCGTAATTGCTCTGTATTCAATCTCCCTCACATAGTTAAGGGGGGTATTTATACCCCAATGGTTCACCTACTCCCTAGCTAAAATCCCTCAACTACCCCCTAACTGCTAGCATCTGGGAATATTCCTAGGGTAATCTCGTAATGTTACAACATTCGACACAAAGTAGTGGAATTACAGCTGAACATGACACTCCGTATAGATTTCTGACAGTGGGTCTGCCTCTCTTTGCGCCCCTTCACCATCAAGGTCTTCGCTGCCTCGCTGAAGAGGCTCTCGGAACCGCTTCGCCGTACGTCCCTTCGCCATGCGCGCCACCTCTTCGCTTCTCTTCGGGTGGGACCTGCCTTCGCTCTCCACCCTTCGTTCCAGGGCCTCCGGGCGCGTCCTCTTAGCCTTCGCAGTTCGCTTCACCATTTCTTCCGCTTCCTTGCTCGCAGTTGACTGCCTTCGGTGACGGGTGAAGGTGACGTCTCCAACAGTAGCCCCTCGGGGCCACGGCTGTGTGGCGGAACCACCCAAACTAACTGGGCCCGGGTGCACTGATCTTCGTTTCTAGGCAACTCCAACCCAAATTGGCACGCACCGGTAGTTCCTCGAATGAAGCCTCGATAAAAGCCATGCTATTCCAGGATCGCAAAGACAACACCCACATGAAGGTGAGCCCAGAGATTACAACACAGATCATCTCATACATATTAGAGTTTGCAGCGAAAAGTAAATTTATTACGAAACCATGTTCAAAATAGTAAAGTACTATAGAGTTTCAACTACTCAAATTATTCAAGTTTCATAGTTTCAGGGGAAATAGTAAAAGACATCTAGCGGAAAGATGTGATGTCTCGACAAAGCCCGTACGAGACATCAATATGTAGAGTTAGTGTTGGCCGGGCAAATGACCCATCCCACAGACCAACCCGGAAGCAGTGCACAAGGCCAAGTCAAACCAGCTATCGAATCCTCAAAGTCAGTACCTGAAAAACAGTGTCATAAGCAAGGCAGAGTATACTAATACTCAGCAAGACTTACCCGTCACCGGATATAACATAGTCCGATAACTAGACATGCGAGGCTTTTTGGTTTGTTGGATTTGTTTTGCCAAAAATGCCACTAAGAGTTGATCCTTAATTTCAGATTTTATTTTAGCCACTTTCTAGTTGGATTAACCATTCTAAGTTTGCAGCTATCTCTACTCAAACATGGTAGAGAAACCATTTAATCATACAACAGTATTATCATCATCATGTTCCACTTGTTACTCTGTGTGACCGAAAACATTAAGCAATCTCATGCCGTGAGAGGCGGATGATTCTGAATCGAATTTCAACCTGGCCAGGGGAACCTAGCACACACGCATGGGGATCAACTTCGCTCTTGCCCACGCTACTGTTCTCCTTTCTTTCCAGTCCGTGGATCCGGGGCACCCTTCACGACTACAGAGTCCGACCACTCTGCACCCGTACGTCGCGACAAAAATTAAACCCTACTTCTACCAAAAGGGTGCAGGGTCGTTCCACTCGCTGGTCCAATCAGGTACTTAAGCTTACCGATTACCATATTTCTCGGCATGTGGCTAGTACTTTCAAACGCTTAACAAAATGAGCCACACACCGCGACTTTATCCAATTTTGACTACACCAGCGGGGTATCACAACTACACAACCCCGCCCATTGTCCTTATATTTCAGCAGGAATTTAAAGTCAGTAAAATTTCTATTTGCTCGTAAGAGGCAGGAAACCCCTCGACTTCTACCGTACCTAGTTAGCTTGGCAACTAGTCGATAAGAAGATCGGGGTATCAAACATAGGTACCTAGGGATCTTGCATCTAAGGTTTTCGATCAACGCCTAGAAAACTTAAATGCAGAAATAAAATTATTACAACACATTATGAATAGATAGATGAATAATAACTCGGAAAATAATGGGATTATACACCAGAGCTTGCCTTCTTGGGCACTGTCAGGTAGAGAAACTTCTGGGGCTTGGCCCAGGTCTTGAGTTAGAGCAATTCAGATTAGCCTCCTAAACAACACAAGGGTCCGCGGGCACCAGTTCGTATTCTCCGTCAGCAAGATTAACCATTTCTATATGCAATGCAAGATTATGAGTTACAACATGATAAATGATTTCTTTCCTTCACAATAAAGTTGTAGTCCAACAAAAATAACTTAGAGATGATCTTTGTGAAATTATTTACTGGGCAGTCATTTATGGAGTAGTATTTATCACTATGTTTCTTCTTGAATGAGTGTGTGAGTTGGTTTTTATTTTCAGCATTAAACATAGCATGATTTCACAATTTTCATATCAACAAATCTACTCATAATCTAGTGATGAAAAATTAATGTAGAACAGATCAAATACTTTAGAATTTACTGTATAAATTTCAGCATCTAACCCTAGAGCATTTAATCATGAAAATTCATGCAAACAGATTACTCTAATTACTTCCCAAATTTGTACAGAATGATTGACATGGGTTATGATTCTACAAAATTTACAGAAGAATCTAAATATCATCTAATCAGTACTGTAAAATTTTCAGGTTTTATTTCCTTAAGAATCCGAGGTTATAAAATGAACAAGAACAACAAGCTATTAAATAATATTAATTCTACAGAGAGTTATATCAGATATATGGTTCTCAAATTTTTACTAAAGCTTATACTCGACCTAGACATGTTCAATAAAAATTATCAAGCATTATATTTACTAGAAAAATTAATTATGCATTTAACTATACATGGTTCAAGATGATCAGTAGTGCATGTGAAACTTTTATCATAGTAAATATATGCTGTTACCAAGAACATATCTAAAAATCATGATCATATATGGTATATTTTATTCTGAACAAAAAAGAGAAATTCTAACCATGATATACCAAGCATGATTTTTAACTGAAGCAAGACTCAATATCTATAGCTCAAACTCTGAAGGTATGCTTGTAGAACCAAAATAAGACTTCATAATTAAATATAAATTGTTCTGAGCATAACAACTATATAAGATGAATTAAGTTGTTTAAACAAGCATTAATCATGGTATATAGCAAACTAACTTTAACAGTCCTGAAATTTATGGATTAGCAAGGTTTTAGTTACACATATACTTGGGAAAAATTTCAGAGCAAGATTATGTCCATGTTTTCCAGCATTAAATCACGATTTGCATCAACAGATTTGAGAATCTTGATTGTTCTAACAAGTTAAAGGTTTTAGTTGGGTGCCATCTTTTGACCATAAGCCTAACATTCTACCAGTGTCAACATATCCAAATACCATGGTCATTCAGTGAGTAGAACTCCTAGAACAACCATAGGTAGGTTTTCTTATTCTTTTTCATAGATTAAAACAGGTAGAGTTTCTGCAGATTTGGGTGTAACAAAACTTGTAGATTTTGTTATCAGGATTCTAGACCAGTTGAGTTTGCATTTTTACAATTTTTTTGTGATTTGTTATGCATTTTCGAAGTTCACTGCCAAACTCTGAAAAACTTGCAAACAGACCCTTAACCGAAAAAGAGAAATTACAACCGTGTCCTTCACTAGCCTCCTCCGCCGTTGCATCTTGCCGGTGGTGTTCTGGTAGGTAGGGCTTACCGGGGCTGCAACGGTGAGGCACGTTGGGTAGAGGAGTTCGAGAGCTATTTAAACTATCTTTATTCGTGGATTAAAATAGAAGCAAAATATGAACATGTGACTGTAACAAAAGTTGTAGTTCTTGTTCTAAAGATTCTAGAACAGTTGAGTTTGTATTTTTTTTATTTTTCTACGATTTTATATGTATTTTACAAGTTTGCTGTTTTGAAGTTCATGTACATTTTGCACTTTAGACCCTGGAAGTTTCGTATCTTTTAACTGTAGGTCCCTGGCGGAACTCACAGAACAGGGGAGATGATGGCGCGGTGTTTCCCGGCGAGGAGAGTCGTCAGAGGTAGGGGGAAAGTGGGGGAAAAGGATGAGGGGCTCGAGGGCTACCTTCCGATGGTCTTGGCTCGTCGAGAGAGGGCCGGAGGAGGCGGTTCCGCGGAGAGGGGCGGCCGGCGGTGGCTGTGGTCACCGGCAGTGATGTTCCAGTGGGGGAAGGAGGGAGCGGATGGGTCGGAGAGCTTCAGGAGGGCGGTGGGGTTCCGTTTCAGGGGTCGGTTCGTGCGGAGGAAGGCCGGGGAGTGGAGTTCGGCGTTGGGCGGATCTCGCCGGCACCAATGGAAGTCCGGCGATAGTTCTTGGCGATTCCGACGGGCTAGGGCGGAGGGGGATGGGTCAGGGAGGTGCCATAAGGGGTGGAGGAGGCCGTGCACAGCTTGGATTGGAGAATGTGGGGGTGGAGGGGGTGGTTCCACAGTGTGCTGCGCTCGCCGGCGTTAATGGAGGCGGGGCATTCTGTTCGCGCGCGCAGGGGAGCTCTACCCCCTTTTATAGGCGAGTGAGGGAGGGAGGACGAACTGAGGAACGTGCGCTGCACCCAGGGGAGGACCAAGCGAGGGGAGAGCGCGACTGCGCGGCGCCAGCGCACAGCGACGGTGTGGCGAGCACAGGGGAAAGGCAGGGCGCGTGGCAATGGCTCGAGGTGCCAGGGAAGGCGGTTTCGTGGAGAAAACTAGGGGCTCAGGGTGGGATGGCCGGAGGTGCGGCCAAGTGGCGCCGGGAGTAGGGGGAGAAGAAACAGGGGATGGCAATTTCGTAAATAAATCGAAGTTCAAAATTCAGTTCTGTAATTTCAATTTTTCTCTCTCTTCTTGGCCTCAAATGAAAAAGTGTTTAATACTATTTTTGCTTGGTTTTTCGAGATCTACAACTTTCGTGTTATGCACTTTTTCATTTGTGCAATGGTTTGAGAGTTATTATAAAACTATGAGATGACTTAATGATTAAGGAACTTGTCATCTCATGTGATTTTTGTCACTTTTACTCCTAGGCTTCAACTAGACTTTGGTTTAACATGACATGGTGAATGTGTCTATAACTTTTTAAGGACTCATTTGATTTGGTTTGAAAGTTACTTTAACTGCCTTGCTACTAGAATTTGAGCTTCTTTTTATTTAATTTGTTTACATTTTGAATTTGCTAAAAGCCTTTTAAATTAAAATGTGTCCCAAAAATATGAGGGTGTATTCATACTACACTTTTGTGACAAGTTGAGCATGAAAGTTTTAGAACTGTTAATGGAACAAGTTTTATATCCTCACATACTCATATACAAGGATGCATTCTTGTTTTCTATAAATATTTATTACTATTGTGTGCTAAAGGAATGTTTATGGTCCCTAGTTCAAAATTTCAGTTTGTTCACAACTCCCATTTGTCATTTAAGGAAGAACTAAATATTTTCTTACTAGACCTCCGAAGTAAGTATGTTTTATGTCTTATTTTCCTTAAAGAAATTTCAAGATTTCAAACTACTTGTGTGTTGAATATTTGTGGCCTCATTTTATTATTTTGTTTGAACTAGTAGCTCTTCATAAACCAAAGAATGGTTCCATTAATCATTTCAACTGATGGTTTTCCAGTTTAAATTTGATTTGCATAGAAAGTTTATAGCTCATTATGAAAGGTTTATTTTATTGCCTTATTACATAAATGTCAAGTCAAGTTTTAAAAGTATACAAAGTATTGTTTTTCAAGAAATTTCTCTTAAACACATTCACACATACACCCATACATTTACACACAGATTTGCAAAAGCTATTTAATGAGGTTTTATATAAGTTTTCTTGGGTCATTTAGGTATGAGGTTATGCTAATTGTCTTCCTGTGGCTAAACTGACACCAGAGGTGTCACAGGCTGTTCCTTGGAGCGGCTGTGGCCTCGACTAACGCGCGAGCCCTTTAAGCGCCGCCCCTCGAACGTTCGCCTACGAGCGTTTGGGGTTCCTGCATTTTGAGAAGAATACCATGGGCCTTTTTGTGAGATTTTTTTTTTGAAGTCGAGGCATCGCCGCTTTGGACGAAGACGAGAATGGCCCCAAATTTGACCGTCGGAAGTGCGCCTTCCACTGCCATTCGACCATTGGAGGTGAGGGCAGTCCTGTAACTTTGCATGCCCTTGCGCGTCTGCCGACGCGCGCCCCTGGCTATAAAAGGACCGGTGGGGGGGGGGGGTCGAGCGAGCCTTGACGCGCGAGCTTTCCTTGCATTTGCCCTTCTCTCTTTGCTCTCTCTGTTTTCCACTGCCCTTCGCCTCCCGTCCTTCGTTGTGTCTTCACGATGGCTTCTCTCGAAGAGATGGCGCCTTGCACGACTGAGAAGACGCCTCTCACTCGTGCCTTGGGTTACAACCATGTGCCCCCCGAAGTCCTCGAAGGGATGATCCTTCACGGTTTGGTTGACCGCAGCCAAGTGCGGGCTCCGCCTTTTGACCAGGCCTCGGCGCGGCCCGAGCCGGACGAAGTGGTGGTGTTCCGCGACTTCTTCACTGCTGGCCTTCGCTTTCCGCTGGACCCAGTGATCGTGGACATCTTCCGACTGTTCACGGTCTACCTCCACCAGATGACGCCCATCTCCTTCGTCAGGCTTAACCTCTTCATGTGGCTTGCGAAGACAGGCAGGGTTGAGCCCACCGCCGAAGCCTTCGCGCGCGTCTTTGACATCCACTACTAGTCGAAGACCATCATCGTGACCAAAAAGGGCGGCAGCAGTGGCGACGTGGAGCCCCAGTACGGGTGCTACACCTTCGCGTTTAGGCAGACAGCCCCGAGCCCCATTCAGGCGTACCGGAACAAATGGCCTGTGGAATGGACCAACTCCTGGTTCCATCACAAGATTCACCTGGACATAGAGATGAACTCTAGCTTCCTGTGGGTTGAGAAGATTCCTCTTCTTCCGAAGACCCCAGTGGTTGCACCGCCGGACACTGTGGAGGCTAATGCTTTTGTGGCGTTGTTGCAGGTGGTGGTGAAGAGCTTCAGCACCCGAGATCTCGTTGAAGAGTTCTCGGCATGCCAGTGCTTCACCGTCCGGGAGGGGTGGGCGGTCAGCTCCTGGGCGCCCAAAGAGAAGTGGATTGAAGGCATTATGATGCCTGACTTTACGGAGTGCTTTGGCCTCCGCCGCGAAGGTGCATGTTTTTTTTATCAAGTCTTCGACTTTGCTTACAGACGTTAATCTGAAGGCCATCGAGGCTGCCGCTGACAAATTCGTTGGCCCTGTGGGCAATGTTCAGTACAAGCAATTGATGGAGAAGCTTGGTGGCACTAGGTGGCACCGAGTTTTTAGCTTCTTCAGAATTAATCCTCCCCGCCGCAAAGCCGAGACGGTGCTAGCGGAGGCCGAAGAAAAGAAGCAGCAGAAAGCCGCTGGTGGTGCGGGCGCCACTAGTGCCCTTGAAAAGAAGAAACGGAGAGGAAAAGCCGCTGACGCGAGTGCGCCGAAGCGTCCGAAGCTTCTGGACTCTATCTTCAGCTCGGAGCCGCTCCAGTCGAAGGGCGACTCCGAAGATGACATGAAGGAAGAGGAGCATCACGAAGAGCCTCCTCGTCAATCTACGACTATTCCCACTCCGATTGCGGTGGCTCCCATCGCCGTGAGACGTGCGCCCACGCTGGAGTATAGTGCGATGGCAGAAGAAAGCGATGATGACGAGGGGCACAATGCCTCCCCCATCCAAGTTGAGTCCCGACCGCCCACGATGACCCCTGATGCGCCCCCTACAGGCGCTGCTGCCGAGGCCAATGTCCGAGAAGATTCCGAGTCTTCTTCAGCGTCCGGCAACGACGGCGAAGGCAAGCCTTCGGGTGACGCTCCAGAGAAGGCTGCCGTCTCTACCTCGAGTGCGAGCTCAGGCTCTTCGGGAGACAGCAGGGGCTACCTTATTGGCAATGCTGATCCCCGTGAGGTGGCTGAGGTCCTTGGCGCCTCGGGAACTAAACTCATTGGGGGTCAAGTCATCGGCAGCCTCTGCTTCGAGAGCCGCAACCGGGAATGTGAGTTCCTGGCGGAGGCCGGGGGGGGTCCTTCTGCTTCTCGCTGATGGAGAAGAGACTGATCAACATCGGGGCAGCCAATGCCCTGCAGTGCGCGAAGGACCTTGCTTTCAAGTCCTTTGTGGTTGCCCGCTACGCCCGAAGGCAGCTGGAGGTCGAGGCTGGGGCCTCAACGCGTGTTGCGGAGCTCGAAGAGATGGTCACCGTCTTACAAAAGTAGAAGAAAGATCTCGAAGCATCACTGGCCTCTATGCGCATTAGGGCGGAGACCTCTATAAAGCAACTTGATGAGGCGTGCGACCGGGCAAAAGCTGCCGAAGACGCCGTCAAAATAGCCAAAGAACACCGCAAGAGCGTTGAAGAGCTGGTTAAGGCCTTCCAGTAAGCTGTTACCAACGAGGCCGTCCCCCTTTAGAGCGAGGTGCACAGTCTTCTAGAGTGCTTCCGCATTAAAGCCCCGCCACTGGATGGCGAAGACGCAAACTCCGTGGAGCTCGTCGAGCTCTTCCGTTGGCTGCGCTGCTGCGTGGCCATGACCGATTGTGGCAACCAGTTCTTCGGTGAGCTGAACGCCGGTGTCGTAGCCCACTCGCTCATAGCCGCGGTCTGCTCTCTGCTCGAAGCCCCGACAGGTGGCGAAGCCGCTGGGTCGAAGACAAGACTTCGCACCCTTCGCGATCCCGCCGTGAAGTGGCTGTCCACTGATGAGGCGAAGCCGGAGGCGCTAGCGGCTCTTCCCCGCAATATCGCCAAGAATTTCATGGCAACATTCTTCCAAGAGAAGGGGTGAGAGCTTGTAGCGCATGAAGGAGAACGCATGAAGGCTCAGGTAGGTCCACTATTCGTTCGTTGTTGTCTTTGGCTCTTTCCACTCAGGGCTGACATCCGCTGTGTTTAGCTGCAAGAGAAGGCTACGGGGTGGGCCACCGAAGTGTTGAACCTGAGGAGAAGCTCTCCATCCAACGATGGTGGAGACGCCGAAGGTGAGGCTGGAGCTGGCATGGGCGAAGACATTGGGGAGGTGTGAGCCTTTTGAGAGATGTGTTTTGTTGTGGAATGTAATCATAACTCTTGATTAATGCCTTCGTTGACTGCGCAGGACCCTGCTCGGAACCTGCGCGGATCACCGAAGGTATATTGCCCTTACGGATGAGACGTGGGAACTTTGTTATTTCTGGCGCTATGTGGCGCAAGTTCAATACGAACAGGCCTTGGCTGACCTTCGCTGAGTTCTGGTTGATCAAAGAACGTGCTTATAACCAGCGCAACGCATAGTTGATGCATTTTTTTGATAATTTTACATGTGACGCGGACAAGCATCGCGAGATTCTTCGCGATCATTTTATTCGTCACGAAGTCAAGCGTATGTTGAATAATGATGTTCAATACTCGCCACCTGCTGGGCTGCTTGAGCCAAAGGCGGAGCCCGTGGAGGAATTCCACAGGGACTATTGCTTCATGTACAAAAAAGATGGTGCCTTCGTTCAAGGCGACTGATGGGAGCCATCATTTATTGCAGGGTCAAGATTCGAAGCATATCTCCGAAGTCTGGCCAAAGAGATATTAGACATCACGGTCCACGAAGTCATTGACGAGTTGGACCGCATTATATTTGAAGAGGAAGAATCTGTTGTAATGTCGGAGTGAATGGGTGAAGGCCCTAGGTAATTTTTATGTTCCGTTGTAAAGATAAACCACTGTGTAATATTGGTCGAAGGTCCTGTGTGTAATTTCTGATTTCGAAGCGCCACCCCTAACAATGGAATTTTTCGATCCTCCGAGGACGCATTGTATTTTATTTGCGAAGCGCCACCCCCCCCCCCTTTTGCGTCCTTGGAGCGCGACTCTTTATGTGAAAAAAGGGTCTTCAGCTACACGAAGGCACCTTTGTGTTCTTTTTGTGCTGACAGCTTGTTTGTCCCTTCGAGGACGCACTTTATTTCGTTTGCTAAGCGCCACCCCCCTTTTGCGTCATTGGAGGGACATTAAATTGGCGAAGCCTTAAATTAGTGGCGAAGCGCCATCCCTATTTGCTTCTTGGGGTGACTCATGACTGCAAGTATGCAACGTGTTTGTTCGCAAAGCGCCACCCCTCCCCCCCCCTTGCGTTCTTGGAGGAGTGGGGCACGCTACTTCCATTGATCAAATTACAATTGCCTTCAGAACTAAGTTCCGAAAGGCTTTTGATATGGGGACCTTCGGCACTTTTGCGCGCTTAGGTGGTCCTAGCCTTCGGCTTTCGCACTAAAGGACTTTCCATGCCCTTGCCGACTTGGCGAAGAGGGATTTTTATTTGTAGGGGGCCTTCGGCTCTTTAGCACGCATAGGCAAGCCCTGGTCCTTCGGCTATCGCACGATAGGACATTTCCTACCCTCGGTGCTTTAGTGCGGAGGGGCTTTTCTTTGTAGGGGGCCTACGGCTCTTTAGCACGCTTAGGCAAGCCCTGGGCCTTCGGCTTTCGCTCAATAGGACTTTTCGTGCCCTCGCTGACTTGGCGAAGAGGGACTTTCATTTGTAGGGGGCCTTCGGTTCTTTAGCACACTTAGGCAAGCCCTGGGCCTTCGGCTTTTGCACGATAGGACATTTCCTGCCCTCGGCGCTTTGGCGCGGAGGGGCTTTTAATGCCTTCGGCGCTCTGCGCGGAAGGTCTTTTCGACTGGGAAAAAAATAAGAACTGAGGCCCAAGGGTGTAGCGGGCCGTTTAGCTTTGCGAGCCCTGGGCTCATTTCTCGAAGTGTTAAACATGCACAATACACCGATGACTCCCCCCTTCGCTGCGACGAAGGGGGATAGATGCTTTGGTGCCTTCTCAAATGCTAGCTGTTTATGGGGACCTTGTTTATATTTCATAAGGGGTTACATAGGGTTGCTGCCTCATTAAAAACCTCACACCTTCAGCAATCACAGCAATTGCGCGAAGGCTTCCCCTATGAGGAAAAGAGTACAGGCCCTTAAATACACTGTTCAAGCTAATGCTGAAATAAGATTACAATTTATTACAAAAAGGAAAAATGGCAAGAGACTAGACATATTAGCGCTGAAGCATGTTTTTGTTCCAGGAGTACGACTCTTCGACTCCTTCAAGTGTGCGAAGCCTACAAGCCTCGGGTCTTGCCATCGAAGTGACCAGGAACGGTCCTTCCCATTTGCTGTACATTTTTCCTTGTTGCTTGCTCTTCGGGATACGGCGAAGGACGAGATCGCCCTCCTTGATTTCCCAAGGTCTCACCTTCTTGTTGTGCCACCTTCGGGTTTCCTCCTGGTACCTACCAAGGTTGATTGCTGCTTGTGTTTTGATAGCTTCGATCGTATCGATTGTTGGCTTGATGTCTTCGTCAAGTGCTTCGGTTCTGTAAGACCCATGGTGAAGTTCTTCTGGTGTCATGGCCTCTTCGCCATAGAGGAGCTTGAAGGGAGTGAATTTTGTGGCCCTTGACTCCATCGTGTTATGAGACCAGATTACTTTTGGTAGCTCATCAACCCACTTGCCCTTTGGCTGTTCTGTGATGTTCTTTTTGATTCTGGAGAAGATGATTCCGTTTGCTCTTTCTACTGCCCCATTTGACTGCGGATGGTACACTGAGGCGAAACGCAACTTGGTGCCCAATTGTTGACAGAATTCTCTGAATGTGGTACAGTCAAACTGTTTGCCATTGCCTACTGTGACTTCTTTGGGTACGCCGAAGCGGCATACAATATTCTGCCAGAAAAATTTCTG
Source organism: Panicum virgatum (assembly GCF_016808335.1). NCBI lineage: Eukaryota > Viridiplantae > Streptophyta > Magnoliopsida > Poales > Poaceae > Panicum > Panicum virgatum. The sequence continues at coordinate 24,189,734 of NC_053150.1, read as the reverse complement.
CAGGGTGGCGGCCGTGATATCGCGAAGCGCCTTGGCTTCGATCCACTTTGAGAAGTACTCTACAGCGACTGCCACATACTTGAAGTTGCCTGGAGCTGTTTGCAGGGGACCCACAATATCGATGCCCCACCCTGCGAGGGGCCAGACCAGGGGTATGAGGTGGACTTCTTCGGGTGGGAACTTGCTATAATGTGCGTGCTTCTGACAATTTGGGCACGTGCGTACAATTTCATGGGCGTCCACCACGGCCGAAGGCCAATAAAACCCTTCGCGTAATGCTTTTCCCACCAGAGCCCTTGTTCCGATGTGCGAAGAACACATGGGTGTGTGTATTTCTTGCAGCAATTGTTTGCCTTCGGCTTGCGAGATGCATTTTAGCAAAGGTGCACAAACACCCCCTCGATACAACGTGTCGTTGACGATTGAGTAGTTTCACGCTCGAAGGGCAAGTCTTTTTTCATCTTTCTCATCCTCCGGAACAAAGTGTCCCCGAAGGTAAGCCATTATCGTTGATCTCCAGTCTTTGCTCGAAATTGCATTGACAAATTTCGCTGGCTCTTCGGCACAATTTATTGAGCCACTCCTGAGTGTTTCAAAAAACACATCCGGAGACAATGGATCATTTTCTGCTGCGGCCTTCGCCAAGACATCTGCCTGTTTGTTCTGTAGTCTAGGGAAACTTCTCACACTGAAACCCAAAAAAGTATTTTTCCATGCTGTAGACTACTGCCAGATACTCCGCTAGTTCTGGTTTGAGTGCTCTGTATGATTTACCAATGTGGTTGGTGATGAGCTCGGAGTCGGACTTGATAGACAGCCTCCTTGCTCCAAGTGCTCGTGCCTTTTGAAGGCCTAGAAGCAAGCCTTCATATTCAGCGACATTGTTTGTGCATCCTGGAAAATCCAACCTTGCTGCATACTTGAGTTGAGTTCCCGAAGGTGCTGTCAGAATTGCCGAAGCGCCGGAGCCATTTTTGCAGTAGGCTCCATCACATTCTAGATTCCAGATTGCTTCAATGACCAGAGGGTTCTGCGAAGATGCTGATGGTGTCCAGTCAGCGATGAAGTCTGCTAGGACCTGGGACTTGATTGCACTTCGCAGAACAAAATCAATGGTGTGCGATGCCAGCTACGTTGCCCATTTTCCAATTCTTCCTGAGGCTTCACTGTTTTCAAACATGTCCCGAAGGGAAAATAATGGGGACGTGGGTTCCCGATCTTCCATCAGGTTCTGGATAACTCTCGTTGTAGGCGGAGTGAGACACACCGATCCGGCTTCAGATCCTAAGACCCGAATCCAGCAATCTTAGCACCACAACTCCTCTGGTTATCAACCGTGTCACAACCCGGTTGACCTCGCCAAGAAGGCTAATCCCTGCAAGCGCAACGAAGAACACAAGCAAGAACTCGAAAGAAACGCAGCTCAAATGAAGTGACTCTGCAGATCAATGATTAATCTCACGAGTTGGGGTTTCACAAACCGATGAACGACGACAACTGTTCTTGACAGAATGAATCTAAGCAAAACCCAAGTCTCACGATGGCAGTGGCAGCTGCTAATAAAGGTTTAGGTCATGCAAAACCTCCTGGACGCGCCCCTATTGGGCTCCAACACGATACATGGGCCATCGGCCCAAAAATAGTGTCGCAGCACCGGAATAGATTCTGGATGTCAGTTTCCACAGATGATTCCCGTCGACTCCGGATGAATTTGGGCCTGAGACTAGATCCATCAAAAGCGTCTTGAAATTATTTTTCCATCCATATTAAGTGCGCCCAAATCCGACTTCGTATGCAACCTGGGCGTCCGTTTTAGTGCAGCCTGTTCCCGGAGTCCGAAACTAAAACGAAGTCGAATCGGTTTGGGCCTCCATCTTGATCCGGACGTCCTTGCTGGTCCTCCACGCCTCCAAGGCCTTCTCCACGCCCTTTCTGGTCATCTCTTTTGTTCCTAAGTACAATTAAGTCATTAGGTAGCAATCTATTCTCAGATTCACAATAAACATTACTTTGGAACAAGCTCACCTGTAAGTTCAATTATCGAGCACGTGCGCGAGTAATAGGACCTTGTATATCATATTGAGGAGTGTCGTTTGTATCCGTAGGAGTGATGTCCTCATCATCCTCCCCCTCTTGAATTGGAGTCGTCCTCGACTCAAGCTCATTTTCTTCTCCCAAATATGGCCTCAAATCTGAAATGTTAAAGGTGGGACTAACCCCAAACTCGGGAGGCAACTCAAGTTTATATGCATTATCATTAATCTTTTCCAAAATTTTATATGGTCCAGCAGCACGTGGCATCAATTTAGACTTTCTCAAATCTGGAAATCTTTCTTTTCTCAAATGCAAGCATACTAAATCACCCGGTTCAAGTTTAACTTCCTTTCTACCTTGACTACCAGCAATTCTATATTTCTCAGACATCTTTTCAATGTTCTCTTTAGTTGAAACATGCAATTTTAAAATAAAATCAGCACGCTCCTTAGCATCACTATGTACACGCTCAGTAGTAGGTAGAGGCAAAAGATCAATGGGAGCACGAGGGTTAAAACCATACACTACCTGAAAAGGACTTACCTTGGTGGTGGAGTGTTCCGCAAACTCCACATGCGGCAAACACTCGTCCCACATCTTCAAATTTTGTTTCAATATTGCTCGCAGCATTGTAGACAATGTTCTATTCACCACCTCTGTTTGTCAATCAGTTTGGGGATGACATGTTGTAGAAAACAGCAAATTTGTCCCCAATTTGTTCCATAGCGTGCGCCAAAAATGACTCAAGAATTTTGCATCACGATCTGAAACAATAGTAGAAGGCATACCGTGCAAGCGAACAATCTCTTTGAAAAAGAGGTTAGCAATATGAATGGCATCATCTGTTTTATGACAAGGTATAAAATGTGCCTTCTTGGAAAAACGATCGACCACAACAAAAACGCTATCACTCCCCCTCTTCGTCCGAGGCAATCCCAAAACAAAGTCCATAGAAATATCTGCCCACGGAACCGAAGGAATAGGAAGAGGCATATACAAACCATGTGGGTTCAAGCGCGACTTAGCTTTTTGACATGTATTACAGCGACCCATGAACCGCTCAACGTCTCTCCTCATCCTTGGCCAAAAGAAGTGTGTGGCCAAAACATCCTCCGTCTTCTTCGCACCAAAATGTCCCATCAAACCTCCTCCATGCGCTTCCTGCATCAACAAAAGACGAACGGAACCAACTGGGATGCATATGCGGTTAGCTCTAAACACAAATCCATCATTTATCACAAACTTGTTCCATGTACGTCCCTCTTTACAATTCAGCAACACATCTTTAAAATCAGGGTCTAGCGCATATTGTTCTTTGATCGATTCAAGCCCAAAAATCCGACAATCAAGTTGGGACAGCATAGTATAACGTCTAGACAATGCATCGACAATCACATTATCCTTCCCTTTCTTGTGTTTGATAATATAAGGAAAAGATTCAATAAATTCAACCCACTTAGCATGTCTACGATTCAGATTATTTTGAGAACGAAGATACTTAAGCGATTCATGATCGGAATGAATAACAAATTCCTTAGGCCATAAATAATGACGCCACATCTCTAAAGAACGTACAAGTGCATACAATTCTTTATCATACGTAGAGTAATTCAAACCAGGGCCATGCAATTTCTCGCTAAAGTAAGCAATGGGTTTACCTTCTTGCATCAAGACACCTCCAATGCCAACTCCACTAGCATCGCATTCAAGCTCAAAAGTCTTACCGAAATTTGGAAGTTGCAGCAAAGGAGCATGTGTAAGCTTGTCCTTCAAAGTGCAAAAGGACTCCTCATGTGCCTTTCCCCAACAGAACACCACACCCTTCTTTGTCAACTCGTGCAGCGGCGCAGCAATGGTGTTGAAATCTTTGACAAAGCGGCGATAAAATCCTGCAAGACCAAGAAAACTCCTCACCTGTGTGATGGTCTGGGGAACCGGCCAGCTCTTTATGGCTTCAATTTTAGTCTCATCCACCTCAATTCCTTGTGGAGTAACAACATAGCCAAGAAAAGAAACTCGATCCGTGCAAAAGGTGCACTTGTCAAGGTTACCAAATAAACGTGCATCACGTAAAGCATTAAAAACAGCACGTAAGTGATCCATATGTTCATCCAAAGACTTGCTGTAAATCAAGATATCATCAAAGTAAACCACCACAAATCGTCCAATAAAAGCTCTTAAAACTTCATTCATTAGTCGCATGAAAGTACTTGGTGCATTAGTCAAACCAAAAGGCATTACTAACCACTCATACAAGCCGAATTTAGTCTTAAAAGCTGTTTTCCATTCATCTCCAAGTTTCATTCTAATTTGGTGGTAACCACTATGCAAGTCAATCTTTGTAAAAATTATAGCGCCACACAACTCATCAAGCATATCATCAAGTCTAGGAATAGGATGGCGATATCGAATGGTAATGTTATTTATGGCTCTACAATCAACACACATACGCCAAGTACCATCTTTCTTAGGAACCAAAAGCACAGGAACGGCACAAGGACTAAGGCTTTTACGTACATACCCGCGGTCCAAAAGCTCTTGGACTTGGCGCTGAATTTCCTTAGTCTTGTCGGGGTTGGTTCGATAAGCAGCTCGGTTAGGCAAAGTCGCTCCCGGAATCAAGTCGATCTGATGCTCAATTCCCCTCATAGGTGGCAGTTCGGGAGGTATCTCAGCTGGAAAAATGTCCTCAAACTCCTGCAAAAGGTTAGCGACAACAGGAGGTATCGAGCTAACATCATCATCAAGGGAAAACAGTGTTTGTTTGCACACCAAAGTGTAGCAAACATCATCATCAGAAATTTGAGCAAGGTCGCATTTTCTAGCAAGTAAAACTCCACCCTTCAATTTAATCCCATCAGTCTTGGAACTAGGTGCAGACTTATCATTTTTAAGTGGGTAAACAGAATTAGCAACTTGCTGATTTTCAGATTTAGTTTCATGCAAAGTAGCAGCTCGTTCTTTTTCAGCTTGTACAATTTCAGCAGGGGTCATAGGAAGCAAAGTAATTTTCTTTCCCTTATGCATGAAGGTGTAAGTATTACTTCTACCATGGTGTAAAGCATCATTATCAAATTCCCAAGGTCGCCCCAACAAAAGCGAACACGCCTCCATAGGTACAACATCACAATCTACAGAATCAGCATATGAACCAATGGAAAAAGAAACTCTGCAAGACTATGTTACCTTAGCCTTCCCCGCATCATTAAACCACTGAATATAATATGGATGGGGGTGTGGACGTGTGGCCAAGCCAAGCTTGGTGACCAAATCTGAACTCACCAAATTATTGCAACTACCTCCATCAATGATGACACGCGCTCGCCGATTGTTGATGACGAAGAAAATCTGGAACAAATTATGGCGTTGAAGCTTCTCTGGTTGTTGTGCCTGTACGCTGAGCACTCGCTTCACAATGATGCTCCTGAAGGCTGCTGTGTTCTCGCTACCCAGAACATGGCCGGCCTCCGCAGCCTCTTCTGCTTCTTCTTCTTCATCATCTTCAATGTCGGAGGTACTAATGTAGCCGTCTTCTGTAGCAATGTATGCCAGCTGACTTGGGCAATCCTTCCGCACATGTCCAAATCCATGGCAGCGGTGGCACTGAACGGTCGTGCCTCCCGTCGAGGCCACGGAGGACGAACTCTTGGCTGGCTCCTGCAAAAGCTTTTTACCTGAGTCTGAAGTTCACGCAGGAGATGGTTTTGGCGTTGTGGCAGCTTCTGAAGCTGCTGGTCGCTTGTTGCTCGTAGGTGGGGGCGATCGAAAAGAGGAAGGCTTGGTCAGCCCCGAGGACGGCGCCGAGCGTGGGGTGTAGGTGGCCTTGCTCCAGCTCTGCAAATCACGTCCCTACAACTCCTTCTCTGCAAGCATGGCAAACTGAAACAACTGGTTGACAGTGTGAAATTCTTTGTAATCAACAATGTCCTGAATGTCACGCCTCAAAGCCGAGTAAAGTCTACATATAGCATCCTCAGTTCCCTCAACTATGGCACAACGCATCAAACCCTTTTGAAGCTCACCATAATAATCCTGCACGGTTTTATCTCCCTGTTCTAAGCGCATCAATTTCTTGCGCAAATCTCTATGGTAAGATGGGGGAACAAATCTATCACGCATAGCAGACTTAAGATCATTCTAAGTAGTAGGTGCAGCATCCTCAGCAATTAGACCGGTCCACCAAACAATAGCAAAATCTTTAAACTCACTAGTGGCTTGTCTAACTCTATGTTGCTCAGGTACAAGGTGTGCACTAAATTTCTGCTCTACTGTCATCTCCCAATCAAGGTACCCCTCAGCATCATAATATCCCGAAAAGGAAGGTATGGTAAACTTAACCTTAGCATAAGGATCATCGGGTACACGATTCTGATTACCTTGCTGGTGGTTGTGGTTGTGGTTGTGAGTACCACCCATACCTTGTGTATTGCGGTGAAGACGACGGCGTAGCCGTGCTTCCCGTGTGGCCGCTTCATCTATATTACCCTTGTCATCATACACCATGTCCTCATCTTGATTGTTCTGTTGACGAGCCTCCGGCACATCGATCCTGTCAGTAAGCGTGGATATCCGCCTGTCAACCCTCTCAATGATTTCACCAAGCTTGAGGCCTATGATCGCCTCGGTGACTGCCTTGGTGACGACCTCGTGCATCTCTCTCTTGGCATCATCTAGCTGTTCTTGGCTAACACACTCGTTGAAGTCCTTGGGAGTATGACCCCCACATCCATCATCACCTGTCATGGTAGACACAAAAACAGGAACAAACAGTGAAGGTTATCCCTAATAATCTGACTACTCAGGTGGTGGTGCCTCTCAAGGTCACAACTAAAGAGAGCGTCTTACAAAGCCCTTACAAGGTTCTTACCAGCGCGAGCAGTGGATGGTACAACCGGTGGCTGGTTCGTGATACCTGTGAGGAAGTGGTACCAAGATTGCAAGATCCTCTGGGTGTATTGATCTGAAGATAATATGTGGAGCTTTGGGAGGCTCAAAAGTATAAGTATGTGGAACACAATTCAAAATCAGATAGGCTAAACACGGCTATGGGACGGGAAAACTAAACCCTAATTTTTTTCGGCTTTTTCGTGGACTATGGGACGAAAGACAACAAAAAAACACTCGAACTAAAGATAGATGTAAAACCTGACAGTAAACCTGAGTCTCTGAATACCAAATAATGGGGACGTGGGTTCCCAATCTTCCGTCAGGTTCTGGATAACTCTCGTTGTAGGCGGAGTGAGACACACCGATCCGGCTTCAGATCCTCAGACCCAAATCCAGCAATCTTAGCACCACAACTCCTCTGGTTATCAACCGTGTCACAACCCGGTTGACCTCGCCAAGAAGGCTAATCCCTGCAAGCGCAATGAAGAACACAAGCAAGAACTCGAAAGAAACGCAGCTCAAATGAAGTGACTCTGCAGATCAATGATTAATCTCACGAGTTGGGGTTTCACAAACCGATGAACGGCAACAACTGTTCTTGACAGAATGAATCTAAGCAAAACCCAAGTCTCACGATGGCAGCGGCGGCTGCTAATAAAGGTTTAGGTCGTGCAAAACCTCCTGGACGCGCCCCTATTGGGCTCCAACACGATACACGGGCCATCGGCCCAAAAACAGTGTCGCAGCACCGGAACAGATTCTGGACGTCAACTTCCACAGATGATTCCCGTCGACTCCGGACGAATTTGGGCCTGATACTAGATCCATCAGAATACTCTTGAAATTATCTTTCCATCCATATCAAGTGCGCCCAAATCCGACTTCGTATGCAACCTGGGCGTCCGTTTTAGTGCAGCCTGTTCCTGGAGTCTGAAACTGAAACGAAGTCGAATCGGTTTGGGCGTCCATCTTGATCCGGACGTCCTTGCTGGTCCTCCATGCCTCCAAGGCCTTGTCCACGCCCTTGCTGGTCCTCTCCTTTGTTCCTAAATACAATTAAGTCATTAGGTAGCAATCTATTCTCAGATTCACAATAAACATTACTTAGGAACGAGCTCACCTGTAAGTTCAATTGTCGAGCACGTGCGCGAGTAATAGGACCTTGTATATCATCTTGAGGAGTGTCGTTTGTATCCGTAGAAGTGATGTCCTCATCAGAAAAGGATGTCGGGACCTTGATCTTGAAACTCTAAAAATAATGTCGAAGCTTCCTGGCTGCCATAACCACTGCATAGGCCATCTTTTCCATTTCAGAGTATAGTAACTTTGATCCGCTAAGGGCTTCGGATACGAAGTAGATTGGTAACTATTTCAAGGTGCCTTCGACCATTCTCTCTTCGACTAATGCTGCGCTCACCGCGGAGCTTGAAGTTGCAATGTATAACAAGAGCTCTGCTCCAAGCAAAGGGCTTGTCATTACGGCGAGGTTTTCCAAGTATTTCTTCAGGTCTTCAAACGCTTTGTCTTGCTCAGTACCCCAGTGAAAATTTTCTGTGCCCTTCAAAACCTTGAAGAAAGGGAGTGATTTCTTTGCGGACCGCGAAATGAATCTGTTCAGCGAAGCCAATCGGCCTGTCAACTTTTGTACTCCCTTCTTAGTCGAAGGTGGTTGCATTCTTTTGATGGCTTCGATTTTTATTGGATTTGCCTCGATGCCCCTCTCTATGATCATGCATCCCAAAAGTTTTCCCCTTCTTACGCCGAAGACACACTTTTCTTGGTTAAGTTTGAGACCGTGCTTACAAAGGTTGGCGAAGGTTTCCCGAAGGTCTTAAATGTGGTCTTCGCATTTTTGGCTTCGCACGACGACATCGTCGACATAAGCGGAAATATTTATGTCCAGCTGGGTGTCAAGCACCGCTGCAACAGTCCTGTTGAACGTGCAATCTGCATTGCGAAGCCCCTCAGGCATTCTTACATATCAGTAAGTGTCGAAGGGAGTGGTAAAACTGCTTTTCTCCTCATCTGACTTCTTCATGAAGATTTGATGATAGCCGGAAAAGCAATCTAACATTCTTAACATTTCCGACCCTGCCGCCGCATCTACCAAGGTGTCGATGTGAGGCAAAGGAAACTCATCCTTCAGGCAGAACTTGTCGAGGGTGGTGAAGTCGATACACATTCTCCAATTTCCGTTCTTCTTCGGGACCATGACTACATTAGCCAGCCATTCTGGGTACTGCACTTCGCGGATTACACCCGCATCAAGTAACTTCTGAACTTCACTTTGTGCGGCTTTCTTGCGGTCTTCGGACATTGTGCAAAGACGCTGCTTACGCGGCTTGACCTTCGGGTCTACCCGTAGCTCATGTTCCATGATTTCTCTACTGACTCCTCGCAGGTCCGAAGATGACCATGCGAAGACGTCCTGATTGTTTCGCAAGAACTGTATCAATCTGGCTTCTTCTATTTTTTCAAGCCCTTTGCTAATCGTTACTGTGCGATCGGGTACATCTTCACATAAGGGGGCCTTCTTTGTGTGTTCAACAGGAAAAACTCCGTCTTTGTGGGGTTGCTCAAAACATGGTGGCTTCGCTTCTTCTTGTTCTTCTTCGTTGCTTGCAGCTTCGATTGCATGGACATTTTTCATGGCACATGCCGCATTGTCTTCACACCTTCTGGCATCTTCTTGGTGCGGAGGATCGTGATGACTCCTCCGGCTGTCGGGATTTTCATGCAGATGTAAGCTTGGTTGATAATGGCTGCGAACTTGATGATACTGTTGCGGCCGAAGATGGCATTGTACGGGTAGGCTATGTCTACCACATCGAAGGTTATGAGCTCTGTTCGCTGGGTGTTGCCTTCTCGAAAGGTCACATTCAGCTCCATTTTGCCGAGGGCTTCGATTTGCTTCCCCCCGAAGCCGATGAGTGGGTACTAAGACTTGTGTAGGTTTTTTCTGTGAAGCCCATCTTGACAAAGCATTGCCAAGTGAGGACATCTGCGGAGCTTCCGTTGTCGACGAGGATCCGACCGACGTCGTTCCCCGCGAAGTGTACAGAATTTCTGCCAATGTTTGCATGGATAACAAGGGGGTCATTGTGTGGGTAATGTTGTAGCTTGAGGTCGGCTTCGGAAAAGGTGATTGGGACGTGAGACCAGGGAGTGCGGAAATGTTTGCCTTCGCAGACATGCGAGATGGTGCAGAGGTATTCTTTCCTCTGGCGCTTCGTCTCGTGTACTGGTTCATTCGATCCACCGGAGATGGCATTGATGACGTTCACCGTGCCTCCGAACGGATCATTGGCTCTCTCTGGCATCGTACTAGGTTCTAGCTTTGGCGGTGGGGGAGGTAGGTGGAAGCTTATGGTTGAGTGTGCGGGTGCCACCCTTGATGTGGCGCCGAAGGGGTTTGAATTTGCGGGAGTTGGGGTGCCGAAGGTGCTGGAAGGGCTGGTGGGGTGTATGTGGGGTTGTAGTGGAAGGTTGGGAAGGATGGTGACAGAGTGGGATATGCCAAAGTCCAGTGAGGTTGTTGCGGAGGCTGCCACTGGATTTGTGGTGGCGGGCCTCGCGGCTGGTTGTTGTGAGTGTAGTTGACGGGCTTCGGCGGTTGTTCGGTGTTTGTGGCTCGGTCCAATTCTTCTTTCTTCTCCTTGATGAGGGGGCACTCACTCGTCCAATGACCTTTGTGTCTGCCATGAATGCAACAGTAGGGAACTTTCTGCCTTCGGCCGGAGTTTTCCCTCCGACCCCGATTAGAGTTGCTTCGGTCGCTCCTCCCTCCTCTGTTGTTCTGAGGCCAGGAGTCGCGGGCTTCGTCACCGGAGACCGTGTTCACGGCCTTCGGGGTCTTCGCTTGTTCAGCCTGATGTGGCTTCAGTCGGTCGCGATTGCGCGATCTCTTCTCATTCATCTCTTCGATTCTCCGGCGCTTTCCTTTGTCTGAGATGCAATATTCTTGCATAATCTCGAAGAGCCTGTTCAGGGTCTTCGGCCTGTGGCGCTCGAGGTACTCTCCGCATGGGCCAAGACTTAAGCCTGCAATTGCGGCATCGATGATGGTCTTCTCCACTACATCTGGTGCCCTTGCGCGAAGCCTGACGAGACGTTGCAAATACTCTTGCAGTGTGGATCCTTCTTGCTTTAGGTTGTGGAAGTCACATGAGTTGACTTCTTCAGGCTTCGACGCTCTAAAGGCGGCGGTGAGCTCTCTTCGGAGCTGATCCCACGTGTCAATGTGGCTGCCTGGGAAGTTGGAGTACCAATGCTGAGCGAGGCCCTTGAGCGAGAGGACAAATGCTTTGACTTTGTATGCCGGGCCGCCTCCGGATGCTTCGATGGCCATTTCGTACTTGAGGAGGAAATCATTTGGGTCGGAGTCTCCATCGAACTGCGGGAGAATAGTGGGGTTGAAGCGTGAAGGCCAAGGGAGCTCTTCGAACTCTGCGGAGAGAGGCATGGCGAGGCCTTGTTGCGGTCGAAGCTGTTGTGGTCGAAGCTGATGTGGCATCATATACTCGCCTTCCTCTTCGTCCGAGTACTGTTCTTCTTCAATGATAATTGGTTGCTGGCGAAGCCTTTGGGGCTGAGGTGCCTGTTGCATGGGTTTGGGGTCTTGGCGAAGGGGCTTCATCATTATCAGACGATCTCGAATGGACTACCGCATTGCCTTGTAGCGAAGCTCATCTTCTTTTAATTTGTTGAGTTGTTCCTCTAGCTCTTCGGTAGTGAGCTCATGCTCTTTTCCCTTTGTTCTTGTTGCTACAGGCGCATTTGACGTGCCGGCCTGAGCTTGTTGTGCTTGATGAAGACGCTTGGATAGGCGTGCGTCAATTCTCTTCATGACTTGGATGTCTTCGGCAGTGATGCCGAGGTCATGGAGATAGACCTCGAAGTCCCCATCAGCGAGGTCTTCGACCTTGAAGTCTTCGCCGTGGTCTTGGTTGTCGTCGTTCGTCGTGACGAGGGTGCCGTCTGTCGAAGCCGTGGCTTCGGTAGAGGCGTTGGCCTCCGAAGCGCCAGGGTTTGGTTTCTTCTTCACTGCCATGTGGTCGTGTTGAGGACGAACCGCGGGTGGGCACCAAAACTATTGGTGTAAGATACTGTCTGGGATGAAGAGATCACAACAGCTCAGGTCGTAGAAGGCGAAGCCCCGAGAAAGAAGTCATGAACACAATGACAGCACGAAAATCAAAGCAACAACGTAATTGCTCTGTATTCAATCTCCCTCATACAGTTACAAGGGGGGTATTTATAGCACATTGGTTCACCTACTCCCTGGCTAAAATCCCTCAACTACCCCCTAACTACCAGCATCTGGGAATATTCCTAGGGTAATCTCGTAATGTTACAACATTCGACACAAAGTAGTGGAATTACAGCTGGACACGACACTCCGTACAGATTTCTGACAGTGGGTCTGCCTCTCTTTGCGCCCCTTCGCGATCAAGGTCTTCGCTGCCTCGTCGAAGAGGCTCTCGGAACCGCTTCGCCGTACGTCCCTTCGCCATGCGCGCCGCCTCTTCGCTTCTCTTCGGGCGGGACCTGCCTTCACTCTCCACCCTTCGCTCCAGGGCCTCTGGGCGCGTCCTCTTAGCCTTCGTAGTTCGCTTCTCCATTTTTTCCGCTTCCTTGCTCGCAGTTGACTGCCTCGGCGACAGGCGAAGGTGGCGTCCCCAACAAGGAGGAAGCACTAGGGCATGCGGCGGCCTAGATGGATGTCCCGCGAGCGCGATCAACGAGGGGGCGGCGGAGTGGAACGGAGAGGGCTGCAGGGATGGAGGCCAAAAATGCAAAAAAAAAATCTAAAAAAATTCTCAATATATATTCAATTACTAATGACAATCTTGCCCTTTCTAATGGACGGTTAGATCTTTTCTATACTACATACTAACAAGTGGTTGTATTGCACATCATAAAAGAGCTCTTTTCTCATATGAACTCCCCTGCATCTGCCTCTCATCAATTTCCTGTATTTGCACCAATAAATCACCTTCCTCCTCTTGTAATCCCCTCTGACATTACTTCCCCAACACCAGTGCTCTTGTCGCCAAGAGATCTAATCAATTTTTGTCGTTAAATGAAGAAATCATTTTTTGTGCCGAGGTGTTAGTTGTGGGGAGATATGTCCTGTGAAAGGTGCTTAAGATGTTAGGAGCTCGAATTCACTATGGCAATAAAAACATCGACTTGAGACAAAGTAGAGATAGAGAAACAGGGAGACGGAAAGGGAGCTATAGTTGACTCACCATGGTACCAAGCATCAATTTGTCTGACACCGGTTATTATATTTTTGTTTGATACATTCATAATATTTCTTTCGCATTTCTTTATGCAACAATAAAACAACGATACTCTCAGCAATCACAATAAACCATGGAAAGAATCAATAAACCTTGCAGCACAATCCAGTATAGTGCATTAATTACGCATTCTGCCTCTATAATTGCAAAATCAAGCCTAGGAATATTGGTATGCTTGTTGCTTCAACTGTACAGATCAACACTACACACATAATTACAAATACGTTCCAGAAGAGCTGGCCACTTATTTCATCCCGGTGTGCACCACAGCTGCTGGTACTCGTCACAGAAGAGCATCCTCCAGCGGGACTGTCAAGAAAAAATTTCCAAGAAAGTGAATCCATGAACTCATGGATCTTAATAGTTATTAATTAAGATGTAACAGTCAGAACTTGAACATCGAATCGAATCACCAATTGAGTGACGACGCACTCGTAGGCTGCAGAAGGCATTTGTCAGGCTGCCGAACTATGTATATTTGATCTCCCAAGCTGTTCTCTCCGTACGCATCCTGGTTACGGTGCCATGTCCACAAGGCATATGTTGAATTCACAACCTGTATGCATATACCCACCCACACATTATATCTGTGAGAAGTCAAGGATAAAGTGCATCATAGAATACAACAACTGAAGTTGCCTGTGCACATCAAATTATGATCAGGACCAAAGCAATAATGCATATGCAGTAAGCGTGCCATGACTGAAGTAGCATGAAAAAGAAAAAGACAGTTGACAGAATGATGTTAAGTTAAATGAGGAACCTCTAGGATCCCATGACCAAAACTGCTCTCCCTGTACGCACTCCATTCTGGCTGTCGGTCCCAACAAAATTTGCCCTTGGCAGGACCTGAAGTGAAGTTCAGATGGCACACCCCACCAAATTCAGGGTGGTTATCACCCGGTGAAGGGCACTTCCCAGGGTCATCTGCATGATCAATGTCAATTTTCTCAATGTTCCCGCCATCTCCAATGGTGATGTAAACCGGGCCACAGGGATCCAATGTGTAGTTGAACACTCGATTCATCCTTTCATACGCATGTACCTTTAGCATCAAAATGTAGAATCAAAGATCACAGTTACCTCAATTAGAATCAAGAATGCAATAATCTAAATGGGTAAATATTAACTATAGTACTGTAAGCAGAGCATCTCACTAAATCTTGGTGTTATTCTTAAAGCAGCCACAATGCAGCTTCTAGTGGAAATGAGAAACAATTAATGCTACATGACATGAAACCAAACATTAAGGATATAAGTTTTCTGATAGTACTGGCAAGCATCCGATTTCCAGTATAGTAAGTTGCATTGGCAGTCTTGATTCTGAAACAGCAGAATGACATTTGAATCAAACCTTTGAAGATCGATATGCTTACATGTCCTGAGAATACTATGTCAACACGATGTTGGTACAAGAGATCTTCCATTTCTTGCCTCATGCACTCGAATTCCTGGTAGTGAGAAGAGTAGCTGTTATACCAAGGTGAATGCCAAGCAGCGACAACCCAAGGGGTAACTCTGCGATCAACCCTCTGCAAATCCTTCTCCAACCATAAGTACTGAGCTCCTGCAGACAATGCACACATACCAAGATGTTACACTGTCAGTAGTAGAAAAAATTGGGAACTTTCCTGTTTCCTCCATGGGGTCTGATAGTACATTGCTTCTATTTGTATACTATATATACAACTATTGAGCAACAATCAAATGGGAATGAAATGGTAGTGAATGAATTGTTACCTGTGCCGTTGTAATCCACGTACGCACCGAGCATGATAAAATGGATGCCACCAGCGTTGAAGGAGTAGTAGAATTTGGTGTTGGATCCAGACTCCTTGGATGGAACAGCGAATCGCGCAAAGTATGATGCAAATTTCACCTCGCCACCATGCCCCTGTGGTTCAATCTCATGGTTCCCCTCTATTACCATCAGTGGAATCTTCGATGTAATCGGCTCCATGAATCTAAACCCATGCAGGCATAAGCAATGTAATAACCATAAACAAGGACCACAGGAGCTACTTTTTCGCACATAGAACAACAGAATGACAACTAATCGATTAACAAATGCAGTTGATCCAAGAATCGAAGCAGTTCGTCGATTAAGAAATTGACTTGGGATTGATTCAAGAAACGAACTAGTCACCTTCCCCATCCGTCCCATCTTGGCTGGTAGGACTCCCGAATCGGGGCATTGGGGAAGGAGCAGGAGAAGCAGGGGACCCCCTTGCCGCCGGTGGTGCGGTACTGGTTGGCGTAGGTCATATCCCCGACCAAGAGGACCAGAGAGGGGTCGTTCTGGGCCAGGTGGTCGACGGTTGCGGTGGAGTTCCCGGTGAGGCCTAGGTCGCCGACCACGGCGACGCGGCGCGGGTAGGAGCCAGCGCCGGCGGCGGGAAGCGTGGTGAAGGAGCGCTCGTCGCTGAGGCCGACGGGGAGGCTGCTGTCGCCGCATCGGTAGTAGTAGCGCGTGGCCGGGCGCAAGCCGCGGAGGCGGACGTGGTGGATGGCGCCGGAGGTGTAGTTGAGCAGGCCCGGGTACGGGTACAGCTGGCTGTACACCTCGGCGGACCCCGTGGCCACGTGCGGGTAGGAGTCGGCGGCGGCGGCGGCGCTGCGCTCGCCGTACCAGACCTCGCTGCGAACGGCGGCGGGGTCGAGTGGCGTGAGGTCGGAGCCGACCTGCGCGCGGCCCGTGACCCATGAGACCCAGAGCGAGCCGGCGTCGGCGGAGGCGGCGAGCGCGATCTGCTCCGGCGCCGGGGGCCGCGCGCGGGGCGCAAGGCGCGGGTCCGTGAGCGGGACGTCGTCGCTGCCCCGCCGCAGCGCGCGGTCGAACGAGCGCGTCACCGGCGGGAACGGCCCGTCCAGCGTCGTCGGGATGCCGGCGGCCTCGGCTAGGAGGAGCGCGAGGCATGATGGCACGAGCAGCGGCAGCGGGAGGGCGAGGCGGCCACGGCATTGCCGGCGGCCGCCGGTGGCGGTGCTCGGGGTGGGGGTGGGGGTGGCGGGCGATGCCATGGCCGTGGGCAGCACAGCTCAGCACGCGCACGCCACTGATGGCGCGGCTGCTCAACTGCCGGTGGCACCTATCATTTGGGAAGCGGATATCTCGGTGGATATTCTCGTTGCGGAATCACGCCCTGTTCGGTTTGCTGATGCTGGTACCAGCTGCGGCTGGGGCTGGGGGCCGTTGCCTCTCCGAGTCACTGTAGCTACAGTGAAAACAGTACAAATCAGCCACTCCAGCCAGCGCTTTATGTCCCGCCGAACAGGTTGTCAATTGCTTGCGTTTTTTGGGGTGTTTAGTTTGGGAAAAAGTTTGGATTTAATTATTATAACATATTTTGTTGTTATTTGATAATTAATATTTAATTATAGATTAATTAGTATCATTATATCTATTTCGTAGGAATCAGTTAGATTATGTAATTAGTTATTTTTTTCAACTACATTTAATACTCCATGTATGTATCCGAAAATTTGATGTGACGAATACTGCACAATTTTTTAGAAATAAACGCAGCCTTTATAAGAAAAGAAATGGCGAAAACGTGGCGGGGGGGGGGGGGGGGGGGGGGGGCGCCGCTCCTGCCGTCGTGTTTGCGACGTTGGATCCAGACTGCCAGTAAACGTCAACGAAATCAGTCTCTGTCAACCAATCGCCGCTATGGCCGTCGTGGTTGCGACGTTGGATCCAGACTGCCAGTAAACGTCAACGATATCAGTCTCTGTCAACCAATCGCCGCTATAGGTATGATTCTTTTGTCCATTTTCACGAACGTTGGATTGATTATTGGACGGGAGCGAGAACGAAGGAGCTGTACAGCTGACACGCTCGGAGAAGGATGTTGTGCCCCTAGTACACGAAAGGTGGTGTTGCCTTAAGCAATATGTGCAATATGAATCAGCCTGATTACGATTGTTTGGCCAATTCCATCAGCTAGGTTTTTTATCGCCTTTTTCCCCATTGCCATATATATCCAGGCGGATTTTTTTTTCGTTTCTGTTTTTTCCTCATTATCAAGACCGATGTTTTTAGATAAGTAAGTTTGAGTGGATTTGCTACCAAAACTTAAAACTGATGTTTTTGTTGCCTTTTCTTTGGCAATGCATTCCCACAGTTATTTGAGCCAATTCCACCAGCTTTTCTTTTGTCCCCGTGGCTGTCGTACAAATCATTGCATTGTCTTTTGTCTCAGGTATGTTAATATGAAAGTATGTGTCAGTCTGCTTCCTGAAAATTGCGACGATCAAGTCTAATGGAGCCACCAAAGAGGCTTTAAAGCATTGAAATGGATGCCTACTCATGAAAAAAAGACCACATGCACTGATGAACTGCGAGTTGTCCTTGCACATGTTAGATGTATATGTATCTTTTGTAGTTTTCCATTCTCCAAGAGGTTTTGTGAATATTTTCTAATACCTGTATATGTATATATTCGGACATAGAGTCATCATAATGAATACAAGCGTTATTCATAACATGGTATACAAAGCCAAAATTTAGGGTTAGGGTTCCTTTCTCTCCTAATCCTGCACGTTGCACTTGCGTGCCGATTGCTTCGTTCTGCAGCCTCCATCGATCCCGCTCGCCCGTGCTCATCGCTGCCTCCTGCTTGTCGCCGCCGTCAGCCTCACCGCCGGGATCAGCCTCGCCGTCGCCTGTGGCCGCGTCGCCCCCGTCGCCTGCGGCCTCGATGCCACCCCCAGCGGCTGCCCACTGCCTCCTGAAGCTCCGCCATTGGGGTTCCGTCTCCGAGACGTACCGCCACTGCTGGTCGCGTGCCGGTGCCACTGG
Organism: Panicum virgatum; assembly: GCF_016808335.1. Lineage (NCBI taxonomy): Eukaryota > Viridiplantae > Streptophyta > Magnoliopsida > Poales > Poaceae > Panicum > Panicum virgatum. Next base: position 24,171,707 of record NC_053150.1, on the reverse strand, counting down.
TGCTGTTTTTTCGATTGAAGTCAATTGATCCAGGAGATAAACCTCCTGTATAAAAAAAGAAAAAAAAGAGAGGACTAATGTTGTGATCTGGTGGCTGCTGTCAACTTGTTTTGTCGTTTTACTTTGCCCCGGACTTGTCAATAGGGTACTCATAAAAAACGCTGCTGCTGCCGCCGCTTATTTTGCGCTCTCGTTGTTAACCGCCGCTTTTCCTTTGCACTCTTTCCAACGACCGTTGCTGTTTGGGATGGTGTCTCCTTCCGTTCCGTCACCTAGTGGTGTGCAGATTACGCGATGTCCGGTGCTTTTCAATAGCAAAAACTCTCGCGATTGGGTTCCTCGTTTCCGATGGCACATGCGTGGTCCTTTGTATATGGAGGTGAGGAGGAGCTCGTTGTAATGGGTTACACCAATGCTAGCTTTCAAACTGACAAAGACGGTTCAAAGTCCCAATCAGGTTATGTGCTAACAATAAATGGTGGTGTTGTTAGCTGGAAGAGTTCAAAGTAGGAGATTGTGGCCGATTCTACAACAGAAGCCAAATACATCACGGCTTCGGAAGCCGCGAAGGAAGGTGTATGGATAAGGAAGTTTCTTATTGAGCTTGGTGTGTTTTCAAATGCGTCCAACCTACTGGATCTCTTCTGTGACAATAGTGGGGTCATTGAGCAAGCAATGGAGCTAAGAAATCACCAAAAGAGCATACACGTTATGCGGTGGTTGTGACACCCTAGGTGTCTGCACATTAGTGTTGCATACCTTTTATACATCATGTGCTTGTTTTGCTTGAATAAGGACCTTTTTGTAATTATAAAAGGTTATATGTGTAATATTGATTTTATGCAAGGGTCTTTCTATAGTTTAATTTGAATTGAATGTGTGATTATAGCTTTTGTGGAGGGTATTTTTGCAAAATATGGTGTAATCATTACATGGCAGGAAACTTTTCAAATCAGCCTAAGTTTGAAGTGAAATTGCATTGAATTTGACATAATTCCTGGAATTCAAAATCCCTTTTATGTTTTCAAAATTAGCTCTTGAATCTTTGATCAAATAAATTTTTGCACAACATCAAAGTTGTAGATCTTGAAAAGTTGAACAACTTTCATGTTGGGCACTTTTTCATTTGAGCTTTAGTTTAGAAGTTATCCTTATTTTACATTCAGGTCCCTGGAAATTTTGGAAATTGCAAAACAGCCCTTTTCTCCTTCCTCCAGCTCCTTCCTCTGTTTTTCCCCGTCGCCGCTGTGCAGGGCGCCGCCCGCCGCCGTGGAGAGCTGCCTCCCCGCGCCACCTCCTGCCTGCTAGCCCACGCGTCACGCCTGAGCTCCTCGCCGCCCTCTCTTCCTCGCGCTGGAGCTTCCTTGCTCTGCCACGCGCCCCCGCCGAGCGCAGAGCCGCCCGCGCGGCCGCCACCGCGATGCCGCCGTGGATAGCCCCGGGCAGAGCCCCAAAACCCCTTCTAGTGCGCGCACGAGCACCACAAAGACCCCAGCGACCTATTCCTCTCCTCCTTTCGCCTTCTCCTCGCTCCCACGCCACAGAACGCCGCCGCCGTCACCCACAGAACCCCGGCGAGCTCCACGCCACCGTCGACCCGCCTCTCCGCAGCTTCCCCGCCCACGCTGACCACTCCTTTAGCCGCGCCTCGACCTCGCGCAGCTCCCCAGCCCTTTTCCCTCGCCCGAACCCCACCGAAGCCACCCCGCCGCCGTGCTCCGAGCTCCACTGGCCGCCGCTCGCCGTGGACCGAACCCCTCCGGCCATCATTTCACGACCCAAGAGCCTCCAAAGCATCGCGGCGACCTCTACTCTGTTTTCCCCACCCCAACCCTCGCCGCCGGTGAGCCCAGACACCGGAATCGGCCAGTCAACGTCGCTTCCCCTATCTGACCCGGCCCAGGGACCTCGGGTTTAAAATTCCAGAAACTCCAGGGTGTTCTTTGAATAGACTGTGACTCATGTGAATAGTGCTCTAAGGACTTCTTTGTAATGTCTAGCTGAGAACTTTGAAATTCAGTAGAAAATCGTAGGAAATTCAGAAAAATATAAACTTGGATGTTTTGGAATCCTTGAGAGAAGCTCTATGCAGTAGAATCATAATATTTTAGGCTTTTGTTGAAAGTTTTTGCTGTACAAGTTAATTTGTGTTGCTAAGTGCATAAATACTAGTTGATTTTATCTTTTTCTTAGCTTTTTCTTGAAGCCATGTATTGCAGTCAAATTTTTATGGTAGTTTGTTCTTGTAACACTAGTATTGCTATAAAAATTTCGTGATCAGTTCTCTTGTGTAGCTATTTATTTGATTTAATCGTTGTTTAGTAGACTTTATTTATGATAAATAGTTTCTTTTCATTATAAATCATTAAAATTTTGCTGAGTGTTCACCCGGAGTATCTTAGATTGTCCATGAAGTTTGAGCATCAGTTCATGACTAGAACAGGAGCTAAAAATGATTCTTGCAAATCTGATGTCTGTTTTGTTTATTTTCTCAGAATTAATTTTATGTAGATGAAATCATGAAAAATTCACAGTAACTAGATCATTTCTGTGTCAACTTCCTGTTAAATTTTGAGCTTCTGCTTTGCTCTAGTTTGACATGTATAATTCAAGCTTGTTCTAGGTGTTGTCAGAATGAATGGTTTGTTGTGAATAAATGGCTACATGCTTTGGCATGCTTTTTACAGGGTAGCTTAATCTGTTCATGTTCTGTTTAGGGTAATTTTTTCTAAATTTATTTATGTTTGTGCTTTGAGTTGTTTATTTATTAGAAAACCATGACTTACTTGTTATAGAGAATCACCCCCACTTGTTTATGAAGTTAGTAAACTTCATTTGTGCTGTTGATCATGATGCCTTGTATAGTTAGAATTGTTATTTAACTACTCTATAAATGATTGCCCATGTGTGTTTTAATTTTGTTTGCTTAGCTTCACCACATCGTGAGTGTGTTTATAATTATGTTCTTGCATTACATATAAATACGACTGCTTTGTCGGACGGGACGTACGAGCTGATCCCGGATTCCGAAGGAGGTGATCTCGAAGCTCAAGTGAACACTGCCGTACTAACTGAAGCCCCAGACCAAAGTTCGGAAGAGCCTAGAGCTGAAATAGTTAGCGACTACCGAGAAGGCAAGCCCCGGACATAACCTATATTTCAAATTATTATCATTTACTGTTGTTACTTGCTTATGCATTTACAGTTCTTAGGATTTGAATTGAAACCCTAGATGCATGATCCTAGGAACCTATGTACTGAACACTAGACTTGAGTTTGATTACTTGCTAAGCTTATAGGACCGGTAAAAGTCGAGTGATTGCCTGTCACTCGCGAGTTTTATAGGAATCGATTGTTTACATTTCTGTTATCAATATAAGGACGACAGACGGGGTTGTGTTCGATATCATGACCTTATGTGAGACCCCGTCTGTGTTGATGAACTTGCTAAGGTCGCGGTGTGTGGTAGCGGTGGTTAAGTTTTTGAAAGTACTAGCCACATGCCGTAAATATGGTACGCGGCAAGCCTAGTAGCCGACTTCGAGGGATAGGTTTTATTTTTATGTTGCAAAACACTACGACTTCGAGGGACAAGGTTCGGCCTTGGAGCCCTATAGTCGGGGAGAGTGACCCTATCCACAAGCCGGAAAGAAAGGTCAACGGTTGTTTGGGAACGACCCGACGGTGTTCCAGACGTGTGCGTTAGGTTTGCCTGGCCAGGTTAAGAAATTCGATTCGAATCGTCTGCTTCTCACAGTTTGGGACTGCTTGATCCCTTTGCCACACAGAGTAATAAGAGCAACAATATTATTTATCAATCTTGATGTTTGCTTAGTTTTCTACCATGATTGGATAGTAGTTGCTTACATAGAATGGTTAATCAACTAGAATTTTAAAAGCTAAAATTTGAAAGTAAGGACCTACTCTTTATTGCTTTACAGCAAAAGGAAAACCAGAGCCTCACAGAGCCTTGCATAGTCTAGCTAAAGTGGGCTACTTATACCCGTTGACGGTTAAGTCTTGCTGAGTATTAGAATACTCATCCTTGCTGTTGAAACCCTTTTTCAGGTATGAGTTTTGAGGAGCAAATCGCTAGCTTGACCTATCCTTGCTCGTTGCCTCCTGGCTGGTCTGTAGAGTGGGACACGTCTTTAGCCGGCAATGACTATGACGAGTGATACCATGCTTGGGCTAGCCTGGTATCCTTTTGCGACGTGTTGTAGCCGTCGTGTTTTATCTTCCGCTGTCTAAACTCTGAACTTAAGTTATGGCTTGTATAACTGTTTTACTTAAGTTAGTTTTTGTAATAATGGTTTGAACTGGTTTGTAATCAATATTATGCCTGTGTTGTAAAATTGTGGTTGTAATATCTCTGGACTCGCCTTCGTGCGGGGTATGCTTGTTCGATCTGAGAACCGGTGGTTGTATCGGGACATTACCCGACAGACCAAGAGTTGTTCCGTTTGAAGTGCGTATGAGCTGGTGTTGCCTTTATGGTGATGGCCTGCGCACTTGAGCCGGGATAATTCAGGTGGTTCTGCCACAACTGGTATCAGAGCTACAAGTGTACACCAGAGGTGTTGGAACCTTAAAAATCGTTTTCCGTATAAAATTGGAACAACAAGGTATTTCGGAGAATTACGTTGGATTCGTTAAGGGTTGTGCATAGAACGTAAAGTCCTATGGAATTTACGGGAATTACTAGGTGGTTATTTATGTATGGTTTATGTTATCTGACTTCCAGCACTTTACATTTTGTTAAACCATACTCACAAACAACTCTTAAATTCTTGTAACGACGCACCTACGTTGAGGTAAGAAGGTAAGGATCCTCCGTCAGCTGAGGGAGTCTGACCTTCTCGTCGGTGATGCGAGCCGAACGCTACCCTCAAGAAGTGGCTTACTTGAGGTGCTCCCAATATACCAACGATTAATTGACTATATTGGAAGTAAAGTGTACTCAGTCAGCTGAGGGAGTCTGACCTTCCCGTCGGCGATGCAAACCGAACGCTGCGCTCAAGCAGTGGCCTACTTGAGCTGCTGCCAATATATCGATCTCGGTCGACTATATTGGGAGTAAAGGAACTTGTGGATACGCCTCCGAGTAGCGTATGTTAACATTGGCCATACGGCGGGAATTGTATGGCTGCCGCTTCTATAGTGAGCGGTAATATTTGGGGACGCTTTCATGAGTGCTGGCATGAAAGGTTCATTGGATATATATATATGTTCTGCCAATCTTCTGCAGGTACACTAACCGCAATTCGATAAGTTAAGAACGGTTAGAATGTATCGACTAGCTATATAGGGAGAGCCGTATTTATGTATGCCACCGTGCTAACCACGTAAGCCCAACGATAGTTGGCAATTGTTTATCTTGTGAGGATGTTCAGGACGTGCATGCATATTTGGTTGATGCTCGAATTGATTCCTAGTCTTTGAAGTTGTTACACAAGCTTTGTAAGGAATTTCTAGTATGAATCCTCATAGATAAGTGTTAGTGTGCTTAAACCATAAGTGAGTTAAATTTTGATTTTAGGAGCATGCTTGTTAAAATGCTTAGATTTTCTTGGATGAAAAAGATGGTTTTGAGTCATGCCTTCATCCTAAGCCCCATCTTGTTGTTATAAGGATCTTTTCATTCCTTAGAATCTTAAATGATGAACCAGTACCGATTGTGGTTTATTATTCTCTAAATTTGGAACTATATCCTCTTTTGATTTAGAATCACATTTGCTTTACCGCAGTCTTCTTAAAGCTTTATTTGAGAAGTCTTGAGATAATAGTATTACTCACATTTGTATCCTTTTTGATTCAGATGGCGGCTTGTCCCCAGATCTTTTGGGATGAGGAGGGAAATGCTCATACCGACTGTCTGTATTGGGAGGGTTTTCCGAGGATTCTTTGGGATACACTTCGTACCTTCCACTACCCAGATCCACCCTAGTACACGGGACGCCAGTTTTCTGAGGATGGAATTCAGAAGAACCGAGTTACCATGACCATTCCTCAGCACCCTACCTTGGAGTGGCCACCGATTGAGATTGAGGTGATTGGGTACCGTCTTGTTGATGCTTTTGAGACGGCGGCTCTTAGAGCTATCACTACTTTTTGTGAGCACCATCCTGAGGAGGTAGCTGTGTATCCTATTGGTTTGTTTCCAGCAGTCAATGCTGGTAATGCAGAGTGGCTCTTCAGGACCACACACTTTGGGTACTTAATTGGAGATATAGCTGAGGAGACTATTCAGGCAGTAGTCAGATATATGAATGCGCAGTCTCACTACCAGATACTTCAGCAGCGACACTTGGAGCAGGTGCTAGACTTAGCCCAGTCCTTCCAGCGAGGTCTTCGTTTGAGGGATACTCAGATTCAGGGACTTCAGGATGCCGTTGCTGGTAGGGATCATGTCATTGCACAGTTTGAGCATCAGGCTTTGGAGCATGGTGCTGAGATAGAGCAGCGCAACACAGTTATTGGTTTTCTTTAGGGGCAGGTGCATGAGCTTCAGGTAGATTGGGCTGATGCTTTGGGCCATATTGGTGTGCTCCAAGAGCAACTAGATGTTCCAGCCGCGCCTGCAGCAGCAGAAGAGGATCCAGAGCAGATGGAGGGAGTTTCAGATATTGCTTCAGAGCACGCACTTGCTGAGCCTAACCCTCAGCCAGACGACTCTTCTTCCGGCAGTGCCTCTTCTGTGGGTAACCTCGATGACTTCTAGGCGCCTTAGACTTGTCCTAGATAGTTTGTGTTTTCTCTTGTTGTAGCATATGTACATAGGGAATATGATGTTGTAAAATAGCCCTAGGAAGGAGTACCACTTGTTGTATTATATGTGGTAAGGATGTGTGATGTAGGTTGTATGAAAAATGCTACTTTGGATGTAATATAAGTAGCGACTACCAGTTTGGAAATCATGATCTTCCTACTTGCCAAATCTCTTCATTTGTGCATTTCTAGGCTGTTTGATGAATGCTATTGAGGTTGCAAATTTTGTGGCATGTGTGCTCATCAACTTTTAGCCTGTTGAATCTATGAGACTATATTTTAGTCCAATCACTTCTATGATCTCTGTTGATTAGCAGCGTAGCACAGAACGGTGAAGAGTGAATTGCTAGATTATCTTCTTTACCCTTTTGCTCTCAGCGTTGAGTATCAATACGATGGAGCATGAGGCTATCTAACAGCTGACCCGTTCTGAGTTTTATGGGTTGCTCAAATATGTGTTGTGCATATTATGCCACACCGCATTTAGTTAAATTCTGCTGATTTTATTTTGATATCCAATGTTTGATCACTGCATTTACCATTGATTTTGGGAGCAAGAGAAATGTATCTAATGGATGTCTTCCATAATTACAGATGGTTGGTCAACCTCGTGGAATGCCTGAAGGCTTCGGCCGTGAGAGTGGCAGTGGATCTCAGCAGCCACCGCCACCACCGTCGAATCTGGCCGAGTTGATGGCCATGCTGAAAGCATCTAGGCCCCTAATTCAAGTTTTGGTAATTAATGACAACGGTTTGTGGATTAACGATTTCGTTTGAGATAATGAGTATAGGTTGATCCACGGATGAAAGAGATTTGGTTGTGAACGTATGAAGTTTTGGAGATGATGAGCAAAGCTCGGGCTCAAGGCAAAGGTATAAAATAGGGCTTTTGCATTTTACCGGTCACAAGGCGTTTAGTGGATGAAAAGTGACCGGATTTGTTGGATAGATAGCCGTACTATCAAGAGGGGTTGTGTACTCATGCTTGATGGGTCTTTAGTGCCATTTTGCTCAAAATATGTAGTTGCATGCATGAGGGCTAACGACGTTTTGAAAATATTTCAAAAAGAACAAGTTTGAGAGCTGACTGCACAAGCGCGGACGGTCCGCAATCGTTCCAGAGAGCATGTTTGGCTCTGGTGATTTTTAGAGGTGTCTGGCGGACAGTCCGGCCCAGGTGGGCAGACGGTCCGCAGCTCTAACTCAAATTGTACCAGAGAGGGTGTTTTCTCTGGTTGGGCTTATGATATGTGCAGCGGACGGTCCGCCCCTGGGGCGCGGACGGTCCGCCCCAGGGGCGCGGACGGTCCGCCGGCTATTTGACAATTTGTACCAGAGACATTGTTGTCTCTAGTGGGTTTTCAAGGTTGAACTGCGGACGGTCCGCTCCTGAGGTGCGGACGGTCTGCAAGCTAATTTCAAAGTTGTACCAGAGACGATGTTTCGTCTCTGGTGGTGTGGAACTCTCACTGCGGACGGTCCGCACCTGTGTCGCGGACGGTCCGCCAGGGCTTAACGGCTAGTTCTGACACGCATTAAATGCACTCTGACTCACTGGTTTATAACGGCGGACAGTCCAGTTTTTGAAATGCGGACGATCCGCGATTTCGCAGAAAAGAGTGTAATGGCTAGTTTTTGGAGGGATGTCTATATATACCCATTGCCCGGCCTTTGGGTGTCTCTCTTGGCCATTTGGACTGCATACTTGACATCTTAGAGCTAAGGCATCCCTCTCTCACACACACTTGTTTAGAGATTGCATTCTTGAGGGTGTGAGAGCTTCCTAGTGCATTGCATCAAGAGTTTGAGCTTTGTGGCACTAGGGAAACTTCAAGCAAGCGTCATCGACTTGTTACTCTTGGGAGTTGCCGCTCCCTAGACGGCTTGGAGAAGAGGATTTCGTGGAGCTCCTCCAAGGAGATTGTTGAGGAGCCCCGATTTCGGTTGTGAGAGGTTTGTGCTCACCTCACCGGAGTGGTGAAGAGCAACTCTAGTGGAATCGAGGTGTGGAGCGGTTCTTTGATTCAAGCCGGCTCAAGATCAAGAGGTTCTTGATAGAGGAGCGGTTGATTCTTGGAATCCACCTCAACGTGGATTAGGGGTGACCGGCAAGTCATCGACACCACGGGATAAATTCTTGTGTCAAGCTTGGTTACTTCTCTTGTTCACTTTAATTCTTGTTTTACTTTGAGCAATTTACTTTACTAGAGCTTGTTTTGCATCTTGTCACCCTAGGTTGCAAACCCATCTAGAGATAGTAACAGCTTGACATAGGGCTTTCCTTTGTTACTAATTAAATTTCTCTAGTGTTGTTGGCTTTAGTTTTTAAACCGCCTATTCACCCCCCCTCTAGTCGGTGTTCTTGATCCTACAAGTGGTATCAAAGCCTAGTACTCCATTAATTGCGGATTTAACCATTTTGGAGTAGAACAATGACTAGTGATCATGGAATTCATGTTGGGAAGCCACCGTTCTTTGATGGGAACAATTATGATTATTGGAAGACTAGGATGTCGGCTCATCTCAAAGCCATGAGTAGAAAGCTGTGGAGAGTAGTAAGTGATGGATATGTCATTTTGGACCCAAAGAGTTTGACACCCCTAGATGAGGAAAATGAGACACTAAATGATCAAGGGGTTAATGTGCTCTTTAGTGCTCTTGATGTTAATGAATTTAATAGAGTCAAGAGCCTCACAAATGCAAATGACATATGGAAGAAGCTCATGGAAATTCATGAGGGCACATCAACTGTGAAGGAGGCCAAGTTATATTTGCTAAAAGAGAATTTTAGTGAATTTACCATGAAGAAGGATGAGAGTATAGCTGAGATGTTCAACCGGCTAAATGACATTGTGAATGACCTCAAGGGACTTGGATTTGAGGTACCGGATGGGGATTTCAACCACAAGTTTCTTAGATGTCTTCCGGAAAGATATGACACAATTGTGACCTTACTTGTAAGGTCAAACGTGAAGACCGCAACTCCCACACAAATATTGGGAGAAATTCTCACCCATGACATGTTCAAGAAATCTCAAGATGAAGCTCATGGTGGAGAAATTGATATGAAAAAGAAAAGTGTGGCATTCAAAGCTCAAGATAGCAAAAATGAAGAAGAAAGTGGATGCCAAGAAGAAGAATCGGATGAGGAGATGGCTCTCTTTGTCAAAATATTCAATAGAATGATGAGCAAGAAGAACTTTGGCAAGAGAGGTCAATCATCAAGAAAAAATCCTTTTGTGGACAAGACTTGCTTCAATTGTGGTGAAGTAGGTCATATCATTGTCAATTGTCCAAACAAGAAAAAGGACAAGAAAAATGATGAAAAGAAGAAGAAGAAGTTCATCAAGAAGAAGAAGAATGGCCAAGCTTATTTTGTTGAATGAGATTCCGATGCAAGCTCCGATGATGATGATGATGATGATGATGATGACAAGCCATCCAAGGGAGTTGCCGGGATCGCCATCAAGGAGGCTCCATCACTCTTCTCTACACCACATTGTCTTATGGCAAAGGGTGGTGCAAAGGTACAACAAGATGGTGAACTTGATGAACTTTCATATGATGATCTTGTTGAAATGCTTAATGATGCCGATGAATTCATGACAAAGGAAAAGGCTAAGTTGAAGGACTTGAAGTTGAAGTTTACTTCTCTTCAAGATTCCTATGAGGAGCTAAAGACTTCTCATGAGAATCTCAAAGAAACTCATGAGAAGCTTGAGGAAGCTCACAATACCTTGCTTAATCATGAAAGAAAAGCAACATTGAGCATTGGTGTTAGTTGAAATTTAATTGATGATAAATATTGTGGCTCTAGCTCTACTAGTTCTTGTTGCACCAAAATTGATAACTCATCTTGCAATGAATCTCTCATTATGGAAAATGATTTGTTAAAGAAAGAGATTACTTGCTTGACTAATGATTTGAGAAAGTGCTATGATAGTAGAGCCAAGTTTAATCATTGTTGGGCAAGCCAAAAGTTTACCTTGAACAAGCAAGGGTTTGGATACATTCCTAAGAAAGGGAAGAAGGCTTTTGTGCAAACCAAAACTACTTTTGTGAAGAGTACTGGTAAGCCATATTGTGAAAAATGCAAGAAAGTTGGTCATGTTGAGAAGAATTGCACCAACAAGAAAGTCGTATACTTTGATTCAAGTTACATTCTTATGAAAAATTCAAATGGCAATGTTAGTGCAAAATTTGTTGGGATACCTATAAATGGTGCTAAAAAGAATGCCATTTGGGTGCCAAAAGTCTTGGTCACTAACGTGGTCACTAACATTCAAGGACCCAAGAAAGTTTGGGTACCTAAAAGAGTTACTTCCTCTTTGTAGGTAAATTACAAGTCCGGAGGAAGACATTGGGTGCTTGATAGTGGATGCACTCAACACATGACCGGAGATCCAATGATGTTCTCCTCTCTAGATGAGAATGTGGGTGGCTATAGTGACATCATCTTTGGTGACAATAGCCGGGGCAAAGTCAAAGGAGTTGGTTTAATTCCTATCTCAAGCGATCATTCTCTTTCAAAAGTATTGTTGGTTGATTCTCTCAAGTTTAATCTCTTAGCGGTCACTCAACTTTGTGATTATGGATATAAGTGTAGCTTCACTAAAGATGATGTTGTAGTGACTAGCTTGGATGGAAAAGATCACATCTTTACGGGATTTAGACATGAGGATTGTATATCTTGTGGATTTTGCTACTAAAGAGGCAAATTTGTCTACTTGCTTGTTCACTCAATCATCCTTGGGTTGGTTATGGCATAGAAGGCTTGGTCATGTTGGCATGAAGCAACTCAACCGACTTTTGAAGCATGATTTAGTAGTTGGGTTGAAGAATGTGAAGTTTGAAAAAGATAAGCTATGTAGTGCATGTCAAGCCGGAAAGCAAGTTGCAAATACTCACCCCACTAAGAGTGTCATGTCAACCGAGAGACCATTGGAATTATTGCATATGGATTTATTTGGTCCTACAACATATAGAAGTATTGGTGGAAATTGCTATTGTCTTGTGGTAGTAGATGATTACTCAAGATATACATGGCTTTTCTTTCTTCATGACAAGGCCGATACATATGACACATTCAAGAAATTCTTTACAAGGGCCGAAAATGAATTTGAGCTCAAGGTGAAGAAAGTGAGGAGTGACAATGGAAGTGAGTTTAGAAACACAAGAGTTGAGGAATGGTGTGATGTGAAAGGAATCAAGCATGAATTCTCAACCAAGTACACTCCGGAACAAAATGGTCTTGTTGAAAGGAAAAATAGAACCTTGATTGATATGGCAAGATCAATGCTCTCCGAATACAATGTTTCGGATAGCTTTTGGGCCGAAGCAATCAACACGGCTTGTCATGCCTCTAATAGATTGTATTGCCATAGATTTCATAACAAGACTCCATATGAGTTGCTCATTGGAAGGAAGCCAAATATCTCATATTTTAGAGTGTTTGGTTGCAAATGTTATATTCTCAAGAAGGGAACTCGGTTATCAAAGTTTCAAAGCAAATGTGATGAAGGTTTTCTTCTTGGATATTCATCTAGTAGCAAGGCTTATCGGGTCTACAACAAAACACATGGCATTGTTGAAGAAGCATATGATGTTGAGTTTGATGAAACCAATGGGTCTCACAATGAACAAGAAAATCTTGATGATGTGAGAAGTGATGGTTAGAGAAATGCAATGAAAAACATGTCAATTGGTGATGTTAGACCAAGAGAAGAAAATGAAGATGATCCTTCTATCTCTTTTAGAGTTAATCCTTCAACTTCTATCTCAAATGATCAAGCACAACCAATTGTACAAGATTCAAGTAATGATGATTCTCAAGTACAAGATCAAGTTGGTTCATCTAGTGCACCATCTTCATCAACTCAAGAACCCATTGTTCCTCAAAGAATTCATCATGTTCTTGCAAAGGATCATCTGGTGGATCAAATCATCGGTGATATTAGTAAGGGTGTCCAAACTCGATCTCGCATTGCTTCATTTTGTGAACATTATTCTTTTGTATCTTTTCTTGAACCTAACCGTGTAGATGAAGCATTGAGAGATCCGGATTGGGTGAATGCTATGCATGAAGAATTAAATAATTTCACCCGGAATCAAGTTTGGGATCTAGTTGAGAGGCCCAAGAATTATAATGTTATTGGCACTAAATGGGTCTTTAGAAACAAGCAAAATGAAGATGGAATGGTTGTGAGAAACAAGGCAAGATTGGTAGCTCAAGGCTTCACTCAAGTCGAAGGTTTGGATTTCGGTGAAACTTTCGCTCCCGTTGCTAGATTAGAAGCTATTAGAGTTTTATTTGCTTATGCTTGTCACAACATAAAACTTTTTCAAATGGATGTGAAAAGTGCTTTCTTGAAGGGCAAGATTAGTGAACTTGTTTTTGTTGAGCAACCTCCCCGTTTTGAAGATCCCAAGAAGCCAAATCATGTATACAAGCTCTCTAAAGCTCTTTATGGTCTTAAACAAGCTCCACGAGCTTGGTATGAAAGATTGAGGGACTTTCTAATCTCTAAGGGCTTCAAAATTGGTAAGGTTGACACTACTTTGTTCACTAAAGATATTGGTAAAGATTTATTTGTTTGTCAAATTTATGTTGATGATATTATCTTTGGTTCAACTAATCCAAGTTTTTGTGAGAAATTTGGTGAAATGATGTCTAGGGAATTTGAGATGTCCATGATTGGTGAATTGAGTTTCTTTCTTGGACTTCAAATCAAGCAACTCAAGGAAGGCACCTTTGTGTGTCAATCAAAATATGTGAAGGATATCTTGAAGAAATTTGGTATGGAAGATGCAAAACCAATCAAGACTCCTATGGCCACCAATGGGCATCTCGACCTAGATGAGGGAGGTAACCCGGTTGACCAAAAGCTTTATCGTTCTATGATTGGTAGTTTGCTTTATTTGACCGCATCTAGGCCCGACATCATGTTTAGTGTTTGCATGTGTGCACGATTTCAAGCCGCACCTAGAGAATGTCATTTGACCACCGTCAAAAGGATCTTGAGATACTTGAAATATTCTCCTAATATTGGTTTATGGTATCCCAAGGGTGCTCATTTTGATTTGGTTGGATTCTCGGATTCGGATTATGCGGGGTGCAAGGTTGATAGGAAGAGCACTTCCGGTGGTTGTCAATTTCTTGGAAGATCTCTTGTATCTTGGTCATCAAAGAAGCAAAATTCCGTGGCTCTTTCAACCGCCGAAGCGGAATATATTTCGGCCGGAAGTTGTTGTGCACAATTGTTATGGATGAAGCAAACTCTTCTTGAATATGGTGTGAAATTTGATGAAATTCTCTTGTTGTGTGATAATGAAAGTGCCGTGAAGATTGCTTCTAATCCGGTTCAACATTCAAGAACCAAGCATATTGGTATCCGCCATCATTTTCTTAGAGATCATGTTAACAAGGGTGATATCAAGATTGATGGTATTGGCACGGATGATCAATTAGCCGATATATTTACCAAGCCTTTGGATGAATCTCGGTTTTGCAAGTTAAGAAATGAGTTAAATATCATTGACTTCTCAAATGTGGCTTGAAAAATAGCACATGTGGCATATGGTTCTTTCATGCACTCTTTGTTTCATTTTTCTGAATTTTTGAGGTATTTTTGAGCCATTTATGAGTTTTCAAGATTTTACTCGATTTATTTTTGAATTCTTGTTGTAACTTGCTCATATGAATCTTTTGAACGTTTTCATGCAAGATTTGAGATTTTTGGATTTTTATATGAGCAATGATCCCAAATTGAAGTTGGAATTGAGAAAATTGGCCGAATTCAGACTTGTCAGATTCTTGTCAGATTTTTGGAATCGCGGACGGTCCGCGGGTAAGAGGAGGACGGTCCGCAGTTCATGAGACTCGTCCACCAGAGGCTCTGCAGAGAAGTTTTTCAACAAAAATTTATATTGCGGACGGTCCGCCAAAGGACCGCGGACGGTCCGCCAAAGGACCGCGGACGGTCCGCCTGTGTTGGGCAGTATTTGACCAGTGGCAGTTTCAGTCGGGTGTCAGTGTTAAAATTCATAGGCGGACGGTCCGCCAGGGTTCCGCGGACAGTTCGCGACTGGACAGAATGGTGGGGTCGGCCAGACTTGCTTTATAATGGATGTCACTCTCACCCCTCCCCACCAAACCGAACACTAATCCAAAAGGCTCTCACTCTTTCTCTCTCAAGCACGTAGGGGAGACGACAAGGTCAAGGCTTTTTGGCGTGGTTCCCGGACGGTCCAAGAACATCCCCGGACTCTTCTCAAGTTTGTGCATCATGACTTCCCGGTATTTTGACAAATCCCTAACTCTTGTTCTTGGATTTCTTCATTGGAAAGAGTTAGGGTTAGATGCTCTGATCTGTTTTTGGACCATGGATTCTTGAAAATACTTGGGGGATCTTGTTCCTAGTGATGAGGAGATGCTATGGTTAAAATTTGGTTGGTGGATTTGAATTGAAACTCAAAATATCGATGAATCAAAGTTAAGGGCGAATTTGTGTTCCTGCGCAGAACAGATGGGTCGCGGACAGTCCGCCTGCTGGACGCGGACGGTCCGCCGTGGTATTCATGAACCGCAGATGGTCCGCGTTCATAAGTGCGGACGGTCCGCCAGTGTCAGATTTTTCAGATGAATGCTGAATTGACTTATATCATTATGGATTGATCCTATTGCTTTAGTAATTGTTCTTATGGTTAAATCTTGATCTCAGGCCACCCCGGAAGATCATCAAGGTCACTGCTTCTAAAATCAAGAAGGCTATATCTTCCAAAAGACAAAGAGACAGTGATGACTCGGATGATGTGGACTATGCTCCAAATGTCAGTGAGATGGCTGCAACTTCTTCAGTAGGAGATGCAGGTGATGAGTCTTCAGAGGAAGAGACTGAGGGGGTTGATGATGATGTTACAGATTTGATGGGGCTAGATCTACCTAGCCGACAGTGGACTGCAGAGAGCTATGCAAATGCAAGAGCAGTGGATCAATTCAGCTTGCCTCGTGACACCAACATTCTCTTCTTCAAAACTGAGGTACAAAAAGATGCTTACTTTGGTCATCTAGTCAAGAAAAATGTATTCAAACATCAGACCATTGACCTAGGCTATATGAGACAACAACAAGTCATGACTGATCTAGTAGATAGATTTCAGCAAATGGGGTTAGCAAATTTTCTGCAGGATATGTGTGATTGGAATGAAACTGTGATACGTCAGTTCTATGCCACTCTAGAGATCAACATGGTTGAGGAAACATTTAGGTGGACAACTGGCAAAAGAACCTATTATGCTACATTTGCACAGTTTGCTGAGGCAAATCAATTGGATTATAATTTCATCACTAGTGAGCAAAGTGTGAATGTTGTGTTAGAAAACCCTCTAGATGAAAATGACTACCCTATGTTCTATGAGCCTGCACATCTTGGAATTGCTAGAAGCTTTGGGGGCACTCAGGGTCTGAGGCATCATCCTGCAGTGATCAATAAGATTGTTAGAGTCACATTCATGCCTAAGAGTGGCAACAAGGATAAGATTAGAGGGCACTATTGGAATGTGATATCTCATGTCATGAACGGAAATAGAATAAATGTCATTGCTCTTATCATGGATCAGCTTGCAGATTTGAGGCTTAACATGGAGATGAACTTGTATTTTGCTCCATACATTATGTCCATCATCAAGGTTAAGTCTAGCTTTAGAGGGTTATGTGAAAGCAAGCACACACCTTTCAGGCCATTCAAGAATGACAATGCTTTTCTTTTGAGGCCTCTGACTCCTTTCCCTGGAGATGATATGGATGCTGAAGCACAGGGGCAAGATGGTGCTGATGATAGTGATGATGATGCTCACATGGGAGCAGCTGCAGCTCAGCATGCCATGCCACCACTGCACCCTCCAGCTCAGCAGCAGTGGGCTCCTCCAGCTGGCTACTTTGACCCTTACTTTGCATCCATACAGGAGAGCATGTCCTCTCAGATTGCGGGGTTGGCTAGTCAGATGCAGAATCAAATGAACCTCAACTTCCAGAACATGCAGCAGCAGATGTTTCAGCCCATGATGGCTCAGATGCAGGGGGTTCAGGAGAGTTTACACTCAGACATAGCAGCTCTTGACTCACGCTTTGAGGATTTGCCCTCT
The DNA here is from genome assembly GCF_016808335.1 of Panicum virgatum. Taxonomy (NCBI): domain Eukaryota; kingdom Viridiplantae; phylum Streptophyta; class Magnoliopsida; order Poales; family Poaceae; genus Panicum; species Panicum virgatum. The sequence goes on along the minus strand of NC_053150.1, from coordinate 24,154,796 downwards.
TCTGAGAAGTTTGAGCAGCTTGAGCAGAGGCAGGAGCAGCTAGAGCAGCTCTTTGATACGTTCAGCACAACTTTCACCAGGTTTTCTGACCACTTCTACTCGGTATTTCCGGCTCCAGTGCCGCCTCCAGAGTTCTACCCGCACCAGCCGTTCTACCCACCACCACCTCCTCCACCGTCGATGGATTGACTTTCTTGGCAATTGATGCCAAAGGGGGAGAAGGAGCTTTGGAGTGCTTGGATCTAGGGGGAACTCATGGACTTCTCATGGAGATCATTCGTTTTCGGCTTCCGCTTGCCTCTAATGATTATTTGTGTTGAACTATTGCATTACTTGTTCATGATTTGTGTCTTGCATGAACTCGATTTGAGACTTGTGTTTGGATTTGAACATTTGGTTTGTAATGTGTGATGAACTATGTTGGTTTGTGTTACTCTTATCTATTTATGTTCGTCTTGTGGTTGTGAGGTTGTGCTAACCTAGCTAAAATTCATATCATATATATCTTGTATCTTGTATGCCTCGATTTCCACTTCTAGGGAAAACTCCGTCAAAAGTTTCAAATATATATATGTGTACTTGGTATTCATGCAAATTTATATGCACATATCAAGGGGGAGTTCTCTCTATTCATCGAACTTGGTGAATTTATTCATACCATATTCTGAAATTTTCAAGAAAATGAGTAAGTTCTTCCAATGTTCAATTCCAAGTCCACCTTATACCTAGTGTATAAAGTTGACTTGAACACTTTTATCACTCCAAAATTTAGTGTTGTCATCAATTACCAAAAAGGGGGAGATTGAAAGCATCTAGGCCCCTAATTCGAGTTTTGGTAATTAATGACAACGATTTGTGGATTAACGATTTCGTTTGAGATAATGAGTATAGGTTGATCCATGGATGAAAGAGATTTGGTTGTGAACGTATGAAGTTTTGGAGATGATGAGCAAAGCTCGGGCTCAAGGCAAAGGTATAAAATAGGGCTTTTGCATTTTACCGGTCACAAGGCGTTTAGTGGATGAAAAGTGACTGGATTTGTTGGATAGATAGCCGTACTATCAAGAGGGGTTGTGTACTCATGCTTGACGGGTCTTTAGTGCCATTTTGCTCAAAATATCTAGTTGCATGCATGAGGGCTAACGACGTTTTGAAAAGATTTCAAAAAGAACAAGTTTGAGAGCTGACTGCACAAGCGCGGACAGTCCGCCCCCTAGGGCGCGGACGGTCCGCAATTGTTCCAGAGAGCATCTTTGGCTTTGGTGGTTTTTAGAGGTGTCTGGCGGACAGTCCGGCCCAGGTGGGCGGATGGTCCGCAGCTCTAACTCAAATTGTACCAGAGAGGGTGTTTTCTCTGGTTGGGCTTATGATCTGTGCGGCGGACGGTCCGCCCCTGGGGCGCGGACGGTCTGCCGGCTATTTGACAATTTGTACCAGAGACATTATTGTCTCTGGTGGGTTTTGAAGGTTGAACTGCGGACAGTCCGCTCCTGAGGTGCGGACGGTCCGCATGCTAATTTCAAAGTTGTACCAGAGACGATGTTTCGTCTCTGGTGGTGTGGAACACTCACTGCGGACGGTCCGCACCTGTGTCGCGGACGGTCCACCAGGGCTTAACGGCTAGTTCTGACACGCATTAAATGCACTCTGACTCACTGGTTCATAACGGCGGACAGTCCGGTTTTTGAAATGCGGACGGTCCGCGATTTCGCAGAAAAGAGTGTAACTGCTAGTTTTTGGAGGGATGTCTATATATACCCATTGCCCGGCCTTTGGGTGTGTCTCTTGGCCATTTGGACTGCATACTTGACATCTTAGAGCTAAGGCATCCCTCTCTCACACACACTTGCTTAGAGATTGCATTCTTGAGGGTGTGAGAGCTTCCTAGTGCATTGCATCAAGAGTTTGAGCTTTGTGGCACTAGGGAAACTTCAAGCAAGCGTCATCGACTTGTTACTCTTGGGAGTTGCCGCTCCCTAGATGGCTTGGAGAAGAGGATTTCGTGGAGCTCCTCCAAGGAGATTGTTGAGGAGCCCCGATTTCGGTTGTGAGAGGTCTTGTGCTCACCTCACCGGAGTGGTGAAGAGCAACTATAGTGGAATCGAGATGTGGAGCGATTCTTTGATTCAAGCCGGCTCAAGATCAAGAGGTTCTTGATAGAGGAGCGGTTGATTCTTGGAATCCACCTCAACGTGGATTAGGGGTGACCGGCAAGTCATCGACAGCACGGGATAAATTCTTGTGTCAAGCTTGGTTACTTCTCTTGCTCACTTTAATTCTTGTTTTACTTTGAGCAATTTACTTTACTAGAGCTTGTTTTGCATCTTGTCACCCTAGGTTGCAAACCCATCTAGAGATAGTAATAGTTTGACATAGGGCTTTCCTTTGTTACTAATTAAATTTCTCTAGTGTTGTTGGCTTTAGTTTTTAAACCGCCCATTCACCCCCCCCCTCTAGTCGGTGTTCTTGATCCTACACATACAGACTGAGCTGCTTCGCCAGTTAGTCCAAGGGCAACAAAATCAGCCACGCCAACAGCATGGAGGACAGGATGCTCAACTCGCGGGTTACCAGGAGTTCTTTAGTACCCAACCTCCACTTTTTCAGCCGAGCTGATGACCCACTGGACGCCGATGCTTGGCTTCGTACAATTAATTCCAAGTTTTCTCTGTTAGCGGTACCTTGTGCTGACGCTAACAAGGCCCACTTTGCCGCCCAGCAGCTTCGTGGTCCTGCACGTATATGGTGGGATCATTATTGTGAGATGCAGCCTACTGAACATGTCATCTCTTGGGAGGAATTCCGAACTGCCTTCAGATCACATCATATTCCTGAGGGACTGATAGAGAGAAAGTTGAATGAGTTCTTGGCGCTAAATCAAGGAACCCGGACTGTTCTTCAATATGCACAGACTTTCAATCACCTATGCCAATATGCAGGCCATCATGCTGATACTGATGCCAAGAAACGTGATCGTTATAGTCGTGGCCTCACTACCAAGCTCAAGGAACGCCTGAACCTTGTTCAGCCCAACACTTACAATGAGCTGGTCAACCTAGCCATTACTCAAGAGGACTGTATTGCTGCACATCGTGCCGAGAAGAAACGAAAGGCACCAACGGGACCCCCGAGTGCTCAGCCACCGAGATATCGTCTGGTGCAGAACACTCCACCCAGACCTCCACAGAGAAATGCCCCAGTGGGCAGGCTTGTCTTTAGGCCGCCTCAGTAGCAAGGAGGATTCAGACCTCTAGTGCCTCAGCAGCAGCAGCAGCACCAGCACCAGCAGCAACAGCAGCAATCTGGCACAAGGCCGAATGCCCCACAGTTCAATCGTGGGAATGGCAACAATCGGTGCTATAACTGCGGCAGTACTGATCACTTTGCCAAGAATTGCCCGCGACCCAAGAGGTCTGATCCAGGGCAGAACTCCAACCAGAACAACAATAAGGGCAAGAGGCAAATGGTGCAAGTCCGGCAAGGGCGAGTTAACTTCACTACTCTTGCAGACCTTCCAGAAGGAGCACCTGTCATGACGGGTACTTTCTCTATCCACAATAAGCCCGCAGTCATATTATTTGATTCTGGTGCAACGCATAGTTTTATAAGTGCCAAATTTGGAGCAAGAATAGGATTGAACTTTTGTCATACTAAGGGATCTTTTATGATAGCAACCCCTGGTGGGAAGATAGCTTCCAATCAAATCACTAGACATGTGCCAATTAAGCTGGGTAGTAATTTGATCAAAACAGATTTGATCTTGTTGAATTTAGAAGGCATGGATGTTATTTTGGGCATGGATTGGATGACTAAACATAAAGTACTATTAGATATATTTTCCCGAGCTGTCGAGATAGATTCACCATATCAAGGAGCCACCATACTCTATCTGCCACAACGAGAGTGCTTCAACTCTTGTGCCTATGCCACAAAAGAAATTAAACTTGAAGATATTCCTGTTGTGTGTGAGTATGCGGATGTATTTCCAGATGATTTACCTGGAATGCCTCCTGATAGAGACATCGAGTTTGTTATTGAGCTTCAACCCGGTACATCCCCTATTTCTAAGAGGTCGTACCGAATGCCTCCAAATGAGTTAGCAGAATTGAAAGTCCAACTCCAAGACCTTCTTGACAAGGGCTTTATACGTCCAAGTTCTTCACCCTAGGGATGTCCAGCCCTGTTTGTGAAGAAGAAAGACAATAGTTTGAGGCTATGTGTTGATTATCGACCACTCAATGCGGTCACTATTAAAAACAAGTATCCTCTTCCCCGCATTGATATCCTGTTTGATCAGTTAGCTGGAGCCAAGGTTTTCTCTAAGATTGATCTTCGTTCTGGCTATCATCAAATTAAGATCAAGCCATGTGATATTCCAAAGACTGCTTTTTCGACCAGATATGGATTATATGAATATCTGGTTATGTCTTTTGGTCTTACCAATGCCCCAGCATATTTTATATACTTGATGAATTCAGTCTTCATGCCGGAGCTGGATAAATTCATCGTGGTATTCATTGACGATATCTTGATCTACTCCAAGAATGAAGAAGAGCACGAGCAACATTTGCGTATCGTTCTTCAACGATTATGAGATCATCATCTTTATGCCAAATTCTCCAAGTGTGAATTTTGGCTGGATAGTGTGAAATTCTTAGGCCATACTATCTCCAGTGATGGTATATCCGTTGATCCAACTAAAGTACAAGAAGTGATGGACTGGGAATCTCCTACTTCAGTTCATCAAATTCGCAGTTTTCTTGGTTTAGCTGGATATTATCGTCGATTCATTCCTGATTTCTCCAGAATAGCCAAGCCTATGATGCAGTTATTAAAGAAGGGAGTGAAGTTTGTTTGGAATGACAAATGTGAAGAAGCTTTCCAAACTCTCAAAGCACGATTAACTACTACTCCAGTATTGGCTACACCGGACAGTACCAAACCTTTTGATGTCTATTGTGATGCTTCTGGTACGGGACTTGGTTGTGTGCTTATGCAAGACAATCGAGTTATTGCTTATGCATCAAGAGCTCTCCGGAATCATGAGAAAAATTATCCAACACATGATCTGGAGTTAGCAGCTGTCATTCACGCTCTCAAGCTTTGGAGACATCATCTTATGGGAACTCATTGTAATATTTACACTGACCATAAGAGTCTCAAATATATCTTCACTCAAGCTGATCTCAACATGAGACAAAGACGCTGGCTAGAGTTGATAAAGGATTATGATCTAGAAGTGCACTATCATCCAGGAAAGGCTAATGTGGTTGCGGATGCACTCAGCCGCAAGTCACAATGCCATTGTCTATCTGTAGAGCCATTCAATGAAACTCTATGCCAGGAAATGATGAAGTTAAACCTAGAAATGGTACCTCAAGGAAGTTTGAACCATATATCTATTGAGCCTACACTTCATGATAGCATCATCATGGCACAATTACATGATGAGGGTATAAAAATCATTAAGGTAAAGTTATCCCAAGGTGAAGCAAAGTACAAATGTTTCCGTGTGGATCATAGAGGAGTTTTATGGTTTGAATCTCGACTTGTTGTACCCAAGAATCATCAGCTTAGAAAGCAAATCCTTGATGAGGCACATCTATCGAAGTTTTTGATTCATCCCGGTAGTACCAAGATGTATCAAGATCTTAAACAAGATTTCTGGTGGACTCGAATGAAAAGAGAGATCGCCAGATATGTTTCTGAGTGTGATGTCTGTCAAAGAGTTAAGGCTAGTCACTTGAAAGTAGCTGGTACTCTCCAACCTTTACCCATTCCATCCTGGAAATGGGAGGACATCAGTATGGATTTTATTGTTGGTTTACCCAACACTTCTCAGAAGCATGATTCTCTTTGGGTAATCGTTGATAGACTCACCAAGACCGCTCATTTTATTCCAGTGCATACAACTTATTCTGCCAAAAGGTATGCAGAGATTTATCTCGATCAAATTGTTCGTTTGCATGGAGTTCCAAAGACGATCATTTCTGATCGTGGGTCTCAGTTTATTGCACGTTTCTGGGAGCAATTGCAAGAATCCCTTGGAACAAAATTGATTCGTAGCTCAGCTTATCATCCACAAACTGTAACACCCTAATTTTAAATTTCAGTATTTATTAATAAATTAATTGGCTTTATTTAATTTTCTAAGGTTTATTGTGTTTAGTTGGCATTTAATCTAATTTTTGGTTCCTTGTTTAATTAAAATTTATCATAGGTTTAAATTTTTGTTGCATTCATGCTGGTGCATAATTTTTATTTGAGTGTGGTTTGGATTCAAATTCAAATTTGAATTCAAACTTTGTTTGGATTAGGTTTTGAATTGAGAGAGTAAATAGAAAATAGAAAGGAAAATTAGAAAACCCAGTCCGGCCCAAACCTTCAACCCAACCCAACCCGGCCGGCCCACCCCGGCCCAGCTAACTCTCCCTCTCTCTCGCCTCAGCCCGCGCGGAGCGCTCGCCCGCACCACCCGCTGCCACGCCGGGCCCACGCGTCAGACGCTCCTTCTACCTCGCGCAACCGCCGCGCCCATCACGCCGAGATCCCCGGCGAGTTCCCATCTGGGGCACGCCTGCCCAGGATCGCCCGCCTAGTTTAAAACGCGCCCCCGCGGCCCCTGCTCCCTATCCCGCAAGCCATCGCCGCCCCCAAAACCCTAACTAGCCGCGCCACGCCTCTGCTCCACCACCGAGCTCCATTCGCCGCCGCCACGCCACTCCGGCGGACCCCAACCCCACCGGAGCCACGCAGAGGCTTTGCCTCAACGCCGTGAAGCTCCCTGGAGCCTCCACACTCGTCCTAGATCCCTGCAGCGCCGGGATTTCGCCGGACCTCTCTCCGGTGAGTTTTCCCCCGCCCGCTCAATTTCTCGCCGCCGGCGCCGTTCGACCCGCGTTGACCCCTGCCCCAACTTTGCAGGAGTCCCACGAGCCGAACCGCAGGATCCCGAAGCCCGGAAGACCACCGCGCCGCCCTGTCCGCGAGCTCCACCCTGACCACGCCGCCGACCAACGTCGCCGCCGACCCTGCATCACGAATCCGCCGTCCCGAGTTTCTGGTGAGCCTCCCCGTGCTCCAATCTTGCCTCCAATCGTTTAGCGCTTCGAATTTATCCCTGGCACGGCGGGAACGACCGACTCCGGCGAGCCCGTCGCCGCAGCGCCGTCTCCACCGCCGAGCCCCACGCTCCGGCCATCCCCGGCCCACGCACGAGGTCCCAGTAGATCACACGTGTTTCCCTCATCCTTTTGCACCAGATCGCGACCCAAACGGGCCCCTGTAGCGGCCGAACGGCCAGCTCCGGCCGAGCGCCGCCGCGGAGCTCTGCTCCGGCGGTGTTCCGCCGCCGGCCGCGCGCCCTCTTGTCCCTGGCCACAGGATCAAGATCCAACGGCCTGAGTCAAGCCCGCCCGAAGTCAAAAAGAAAAGTTACCGGTCAGCGCCCGCGAATTTTCAAAAGAGCCCCTCCGTTTCTTTAGAATCAACCCGCGCTCCTTGCTAGTTCAAAAATATTTACAGATCGGCCCAAAACTTTGCACAGAACCCCCTAAGCTTTCTAGAAATCAAACCCGCCGTCCAAGGCCGCCGGTTTTGCGCGTTAGCCCCTGAAACTAAGGTTTAATTATGTTTAGGCCCTCGGTTTTAGCAGAAAAGTCCCTGGAACCCTGTTTTTATTACAAATAAGCCCCTGAACCTTGTTTTTAGCCTAGATTACGCGTTTTAACTCCGTTTTGGGCGTTCTTTATGTCCACGCGATCGTTGTAACGCGTAGAATAGTTTTAGACTAGTTTAGTGTGTTGTTTTTATGTATTGTTGTACTGTTTATTAGTGTTAGCCTTTGTTTGCTTGTATGTTTATGTTGTGAACTGTTTTTGGCCATGTGATCGTGAGTAGACGTTGATCCATCTGAGGAGCCCCAGTATCAGTACCCGGAGCAGCAGCCGTCTTCTGAGCACTTTGAGCAGCAGCCAGAGCAGTACGAGGAAGGCAAGTATAACATGAACAACCCATCACTTTTAAATACAATTTCATACTGCATTTTAATACTGTATGCCTTTAAGGATTTCCTAGCCACTTTATATCCTTTATATATACCTTTGGGTTGCATTTTGGTTAGTTGTGCTAGGTTGCTGCGCTATAACACACTCTGGTCCTTTTAATTAATTTGATTAATGGTTTACTTGAACTTAATTCTGAGAGTGGCACTCTGTGTGGCTTGAGTGGCTCACTTCTCGTTAAAAGATGTTTTTTTTAGAAACATGGTTTAGGGGGCCAGCACGGTGCTTACTGCCTGGTTGGCCACTCTCCATAAGGACCGGTTCATAGAGCGACAACCTGGGACAACAGCGCTACCACAAGGCTAGAATGGGATAGACTTGGCGTAATAATTAGATCTTTTTGGTTTGGAGTAACTTACCTGCGGGGCAAGAGTAGTAAGCTTCAATGGTCCCTGCTCCTCCGGCTTGGTCTGTGCTTGGATTGCGCTCCTGTGCTTGTACCCCCGGAGGTGGGCCCCATCGTCGCCGACCTATCTCTCGCGGTTACGCCTTACCAACGAGATTCTTTTTAAAGGCCTCGTAGTGAGTCGCTGGCCATCTCACCTAAGGAAGTGTGATGAACAACTGGCGTAGCTCACGACTTGTGGGTAAAGATGTGCAACCTCTGCAGAGTGTAAAACTGGTATACTAGCCGTGCTCACGGTTATGAGCGGCCCAGATCCTCCTTTTGATTAGTGAAGTTATCTCCTTCCGACGAGGGAGGTGCTTCTCGGGGTTTACCTTGGTGGCTTGGTCTTGGTTTGGTTCTCAGTAGTATCATGTTTAAACTTGATTAATTACTATGTAACTGGGTTAATGGTAATTCATCAACTAGTAGTAAATAGCTTAAATAAAATCTTGCCAACACTTAAAAGCTAATGCAGTCGAGTTAGCCAGCCTAGAGCCTCATAGTTTGTGTTATACTTGTTGAGTACAAGTTGTGTACTCACCCTTGCCTCTTCTCTACTTTTTCCTCTTGGCTACGCTACTGCTGCCCAGTTCCTGCCGACTCGAGGGAGTTCGTCCAGCGCTACCAGGACTACGAGGACTTCTAGGTGCTTCGTCTCCCAGTCGACGTCCCTGTGGCGCCCTGCTTCAGCTTCAGAGAGCTTTATCGTATTTTGTACTTCGCTTCCGCTGTATCAGACATTTTGTCATTATTGTAATAAATAACATTCGTATTCGCTTTATTATATCTTTTTACGTGATATGTGCTATGATATACTGTTCATTCTGTTGTATATACGTGTGACTTGATCCTGGCACGTATATGATTGCTCGGTTTATGTTCTTTTATAAACCGGGTGTTACAGAGTGGTATCAGAGCCATATCGACTGTAGGACGAAGCCTAGATAGAACTGGTCGAGTTTTAGGACTTCTTCTCTCCAATCCTTGCCTGCTGAAATTATTTTACTATTATACCCCTTGACTTCTTTGACTTTTTACCCGTCTTGCCTTGATTTCTCCCTCTGAAGAATAGTTTCGTAGATTTTGGCCTGAATCAGTCATCTGACCACCATGAGTTAGCTAGGTGACCTATTTAATAATAATACGATAGCACGTTCTGCGACGCGTTGTGTTAGTCGAGTCTTTTGCTAAACTCGGCTAAGTCGTGAAAATTGTCTGCTTGTTATTATGCTACATGTTTGATTTGGATTTTTGAATGATTGCATAGCTTAGTAGTTTAAATTTGTTTAAAGAAAATCACTCAGATGTTAAAGTTAACTAATTAATAAAATGAGTTAGATCGTTGGGGGTAAAACAGTCAACTCTATCCTGTCCACTTTATCATGGCTGAGTCTTTTTCCGCTAAGAGTTATCATATCCATCTGAATTTATTCCTGCAATATCCTTACCCGTGAAATCTTTTGTTCAAATCAGATGGTGAACACCAGGAGCACCGGTTCAGGTTCTGGCCAGCAGCAGGGTCAGAACAACCAGGGTACTGGGATCCCGATGCCTCCACCCTTGACTCCGGAGCAGTACTTCCAGCTCCAGATGCAGATGATGGCTACCCTGAACAACACCGTTCAGGCTCTCCAGCACGCTCACACTCAGCCTCCGCCTCCTCCACCGCCGCAGCCTCGCGACAGGCGTGCTGAGTTCCTGAGGGGTCACCCGCCGACGTTCTCTCACACGTCCGACCCTCTTCAGGCCGACGACTGGCTCCGTGCAGTGGAGCGTCAGCTGGACATCGCCCAGTGCGATGATCGTGAGCGAGTTCTGTACGCAGCAGGACAGCTGCGAGGGGCAGCTTTGGACTGGTGGGAGTCCCACCCAGTTCACGACCGCGAGGCTCTCACCTGGCTCCAGTTCAGGGAGCGTTTCCGCAGCCACAACGTCCCCGCGGGCGTTATGAAGATGAAGCAGAAGGAGTTCCTTGCACTGAAGCAGGTAATCTTAAGTATAATCATTCAGCGGTTCCTTTTGAGCTAATGCCCCTTGTTCTATCCTTATGAATCTTGAGTTAATTTTCCGATATCTATCTGTCTTTGTGAATTCAGGGGACTATGTCGGTCACGGAGTATCGTGATCGTTTTCTTCAGCTGGCACGCTACGCCCCTGCCGAGGTTGCGGATGACCGCAAGAAGCAGGAGCACTTCATGGAGGGTCTTGAGGACTACCTCCAGTACGCGCTGCTCAACCTCCGCTTCGACGACTTCAACCATCTGGTTGACAGTGCGCTCAACACTGAGCGTAAGCACCTGGAGATGGAGGACAAGAAGAGGAAGGTTGTCCCCGTTGCTTCCGGCAGCAACACTCGTCCACGACTCCAGCAGCCTCAGCCGTACCAGCAGCAGTACCGGCCTCCTCAGCAGTACCAGCAGAGGCCACCGCAGCAGTACCCGCCTCGACAGCAGCAGGCAGGTCAGGGCCCGAGGTTACCGGCACCTCCGGCTCGTGCTCCACCAGCACCGCAGGCTCCACGTCCGGCAGCTCCTACCGGACAGCAGGCTCAGGGACCTCCTCGCACCTGCTTTCACTGCGGCCAGCCGGGGCACTACGCCAACGCTTGCCCCCGGAAGGCGCAGGCGGGACAGCAGGGGCGCCCAGCTCAGCCCAGGGCGCCAGCACAGGGCAGGGTGAACCACGTGACGGCCGAGTCAGCGGCCGAGGCTCCCAACGTGGTTATTGGTACGTTCATGGTTAATTCATATCCAGCTACAGTGCTTTTTGATACTGGTGCTACGCATTCCTTCATTACTCAGTCTTTTGTCGAGCATCATGGTATTCATACTAGCACATTAAAGAGGTGCCTGTTAGTATCTTCACCGGGAGGACAGTTGAGGTCTCACACTTACTGCCCGAGAGTCAGTATTTCTTTGAGGGGAGTAGAGTTCTGTACTGATCTGATGGTGCTAGACACCAAGGGTATTGATGTCATTCTGGGAATGGAGACTCTGGCCAAATGGGGAGTTCGTATAGATTGTGCTCAGAGGACAGTCTTGTTATCAGCTTCCAGTGGCCAAGAGGTTGTTATCAGTGCAGTAGAGCCTTCTGGATTTCTTCATCAGATGGAGGCTAGACCCACGGACGGTATTCGCGTGGTGTCTGAATTCCCGGATGTCTTTCCGGATGATCTGCCAGGTATGCCGCCTGAACGCGCCATTGAGTTTTGTATTGATCTCTTGCCTGGCACAGCTCCTATTGCAAAGCGGCCCTACCGTATGGCGCCTATAGAGCATGAAGAAGTTAAGAAGACTATTGATGAGTTGCTAGCCAAGGGCTATATCCGTCGCAGCTTCTCTCCTTGGGCTTTTCCGTTGCTGTTAGTAGATAAGAAGGATGGCTCGAAGAGGATGTGTGTGGATTATCGGGAGCTGAATGCAGTTACTATCAAGAACAAGCATCCACTGCCCCGTATTGAGGATCTCTTCGATTTGCTTCGAGGTGCTCGTATATTCTCGAAGATTGATCTTCGTTCGGGTTATTTTCAGCTGAGGATCCGTCCTGGGGATATTCCGAAGACGGCATTCACCTGCAAGTACGGGCTATATGAGTATACAGTCATGTCCTTCGGCTTGACTAATGCCCCGGCTTTCTTCATGCATCTGATGAACATGGTCTTCATGGATTATCTGGATGTCTTCGTGGTGATTTTCATTGATGATATTCTGATCTTCTCTAAGACAGAAGAAGAGCATGAGGAGCATCTGAGACTCGTGTTGCAGAGATTGAGAGAGCATCAGCTGTATGCCAAGTTCAGCAAGTGCGAGTTCTGGATTGACGAGGTTCCATTCCTCGGTCATGTTATCTCTCAGGGAGGCATTGCTGTTGATCCGAGCAAGGTGAAGGATGTGCTCGAGTGGGAGACACCGCAGACAGTGAAGGAAGTCAGATCTTTCTTGGGCTTAGCTGGATATTATCGGAGGTTCATTGAGAATTTCTCCAAGATCGCAAAGCCTTTGACTTCTTTGCTAGAGAAGAATGTGGCTTTTGTATGGACTGATGAGCGTCAGATGGCCTTCGATGAGTTGAAGAAAAGGTTGACTACGGCGCCAGTCCTGACTCTGCCAGACCAGACGAAGAGGTTCACGGTATATTGTGATGCTTCGAAGGATGGTCTTGGGTGTGTTCTGATGCAGGAGGGCAGAGTGATTGCTTATGCTTCACGGCAGTTACGCCGGCATGAGCTGAATTATCCTACTCATGATCTTGAGTTAGCCGCAGTTGTGCATGCTCTGAAGATTTGGAGGCATTACTTGTATGGGCAGCGATGTGATATCTACACTGATCACAAGAGCCTCAAGTATATTTTCACGCAGAATGAGCTGAATATGCGGCAGAGAAGATGGCTAGAGTTGGTCAAGGATTATGATCTGGAGATTCACTACCATCCGGGCAAGGCCAATGTTGTAGCAGATGCTTTGAGCAGAAGGAGTTATGTCAACATGGCTGTTGCTTTCCAGATGTCTCCAGAGTTATGCGAGGAGTTCGAGCAGTTGAGTCTGGGCTTCTTGCATCATACTTCGAGTGCAGCATTCGAGGCAGTACCGACTCTAGAGTCAGAGATCAGGCAGCATCAGAAAGATGATGAGAAGCTGCAGGAGATTCGTGAGTTGCTCAAGAAGGGCAAGGCTCCTCATTTCAGAGAGGATGATCAGGGTACCTTGTGGTACAAGAACCGGATCTGCGTGCCTGATGTGCATGATCTTCGGAAGTTGATTCTGAGTGAGGCCCATGATACAGCTTATTCTATTCATCCGGGCAGCACAAAGATGTATTATGATCTGAAGGAACGTTTCTGGTGGTATGGGATGAAGCGTTCAGTGGCAGAGTACGTGGCTATTTGTGACACCTGTCAGCGTGTCAAGGCTGAGCATCAGAGGCCAGCAGGTCTGTTACAGCCTTTGAAGATTCCAGAGTGGAAATGGGAGGAAATCACGATGGACTTCATTGTTGGATTGCCTCGTACTCAAAAAGGGTACAACTCCATCTGGGTAGTAGTGGATCGTCTGACGAAGGTTGCTCACTTCATTCCAGTGAACACTACTTACTCCGGTGCTAGACTAGCAGAGTTGTACATCTCTCGGATTGTCTGCTTGCATGGTGTGCCCAAGAAGATCATATCTGACAGAGGGTCTCAGTTCACTTCTCGGTTCTGGGAGCAGCTTCATGACTCGTTGGATACGAAGCTGCGATTCAGTACGGCTTATCACCCTCAGACAGATGGACAGACAGAGAGAACCAACCAAGTGTTGGAGGATATGCTGAGAGCTTGTGCTATTCAGTATGGTACTAGTTGGGATAAGTGCCTGTCATTTGCTGAGTTTTCATATAACAACAGCTATCAGGCCAGTCTGAAGAAGTCACCATTTGAGGCATTGTATGGCAGAAAGTGCAGGACTCCTCTCTATTGGGATCAGATCGGGTGAGAAGCAGCTCTTTGGGTCCTGAGATCATAGATGATGCAGAGCAGATGGTTCAGGCTGTGCGAGAAAATCTGAGGATTGCACAGAGCAGGCAGAAGAGCTATGCAGATGGCAAACGGAGAGACCTGACTTTCAGTGTCGGTGATTATGTGTATCTGAAGGTGTCTCCGATGAGAGGAATCCGCAGATTTAATGTCAAGGGAAGTTAGCACCTCGGTATGTGGGGCCATTCAAGGTGCTAGAGCGGAAAGGCGAAGTTGCTTATCGCCTGGAGTTACCTCTCAGCCTCTCAGGAATTCATGATGTCTTCCATATATCTCAGCTGAAGAGGTGTTTGCGAGTACCCGAGGAGCAGGCACCCCGGGATGGAGTAGATGTCCAGGAGGACCTGACTTATACTGAGCATCCGGTGAAGATTCTGGAGACATCAGAGAGGGTTACTCGGAACAAGCGCATCAAGATGTGCAGAGTTCAGTGGAGTCACCACAGTGAAGCTGAGGCTACTTGGGAGCGAGAAGATGAGCTGATGAAGACATATCCAGATCTCTTTGCTAGCCAGCCCAGCTAAATCTCGGGACGAGATTTCTTTAAGGGGGTAGGGTCTGTAACACCCTAATTTTAAATTTCAGTATTTATTAATAAATTAATTGGCTTTATTTAATTTTCTAAGGTTTATTGTGTTTAGTTGGCATTTAATCTAATTTTTGGTTCCTTGTTTAATTAAAATTTATCATAGGTTTAAATTGTTGTTGCATTCATGCTGGTGCATAATTTTTATTTGAGTGTGGTTTGGATTCAAATTCAAATTTGAATTCAAACTTTGTTTGGATTAGGTTTTGAATTGAGAGAGTAAATAGAAAATAGAAAGGAAAATTAGAAAACCAGTCCGGCCCAAACCTTCAACCCAACCCAACCCGGCCGGCCCACCCCGGCCCAGCTAACTCTCCTCTCTCTCCTCCGCCTCAGCCCGCGCGGAGCTCGCCCGACCACCCGCTGCCACGCGGGCCCACGCGTCAGACGCTCCTTCTACCTCGCGCAACCGCGCGCCCATCACGCCGAGATCCCCGGCGAGTTCCCATCTGGGGCACGCCTGCCCAGGATCGCCCGCCTAGTTTAAAACGCGCCCCCGCGGCCCCTGCTCCCTATCCCGCAAGCCATCGCCGCCCCCAAAACCCTAACTAGCCGCGCCACGCCTCTGCTCCACCACCGAGCTCCATTCGCCGCCGCCACGCCACTCCGGCGGACCCCAACCCCACCGGAGCCACGCAGAGGCTTTGCCTCAACGCCGTGAAGCTCCCTGGAGCCTCCACACTCGTCCTAGATCCCTGCAGCGCCGGGATTTCGCCGGACCTCTCTCGGTGAGTTTTCCCCCGCCCGCTCAATTTCTCGCCGCCGGCGCCGTTCGACCCGCGTTGACCCCTGCCCCAACTTTGCAGGAGTCCCACGAGCCGAACCGCAGGATCCCGAAGCCCGGAAGACCACCGCGCCGCCCTGTCCGCGAGCTCCACCCTGACCCACGCCGCCGACCAACGTCGCGCCGACCCTGCATCACGAATCCGCCGTCCCGAGTTTCTGGTGAGCCTCCCCGTGCTCCAATCTTGCCTCCAATCGTTTAGCGCTTCGAATTTTATCCCTGGCACGGCGGGAACGACCGACTCCGGCGAGCCCGTCGCCGCAGCGCCGTCTCCACCGCCGAGCCCCACGCTCCGGCCATCCCGGCCCACGCACGAGGTCCCAGTAGATCACACGTGTTTCCCTCATCCTTTTGCACCAGATCGCGACCCAAACGGGCCCCTGTAGCGGCCGAACGGCCAGCTCCGGCCGAGCGCCGCCGCGGAGCTCTGCTCCGGCGGTGTTCCGCCGCCGGCCGCGCGCCCTCTTGTCCCTGGCCACAGGATCAAGATCCAACGGCCTGAGTCAAGCCCGCCCGAAGTCAAAAAGAAAAGTTACGGTCAGCGCCCGCGAATTTTCAAAAGAGCCCCTCCGTTTCTTTAGAATCAACCCGCGCTCCTTGCTAGTTCAAAAATATTTACAGATCGGCCCAAAACTTTGCACAGAACCCCCTAAGCTTTCTAGAAATCAAACCCGCCGTCCAAGGCCGCCGGTTTTGCGCGTTAGCCCCTGAAACTAAGGTTTAATTATGTTTAGGCCCTCGGTTTTAGCAGAAAAGTCCCTGGAACCCTGTTTTTATTACAAATAAGCCCCTGAACCTTGTTTTTAGCCTAGATTACGCGTTTTAACTCCGTTTGGGCGTTCTTTATGTCCACGCGATCGTTGTAACGCGTAGAATAGTTTTAGACTAGTTTAGTGTGTTGTTTTATGTATTGTTGTACTGTTTATTAG